>NC_079301.1:20000000-21454353 GCF_023638135.1 Falco biarmicus | reverse complement strand
TACGATGACCTGTTTTTCTGAGTGGACAGTGTGCCCATATATAATTAAGATATGGTGAAAGTTTATTGTATAAGTGTGCTGGAATTTTGGTTTGGCTTTGCAATAAAGGAATCACATTGAGTCATGGTTACTAAATGGACTTTGTGGATATAGGTCTTTTCTGCAGAGCAAACACAAATGTGAGGAATTGAAATTCATTTCTTTCCTAGTCCAGGCAAAAGCAGCCACATCATAAACAAAGCTGTGGCTTGATGACATGAAGCCTTTGCTGTATTACTGGTTCCTACCTGCTCCTTGTTTGTGCCCTTGCAATGCAGTACACCAACCCTTAGCTGTGTCTGCAGCTGTTTGTGTGGCTGACCTGTGAACCAGATCAGGATACTGATCCATCTGGAAAATAAAACAGGTGAAAATCTCTACAAATATATTTTATTTAAAATATATAAACTCATTTAGAATAGATGCATGTATTTTTTAAGTCAGATAGATCAGTTCCCCAATCTAGTTTATACTTTGGATGTTATGGCTGATTATATTCTTCCTTACTAGTACAGAAGCAAACAGTTAAAAGAGCAAAGTGGCTAAATATGAAACTGATTCTGGTAAAGAAGGATCCCAAACCACAGCTGAATGTTCAGTCTGCAAAGCATAAATGGATTGCTCCACTGGATTGTTGTGCTACCAGTAAATGTGCTGTGTCAATCTGAATAGCAGCTCATGCAGTTTCAGATGTAAACTTTTTGCCTGAAAAACATTGCAACATTTATGAGAGAAACAGTTTCTTGAGTAACACTCAAATTATAACTTCAGTTAACCTTATGTTGATGAGAATCTCAGTCTGCTGTCTCCACTGGCACCTCTTGCAAAGCCCACAATCTGTTGGTCTTCACTCTATTGATTTTGAAACATACAAGTTCTGCAGAAATCAAGGACTTTTATTTACTAGCGGTTCTGCTAACTTACTTGTCTAGCTTTTGATAACTGAGAAGACTCTGACAAAATATGGCAATCTCAGTTCAAGCTTTTATCTGCTCAAACTGCTGATAATTTCCTGCATGTGATGGTGTAATTTATACACATTGTATAAATTATAATTGTAAATACAGTAACTGCTGTGATGCTATGTGGAGAACCTGTGCAAGGCATGTCAGGATTAAAGTGCCACTTTCTGACAAACAGAATTAGGTATATCAACTAAATATACTTGCATGTTTACAGAATATGAGTATATATTTTTTTATTTCACATGAATATTTTAGAAAGCTTTTTTTTATATATAATCTGGAAAAGAAAATAGAAAATCAATAAGCAAATGACAGGGAAAATAACACCAGGAAAATTGAATGGAGAAGCAAAACATCACACAAAGGTTTACAGATTAATTTAATCCCATTAATGTTACATAAAACTTGGTAACTGTGTGTGTTTCTATCATCCTCTTGTGGGAAGGTGCAAAGAATATATGACTGCACAGTATTAATTTGGGACTCAACTTTGATGTTTCATCACAAACAAACCTAAATTCCCAACCCACACACAAGAATGTAAACACAATTAAAAAACAAATCCCACAAACAAGGAGAGAGAGTCATCCCAGGAATTTATGATTAAATGGCCTGGAATCTCCCTTTTGTGCAAAGCAGAGCAATGGAAGTCCGCATGCATGAAGACAGTGGATTCTGGTAAAGCCAAGGCCCTATGCACTTTTTTTGTGTTCATTCTGCCAGATTTTATAGTACTTTTGTTCCTTTAGCAGGATTTTGTTATGTTTGCTGCAAATTATTGCTACATAGGCATTGCATACTGTATATTTTTAGGAAGTAGTCAGAGTCCCACTGTTTGAAATTTATAAATGGGAGCAAACATAATATTAAGAAATATAGCATAAGAATCTTGTATGTGTTAGTACAGATTTAAGACTATTTTACATTATCTTTCCTTGTGGTGTTTTGTTAACAATGGTCAGTTATTAACAAAGTTGCAGTACTTTATTTGATGGATCTGTAGAACATTTTCATTAGAGGTAAACAGATTGATTCTCTGCTTATAGAAAAGTGTGTATTGGCAGATACAAAGAGGGCATCTGGCTTTTCTTAGGAGGGCAATAACCCGTCTGGCTTTTTACAGTGGAACAGATGTGATAATACAAGATAAAAACCCCAAGGTACATGAAACAAATTGCTTTCCTGATTTACTGTTGTGAATAATATTGATGGTTATTTAATAATTTTGAAATTGTACTGTTGAAATGCTGCCTTTGCTTTGTAACCAGCACAGATTTCTTTTTATCATAATGCTTCTGTTGCAGTATTTTAAATGAGACATCAGAAATATAACACCTATCAAGAAAGATATTGTAGCAATAGATAAAATAACATTTAATCAGGTCAATTTCAGGTCCCAATGAATTTTCCATTATTATTTTACAGGATTGGATTTGATCTTTTGTGATCCTTAGCCCAGATGCCTTGACTCCCTTGTTAACTTCTTGAAGAAAAGAGGTAAGGTACCATCAAGTTTCTAGCAACTATTTTTATAAAGTATGATGGTCAATTTACTTTATAGCCCATAATTGCAACACTGTTCTCTTAGTTAAAACTGATAGCAGATACTAAGTAGACTTGATCCAATTCAGGAATACTACCTGTATAATTTTGTGCCTTGGAGGTACTGCTGCTCTCTGATACAGAGTATTAACTAAATAATGTGTTTCTGCAGGGCTTAGAACCTAACCTCTAGCCACTTTTGTTCTGTTGACCGTTGAAAAGCAAATGCTGACTTTCTGCTGTCTCTGTTTATGAACACTGCTTCTTGGACGGTTGGGTCAGAGGAAAAGGCTGCGTATGTCAAGGGGTATTATCCTGTCCCTAACAGGAAACTCTTCCCCTTAAAATCCCAAGTGAGACTGCAGCAGCTTGCCACAGTCTTCCTGGAGAAGCAGGAGTCACAGGAAGTCTGCAGCACTATTTCTTGTGTACATAAACTCCCTGCCACAAGGGTTTAGTAGCAGCAGCAATGAGTACGTCTGGGTTATGGAATATACAGCACAGTGTGGTATTGCTGGAGTACATTCAGGTCTTGTTCATTATTTCAAGGTAATAGACAGAGCACCTTTATTTCTCCAGCATAAATGTAAAATACTCAGTAGATATGAATTTGGGGATTTTAATCACCTTGCATTTTGAACTGTCTGCTAGCGAGTGCTCTTTGGGTAACTATAAGGCCAGTCCCCTCTCAGCCTTCTAAGGTGTACTGTCTGCTTCAGTAAATTACTTGTAGGACAAAGGCTGTTTGTATTCTGCTTAGCCATACAATGTTCTTTGCTAGGAGACATCTACATTTGGAGAACTATACCAGAGATCCCCTCGGTTCATGACACCACAACATCTTTCAAATACTTCTCAAGAGCACTGTCTTTCAAAGTGTCTATTTTCATTTGTATTTCATCCAGCTGTACAGGTGCAACCTACACCTGGATTCAAGAAATTACTGCATCAAATTCTATGTGTCAAACTAGCCATCATCAGTGGGACAATATACTTCGATAGCTATGCAAAGAATGTTAAAGAATAAAAATGAAGATCCTAAAGCTCATAAAAACTGGCAGGTTACATTCATTAGTTCTCTACCAAGAGCTTGCTGCAAGCCGTTCAGTATGGCAGGTGCCAAAGCAATTTAAATATGCACGTAGAAAATATCTCCATAGGGATTCCTGTATTGTTGCCTGATTTGCACCCACTTCTAGAATGGAAGAAAAGATTCAGTGTCAATTTATTTGATAGCCTATAGCACCATCCTACAAGAGAGTGAAGAGGCATCTCAACATCAGAATGTTAGCAAAGCAAAATGTACCGAGACACCTTGGAATTTCTTTTCCCCCTGGAGCTTTTAGTTACTAAAATTGCCCTAGAATACCTTTGATATTTACAGCAATCAATTTTTAATAACAGCAATATACACCCAAAAAGACTGCAAAGAAGAATGTGGGATGGCTGCAAGTCTCATCAAGATCTAACACAGATCTGGACCCATATAGTTAAACACGCTTGTTCTTCAAAACTCTGTTCAGGCAAAGTGACATATTTCTAGTGAGACTGTTCAGTCTACACCAAGAAAAAGACATGTCCTGAGGAAAAACAAGATCCATCCAAAGTAATTGCTACGTGCTGCAGCTGGAGCTCAGTTTCCAGAAAATAGCTAAATATAAACATTCCTAACTGAATGGGTGGGAAGCCAAGACTGCCTTGCAGCAAAGATACCCACTAAATAGGATTACCTGTTAACAAGCTAATCCACAAGAATTCATTCTGCTACAGCACTGAGAAAAAGATCAGAGAAATAAGCAACATAGCTGCTTAAAGTACAATTATACCATTAATCGGACTTTTCTGAAAATACCATTGTGGCATCTGGTATGAATTATTTCTCACATTCCTAGACCAAGCTACTCTGTACCCAAATCATGAGGTTACATTTTTTTAGCTGACAGTTAGGAACTCTGCAGACCATCCCAGGGGACCTGCAACTCTAGCTGTTTTTTTCTGCTTGTTGCAGTGCCACTGGAGGTAATGTGAGAAGGAGAGCTTATGGTCAGCACACACAGTTTCAGTGGTTATGTCCCAGATGCTAGCTTGGGAAAGCCACTGCAACCCTGACTGTGGAGCTTTCCATAATCTTTGTACTTGTAGATCACTTCTCCTTTTTAGATGAACTCTAGAGTAGAAACCTAAGATGTCACAAAACAATAATACAGCTGTGAAAATAGAATAAACCTTTCCTAGGAATACTTTATTTTTAAAAATAATTCTGCCACAACTTGCAGCTGTTACCAGGCTGGTTTTGGCAGACCTAGTTGTTAAGACCTACATGCTTCTGTAATGTGTACTTTAGGAATTTTTCTGGCAAAATGTAATTCTGCAGACTTGCCACTTGTTTGAAATCTGGAGCCCTGCTCTGAATTCATAAGACATGCGATAGCTACACTGTTGGTTCTCCTCAGAGGTGTATTTAAGAACCACCTGCTCTGAGAATACCATCTAATATATGTTCTAGTGTGTTTTCTGACATATAGGGAACTGATATTAAATCTATTCAACTATCAAGACCAGAAGTCAGTGCTCATTTCTAGTACTATCCTTTTTACATTTTTCAGAAATTCAATGGTCACAGTAATGATCCTTGTATACCCCCCCCCAAAAAAAAGGCCAAACCCATAAGTGCTGCATCCCTGCTTGAGTGAGAAACATCCAAATTATTTATCTGTATACTAGAGTTTAGCTAGTTAAGAAGAATTTCTTCAACTGTAGGCCTGAAATATATCTCAAAAATCAGATTACCAGGAACAATATTTTCAACTGGCTGTTCCACCTCACTGATACAGCAATTCCATCCTGTGGTTGAAGATGCCTTCCTTTCAGTTTTGCAGCTCGCATGACATTTTTTGTTTTCTGGTCTTACTGCATTCTTCATCTGCCATGGAAGTTCCCCTCTGCGGATGAGTCCACTAGCAAGTTTGCCTTCTTTACTCATAATACTTGGTCCTTCTTAATTTCTTTCTACCTAATCATCAAAAAGTAGTTTGCAGATATTAATTTGCAGATTTGCCTCCTGACAGTCCCCCAGTTTACAATTCATATTGCCAGTTTAGAAACTGAGGCGCTTAGAAGTTTAGTCACTATAGCACTACAAAGGAAGTTTGTGTTCAATAGAACTCATGGTGCTGCCTTTATTCTTACTTACATCAGATTGTATATTTCCTTATTCTTTTGATAATTGTGAAAATTGGTCCAGCAGTTTTCTTGCTTTCTACAAAAAAGGAAGTTTTCTGAATCATTTAATTTGCTGCTGGGGAGAGGAAGGCTTATGTGTGGAATTTCTTAGAGTTTGCCAGATAAGGCCCCAAGTCAAAGGCAGGCATGCTATATTTATCTCTGATACGATTCTAAGTTGCAGTAGTGATGTTACAGTAGAAGTTAATTTGGTGCTTAGGGTTCAACACTAGGTAAAAGGCAACTTGGTATTCAGTGATTTTGTATTATTAAATATTGATTATGAAATTGCACTTCTTAAAAGGCTATCTTGTGAACACATCTTAAGGAAACTCATTTTTCTGGGGATTTTTGGTGTCAAGATGTTGCTTCTGTGTATCTAAGCACAGAGCAGTGTGCACCTATCATGATTTACAATCCAAAGGGAAAGCAATGTTGGAGAGGAGGAATCTAAGTAGTATTTTGGTTCAAATAAGATAATAATAAAATAAAAAGAAGGGACGGCTGTATTAATTATGCTTAGTTGTCTATACACAATCAAAAATGCTGATACCAATATACTTTCCTGCTCTTCTTTCCAGTACTGGATGTTCAGCAAGGTTCTGCTATTTTTATGTTAGAATTTGCTAAACTGTTCAGTACAGCAGTACATCTGCAACTGGTATGTTCTCTGCTTGACTAAAACAACATTGCAAGGAAGTCAGGGTAGTAAGTTAAGGAGCAGGTTAGATACCTGTTCTTATATAACAGCAAGCTAAGTTAGAAAAAGAGTCCTCAAGCTCTTACCATGTATGGTCAGACTACAGAAATTAAGGTGAGATTACTCTAGATGAGATAACTAAAGTCAAATTTGGTCTTAAATGTGTAGATCGTCTGATGGTTGAAGCATGATCTTTTCTTTTTGTTCTCTGCTCTCAAGCTGCCTGTATAATAACAAAGAAAAAAAATTCTCAGTGCTTTATTTCCCTTTTCCCTGCAGAATGGCTGTCTTTTTTTGGCTGTCTTTTTGCTGAATATCCTGGCTACTCTTAGCTCAGTGTCTGCCCTTGTAGTGGAAGCTATGGTCTCACGGAGAATGAGCCCTACTCAAACCCCAGGTTTCATAGTGGTGTCACTGCTTCAGCAAAGGGATTTTTTGGGTTTTTCATACCAGTTAATGCATGCAAGCATATGCAGGTAAAGCATGCTTATATTCTGTTATTTATTTTCCAAGCCTGTATTGGTATGAGCACATATACTGATATTGGTTATTCTTGGTCTTGTACTCCCTTAGCGGTAACATTTTAACTACAGAAGCCTAACAAATACTTTTATGATAGTTTCTTCAGTCTAGCTGTTTTGTAATAGTTATGACCTTCTGCTTGTCCTAGAAGACCAAGGGTTAAAGAGCAGCTTTTTGGACACAACCTATAAATCACTGTCTGTGGCAACTTTTTCAAAGTTTGATTTATGTTCTTTTTCTTAGTGCATTACTCACAGCTGCTCCTAATGAAGCAACAAGAGAGTGGTAAGCAGCTACGGGCATTTTTTCATTCATTTCAGTACTTCGCTTATTCTTGAAGGTCCCCTGCTGTTCAGTGCTATCTAACCAGCCCGCAGGAGCATTACAGTGCACACCGGCGCTGGGATGTTCGAAGTGTGAGTTCCCTCTGCTGGCATGTTTTTGTACTGGGCTCTGTCCCGTAGCTCTTCAGTCTGGTTCTATCAATGCACAGTACATTACCCAGTTACCCTTATCTCCATATATTACTTTTGGAAATGTATTTCAGTAACAAAATTTTGTCTTTACTTAAGAGTATACATGAGGAAAATCTACTTACTTTCTTCATTTCTCCTCATTATTTTAAAAAAAAGTGGTTTTTTGCATTAGTTCCAAAGTTTGGTGACGTGAAAGATGCTGTTCAAAGTAACACCAGTGTTCAGACAAAGAACACTGTTAGGGATAGATGTCCCTTCAGAGGCATTTATGTTCTTAAAGTTTTACTATTCTACCTAATTATATATTTTTTTCATCATAGTGTGATGCATATAGGCCATTGCAAATAATTTCTTTTCTTGCTTGGTGTTTAGATCCTTGACATAAATATTTTCCCCAGCAATCAGCACTTGAGAAAAACATATTAACATTTGTTTTTAAGTACTGATACACTTGATACCATGCAGGTTACATGCAATGCTGATAATCTGCAGGGATCATAGATCAACAATGTGAGTCTTTAGGAAGACTCTGGCAACAGAAATATTAGCAGGGGGGATAAGCACTGTCATACTTTCTATCAAGAATGTAAATAGTGAAGAAGAATTGCTGTACTGGAGAAAAGACTGAGAAGAAAAAAATTTCATGGGCTAGAGGTAATATTTGTCTGGTGGATACAGGCCCTATTTAGTCACTCTAAGCTGGAATTCAGAGGAAAGACACCCTGGGCTCTGAGCCCTTTGGTGAGTCTTGGATACAGGGGAAAGCTAGCATAGCTGGAAGAAAGGAGTAGCTGCAAGTGACAAGTGGAAATCTCCTGCAGAGCAAATGAGAAGGAGACGTTGTGCTGACTGTAGTTTGCCTCATATCTGGTTCTGACCGTTCCATCTCAGAAACGGTTCACTACATCTTTAGGAAAGAAAAGCCCCTGTTCCCTTGGACCCCTAATTGTCCTGCTGTGTTTAACTTGGCTGCCGTGTACGCACCTCTGGTATATAGGAACCAAACTGCCTTCTCTGGGGCCTCTCACAGATGTTTTGTAGGCTGGTTTATAACTGGACAACTGCTGTAGGTTCATGGAAACCCACATAAAACCATGACAGTTGCTTTGAAAGCTACTTTAGTGACAATTGTCTAAAGCAAAACCTGGTACATCTGGTTTCTGTAAGACATCAGACCCATCTAGAACAATAAAGCTATCACTGAGCAAGCAACACAGAAGAAATTCTGAAATAACAATTTTGGCTGGACACATAATAGTAAATTAATGTGTTTATTTTCTGTGTTTATCTCGAATAGTCCTTTGGAAGGCTGAAAAAAAAGTAAGGCGGTGCTTGATAGGTGCCAGTCCTCTGGGACTCATTCCATAGCTTCACCACTGCACCCATCAATTAGGTAACAACTGAAGTGAGGAAAAAAACAACACAACTTGATTTCCTTTCCTGTCCTTGCCACCCGGGGGATCTCTAATGACTAGCATGGCCCTGCTTGGATGTGTCACCTTATGAGACAGCAGTTCTTAACTACAGCACCCTCCAGAGGGACTTGCATCAAAGAGGAATGCAGTTCTGAATGTCTGTATTTCTGCTGGCTACTGTTGGCTACGAACACTAAGCCATAGCTTTGCAACTTACACTGCAGCTCAAAATTCCATTGTATTCCCAATTCTGAGAATAATAACCATTTCGAAATGCTTTGACAACCACTTTTCTGGAGAAATGAGTTCTGCTTTCTTTTCTTGATAGGTTTTTCAAAGCGTGAAATGTAGTTGTGAAACACCTGGTGGTTTACAAATCTGACACAGTAGTAAGAGTTTGCAAGTCTGCAGCTGTGTGATTATTGCAGATAAAGAAGTCTGTTAACCTAATAGATTTGTATTTTCATTTCTCTTTCTTGGATGGAAGTTGTACTGTTTGGTTTGCTTTGCCTTGCTGCTCTGATTCATATTTAGAGCTAGACATCAAGTATAGCTTGCCTCAATCCCTTTCTTCTTTCTGGGGTGATCTTGGATTCAAAATCCTAGTCATTAAAATTGCAGGCTTTTGACTTAAGATCATTGGGCTTCTTTTCTAGGGTCTTCTGATTTGAGTGATTTGTTTTCAAGAGGCTTTATCTGTCTTTAATTGTACTTTGTAAACTGAGTGGTCAGAGCCAGCTGAGATCAAAAGGTTCCCATCAGATTAAGGGAGGTAGGTAAATAGCTATTCTGAAACCCCTTTCAAAATTCAGAGACACAGACAAAGCTGTGTCATTAGCAAAGCAGACAGTTGGTAGGATTTCTCTTCTCCAGCCCTATTGCCCCTTTCACACTTGCTTGTGGTTATCAAACAGGGGCCTTGTACCATATTATGATGCTAATATCTGATCCAGTATCCTGCTGTCATTTATGTTGGACAATTGCAGACTACATGGAGTATGTTCATCTGAAATACAGAAAATAGAAATGGGAAACATCTGTTAAGGTATGGGTCCAATAATGCATTTGTTAGTGGTTTGTCAGAAGAGGGTAGAAAAAAAAAATTGGTGCATCTTGGTTTGATGCTTTCTAAAGCCTTCTTTCATCTCCCTCTTTGTTCTCAGCCTCCCAAAGATAACCCTCACATCGAAGTGCTTTGACTGCAAAAATTTGCAGACTTGAAATACAGTTCCATGTTTTTCACATCTCCATCTCCAGAAGTCTCACCCAGATCACTTAGCTGTTTCCTAAGCATATGCAGCCCCTCTTAAAGTAAACGAACACTGCAGATCTTCAGCAAATTTAGAGATAAGGATCGACCTGCACTTTCCTGTTCTTGTTCACAATGTAGTGTCAGCACTACATGCAATACTCATAATTCATTTTCAGCTATCAAAAGGCAGTCACAATATTTGCCCAACTTTTTAAAGTGACTGGAAATCTTTCAATGCTATGTATTAAACAGCTTATTTTGCTGGGTATGTGATCACTGAAAAACTGTGCTGCATATTGTCCAAGATATTCGCGTGATCACCCTTACATTAAACAAGTGTTCAACTTGTTCAAGTGTTCAAGCTTCAGCCAGGAGACAGAAAGCGTGTGTGTGTCTGGAATAGGTGGGGTGGAATATTCATGCCATTGAAAAGACTCATGTTGTTACTTAACAACTACATTAACCTCATGTCACAAGTCATGACCTTGTGCTGACCCTGGCTAGCAAAGCAGCACAGCTCTGAAGTACAAAACATGAAAGTGGGAGAAGTAAGTAGCAGAGGAGGAGAAAAGATCAGCTCTTCATGGAAGTGGCTTCCCAACCTATTCAGACAAAATGCCAAACAATAGCTGCAGCGGGGCTGTGCATAGGCCATCTCCACCCAGTCACTCACTCACTGCTGAAGTATTTCCATGGTGAGCCTTTCGTAGCCAGCTGCAGACTGACACGACCTTTAAATTGCGAGATTCCTTTTAATGTAAGGCGCCCTGGTAAAGCAAAGGGAAGAAGCCTGAGAGCATACAGACAGGAGCCTTTAGATCTCTTGCTTCTGTCCTTTGCTTTCGCAGTAGAGCCCTGTTTGCACAAGAGCTGCATTCAGAGATGAGCCTGGAAACTCATCCTGCCTGAATTTCAAAGATTTGTGGAAAAACTTTACTAACCAAAGATGCTTTTTCCTTAGCTTTTTGGTCCCTGGAGTCTTTCTAATAGCAGTGATGGGTGTTACAAACCCTGCCCTGCTCTGCAATGTCAGTATCAGGAAATGGGCAAAGCGACCTCAATTTTAAGCAAGAAGGAAGGAGGTGGGATCTGATTGGAGAGCAGAGCAAGGGCGGGAGGGCAACAGGAATGGTTTTGCGGAGCAAGAACTGTTGCAAAAGTTCTGTGGGACCTGTAAAAAAGTACTTTAAAGGCAGGTTGGCAGGCTGAGTGAGGGCTGCAGAGAGAGTCGGTGGCATGATAAGACATTTCTCTTGGTGAAGGGCTCCAGGGAGAAATATCAACTCACAGAAGCTCAAGCAAAGTGGTTTCCCCCCCCCCCCCTTATTTTCTAACAGAGTAACAGCAAAAGTGGTGACACCACAGGATTGACAGGGGTGGCTTCAGTGAGCCTCTTGAGGAATTATTCACATGTTTTTCTGACCACATGTTTTGTTCAGCAGGCACCTTACTGCTCGAGGAACTGCTAACCCATCTGACCGGTGGCTCATCTATTCCTGTTTGCCATGTCCAGCAGACGTCAGGATAGGGTGTTTCAGAGGAATTTCCATAAAGAGCCTTTCTAAAATAACCTACTTCAAAAAGAGGCTCTTGGTGCAAGCAGAGATTGGCTTTTGTTCTGAAGCTTGAGGTTTATGGAAATTGGTGTTTCTCTTTGATTTTCCAGTAGTAAATAATTATACGTTTGACATCCTCAGGCTTTTAAGTATCGTGAGTCAGGCACCCAACTATGAGATGGTTCATAAAATTCTTGCTAATATAAAAATAATAAACACCAGGTTATTTTTTCTTTCTTCCTGGATTTGCATCCTTTAGGGTTACAGGTTTTGGTTTTCCTTCTTTGGCTGTTTAAAGCATACTCCGTATTATGAAGGCTGAGGACTGTATACAAGCACAGCAGATTCCAGGAGTGGGGTCATTCAGAGAAGCTGGGTGACTCTCAAGAATTGCAACAAAATCCTGACAGCTAGCAGAGGAGGTCTGGCATGAAATCCTATACAGTAACCTTGTGCGAGGCCAGGAAGTTCCCCAATGTATATAGTCATATATTCTCAAAGGACCTGTATCTTTTGTTTGATCTACAGGGGCCAGCACCAGACAGGCCTTCCCGTTTGACAACAGCCAGGCCGGGCCAGCTGTGCCCCGGACCCCTCCCACTTCCCTCTGCAGATCCTGCATTCAGCTCAAGGCTGCTGGCCCAGCTCTCTGTTTACATGTTTCCAAATTCAAGGAGGAAAAGTGAATATCAAACAGACCTGCAGTCTTTTGAAGTGGCTGAAGGATGCTATCGGGTCTGGGGGTGTGTGTTGTGCCTTTGAGGCTTGTTTGTCTTTCCCTGGTCCTTCTGTGCGGGCCTTTAACCAGCCATTCGAATCTTCAAAGCCGCCCTAACCCCAACGGTGCAGCTTCTCTGGAGCTGGCACCATTACCAGGGCTAGGGCGTTTTGTGTTGAGCCACTTTTCTATGTGGTTTTTGGACATGGAAGTTTCTTTATTCTTTTGAAATAAATCATTGGACTGAAATTAGTTACTGTCTGACAGGAAGAAAATAAGGGATTTGTTTACTTTTTCAAGTAGGAAGTTTTGTCCCTCAGCAGTGAGCTTCCTTCTTTTATGTCAGCTGCAACGATTGCCGTTTGGAGAGCTTTTATCATACCCACACATGAGTGAGTGATGGTCTTAGAACGCACCCTACTCCTTTTCTCAGCTTTAGCACTTTAATTAGCCAAAAGCTCTCCGTGCCTCCAGGGCTGTGTCCTCAAATTATTGTCAGCGTCTGCCCTCTACTGGTAACAGTTTGGAATTGCCACCTGAACACATTGAATCGCGTTGAAAGGAGAAACTCCAAACACCTGGGATTTTTTGTGTTTTATTTTAGGACCATCTCACTTTGCCAAATCTCTTTTAAGGTAAAAAATCTTTCCTTTTATAAACTAAAGACGTGTTTTTTTCTAATTAGAAAGTAGCAAGGAAAATCAAATTTTGAAAGTCCAAATTCTTGAAGTAGTTATAGTTGCGTGTATCAATATTAGAAAAAACAATGGTAAAAATATCTTCAACTCATTACTAAGAGCTTTTTTAAAAAAAAATCCAGCATTTCATTCATCTAGTCTGTTTATAGGTTTTCCAAGAACTGGGCTAAAAGCAGCTCAGACATAGAGTCATGGAATCTTTTAGGTTGGAAAAGACTCTTAAGATCATCAAGTCCAACTGTTAAGTCAGCACTGCTAAGCCCACCACTAAACTGTGCCCCTAAGTGCCAAATTACACATCTTTTAAATATCTTCAGGAATGGTGATTCTACCACTTCCCTGGGTGGCCTGTGCCAGTGCATGTAACACAAAGCTAAGTTATGCTCTGGCTATATGGAACCAGCAAAAGGTGGAAATACCTTTACTTTGATTCCATGTACTGCTGTGTTGTGCTATCTGCAAAACAGGAAAAAAAAAGCTTAAAGGAATTTTTAAAAATAGTCTGAAAGCCAAAATAATCAACAACATTTTTCTAAGTTTTATTTTCCTCCATTTGTTTTTCACTTTAAAAATATCACAAATATCAATTCAGTTTATAGGAATCATCTTAGGTATGTTTGTTTTCTAGACAGCTGCAGAACTTCTATTTTTGTTTGTAGGTCAATTAGTTATGCCCTAAATGGAAAGCAGCAGAAATTTTGCATTCTTTAGTACTAGTCAGTGCGTCCAGGTAACCATGAAAGGCAGCTAGGTTGAAGTCTTAGGAAGAGATAGACTTTTTAGCATCTGTGCTTTAATCGTACTGTGATCAGCCTTTTGATTCTTATATCTGATAGGCCTGTGAAGGCAAAGCTGGTTTCAGCTCTCTTTGTCCTCTGACTTCTGGAGCTTGCCTGATTTGTGGAGTAGCAGAAATTTGCTTTAGATCTGGCAACTCAAAATGACCCCCTGAAAGCTATTCTCAGCCCAAACGATGTATTGATCTAAGTTACTGCGGCAAGACAAAAATTTTCATGCCTGGCAGAATTCCTCTGCTTTGGAAGTTGCATGTGAACACAGTTCCTTCACAGAAGTGGAATCACTCTCTTTGAGAAAATGCCCCTTTAATGAATCCTCCTGCATTTGGCTCTTTAGAGCTAGCAGGGCAGCATATACAGCCTAGAATATAGCATGGAACAACAGGTCTCTGCCTTCTAGAAGACCTTTCTTCTTGTTTACCAAATGCCTTGGACACCCCTGCAAAGTTTATGTTACAGCAACAGGGGGGAAAGCATTTTTCTCTCCTCTGCTAAAATCAGTTTCTACATCCCTTCCCTTAGGTAGCAAGGGTTTCCCCTGTTGTTAAAAATCTGTGTTGGGTACCATTCAGATGATTTTCATGTAGGAACAATTTTATAAAGGTTTAGAGACCTGGTGAATGCACAGGGTATCTATTGCAGACATAGTCTGCAAGATTCAGACATTAAAATATCACAAACCATTAATGAGATTTTTATGTTCTGATCTGCTTTGTTCTTAGATTTTGGTGTGATGCTTAGGATGAATGGTTGGAAGCAGTCTCAGATGGTGTGGCCAGTCTTCCCTGGACTGCATGGGCTGCTCTGTATTGAATACAAAAAAATATCTTCTGGAGATTGCTAGATTTTGTACTTGCCTAGTTTTAAAGAATGGGCAGGGATTAGAGAGTAATCTTTAATTGGATGCCTTTTAAGGGTGCAAAAATGTTGTGTGAATTTTTTTTCCTTGTAAGTATTGTCTTATGCCAAAATATTCTCCTTCCCTATCTCCTGTAATTTGTCATAAAATTGTTATCCTAGTCTTAGGGACATGGTGATAATTTCCATGACAACCCAGAAAGATTCCAGAAACAAAGATTTCTGACTAAATATATGAAGGCTGTCAAAAAGCACAACTGCAAGAATTCTGCCTACCCACTGTAAATAACAGACAGAAAAGTTAAGGTTACATGATCTTATCCTTTGGAATTAAAATTTTCTGAACTCTATGTTGATTTACTTCATGTTGGATTTTTTTTAAATTGGGTGAACAAGGAATTCTCCAAGCAATAGCAATATGTCCTTAATATGCAGATCCACAAAGCTAGCTATGTGTCATAATCTTAAATTGGTCCTGATTCCACATAAAAATACACAGCAAAAATACCCACAGAACAGATGGCTAGAAATAATTGAAACACTTCTAATCCAACAGTTTGTTCCAAACGTAAAACTGTGCTTCAGTCTTAGCCTGCAGTTTAAATCTGTCCATAATAAGCTAAGTCCTAATGCATCACATTTGGAAATGTTCAAAAGTAAAGAGATTTTGACCCTGAGCTGTCATTTCCTGTATTGGCTGACCTACCTTTGACAGAGTAGCCAGTTGTGACGATATCAGATGGGGTTTCCTCCATATTTATAGTTGTTTTCTGGGATTTTAACCATCATTTTCTATTATATGAACACCAACACTGTTTGATGTGTCCTGAGACAGGGATCAAGACAAATCCTGGCTTCAGCAGGTAGCAGCTTAAAAGGAGAATAAATCACCGTGTCTTGCCCAGGGGTGGTATCAGTCAATTACACACAAAGCAGTTATTCTTTGCACTGTAGTTCCAGTGTTGGGTAAGGAGCAAACTTTTTAATAAATTTGTTTATGGATTTAGAAAAGCTCTCACTGACAGTGATCTTGATTATTCGCTGTGTCCTGCACCCACACATTGGGGTGACTAACAATTTCTAATTCATACTAATAGCTTCTCAGAGTAAAATGGAAATGGTTAGCCCTTCGGACTGCATTGCTCTTTTATTGTGGTTCTTCTTTATATATCAACAAGCAATGCAATTCAACCTGCCATGCATTGTTCCTTGGAGAGAATTCACTGTTCCTACCTTTCTGCTGGCTTGATAAACACTCCATGTGCATGGAACATAATGCAAATTGGTTGTTGAATTTTTGCTTTAGTTAATTGCAAAGCTGGTTACTGTCTGTATAAAAAAGCTGATGGTGTTTTGTTTGCTGACAGAAGAAAGAGTTGGGACAGTTTATATTTGGCAATGCTTATTTTTGTGGGTGGCTTATGGCCTAATCCTGATGGAGACATTTGGTTTCTATTGTATGCCTGAAAATAACAAGATTTTAGAAAAAAAATCTGAATCTTCTTGGTGTGAAGTGTTTGATTCAGGTCTGATCCCCTGAACTTCTTCTGTTATATTAATAAAACCAGAAGTAGCAAATGAAAACATATTAGTTGCATATTGGCATCCAGCAGCTTTGATTCTGTTTTCCCAATCTTTGTGTTGCTACTTACATCACTAAAAGGCTGTAAAATGCCACAGTGCTGTATTGGTGAATTTTCCTTTGTTTTGCCTTTCTTTATAGAGGTATAAATAATTACAAAAGGTGGAGGAAAGGGGACTTTTGCATGTTAGGTTTCTCTGCGTCAAGTCTTGCACTCTGCAAAAGTCCAGAAACTGTATATCTTTGTATATGGCAGCATCCAGGAGCATCGTCCTTCTGTCTATAACAAAAGAAAAGAATAATGCTTGGGTTTGGGACTTCAGGGGACAAAATACCTGGAAAAAGTTGGAGGCACATGCTGCCATCTGTGAAGTACTGGCCTTTGCCAAGTAATGTCCAATTGTCCTGAATCACTTCCCAGGCTTTCCTTGTTTGTTCTCATGGTGTGCCTCAGGATGCTTTGCTGTATTGCCTCTAATAAGACTTCTGCAGAGTTTCTTTGGATGTTCCAGGGCACATTCCAGGGCATTGTGCAATAAGAAACATACTCATTTTCTCTGCAGCCTTTGTGTATGTGTAAGAATGCTGGTACCGTGTGTAAATTCATGAGATTGCATCTCCTGGTTATCCCAGTCATGCACAGGGATGGTAACTGGGCATCCCCCAGCTTACATGCTTCAGGAACCGATCCAAAGAGAAACACCTCTGCAGCAGTTTTATAAATAACCAAGCTTCTTCCTCACCCAGTTGCTTTCACTCTTTGACAGCATTTGTCCTGATGAGTTTTGTGTGAAAGATATTTGTCTCCTAAACCCCAAGAACACTAAATTCACATCTAGGAGATCTCTGGAAAAACCCTTTCAAGATCTTCAACTCTCATTGAAATGGCATGAGGACTAAACTGACTATCTTTTCAGCCCCCTGACACAGCTAGCTCCCTGTCATGCTCTGCTGTCATGCACATTTATCCAGCAATCCCTGAAGTGACAGTAGTGGCTTGTGCAGGTACCTGAGTTGGCTGTAATACTAACCCACACCCTGTCCCCACATTAAGCTGTAGTCCGAATTGGCTGGTCCTTTAAGCTCGCACCTGCTAGGCTATTGGAGAGGGGAATTCAAGCTCGAGTGCTACACACGGTGGGGATGCAACAGCCCCAGCTGTAATAGCTCATCAGCTGCTAATTCAGTAGGGCTGCTAATCCAGTCTTTATGTACAGCTAATCAAATCACGCTGTGTATCTTGAGTGTTTTTTGATGGTGACCGCTCATTTTCAGCTAACTGTTGCTGTGAAAACAAGCATTTGAATTCTGGCAATTCATGCAGGTGAGGTAACAGGTAGCTTTATTTTTTTCACCCATCAGGCTATTGTCTTATGTGGCTAGGCAAGTTCTAATGATAATGTGATTTTGGGGAAAAAAATGCATCTTTTCTTAGGACAGGCTCTTAAATTGGATCGGCTTCTCGGATTTTCAATGATCCAGAGGACATTGGCTTAGCCTCGTGACTCCTTTTCATTCCATAATAGCTTGGGGTTTTTTAGTGATAGGGAACTGTGGGGAGCTACATAAGCCTTGTCATTCTGAGCCAAAAATATTTTCACAAGAAGTGACTCCTGCCAAAGAACTGGTTCTCTTAAGTTGCAGGCTTTGGCCTCAAAGTGTTGTGGAATGCCATGAGCTCTAAATGCAGGAGGAAAAACATATTTGCAGGCAGAGTTCTCATTTGATTATTTCAGTGGGGACACCAAGTAGTATAAATAAATGAATTTCAAGAACAGACTGTATTTAGCTCTAATTAAAGGAAGATTTCAAAATTTGCTAAATTAAGTAAATACTATATTAGGTCTCTGATATAACCATGGACAAACAAGTCACTTGGAAGCTAAATTGTTTCCTGGAGACACATAAAAAGATAGTGTGTTCTGCATGTTATTTTTCCATAGAAAGATTTGGATGAGAAAAATGCTACTTATGCCCAAATTAAGGACTCAATTGATGCTTTGCAGTCTGAGATGGCTTTCTGTGCTGAGTAGGAATTGCCTCTGAGTGACTGCAGTTACATAGCCCCCAGGAGCACTATGCTTAATGCAAGGGAAAATCTGTAGGAGCTGCTGTAGGAAGTTACACCTGCAGCTGACTTTGCTCCTGATGTCTCAAACCAGAGAGACCCTTAACTATGGGGTGATTTGATAGAAGAAAAAAAAAAGACAAATAGGATGTAAATAAAATGGGCTCCAGTAGTTGTTTCCCTCATCAGGCACTGGCACTGCCACCGACAACTCATTGGTACGGTACACCGTTGGCTGAGCAGTTTTGTGCCACCGTAAGAGATACTGGGGGCTTTGGGTGCACAGTCTTGAATCATCTGTTACTATGGGTGCTATTTGTCCCACTTGTGTTAATCAAAGAGGTAAGGGTAAGCCTTAAAATATGTGTGCTAATGTGAACATAAGATACCACAATGTAATACCCACTTCCATTGAAAATTTAACTAAAAAATTGTACCCCTTCATAAAAGGAATTAACAAGGCCTCTTATTATACCTTCGCAGCAGAAATTCATGCTATGTACAGCAAAGGCTGTTCAGGAATGTCTCTCTTTTAACATGAGGGGAAATATTTCATCTCTCCACACTAGATACTTGCCAGGTATTTGCCACACCAAATAGTTGTCCAGACTCTCCTTATAGGATCTTTTATACAAGGTTTTAATATGTATTTTATAAGGTTGATATATATGATGTCTCCATATAAGGGAAAAATAGGTTCTTCTCTGAGGCACAATTCATCTCACCCTGGCAAAGATATTTCCAGATGTCTAGGGTGAGATGAAATGCGCCCTTCAAAGCACTCATTTTTCTTAGTTGTAGAGAGAAGTTGGAAAACTAACCCTCAGATATTTTTGTCTAGTCTGTAGATATCCAAAGTTAATGAGATTAATGTAGGCTGTGTACACTTCAGGGATGCCAACAGATAGTCCGTCTGTCCAACACTTTACCTATTTACAAATACAGAACATTCTCACTGTGGATTTTCTTTAATGCAAATGAATAATTTCAATCAACTGTTACAGTCTCAGAATAATTTAGGGTACTTTCACTATTTATGCATGGCTGTAGTGTCACCCGGAAATATGTTAGAAAAAGACAAAGTAGACAAATTAAAATTTGGGACAAATCCGAGGAATTCAGTAAGAAAATCTCATACGGGATTCCTGAGTCTAATTACTTTGCTTGTATTTTTCCTGAAATTTATGGCACCCTGTACAAGCATTAATCATTCTGCGGTACTCCAGTAAACTGACAGAATACATATTAAAACCCATCCAGCTTTCAGAATATATGCAGTTTCTCCCTCCCCACTGTTGCCTTTCTCTCCATGTTATTTCTTCAAACTTAGAAAGCCTAATGCTAGCTCTGAGCTGAGGATTGAGACTTTCCACAGTTTGGTCACATCTCCTGCCCTCCTTTGGTTTGTGAAGTGCTCAGCATACCCTCAGTCCTCTACGGATTTGTTGGATGTATTTTGTCAAAGTCTTCATTTTAAGGTGAAGAAACAAAGGTTTTTAAAGGAAATGTACTATCACTGGCTCTGAAACTTTCCAGTGTGAGGTTCTAAAACAAGACTAAACCAAATGCTGTTGGTTTCCCTTGCTGTCTGCAGTGGGACTGTTTTATTTGAAGTGGTGCTTGCTTCCTGTCACAAGTTTGTGGGTGATCTTCTAGGTGTTATCGCTGACAACTGCAGATAAAGAGGGTCGCCTTCTAAGGCCTTCAGAGAGCGGTTAATTAGGTGCTGGGTGCCAAGGACTGCACTTTAAGGGCAACCTCTGTCCTGTAGACTAAGAGAATTGCTAGTGTGGAAGTATAGGAGTGGCCCATGAGAGGTCTATGCCATACATACCTGGCTGACCTGGCCCGAGGTGACAGGCAGTCCCAATGCCCGCACACGTTAGGCGCACGCAGTGATGTGTTCCAGCATGGGTTGCTCAGCTCACAACAGAAGGCAGACATGGTAAATGAGTCGTTTGCAAATAAGCCAGGATGAACAGAGCCCTGCTTCCTGCGCTAGGATGTACAAAACCACTGTGGGGAACCTTAATGATGGAAAGCTGGGATAAAAAAATAAATGTCTCCTAAGTTTGGAAGCAAGCAGGTTCACGGTTTGTGAGCAGGAACATCTTTGACTGGTTACCAGTAGGTGTCATTGCAGGTTTGCAGACAGTGGGACCCCCGTACTTGTGACATGCACCCAGGCCATGCTGTGCTTCTTAGATAGGCACGCACTAAAGGAAACCTCTCCATCATCCCAACTTTATGCTGCAGCTTCAGGGTGGTGCAGAAGAAAAGCTTGTTTTATTCCTCATTTATAATTTTGAGTTGATTTTTGCTCTGTTTAGGATCAGCCATCCTTATTACAACCATTTCTTTTTAGCCATAATGGCCAGCCCCTCTTTTCTGTGTATTTAAAACCCTTGCAGTCAATCCGCCCAGGATGGAAAACTTTAATATTAAAGTGAAGAATGCTATGGGAATTAATGCAGTGCAACAGTTCAGCATGAAAGCTTAGGATATGCCCTTCTCCCCCTTACTTTAGGACTTGTTCCTTCCAAGAAGAAAGGAAATCTCTCAAGCCTTGTTCTCTTGTCTTGCACATTGTATGGTTCATCTGTCTTGAGATATTTGAATGAAAAGTGCTGATAAAGGACAGTGGCAAAAATTTCTGTATTGCAAAGATAGAAAGTGGAGAGAAATGGCCAAAATTTTTTATTTGTGTAGAGAAATACGGTGTGCTTTGCCACACATTTACTGTATTCTGTGACAGAGATTGTTGTAGGAGGATATTTAACTTTTGGTTCAGCATGTGCCAGGTCACTGGAAGGGACCTTCCTGGACACTTCCAATGATTGCAAATCTGTCTTGTACAGTCCCTAAGGGGCAAACCTCCTTTTAAAACCAGTTAAATTGTTCCCCACTGGAAGGCTCTTCCAGAACTTCGCCTGCCTCCACAGATAGAAACCAGCTTCTAATTCCCTGACTGCTGGGAATCCATGGCCACTGTTTTCATTAATTCCTGCTCAGTCTTGCTCCTTAGGTAATAAATTTTTCTTCACAGCACTAACGGTGTGTAGTGAGTAACTTTGTCTCTTCTCAGCATTCTTCCTGCAACCCCGTTGAGGGCACCTTTGTGAAGGCTGGCCTCTACAATGAACGTGCAATTTCACCAAGATTCCAAAGTCCCCATTGACTAAGTAAATCTCAGATTTTGAAGAAGTCCAGTTGTATTTCTCTGTCTAGAGACTTGATCTTGAAAAATGACCTTTTTATTGTTTGCTGCATTGCTCTTCTGGTGGATCTATTTTCTGACTCTGTTCCCAGGTTCCCAGGTGACTGCAGAAATGTTTGTGTCAGCGTGATGGAGAGAAGCAGCCTGGGGGGAAGAACAAGAAGGTGGAGGCTCCAGAGGGTGGACAGGAACTCTGTGTGTAGCCCTACTACCAATCACATCTGAACTAATATTTCTGTGTGCAGTGTGCTATGCCATGTGGGCATAAAAACACATTTGTAGCCTGCTCCAGGATCTTTGGAGGTCAAAGGTATAAAAATATAACCACAGCTTCAGCCTCCTCTGCTATGACAGGTTTCCTACCCTCAGTAATTCCTCTGCCTGCACCTGTTCTATAATGAATATGGGTGACCAGGGCTGCATGCAGTACCCAGGGGAGGGTCTCAGGCAGCCGTGTAGAGTGCCACTCATACACCCAGCCTTTGCTGTAATTCTTTTGCCCAACACATCCTGAGCTCACATTTCCTGTTTCGTAGCTGCAACACATTGATATCCATACATGCTACTGTAATATACTTTGGCCTTTCTCTTCCTGTGTTTCTTCTAACTGATTAGAGGAGAAATTCTTGTTCTCGGTCCCTAGGCACTTGCTCTTGCATCCTATTACTATGATTCAAGTCCCCAGAGGAATGCCATTCCTCCTGTAGGGCACTCGGTTCCTCCTGTATATTGATGGTGCCTCCCAGCTTTACATCATCAGCAAGTTTTACTTGCATGTTCTGACAGTTCGTGCCAGAGTCATTCATAGAAATATTTAACAAGATTGGTTCCAAGTCTGATTCTTCAGAAATTCTAGTATTTGGGCTTTACCAGTCTAATCCTTTTCAGTCCATTCTGTTATAATTTCTCTTTTAAATAGTTTTCTATCTACAGAGAAATCCTTATACCAAGCCTCATTTTCTGCGGTTTAACTACTAATTTCCCAGTTGATGTTTTGCCAAATTCTACAATGATATCCATATAGCCTAGGTCAATTATATGTCCATGGACATCTGGTGAGCAGCCACCCTCTTTCATTAAATCCCCAGATGCTTGTTTGGATGCCTGAGTGGGGGCAGCTAAAGCACATAGTCTGGGACTTCAGCAGTGGAAAATGTTGGCCCTAAAGTCTGGTGTAAAGCATACCCCTTCACACAGCCCTTCTGTCACTCAAAAGCAGCACAATATAAAACTGACTTTTCAGTCACACATAACTGCCTTCATAGAGTATGTAGAGAGGATGTTAAAGAAATGAGGTACAAATGAATAACCAAAATTAATAATTTATTATATAGTATATTAACTGGCTTAGTAGAATGCAAAAATAAATTGTCATTATCTTTCCTTTAAAATCTTATCTAGCCTAGACTACCAGTTCCCAGGCTTGTGGGGCAATAGAGCGCTGTCAGCCATGAAGAAATGGCTGCAGAATGCCATGCATTTTCAGCTGAAAATTTGAGAAAGACAATGTGGTTCTGCAGGGCAGCTGCAGGTCTTTAATGGCTTTGCAAACCAATAGTGATCCAGGAACCACAGCTATAGTGCTAGACAGTGCTTAAGCTCCTTTTCCCTGCTTCTTAGAATTGAGGTTAAAGTATCTTCCTTAAAAGAGTCTAGAATTTCAAGGCAAAAAAAGTTATCCAACAAGCTGATCCACTGAAATCAAACAAAAAATCTTATGCACACAGATGTACTAGTAATAGAAAAACAGGTTTGCAATGGCAAGGCTCTTTTTTTTGTTTTATATTTGCTTGAAATATGCTGGCACTAAATTTATGTTTTGTTTTTTAAATTTTTGGACTTTATAGAACTCGTGTAATGGACCTAGGCTGAGTGGCTCCTTATAGTTCATTTTATTTCTTGCTGCTTACTTTACAGGTAGTGATGATATCTTTATTGGGGCATCTGGATTTACTGGAACATTGAAAGGTAAATTGGGCATTGACATTCAGAAGAGCACTCACAAGACCTTGATGCTTGTGTAGCTGCCATCACCATTGGAAACAACAGTAAAGCATAGGGCAAGAAACACACTAAAGAAGGAACATAACCATAAAACTGAATTTAAATAGCATGACCTAAATTTTCCATGACTGGTTTCCTCAGTATCTCTTTAATTGCTTTTATTCCCTGCTAAATAACTAGATGAAAGTCCTGTTTATTTTTATGTGGTAGCTCTTTCTTAGACCTGGATTTCTGGGCCTGCACCACAGTGGCATAGCTACTGCCACCACTGATGTTACAATAAATGAACATGCTTTGGTGAGTTTAGACCTTTACAGAACACTGTGTCTGTCACATCTCCAATTCACAGCACAGTGAGCGTGCAGCAATTGAAAAGGCTGCTCATACCATAAAGCATTTCTTAAACAGTACTTGAACTTTAAAGGCAGGGAGGTGATGCTGTTGATGAATTTAGGCTTTGTTTTGTTCACTGAATTCTTGTGGTAAGATTATTTACTTTTTTGTGCTATTCAAAAGCAGTAGAGCGGTAATTCTTTTCCTGTGTATTTCTCCAATGATGTTGAGCAGTGCTGTATGATTATATGGGTTATTCTTTGTTAATTATGACCACTTAGAAAAAAATCACATTGCATTGTTTGTGTGCCGAGTGGGTGAGCGTACAAGCATTTCCAGAACAAATACCCAGCTGTATAACTCTAAAGGCTTGTTCACATCACACAATAGTGTGTGGGGCAGTGAGTCCTCAGATAATGCCAACGAAACCAGCTCCAAAACTGGAAGCAGCAGAGCTGTGTTAGCATAGTGCTACATTTTTGTAGTTAAGCAGGGATTATTAGCTAGAATGCAGCTCTGTGTGAACAGTTACGCTGCTTTCAGGCCTGGGTCTTTCATGGCAGGGGAGGCGATTGCCGTGCTATCTGGATGTACCAGCATGGCCAGTGGTAGCTCATGACCTTCTGTACCATGCTAGAAGGCACTGGTGCATCTATAATTAATCTATTTGGTTGTTGCTGTAATATCATATTTGGTTTATGATAGTCTGGTAGCTCACAGGTGGATCAGGACTCCCGCATGCCTTGATGCTGCACAACTGGGTAGCTGACCCTAATGACATCAATCCTAGCCACTAGGAACCCTTGTGCCAGGATGAATCTCACTGGGCTATTCTGGAAAATGAATGCAAAATTTCTATGAGGAGTTTAAAGCAAATCAGAGGGCCACTAAACATGCAGAGCTTTTGTTTACACAACTCAAAACTTTTTCCATGTGACTTCATGGAGACAACCAGTAGACACAAAGGCTACCTCTGCAAAGCTTTCTGTGCAATTGCAGAGGTAATCTGGGCTTTGAAAAGACGGCTGTCCTATTTTGTCTGCATATGTGAAACTACCTTCCTAGCCTCAGAAATGGTTTCTGCTCTGAGTGATTTTTAGGCAGGGTTGAATCCTCAGCTAATAAAAACTGACAGCTGGATTTCTTTTGATCCAGAAGACTCTCATAGTGCTGTGGCAATTTACACCACTTGGAGATGTGGCTTAGGCACATATAAAAAAAAATCCCAGTTGCTTGATGTGGAGCCTGCACAGAGCATTTGCAACAGGAAACCCTGTGTCAAAACAGTTATGTTCCAGATCCATCCCTTGGAGAATACTCACAAGGTGAAGAGGAGGCAGGCTGCCAAGCCTGACCTTGTTTTAATTCAGCTCCCTGTGAGACATCAATCTGGGTTTCTACTTCTGGGATTCACTTTCCTTAGAAACAGTTGTTCATTCCTAGGTTTACCCAGAAGCTACAGAGCTCTTGTAGCTTTTGTTTGTAATTAGAGAGCAAAGTTTAATCCCCACTTCCTGCTCTATTAATAACAAACCGTCAGCTCTTCTCCACAGAAGGGAGCAGCAATAGAATTTGAAAACAGTATGACACCTGGCTTACACTTAGGAGTTTTAATCAATAAATCTCAAAACACTTTACAAAGGAAGGAAGTATCATTTAAATTTTATTGGAACTGAAGCATGGGGGTGGGACAACCTGAGCAACACCCTACAAGGTTTTTGGTCCCTTAGATTACAGTATGTCTTGCACTAGCAGGAAAACATGCCTGATGGGCAGGGAGTGTGAAGGTATGGGACTAGAGGAACTGGTAGTGTCCCACAAAGGATGTTCCAAAATACATATATTAGCATTAAAAGAGAGACTTAAATTAGGATCTTTTAGTTCAGTTTGAAGGCTGAAACAGCATGCTGAAAACTGGCAGGTCTGACCTAGGGAATTTTCATGTGGCCAATTTTAGAAATTAAATGTTTGGAACTGTGGGCAGGAGTTTGACCTTTTCCTAAATCATAAGAAATTGTTTTAATGTAGAACTCCTAAAAAGAGTTCTAGAGTCCTCCTCCTTGGAAGAGCCTGCATCTTTAGCCTGAAAGCATTAGAACCCACGTTTGCCTGATAACCTTAAAATAGGGTTTGCATCTATCAGCCCACAGAAATGCTCACTGACCAGCTTTTCTGGCTGTATCATTCACCACTCAAAATCTACTGTTAGCAGCTCTGTTATTTAAATCTTTCTGAATCCTGGTGACAAACTGTCCTGAGGATTTCCTGCCATGAAAGGAGTTTGTTTTTTTCATGCAGCTTAGGGGCCAGTGGTGTTGAGCAAGAGGATTTGTCAGCTGATTTCCTTCAGACGTTTGTTATCATTTGGTGGGAAGATGCAGAATTCACTATTCTCAGCAGCAGTCTGATCTACCAAATCTCTTTGTGTTACTGCCATCATTTGGGGAGGGGGGTGTCCTTACCTTTGCTACTTGGGAGGACTGTGTTGGGTATAAATTGTAGAGTTTATGGCATTGATGTGTAAGCACCCAGTTAGTGCATGCCTGGGACTGCAGAGGCGACCCATGAGGGAGAAGACAGTGAAGTGCCATGGGCCTATCACCGGCAGCTCTGACACCCACACAACACCCCACTGCATGGCAAAAAAACAGCCCACCAAAGGAGCACGTGGTGCCCTTGCTCAGATGTGTTTAAGGAACAGAAGCAAGGAATTGGGGTGGTCTGAGTGTTACCCAGGGGAAAACAGGGAGGTCAAGACTGTTGTGTTTGGCTTAAGGGAGAGAGGTAACGAAAAGTGTTTACTTAAGTGTTTGTGTAATTGTTTATGTTTTCTTTTTTTCTTAATCCCTGTATCAGTTTATGTTAATTGGCAAGAAATTAAATAAGTAAAAATTCCCCAAATAGGAATTTTTGCCTGTGGCAGATGAGGGGAAAACTACAAGTGAAACAGACAAACATGTGACACACTGATGTGTAGAAATATATTTTGACATTGTGATAGTCATAAATGAGTGATTACTTTGTCCTTGTAGGAAAGCCTGCAAATTAAATCAAACCAGGCCAGTCTCTCTTTGTGTAAGAAGGGATCTGAGATGAGGTTGGTCCGAAAAATCAGATTAATTTGAAATCTGATGAGGTTTTAAATTGAAGTTTGCCATATTGGGTAGAGCCCTTTGGTGTACAGAACAAATCTGATAGTATAGGAAAAGATCCACACAGGCTGGAAAAATAAATATAGCAAGCAGTACCCCCAAAGGAGTCCCACCTCTTGAATTTGCAGGGTGCAGGAAGGACTGAAGCTGCAGTTTGTGTCTGGGCAGAGATACTGTGAGAAACTCAAGGCGCATTTTGCAATGTAGCGTGGGAACTGTGCCCAGAGCAGAAGCACGCACACATGGGAGAAGCAGAGACAGCCTGGAGCAGGAAGTCCTTAAAGTCATACACACTTTGCCTATGGCTCCACCACAGCCATTCCTGCTGGGTTGAGGCTGACTGAGAAACCATCCTTATTCTTTCTCTGGGTGTCTGTGTGTTTCTCTGGGTTTATTCGCTCACCACTCCAAGCTCCCCCTCTTTCCTCCCCATCTCTCCCAGACTTTGACCTCACACCATGAAACTGTCAGAGTGAGGAAGCAGTTTGAGCTGAAACATTCATTCCACATTACGTGATTCTAGATTAAAGGCAGGAAACATTTAACCCTTTGACAGCCTTCTCCCCTCATCCCGTGAAGCCTTGGCTTTAAAGCTCCTTGTAAACCATGTGTAAATAGGTGGTGAGCACTGATGCTTTTTAGATTTGTGTTCTTGTCTTACCAGTGGCTCTTACCAGTAGCCACAGCAACGGGGATTGAGGGGTGTCTGGGCTTTGCAAACTGAAGTTATTCTCTCAGCACTATTCATGATTCTTGGTTCTTCCAGTGTGGAGACGCATTTGCAGTGTGAGGAAAATGTGCATTGCCAAATGTATAAAGAGATGAACCTTTGGCTCCATTTGTTTCCCTTCATTCCCCAGTGCGAGGTTCATAAGTACAAATAGCTAAAATTAAAAATACAAAAATAGATAAAATGGGGAATCTCAATGATTAACACTTGGGATTTAGAAACGAAACCTCTTGCTTTCTTTAAAGCTGTCTAATATATTAATGATAGCAGAATAGCACTTACATATAAAATGTATCATTTCACAGTCCTGACACACATATGTATTTCTGAGGTTTAAAAGCTGGTCTTTTGGCAGATTATGGCTCTCCTGAGAGGCAGTTACTGCTCTCCAGTACAGACTGATGAACACTACTCAGATATATTTGGTATTTGGTACTAGCTCATGGACTCTGGACATCATAGGTGGTCTTGGCAGTTAAAAGAGTGGATAAGAATGGTAACTCAAACCCTCCGTTCATTGCTGGAGCTGTACCAGTATCTACACTGGGACCAGCAGTACTACTGTCATCTTTTAGAAGAAGTGACTTTGACATAAGCATAATGTGACCACGTGGGCTGGAATGTGACAAAGACGTGAGGCTTTCACCACTGCTCTGAACAGATGTAGAGGGGAAATGCTAATGGCTCTCCAAGGCCTGGATTCTGGTTTTCCATTCCAGCAGAGCCCCTCCAGATGTGTAGTTCACAGAAACGTCGTTTTGGTTCTGCCTCATAGAACCCATGGTTTCCCAGTAACCCCCTTTGGTGCGCTTGGGAGGTGCTTCTCACAAATGTTGACCTGCCCCACCATCCCCAAATGGAGGGACTGGAGCACAGACTGTTCAGCCAGAATTGCCATCACCACTTTCCCTATACTCAGCACTGCCACCAGCCTATTACCTTTCCCAGTGCTTGAAGGAGATTCAGTCTCTCTTATTGAAAGTCAAATGCAAACAGCAGCTTAATTTAAAGATTTCACACCTCTCATCTCCCTGTCTCACCAGTCTTTACTGACAGTCACAGAACTGCTGAGGTGTACAATAGTATACATTGTTCTGCTAGTTAAGAAGAGTCTTGTCCATTTTGAAATGATTAATACCTTTGCTTACAGAGCATGAGTATGAGTTCTAGTGCCCAACAAATGTAAAACCAGCTCAGACACCCATGATCTTCATCAAAAATAGGGAGGCAAGAGAACAGGCTGTTGCATTTCAGTGTGAAATTCCAAAGTTGTTTCACTGTTTCATCATGGCATAAGAAAATACTGAGTTTTGAAGTGAAATACAATGCAGAACACTGCGAAAAGTGGTGGCTCCTGCAAGCATCTGGAAACCTGGATCACAGTCAAAAAGTGACATAATTCAACGCTCTTTGTGAGAGTTCAAAGGCTACATCAGAAAAAGCCCAACCCCTGCTTATCTGGTGAGCTTTCCAACCAGCAGAGAAGGTACGGTGTGTCTCCAGACTCAGCAGAGAAAACTAATGTCTTTTCAAAATGACCAGTTACTGATTGCTAGTGTTCTGCATTAATGCCCAGAAAGAGGAAAAACATTATCCTTAGGAACAGTTTCCACAATCATCCATAATAACAGCACAAGGCATGCATACTTTCACCCATCATATTTAGAAAATGTGCAGCTTCCCCTCGACCTGCCACAGAGGAGATGGTAAGTGTCTGTGTGATGAGATCCAGAGGCTGTGTCTTGAAACCCATTTGGATAAAAAGGAAAATGTAAAAAATGTATCTTCTAAGGAAAAGAAGATTGGTATGACAGCTCCTGAATGAATTGGATCCTGGGGTTTACAGAGCCTATCAACTCGTCTCTCTGCTTCATATCTGGTGTTTTTTCCATCTGTAGGAACCCGTGCTGATACACTATAATTTAGGATAAACTTTGTCCCCTTTGTGATGGTTAAAATTACTGTCGCCAAAGGAGGTTGACAGATGAAGGGAGACTAGAACTGGGTTTGCTGTATTGCTCACTTTGCTACTGTTTATTCCAAAATCTTCAATAATGGGCAAAAATCTGACAGAGCAGAAAATTACCAGCTGTTCTGAGCTCATCTACCACTTGCACAGCTGCTTAGAGAAGAGAACTTGCTTGATTAAACCAAAGAAGTTTGAGAGAAGAGCAGCAAAACTTTACAAGAACTTTGCAAGACAGGTTTAAGCAAGCAATGACTACACTGCACAAGTGAGCTCAACACTGTAAGCACAAAGCAAGGGAAGGAAATATTGGGCTAAGCCAGTGAGAGCACTTGGGAAGAAATGGCATGAATTCAAAAGTTTGTCTAAATACAGAGTTGTACTGACTTCATTTAGACATGCTTTAAAATGCTTTAGGTAAATAAGGTCAAAAGGATAAGTAGACACTTCTTTTGCTATAAACCATGTCTGGAGTTGAAATACTTGGAAATACATTTTAAACTAAACAGCAAAAAATGTATTTCTAAGCCTAAGGAAGAACAATTGCAGGTTTTGCTTGCTACATAAAACAAGAACAAAGGCATGAATGGAGAGGGACAAGAAAGGGAAGAGACAGTGAGAATGGATGAAAAATAAGCAAAAGAAGAGTCTTGCTTTGTCTCCAGAGGTAATAGATTGGATCATCTTTTCTAGCACCATTGTCCCTGCTTTTGAGGTTTTTAGAGTGAAACTGGAGTTCTCTTCTAACTTTTAATTGCATGGTTTTCCTGTGCTAGCCCCAAACAATACGGTGACAGCTCATAAGAACTCTGAAAATACATGAACAACTAAAGACCAGCAAATATGTCATCATGTTCTGCTGCTTCAGGGTCATGTGCTGGTTCTGCAAATGCAAACATAGCTGCAGCTCTAGCAGCATCAGTATGACTTTTTGGGTCAAAGTCTTCTAGCTTGCCAGTGGGCAGAGGGAAATCCAGCAGTAACAATAAGCTGGCAGCCTTCCAGTTTGCCTTGTGAAACAATTAGAAAACCATTTTCTGGTACAGACTAAGTTTCTTTTGATGTCTCACAAAGTTACTCTTTCGTCTTCTTTTGTACACCTGACATAAATCCTGTGAGTAGCTGAGTACCCTGGATACAAATATTTCTGTCTAAGCTGTTCCTTCAAATCCGGATCTGAATTTTCCATTTTGTTCCTATGTGTCAAGTATAAATGTGAGATTCAAACAACTCTGAGTTTAAGGAATCTGGAATCAAGATCTGAATTCAGATGTTAAGATTTAAGCCATCCCTACTGCATATGCGGGTGATTCTTTTATTTCTCATTGATGATTCTCTCCTGTGGATGCTGAAGTACATGGCAGATACCTTGGCAGTACATGTTGATATCCTTCCTCTTACTTGTAGACACAGTAACTTCAATTAAGAGATCTGGCCAAGATCATCAAGCAAGTCACAGGAAAAGTTAAAAACGGAACCTGATTTTCCCATCTCCCAAGTCACACTGTATTTCAATGCGGAACCACTGGAAATGTGTGAGAAATGCAACTGACAGAAATACTGCAGAAAATAAACATTTACAAATATCTTCAATAACTCATAAGCCAGTCTTGGTATTACTATAATTCTGCACAGTGCCAGCATGTCAGTAATACTTTGCTCAGTCAGTTCCTAACATAGCTTGTAATTTAAGTAACTTTTTCCAACTTTTAATTACATTCTGGTGTAATACAACTCACTGTGCTTTGTGCATACCTTGAGGGAGGTGGTATGGTCTGGTAGCTGTTGTAAAGAGTTAGGAATTAATTACAAAGGACACAATTTTTGAGCTCCTCTCAAGTACTTGCTCAGCTGTGTAACCTTGGGGCAAATCACTCAACTGCTTTGTGCCCAAGTAAACCCAGCTGTAAACCATCTTGAAAACCAGATGGTGCACAAGATTTAAATGCTTTAGAGAATGAAAAAGGATGGGGGTAGGGAAGTGAATTTTACAGGTTGTTGGTGCTGCTTCTAGTGGAGTTAACCTGGATTTAACCAGTACAACTGAGAAGAGAATTTGCCTTGACATTCAAAAAAACCCCCACTCTCAGAACTTTTTTTCCTTTTTGCTTTTAACTTAATGTCAAGTACCTTCTCTCTAGAGGTTTAATTTTAAACCTTCAGTAGAATACATGTTTTTCCCTGGCAGCCTGAAGATTCTAATTCAGGATCAGGTTTTACATGACTAATCTTTGATTTTTACATGATTATTTTTAGGCACTTAATTCTATAGCATTCTCTTCTCCCTGCTTTTCATGCTACCATTCTCCTTCCTCAGCCTTGCTTAGCTTCAGCGGTGCAGTGGATTGTTCTGGTGCTTGAGTACTGCACTGCTAATAACACTGCTGAGCTCTATTGTGTTCTGTAGATGGTATGTCCTGGCTTAAAACCAGTATCAAAGCTAGTACAGGATTTGTATTGTTGGTCAATGAACAAAGGAAATACTAAAGTTTCTGTAGCAGAATAAATGTTTGCCACATGTTAGCATTTAGGAGAAGACTTAAATGTTTCAATATTTTTTGGCCTTAGTTAAAATGTAGACTCTTTTTTTCCCCCACTAGTGCCGCAGGAATGTGGGAATACTTACTTTTGTAGGAGTACAAATGTAGGAATACTTGTGTATACAGGGTCTATACGGTTATAAGAAGGGGAAAAAAATATATTTTTAGTCTAGTATAAACAAGGAACATTTAAAGATGTGAGATATAAAGGAGCCATTTTATACAGCACTCAGGAAAGACCTTGCATGTTTTTATTAATCACTGTTAAAAATAAAACACTGACAGGTTTGAAAATTGTTGAACATTCTTCCCAAATAAGAAAGGAATCGATCTGAAAGAGTAAGTTGCAAACAAATTTAACAAGCTAGAATACCTAATTCTCTTAGGCTTTTATGAAAACAAATGTTGTCAGCAAATTGTCTTCAGCAAATTTAGCCATTGTTATACAATACTGGGATAGTAAAATATTGAATTGTTATTCAAAATCAGTGATTATTTTTCCAATGTAAACAATTTTCAGTTTGTGTCTCACAAACTGCTCTATTTCATGTTATTGAATCTTTAGATTCAATATTTGAGCTATGGTATTAGTAATTTAAAATACTGCAATCCTATGCTAATAAATGTCATACCAAAGTGCCTGCAATGAATAATGACACGGCTCAAACATGAAATTGTTACTTAACCATAAGCTAAAGTAGAAATCCTCTGATATTGAGTCCCTGTTTGGATGATCTAATTTTCCTTTTCCCTTCCTACTACTACTTGAAACTAATTTTAAAAAAAGGTGCAGTTCTTTTGTGTGAATAGAAGAATTTTAAATTAATCAGAACAAAAGACATTCTCAGATGACCAGCTGTGGAAAACAATAAATAAAACAGAAAGTGAGCTGTAGATAGAGCAAATCCAAGTGATAAAGAAAATCATGGCTAGAGTTGTCTAACACAGGGATAAGAAAAATAGAAAATACATATTCAAGCCCTGAGCTATTTGCTGCTCATAATGAGTAAAATGTTGATTTAGCTCAGTATTGACAGCTGAAACTGCAGCTGGGCATATTTTTCTAAATCCATCAGACCAGGGTTTTCCCCTTCTGTATTCCTGAGTGCAAATCATTGAGCTTTACTTCATTTCATGGTCCTGTGAATTGCTCATATGGTCTGTTTAAAGAAGATTGTTGCATCATGACTTTTACATGGTCCAACCCAGTTTCTTTCCACTGTAATTGAGACTAGAATGATGGATGTTTCGGTCGTTGTTATTGCTACCATAAAACAGGCCAGCTCACAGGATACAGCTTCAAATCCCTTTGTACTTGCTGAGACACAATGCTTTGAGATGCTGCCAGTGAAATATGTGTTGATAGACTGGTGATTTGGATGCATTGCGAGGTATTGATAAAGTCTGTTCTTAAGGCAAATAACAAATTGACGAATTCCTGAAGCCAGAAATTTCAGGCATCATAAACCGTTTTCTTCTTAAAAAAAATTAAGTGATTTAAAAAAATCTGATTAATTAAATATACTTTATGCAAAGGCCTTGTTTCTTTAAAACAGCATCTTGAACTTGAAACCTAACTAGTTTGAAAGAAAAAAAATTACATAGTTTTAGGTCACCTCCTTGCTCTTGATTAACACAGTCCATTTTTTTGCAGGTTTTAAACCACCCTTCTCTGTTTCTTCCTCTCTCATTACCATGTAGGAAAGCTACAGACAAATGAGAAGTATGCCATTGAGAAACTGACTACAAAATGCTGCTATAAGTATGTATTTTGCCCATATAAACACTTTCAGAAACAGTCAACGTGTTTAAAGAAAAATAATCTGAAAAAATAGTGATTTAAAAAAAACCAACCCTCCCTTTAAAGAGACACTAAGGCGAAGCTTGCATATGAACAAATCTCTCACCAGGTTGCTGAGAACACTTTCAAAGCTGCAATTTAAAAGCTTTCAGTTACTGCTTTTCACTATTTGTGCTCTTCATTTACTTTTTGCCTTTATTTTCCAATCTTGTGACTAAGCAAATTTGGTAATTTTTTCTTGCTCAGTATAGCCCAGATTGCTTTCCTCATGTCTTGCTATAGCTTGTTGCCTATGTTTGGAATACAATCATCCCCAAGATAAGTCTCTTCTCTTAAAAGTGGGATTTAAGTATTTTTATTAATAAAATCCACATTTTAAGCTTAAACTATTTGACTGTGTCCTTTTCAAAAAGGAAATAATTTGGGACAATCTATTTTTTAAATCACAGTTTCTAAATTCTTGCCCCTAAGAACAAATTCTGTCAGTTCCTTTGCTGAATGAACATGGGATTTTTAAGGAAGATGTAAAGACAAAATCAAAAGGCCTCTCACACAACCTGATTGCTGAATTTCAGCGATGCCCCTTATTACCAGCTTATTTTCTTGCCTTTTTTTCAGGGCTGTGGAAAACAATTTCTGTAGGCTATGTCAAAGTGTAGTGGCAGATTTCCCTTTGGAAGTCAGAGCCTGTTTCAAACGTCTCTTTAAGTCCTGCATATTTGGAGACTTGGGTCGGACAAGGTGGAGGCCTCTTCGTTTCTCTCCATTGCAGCTCCCAATTATCCTGCTGACCTCCTGGCAAAGCTGCTGGAAGGCTTCATGCACTCCCTCACAGTTCTCCCGGGCTGAGACTTCATAGTAAGTACCTCCCAGTTCACTGGCCAGCTGGAGCCCTTCTTTGGAGGACACCTGCCTGGCTCGCAGGAGGTCTCCTTTGTTCGCCATCAGAAGCAGGGGAATGTTAGCATTTGGGTGAATCTTGCGGATGTGCTGGTGTAGGGGACGGATGACTCGGTAGCTCTCATAGTCTGTGATGGAGTAAACAAAAACGAAGCCATCTGCCCAGTAGATTGAACGGTTTATCTGCTCTTGGCAGCATATGCTGTCAGTGTCATCCTGCCGTCAAAACCAAGAGGTGTGAGATTAGAAAACTGAGAATAGGGAGCAGACAGAGCAAACAGTCAAACAGCACTGTTAGCTACTCGCAGCTTTGTTTTAATGTGTGGCTGTTTCTTGGTGTACAGGCAGACACCTCTGACTGCCGAGGAATGTACCAGACAGAGGAGAAATTTCCACTGTGTCAGTAACATATTACAGGTAAGCATTAATGTGGAGTAGAGAGGGCTCAGAGCAAAGTGGTTAAAAATTAAACAACCAAAATACTGATATTGAAAAGTTTGTTCTGTATTCTGTTGTACTAAACCAGTGTGACAGAAAACCGTGATTTTACTGTGGATAAAATTGTGATGGGAATGGTAAGAGCATTATAAAATTCAGCAGGCTAGTCACACTACTGCAAGCAAACGGTTGTCCCCCAAAGTGTTTTTTCAGGGCTTTTTCCAATCCTGCATTCAATGTCTCCATGTATGGGGATTCTCACTAACTGTGTTTGGTGAAGTCTGACAGGTTTTTCTGCCATGTAGGTCTCCAGATAGTCAAAGGCAAAGTTACTTCAAAAAAGCCATTTGTTACAAATAACCTATTATTGGAACCAAAAATGAGGTGAAATCTTATTGCTCATTTGTAGAGCAGCATTGCATTTGTATTATTCTTTTGTTTGTTCAGTCCATCACCACCACTCCTACTCGGACAGCCATAGCAATCACCACTGTTGGGAATATAAAACCGAATACAATGCTGTGGGGCTGGAAGAGGGATCAGCTCACTTTTCAAGATGAAGCTATTTTCAGCTAATCCACTACTCTTATCCATGCTGGTGTGCAACCCAACCAGATAGGGAGATCACTCTGCAGTTATTGCCAGTATGCTTGGTTTGTAAGAACTGACATTCCTGTCACTATTACAGGCTTTCTGGAACTTTGTAATTTCTTTCATATCCATCAAGGCACTAAGCATATTCAGTATTCAGCTCTTGATGAAATTGGTAGGAATTAGAGGCTTTTGTGCATTTTAGGGGGAGCTCAAACTTTTATTATTATTATTGCTAAATTCTATTCAAGAAAACTTCATCAACTTCAGTAAGACTATTAGAACTTATGTTCCATTATCTATCTATAGAACATGTATCTGCCATTCACATTCATTTTAACAGAATTTGCATGTGCTCAGCAATCTCTCGAAACAGATCACTTTTATTTAGACACCTAAATATGAATCATAAAGCCTAACTTCAGGAAACAGTGGTGGAAAAGAATGATTAAAACTGATCAGTTCGTTTATGATAGATCAAACAATAAAAAAAGGACTACTGTCAAGGGTCAAGATGAGGAGAAAGAAGCAGGATTTCTGAAGGCTCAGAGTATAAATTAGGCTTACGGCTTTCAACAGGAGTTCTGCTAACTCACTGCCCTTTGCAAATATTTCAATATTGCCCATAGAGACATGGGCTTATCATACCTAGTAGTTCTTTGCCCTTGCCTGCTTACAGTAATGCTAAATCCTGTTAGCAGTGAAATGGTTTAACAGATGCTCTTATCACTCCTTTCCCTCCTCAAAACCCTCAAACCCAAAAACCCAACAGAGTTGCACATGGAATGAAGAGCGATCCTTCCTAGCAGCCTTGTTTATAAGGTTAATGAGAGCAAACTCAAACCAGGACAGGGCAGGCTGTGGGAAGAAGGGCAATTTGCACTGTTGGTGTCTGGGTTGTATCCAATCTGTAGATAATTAGCCAGCCTTCATGTCCTGCTAGCCTCTTTTCACCAGCAAACTCCTTTCATGGAGAAAAAGAACTAATTGCTCTGGCAAGCGTTTGAAAATGTTTTTGGAGAAGGTGTACATTCAGAGAGCCTTAATGAGCAGAAATTCTCAGTTACTCCAGCTAGGCCCACCCGGTAGTGAGACCTACGGATAATCCCCAACGGAATGCTTTATTCAGGAAAATCAAAGGCTAATGGGCTACTTTTAAAATGGAAATCTCTGCTCTAGAATGAATTTTGAAACACACTGTCATTTGCCATGTGTAGACCAAGCAGTGATGAATCACCTAACAAAACCAGTTATCTGTTTGCTTCTGTTTCTCTCTTAAATATTAACATTTCCAGCGTGGCTGGAATCCCGAGTGATTCCACATGAGTTCCTCCAGAAACACTATACTCAGCCTGCAGAGTGTAAGAAATTCTCTTCCTTAAGGATTTTAACAGAAAATCCAACCTATTCTCAGTCTTAGCAAGGCCTGTTAAGGAACAGTTCCTTCAAATTATTTCAGATACATCATTTGATGCAAACAGACATACAGTCCAAGATAAGTGTGTCTCTGGGAACTACTGAAACAAGACAGACCTTTGACTGGGACAAAGAAAATGAAGCTCCTTCCTAACTAAATAAAAATCATTGCTAACTAAGAAACCTCAGCTGTTGGCATTACTAAATTTTGCGGACCTCTGGCTACAGTCACAGAACTATAGTGCACAGTCTTAAAACAGGGAAATTAGAAAATAAACATATCTGGTGTGAAAGAGGGAATTAAATTCTTTCACGCCCTCCTTTCTCCACTGGGACAGAAGAGAGAGGGGATTCCCTTTGTTAAGTGTTTATCAGGCAGTCCCAATTGTACCTAATCACCACCCACAGCTGCTCTTTGCCTGTCCTCTCTGAGCAAGCTGGCACAGGGCCTTTGTACTTTTAAGTCCCACTTGAATATTTGGAGGGCTTCCATAGCAGCTTTTGTTTGCTTTTTAGTGTCCAGAGTAAACGAGGGGTCCTCTCCTCTGCTCTGTGCACCCCCAGCAGCAGCAAAGAGCGCGGAACTTTGTCAAAGTTTTCCCCTTAAATCTACTTCCAGTCATCAGAGAAGATGGAAATGGAAACTGAGGCTGTGGGAGCTTTGCTTAGCCTGTCCTGTAAACTCAGGATAAAGCAGGTCTACAGCACAGAAATGAACCCATGCACACATGGGTCTGTGCAGACAAAACACTGTATATAAAGCTCTGCAGGGCTAGCCTGAAAGAGGATGGGTGAAGGTGGGGTTCCCATCCAGACATATCTTTGGCCAAGTCTCAGCTTAGGCTGAGGTTAAGGCCAAACCTAGAACTTTAGGTTTGATGGTGACAAGAGCATACCTAATCTTATCATGATTTCTCGGTTATTCTATAGGAATTATTACCCTCATGAGATTTCCACCATTCATGTAAAAATAAAGTTCATTGCATTTCCTGCTGCTTTGACACTACTTTCACCCTCTTGTTCCACATGTGAAGCAGATCTTCCAAAAAAAAAAAAAAAAAAGACATCTTAATCTTAAATCCTGCTTGGAAAAATATTTCTAGAAACAGGTTCCTAGTCAAATATTAAATCTAAAATATCTAAAATACTGATAGAAAGAGGGGTGTGGATAAATGCTAACACCTTAAAAATAAGGAATTAATAAAACAATTTAAATCACACACCTACGGAAACCACAGAAAAGCACCCTACTTGGAAATACAACTGCTTGGAGGCCTGTCCCTTTGGAAAGAAACCGCTTTCTAGAGAAGGCAGATTCTGGGTCTGTGGAATGGTCTGAGTCAGCTGGGCCTCTAGGCAGGTGGGTTTTCTGCCATGCAGGGACAGAAACCATTTGACAGGAAATAAAATTATTAGGTAGTTGGCAGGAACAAGCCAGATTAGGATTTTACTGCTATTTAGGCTTGGGATGCAGTAATGTGTTTGAAATGGATTTATGTTAATTTTTATTTACTCTTAAAGGAGCCTGATGTAACCTTTTCAAGGGCTCATTTTGGTGGGGCTTAAGGTACCCCATTAGTCTTCATTTGGGTTTGAGCCCAGGTATTTTTCTGCCAGTAAGTGGAGTGAGTTACAGATGGAAGTGCTGGCAACAAACAAGAGACAAGAATTGTGTGGTAAAGCACTAATGCACTGAGCAGATGTTTTACCTCCAATGAAACAAAGGGAGTATCCTGCACCTGCAGAGAGATCTGTTCCCCATCTATGGTGAACTTCCTTGAATACAATGCACCTGGGGGAAAAGTAAGATTATGAGAGTGAGTGACTGTAGCAAAGAAAGAGTACATAAAGGCAAAGTGGAGCTGTCAAAATCCAGATTTTTGAGGCTTATGGTAGGTAGTTGGTTATAGAAAAGTGAATGGCACCAGAGTGGCTGTGTGGCTGGTTACTTAAGTAAAGGATGTTTTAAATGTGTTCCTAGGATGGTACCTGGGAAAGGTGGCACTTTATATTGAATCAAATAGTCAAAGTGGGGTGCATAAATCCCATTCAGGTTTTCAATCCATATTGTTAACTTATTAAAATGTGGACTGCATATATTCTTAATCTCAAACCAGGATATCCAGGTGTTGTCTGTAAAAGGAGTGAGCTGTTTCCTATTGCAGTTTTCTGAAAGCTTTTAAAAAAGGAAAGCATTCTAGTTTTGGATGCAGAGTAAGTGACTATATACAAATCACCCAGTTGCTCTTTGGGATTTGTGTGACCTTAGCCGTACAAAGTTTGGTTGAAATCCCCAAAGACTGGACATTTTGAATCTGACTTCTGGTTCTGAATGACACATATTCAGGGCCAAGTGCTAGTTCAAACCATTTAGGACTGATCCAGCTCTAATAAAACCATTGCTATTCTGGGTTTGAACTTTATTTTGTTACTGGAGTGCGGGTTAAGTGACAATTAAAACTTAAGTTTTGATCTTATGAACTATCTGTGGTTGTGATAAGGACAGCTTCAGAGACTGATGCCATCATCAGTTTTCTTGAGGACTTAATACAAGATACATGGATATGTGAAGAAATGCTATATCCACAGCTGTATTCTATCGCCTTTCAGCCTTATCCAAATGCAATTGTCACTGCAGCATCTAAAACAAGGCACTTCATCTCAAACACAGAGAAATCCCATCTATTGGAGGGAATTCAGAGTATGGAATTCAGATTAAGAGGGAAGTCAGTCAGTCAGTGACAATAATGCCATCACTTCTGAAATTCATCTTTGGTTCCACGGAACAGGTCTTTTTATTCCAGTGAAAAAGAATTAGCTCACAGGAACATTTGCAATACATGGGAATTTAGTATGGCAAAGTTTGCAGCTGAAGCCAACATTATCATATTATGCTTTAATACTGACTGAGGTGATCTAGCCCTTCTAAGATTTTTTTTTTTAAAAACAGACCAGATTTTAAGCGGAAAAGATACTGTTTTAAGGGGAGATACTACCCAACCGTGAACCAAGACCAGACAATGTTACTTTTCCTATTCTGTAATGCACTGCACAAAAAGGAGCAGGTACTTTCAGATACTGACTGTGCTCTGCCTTATACTCAGTTGAAGGAGAAGCATGGTTGAATGATCACAAATACACTGCCACCTGTTTCTTATTTCTGGCATATTTCTTTCATCTACAGCATGGCTGTTGGGCTGGTAGCTTAATGAGAAAAGCATGTGGTTCTCAGCAATGTCTCTGGCAGCAATCCATTGCAAAGCTCAGAAGTCTAACTTGATGTACAGTCTCCCATAGAAGAGATGAAAGAGAAGAGAGAGAAATAGGGCAGTCAACCATCAAGGTTACTTAGGGTCAGTGAGAGGGAGCTGTAAGGAGGAGCTTTTCAGATTGTATTTCATCAGACAGGCAGAGATCAAAGGTGTCTTGTACTGACATCTCCTTTCCTAACTCATTATTCTAAATTCAGTATGCATCTCCAAAGTGAAGCGATCACTGCTTAGAATCCTGTCCTTTAGCAAAAACTGTGAGGTGGCCTATTTTGGGGATGTGCTAGTAGGTATGAGCATGGTGTACATAGATCCTTTCTACAACACTGGCCAATACAGTTGGCACTTCCTTGGAATAGAGGCTGTGAATTAAACAGTTCACACGAACACATCCTCTGAGGTGTCAGGAATAAACAAGAAATAAGCAGCTTGTATGGTCACTTTGCTTATCTTACAAAAAGAAGATTTCAATTTGGAAATCTGCCTTGTCATAAAAGCCACTGAAAAAAGGATCTGAAGTGCCTTTTACGCACTTTGGAATTCCTCTGGCTTCTCTGGGCTTGCAGAGAGAGCAGCATTGGGTTTCTGTGGTTTTGTCAATAGGCACGTTGTTCCTTGAGTCTGCATTTTAGTATAGGTATGTCCCCAAGCAAACCTTTTATTCTGATCCTTTTCCATCAAGTTTGGAAAAAAATAGCTAAAAGGATCATAAATAATGAAGCTTTGATTTACTGCTTTCATAGCTTGAGGCTATTAACTGAAAATATGCACCTTATGGACATCTAACACTGCTTGGCTTTCCTGTAATATGCACCAGTCACAAAATAGAGTACATTTCAAGCTATCTGCAGTACTGCAGTAGAAAGCAGACTCACCAGTATTAGCTTCATAGTCTCCAATAAATCTCTTTGTGAGAAAGCGCACAACCAGGGCTGTAAAACAATGAAAAAAATATGGGCCTTTAACGTGAACCAAAATCAATCTTTGCAGAACACATAATATCTTACTGGAAAAGTTAGTATAATATGAAACCAAGTTAATCTCTGAATTGCTCAAAGATTATTCTGCAAATGCTTCTCTCAGCACTCACAGGAAAAGATCTGGGGCCAGACTGTTATACCTGATGCAGAGTTTTTTGCAACTTAGATTCAGTGTGGCTATTCAGTGTAGGATACGGAGGTTTGTTTGTTGGGATTGCAGGTATAACAATCTGACCTTTGGTTTGAAATAGTTTAGAAAAAGAGTAACAAGTCAGTAAACTGAAACTAATCCCAATACCAAATGTAAGACCTCTGTGTCTTATAATAAGTGAGGCTGATGAATGCAATGGTTCTTCCCAGCCTTAATAATCCTCAGTCCTCCTCATGAAACCCATTTGTGATACCTAATCACATCCAACTAACAAACTCCATGCATTCTGCACACGTGGGTCATGCTGCAGCGCCCTGGGCCTTCTTATTCACCTTAACCTGTGTGCTTTCTTACACTGTTGGATGAGAACATTTTCCTTTTTCTTGATCTTGATTACATCCTGTTGTGGCAACAGTAACTTATATTCCTGTAGTGCTTTCATCTTAGCAGATTCCTAATCATTTGCAAAACCATTTAGTTAATACCTAAACGAAAGGATTTGTTCTGCAAGCAACTCTATCATAGATTTCATTTAAAATAACATTTTTTTTCACAGTAGATACTAGGTCACCTCTTTAGCACTATTAAGTAAAACTGACTATGCAGTTATCTTCAACAAACTATTTAAAAATAGGATGAAAATGTGGCTGCTTCAAATCCAAAACAATCAAACATTTTACTTGAGTCCCGTGGAACCTCAGATGTAGTAAAACAGATCTGGCCTTAATAACTTCTGAAATCATGTACCATACAATAGTGCTTGCTTTACCCTCTTCTCCCCCTTGAAGGATAATACAGGAAGACACATCTTGTACATTGTTATTTGTACACAGAGCATAAAACATTTGCAACAGGAGAGTAAAAATGATTAGCCCCATTTTTGGGCTGTGGAAATTTAGACACAGTTAAATAATTTGCACAAGACCAGGTGGAATAATTTGTGAGTATGGAGCAACTAACACAAGTGCCCTCTCCTCTCAACTGCCACCTCCTGTTGGCTGTTCACACAGAGCTACGGCAAATCTGCCTCACAAATTATTCAGTGCACTTTAAAAAAAAAAAAAGTAATGCAACAGATAAGAGTTTTTACAGCCTTGGTTCTACTGTCTGAGCTGCATATGAGCTCGTAAATAAAGCAGCAAGAAAAAGCGTGGAACTACACCTGTGGACTTACCTGTCTTGCCAACGCTACTGCCACCCAGTACCACGAGCTTGATGATTTTGTTGGGCACGCAGTCTAATACAGGATACTCTGGTATGGGGAGCAAGAGAAAGTTAGTGGAATACTGTGACATAGTATCCTGAGAGATGAGACGCATGCCAGAAGTGAGAGCTGTTCAACTCCAGTAGGAGTTGGGAGAGAAAAGAAGGAAAACAGCGTCTCGGTGTCTGTTCTTGGCAGTATATCCTTGGATGGAGGAGCCTTCTCATTTCATTGAAGTAGCTTTCCTGGGGAACGTTAGAGCGACTGGCCTCCTCTGCCCGATGCCTCTGCTCAGACAGCAACTCTGGAAAGCAGGAGGGAACTTTTTGATCAGCCCCCGTGCAAGCTGACTCCTCCGCGCGCAGCCAATCGGGACTGCATCCGCGACATTCCTGCAGCCGGGCACCGCGTGCCCCACCAGCCCCCTCCGGTTATCTCCCACCGCCTGCTCCGTCTGCTGTCCCTTGGCTCTTGGCTAAACCGAGATTCTTCTGGTTTACAGTCATCACAGCAGCGTTTTCAGCGAGGTACAGCCACCCCCATGCTCTGCTCCAACACCACTTTGAATAATCCCGTTCTGCCTGTCTAGTTTCTTTGCATTTTCAGTTGGCTCCAGCTCCATGCTTTGTTGTTCTCCCTGTCCTATTGTGTCCTGCAGTTGGGCCCCTTCAGAGCCCCGAAGCTGATGGGACACTCCTCTTCAGGAAAACAAACACTTTCCCCCCCACACCCCCTGCCGTGGTTTGCAGGCAGCTGTGGGTTATTCCAAAATACTAGCTCACGTATGTATCCTACAGGACACATTTAATCTGCTGGTTTATACATGTTGTTAGTCTTAATGGCCCTCTGGAATGTGGGTTAGCATTGGGTTGGGACACTGCAGTTTCTCCAAACATGGAAAAGTGAATTCAGGGCTGGCGACAGACTTGGGAAGGACTTGGTATCCCTCAGTGGGGTGAGCCAGAGAGAGGGAATGAAGAAAGAATGACTTCTATAGGAAAACACAGTGTAGTTTTAAGACAGCTGGCGGCTGCAAGGTCTGTTGGGATGACAGCATGTAACCGTACACTAGCTACAATCAGCTCTCAGTTCTCAAGGATAATGGGGAGGGAAGAAAAAGGGAAGAGCAGTGGGGAGGGAATGACCCAGATAAAGCAAAACTGCAAATAATATAAACCAGATGTAAATTAAACTACAGAAAATATAGTTAGAGCATTCATCTTTGAAAAACTTTTCAGAAGAGGTCTGCAAGGGGCAGGAGAAGCTTTAGGCAGCAGTGGCAAGAGGCGAGCCTGGTGCAGGCAGCACACTTCTGAGACATGTACTCTGTCACGCTGTGTGGGAGACATGGATATTAATGGAAGGTGGTACTGCAAGCTAATCGACCCACAGATCATGGAGACCTGAGGATGCAGATTTTTCCTGTCTTCTGTATGCTCCTAGCAGGCAGAAGGCAAGCATGGCTCATTACATAGAGGCTGCAGCCACCCGAAAGACTTTTTCTGCCCAGCTGCTTTCATGCCGCTGCTTTCAATTGCAGCATACACTCGAGTTCTCCCAAACAGGTTTTAGAGGCCAGGGATATGGTTGTGATCTAGCACAAGAGGATGGGAAATCAGGTCAGGTCTCTAGATTACTACCCTTCCCAAAGCACTGGCAGCCAGGTTGTCAAATGATCTCAATTTCCATGCTGGCATCACGGAGGACAGCCTGAGTGTGAACAGGCTTCAGAAGAATCCAGCTTTGGTGCACAGCAATCCAGTGAAATAAGCACGAGATTCAGAAGATTTATGGATGTGTCATTTTTCTAAGGCCCTGTTTCCTCTCTAAAAGCAGAGTTGCTGTGTTAGCACCGAGTATTATTACTTTGACCATCATGAGAGTCAGCTGATGAAGAGGTGGAACAAAATGTCTGGAGGGCTACACAGCACATGGTACTGGGAGGGAGTTGCCAGGTCGTGTGTCTTTTGGGATATGGCTCTTATGTGAACGATTTTCAAATCTTCCAGGGTAAATTTGCTTCCAGATTTTTGCAAACACACAAACACTGAAAAATATCTCCCAGGAAATTTCTTTACCAGGGTGCTTTAATTTCACACAAGTTTTGTAAGAACAGGCAAAATGAGAGGAGGAACAGGAAAATGCTCAAAATCTTGTGGTCAGTTAACAGGGCACTTCAAAATGTGTTGTTGAGCTAGACACATTATAAACTTTGGGATTAGCTAGCAGCAGTACGTAGCTGTTCACCTCTCTAAGTGTGGGATGTTGGAACCTTTGTAAGCATTTGCTATTAAAAACATGTGTTAGTGAGTAATATAAAAGTATTCATCACAATAGTCGTCCTATAAAAACAAATAATAATATATCTATCAGCTTCTAGGTGGCTGGAAGAGTTTCAGCCCAGGCAAAAAAAGCCAGGTAAGTTAAGTAAGTTCGTGGAGAATATTCTACATGGGCAAAGACATTTCTAGAAGAATATGGATCTGCTGGCTTGCTCCAAAAGAAAGGCAATACAAATCAGCAGAAACAAAAGTTAAGTCCTTTTAGGTAACCAAAAGTTGTGCAGTGCTGAGGAACTCCAGAAGGATCTCACATAAGTGAGTGAGTGCACATAAAATCGGCAGGTGAACTTTAGTCTAGATAAATGTAAGATAATGCATCTAGAGAGAAAGAATATTAACTATGCTTAGATGGTGCTGAACTGGCATGTGGCACTCATAAAGTAGGAAAGAGACCTCAGAGTCAGCACTGGCAGTTCACGGTCACCTTAGTGTGCAACAGCAGCAAAAATAGCCAACAAAATGTTGGGTATCCTCAGGAGGGGAATGGAGAAGGACACATAGGGTAGCATTTTGCTGCTTGAATAAACCCTGGAAGCATCCCTGTCGCCAGTATGGCATGCAGTTCTCTGCATCTCAAAAACAAAGCGAGGGCTGCGAAGGCACAGAGCAGGGCACCCAAACCGATCAGGGGCGTGGAGCAGCTGCTGTGTGAGGACAGACTGGAAAAGCTGTTTACCATGTGCTTTTACGGATGCTGGTGCTGACACAAGAGAGGAGATGTGTGGGGGCAGGAATGAAAGACCAGTGGTGGAGGAAATGTTGAACTGCTTCATTTGGCAGCTGTGATTGCTTCTGGTTGCTTAAAACAAATGTGCAAGCAGTTTTAGACTGCATCTTGGAAGCAGGCCAATCGATTTCTAGTTCCTTTGCTAATACAGTTCAATCTAAATCTCTTATGCACTAACCCAGGCTTCTCATGCTTCTAACCAAAGCTCATTTCCACCATGTGCAGAAATACCTGTCTGGAGAGAATGGCTTGTAGAATTAACAAAAAAGCAGCGTATTCTCCAAAAGTTTTAAATCTATTCTCAAGCTCCTGTCTTCCCCCTGCACACCCGACCCCCACCCCCCATCCCCCAAATCATAACTTTTAGGCTCTATTTCTGAAAGAATTCAAGATACAGAATCAAAGCCAGAGGTTTTAAACTCTGATCCTTATCTGATTTTCTAGATTGTCAGAAGTCTTTTGCCTAAGTGAAACCATGCAGGAGGATTCACACTATTTGAGATTGTATAACCCTTGGCATGTAGAATAAGAATTGTTTTTAAAAAGAGATTTTCATTGTTTGTGCACAATGGACTTATATTTAGCTAAGAAAACCATGTTTTAAATTCAAATTCTCTTGGAAAAACAATAGCTTAAATTAGAGGGAGAATGTTTGTAAAACTCAGAACAACTCTGAAAACATTTGGATGATTCTGGAGATTTCATTAACTACTCCTTGGGTTGCTCCATGCAAAGATACGTGCCTTTGCATGCTGCACAGAGATTATGTTATTTTGACACCAAATTTTTTTCAGATTTATTTATTGGTCTATGTTGCTTTTGGCTATGTTTTTTATAAGATTTTCTATTTTTATTTTTGTTGGCACTCCTACACATCTTCAGAGATGACGCATTCTAAAAATAAAAATATTTTTCATTACCGTAGTGCTTTTCATATAAGGATGTCAAATTGCTTTAAAAACTGGAGATAATTATTCCTCATATTTTTTACAAAGTGAGTAACAGTTGAGTGGAGACAGAGCAATCTTGCTAAGGTCTCAGCAAGCTGGGGAAAAGCTGACTGTTGTCACCCTTTCCCCTTCTGCCTAGCACTGGCAAAAGCGATTTCTTCTAAAAGTCTATTTGTAATGGTTACCATTTGCCTCCAGTCTCTCTTAGACGTTTTTGTACAGTCTATTGAGATTCTGGCGACATGGCTGGAGAAGTACAGCTCATTTCTGAGTAGAAATGCTAAATGTGGTGCTGGGGAAATGCTGGTCGCTTTGGCAGATGCTGTGATAAAACTCGTAGCTAGTGGCTCGTGTGCACATCCCCCACTCCTGAATGTATTCCAAACAACAGACTGATCTTCGCAGCTTTGTCTGACCATCTTTGTTTGTTGCAAACTTGAGGCCCAAAGGCCAGTTCTCACACTGCGCTAAACAAAAGTAGTGTTTTAACCACCTTTTTGCTCCCGGTAACTAAATACTCTCATAGTTGGGAAAGGCAAATAAAAAGCTTCTTTGCGGGAGATAAGAAAGGAACAGAACGGAATGTGATGTGCATGAGGAACTAGCCTTTCTCTGTGTGCTTGCAACTTCACCTTGTGCAGAGCCCCATCATGGGTAAAATGCATTACAAATTCAGCCGTGTGCTTTAGCACTAACCTTGGAAGATGTTTTCTGGGGACAAGACTGCCATTTTAGCACCATAATTGTACCCAGCACAAAGTTGTTCTGATCCTGAGGCCAAAAGGGAAGGAAGCATCCTCAGATGCTATTGTGACAGCTATGATAAATCATATTTGATTCTATTTTGGGCTGTAAGGGAGGCAATAATTTAAAGTATATAGTTCAGTTTAGTTAAACACTGTACAGATTCCACTATTTCTGTATTTCCTGTTGCTAATTTTGTTGCATTGCCATTCATGGAAACCCTGTAAGGAGCACGTGTCCTTTTTCACTTTTAGTATATAAAGATTTTTTTTTAGGTTGCTGAATAGTCTCCCTTGGGAGCCCGTAGTAGACGATGTGGAAAGTACAATGCGTGTAAGAGAACATCACTGCAGGCGAGCAACTCAAATAGAATGGAAACATCTTGGCCTCATAAAAAAGTTAGTGCTTTGGAAACTGAACTGGCCTCCCTTCCCTGCACTTATTCCCACAAGGTCAGGGCTGGAGCAAGGGGCGGTGTGTGGGAAGGGCCGCGCCACGGCTGGCGGTGTGCTTCATGGCCAGCCTGAACGGGGGCTTCCAGCCACCTGCCTCAGCGCCCTCCCACAGCGCTCCGCTTAGAGCTAAGGTGAAATACGAGCCAGGCTCCTTCCAGGCTGGACACAAACCTGAGGGTCTCGATCAGCCGGATGGCGAACGTTTCTGCCCAGCCCTGGCTTCCCGAGGGACGGGTCCCCCACGCGTATTTGCTTTCGGTAGCCGGGCGTGCAGCGCTGCACGGCGACCTGGCGGCACTTCCCACTGCCCGTCTCCCCGGGTTTACAGCGGCCGCCGCCGTCCCTCGCAGCGCCCTGCTCTGAAAGCGCCCCTTCTCCGATTTTGCTGAAGCAGGGGTGTGCGGTGCAGAGCAGCCGAGGGACCCCCTGGCGCAAACCCACCGTCCCGCCGGGCATCGTCCCGAGCCCCGTTTTTGCGGGAGCTCGCACCCGCTAGCGGGGCCGGGGGGCAGGCAGGGCTCAGCACGCCGCGCCTTCCCTTGCTGGGGGCCTGGCGGCCTCCCCCAGCCCCCCAGCCCCATCCCTGCGGGTCCGGCGCCCTCCTCCCGTCCCGCCGGTGCCGCACGCAGCTCCCGCCCCACCGAGGCCCCGAAGCAGCCTCGGCCCGCGCCGTCCCCGCAGCCGCACGGACCAGGGCGTCCCCAGCCCCCGCCGGGGGGAGCCGCAGCCCTGCCCTGCCGTCACCCTGAGGGCCGCCGCCATGCCGGCCCGCCACACACCGCCCTCCGGGCCCCCGCAGCGAGGGGACCCCGCACCGTCCCGCCCTCCGGGGCCGAGGGGAGGTGAGCGGGGCTGGGAGGGGGAGGGGGTGGACAGGCGGGGGAACCCCCCGCGGCGCGGCGCGGGGAGCCCCCGGAGCCATTTGGGCGCCGCACCGCCGGCGCCCGGCCCCATTTGGCCGTTGCTCCACCTGCGGCTCCGGCTGCCGCTGTCAGTTGGGCGGCTGCGTCCCAACATGGCGCCGGCGGCAGCGGGGGCGGCCGCGGGGCGCGGGGCCGCGTCGGGCGGATGGAAATACTGATGACGGTCCGGAGACTCGCCTCCATCTGTACCATGGTGAGAGCCGCGCCCGGGCCGTGCCGGGGCCCGGCGGGGGGCGGCCGGCCGGGGGCCCCGCTGGCGGCCACAGCGACGGGAGCGGCCCCGGCCCCGCGCTGAGGGGGGCCCGGCCGCAACAAGAATTAATACCTAAACCCCTGGGGTTTATGGGTGGCCCCGTCGCCTGTATAGGTAGGGGGTGTCTGTGGGGTCGGCAGGGCGCCCCGCTGCCCGTACCCCCGGGAAGGCCTGGCAGGGGCCGGGGGCCGTGCCGGGGAAGAGCGAGGGGCCGGCGGAGCTGGGCCCGGCGGGCGGGGAGGGGGCGCCGGCCTGGCGGTTCCGCGCCCTTCTGGCGTGGTTGGAGGAATTAGGCCCCGACTGCGGGTGGGGAGGGGGGGCTGGGGGGCCGCAGAGCCCCCTGCGGAGAGGAGAACCCCCGGCTGCTGGGGGTGTGCCAGTGCCCGCCGGAACACCTCCTGGGCAGGGGCTGCCCCCCATCAGGGAGGGAATACTGAACCCGAATTCTTTTTCTGGCTCGGATCACCGTCGTTTGTTGTGATAACTAGGCTCAGTTTAAAGGTTGTTATACTAGTTTAGAAAAGCTCTGTAATCATTTCACGTGTGTGTATGTAACAGGGTATCATCCATATTGACAATGAAAATTTAGCAAGAGGGGGACTGATAATTGCATGAATATGCAGAATTTTTAATGAAGTTACAGTGCTGCATAAATAGAGGCCAGCAAGTAGTTTGTCTAGCATCAAAGCGCAGCTGACTCATAATAAAATACTGCATCTTATTAACGATATGCCATCTAAACATTTGACAAAGATCCTTCCTGTAAGGAGTTTAATCAGTATAAGCTGTAAGAGGCGTTTGAAGTGCCAAAATCCAGCGTAGAATCAGGCTGAGGGTATTCAGTTTCAGTAATTTGTTTTTCATAGTCCCACATCAGCGTTCCAGTGTTGCCAACAATTAATGTTCCAGGTGTCAACCTTCAGGTTTAGATCTCATTTGAAACAGTAGCAAACCAGAGAGTCGGCTGCAGGGTCAGAGAGGACTCTTGCATATACCAACCTGCCCAGACTGATTTCACCTGTGTATAAAGGGAGCAGGGTTTTCTGTTTCTTTTCCATATAGGTGCTGACTACCAGTTTTGATCAACCTGAGATCCAGTTGAACTGAACCACAGTGGTGCTGTACAAGGCCACATGTTTGGAGTTTCCTAAGTAATACTCTTTAACAAGAGAGATTATTATTATTTTTTTTTTAATTTCTGGCAATGGATACCTGATCTCTTAAGTTTTTGGCATTGCACTTCCCAGAACTTCATACTTCACTAATCTCACCAGATTTTTTTTTTTTTAAAACACAATTTGTATTTTTTAATTGCCCATCACAAACGCAGGTGAAATTAAGGTCATGCGAGGTGGCTGAATCATGACTTCATTGTGGAGTTCTGCACCCCAGAGGCAAGTGATTGACTCAATCCCATATAATATTTTGGATGCATTCCTGAGATCAGCTGACTGTGCCTCAGATTAAGAGGGCACATGTAAGGCAGTGCATTTTCCTGTGAGCGCGTAGCCAAACCTGAAAACAGCCATTCCAGTGTTTATGATTTGTTTTTTGAGACTTTGGCTATACGTACTCAATCTTGAATTTAGTTTTGCGCCTGCACTTACCTTGATTTTGGTTGGGATGATAGATGAAAGCTAAGCAGGTACTTGTAGCCTGCAAATGTCCCTTCTGAAGTACTGTGGTTTTTTTCAAGAGGGGACTTTTCACAGTGCTGCAACTTTGGGGAAGCAGGTTCTCCTTACTGTTTTATTTCAAGTGGAGAACTTACTGTTTCATTTCTCTGCAGAAAATGTTGAGCAGTGCTACTAGCCCTAAATAATTGTATAAAACTTGCTTCCAAATTTCTTATATAGCTATTTAATCAAATGCTGTGGAATTTTTCAGCATCAGTATTTTAGGTGTGTGTATAGTTTAGCTAAATTTGCTGTCAGTCTTACTATTTTTTGTTTAGCTAGCCCAGGAAAATTAAGGTCTGGGATGCTATATTCTAAAATTGAATCAGCTTATTTGCATCTGCTTCAATTAATGTGCAGTAAGTTAGAATGCTGTTTGCTTTGTCATAATGTGAATATGAAAAACCTAAGCCTTCTTTATAAAAACATTGCATTACATCTAAAAAGTCTTTTTGGGAAACTACTTTCTTCAGGATTATGCTAATGTGTAGTGAATAATGTAAAAACTACTGAATGAATAAAAAACCCCTACTTTTTTTTAGTAAAAGATGCAGTTTTTACCAGCACTTCTAGCCATCATTTGTGCTTCAGGCTGGAAAACTGAAACACGGGTTTATGACGTTCTCATGCTCCTCAATCAGGCAGTATCACAGGGGCTGGTATTTCTGACTTTTTATCTCAGACACTCCACTGTTCTGCAATATCTCTTTAAAAATTAAATTCAATGCCCGAGCTCATTAGTAGACAGTAATGCAGTTATAATCATATCTCCTTCCCTAGAATAACTTCCAGGTTTTTGTAGTGTGGTTCAGCTCTCTCATGCCTCATGATGGTCGAATTTCCTTGATGTGAGCACGGTCCCTTTTTCAGCGATTGCATAACATTCACGTGGCAGCTATAGCATTGCAAAGATCGGAAACTCGTAGGAAAATACTTGTTAATTTGAATATGATTCATTGCTTGGTAAGGCTGCTGACGCCATATGGCAAAACACATCCACAGGCAAGAGCTACCAACTAGAGGTCTGGTTCTATGCTGTGTCCCTTTGACTTAATTTTGTTTCCCAGCCCTTATCTTTACTGTGGACTCTAGGAGATTTTGTTTTCTTTTTGACAGCAACTGCGAAATTAACCAGCAGAGTGAAATAGAAAGCACTATTGATGCATTTTGTTACCCTTCATGAAAAATGCATAACTCCTGTTTCAGAAATATTTAAAAGTAGTATCTTTGTAGTTCTGTGGCATATGCATGGTCATGGATGGATGCAGTTCCTCTTGACGGAGGAGACAAAGCAAAGAGGGCTGAATTTCCATGGGTTTGACTGGCTCATCTAATCCGCTGAGACAATCACTTGTAGAACTAAGTTTTTGAGTCAAGAGTCAGGTTTTTTTGTTGCATTGATAGTAACTTTTTTTTTTGGTTGGAGAAGTTAACACAGAACACTAGAATGGAGCAAGGTGTGAAGCATAGGTCTGATGTTTTCCTCTCTTGACAGCTGATTTTGTGAAAGGTCTGTAGTAAGCTGTTAGCAGAAATCTTGGTGTTTCTTAGTAGGCTAATTAGGGACACTTCCCCTAGATTCATGTCTAATTGTTAGCTAAACCAGTAAGACATGCCTGAAGAACTCAAATCCAGTGTACAGATTGGTGGTAGTGTTATTAGTCTCCTTTGAATCAGTATAGCGTGGACATAATTATTAATTTCAGTGCTAGAGAAGAGACAACTGAATCATTTGTAAGTATTCAGGTGGCAAATGAAAATGTACTAATATACACTGTTCAGGTCAAGCCAGGCTTTTGTGTCACTGATGTATAATGTTTGCTGTACTGCTGTTTCACCTGTATTTGTAGAACCTTGTTTTAGCTTTGTCAGAGAACTAGCATTTATAGCTGGGATGGTGTCACTGAGGAAGTGGAAAGGGAGGATAAAAGTAGAGCTAGCTAAGCAGACTTCTGTTGCCAGCAGTGCTCTGCTTCTTGATTGACTTGTTAAGCTGAAGGAAACAAATATTTATTTTTGCACATGAAACCCAGTTTGAGAATAAACTGTTTTGTTTTAAGCGGAAAAAAACGTATGTGACCCTCTGCAAATCAGTTAGCAGGTCACTTTGTGAAAGGTTTTTCTGTGTGCCGTTTGTACTCTGGTTAGTACTGTCTGATGTGTAGTTATTGATGCGTTCTCCAGATTTTGGACTTGTAACAGTTTGGAGATGTAAGCCTCTGCAAAGCAGCCAGCCAGCCAGCCTGCAGTTAACAACTGGCTTAGGTGTGCAGTACACAGATTTCCTTTGAACGACTTTTAGGATTTTACAAGAGTCCTGGACTGCCTCACAGATGAGTTTTTTCTGCTGTTCTGGTATCTGTTTTGATCCCAGATTGTCCATAAACTTTGGAGATTTCATGACTTAGCTGTCCCTGAGAAAATGCAAGATCCTAGCTGTGTTGTGCCATGGAGTACTGAGGAAACTATGAGCAGTATATGGTTCATTAGTTGAAACTAGGTATTAATTGTACTATGGGACATCTACTACAGAACTGTTACAATTTAAAAATGAGGTATGAATACCTGGGGAAATATGTTAAGGTAGCAGAGTGTAGATAGTTCAAGAGGTGCTCTACATTATTGAATCTCTCTTGTTTTGTTCTTTAATCAGTATTTAGAGCAAATGCTTTTAATACATTGAATTCATCTGTGTTTATATGCATTCATATATCTTGTTCCTATTAAAAAATAAATGGCTTTCAGTATTTGCTCTTACAGATGTCAATTTGTGAGATTCCTGGACTTGTTGCCAAAATTAAGGCCTGCACTGTAGGTCATTATGTTTCGTTTGTTATGTCATGTTTCAAATTTTCAGCTCCTTTTCTAGTGAATAATCAAAGGGGGCTTGTAAGAAATATGGGACAAATTTTTGTGTAGGGCCTGTTGTGATAGGATAAGAGGTAATGGATTTAAACTAAAAGAGGGTAGATTCAGACTAGATACAAGCAAGACATTTGTTACGATGAGAGTGGTGAAACGCTGGCACAGGTTGCCCAGAGAAATGGTAGATGCCCCATCCCTGGAAACATTCAAGGTCAGGTTGGATGCAGCTCTGAGCAACCTGATAATGTCCCTGCCCATGGCAGGGGAATTGGGCTAGATGGCCTTTAAAGGGCCCTTCCCACCCAAACCATTCTATCCACTTAACCTCTCGTGCACAGAGTTGTGAATATATACACATTGAGAGCTGTTGATGGGCCCTGTGTTTGAATTTTACTGCCCTACCTCTGTGCCTGTTTAACTTGTACATGTGTAATGTCTGAAGTTGCAGCCTATTAATAAATCTGTAGTGTTATGTTTTGCTTTCCATCAGCATCCACTTCCTCGCTTCTTACAGTATTGTTCCTCCACTGTTTGAAGTGAAGGCCATGATAAAATCTTATTTCCAACTCACAAAAGAACAATACTGGTGAATGCTGGGCACTGAGTACACCTGTAGATCTGTTTGTGTTTGTTCTTGTAGGGGGCCAAAAAGCTGTCAAATATCAGAGAGCTGTACTAGCAAGACAGCTACACTTATGTGTGTTACTAGGTCATTTGCGAGAAACCCAAGGTCAAGAGTAGTCTTGTGGAGCTCTTCTCAAGTGAATGAACTCGCTGTGAACACTTTGGTAATCTCAGAGGCAGTGGCTGAAAAGGGGGAGATGGCTGCTTACAGTATCACATTACAAAGGGTGAGACTCTTAAGCAGTAGTTTCTGTACTTCCTACCCTTAATCCAGCATTGTTTCCGTATGTTCTTTGTATGGGAGCCTAGCTTTGCTATCTAATTTTAAAGAGCATAAACTTACAGAATTGCACAAGACTGCATGACTTGCTTTACCTTTGTGTGGCATAGGTGCTGTGGACCTTGCAAGACCAGCTCCTAATTGAATAAACATTTATATGCAACGCTTAACAATGCCTTCTGTATTAATTTATGTAAAAACACTGTAATTGAGATGTTGTGTTTTAAACACTTCATAGTAGTAAGCTTATTTTGGAATAAGCATTTTCTAATTTCACTGTGGTCTCCGTGATATCGGCAGTAGCCAGAGTGCTTTGTAGGCTTCATTGCCTACTGAAGAGTGGGCAAAGCCAGCTTTTCCTGTGTGCACTGAAGGATGGTGCAGATCAAGAAGATTCTATAGTATTTGGCAGAATTGGAGTCTTAGAAAGTCTGTGACACTGTTATACCTGCTCCTTTCAAGATTATCAGTTTGTTTTGCCTGCATAAGCACGCTAAGTGCTGGAATCCAAAGTTCAATTTACCGTAATTTGTTATGCCTAGAACAGCAGCCTTCCTGGATGCATGAAAAGGGATAATTTCAAACCCTAAAGCATAGTGAGTGATAGCTGAGCTGACAGCTTTTTTTATCTGACTTCAGTGCTACGCAGCCAAGGAGTTTTAAGACAGGGAAGCAACGTCTGATTCTGTGTTTAGAAAATCCTGACGGTATGTTCTGTAAACTTTCAGAAATACAACCCCAGTTCTGTTCCTTTCAGCACTCCCCCACATGGTAATTTTATTAGTCCTGAAGCTGGAACCATTATCATGACCAATACAGTAAAGTAAGTGCAGGCAGACTTTATGAAATGCATCATCTCATTCAGATTTTTTTCCTGAAAGGTTGTAAGTAGCTCTGGCTTGGCCTACTTGTTCTTCCCCTGCTCCCTCTCTGTCCTCCCTCCCCCCCCCCCCGCCCCCTTTTTTTGTTGTTGTTGTAGTTTGGTTTGTTTGTTCACTTTTTAAAAATCACTCTTCAGTTATGTAGTATATTTAACCAGCTTTTCTGATCTTGAGGGCTGCTGTCCCTTGAAGCCTTTTTGCCCACCCTGAAAGCTGCTTCCCAGCTTTTTTCAAATGCTAAATCCTATCCCACTCTTAATTTGTTAAAAAGGAAGATTCAAATGAGTAAAGACTTCAGCAAGACTTGTGTACCAGTTGTGTTCTGGACACTGAAATACCTCCCTAGATATCTTTCCCTTTTTTGCCTTTCTTTAAGGGAAATGTCTTTTGCAGGCAGGTGCATGCTGTGCGCTCAGTGTGAGTAAGCTGGTTCCAGTCCAAAAGCCGAGTTTGGTATGGTGTTGAACCCGAGGTAGTATATCGTAAGAGATTTTTATTTCATCAGGCTATTATATTAGCCATGCTCCGTGGCTTCTGAGTGTGCATGCAGCTGTAATAAGTGTAGAGATAGCCTAAGTTGTAGTGCTTTAGCTACTTTGTTTGAACAGAATGATATTAATTGCGATGGGAGAAGGCTAAAAGGCTTGTGTAAAAAGCATATGATGTGGAAATTAGTATTTTGCACTGAGCTACAAAATAGTAATTTATCCTTGAAGAAAGGCTGTATCTTCAGATTTCCATGAACTGTATAGAGAGTGTTTTAAATTATCTGATTCTTTCTGGCTCATTGAAAGTAATCTGCTGATGCAATTAGTCTTGTGTGTATTTTAGATGGGGCTAAAGCAGCTGAAGTATATAGGCAAGCACAGGAAACTACAGTTTAAACATTATACAGTATACAGTTAGGAATATTTCTGGAACTTTGGGAGCAGTAACACATATGCATCCGGATTTTAAGAGTTCTCTTCTGAAAATCTTCTGCTGTCTGCAAATGAACTGTAAATGGAACATCTAAAATGGCAGAGCACCCCAAAATAAGCACAGCAATTGACTTACTTAGACTTCTTGTAGATTCTGTCAGGATCATTAGTATTAAAAAAAAGAAACAAACTGCAAGTTTGTATTTTTTTGAAAAGGTAAGGGCTTGGTGCTTCTAGTTACTTCCTTTTCTTGTACTTTAAGCAACTGCTTCATCCTTTTCAGCATTTGAAAAACACTAGTAGCATTTATTTGACGAGTGCACTGCCTGTTTTGGTGTCTCTAAATTTCCATGTACTACTAAGAAACTAAACAAATCTTTAGTATTTTATCTCATTATGTTGAGCTAGTAATGAGTGGTTATAGAATGATTATAAATCCATTGACAATCTGCTGTGGCATGGATTTTCCTGCATAATTTCAAAACCAGTATATAATTAGAGCACCTCAGAAATGCTGCTTGTGCTATAGCCATCTTTAATGTCTATTTTAATGGTTATGGTTTTGTATCTGCACTTACTGTCCCTCTTCTTTCACCATAGTTTCTTGTCATTGTCTTACTGTACTTCTTTCTCTCTTCCAGCCTATCCTATATGTCACACATCCCCCTCTACGGTTTAGAAAATACATCCAGTTGCTAATAGCTAATGGATTGTGCTAATGTGAGACGCTCCAACATCCAGTCAAAGCAGATGTGAAACCAGCGCCCTTGAAAACGTGTGGGACAGCTGCCCGAGCCCTGCTTGCGTGCTGTCTTAATCCTTGGTAGAATTGCAGCTTTAGCAATGGAAAATGCCATAAACTCCTCTGCTTCCCCTCGCCAGTTCTGAAGGCTGCTGCAAAGAGGACGGTGGGATCTCCCCACTCGTAACCCTTCCCCATCATCTGCTTTGTGTCATCCGTCCCCCCAACCCCCGTTCTATAGCTTCAGTGTCTCTCTGCTCACTGTTTGCTCAAGCAGCAGTACAGCACTGACCTGATTATTTTTGACAAGAGCTCTGAATAACAGCAAGGATACTGACCCAGTGTTGTGCTAATTTGGTCCTTTTCTTACTGAAGCTACAGCAGCAGCTGCTTCATGCTCATAAGGTCTGCTTGAATGCTTATCGAAGTAGTACGACGTTGCTCTTAAAACCATTCCCACGTCTGCAAAGTTACCTTCGTAGCAGCAGAAAGCAGATAGTTATAAGTGGAAGTGTGAATTTCTTCAAAGTGTGAAAGTGTTAGTTCAGGATAAAAAAAATTTGACTGATAGCTTTGGTCTGTAATAATACTTATTCTCAGCCAAGTTTTGCAGAGGATCAGGATTTCACTGAAACTTAGTAAAATTTGTAGCACTAAAAAGGGAAAAAATTTTAACTTGAAGCAAGAACCATGTGAATGCCAGACATGGATTTCTCTCATCAGTTCATGTTCTGAGCTATGTAGTTGCTATTAATCACTCCCAGCTGTTCTGTTCATCGATAGCTTCGGAAGAACTCTTCAGCTCTGCACCTTATTATAATTTCTACTGTAATGCTGTTTATGTACAGTGAACAGGAAAGTGATAGCTTTTCTTCATCTTCCAACAGTAATTATTCTTACAATTCCTGTCAGATAAGTGAATGCAATCTATAAGCCGTTTGTCTATAACAATAATTACAAATTCAATTAAGTTTAAGGGCATAGAAGTATTTAAGCCCCTGGAAACTGTTGATAAATTTGCAGTTTCTGAAATCAGTTAAATCTAAACCAGGCAAAATACTAATTTTCTTTGCAGGAATAGTCACACTGCAGAGCTTATAAGAGGCCATAACGCCTAAGCATACTTCTTTCGTACGTTGTGTTGGTGATGCAATGAGTTAGCAGTGTAACCTGGCTAAAAAAGAGAAGTCTTCTACTATTCTTTCCACTTGCATGGTGTATTGAACTGGAAATAAATCTTTAAGACTTCTCTATTGAGCAAAAAGGACTCACAACCTAGAGGCTGGAGGACTTGATAAGATCTCTGTTCTGATTTTGATGGGTTATTCAGTTAAGTTTTCAGCTATACTGTGGGATCACTTCATCTGCGATGACTTGGCTAGACAGCTACCTCAGGTAAGAGTTTTTGAAACTGGTCTTTTCACATCGCTTTTTACTTTACTGTCCCTTTCTGCTTTATTGAACTCTACAAAATCTGTCTTAGAGACCTTTTGGTGTTCTTTGGGTAAATACAAACTTTACTCAATTAATCTCATACACATCTAGTGTTGGTGTGATGTCCCTCACTGAGTTGGTATGGAAAGTGGAAGAAAACTTGTAATATTAACAATTCACTGTGCTTTGTTTGATACTTTAAAATTCGCTATTTTTTAAAAAGCATTTTAAAACATTTTTTAAAAGAGTTTTCTTTGTCTTTTCTGATGGAAATCAGTGAGCACAAATGTTCTTGGATAGGTCCTTTTTTTTTAATTAGCTATTATGCATAAAGTAAAATTACTGCAGCTATGACAGAAAATATTTTATTGCTGGTCTGTTGGGCTCATCTTGGCCAGTGTTAGCTGTGTGTATTATTCCGAACCGCTGAAATGGCGATAGTTCAGCTAGGCCAGGCAGCTTCCCATTTTTCTGTTTGGCTATTAGTGCCGACACTGTGGAAATGCACCAAGCTAAGCTTGCTCGCTGTCGAGATTCAGTCAGTTCTGCTAGCGGGGTTGTGAACAGAATAGGGGAGCTCTTGAAAAGTGCAACCAACCTCTGAGACAACATTTTAAGTCACAGTAGTTTCTAGAAAATTACAAATCCTGATTACGAGTTGCAGAAACTTTAGTTGTCACCACCCCCACCAATATGGAAGTGTTAAATTCGCATCTCTTGGAGAGTGTAATTATGTAAGTAAACCAGTATTGCCACTTTAGTTAAACTAGGGGGATGTTTTCCTCCTTGGGTAATTATGTGTTGACTGTATAAATTTGTGTTTTGTTCCTGCTCAGAGAGCTGTGTTCTGAACGTTTGATCATTTCTTCCTGAACTGGAGTAGCAGAGCAGTTCCTTGAGAGCATTTTCTTGGACCTCCTAGAAGTCTCAAGGATGTAATTCTGGGGTTTTAAAAGATGTGTTTATTTGTCTTGCACGAGCACTGAGAAATCAATTCTAATCCCATGCATTAAGCTTTATATTTAGCTGTATTTAGTGTACATTATTTGCTTAGTTTTTATATGCCAGGCAAACTCAGTTGGTATGTGTTAGTGATTTTTTTTTCTTGTAATTTTTTAATTGCTTCCACAGTGTATGTCATAGTTGAGCAAAACTATTGCTTTTCTTATGTTTTTAGGTGTGTAAAGTCCTGTAAAATGCTGAATAGTTTGTGGCACCCCAGGAGAAATGCATCTCTCTTGATTCCCCAAATAATTAAATATAAATTTTCATACTTGGGACACTTGCCACTTTGGTTAGATTTTATTTCTAGATGAGAAATGTGACTTTTATGTTTCCAAAACTATGAAGTGTGTGTTGTTTCTTATGAGCAAATATTTGTGTGATCAGAGGCAAAAGTATTTGTCCAGGTACAAAAATCTTTTAGTGGCAGTGGGAAAATGTGACAGCAAGACACAGTTAATGCTGCTCTAGATTTGATCCCCAGTTGGTTAATTTGCTCTTTGTGAATTTAGTTGCAAAGATCACGGGTTGTGAGTAGCTGGACTTTGACTGCAGTTATGCAGCCTCACTCATGAACATGTCATGTATTTCTATCCTGAAACGTGACCAAGGCCAGTTTGTGCTGTCACCGTAAAGTGCGCTTTTTTTTTTTTTTTTTCCTTCCCCCCCCACATTGACTCCTGTGATAAATCACTCTATACTGTTTGCAATGTCGTTATTTTATGGTGGTATGCTAGGCATGTGCATTTTCTAGCGCTACTTCAATATGTTCTGTATTACTAATCTGCAAGTTTGCATCTTCAGAACTATTTTTGACTAGTTTGTGATTTTTGATTCCTCCCACAATTTGAGTCCTGTTTTGGTGTTTATGATTTTGATACGCTAATTTGAAATGTTCTCTGACAAGAAATGTCAGAAACATTGCAACTAAACGTTAGGTTAATTTAGCTTCTATAGCTGATTGACTTTAACTTTAGCATTTGATTTATTCAGGAAACCTTGGTTTTACAAAGTTTGGGCAGAAGATACAACGAAGCCCTTGAAAAAAGACATGTGTCACCTGTTAGCTTAAATGGGTAGATACATGTGGATACAGGTTGTGGTTTAGTTGAATTGCAACATGGTTTATGATAGGTTATTAAATTCTCTATAGCATAATTTTAGTAAAAATTACAATTCTTATGCTTTCATTTCTTTATTCAGACATTTATTCCATATGTTGCTTTACAGACAGGAGTATTCAGGTTGTCTAGTTTCACTAGTTTTGCAAGTTGTGGTGCCTTAGTTGTCTGTTTCTCCAGTGTTTCTCTAATACCATATTTGAGATCATGGGGGAGGTGAGAAGACTGTTCAGAGAAATTTAAACTGAACTTCACAAGCTTGCAGATTTTACGCACATCCCTTCCTTAGTCTCGAAACACGCATAATGTAAGAGTAGAGGAACCTCACTCTTAGCAGTCAGTTCTGATTTCAAGACCGACAATTTTTCAAAACCAGCACCACCTCTTCTTGCGTATTTACACAGTGTGTAGGTTATAATCTCCTATTATGCTATTACCCAAAGTCAGTGTTGATCAAAATGATGTAAGTGAAGAGCTGAAGTAGTATTTGGAGAGTGCTGTATCAGCATATCTTCCTTACAGATAGCTATGCTCATGTATAGGTTTGGTTTGGGTGTTTTGAGGGGAGATAGTGGGGGGAAGAAGAGGTACTTGGAAGCAGGGAATGGATGTAGGGAAATAAATGAGAGGAGCTGCTTGAACTGGCACTGATGCCTCAAAAAATTTCTGTCTAATTGCTGCTTGTGAAGAGTCTTGCTTGTAAATCTGTCGGCGTCTAGTGAATGTTTTTGTGTTTTTTATAGTACCCAATTTTGAGCCTTCCTAATTTTCTGTCTTTTTTGATATATGTAGTTCACTGTAAATCTGGTGCGGGAGATCCATCTACAAAGTTTCCATTCCTCCTGTTAAACTAACTTATTTCTTGGTTTCTTTTCTGTTTCTTGGAAAATTTTTAGTTATTTCTTGTTAAAGACATTCTAGCTGGAACTGTATATACAGTCTCGACTTGTCTGCGGTTTATATTAATAGCAGAATGCTGAGGGAAATCATTGAAATGTTTGCTCAGCAATTAAAAACATTACTGGCTTCAGGGAAATAGATGAATTTTGCTGGACTGTAATTTTTGTTTGTTTAGCACTTTTCAGAGGTGTTTTAAGATGGCTCACCTGTACAGAATAATTTCTGTTTACTGTTTGTAGAAGGTTATAGGTGGAGTGACTTGGATATTTAAAACAGAAGTCAAGAATCCAAAGCGTTTGGATTCCGCACTGAATTATGATACCTCCTTAGGTAACAGCACAGATGCAGCTAAGGGCTGTTGGAAGATCAGCAAGAAACATTAGAGGACAAGATGTAGTGGTATGAGAGGAGGTACCAAATCCCAAGTGGGAGCTCAGCTATGAGGTATTGGTGGATTTAAAAGAAGGCAAAAAATGGAATGAAATGCATAAACCACTTTGGATTTTAAGTGGGCAAAGTTAAAATTGAAGCAAAAAATGTTGGTATGCTATAGTTCTTTTATGTGACAAGTAAGACCATATGGATGTGTAGTGGTATTTTCCAGTTGTGTCTAAAATAATACGTTCTATCCTCATTATATTGCTGGAGACTCAAGCATATATCAAAATGCAGTGTAAGCTTAATACATCGTCCTGAAATTAAGGGTCGGAAAGCCAAAGCACTTTTAGGTGATCTGAGTTTGAGGAATGTCTGATAAAATTGTTCTTTCTGTTCTTTTTGGTTTGGGTTTTTTTTGTTTTTTTTTTTTTTTTTTGTAATCATGCCTTACTTGTTCATAGTACTTTCCAGAAACAAAAGTTAGGAATTTATAGTATTTCTTATGTAAGTGTGGCAAGATTTTTTCAAGAATTCTTTATATGTACTGCAGATAATAAACAGCCACATCAAACTTTTTGTGCAGTCCACATCACAAAAAGACGTTTCTTATTTCATGGGATTTGTAGCCCATATGGTTTCTCTCCTTTGGGTTTAGAAGTTCTCTGTGTGTTGTGAGTTTATTTTTACAATGCATTCTTGGCTAAATTTAAATTGGTAATTCTAGGTCACTATGACTAACCTGAAGTCTCAAGTAAGAACAAATTTCTTGATGTTAACGTTCAAATAAATTCAAATGCAAAAAAAAGTTCTCTTAGATCAGAGAGCTCTGATCCTAGCTGACGAAGTTGAGTTTTTAATGAAACCATGGTACTTTTTATAATAATAAAGCATCATATTGATTTAATTTTGAAGAACATGGGAAACGTGAGATGCTAATTCTCAATGGAATTAACTTACTTTCTTAGCTCCTTTGTTTTTATCGGAGTAGTATGAATTCTGCTGGATTTTTTTAGGAAGTTTTTTTTTTTTTTTCTCTAACAAACATACTGTTTCTTTGTAGGGCGCCAATGCCTCTGCTTTGGAGAAAGAGATTGGTCCTGAACAGTTCCCTGTGAATGAGCATTATTTTGGTTTGGTCAATGTAAGTGAATTTTCTATGGTTGAAATGCTGTTTTTTCATTCATATCCTGATTTTGAATTTAATGGGATTCTCTGTTAGAATTTTATCAATGGGCACTTCAAACTTAAAGTGGGACTCTGCATAGACACCACATTCTGCAGTATGATGCTGTGCCTTGTTACTGAGCAACATATAAATTTCATCTTAAATACAGAAAAATAAATCTCAAAATAAGGTAGACCTTCCTGCTCAGGTATGTTCCTAATTATAGCATTTTAATATTTAGCTGGAAAGGACAATAACTAATAAGGTCTGTATATTGTTCATATGGTCTTCTAGAACAGAGAGATTTGATTTTACACTGATATGCAGTGTATGGAAGCCTGGAGGTTTTAAAATGAAAATGTGATAGTTTTTAAAAAACATATTACTCATGGGATTAGTGGAAGTTCGTCTGTGCAAGGATGTGGCCACATGAATGACATTGACTTGGTCAATAATTTTCTTACGTGTAGTAATACTCCCTTTGTTTATATTTTGGCAGCCTTGTGTAATAGCGAATCCTTCTAAAAAGATGTATTTTTGCATCTGTCAGTTTGTGTAGATCTGACTTGACTGGGATCTGTTGGGCAATAAGCAATTGTCTACCTAAATTAACTGTGGAGAGAATGGAGCATTGATGTTGATCTTGCCAGTGGTTCCGGAGGAGAAAAGGCGGCTGTTGTGCCTGTGACATGTTTTACCAGCAAATATAGGAAATTACTTAATAGAAACAGCGGTTCTGTGGCATCATATTTATGATGTGAAAATACAGTTTTGGCAAAACTCATTAGAAACAGAAGTATACTTCTGGTTGCTGGCTACCTAGGTACGTTTTGTTGAATCGAAAAATTATCTATCTTTTTACACACCAAATAAGGTTAATGTAGCTACTAAAGTGTTATTTGTTGCAGCTCATTATAAACTCATCTAATTGACTTCTGTGTGGGTTTCTAGCTGTTTGTGTTCTCAGACACCAAACTATCTAAACACATTGAGTTATATTTCTTAAGTATGGTGTTAATGGCCATTCCAAAGCTGCTGAGGTTTGCACCATAATGAGAAAAATGGAAGGCATCTCCAGTTGTAACATAAATAGCAGAGTGATGAATAGCATGAAGAGGAAAAATAGCATTCTAAAAATAACCAGAATTATTATAACTATATCCATTCTCTGTTTTGAAGGACAAAATATGACTAATACTGTTGTGCTTTATTCCTTGCAACTGATTTCTCTAGGGTGATGGTTTTCATGCTGCTGTTCTGCAGAGCTTTTTCCTAAGTTATTTCTAGTTCTTTCATGATTGGAAGTTAATTGGAGTGCTTTAAAGAGGGCAATTTCTCGGCTTCAGCACCAATACTAGTGAATATGTGGCTGCACTGCAAATAGAATCAGGTGTTGAACCCATGGACAATGGAGGCTTTAAAATTATTTTTTGTAGTAGTTATTTTCTCCTTGGCTCAGTGAGCTGAACCAGCTTGTCTGCAGTCAAATTATTGCTAAAGTTACTGCAGAATTTACGAGAGGAGGGTCTGACTGCTCCTCTGGCAGCCTGTTAGAATAGGTTACGGGTAATGTTGAAGTGCAAGAGGGATGAAACAACATTTTCATTCCAAAATTTCATCTTGGCTTTCATTTTAAGAGCTTCTACCTTAAACTAAGCCTTCATTTTTTACATTGAAAGTGTAAAATTTTACAAGTTCTTCTGAAGTTAGATAATGTTGACTCTAAATATAATCAGTTTTAGGCAACCCCCCCGAGGTTTTGGCATCTATTAAAAATATTTATTTATACCAGAGAAACCATGACAAAAAAAATTAAAAACCTACGTGTTTGTACCTGTTTTTCATCTGTGTTTTAGGTCACATTAGACTACACGCTATTTGTGTATTTGATCTGTGCATGTAGCTCCAGGTTTGGATGTATTCATCAGCCCATTGTGAACTGCCTTGCCAACCTGGTTTTTGGGGTTCTGTCGAAGGCAAATGGTTAGAGCCCTCTATTTTTATTTATTTTGGTTTTTTTTTGGCAGAATTTCTAGCAAAGTTAGTAATGGTTGGAAAGACCGACTACTGCTTTGTACTTCTAAACACAAACCAATTGCAGTTTAAAAGTGACACCACTATGTAATAATGCTTCTTCTACTGCAGGAAAGTGTAGATCAATAACTGAGATATTCAGAGGTTTCCCAAGGCCCTGAATTGCTTAGAGTTGGAAGGATTTTGTTCTAACATGAAAAAGAGTTAGAATTACTGGAATAAAATGCATCACATGGTCTTTTTGTGAAGTACTTGGCATGGAATAAAATAGCTAAAATGCTAACATGCAAGATACTGATTTCAGGAATAAAAGTTCTTCCACATTACTTTATGTAAATGTGGTAGCAAACAAAGTTTAAATACTGTTTAGAATTTTGTTTTTGAAACCTAAAGCATGCCATAAAGGGAATTTTTCATTGTGTCATTTTGTCTACTGCAAAGCATCTTGCATCTTATTGTCAGGAATTTTTAAAGCTGGTTGGATGGAGTTTTAATTCTTTAACTCCTTTAGCTCTTCCATTTAGTTTAGTTCTAATAATTTCTTTCTGTGTGGGTAGCATCAAAAGAGGACTTGTATAACCAGTTGACTTTATGTTTTTGACGTGATTTCTTCATGAATGCAGTCATGAAATCTCATTAACTACTTGCTTTGTAAACTTTTTTGACTTCAGATGCACCATGACCTTCTTTTTTAAGATTGCTAATTTCTAGTTTCTTATGTCTCTTAATTTTCTGGATTATTATAGGCAAATATATTTGATACCTTATCTGAAAGCAGTAATATTTAATCAGACTTTTGGTAGTTCTCTTGCCTGTTTTGTCTTCTATGCAAATTTAGTTAGCATGATGCTTATTTGTTTTACTAGGTCACTAACAAGAATATGAGTTAGGTTCTATCCTAATTCACGTGTATGTTCAGCTTACATATTTGTCTTCCTCATGTCAGTAAGTTTTAACTGTTGTTCCGTGTTGTTTGCATATGGTATAAATTAATGTAACTGTAAGCTCTGTAACCTTTTTAGCTGTATGACTTAAACAGTTAATCTTCTGTTTTGGTCAGGACACTGATTATTAACTTGAAACCATTCTGCTGCAGTAATCACACTGTATTTTGGTGAATAGTAGTGGCCATGATCTCTGAGTAGCACTTAAAATAGTCTGTATTCTGCAGTCAGATTTGTATGCTTATTTTGTTTATTTAAAATATTTTGCTCTCAGTTCTCTTGAGATGCAGAATCCCATTACCAGGATACCTAGGGACTGGCAAACCCAGAATTTGTTTCACTTTTTTTGAGCATCAGCATTGTACAATACATTAAAAAATTGCACAAGAAATTGCGAAGAAACAACTGAAAAACTCATGGTGTATTTCTTGTGGATGATATGCTAGTATCTCAATGGTCTATTTCTTCTTGCTAAGCAATGTGGAACACTGCCTCTGGAAGTTATCACTGTCCTCCTTTCTCTGAAATGACAGTGCCTTCAGATATGGCAGATGTAAACCAGCTGCTGTTTGAATTTGCCTGCATCATGTACTTCTCATCATATTTCATTATAAACAGGAAATATTTAATGTGTACCTTGCTAACTATCTCCAAAAAGTACTTTGTGTCTATGACACAGGCAAATCTAACGTATGAGTTCATGGGTTGAGCCGTTGTGACTATAACATGGTTGAGACACAGGATGCTGATGGATGCTCTCTCTTTCTGTTTTCTTGTCCCTCTGTGCTGCTGTGTCATTGGCACTCAAGTCTCCACATCAGTATCAGCAGCATCTCCCCTGTCAGGATTAGTAGCCTGCTGTGTCTCCAGAAGTTTTGATATTGTGATGAGTCTTCGGCTGGATTTTTTTTTCTGTCAGTGGATTCCTGCTTTTTTTGTGTGTGCGCACTCAGTATCACTGGGACTGTTGTCTTTTCTTTTCTTGCTGTTACCAGCTGTGACGATACAAGGATGAGTCTTTTACACCATGCCTGCTAGTATTTCCCCAGTAAATGAACTCTGGCAGATGACTTTTCCATTTTCAGTATGTGACATTCTTAATGAGCAACCTCTTTCTGTTACTACTTTTTAACAGACCTAATATGAAAATATTTGTTTTTCTTCTGTTTTAACCAGTTCGGCAATACCTGCTACTGCAACTCAGTCTTACAGGCACTTTATTTTTGTCGTCCATTTCGGGAAAAAGTTTTGGCATACAAAGTGCAGCCTCGAAAGAAGGAAAGCCTCCTGACATGCCTCTCTGATCTCTTCAACAGTATTGCTACGCAAAAGAAGAAGGTGGGAGTCATCCCACCCAAGAAATTTATTTCCCGATTGAGGAAAGAAAATGGTAAATGAATAAATTAAATTTTTATGCAGATTTAAGTGCTGGAGATTTAAGAATATAAAATGTAAACACAACTTGCTTTTTAAGTGCGTCCAGATTGTCAAGTTTTAACAGATTTCTGGAAGATTTTTGATCTCCAGATTGTGGTGTTAATTTCGCAACCTCTGTAGTATAGGAACAAAGATTATATCAGAATTGTGCAGTGTCATAAGAGGATTATCTAGATATCTGGTTCTGTGCTTGCTTAGACCAAGTACAGAGTGCATACACAAGTTTCAGGATTCCATTTATTCCACACTGGCATCGTGTTCTGTAGAGGGCTGCTGCCAGTCAGCACGCTTCAGGTTGCTGCTAGAAATTGTCGTGGGCTAAACAAACATCATGGAATTGGTCAAAGTTGAATTCTCAATGGAGACTTAACCACTCTCAGCTTGCTTTCTTAATATTTGCGGTAGGATAAATTCCTTATGATGAGAACTAGTCGTTATTTCCCAGGGCTACTTTGTGAGGAAAAGTTCTGTATGTTGGTTTATCATCTCTGTTTGAACTTGAAAAGATAACAGACTTATAGTAGGGGATTTTTGCCCCTTGATGCTGGACTTAATGAACTAATGGCCCAAGGCAACACATCTGACTTTCTTTATTTCTCTCCCTCCCCAAAGAAAAAACCAAAACCAAACAAAACAAAACAAAAAAACCCCCAAAACCAAACCAAACATGGTTTTCTTCAGTTCTGAGAAATGCCCAAACTAAATTTCCTTTGTGTTGTTTTTCAACTGCCTTTTTCTTGCAACCTGAGGAATAGGTGACTGTAACCTAATATCCATTGTGAGAACAACAAAGTACAATTCTTCAAAGACTCTTAACAGTGTAACCCACAATTGTATAATAGGGTAGAGAAGGGGGAAGGTCACGGCTTGGATTGCTAAAAGCATAGTAACTCGATATTATGAAATATCTGTGTTTTTTCATTCTCCTTGATCTCTTCCTTTCCAGAATTATTTGATAATTATATGCAGCAGGATGCACATGAATTCCTAAACTACCTACTTAACACTATTGCTGACTTACTACAAGAAGAGAAAAAGCAGGAGAAGCAGAATGGCAAACTCCAGAATGGCAGCATTGAGAGTGAAGAAGGAGACAAGACTGATCTGACGTGGGTCCATGAAATCTTCCAAGGAACACTAACCAATGAAACCAGATGTCTTAACTGTGAGGCTGTACGTTTAAAACAAAACAAAACCTCTTAGATTTTTTTTTCACAGGTTCTGGATCGTTTTCCCTAATACTAAGCACACTTTTTCATTTATTAGGATAGATGAAATTGCACTCTCTCTATTAAAATATGGAGCATAGACTATTTTATGACTGTATCACCTCTATGTTCAAACCAATACTCATTAAGGTATGTTTCTCAGAAAAAGCGTAGTGTTTTTTCTGTTCTTCCTCCCTGTTTCCATCAAGGCAGCCTGCACCTGGCTGATATAAGCTGCCTTTTTGTCTTCATGTTATTTCCTGTGTCAGTGATTGATAGTTTATGTTGTGTTTCTACATGAGAATTGCTCACTATTTATTTAACTCTTGGATTAACTGAATTTTTTGACTGGAAGTGTGTGCTTCTTGGTGCTAGTCCATAGCTGCTCTATTTGAGAGCAAAAGAAGTGCCACAAAGTCTAGAATTAGAAGAACCACACCACCTTCAGACCACGAATTTGTAGTTAGCCATGTGCTATGTCTGACTTAATATTTCTTAAAAAAAAAAAAAAACCAACAAAGAAAACCCAGATGGGGAGAAAAAAAAAAAGAGAAGTGATTACAACTGCTCTTGGCATTTTACATCTAAAGTTATGGCTATGTGGTGAACAGAAGCTTTAAAAATGACATTAATAAGCTTCTGTCTCAAGAAAAATTAAATGTGACTGTTCCACAGATGGAAAGATAGTTTTTCTAGCTGCTAACCCATTTAATTGAAAACCCATCTGCCTGTTTTTGCATTTCCTACAAGTGTTTACTGCTAAACTCTGAAATGCAGCAGAAAGCTGTATCAGTCTACAAAACAGACTGGAATATGGTTAAAGCTTCTGCAGCTCTGAGTGGTTAAAAACTTAGTTTTGCCAGTGAAGTAAGCAGATGTGTCTTGAAGTCTCAAGGGGGAGAGATGTTTTGCAAGAAAGGTTTTTGTTTGGTTTGGTTGTTTTTGGATTTTTTTTGGTGGGTGTTTTTCTGGGGTTTTAGGTTTGGATTTGTTTTTTAATACTCCCCTCTGGATTGTTACAACACATCAGATTATTTTTTCAGTGTTAGTTTACCTCAAGAAAGGGCCTCTGTGTGTGTGTGTATATTTATATTTATCATGAAGCTGTCTACTTGCAACAAGGACATTGCACCATTCCAGAAATGGTTAAAAGAAATCTGCCAGTTCCAAACTGTTATGAAATATTTCTTCTTATTTTTTTCAAGGTTAGTAGCAAAGATGAGGACTTTCTGGATCTGTCGGTTGATGTGGAACAAAATACATCAATTACACACTGTCTAAGGTAAATGAAAATAATTGGGAATGGAAACAATACCTGCCTTTGGTCAGAAGGAAGGAGCCTAGCTTAGCTGCTCTGTTGTGCAACAGTTGTAGGCTTTGTCTTATGGTAAGATATGTTCTGTTCAGAGAGCTGTTCATTTTACCTTTATTGTGGGTTTTTGAAGCTGCTACTTTCTTAGTGTATTTTAGTAGCTAATTACTATGATGATTTCTTAGTGGTATGTAAGATTGATCACCCCCCCCCTTTCTTTTACGGGAATTTAAAATTGTTACATCATATAGTTAGATTTTATCAAAACTAAACATGGTATGTTTGGTTTCATAACAAATTCTTGTTTGTTTTAATATTGTTACTGCATTTCAGCTGTCTGATCCTGATGTTTGTGGTCAGATATTTCTTTTTCTGATAGAAATTTGCTGCATGTATTTGACTGCTAGATCCAGGGCTTATCAGCTGCTAGGATACTGCAGGCTGCATATAGCATCTGGCTTTTTAATAGCTGATAATGGCTGTATAATTGCTAGGAGCTGGAAGATGATCCAGACTTTGGCTAGTCGGTGGCTAGTGGCTGTAATTCTTAACATGCAATGTTTGCCACAAAAGATGGAGTGTCTACCTCTGGAAACAAAACGCAGTCACCTTATTGCTGTTTATTACCTATTGTGTTTGATTCCTGCCCAGAAAGTATGCAGTTAATACTTGAGGGTGTAATTTCCAGAATTTTCCAGCTGAACATTGATACTACATCTGAAGACTGGGGCAAATACACCCAAAATGTGTTGGGGAGCTATGAACAATACGAATAAGAGGAATTTCATCTTCTGTGTGTACATTGGGTTTTTTCAGCATTATTAGCAGTAACTTTTAACTGTGTGGTCTGACTGAATATCCCTGCTTATCTGACTTTTCTTTCATTTCCACAGAGGATTTAGTAATACTGAAACTCTATGCAGTGAATATAAATACTATTGTGAGCAGTGCCGCAGTAAACAGGAAGCACAGAAGAGGTGAGGTTCAAATATTCAGGCTAATGTAAATGTTCTCTTAAAATGGGTAGCTGTGGGAAAATTACACCTTGTGGATTCAGTAAAAAGAAAATGTAAGACCGTTTAGGTTTGTGTTTGGCGGGGGAGTGAGGAAGAGTGGAGAGACCAAATAACTTTGTGGCAACCTTATCAGAGGGACATTAAGAGATTAATTTTGTATTCCTCCCAGAAGAGCTTATATCTGGTGCTTCCAGATATTCACATTTTCCCCAGTTAGCATTAATCAGCTTAAAGCCACTGAAAACCATCCCATCTGCTTTCACTATGAATACTATATACAAAAATCTTATTTCTCACCTCATACTCGGTCCTAGCCAGAGTAGCAAGACAGATTTATTCCATCTCTTCTTTTTCCCATCGATGTGATAAAAAATATGATGCTTTCAGCATAGACAGTTCTCCTGCATTCAAATGTCAGTTGTGTAGTTAATCATTCAGAATAAATATTGTCTGTTCTTGTTGGAATATACATGAGAAAAGCAGCCTTTTGAAGGTATTCATCATTTAAGAGGCTTCTCCGTATTGAAATTGTTCTTGAACAAAGGTTTGGTTTAGGTGATCTGCTAATACCTTGTTCTTTGTTTAACATATTTTTGTGGCTCAGAATGAGAGTGAAAAAGTTGCCCATGATTCTAGCTCTGCACTTAAAAAGGTTCAAATACATGGACCAGCTGCATCGATACACCAAACTCTCCTACCGTGTAGTCTTTCCCTTGGAGCTCCGGCTCTTTAACACTTCAGGAGACGCTACAAATCCTGACAGAATGTATGACCTGGTGGCTGTAGTTGTTCACTGTGGCAGGTATGTTGGTATTGTGCTTTCTCGACCTTAAATGCCTTTCCTTGAAATTTAGATTTAAAATTCGTATTTTAAATATAAAGTGTCATCTCTGTGCCCTTTTGTAGCAGTACTGCAGCTGACAGTATGGGAGCATGCTAAGCAGCGTCAGAGCTAGCTATCAAAGTATTTTTTTAAAAAAGTGTTTCAGTCTTTTTACTACTTCTTCTACTGTTACAGATCTTGCTTTCTGAGTACAGAAGTTTGATCTTTTATCAGCTTTCAAATGTGGTAGCTATTCAGACAAGTTGTTTCTTTGAACTGTAGCAATGTAAGAGCAGTCTTTTGAAAAACAGAAACAACAAAAAAACCCCACCCCTACTTTCCAGGAAAGCTAAATGAAATAAAAACAAAACTTGGAAAACCACTTACTAAAATACAATTAAGTTACAGTTCTCGCGTTGCTACTTGCTTAAACCATTGAAGTTTTTTTAGAAGCTGGTGCCACCATGTGGAATCAACTTTGTACTGCTGTTTTTTTAAAAGGTCCTTACTCTTTTATATTTTTGTTGTTGTGGCTTTAATTCTGTTTTTAAAAGGAAAGAGGAAAAAATTTAAGCACTTTTAGGAAAAAAGCAGCCATGGAAGGCAAAATAAGTATTTAAAACTGCCTTTTGGAAGTGTGAAGTTTGAATTCATAAGGCAGTGTGAGGAGCAAGACAATGTAATTAACACAATAATACTGCATAGATTCAGTATAAAGAAACCACATGGAATTCTAGGTGATTTCTGTTGTGGTACAGTTGTGCTATTTTTTTATTTATTTTTATCTTTTTAGGTTCTCGTTTTATGCGTTTTCTTCTGTAGATTATTAATTCGTTACACCTGTAACTACACTTAAATGTTTTAACAATGGTGACTAATAATTCAGATATATTAAATGGCTTTGCTTTTTTTTCTCAAACCTGTTGTCTCACATGGGGTTTTTAGGAGTCCTGTGACTCTTCTGGTTTCACTTCTTACTAGGACCTTGCCAAAGGCTTAAGATAAACTATTATTTTCTAAATATTTGAGTTCTCAGAACTTTTTTAAATATTTTGCCCTTATAGTTTTACTTTTCGCTTAGTTGCTCTAAACAAAGTTTCATTCTGTGATACAGGTAATGTGTTTAAGTATATCAGTAGTTCTGGAAGGACTGGAGAAGTACTTTCTTTTGCCTAAAGCTGATATGAATATAGGTTGGTTTAAAGCCTTATGTAGATCCTAAGTGAAAATTAAAGGGAGGGGGGGCTATTTTTTTTTTTTTTTTTTTACTGTGTCTCTGGACTGTTCTCAGAATTTGAGATTAGTAGATTTCCAACCATAGGTTTCCATCCGTATAGTTTATTGTCTCAAACCACTACCTTTTCAGGGCAGTCTGCCTGCCCTTGCTCACTCTGCAGATCTGTCTCCCTTTGAACTAGGTCGTTTTGTTGTCCCTTCCCTTCAAGGTAAGCGTTCGGGATATAGGTGATAGAATCAACTGGGAAACTGGCACCAGAAAAGTGGGAACAGCAGCAGCAGCCAGCTAGTCTGCAGCCAGCCATAGGCTAAACCACACTAAGAATTAAAAAAATACTTCCCGTGCAAATAAAATATTTCAAACGGTTATTACGATTTTTGGAAGAGTGGTCAAAACACTCAGTAGTGGTGAATGCAATAAAACACTGATTAAAATTAACTGGCTTTTAATTTTGTTTTGTGAAACATATGAGACTATATGAAATATTTACAAAATTGTGTATTTTGAATATATTGTATTTGGCAAGTAGCAAAGACAGAAATTTTAATTCAAGCAATTTGGCAAAGTCTTAAGAACCTAAACAATGTTATGAATAATATTAGAGAGTATTAAGAGCTGGGAAATGTAACTCTGCTGGTGATAGCTAGAATCACATGGGAGAGCAGTGGTCCTGCCTTGGTAGGCTCAAGAGTAATAAGTCTTCAATCCTGTTTTTCTGACAGTGGTCCAAATCGTGGACATTATATCACCATTGTGAAGAGCCATGGCTTTTGGTTGCTGTTTGATGATGACATTGTGGAGGTAGGTATGCTGTTACGTGGCGAAAACAAGTGTAGGCAGCAATCACTCTCCAGCTCTGTTTTTATGTCCAAGATTTCGCTTTTGCATCTGTGAAAGTATCTCAGCAAAACTTGTGCACAGAATCATTCTGGAAGTTTCAAAAGTAAACTTCAGCATGTTTGTGTGTCTTCGTTATAGAAGGAGTATGGAGAAGGGCAAAAGCCACGAGGGCTGTGTTGACACCTCAGGTGGTGTGCACCTGCTTGGGCTGAAATACCACAATGGTCTTATTTGAGGTCTGAAATGCTCTTATTCCACCCACCTTTCTGCGCTCCTTTTTGTTGCTGACTTGCTTTGTGCTAGCTGCGTTTCATTGTTGCATTTAAGAACTTCCAACCTTTTTTTTATTTTTATTTTTTTCCTGTAGGCAGTTTTCCTCAACAAATTGAAGTGTAGAAAATCTGTACAAAAAATCTGGGAGACTGTAGTAAGGTCCTGAGAGTATACAAAGACATTTGGTTTGTTTGTGGTAATGTTTAGACAGTCTCACCAGGCAAATTTTTCCTTAACTTTTCTACTAACCTATCTGTAAAGGCTAATATCCAAAATATTTCTATATCCATGTATTTCACATGATTATTAAGCAAATATCAAACAGCAAATACCACAGTAGAACTGCTTTTTGTAAAGATGAAAATGTACTGCTTGCATCTGAGATGTCAAGGTTAAAGCTTGATGCTAAGTGCCTAAATCGGTACCACCAAATCCTTGCTGGTGTTGAAATAAAGATGCAATACATTCTCCAGGTTGTTTTTTTTTTTTCCTCTTTTAATTTTTGGTTAGTGTTGAATATCAGAGGTGACAATATGAACAGGTGCCTTTCTCCCATTATCATATTTTGAGGGTTGTTTTCTTCTGTTTCTGTCGTGGACGAAGTACGTTGCTGTGTCAGCTAGTTTTGGAAATAGGGATCACTTCAATATTTTTAGATGCAAGTATTCACTGTCTTTTCCATCCAGGACATAAACTTTACATTTTAAAAATAGATGTAAAATAACCATCTTGTTGTTCTATATTTGTTTTCTATCAGTCACTTCTATGTTGTATCTTAGTTTTTAGGTCAAAGCAGAATTTCTTTTTATCTGCAAACACTGTTGGCACTTTTATAGGTGTGCCAAAACATAGCTTTTAAATATGCACTGTCTGTTATTGGACAGTAAATTCAAGTAGCTGTCACAAGGAAGCTAGAATGTAGCTCCTCTCTCCTGGAGGGATGCTTTTTCTTTTTTCCTTTAAGTTGCTTTTCTAACTTTAATCATGGCTTTCTCTTTTTAAGTTCATCTTCTTTTACAGAGTTTATCTAAAATGCTGTAAAAATAAAACTTTTTGATCTGAAATGTCTACTTTTTGTGTTTTCCCTGGTTCTTTGAGTTTTCACTGTCTTGATCAGGATTAGCAATGTAGCCCCGTCCTGTAGCCTACCTCTGCCGCAGCTGGGGATCCGGAAGTTTAAGATTCCTTTTCCTGCTAGAAGATTCTCCCTGGCTGGTGTCTGCACGTGGTGTTTGGTTTCTGTTAAATTTATGCTTTGTTTTTCCTACCGGTGGAGTGGAGGGCATGAAAAACTGCACATGGGAGTTTTGCACAAGTCATTTGAGATCGTTGCCCCTTTCAGATGAACAGTTGCCGCTTGACCTGCTTTGAGGAGTGTAGCGCAGGGTTTCCTGCTGGCTTTGTCCCAGAGGATCTCTTCACTATCTATTGTAGCTGCTCCTGCCTTCTGAGTGCGTGATGAACATGAAGCTTACCTCTCACCTCCCTCTGTCTAGGACTTGCCACCCTTTCTCTTTCCTCAGCCTTCTAGAACTCGCCTGAATTTTTGGCAGCTCGGTGATCAAGGAGAACAGGATAGCTGAGACTGCTCTTCCTCTCCTGCTGCTGCTCTGCTTTCTGCGGGCTGCTGGGGGAAGTAGGCAGTTTTACTGCTCTGGTCTCTCTCCTCAGTCATCAGCTCTTGAGGATTAGTGCCTTAGTAGTGCTCTAGGCTATTCACTGAAAAAGTAAAGCAAAGCCGCAACTACTTTTGTCAGTTCCATCTGCTGCCTAAAGAGATTTAAATCTCTACTCTGAACTTGACCAAGTGCTATTTTCAAACCGCTTGTGGTTGGCCATAAGGTGACACTACAGGAAATATATGTTGTATGTATGACATTACAGAGCCTGTCCTCAAAAATGGAGTGGCAAAAAAAAAACAACCCTAAAGCCCCAAATCCCCTGAAATGGCAACTCTACATAAGTTTTTGGTTTTAGGGCTAACCACAGGAGCCTTCTACTCTTCAGAGACTCTTAAAAACCTGAAAGCAGATTTTTTTTAAATATTTTTTTTTTAAGCTTTGGAGACTTACCATTCTAGGTGTGAACTGTCGACATAACAAAACAGATATTAGTCAGCAGCCTTCCCAAGATGACTCCAGAGCCCTTGTACCTGTGTGCAGATAACTGCAACTGAAAGAGCACAGGAGAGAGCTTTCCTCCCTTAAATACATTTGAAAAGGTGTGATGCATTTTTGGCAAGTGGTAGGTATGAATTAATAGCTCTGAACTGTCAGTGGGAAGTAGTTCATCCTTATTGCTCACTAAATGTCAGAAGCAGTGAAGTCATATTTATTTATCTATTTGGATTTGGTTGGAAGGCCAACTTTCAATTAAATTGAAGATAGATGATAATCAAACATACTACAACATATGTGAAAAGCAACTGCATCAAATCCAGCAGGCAGATCAGTCCAAATGGGATACTGCACCAAGCAAAATTAATTGAGAAACCTAAGTAAATTATCTCTGGCTAATTTGACACGTTGTCATTAGAGCAGCTAGGTGACATCACAGTGACAATGTTTGTCTGAAACAGAGAGGGAAAAGTGTTCTTCCAGGGAGTTCTCCAAATCGAGAAGAGGGGGAGCATGGTTGTATGTCAAATGTTTTGTTTGGAGATTTGCAGCATTCAGTTAAATGCTATGAATGGTAAGCAAGAAAAGGATTTGGTTTGGGGAGCCAGAATAGTTGTCTGGAAACGAGCCGAGGATATTTAAGATCAGTTAACAGGAAAAATCATCTTCATGCCAGGTGAGGCTGCAGAATCCTAAAAGTAGTTGTGAAACCATCGATTATTGGTTGTTGCTTTAAAGCTGCAACTGGGTAAAACTTTGCTATCCACAATATATGTGGTCAGCTAACAATGGGAGGAATAGAGCCTATATAATCCTTTTTCAGTTCCACTGTGTTTTCTGTGTATAGTGAAATTAAAAAAGGAAGTCAGTTTTGCTGTGATAAAACTAAAAATATCTGTGGAATGAATTAATCTGTATCGAATGTTTGAGTTGCATTCAAAATGAGTAGTGGAAATAGACTTGATTGCATGGCAAGTTAGTTGGCGCTTAAAATAAAACATGTTTGAGTTCTCTGCTAAATATATTACAAGGACTGAAGAATGTTCTTTTGCTGTTTATTCTGTTAAAATGTGTATCTAACGGTTTGTAGTAGACATTATGTTAATAAATTGTGTGCAAATGCAAAAGCTCTCAGTACAGTATTTCAGCTTCTCTGAAGTCCTTGAATGGAGAAGAAAGATGAAACATCTATTTGGAGTTTCCTCTCCCCCTCTATTATTTTTTTTAACAGAAAAGCGTTTAACAAATCTATTCAAGAGAGAATTTCTGCAGCTCTCTCCTGCCCTTGATGCATCTTCTGGAAACTTACTGATCGTGTCTGTTTTTCCTGTGCTTCAAAACGTCTGGGAAAAGGATGGCCTAGGCTTGCAGGGCGTTTGACAGTGCCGCTTAGAGAAACCAGTGCTTTTGTGTTTGCCCGTGATGCTGAAGTCTGTTCAGTGAGCAGTGATGGATCACATTGCCAAATAGATTCTGTAGCTGAGGAGGCTCTTTGATGAGGTATAGTGTGGTCCCTTTCTCTTAAGATGTAAGCGCAAGTTGGTCTCTGCTACTCCTTCTCATGATCAAAGCAGATGTTCAACCCAGAGCTTCTTGTATTCTGAGCATTTCTATGCTTTCTCATCTTTTTTTCCTTGGGGAATAGAGGGAGATTTCAGCCTAGTCTCCCTTTGGTCCTCCACAACAAATTCAGGCTACTTCAGTTTCTCGTCTCTGTGGATCAGGACTCCTAAAAGTATTCTAAAATACTAAACCACAGTGACAGTGGAGTGCTGAGCAACACAGGTCATTGTGAGTATTTTATTTCGGTGTTTTGGACTCTACACTTGCTCTCCACTGACAGCAGAATCAAATTCAGTAATGTGAAGCCAGTTCTCAGGAGCGGGATCAAGACTGTGGCACTTGCATCTTAAAAGCCCTTTAAAATGCCCGCCAGGCTTTGCTGGTTGGAGTATAAAATGAAAAACTGCTCTTCTGCACATAGTTCACAACTTTAAATACAAGCAGACCATTTAATTCTATTAATATGGCAAATAATTTACTTCTCTCAAAACACAAACCTTGTGATAATATTCCAGTATGCATTGTACCAGCAAATCCTAAGGAAACAAAGCTCTCCTAAGATCAGAAGATCATAATCGGATGAGATCCACAGGTTTCACGGTGTGATTACCAGTAGCACTTGGGGGACTTCTCTGTGTAAGAGGGTCACAAGAACTTCAAAATCTGCAGATATTTTAGCTGTATGTTAAATCTGCTCAGGATGCCCTTATTACTCCCAACTGTACAAAAATATTCTCTGATGAGCAGTGACTGCTTTTTTATCATTTATATTACAGACCTCTAGTCAGGAAAGGTAACACTGGTCTGAACGAGAAAGCAAATATAAAAACATCCTGTACTCTTTTAAGGATATGTTTTCATGGATCCCTTGTGTTTTTGTAGCCCAGCTTAAGAGGGCACCACTTCTGAGGTGTTTATTATTTCATCTTGATTTCCTTTTATTTTCAATAGTGAATAAGGTTTTGAGTGGAAAAAAAAAAATATTTTGTTGTATTTGGTTGCATTCAGTGATACTGAAATACCGCTGTATTAATACTGCGTGGCTTTCCAGCATCACCTCCAAGAACTGAAAATAATGCTTTGATTGGGAAAGGGATTCTTAGGGTGGTGTTCTGACTGAGGCTAATTATAATTCTCATTAATTTTCAGAAAATTGATGCCCAGGCCATTGAAGAATTCTATGGGTTAACATCAGACATTTCCAAAAACTCAGAATCTGGATATATCCTCTTCTACCAGTCAAGAGACTAAGACAAAAGATACATGTATACAAATAAAAGAAAAAAGGGATCAAGATATGTCCAAATGGAACATATTTGTGACAGCAGAAGCAGTTCCTCATTGTTGCTGTAGGACCAGGACAGATGCCGCAGGGCGAATAAAGGTTTCTCCCTGCTGTTTTGTGGAGGATTAGTGCTGACTGCCGTAACAAGAAGAGCTTTTGTTCCAGTTTTCTTTCTGGGCTTTTTTTACGTGCTATCTTCCAAAATCTGTGTTACCTCTACTTGAAACCTGGCTGCTTATTTGTTCATGAACTGAAGAAGAGATTTAAAAGTAGCATTGTAGAATTTTTACCATTTAATGTTGGCCTGAGGCTATACCTTGGTTTCTACCATCGTCGTTTTTCTGTATTTTAGCAGAATGATTTCAATATTCAGTGTCAGCTGAAGGCATATTTTAAGATATGAACAGCAGCTGGTTGCTGGATATTTTTGGTGACTCAGACTTGAGAAGCAGTACAAAGCTAAGACATATTGGAAATGTCAAGTCTGTAATTTTTATTAAAAAAAAACCAGACAAAAAAACCTCTCTCTGCAGCATTGTAAATTTTGCCATTATGCATTATCTTGGTTTTAGATAACACTAACAGCACTGCTTCTTTTTTATATTATTTTTACTGTTCTGTTTCTTCTTCAGAAGGTATGGAACTTTTATGCATATTCAGCCTAGTCCATTGTGCGTATTTCTTTTGAAGCAGATGTTTTGACTCAGAGCCACATTGCTGCAGATGTAAGGGGAGCAGAAAAGCCCTTACCTTTTGAAGAACGTGTCTGGCAACCAGTTGCTGTAGAAAGTTTGAAGCTACAGCATTTCTTGGAGCTATTGCATAAACCAAAAGTGCCCTCATTCTGAAACAGGATCTGTTCAACATTTCATTCGATACATAGTAAACTGATGCAACTAGCATTCTGAATCTATGCTAATACACAGAAACAGCACTAATTGTGAAGGGTTAACCAAGGGAAGCATTATTTATGTAACTAATTCAGTTGTTCTTGAGCTTCAAGATAACGAACATTTAAGAAGGAAAACCAACCAACCCACCCAGGCATTACCTTGCTAAGTGTTTCTCCTCATCTGTTGGTAATGTTTGTATTGATCCGGGAATCATAACACACACACACCCCACACACCCCCCAAAAATGCTTCTGATTGTTTTACCTCTATAGGCCTTGCTTAACAGGGGAAATTGTTAGTCTTTTGAAGACTGAAATTAAGTAATTATCCGTTATGTTGTGTATATATTATAATCTCAAGGATAACTAGAAAGAAAAACTTAAGGAAGTTTGTAAGAAATCTCAGAAAACCTTCTGTAATTTTCTTTTTGGAAAGTCCTGTTGCCGTGCCAAAGCTTGTCCCAGCTGGCTCTAAACTACCAGTGGAAATGACTATTTTCCTTTCCTCGTCTTGTTAGGCAACACAAGAGCTGTCCTCCGTGTGTTGTTCCCAGCGCAGCCGTTCATGGTATAAACCAGCGCTTGTTGTTCTTGAGGACATTTAACTTATGCAATTCTGTGGCTTGTACAGGATATAAAATACTTTACCAAAATACTGTCCTCAGGAAAGCAGCGTTTCACAAACAGTTTCTTGTGGTGGCTGTATGTATGTTTCTTCTTACCATGACCAGAAACATAATGTTAGCGATTAACTCCTGTCTTCAAAAAGCAAATTAATCATTACCATTGTATTCCAACTGAGTACAGCTTTCATTCTCCTGGCACATCTCCTCTTCCAGAAGATAAAATACGGACATCGGGTTTTTTAATTATTTTTTATTATACAGAGTACTGTCATTTTAAGAGACATATTCAATAACAGCAAACATTCTTGTCATCTTGTTCCTATTGTGTAAAAATCGTTCCTGGCTAAGAGTCTTCTCCCCTTGTTCACACACAAGCTGTGAGTCCTCTCCTGGTGGCACTACCAGAAGACTGTCATCACTAGGTCTTGCAAAAAATTAAAAAAAAAAAGAGAGCACTGAGTTAAAAATGATCTAAACAGAAAATACAAAAAATAATGTAGTACACTAGACATGTATTTTGTATATCTGGTGATACATTTTTACAAATAAAATACCTGACTGAGAGATAATATTGAAAGATATATACTATAGATTAAAAGCTGTTAAAAGTGCACTTTTGCTACAGATTTATAAGGAGACTAAAAGGAATTAAATTGGAAGAGAATGGTGTGATGTTACTTCTGTATAATAAATGACCCCACCTGTCTCCAATAAAGGTCATGTATGATCAAATGCACATGGCCCAAATGCTTTTCCTTGAATTTCTGTCCGAGGCAGAAATGAAAGTCGTTGCTTAGTTCCTTGCTCTCCTGCGCTTCACCCTCTGTGCTGGCTGGCTGAGGGGCTCTGCCCCCTGCCCCCCCGCCTTGTGTTTGCATGCATATAACCTGTGCTTAAGCGGTTTAAACCCAGTGAAATTAATTTGGTGTCATAGATGATAACTGGTGTGCTGGTAAATAGAGGAGAGGTCACCCAGGGCCTTTCGGCCTGACACTCTGGTATTCCTTAATCACTTCTGCATCCCCTGTAGCTCTGCCGTTGCCTTTTTCTGTGACTGCCTTTTTCCTTCTCCCTCTTTCACCCCTTACTGTCGGACTCTGTAAGACTTTGTTGCAGATATTATCTGACTGATCTGGAACAGAGACACATAAAAGCAAAAATAGTACCGTATGCGTGGAGCTTTTCAGGTTCATTGTGGGGCAGGTCTTTGTTTCTGTGTGGTTCACTGGAGTTCACTTTTATAGGGGGAAAATGTGATCAGCAGCCGCTCCCGTGAGCAGGACTTCATGGGACTAGGTCAGAATGCAATAGAAGCAAATGAGATCCGAGAATGACGGCTGCTCTGTAAAAACACGTTTTTAAATCCAAAATCCTGGCCCTTGCCCTGCTGGGTCACACATTAGCAGTAAATAAACGGAGCTAATTTTGACTCTACCGACCGTGAGTTTGACTTTCAGTCACTTTAGAAAGAGCATTCCCCAGAATTAATTTTGGTGAGGGCAAACCACCAAAATCAGACTGTCCGAAAGCAATGCGGGTTTAGCTTTGAGAACCAGTAACGTGGGACTGGTGTGTGGGGGCTGGTCTTGTCACTTCAGGTCTTCTCCAGAACCTAGCGCTGGAGGGAGGGGGGAGGCCGTTCCGAGATTATTACTTGTCTCTGCTAAGCAGCAGCTCAAGCAGGATGCACCCCGCTTTGCTGCTTTGCTTCTAATTCGGCAGATCCTAGTTTGTTTGTGGAGAGGCTCTGCCCTGAAGACTTGGGAGGAACAGAGGTTGTTTATGAATCTGTGTTTGTGCTTGGCATGTTCTGCTTACCAGCAGGAGCTTTAAAGTCACCATGCCAGCTCAGTTTAGTATATGTTTAAAACAAATCGCATGTGATTGGTACAAGAAAGAAAATAGACTAACAAAAGCCCCTGAGACAAGTAAAACCTTCCCATTGTAGTCCTGGGCATTCATCAAAAGGAAACAATCCCCTGAAACATAATTAATTCTCTACGTGTAAAGTCCTGCTAGCGTTTGCTGTTGTTGCACTAATTAACCTTTGGGCTACTTCTGTTTGCTTCCCTCCTGCTCCTGCAAAATCAGTCCTATCTGCAGAATTTGTCCCCCCTGAGCCAGCCAGCCGGCTTTGTGTGCTCCTGCAGCAGCAGCGGGGTCGGTGTCTGTAAGTGAGAGTTGGGAGTGTGTGAAATTGAAACTGAACCCGCATCGGCGGGGCAGCGTGGGGGTCATCTTGTCCTTTTATTCTGAAGACAACGTGTTGGCGAAGGAGAGTGGATTGATCCTTTCTGCCATCTGGCTGCTCATTGAGCTCGCCTTTGTGTCAGCGTGCATTCAGGGGGACGTGTGCTGCGTTGGGGGGGACGCGTGCTGTGTTTGGGGGGACGCGTGCTGTGTTTGGGGGGATGTGTGCTGTGTTGGGGGGACGCGTGCTGTGTTTGGGGGGACGCGTGCTGTGTTTGGGGGGACGTGTGCTGTGTTGGGGGGACGCGTGCTGTGTTGGGGGGACACGTGCTGTGTTGGGGGGACGCGTGCTGTGTTTGGGGGGACGCGTGCTGTGTTTAGGGGACGCGTGCTGTGTTTGGGGGGGATGCGTGCTGTGTTTAGGGGATGCGTGCTGTGTTGGGGGGATGCGTGCTGTGTTGGGGGGACGTGTGCTGTGTTTGGGGGCCGCGTGCTGTGTTGGGGGGATGTGTGCTGTGTTTGGGGGACGCGTGCTGTGTTGGGGGGACGCGTGCTGTGTTGGGGGGATGTGTGCTGTGTTTGGGGCACGCGTGCTGTGTTGGGGGGATGTGTGCTGTGTTGGGGGGACGCGTGCTGGCTTCTGGCGCATCGGGGAAGCTGCTTTAGTGTCTGAGCAGAGCCAGCAGCCCCAGGCTGGGGTGAGGGTCTCGCTGCTGGAGGCTGCGTGCATGGCAGCGCCCGTAGCAGCGCTGGAGCCGGCGTGCGGGGGTCGGAGGGGCCCGAGCTGTCGCCCCATCTGGCTGGTGTGAAGCTGTCGTGGTGTGGGCAGTGCTGCTGCCCGGCGCCTGCAGGAGGGAGGAAGCCCTGAAAGGGCAGGATGAATTGCACGGTAGCAGCACGTTAATTTGAGTTGCGAATAATGAGCACATTTAGCGGTTGTCAGTTGTTTTAAAAGCTCCTTAAGACAAACAACAAATGCAAATACAAACGCTGCAGCGGCGGTCAGTCCTTCAGTAACTGTACGTAACTGGTTTCTCCCTTCATCAGAAACAGTACAATCTGCTGGATTTTCATGCAGAAACTACTAAAAACTGTGTCAGGTTATGAAAGTCCGACTTTAGGACCTTGTTGTAAGATAATTGCTTACACCCTGCAAAGCTTTTTCTTGAAAAGAAAATGTAAAGAGATCAGCTGGGCCTGGCGAGGTGGAAGGCGGCATCTGACCTGCTGTGGTCCCTGGAAAGAACGGGATGACGGAGGGAGCAGCAGAGCTGCTGGATGCTGTTTAGAGGCTGGTGTGTTGGCTGCTTCCCGAAGGAGATGAAGAGTGAGCTGCGGGGGGCTCCGGCGAGGGAGATCGTGAGGCTGCTGCGCTGCCTTGGCGTGGGACGTGCCAGCTCTGGACGGAGATGAGGAGTCCCTGGCAGCTGTGGTTGGCGACTTGTCCCTTCGTCAGGGCACCTCATGCCATGCCAGGATGTGTTTGTCTGGGGAGGTGGATCTGGAATGTGGGAGGTGATGGGTGTGGATGGGAGCAGATGCTCTCCGGGACCCCTGTGGCGTGATGGGGTCTGGGCCCCTGAGCCAGTGTCAGCTTGGGCAGGGAGTGAAGCCTTCGGATGCAGAGTAGCTTAGAAACCCCGAGAGGGGAGTTGGACCTGAGGGGCAACGCTAAGAAAGGCTTTCATAAAACCTCATAATATCAGACCCCCCAAAGTATTATTCCAGGTTCGCTGGCCCAGATTTATTGAGGGCAAAACGCGTTTGGTGCCACGCTGCTGAGAAGCATCCCCTGCACCTGGATCCAGCCCCAGGAGCTGTGCCGAAGCTGGGGCCTGCAGTGCAGGTGCAGGTTATGCTGCAATTTGTATCCCAAAACATCCACATTGTCCCAGCTGGGTCTGCCCTGGTGGTGTCCAAGTCACGGGCAGTGTACAAGCCTGCGAGGGAAGGGGAGGAGGGCAAGGATGGGGCTGAGGGCTGCGTTCAGTGTCAGGAGCGGCCCCAGCTCTATCCAGAGTTCATCTTTTCAAGGAGATTTTTATCTGGAGTGTAGCTGCTTTTAGCAAAATATATTGTGTGAGGAATAGAGAGCTGGAAAGAGACATTTACTTGGCTTTAAGGCCTGGACTGAGGAGGGACAAACTGACAGGAGCTGCAGCTGACCAGCTCGAGCGAACTCAGCTGCTACCGGCCGCCAGACCGTGGCCATGGATGAAGATAAGGTCAAAGTCAAATGCAGCTGAAGCTATTTCTTCTGTCTACCCCTAGGTGTAGACACACAAGAAAATAGCAGGCGGTTTTCAGCAGGAGCTGAATAACTTTGTAATTAAGTATCCTAATTAGCACTCTTGGTGCATTTATTACCTTCCATGAGAAGCAGCCTGCATCTACTGTGATGTGAAGGGACTGTGCCATGAAGGGATGGACCGAAGGAAGGGAAACCACGTCTGGCAGCTGTGGTCTGTGCCTGGAGGCAGCTGGGACCAGAGGGTCGGTGTCTTGGAGGTCTTTGTGTGATAGACCCCAGTCAAAGTCAGCAGGAAAGATGTATTTGGCCAGGAACCTCGTGTCGACGCCAGCACAGGTTTCGACCTTGCTAGACCTCCTTGGCTTCGCTCGTTTGCATCCCCTGTGATTGGGTCTGTTCTTCCTTTTTCTCTTAGCGATGGGCAACGTGAAATACGTTTGATGTTTTGAAAGCATCAGGTGTGTGGCCGTGTCTCTGCAGGTGGCGGGGGCGCCGCGTGTTCGGCAGGTCATCGCAGCAGCACGTCTCCATGTCACGGATGGTCCCGGGGTGAGGAAGCCCGTGTGGGTGGCTGTTTGGCTGAAACTGGAGCACCATAGAGTTGCCGTGTGTTTTCCAAGTCCAAACCACACCAGTGGGCCCCCCTTCCCCGTTACCTGGACAAGCCGAGGTAAAACACATCAGTGCCAAAAGGCTGCTCTGTTACAAAACTGCTGCCAGTCTCTTTGCTCCCACCCTCGCGCCAGCGAGCCCTCAGCTCCTCCCCGGCAAGGGCCCAGTGAACTGCATGAGAGAGCACATGGTGGTGATGGGGAAAGAAGTGTTATTCTTGGCAACCCTCTCCAAGTCCTCCTTTTGAATTTTTTTTTTTTTTTTTAATGTTAAACTGTTCATTTTCAGATTTTGAGTCACAATATTTCTCCAAGCAAAAGGCCACGAGTTTGGAAAAAATCCAGTTTATTCCTTCAAAATTCTTTGCCAACACTTCAGCATAGAAGAGCCAAACCACAGTGGTACCTGCTGCCGATGCGGATGGAGGAACGGCCCCAACACCTCCATGCCCCTGTGCCGCAGGCGCTCGCTGGCACCTTTCAAAGCCTCCTGCCAGGTGCTCAGGGTGTCCCCTGAAATGTGGGGACAAGTGGTGAAGATCAGAGAGTGAGTCTTCAGGCCAGGAAGGAGCATTAAGGGATGTCTGAAGCCACCAGACAGAGCAAAATGGAAATATTTTCATTACCTTATCCCTAAGGTGCAGTTGAGAGTTGAACAGAGATTTTACCCTTATTTGCGTGGTTTCTCGTGGGTGATATAAAACTGGATATAAACTTCGGTTTAATTTTTTGGGGCCTCTCAGTTTCTTGAGCCTCAGACCCGGCAGTAAGGCCAAGCTTTGGCTTTGCTGGTTTTCCCATTCACCCCCCAACAGGAGGAGGTTAGTGGATTTGGGAAAACCAGTTTCTCCGCACTGTTTCTCCACAATTTGAGCCACGTGCTTCAACAGTAATGACTCGGGGACAGGAGGATTCCCGTGAGAGCTGGCAACCGCATTATCTTCTTCTAAAAATACCTCCCAACAAAACATAAAACCTCTCCGAAATAACCCATCTGAAAGAGCGGGATCCAATTTTGGGCTCTCCGGGGGCCGCAGCTGAGCTCTCGGCTGCAGCGCAGGCTGCGGGTCATGGCTAAAGGGCAGTAATTAAAGCGGTGCTGCTTTCGGTCCCTGGGAGCTGCATCCTTCTTCAAAGCAATGCTGGTGATGAGATGAGCTTTGAAAAACCCGCTGTGTTCAAAGGGCTCTGCTGGGAGGCAGCGCGAACGAGAGCATCCCCTGCCGCACCGTGTAGGTGTGAGCGGTGAGGGAAACGGGAAGGGAAAACCAGGAGGTTGGCAGGAAGGTGGCTTGACTTTTTGTTGTGGTTGTGTCCCTGCAGAGCAGCTGTGGTTACGAGCATCTTGGTGACTCGCACCACCCCGGCCGTGGCTCTGAGCATCCTTGTGCTGCCCGGCGTGACTGGTGGGTGGCTCATGCATCCCTCCTCGAGCACTCTCAAAGTTTATTCTCTGGGACTGCAAAGTGGCTCTTGAAGTTGATTTTTTTTTTTTTTTTTAATCTTCCCAGGGAGGAAAAAAAAATTCACTTCCCCCTCCTCCTTCCCTGAGCATGTTTAATTATTTGCCAGTTAGTCATATTCCTAAGAAAAGCAAACTTTGCGTGATGGTGAGTGACAGCTCCTGAAGAACTGGCACTAATTATATCTCAGCACTGAAGAAAATAACGCACTGAGCTGACGAGTCCTGCTGGGAGGGAGCTGGCTCTGCTCTGAGCGACCCTGCGAGTGGCTGGGAAGCCCCCAAATGGCCTAGCAGGCACTCTTCTGGCGCCCAGACCCCTTCTCCCTCTCGCCTCTGTAGGTTTAGGCATGATTAATGCCACCTTGCTTTGGGTTTCATCCCATCCATTTCCATCCTGATTTTCCTCCAAGCCTGGTGATGAAGCGTTTAGGGAGGTCTCCCTTTGACTTGTGCATCCTTGATGGATTCAAACTGCCGCTCGCCCCCTCAGCAGCCAACGCTCTCCAGTCAGCACCGTCAGCCACTGCTTTCCCCGGCACCACTCGAGTGGCATCGCCTCTTCCCCGGGTCCTGGGACAAGCCGGACATTTTCCTTTTCTCCTGTTGCCCTCACTGCAGCATTGCTCGGGGCTCTCTCAGAAGCTGTTGGCAGCCGCCGTGGAGCTGCCGATGAGTCAGGAGCAGTAGATGGGGAGATGAGCAGGATGGGCTGGCTGAGGATGTCCAGCCAACTCTTGTTGTGTATTAATTTTCTTTTATTTATCCTGCCGAGTGGGTTGCGCTGTCCAGACACAGCCTGCTCCCCTGCCAGGGTTTTGTCCCCTGCTGGGGCATCTGGGGTAGCCAAAATGCCCTGTTTTGGGGACATTTCTCCTAAGATGCTCCTTCCCATCCCCCAGAGCCAGGTAGCAGGGACCAGGGGCCAGTCCCCATCCCACTACAGGGCACTGGGAAAGCAAGGACTTGGCCCCAGGGCTGTGTCACACTCCATATGCTGCTGGGGGCACCAGGTTCAAGCTCACCTTGGAAGGTTTCGAGGATGAAAATACTGCCATTTGGGGGAAGAAATATGCCCTTGGTTTTTCATGGTCATGTAAGTACAGCAGCAGGGGGGAAGGTGCTCGTGAGCAGCCCAGGGGTGGGATGCCTTGGGGTGCCTCCGCCGTGGCTGCCAGACTGGCACGGAGATGCCAGGTGGGTGTCCAGCCTGCAAGGGACAGCTCCAAATCCAAAATGGCCCCAAAGGGCTGAGCCAGGCTGCCGTGGTGGGGCTCTTGCCGTGCCCTGGGCATGCCTGGACCTTGGGTGCTCTGCAAACGAACCCTTGCTGCTGTCTGCTGCCCTTCCTCTTCTGGTCCCCGAAACTCACCCCAGGTATGAGCCGAGGCACCAGTTAATGGTGCAGCATCCACCTGGCACCTGGAGTGCGCAGCGAGTAGCAGCTCTGGCCCCGGTCAGAGCGTTCACCTCCCTATTTCCAGTTAAACAGAGACAGGCAATCCACACAGCCTGTGCCGTGGGGTGAGATCCCCGCTATGTCCCTACATTTGCAGCAAGCCAGGCCTGGGGGTCCAGTCTCCAACCCCCAGCGCAGCACCTGGGAGTGCAGGAGGCTGCAGGGATGCTTCCTGCAGGGCACAGCTTGCTCCCGAGGACCGGGATCAGGGCTCGGTTTATTTTTCCCAGTGTATCAGCGGTGTTTTTCCTGGATGGGGTTTTGTTTTCTTAAAAAGCCAAGCAGCTAAAAATAGCCCTCTGCTCGCTCGCCTGCGGTATCCCAGCATGGAGCCGGCGCAGGCTGTGCGTGGAGCCGACCTTCAGAGCCGAAGCTCCAGCAGCGGCTCCCTCCCGCTCCCACCTCTGCCAGCTGCCTCTGCTCGGCTATTTAAAGCAGCTATTTTGCCTGTTGTGTGTCTCAAGAAACACCTGACGGGGAAAACAGGGTGATTTTTTTTCCCTTGCTGATACAGCCACCTGGCCACAGATTATCCCAAGCCTGGCGATTTTGGATCAGATTTAATTATGCACCAGGCTATAATGATCATTTGGCCGCATGGCCATATAACATCTCCCCCTTCTCATTGGACAGAGGGGGGTGGGCATGGCTGGCCCCTCTGGGGTCGTGTGCCTCAGGGTGCAGGGACCCAGCAAGGCAGGATTTGGGGTCAGGGGCTGGCTGAGGCAGGATCTGAGGGGCTGAGTCTCAACAAGGTGGGATTAGGGGGGAAGAAACGCATTGAGGCAGGATTTGGGATGCAGACACCCAACAGGGCAGGATTTGGGGGTGGACACCCCATGAAGCAGATGGGGGAACCCTGATCCCTTCCCAAAGGGCAGAGGTTTGGGCTCTCTGGGGCAGTTTCACCCACAGCAGCCCTCCCGGCCCCGGGGACAGTGGGGTCTGCAGAGGAGGAGCATGGATGCAGGAGCAGCACCGCATCAGGCCGAGTTAAGGGGATTGGCCTGCATCCTCCTCCCCAAGCTGTCTGGAAACATTGCCGGGAGGTTGTGTGTAGCACTAAGGCATATGTAGTGTGTAAAACATAAAAATGACCTTGGCACTGGTTTCTGCAGTTGAGACAGCCGGTAGCTGCTCTGGCACATGGCCACCCTGCAATGCCCGGTGTGGGTTTCATGAGGACAAACCGTGCTGGGGCTGCTGGCACCAGGTGCTGGGTGCTGCGGGGTGCCCAGCGCTGCTGCTTACGGCTCTGCAGCTCACCCCCAGCCCGTGCTCTCTGCCGTCATCTCTGCAGCAGTTTTCACCCGTGTAAACTGTGCCTGGAAATAAATAAATTGTGGGCTCCAGGCTGCTGCACAGCCGTGACGCCGGCTTAGCCTCTTCCTGCCTCCTTAATACCTCCCGGTTGTTTCTGCTGGGTCAGAGGCAGCAAGTGTGGGAGGAAAGGGATGTCTCCCAAGCAAAGGGGATGTCCCAGGTTTGCCCCTTGTACCCCTCATCGCTCAGTGCAGGTGGGATGGGTGTCCCCCCTGTGTGGGGCGGTCATGCCCAGGACAGCCAGCCCCAGCTCCCTGCTGAGCCCCAGAGCAAGCGGAGCAGTGCCCATCCCTGCTCCCAGGTGCCGTATTGCACCAGCAGCATCACCGGGTCCCTGAGCCACCGAGCCATCGTGAGTCATGCTGCAGCTCAGCACACGCTGCCATCCCCGTCAGCCTGTTTGCAAACAGAGAGGCTGAGAGCCGCTGCCTGGGAAGCGGCACCGCGGGGGTCGGCGGGATGGGGGCCCCAGGAAGCCCCCCCCAGCAGTGGCGCAGGGTCTGGGGTCTCCTCCTGAAGCCAGAGCCGTGCCACCAGAGACCAACACGCTGAGGATGACAGCAAAATGGGGGTGTCTGCGCTGGCCCCTGTGTCACACCTGGGCGTGGGGGTGGTGGGGCAGAGCCACATCGCTGTGACCGTGGGGCCAGCATGTTGCCTCATGCAGGTTTTCCCCATTGCATCTCCTCCGGTGACAGCCGTGCCCCCCGATGTCCCTGGAGCTGCTCCAGGACCAGCTGTGTTAGAGGGTTTCTGGCATGGAGGAAGCCGTGGGACCCACAAGGCTTGTGCCAAGCGGCCGACGGAGCAGAGGGCGCGATGGCCCCGTAATTCCCTCTTCAAGGGCATAGTGTTGCCAGCATGAATAATTCCCAAACACTTGGGGAGCTTGTGTGGTTGGGCTTGATGGAGCCATGGCTGCTTGGAGGGCACAGGGATGGCAGGAGGGAGCCTTCCTGGTGCTGTCAGTGCAACGGTGGCAGGAGGGCACCCAAAACCATGCTCTTCTGCAATGCCTGCCGAGAGGCGGCAGGCTGGTACCCAGCAGATTCGGGGCTCCCCCGGTGCCATCCTCCTTTTATATTTCACGGTGGGATTTGTGAAGGGGAAAGGATGCTCCTTTCTGAAACCCAGCGCTGCTGGGAGCCCATCAAGGAGCTCTTCAAACCCCACTCTTGCAGGAGAGAACAAGTACGACCCTTTCTGGAGAGCATGGCTGAGGGACGGAGGTTTCTCCCCTCTCTCCTTCCCACCATTAAGAGGCACCAAATTCTCCTGATTCAAAGGAAAAAGTGTGAGTGGGCAAGCTGCATCCCCAGCAGGAGCCGCGGGGCTAAATATAGCCCATTTACACAGAATGAGAGCGTTGCGGTGAAACAGCATCGATGAGCGCTATGGTGGTAATTAGCAGTTCCCTAATGAAGAACTGGGAAAGCAGGGGGTGTCCCGGGGGAGAGCAGCGCCTCTGCCAAGCATTGTGCAAATGGTGGGGGGTTACCAATGGCAGCAGGGGTCTTCAGGGATGGGCCTGGCAGAATTCCCCCCATCACCCCTGTAGAAGTGGCCGGGAGCCTCCTCTGGGACTGAACCAGGGAATAAATCCCCCCATCCAGCATGGGAGAGAGGAAGGTGAAGCAAAGGGCCAAGGGTCCGAGCGGGCACCCCTGGGAGGTGCCTGACTGTGGGACGGGGATGCCCCTCAGCAATGACATGCAGCGGGGAGAAAGGCTGGCAAGCACCGAGCCGGGAGGAGATGGGTCCCAGGGACCTTGGCGGCTGGCCTTGGTGACCCGGTGGCCTCATTTCCAAAGGTGACAAAGCCACAGCTCCCCCGGCGCTGCCAATATCGCACTTTTGCAAGTGAGGGCACCGGCTGCGTTGCAAAGGGATCAGCCCTGGCACTCCCAGGAGCCGCATGTTTTCCTAGGATATAGAGGGCCCCGGGAGGGATGGGTATTTAACGAGCTGGTGGCAGGGAGCTCATCAGTGTCTCCTTCCATCACTGCAAAGCCACCACAGCCCCTGCAGCTCCCCATTTCCCCGTGGTACCCAAGCCCAATGTCAAGCACTGCACTCATCTGTATCCCTCCCTGGTCCCCGCCACCTCCCAGCCCTGTGATGTCCCCAAACTCAAGCTTGTCCCACACTCGGGGATCTGCCCGGGCATCCCTGCACCTCCACGGCTGGGGAAATAACCGGGCATATCAAACTGTGTCAAAAAGTTAAGAGTGAAGGGGAGTTTGGCCGGGAATTGTTTGGAGTTGTGTTTTTTCTGTCACAAGCAGTGATTAGGGTAACGAAGGGATCCTCTCCCCTCTGGTGCCATCCCTATAGCAACCAGCAGCCTCTTCCCGTTAAACAAGTGACTCATCAAACGTGATTACACTGGTATCAGGGAAGATGATTGTGACTTCTAGCTCTGACAAGAGAGCTGAGTTTCAGGAGAAAAAAAAAATTAAAAATAAGGCAAATAGCTCAAAACTGGATGGGAAGGTGCAGTCCCATGTCTCATCCTTCCCATCTGTCCCACCACTCTTGCCCTGCTTGGGGACTCCCAGGTGGTAAATAAAAAGGCAGATCAGATGCAAACAGCCTCTGCGCTGCGAAGCGTGAATCCCTTGTGGCTTGGTGCTGGCGGTGGGACCGGCACTGCGAAGTGAAATCCCCTGTGGCTCTCTGCCGGCGGGCGGTGGGTGCAGGACATCAGTGACCATGGGGTGACACGTCCCTGGGGCCAGGCACGACCTGTGCCGTGCACCCTGCTTCTGTCTGTGCCATGCATCATGTTCCTGTCCATGCCATGAGCCCTGTTTCTGCCCATGCCACGCATCATGTTTCTGCCAAGGCCACACATCGTTCATCGTTCCCTCACCATGCGAGGGAAACTGCTGCTCTGGTCCCCGAAACTCCCACCAAGACCTACCTCCTCAATCCCTTCAATTTGGCAGGTTTAAAGTATTTGGAGGGTCTTTCCCCACTGCTAGTTCACTACTTTCTCGCTTTCTCTGCCAAGTGCCTTTCTACCATAAATTCAGCGTGGGAGTCTTGGGGGGATGATGTTTCTCAGCCAAGTGACCTCCAGCAGCGCTGTGGGGAGAGGCACAGCACAGCTCTGGGGTAAAGTCCCCAGGGCAGAGGGAAATCCTTTGGGAATAGAGGCTTTCCTGGTTTAAACCCCAGCCTGGAGGATGGAGAAGGCAGATTCCCAGTATATTTAGCAGCTCCCCACTCCAGCTGGGTGTTCGCACTCCTGGAAATGTCTCTTTTACCCTGGGAAAATCCCCTCCTACTGAGACGCAGCTCTGGGCAGTGGTGCCCAAGGAGAAAACATAATGTCCGGGGGGGGAAAACACCTCCATACATCCAAAATCCAGGTGTGTCCGGCTCAGGCTGAAGGTTGGGATGAGAGCCAGGTTGCTGGTGAGCCTGGCTCCCCCAGCAGCCATAGCCTGCAGCAAGGCTGCCTGCAAATGCCAAATGCCCCCCCATGCCTGGGGACAGGCAGGGACCGTCACCACCCCTACTGAAATATTCACGGGCACAAATGGCATCACCTGCATAATTGGTAAGGGAAGGACCTCACGCCTGTGTCCTGGGCTGGGGGAGCAACCCAGCCTTTCAGACGCAGGGGGCTGAAACCTGCCTTTTCCGTGTTGTTTCTGCTACTAAGAATTTTAAGGGCAACCGGGCATTTTTAGCTCCTTTTGGGACTCATCCTGCTGGGCTGGGCAGGGCTCTGGCTTGGGCACACAGGCAGTGGGAGGGCGGGGGGAGGCAGCATCTCACTCAAGCCCCAGGGGAGCTGCTCCTGTCGGCTCCCGGCTCTTGGCTTTACCCCGTTATAACTCTCCCTAACTCAAGCTGGGTTTTTTTTCCAAGCCAAGCAGTTGCTTTACACAAATTATTTCACTTACCAGCAAGCAGCTGTGACCTTTTTCCAACAAAGTCCTAGCCTACCCCATATTTCAGACCAAGGCTCTGGACCTGGGAAATGTGGTCCCCAGCCTAATTCCAGGGAATGTGCCTGTGCTTGGGAGATGCTCAGTGGGGAGCCCGGTGCCATGACTCCACGTAGGATCCTGTTTAAATGTCAGAAGCCAGAGTTAAAATCAATAAATAGAGAAGACCGGCTGTGCTTGGGCGAGGGGGTGTTGGAGCTGCCTTTTGCTCGACTTCAAAGCTGAGAACTTGTTCCCCGGGTTTTATGAAACATGATGTCCTTCCTGCTCAGCAGGAAAGGAACTGGGGAGGCTCGAGGTGCTTTGAGTGCTGCCGTGGGGGGCTTCTCCCCACCGGGTGGGCTACCTAACGCCCCTCTGTGCTGGTTCATTGGGAGGGATCAGCACAGGGGTTTAGCGCTTGCAATGGAGCAACAAATCCATCCCCACCAGCACGCGGTGGCTGCAGATTTCTTTCGGTGCTGATGTATCATCGGCTCCAGGGCAGCCAATGGCTTTGCTGCATGGACCTGGGACCTTCCTGGTCCTCAGACCTGCATCTTTGCCCAGTTCAAGTGTTACAGTGGTCCCAGTGTGGGTGCAACAGCCAAGCTCCTCCGGAGCAGCTCGCTCCAAGCCTGGTTTTGGAAAGCTCATGTTGGTGGCAGCAGGTGGCGGGGAGACCAGCAGGGAGGGAAGGCTGCCCTGCACTCGGCTGCAAGACGACTCCAGGTTTTGTGGGCTTTTTAAGAATCTTTCTTATTTTGCTCCTTCCAAACCCACAGAAAAACTTCCTTACCTCTGTGCTGCATCAGGTAACTTAGGTTATTGCTAATTACTAATTATCACAATTGTTTGCCTTAATATTTTGCCTTGCATCCTCTCTCAGTGCACTCTCCCAGTGTTGCCTATGGCTTGATGAATGGCAGCATGGGGGAAACACAGTTACTCCTGATGAGGTAGCCAGCCAGAGCACCAAATTCAGCCTGGGAGAAAGAGGAAAACATGGTGCAAAAGCCCTTTATTTCAGAAAAAACACCCTGCCTCAGAAGCCCTGCTCACTAGAGCTGAGGTGACATATGGCGGCACAGTGCGTGCCAGCAAAGGTGCTTCAAAACGTGTTCCTCTGGCTCAGGAAAGCAGTGAGCTTAAGGATTTGGAGCAAAATTGAGAGGAGAAGTCAGAGCGAGCCTTCAAATCATGCAGGGCTGCTCCTTCCCTCCTGGCACAGCTTGGCATTGCCCCTGCTCGTTTGCCCTGGGGGTCCTGTCCCCGTGCAGGTGCCATTTGGGTCCTGTCCCCGCACACGCACCAGTGGGGTCCTGTCCCTGAGCACGTGGCCATAGGGCCCTGTCCCCATGCCAGCGGGATGCAGGGATGCAGGCTGTCCTCAAGCAGGGGTGGTCCTGGGAGCCCAAACCTGCTGCTGGAGCCTGGCTGGGCCCGGCCCCAGCGATGGGAACCCCAACAGCCCCCTGGGCCAAACCCACCGAAGCAGTTCTGTGCCAGCCGGGGTGCAGCGCACTCCACGTCCCTGCTGTTAGCTGCCCCATGTCCCCTTGGTGCCCGCATTCCTCTGAGGCTGCCGCTAAATGGGGGAGACTCCCAGCAGCGGGATGGCTAATTGCAACAGTGCAGCGAGACACGGTGGCCCCACCATCCCCACCCTGGACGACACCGAGAGAGCTCATTCTGCTGCAGGGAGATCTCACACATCCCCACAGCACGGGGCAGGCTGGGACCTGTGTTCCCTGGTGCTGCAAAAGCCAACTATCCATCCACAGCTCTCGGAGAGGTAAAAATAAGGTTGCAACGGTGCTGCTGCAAGCAGGATGGCAGAGGTCACTTCTGCAAGGGGGGCCCTCCAACGGGCCTGTTCCAGCTACCTGTGAGTGATTTTTCAGCCAAATCAACTGGTTTTTGGCAGAGCCAGATGATTTTACAAGTCAGGCTCCTGCCTGCCTGCCTCCACCGCCTCCACTGCCTGGGTTTGACATCAGCACCTCAACCTCCAAGGCCACCACGGAGCCCAAGTCCTTCCTCCCACCAGGCTGCAGCATCCCAGCCCGGCTGCAGCCCGGCAGCCGAAGCAGCACCAGGAGAAGTCTCCGCTCTGCAGCAGCAGCAGTGAGAAAATGGCCTCATTTCCACCCTGTAGCCGCAAAGATTATGCAAAGCCTTTGAATGTAGGACTTCACGCGCTCTCCAGCGGCGCACGGCCCCCGACAGCCCCATTTTGGGGAGGCTGGCGGGCGCCGCATGCTTGTTTGCCACCCTGATTAGTCAGCACTGCTAATTATAGCTGCGCTTTTCCTTCTTATAGCTCTTCAAGCACCGTTGGAGTAATAGGGAACAACAGAGGCGCTGAAATAAGGCTGTGTCCGCTCGCTGCGGAAAAGATGCCAATTTAAATACGGGGATGAATTTCCAGCAGCGTGGCTTTGCGCACCCGTCTTGGGGGTCTCCAGGCAATGAACACATGGGATTGCCAGCTCGGCCATGGGATGCTCTGGCAGGAGTGGGAGCTAGGGTGGGAAAATCTTGTGTGATGCAGGGAATAATGATGCTTCCCCAAAGAAAAGGAATAATGCTGATTTTAATGCTTTTAGAGAAGAAAGTGATGGAAAATTGCACCATATCTATTTTATCAAATGTATCCCAGGCATGGTTTTATTACAGCCCACGATGGATAGTGAAGGATGCCCAGACAGGCTCCCCGCACAGTCACAGAGCTGGGGCAGCACCTGGGAAGCCCTGTGGCATTGCCAGCCATCAGCGGTGGCACGGGGCTCGCCGCGTAGCCCAGGGGAACTAAACCCAGCTGCCCGCTGGCTCGGTCGCCTGTGGTTTTTAGGGCATTTCAGTTGCTGTTTGCAAAACCAACACACAGTGGCAAAAATGCTGCCAGACCATCCGCTTCTGCAGATCATTGGCATCGTAGTTAATCCTCTCAGTGAGCTCGGTACCACCCGTTACGTCTATTAAACAGCAGCCCTTGTCCAAACTCCGGTTACCAGCTCTGCCTTGGATGGCCAGGTCATTGGCAACTGCCACCCCATAACCCACCCAGGCATTCGTTAGCTGCCTCTTAAGGCCACCTAATCACCCCACAGACCCGCCTATAGAAATAGCTGCAGTGAAGCAAGTCAGAGATGGGGACAGACATTCAGCGGCTCCCGAGTTCATCCCCTGCCTGCCAGGCAGCCACATTCCCAGCCACTTGGTTTTTAACCAAAAAAACACCTTTTTTAAGGCAGGATGAGACCCAAGCCCTGCTGTGGGTTGACAGCACCCCACATCCCCACGGGGCAGTGCCGGGGGAGGACCGTGTGTGGTGTTTAGCACTGAGCTTCCTCCCAAGGGCCAAACGCCAAGGAGGAAGATGAGAAATGAAGATAGGACACGACAAGGGAAAGCCTTCTCCTTGATGAACGGGATTCCTGGGTGACGATGGTGGCCTCTCGCTGTGTAATTACAGTGTCAGCCTTTTGCTGGTGTCTTTGATTAGCTTTGATTTTTACTCCTCACTATTGAGGCTGTAATTTGAATATAGATAAAGCATACTTAATATATTGTCAAAATGTTCTTGTAGATACCCAGGGAGCTCAGAACATTATATGCAACTATGAAAGGCAGGTGTTCAAATATTACAATTATGAAGTGTAGTAGCACGTCCTCACAGATGCAACACCGCTTGCACTCGGGGCAGCTTGGGAGGTGGTGTGCCTTGGTTTAAAAATGACCAGATAATGTCATTTTTGTCACCAGTGCCTTAAGGACACCACGACACTCCTGGGGTGCCCCAGCAGCCCTGGCACAATTTCCCCTTTCAGACAGACGTGCCAGCCCCTGTGCAGCTGCTGAATCCTGTAGAGTGGTGCCCAGCATAGGCACCGGCTCCGCTGAGAGGGCATCCTGGAATATCCTCCTCGGTATGGGACCAAAGGGAGAGGAGGACAGAGATGTGTCGGCACAGCCCTGAGAGCTCCTCCAGCCCATTTTGCCACCCGGAGGAGAGACCCTGGGTGGGGATGCAGCCTTCAGCAGCCAGCCCCGGGGCCATGGTACCCAGGCGTGGGGCTGCTTGCGCAGTGGGACAGCAGCAGCAGAGTTGCGCCTGCTGAGGTTGGGCTGTTTGCAGGGTCCGGGCAGAGCCCGGCTGCAGCACGGGGGAGAGAAGCAGGGAAAGCTTCAGGTTCCTGCCTGTGCCTCCTGACGTGCCGCCAGCCCGGTGCACCGCTGTGCACATGGGGGAGCACAGCGCCATGAACCCCAAAAAGATTGATCAGAGACATGGAGCCACTCCTCACCGGGCTGTCGCAGGAGGGCCGGCAGCCCCGATCGCTGGGTGAGAAGCCCGTTGTGATGGGTGCACGGGAAGGGGCATGTCTGGAGCAGAGGGGACAATACCTGCCGGGGACTGGCACTTGCCGAAGGATGTAGGAAACGCATCCTGGGGTTGTGCCAGACGTGTGGTGGGATGTTGAGGGGAGGAACCAAAGGTGGGGAAGGGAGGCAGCAGGGTGGTTTGGGACTACCAGGGCCAGACTGGGGACCCGGCCATCAACCAAGAGACCCAGGTGTTTGAGAGAACCTCTGCGACTGAGACCACTGGAGGGGTTGAATGCTGGAGGGAACGGGAGGCCCAAGCCAACTGCCGGTGGGACCATGGGGTTTGGGGGTCAGCTGAGACCTGTTGGTGTATGTGTGTCCATGCAAGAGGCAGTTACAGACGAGAGAAACCATGGACCAGACTTGGGTAACTGGGTGTCTGAGGGCACTTACTGGGGGGATGCGCGATGCGCCTACACGTCCCTGTCCCTGCTCAGCCTTGCTGCTGGCAGGAGCGGGGGGCTGGCACTGCAGCAGCCCCCCTCTGCCAGGCAGAGGATTTGGCAGCATCTGGTGGGGATGGCCCTGCTGCTCAGACCTGCAGCTGCTCGTGGCCCATCAGCCTGGCTGGGCTGAGGCCACCCGCACTTATCTCAGCCTGGGAGCCCTGGGTGGGCTGTGCCCCTGCAGAGCCCCTCGCACGGCCCTCACATCTCTGCTGCGAGAGCTCAATCTGGCCCATCTCTTGCACCCACCTCCTGGCAGAAGCAGCTGCCGATGGGAGTCAATCAAAGCTCCTCGCCCGCCTCCCCTTTCCCAGGCAGTGCGTAATTACTGGGAGCGGGAGCGAATTCATTCAGCTCTTTGCTCAGATTTCCTCCACCCCTTTTCATGCTGCTCATGTCACTCAGCACACAACGGCGCGCAGTCACGCGGCTGGCAGCCCCAGGTAGATGACGATTCCAGTCCCCTGGGACGGGGCTTGGCCTGATTAAGAATCCAGATGCTCCTAACTGGGGCGACTGGGTTCAGCCCAAACCTCTAATATTCACCTAAATATCTTTGCGCATCAGGAGCTGGAAATCCTTCCCAACATTGAGCTCGCTGCACTGCATAGCCACAGTCTGGAAGAGAGAGGGGGATGAAAGAGTAAAGCTGGAGTGTTATGAAACCAGTAGGGAAGGGGGGAGAAGATGTAGCTGAGATACTGTGTATCTGGGAGCTGAGCATCCCTGCTTTGAAGATCCTGCTCCTGTGCTGAATCGTGGAGCCATTTGTGGCCAGAAAAATAATCGTGTCTTTGGGATTTGTTCCTTTTCAGGCTGATCCTTTTCCAAACAGTCAGGAAGGAAGCCTTGAGAGGGGGTGGGTGCCGCAGTGCAGGGAGAGGGACAGACCCCCATACCCATGGTCCTTGGGCTGGTCCCCCCGTGCAGGAGGGCAGGTGCCAGACTGGGCAGCCCATGCGATGCTCCCAGGTGTTGATCCTCCTCATCCTGGCTTTTACGGTGGCTGGAGGGAAGCCCATGAGGGGCGAAGGCTCTGGGGTGTGAAATCCCCCCCGCGGAGGGATACATCTGCCCCAGCCCGGTTGCGCAGGGCCCCCCGAGCACCCTCGGCTGCCGGCTCCTGGGGGTGCAGGGGAAGCGGCGCTGCCATCCCTGGGTGTTGCCCTTGACAAGCAGGGCAGCCATGCCGCGCCATGCCGGATCACCCCTGTTCCCTTCAGCTCCCCGCATCCCTTGGCACAAACGATAAAAATAAACCTCACCCGGCCGCCTTTGCGAGCTGCCGGGGCCTGGCTGGCGCCCAAGCTGCATCCGCAGGACGCAGGTGCAGAGGGCCCCGACCTTGGGGAGGTGCATCGGGGTGGCGGGAGAGCTCATGAATGAACGCGGGGCGGGTGCAGGCATGGGTGCGTGCGGGTGCGTGCGGGCGCGCGCACCCCCTCGTGCCCGCGGGTGTGGATGTGGATGTGGAGCAGGGAGCCAGCCTTGTTGTTATTCTGATCACAGCGGCTCTGATTCACAGACTTGGATCATGAATATAAGTGAAGACTTTGACGTCAGAGTTGAGATTTATCAGCAGATCCAATGGGGCAGGAATATTAAGTGCAAGTCGATGCCAGCTATCTGCCAACGTTATTAGCAATGCTCGCCGAGGAATGAGGCTTAACACCAAGGACTGGAAGGACTGGGAAGGAAAAAAATAAAAACACGGGGGGAAGCAAGCTGATCCTCGAGCATTAAAGCCAGGTAAAACAACAAGCCCCGGTGGTGGCGGCTGCCCCCCGGGCTGGGCTGCATGCAGGAAGGGGCGATGCTGGCAGTGGGCTGCGGGCAGAGCCCCCCTCCCCTCCTCCGACCTTCACACCTGCCCGGCCCGGGGAGGGGGGGGCAGGATTTACCCTGCCAGGGGGACCGCGCCGAGCAGGGCAGCATCTTGCAGCTGTTGGCAGCTGGCTGGGAGCATCTTGCACCAGTCTCCTCCAAAGGCGGGGAAGGGAGGGAGGCAGGAGAAAGTTAACGCAGGCTGTCCCTCGCCGCTGCCCCCCCCTCGCACCCGCGGCTCCGCATACATGCGGGCTGGCCTATTAATAGTATTTATTTTTACTCACTGCGCGCAAAAAAGAAAGGGCTGCGGGGGGTGCGGGGCGGGTGGTGCGGGGCCTTTGCGCTATAAATAGGCGGCAAAAGGTACCCGCGCCCCGGGGGAGGGAGGGGGACGGGTGCGCAGCCCTGCGGCTCCTGCGCGGGGCAGAGCGCATGGGGGCTGCGGCCGGCGGCGGGGCGCGGAGCCGTGCCCGGCCTCAGCCCGGCGGGAGCGGCGGGAGCCGGCGGCCGGGGCGCCCCCGGCGCGGGGTGCGTGCGGTGGGGGGTGCGGCGGACCCCGGCCCGGGGTGGGGGGGGCACCTCCCGGGGAAGCTGCAGTGGGGCAGGGGGAGGCGGCCGGGGATGCGGCGGGCGGGGGCGGCCCGGTGCGGGGCTGCTGCGGGGGGTCCCGGGGCTCCGGGCGGGGTGGGTGGCTCCGGAGCGCGGTGCGGGGCTCCGGGGGGCTGCCCGGGCTCGGGGCGGGGGTCGGTGCAGGGATCCCCGGGCTCAGTGCGGGGCTCGGTGCGGGGATCCAGCGGGGCTCCGTGCCGCGCTCCCCGGGCTCGGTGCGGGGCTCGGTGCGGGGGTCCCCGGGCCCGGGGCGGGGCTCGGGGCGGAGGTCCTGGGGTTCGGTGCGGGGCTCCCCTGCCTCGTTGCGGAGCTCGGCGCCTGTCCCCGCCGTCCGGTGCCCGTGTCCGCCGGCGGCGCCCCTGACCGCGTCCCTCTGCCTCTCTCCCCAGCGATGCTGCACGGCCCCGCCGCCATGGGGGAGCCGTGGCAGCCGCAGCCGCAGCAGCAGCAGCGGCTCCCGGGGCTCGGCAACGGCTCGGAGCCCAGCGCCTGGCCCTCGGCGGCGGGCGGCCCGGGCACGGCGGCGCCGGGCGGCGGCGGCGGGGCCGGGGGGACCGTCAGCCCCTGGGACATCGCGCTGTGCGCCACGGGGACGGCGGTGGCGGGGGAGAACGCGCTGGTGCTGGCCGTGCTGTTCTACACGCCGAGCCTGCGGGCACCCATGTTCCTGCTGATCGGCAGCCTGGCCCTGGCCGACCTGCTGGCGGGGCTGGGGCTGGTGGCCAACTTCGCCGTGCGGTACCTGCTGCGGCCGCCCAGCGAGGCTGCGGAGCTGGGGGCGGCGGGGCTGCTGCTGGCCGCCTTCTCCGCCTCCGTCTGCAGCCTGCTGGCCATCACCGTGGACCGCTACCTGTCGCTGTACAACGCGCTCACCTACCACAGCGAGCGCACGCTGGGCTTTACCTGCGCCATGGTGCTGCTGATGTGGCTGCTGTGCCTGGGCGTGGGGCTGCTGCCCCTCCTGGGCTGGAACTGCCTGCGGGACCAGAGCGCCTGCAGCATCCTGCGGCCCGTCACCAAGGACAACGCGGCGGTGCTGGCCGTCACCTTCCTGCTCCTCTTCGCCCTCATGATGCAGCTCTACCTGCAGATCTGCAAGATCGCCTTCCGGCACGCCCAGCAGATCGCCGTGCAGCACCAGTTCATCGCCACGGCGCAGGCCACCTCCACCCGCAAAGGGCTCTCCACCCTCTCGCTCATCCTCGGCACCTTCGCCCTGTGCTGGATCCCCTTCGCCATCTACTCGCTGGTGGCCGATTCCAGCTACCCCGTGGTCTACACCTACTCCCTGGCGCTGCCCGCCACCTGCAACTCCCTCATCAACCCCATCATCTACGCCTTCAGAAACCCAGACATCCAGAAGTCGCTCTGGCTGGCCTGCTGCGGGTGCATCCCTTCCACGCTCTCCTCCAGACCAAGGACATCCAGCGACGTGTGAGGACTGAGCACGGAGCGAGAGGCGCTCCCTTGCTCTCCTCCTCCTCCTCCTTTTCCCCTCTGTTATCGTTTCCTACCGGGAGGAACACCCCGGGCCAGCACATCTCGTTCCATGAAAAGATGGCCAAAAAGAGAAAAAAGGAAAAGGGAAAAAGAAGGGGGAAAGAAAGAGAGAGAGTAGAATGATAATGGTTTCCTTTTAGAAATGTTATTTTCTTACACATTTTATTTTTTATTTAAAAACACAAAACACCAAAAAAAAAAAAAAAAAAAAAAAAGAAAAGAAAAAAGAAAGGATCCTCGTACGATGGCGTTTGTCTCCTCTCGGGGTAAGGAGCCAGGGGAGCAGAGGGCTTGCCAGCCCTGGCCAGGTGGCTTCCACCTCTCCGGGACATGTCCCATGAGTGGCAGCCACTGGGAGCCACAGGAACCAGGGTGGAAGGGTATTGGTTTTCCCCCTGGCGGGGCTGGTCCCCACATGTGGGGTTGTTGTGCGGGGTGCCCATCCTCCTAAAATCAGGTCTTGCAATGCTATGCAATAATTTGGGATGGGGGGAGGGGGAGGGGGGGGCAGAGAGCTTTGGCTCGGCAGGTGGGCAGGGGAGCGCAGGGATCCTGGGGGTGGTGGGGTGGAGGGGACCTTGGGACACACACACAATGTCTCTCTGTTTCTATGTCATCTGTGAAGCACTTTGAGAACCTGTGGGGTGAAAGGCGCGCTTTAGGGGGTGGCTGCTGTTTTGGGCTGTTGCAGGGATGGGGTACCTGGGGAATCCATTCCCCCCCCCCAAAAAAAAAACCCCAAACCAACAAACCAAGGTGACTGTGGGTGGGATGAGGGTTCATGGTGTGCAGGGGGTGACAGCAGCTGGGGCGCCTGCACCCCAAGGCTCTGGGGAGCTGAGGAAGGGCTCCCCTGCCTGGTTTGGGGCCCTGGGGTGATGCACTCCCCCAGCTGCGCTCACTTCCACACTGATTGTTTACATGGGGTGGGATTTTCATCCAAAGACGGGTCTGGGCTTGCTGGGGTCCCCAATGGGAAGCCACTGGAATCACACATGTTATTCTGGATGCTGCCAGTTTTACTTGCTTCATTAGAGAAGCTACGGTACCCTCACATTCCTCTACTGTATCATGTGCTTTGTGGTGTTAGTGAGACCATGATGAAGTGTCCTTTATCTTGTGCTTTCTTTTGGCCGAGAAGTGGAATAGTGCATTCACTTAAAAAGCAAGCAAGAAACCAAGCAACCTTCAGAAAGGTGGCAGGGCTTGGGGGTGAAACATCTTGGGTGGCTTTGGGCAGAGGTGGTGGATGCTCTTCTGGGACCCGGCATGGGAACAGCTCAGTGGTTGCACCAGGATCCCCCCTGCCAGCTGAGCCTGGTGTCCCAAACATGCTGCTCTCCTTTAGAAAGATGCTGTGGTCTCCAGCATCCAAAATGCCACTTTTCAAAGCAGGAGCCAGGTTCTGCCGCACTGTGGGCAAAACCGATGAAGGTTCCTGTCACCACAATCCGACGGCACCTCCGCCGCCAGACCACAGCGTGTGTACACCGTAGTTCCGTGGAAAACAGAAATGTTCTTGCTTTGTGAGGCTGTAGTGGTTACAAAGCCACTTTATGGCTGGATACAGACACAAGTGTTTTCTCTCTGGATCCATGCAATGAATTTCTCGCTCCTTAGAGCTAAGTGCACATGAGAAAGCTATGACTGTCCAAAGTGTGCCTGGGGCTTGGATTTAATGTCTACCTTTGAAAGGTGGCCAGTCTCTCTTTTTTTAAAAAAAAAATTCCTTTCTCTTTTGGATACCTTGGGCAATGGGCAGTAGGCACAATGTCAAATCAGCGTCATTGTCAAATTGATTGTCAAATCAAATATTTAAACGTAAATATATAAGAGAGAGAGTAATATATATAAAAAACTTTTCTCTGCTCATTGTAGTACTTCTGGCTTCTGTAAGCACAGCCAGGTCCCTGCAGTTCCTTAATGTGAAAACTCCAGACAGGTTTAGTTCAAACCATTTTTGAAACATTGTGAACATTGTGAAATGTTTTTATACAACCGTGTCAAGAAGACAGTATTTGTTTCTCTGGGCAGCTCATTTTGTATCTTTAAATGAAATGTAGTATTAACTTACCAGCTCTAGAGAAACCTTGACAGAAAAAAAGTTGCATTTTCTTGGCTTTCCAGGTAATTCCCTATTGCTGAAGATTTTGATTTTAGCAATGTTCTTTTTGGAGTTTAATTGTATCCTTGAAATTTGTCTCAGTTGGAGGGACCCACTGATGAGCTTTGACAAAGGCATACAAGAGCCAGTGGAAAATAATTTTCCCCTGGCCCTCCACAGTAGTAGGAAAAAGATTTGGGATGTGAGGAGCTAAAGCGGAGGATACAGTCCCTGCCGGACAGCTGGGCTGGAGAGGAGGTGGAGATGTCCTCGCTGAAATGCCTGGGGCTCACCCAAGCACATTTACAGCAACTGTGGAAGGAGAACTGCTGCCTGAATTCTGCTCCTTGCACCAAGGAGACTTTTATTCTGCTGCACTAATCCAACTCGCAGTCAGTACCAAGATGTGGCACAAGTATATTGCGTCCTTAGATTTAGTAAATAAATTAAATGCATTTTCTAGGTGTTTTTTCCTTTGCTGTTTTTCCTCTCCTTTTTTATCAGTGGAAAGAGGGGAAACCAAGGAGAAGTGAGGAAGGAGATAAACAGGTATAAGTTCACCTGCCAGGCATTGTGTTGTGGAAATCTCTGACCATTTAACCACACCTTTGCTTTGGTTTTGGTTTTTAGTTTGGTTTTTTCATCAAGAAAATCTTTTACTGGAAAAAGTCTTGAGTGACAATGTTGGACATCAGTGAAGATGTAGGATGTTGGATGTTGGAGCCTCCTGATGCTGGACATCAGGTGAGCTAACTTAAAACCTTAAAATACTTACCAAGTCGGTAATGCTGTGTGCGGGGTGGGAATGCCCTGGGGTTTGGCGTCCTTCAGAGCCGGCTTTGGGATGTGTCTAGTACGGAATACGGGGCCTGGCTTTGAATGAGGTTGTGTTGCCATAAACAAGGAGCAGCTCCCGTGAATGTAATGGTATCACATGTGGATGGGGCACCAATGACAAGAGGAGCACTGGAAAACAGAAAGGGTTTTCCCAGCACAGTGAATCCTCTGTGGATTCACTGTGGATCCCAAACAGCTGCAAACATGGTGGAAAGAGCCAAGCAGCCCTCGTCTAGCTCCTGGGCATCACGAAAAAGACAAAGAGCAACCAGAGTACAACCCATTGCTCTCCATTTTCTGGCGTTGAATGTATTCATAAGCCTCCTCCGGCTGGGGTTCTGAAGTCACAAGTCATTAGAAAAGTAGAGGTCTACAAAAGCCATTGCTTTAATTATTGTGCTTTTCAGATGGGCTACAAGGGGACAGTGGTAGTTCTGCGAAGCACAAGGTCTTTAGCTGGTGGAAATTTACATGTGTCCTTTGATTTCCACCAAGCCTCTGTGGCCATGCCAGGTGGGAACCGGACCTGCTTGGAGAGGGCTGGTTAGCTTTTAGTTGGGAAGACCTCTGTGTCCTCACCCTGGCGAACAGCCCGGATCTTGCCATTGTTCCTTCAAAGACTGAGCTTTGAAAATAGCTTTTGATAAAAATGTGAAAGGCCAGCGCCTGGTCCTGCTTACACTTGTGTCACTACTGGAACCTACAGGAGCTGGTCTAGCTCTACAACAGCAGAAACAGGCAGAAAATTGGTGCTGAGCAATTGTATGAGGTATCTAACCAGCCCCAAGCCTATGGCAGAGACCAGCATAGCCAGAGAAATGAATCTGCTGCTTTTTTGGTTGATTTACTTACAGGTTTCTGCTTGCCTTTGGCTTTTCTACCATGAGTTGGTGGCGAGCAGAATATAGATATGAAATATTTTCTGTGTCGGTGGCTGGCTGTTTTGGTCAAGGTGATGAGGGAAGGGCAAAGATGAGGAAGAAAGAGAAAACATTCCTCAAATAGGCTGTGCGAAGGCCAGGGATGCTGTTGGACGGGACATAACCACAGCTGCACGGACGCCCTGAGTTTTGTGGAGATGTGCTGGGGTGGGTGCAAGCTTGTGCATTTACAACAAGCCCTTGTCCCTGTCTCAGCATGGTTCAACTGAGAAATTTTTAAAAAAGGCTAATAAAATGTATAGACCCAGCAACAAAGTTGCCTTTTTTTTTTTTTTTCTTTTTTCTTTCTTTTCATTTTGTCCTATTTGGGACTTTGAGCTGTGAAAATGTCTCTTTTCAGCCAACTTAATTTCAGTAGCCAGCAGTAAATATCTCAAGGATCAAAGTCCTGATGTGGCAGCCACAATTTGCTCATCTCGAACAAAGAGTTGGAATTGATCTTTGAATAAAAACCCAAGAAACCATTACTGTTCTCAGTAGGTGATGAAGTACCTCTTTCTTGTAGAAGCATCAAATTTGGGGTGGGGAGGCCTTAAAAAGCCATTGATCTTGGTAATCGCTTGTATTGATGTGTACTGACCAGCATCGACAACTCACGTAATTGTTTGCAATTAATTAACAGTTCACTTTAATTGTCAGGAATAATTGTTCGATGCACATTGTAATCCTTGTAACCCCTTTCATTCACACACAACTTTTTCTCTTGGTGAGGCAGTCACGCTGCTGTACAGCTGACAGCTTCACTTGGGCCATTTGTACCTTTTCTGTTAACGATGTCATTGCCTGCTGCAAAATCCCCTGAAAGCCACCCTTCCCACTGTCCCTGCAACCCTGGGAATGCAGCTTTCTCATTCCCATTGGAAAACTCTGCAACACAGAGCATTACAGAAATAAAACGGATTTTTGGTAGGGAAGACCCAAATCAGAACGGGTGGTCCAAAACTCTTTTGTCCCTCACTTTGAGGGATGTGAATAAATTGTCTCCAAATCCAAGGGGAAGAGTTGCCTTCACAAACTCTCCTTGGTGTCGAGTGGAACTGTGTCTAAACCGAGGTTATTCCTTCACAATTTGAGCACGCTGCAGCGGGCAGGGTGCTGGATGTCCGACAGCGCATCCATCAATGGATGCTGAAATCACAAGCACAGGTTATGACCTTATTGCAGGATCTGAGAGTTGGAAAACACCTGGCTTGTCCCTGGAAAAGCTCTTTTCCAGCTGGGTGGTATCTGGCTGAGGATGAGAGGCAGTGATGGTCACTGCTGGCAAAGCCAGCGTCCTTTCGAGGCTGCTGCAGCCTGGCCTCTTGGCTCTGCCTCACCTCTCCTCTGCACCGCGCAGTGACAAGGACTGGGTTCCTTCCTGATGTCCCTCATGTGTAGGTCAGAATCAGGCCCCAGGCAGGATAAACAGCATCCTTGCTAGAGAGCGGATCCTCTAGCTCGGAGGGACGGATGAGTTTCTGGTGGCAAAGCTCAGTGCGAGACAGCCAGGCTGGGTGGCCCGGGGCCAGATCCTGCCCTGTGGCCACCAGTGCAGCACTGAGCCGCCCTCCCGAGCTCTGAGGGGCAGGTCAGCCCGGCCAGGCGTCGGGCAGTGTCTGGCAGAGTCGCCTTCAGCAGCGCAGACGGACAGAGTGGGCAGATCACTGACCTTCCCCATCCTGCCTCCCACCCTCTCCGCTTCCCCAGGAGCAAGGCCATTTCCACAGCCATCAGGACAGCAGCTTATTTTGATGTAAGTGTTTTCATTAGCTTTTTAACTTGACTGGGAAAGTTGATCTCAAAGAAAAATGTACAATTATCATTCAATTATGGTTAAATCAAGTCCCTTCAATGCACTTTAAGAACGAGTGAAAACAAATCAATGCTGTTATTGCACTGTATCTCTATTGTGTATAATATTATACATTCATCTGTAAGAGTAATTTATTTTTATTACTGTAAATAAAACTGTTAAAGTGATTTGTCAAAAGGATATCCAAAAATGGGGGGAGGGGGTGTGAAATTAAAACATTTTAAGATCTGGGCTCCTGCCCCAGGTATGTGCCATACTGTGCGTGTCTGTGTTTTTATTTCAGCTGAAGCAACTCTAGCACAGGTTTCTACTTCCCCTCACCCAGGGTCTGTGTTTCCACCTGGATTGTGATGAGCTGGTCGAGGATAAGAACTGCTCGAAACATTGGTGGTAGGTTGGGAAGGAACAGCTCCTGCTGCTCGGAGCCTCCGAGCACAACGATGGAGCCTTCTCCCTCAGCAAGCCATCCTCTGCCCTCTGATTACTCAAGCGGTCAGGGATTAAATACCCGTGGGAGTGAATTGATCTTTGAAAGCTGGTTTCTCCAAATGAAGTGTTACAGAGATATCACAGCTTTCTGCCGCTTCTTCTGTGCCCTGGCCTCTAATAGAGAAGGGAGCATCACAGGGCTGATAACGCATAGCAAATGAACCCAGAGAGGGCAAGCCGACAAAAAGCTGAAGCCAAATCTACTTTATCCTCTTAAAATCTTTATTTTTTAATTTTTTTTTTAATAAGCACATGCATAAAGTGTCAACAGTTTGGGATTAAGATGACATTTTTTGAACAAATGTAGTTACAAGCGGTGCTTCGGGTCGTTTCGAGTTTCCTCTCTACACTGTACAGAAGAAAGCTCGTGTTGCGACCGACGCAGTCCCTACCTTTCCATCATCGTGTCACGACAGGCAGAACCCACAACACTGGGGAGAAATACACTTGTTCACACGTAGCAACTGGGTACGGTAGATAGATACAAGCAGCAACATCTACTCACCTATTGACTAAGTGCACATGGTTAAAAGACCCCATTAGACAGTGAACATCTCCTTTTTTAATGTCAACTATATAATAATGGAAATCAAGTTACAGCCTGTAACGGGTGACCCTCGGGACAGATGCCCTTCTCCCGTCAGCTGCTTCTATCAAGCAGCAAGTCAAAGGAAATATGGGTAATACTTCTGCCAGTATTAACAAATGAGCCTTTTTGGGGCAGCCCCACCGATGCTGAGCACCCCGGGAAGCCAGCCACAAGGTGCCACCAGGCTGGCACCTCCCTGTCCCTGCAGAGCTGGAGCCAACCTCCGTAAGGACCGGCCACAGCCCTGGCTCCAGGCTGTATGCATCATCGGCTGGTGCCAGAAGGGGAGAAAACTGCTTTTAAAATGCTCGGCTCAAGCTGCCTGCTCCCAGATGTTCTGTTTTAGGAGGTCTGGTTGCCCCAGTGCTCCAGGAGGTCTGCCTAGTTTGTATCTGCTGAGTTTGGGTAGTGCAGAGGGGGTTTTGGGGTGTCTGGGGTGCTCCCAGCCCAGCCTGGATTAGCCTTGATCCCCGGGCCGCCGGGTACAGGGAGCAGGGGATGGTCCTCACCTGCCTTCATTGCCACCCAAAATAATGCTCCATCAGTGCCCAGCCCCAGCCAGAGGTGTTGGTGTCCCACAACAAAGTGGTGACGGGGTTTGTTCCCTCCCTGCAGGCCCACCATGTCCTCTTGGGGACTGTCCTGTGCCAAAGGTGCAACGTTTGCATGTGCACCCGGAGATGTGTGGTTGGCGGAGCAGGTTTTCCTTGAGTTGGCCACCACTGGAGTAAGCTGCTCCCAAAACTACCCCTGCGCAGCTGTGGGGGTAAAAGCCTGTGCACAAGGAAGGAGGAATCCCAGCGGATGTCTCGGGGTCTGGGCAGGTCCAGGTTTCCACCCAGGTGAGGACAAGCTGAGCACCAGAAACACTTGGAAATGCTCTGCCCTGCCCCAGCTCAGTGAGCCCCCCCACCCCGGGAGCCCCCCGCTCCTCGGCCATGCCACGGGGACCTCCAGAAAAGGCACTTGTGTCAGTAAGGAGCTGCCACACTGCCGTGGCCCCGTGGCTCTCCCAACGGGAACGCTGGCCCAGCCCCACGTGTGACACAGCCGCAAGCGGAGGAGAGGGAAGCACCAGCAACGCTTCGGCACCAGCCCCAGCTCATGCTGGGGACATCCCATTTCAGATTCCCCCAGGCAAGTCAAGCAGCCCCAAAATGAAGAAAGTCTATTGAGAAGAGGAGCCGTCAGCCCCAAAACGCTCCTGAAAGCGCATTTTGGAGAAAAAGGTTTCTTTTTGATGGGGGTTTTCTTTCTTTTCCCTAATCTGCTCTGATCTGAGTTGAAAGGCACCACAAAGAGAGGCCACATTCGTGGAACACTGGCCAGAACTAAAGGTAGACCTGAAACATCTCAGTAGAAAAATAACTTTAGGGGGTGGGGGTGAAGCTTATAACAGTAAGGATTTTGGAGACCTGGCAGGACTGTGCCGAAGATGCTCTTGCTGCCAGCGGGAAATCAACAGCTCCTCAACAGGCACCACAGTCAGGTCACCAGGCTCAAAGTCCACTTTGATTCCAACGCAAGACTTTTATGGTTGTTTTTTTCATGGCAAGAAGTGACTTTCTGTGGAGTAAGTGTTCCCAGCTGAGGCGTCAGGCACACTCAAGCATGGGTAACAGGTGAAAAATATTGGGATTTGAAAAACCTGAGCTAGGGTGGGAGCTTCAGGTACAAAAGCACCTCCCTACAGTGGCAGGAGATCCATCTCCTTCTTGTGCTGTGGGCTGCTGTGCTGTTTGCTCTGTTCCTAAAACCTGGTTTCTTAGGAACTGAGTTTGGCAAGTGGCTGTGGTGATAACTGCTCTGGTTTTTAGTGGCTTGCTGGGAAGCAACGCTGGGTCTGGCCTTCCCTCAGCATCCGGGGGAAAGAGACTGAACTGATTTTCTTTCTGGAAATGACATGTAAGTTGTCTGCTTGTTAGTTTTGTAATGCATGTTTTTTGTTTGGATCCTTCAGCTGAGCTACCCCAAATCAAGGGGTATCTTTTAAATTGTTCACCTTAAGGTACCAGCATGGTTCACATGCTGCAGTCTGTGGACCGTGAGTGGTCTGGAGGAGCAGACTGCTGGAGCTGCTGCCTTCTAACTATTGAAATGTGGCAGTAACAGCTGCCCATCCTGATCTTCTGTGGTTAGTTCCCATCCTTCCCTCTCAGGTGTTTATTCTGTAGCGCAGCTTATTCTTATTGTATTCAAGGGTCAACACCAAAACCAGCAAATGGGCACCAAAGCTAAGGGAGAACATGAGCAGGCTGCCCTGGCTGATGGGCAATGCTCTGGGGCTGTAACCTGCTGGGGCAGATCCAACGAGTAGTAGTGCTGCTGCAACCCCAGAGGGGATGAGGCAGAACTACAAACACGCCAGGTTTGAAGAGATGTCCTGAGGACACCTCCACCATGCCCTGGCCCAACGCAGGGTCACAGACAGTGCTCCTTTCTGGTGTTTGCCTACCTGCTTCTCAAAGCCCTCCATGAAGAGCCTCTGTGACCTGCTTCAGGGTTTCTCCATCTTTACCTCAAGAAAGCTTTCCCTGAGATCTGATTCGAGTCCTTTCTGTCACAGCGCAATCCTGTGCCTTGTGCTGCAGCCCAACACGGGCACAGAGCACAGGTCTGTCCTCCCCACCGCCCTCCGTGGCTTTGCAGGGGGCTTCACCTACCGCAGGGTTTTCCTATACAGAGTGGTGGGAGCATAACCAACTGAAAAATGCCAGTCTATTTTCTTTCTGGTTTGTTTCCTCCCCTCTATACTTGAAGACGTGCTATGCAGCTGAGTGCTAGAACTGCCATGGGGCTGAAAGTCCCCCAGGGCTAGCCCAGTCCCCTGGCATTGCCACCGTGGGAGAGGTGTGCAGGGAAGGGCTCACTTCATGCACACTTGGGCTCACAAGACCCTGAACACACTGATAACAGCAAATCTAAGCCTGTTCCCAGCAGGAACGAAAGACTAGAGGGATCTCTGGCTGCTGTTCTGGAAGGTGGCACCTGTGGGAAGGTATCTATTGGGAGAGATGCCCGTGGGAGGATGAAGCATCAGTGATCTACCATCATGTAGTGCTATGGAGGTGTCTGTGGCCTCAGGGTCCTGTACCAATGTCAGACAGACATTAATATTGACGTTGCACCAACACTGCCTTCAGGGGATACTGTGGCCAAGTATGTCCCAACCAGGTCTTGCCTGGGGATTGCCCACAGAAAGAGCCCATCCCTTGCTGCAGGCTCTGCCTCAGCCTAGTGACAACACCAGGATGGAGTCCTCCTTTGGGAATATTCTAGTGTCCTCTTCCCACCCTGCTTGTGGGAATGGTACTGAAAGCTTTGGGGCACCCCCCACCCCCAACTGATGTTCTTGACTGTTTGGGGTTTTTTTTTTTTTCCTTTCCTCCCCCAGCAAAATGCAGGCATCATTCTTGCCTGGAGAAAGCAAAGCTTGAGTGAATGATCCTAGAAAACCTAGGGTTTGTTAAAGGAAGATCAGATTCGCAAAAAACCCACCCCTTTGACTCTCAAAAAGATCAAAATATTTCAAAGTCTTGGCTTGGGTACAAGTGCCTGAAGGAGGATGCTTTGTATGAGCTTAGAGGCCATGGCATGAATTGCATGGGCAGCTCCAAGCGGTGGCAGGTAGGTGCAACGGTGTGCCTGGGCATGGGTCCTGTCACACGGTCATCCCAGGGGAGCACAGCTGTGTGGGGACTGGGAAAGGCTCACACGGAGGGCATGGTGACCCATTCGGAAACAAAACCAGCATGTCTTGGCACTCCTGTATTTTGCTCAGGCACTTTTGCGTGGGGATAGTGAAGGGACAGGAGAGCCCCACCACTGCCTGTCAGCGGGGGGATGCAGTTGTGGTACTGGTCATGGGGTCACCTAAGGAAGGGACAGCAGTCCTCAAAGTGCTGCTGCCCAGTTGAGGGTAAATTCATGGGCGAGTGAGCATTTGAGGCTTCTAAAGTGCAGTGCAGGTTATATGGTGTTTGCTGTAAACTGTAAACTCCTCAGGACAAAGTCCTTGCCCCCCCCCCCTTTTTTTTTTTTTTTTAAAAAAAATACCTGTAAAGTGACATGCCAGCAGAGAAAACCTTACCCTGAAGTAACAATTACTACTACAGGAAAACAGGAATCATGGTGAAAGAAACAGCCTAAGCTCCCCTTGCCAGCATCCCACAACAGGGAGTGCTTCCCATGGCCCTCCATGGTCCACCCACAAGGAAATGGCATGGTGTTCCTGCTGGCCACGCACCCCTGGAAAGCACCATCCAAAATACCACCTCCAGTGCTACAGCCTGCCTCCCTCCGAGGGAAACTTCCACTTCTCGTTAAAGCTGCGGTGTTAATTCAGGCTCTGTTCCCAGGGGAGCGTGCAAAGCCTCTGTTCAGGCTGTTGGGTGTCTTGAAAGGGAGACAGAGATGGAAAAGTTGCTGGGAGGAAACCTGAGGGCTCTTAGGTGAAGGAAGCTCTCTGGAGAAGCCATGTTCAGCCTTACGTCTGTCACCAGAATAAAACCTTCCCAAGATAAAACAGCTGCAAAAGCAGGAGCTCTCATAGGATGTGATGCTTGCTCCTCTCTAGGTGTCTGCCCAGGGTGGAAAGTTAGAAACTAGCCAATCCTTTTTTCCTTCAGGACACTGATCCTCTAAGAGCTGCCAGGCTCAACAGCGAGCTCCAATGTTCACTCAAAATCAAGGAGACCCTGAGGGTGCAAGGCCAGGATGAGTGAACACTGGCAGACTTCCACCAACCTTCATAAAACTTGAGCAAGACCAGACTTCACACCTGATGTAGCCTTCACAGGCAACGACTGGTGTACCACAGGCACGGTGGTCCCTGTAATGTCCCTCTTCAGATAAATCAGCGATTGTCCAAGAGGTTTCTGATGGACCTCAAGGACTGTGGCCTTCTGTTAATATCTCTAAGCAGAACCAAACCGGCTTATTTACTCTTTTGCCAACTCCAGCCCAATTCATTTGCATGCACCCGGAATACGCTTCCCCCTGTTGGCGGTCATATTTATTATTTTTAATCTATGCCCATAAATTGGCAAGTAGGAGAAAGCAGATAAAATGGAAAGAGGAACTCTCGAGAGATCGGTTGGGCTCATTAAATGTTTGGCACTCTGTGATTATCTGTTGGCAATGAAATGCCACCGCTATATTTTAACATGGAACATGAAACCTTAATGTACAGGAGCATCTATCTCCTCAGCCCACTTCTGGTACACTTGAGAGAGGAGAAATTCAATCATCTGCGACCTGGATTGTATTTTTAATGGCTGCTAAGCTAGATAAAATATTTGAATATTCACTTTTATATCAGCCCACGTGAGGATTTGAGCATTTTGGGTTGTGTAATGCAGCATGGCCTATTTCTGGAAGAGTATAAGGAAATAGGCACATATGTACAAAATATCGAGTATGCAGCATATGGGTCAGCCAGCCAGTGTTAATTAGTATTGCACAACCAATTCCAGCAGAGCTAACCCAGCCCAGCCAAGGACTTAGTGTCACTTGTGCTGGATTTCATAGGTCACCTGGGCAAAAAATAGATGAATACACCTAAAATAAAGATGGTCATCCTCAAACACGGCTGAGTCTCCCAAGCAAAGGCACTGAGGATGTTGGCCCACCAGCACAGCTGGCTTTGCAGGAATGGCAGTGTCATGAGATTGGGGTGCTCAGTGCCACCTCATGCTTGCCTGCCTCATGGTGCTGCCAGCAGAGAGCTGGGAAGAGCAAGGTGTGCCATGATCAGACCAGAAATGGGTGTCTCCAGCCCACCCTGACTATACAGGTTACTTCTCCATCAGCTACAGAAGAATCCTGAGCAATGAGCTCTGATGTAGACATCTCACTGGGGAGAGGCTACCTGTGGGATCGGCCCCATCCCTGGTATCAAGATAGCTTCAGTGGAGCTGAGGTGGTTCAGATCCCTGGAAGAGCTGGATTGTGATGTCTTCAAGCAATGGGCAATGCTGGGAGGTTACGGTCCTGCTGACTTGCTTTGGAGTTGAGCGTGCGGAATGGGCTTGGGTTATTGGGGGCTGGGAAGCGGAGAGGATGGTGCAAGAACATGGTGTGAGGAAATGGGGGTGAGCCTTGCTACTTGCACCCCTGAGGCTTCTAGCTGTGCACCTGCTCCGCGGATGAGGCTGTGCACGGGGCAGGCAAGGCCTGAGTTATGTGATTGTCACGCGCTTTTCCACGCAACGGCATTGACCCTGATAGTAGCACGGGTTGACTGACTGCTGCCAGTCCCGAGCATAGCAAAGTTGCTGTGAGGTGACAGGGAAGCAGGGGGCTGCAGGGACAGTCCTGACCTGCCATGCACCAACGGAGTCCTACCAGAATGGCCAGTTTCATGTGACACACACAAAGCAACTAGTGCATGAAAAGAAGGGACATAGTCTTCTAGGGGCACTCTGCTCTTCTCCAGTTCCCACCAGAATCAGCTCAGCTTTACAGAACTGGGGCAGTCATGGACCTCAGGGATGAGCCAGCCCCATATGTCCCAGAGCCCCGTCCCTGCCTGCATGTGCTGGTGGGACTCCTTGGCTCTGCCCGAGTGCCGGCGGGGTCCCTGCGGCCGATTCTGCAGCCCTTTGACCCCCGTAACAGGCAGAAGCCCTCTGCTGTTCTCTCTCACAAAGGATTATTACTCTTCCTAATTATCCAAATAAACACTTGCCCTGCTCTTCACATACAAACAGTATTATGGTCATGTCTATTATTAATAACAGGTGACTGCTTAAACGATGCTCTGGATTTTCACAAGCCTTTCTCCTAGCTTGCTCCTGGCCGAGGAAAGCCCACCCCAGGGGTGCCCTCCCGGCTGCCAGCGCCAGGTTGTGGCCAGCAGCTGCTGGTCCTCTGCATCTCAGAGGGTCAGCACCAGAAACGAGAGCTCTCAATGAGCACCCAGCATCAGGAATTCCCTGCTCACCTGTGGCGCATCGTGTCTCCCTGCCTCCTTTGGTCAATCCTGTTTTACCTGGGTGTTGCAGATGAGCTATTCCATGCATCCCATTGCTCTGCTGCCTCTTGCCTGCCCTGCCTGCTCTGCCCTGCCTGCCTGCACAGCGAGACAGGAGATGCCAAGCCTCCCTGCCAGCCTCCCAGCAGGCATGCGTGGGACCCGGAATTGATCCGTACAGCTAATCCCAGGCTGCTGGGTCTTCCTCACGCTGGGAGAGCTTGCCCATCAACAGGCAGAGTGGGACGAGCACCTGAGCACCTTAAACAGCATCAGCGCTGTCGAGATGAGGAATTCTGGGGTTAAATTTGAGGATTTTATTTGCAGTTCCTGCTCTAACAATCAGCCCTGCTGAAGCCAAGGGGATTTTTCCCTAAGGAAAGGGGGGCTGAACCCCAAACCCTTCCCCATCCATCCTTCCCCTCTCCCACACCCACACTGCTCCTCCGTTCGAGCCCCCCGCTTGGAACCACAGCTTGCAGCCCAGACCTGGAGATGCTGGAGATGCGGGAGGTGTCATGTCCAAGGGACAAGAGGCCACTTTGTGTCACTCAGTGGAAGGGAGGGGCTATTTCTCAGCAGCTGGGTAGGGGGCTCATCACATCTCGCCACGAAGGGTTTCTTGCTGGGGGAAACGAGCAGATGCCTGGGGCATTGTTCAACACCAGTATTTCTCAGGACGAATTTAGGGATCAGCCTTTGAGCCTGCTGGGTCCCAGCTATATCCTCCCACCTCCTTTATAGGGCTGGTCATTTATGGTCAAAATTCTACCTTTGTAGCCACCAACTACACAGTTGCTGGGGGAGCGGGGGAGGTGGGCTCAGAGCCCAGCTCCTCCCCAGAAGAGATGCAACATGGGGACTTGGTTTTCCTCCCTTCGGGGACTGGTGGTATATGGGAACACAAGAGAGGACCTGGGGACACTGTTGGGCAAGTCCACGGTTGGTCCTGGCCCATTTTCTGCTGGTGGGAGCCTCTCCCTGTCTCCGCAGGCTCTTACCCTGACTGTGGTATCTTCCATACTCCCCACCCCTTTGCTCTGCCTTCCTGTGCCTCCTCCCTTTGCGGCTGTGTGAAAAGCCTTCGATGAATCACACTCTATTTTGATGAGCAAAGTGGTATTTTCAGCGCCGTGGTGGGGGCCCCCCTCGCCAGGCTCCCCCAGCAGCGCCCGCCTGTGGGGTAAGGGACGGGGCAGGATCAGGCCAGGGGCAAGTAGTGCCTGGGTCCGAGCTGATCTCAGTTGTACGGGTGCAGTCTGTGGGGCTGCAAAGTGCAAGTTGAGGGTTTACCTAAAAGCAGCATTTTGTCTAATTCTTTTTTTTTTTTTTTTTTCAAATAACACTGAAATGGCGTAGCGCTAAGACCAAGGAGAGTTGGGCTTGGGGAAGCTCCCAGGACACCTCTGCTCCTTTGCTGGCAGCCCCTTCCCCCGCCCCGAGGACACCACACATCGTAGCTTTCAAAGCCCAGACAAGCGCTGGGTTTCCCTGCCAGCTGCAGAAGCCTTGCTTTCACCCCTTTCTCCCAGAAAACTGGTCCTAAGGATGGAAACAGGCTCAGGTCACCACCGCCTTGTTCTTCTGCAGGGAGCGACAGCATGATGGTGACCTTCCCGACATGACTGCCACAAAACGTGGTGCGCTGCTTTATGGGGAAGGCGGCTCCTGCTCACACGCAGCTCTCGGAGCTGCCTGACTCTACTACAGGTGCCGGCGGCGGAGCATCCCCAAACCCAGTGCGCGGCCATCGCTGCGCACCCATGGTGGCACCGGCTGTGCAAACAGGCTGCTTCTCCAGGAGCTTCTCGTTAACACGTTTAACATCGAGCTGGAAAAGCACTACTGCCTCTGGCTATCCCTTCTCTAGCAAAGCACACTCAGGGCTAGTCTCTGGTCTTGCTCCAGGTGTAAACCTGGAGTAATCCTATTAACCTGCCTTCAGAGTATTTTGGAAGTCATTAAATGTGAAGGTGCTGCTAATTTCTGGTCTCACTGCCTCCGAGGTGTATCCTACCAGTGCTGCTGCTGCCCGAAGGGTTTTCGACATAGTGTAAAAGCAAAGCTCCTGAATGAGCGGGGCCGCCTGCGCTTGTTGGCATTGACGTTGGGGAAGGTGCCTATACACACCTGGCATGGAGCCGGGGAGCTCCGCGCCAGCCCAGCCCCGGGGCCCCTCAGTCTGACCACTCGTTATCATCCAGCTCGGAGTCGTCGTCGGACTCGCTGTACTCCACTGCGATCCGGCGGGACAGGATCGTCGCCACGTCATTGCCCACGGGTTCTTTTTTGGCCTCTTGTTCCCATTGCTCCTGGACTTTCCGGAGTTGAATTCCTGTGGTCGGAAAGGGGGGAAGGCTTTAGGGGCAATGTGCCCAGCACCCATGGGTGCACCCAATGTGCAGCATCCCCCCAGTCAAAAGTATGGGCTGAAAGGAGATGGCTGCAGCCTGCCTGCAGGAAGATGCATGCGATTACCAAGATATATGAGATAAGAATGAGATGCGTGCGATTATACAGCTATATAATAGAATACAGCTCCTCCTCTGCTTCCACTCAACCTGAAGAGGCTGAACCTTCTTGAGGGTTAAATCTACTGTTTGAGCTGAAGATCTGCAGGAAGGGGAAATGGGAGACCTTGGAGCACATCATCTGCTACAGCCTGGATGGTGGCCACACTCATGGGAGCTGCTGCTCATCCCTGTGGGGCTCCGTACTGCCTCTGGCAACGGGTTTTCCCCACCTCCTGCACCCCCCTGCCCTGCATTTCTTTCCCTCCCCAGGTCCCACCTGCCTGCCACCATCTTCACGCACCACCTGGCCACCTGGGGCTCACCTGGCACTCAGCGAAGCCACCACCACCCAACTCCACACCAAGAGGTGTTTTGCCACAGCACTGGGAACCTGCCCATCCCCCTCCCCCCGCCACCAGCCCCACGCTCACCCCTGCGGATGGCTGCCAGCAGGTCGCTCCGGGCATCGCTCATGGGCATCAGTGGGATCTGCGCCTTCCGGGGCTCCACGGCGGGTGCTGGAGGTGATGCCGAGTGCGCCGGAGAGGCGGCAACGGCGGGGGGCCCCGGTGGTGGTGGTGGTGGGGCCACTGGGGGTCCCATGGGGCCGGCCTGCGGCGGAGAGGCAGAGTAGGGGCCAGGGGGTGCGGGGGGCGGTGAGGGTGCGTAGGAGGTGGGGGCAGCCGAGCCGGGGGCCAGGGCAGGGGGAGCCGAGATGGGGCTGTCGAAGGCGGTCTGGGCGGAGGGGATGATGGGCGGCGGGGGTGGTGGGGCGGGCGGCACAAAGTACTCTGCCATCGGCACCGGCTGCGGGCTGCAACAGAAGGGCAATAGCCGTGTCAGCAGCACAAGGAATGATGGCACCCATCACCCACCCCAGGCCCCCGGCTGGCTCTGCTGTGGCTTGGTTTGCTCTGGACCCCCATGTAAGCTCTGTCCCAAGGTCATGGAGTTGGGGGGACTCTGCCAGTGGGCTGGGCTATGGGGCATGCGGTGGTGGGAAGGCAGCCAACACCCCAGGGGAAAAAAACCATCCCCTCCATCCCCCTTGTCCCCTTATCTGGGATGAGGTTACCCCAAAAGTGCTCCTGACTCATTTGGCCTCGGGTTTTGGACCACAGCAGCTGCAGAGAAGGGCTCTCCCCGCTACATCAGCCCAGAAATAGGGGGTCAGGCCCCCCCCCCAAGCCCCCCTTCCCCTGGGCATCCCTCTGTCAGAAGAGGAGAGGCAAGCTGGAGTCCTACCCGTAATCCTTGACTAAGTGAGGTCTCGGCCCATTGAGGATAGCCTCTGGGGGCTGCGGCACGTGGGGCTGCTGGAGGCGGTTGAGGCTGTTCTGCCGGCTGCCCGCTGCCGGGCGATAGACGTGCTCCTGGGGGGGGGCAGCCGCCAGCACCCCCTCCTTGTGCTCCGCTGGGGCCAGGTGGGATGCTGGGGCCAGCAGCTGTGCGGGGTGGTTGGGGCTCGCCGGGTACGAGTGGTCGGCTGCATCCGACGCGTAAGATCTGTGGCACAGGAAAACCCAACCGTCGTACTCCTGGGACGGGGGTTGGCTGGGCTGGGGTATGTGGGTTTGGGAGTATTTTGGGGTTGAGACAACAAAACAAAGAATGGCCACAAAAATATAGATATATGAGCAAGCAGAGAGGTAGTGGAGGGGAGAAGGACACAAATACAGCTGAACCAGTCTCTTCCCTTAGCTGCTAAATGGAAAGTGTTCCGACCATCCCAACACCAAGGCTGCTCCTGAGGTCCAGGAGGCGACCCTGGGGGCACCAGCTGTCCATGAAGCTACCGTGGGTTTATGGCTTCTCACCCCAACCCTGCTGTGGGCAACACGTCCCCCCCAAAGACGGAGAAACCAAGGGAGAGCCGGTGAGCTAAATGCATAGTAGGTAAAACCTGCCTATTATCTGGGGACAGTGATCCTTCCGATGACGCCATGTGATAGGGGGATGGTGAGAACCTGTTATCGGGTCGGAACTCTTTATCATACGCCATCATGTTCCACTCCAGGCGCCGGTTGCGGGCTTTCCTCACTTTCTTCACCTCCCGAGTGGAGTCCTCCACCAGCCGCTGCTCCTGAGGGCAAAGACAAGCCACGGCTCCATCTCCAGCCTGCCTCCTCCGGACCATGAGCGGTACCCAGGGAGCATCACCCCGCCCTGCGAGATGCACCCACCATGAGGGCAGGGGAGTGTGCGGGATGCACCAGAAAAGCGACTGGCCCCCAGGTCCCAGGCAGCCCCAGCTCCAGCCCCTGCAGTGTCCCCTGCCTGCCCGTTACCTTCTGCCTGCGCTTCTCCTTTCTCTTATCTTCCGTCGCCTGCAACATTTTCTCCTTCCATAAGTTGAAGAAGTAGGAGGGGTCAGTGTAGAATTTGAGGCCATCCTTTTTGTCATCCCTGCCAGGTTGGGAAGGGAAAAGGATTATCAGCCACGGGAAGAGACCCCCCTTCCCCTGCACAGGGGGGTTTGGTGTGACCATGGCCATAAGCTGTTGCCCCACCACGAACATGTCCAGCACAGTGGTCACTACCTGCAGACCACTGTGTGGGGCCACTCATCCCAAGCACCCTACAAAATGGGGATGGTGACACAGCAACTGGAAAAAACAGCCTCTCAGCCCTCGCCAAGCAGCAAATGGGGTGCACACACTGATGCCTCCACTGGAAAGGGTCCCCCTGAATCCCCCAGGATCCCCTTGGTCCCCTCAAGGAGCAATATGCCAGCCACCCTACCTGTAGGGCGTGAGGATGTTGAGCGGCGGGGGCTTGTCGCAGCGCTGGTACATCTCCATCACCGGATTGGGGATGGAGTTGCGAGACACCACCTGCTGGTTCTGCACCGTGGAGCTCTTGAAGGCTTTCCGCATGTTGATGTCCTGCAGTGAAACTGGGGGCACGGGAGGGACAGAGGATGCAGGGGTGGCCTCAGCCCCTCAAACCAGGCATGGCGGGTGGCCTGGCCCTGAGCATGTCTCCCACCCGCTTGCACCCGGCTGTCACCCCAAAACAGCCCCAGCCCCTCACCTTCCTCCACGGTGGAGTCCAGCTGTGTCACCTTGATGACCAGCAGGTCCACTCTCTCCTGCAGTGAGTTCATCCGCATGTAGAAGCTGTTGGCTTCGTTGAACAGCTCGCCGAAGATGTCCTCGGCGTGCCTGCCTGGCAGAGGGCAACACGCACCCGTCAGGGGCACCGGTGGCAGGCAGGCAGCCCTCTCCCAGCCCGTCCCCTGGGCCACCCACCTCCCCGCCAGCTCTGCGGGGCTCTCTCCCCAGCCTTGTTCTGTTGGGAGCTGAGCCTCAGCCTCCCCCAGACCTGGCAAAGGGCTGCACGGAGGGAAGGGAGTACAAAGCACCCCCCCTTCTCCTGCCCTCTCCTCTGCACACAAGCATCCTTTTCAGGGCGAGCAGGACCCTCGGGAGGCACTGAACCAGCGCAGTCCGTGCCCCAGAAAGCCTTTGGATCTACCAGGACATCTGCAGCCAAAAACCCACCATCACACCACATGACCTGTGGAAACCCAGCCCTGCAGGTGGAAAACCACGAGCAGGGCAGCAGGGAGAAGCTGTGGTTTGTTTGACTTGAGCAGTTTTTTTCCTGCAGGGCTTGGTGCATCGCTGCGATAGCTCTTTATTCGGGTTATTATTATCACAGGGCTGCGTGGGGCGCCTGGCAGAGCATTGCTGACACCTGCAGGCTACAGCACCCAGCCCAGCACCCCAGCTCCTTGAGGCTTCCTCCAAACCCACGTACCAAACAGCTCCCGAGATCAAAGCGCTTTTGGTATCTGCTCAGCCTGTCACCCAGCTTGGCCATTTGTATTTAATTTCCTTTTTCCCTGGATGAGGTAGCCACAGCCTGAGCACCCATGGGTGCTGCTCATGTGAGATGCCATGCTTCCAGCAGCTCCCTAAATATAGGTTCTATTTTTCTGGGAGTATTTTAGAGAATAATCTAGTTCTGGAGGTGGGGAAAGAGGGAGAGCCTGCGCGTCTCTCTCTATTTTAAGTTGATATTCAGCAGTGAAATAGGTTGCCCCTATTAAACCTTCACACTGGTGTGCACGGTGCTCTCATCCTCCCCTTTTCTGCTGAAATCAGTCCCAGGGCAGGAAGACAGCTGAGGATTTAGACCTTTTATATAGACCTCTCTTCCTTATAAAGCTCTAAGATTAAAAAGAATAGGTTGGGGTTTTTTAATCTTCACCTGACCTTCCTATTTCTGGCCAAGTCGAGAAGCAAGGGGCCCACAAAGGCTTTCCATCCCCCATAGCACAGAGCAGCCATGGGAGCAAAATGGGTCTTAAAAACATCACCAGGTTCCCCCTTGGGGCTTGGCCCTGAGCATCCTCCTTTTAAAATATTTATATTATATAAATTCATATTTATATTTAAATTTATAATTTGTTATTATATATTTATAATTTTTAATATTTATAACTCCCCCTGAATTAGGGATGGCTGCAGTCTGCACAGCCCCTGTTTCTCTGTGACTGGAACTGGACCATAGCATCTCACCAGCATCCCACCAGTATCCCAGCATCCCATCAGCATCCCCCCACCCTGTTGCCACCCCACACCAATTCGCTGTGACTTACTGAGGCTGCCCAGCTGCTTGATGATGGCAGCCAGTGTGCTGTTGGTGACACACTCCAGCTCACTCGTTACCCCCTCGGGAAGAGCCCCCCGGCATAGATGCCGGGGCTCGATATTCCTCTTCACCAGGGGCATGCTGCCGGCGAGCCCTCACGCCTCTCCTGGGCAAAGGAGAAAGGAAGGAAAAAAAAAAGAAAATAGCCAGTTTTTACCAATCACTGATTTTTGTCGCTGTTTCCTTTGGCCTCTGCCTGGGGCACTGATCCTGCCCGTGCTGGGCACGGTGGGTGCAGCCTGTGCTGCAGCAGCAGGGCTCTTCCAAGCAGGGGATGCTCCGTGGTGCAAACCTCCAGATGCCAGTGAGTTCACGGATGCCAGGGTGGAGGTGAGGACCATGCCAGGGCCCTGTCCCTGCTGTTGTGCTCTGCTGAAGCCAACGTGCCCGGGGACCCTTTCTCCCTTACCTTCCTGGAGCTGTGCTTAAACTAGGAGCAAACCCCCATGTGCTGCAGCCCTTCAGCCAGCCCTGAAAAGCCTCATCCAAGCCAAACAGTGGCCAGAAGCGAGCAAGCGCTTGTAATGCCATTATTTCCAGCTCAGTGCAAAGCTCTCCAGGGTTTTATCTGTGCACACACTACACCGAGGCAAGCTGCCACCGCCAGCTCACCCCTGCCCTCCACAGCATCCCTGTGCGGCCCCACAGCATCCCTGCGTGCCCCCCGGCTCTGCCGCCGGTCCCACCTGAACTGGGGATGCTTTATTTTCTATGGGGCTCAAGGAGATGTAGGGAGATGCCTGGACCCAACAGCTTCACCTCCGGCGAGAGCACCCGTTGGGAGGTGAGGAAGGATGAAGGATAGGCACAGTGGGGTAGAAGGTGGGGGTGCTGGGGGCAGGTTACCCCACTGATGTAAAGGGCGAGTGATGTGAAACAGGCTGAGCAAGGAGGGGAAAAAAAAAGAAAAAAGGAGCATTTATTAACCATGGTGGTGTCTCCTGGGATGCTGCAGCCTGGGACTGGGACATGGGCAGGCACAAAGCAGGCCGTGACCCCGCAGGCTGGCACAAGAGGGTCTTAGGTGATATGAGCGCATCAGGACTCTGCTCTGCTCCCAATGCAAAGGCAAACTGATGGCTTTAGCACTGAAATCACTGTGAATTGGATCTCAGGACTGGAGAGCACGAACAGCCTTCCCAGGTCCTGAATGCAGCAAGCTGAATCCCCCCGTTTCACATCCCAGGCACCCCCAACCACCCCATCTTTCACAAAAACCCTCTGCTTCGGCAGTAAAGGAAAACCAGCTTCTGAGCGGAGCCGTTAATAGCTGGGAGTGGAGCAGCCAGGCACCAACAACGGAGCCAGCAATTCTGACCATGAATGGAGCCAGCAATCTGCAGAGTTCACATTTTTTGGCCCCGGGAGCGTTAGACAGAACAGTTTCCCATTGATAGCAACCGGCCAGTGCTCCCGTCCCCCCACCAGCACCACCAGCTCCTCCGCAGTTTTCAAATGCAAATGCAAGCTCTCTCCATGAAAGAGTCCAAAACTTGTTTCTAAATCATTCATATCGAGCTTCCCAAAGGGCTGATTGTGCTCCCAGATCTGTACATACAGGGGGGCGAACGCTGGGCGCTGCTCTGCCCCAGGGCAATCGGGGCACTGTGGGAAGGACCCCAGCCCTGAACCCTCCTTTGGGTTGCACGATGCTTTGGGCTCAGAGCAAACCACATGTCCTCTGGCGCTTCCCAAAGTCACTGTATATGGATGGCGGGGCTGGTACTGTTCCTGGCTCCCAAAACCCCAAACAGGTTATTTTTCACCTGGGAAAAATGGCACAGAGTTTGCAGGGGAGGCCCTGGATGTCCGCTGATGGATTTCTGCTCTGGCCATGTTCAGGCACCCCCTGAACACCCCGCCTCCCGGGCTGCATAAAGAGATAAGCAATGCTGGGAGATTCACCCCAAGCTTGCTTTGAGCCAGTTTTATGTGTCCCCCCCAAATCCACACTCAGAGGTTGAGCCCCAGCACATCCCCACGGGGGGCTCCCCCCAAGCAGTGGCTGCAGGGACAGCAGGGCGCGGGGCAGAACGGTTAACGAGCTGCTCGGGCCCAGCAATTAGAAACGGGAAACAAAGAGCCATTCTCAGCATCTGCCTGGGACACAGCCACCGGCACCCTGGGCTTTCTGTCCCCACACAGGGGGCCTGGGAGGAACCAGGGCCATCCGTGCCTGCGTCCCTCATGGGGACTCCAGAGGGGAATGAAAAAAAAAGGATCTGAGGTCTGAAACTTCCCAGCAGGGACAGGCTTGAAGAGGGGCAGAAGGTGAGTACATGGTCTGATAACAGCATTTGAGACCATGCCGTGGGAGAGCATCCCTGGAGAAGAAAGTTCCCTTTAACCTCCCCCACAATAAGCCCTAACAAGACTCAGAGCTTGCAGCAGAAGAAACCAAGGAGGAGTTAGGCACACATTTTTAAGCTAGGGTAGCCAGGACAGGCAACTTTGGCTGAGCCATGGGAGAAGCTGCCTTTTAACCTCCCCAGCTGATGGCTGCTAGCAGGAACCCAGGGATCAGAAACCCTGCCATGCCCTCCTGCGACAGGTGCCACCTCAACCTGCTGGAACAGCATCCCTCATGCACCAGTGGCACCAAACCTCTGACTTCTGGGTTGAAAACCCAACTTTTGACCTAAAACCTGCGACCTAAGGCCTGGCCTAATGCAGGGGATCACAACGTGTTGGGTGGGGATGGGCTACACGGAACCCCACAGGCACCAACCGCATTTCTGTCCTCACCAGTGCATCTTGCTCACACCCACCAAGAGGCCATGCACAAATCCTGAGTGCTGGCAGCTTGGCCTGAGCCCAGTGAAGGGATGCTCAGTTATGCTCAGTGCTGCTTCTGCACATATTTGGGGTAATTTCCAAGGCTTTGAGGGGGTGATTTTGGTGGCAGGTCCTCAGACCTTCAGGAAAAGGCTCCCAGGAGCAGGGACCTGCCAGGCACAGAGGTGCCAGGTGCAAGGGGGAGAAGCCTGAACATGGACAGAGTTAGGCCAAGAGCAATTAATCATTTCTTCCATACACATGGCCATACCAGAGCCCACCTCAGTGCTCAGCACCATGGCCCAATCCACCGTGTGCACTGGGCTTGGCTGTGACGGCTGTGGCACCCCCAGTACAGCCCAGCTGGGCATTGCCAGGCAACCAGTAAAGCAACATCTGAGCAGCTGCAGGGCCAAATTGCCATCTTCCATGGGCACTGCTAGCCCTTGATGGCCCTGAGCAGCGTCACCTGGGACCCCCACCCATGGGCCCAGGAGGTTATTTAAGCTCAGCTAGGGTGCTAGCCCTGCCTCAAAGGATGCTGCTGGCCTGCAGCCCTGCTCCTGGCCAGGCCCTGTTGGACCTCATCCCTGCAAGCAGCTCCTACCCCAGGTGGGTCCCTTAGGTGGGTGCTGGCACCCTGGGCAAGTCCTGGGTTTGGCATCATCTTCAGGGTGGGTGTCCCTGTCCCCTTTGGCTCCTGCCTCCTGGTCACTTGATTCTGGCTGTATCTGGGGCTGCTAGCAGACCCTGCTGCCTGCTCTGCCTGCTGCTCGCTGGCCCTGGGGGCAGTGACGGTGAGCTCCTGCGCTGGGGTCACCCTGGGCTCCCACTCATCTTCCCCTTGTTGCCGCTGGCCCTGCTGCACCCCAGCAAGGGCAGAGGTGGTGAGGCTGGGGCAGCACCTTGCTCGCTTAATGTGGGGGCCTTGTCCTTGTGCTGCAGAGCGCAGCGAGGGCAGGGGCAGCTGGGGGTACATCAGTGCTGCTGGCGGGGGAGACTTGATCCAGGGCAGGTGGGATGCCTGGTCTTGGTGTCCATGCTCAGGTTGGACATCAGGAAGGGTCTTCCACCTTGCTGGGCTGCTCCAGGTTTGGTGTAAGGTGTCTGACCCTGCCCAGACAGCCCTGGGCTGGGCTCTGCTGCAGAACACCTGCTCTGGCACGGGGAGTGTGAGAAGGAGTTCCTGAAGTCCTCCCTTGGGATACATGTGTCTGTCCTTGCTGGTGATGGATGCCTGTAGGTGGGATAAGCTCTCACCATCTTGCCCTGCTGCTGCCCTCCTCTCCCACTGCAGCTCAGGAGACACACCAGCCCTTGAGGGTTCAGGTCTTTCTTTCCTCTCTAGCTGAGAGTGCGTTAGGAGACACAGCTGATGGCTCCACAGCTGCAGGGAGACCCCAGCCCCAGCCAGCAGTGTTGCCCTGCCCGGCTCAGCACAGCCCCCCTGCTCCCACCTTTCAGCTGCTTTGGGATAACTGTGCAAGCCCTGACGATTCTTCATCTTCAAAGCCCCGCTCAGGTTTAAGTGGTTATACAGGCTTTTCCAACCACCCACAGCAAGGTTTGCTTCTCTTTTTATTCCTCATGCAATGGCCCCGGTTGCTTTCGGTGCTTGGCTGCTCCATGGATGTGGGACTGAAAGGTACAACCTCAACCAGCCAAACCTTCTGCTGACCTGAGCCTTCCCATTTCTCTGCATGTCTACGGGTTGTTTGTTGTAGGGTGAGCATCTCTTCTGCTGGGTCTGGGGACAGCAGCCAGGTTCTGGTATCGCTTACATGGACTAAAATCCATGAGGTGTTGCTGTCTCCTGAGTGGAAGCGAAGAGCCCTCAGTGGGATAACGCCAGTGTCAGGCTGCAGGAGGAGAACTGGAGCCACAAACCCAGCAGGAATTTCCTGGAGGTGGAAGGCAGGAGGAGTGGGACAGACCAGGAGCTTCCCCAGAGCCACTGTCATGGTACAGGTACACTGGGGGGGAGCTCTTCCATCACTCTGCCTCTCCCCAGCTGCTGAGAAAGTTGATAACTCTGAATCTTGTTGTACTGGGAAAAGTCACTAGTGAAAGGCAGCGGTGACAGTCTCAGCTGTCAGGCCAAGGAGAGACTCGCTGCTGCTGCTGGTAACTAGAAAGCGCCCACTTCTCCCTGGTGCATAGCTGCTTCCTGGGGTAGCACACCACTGTTTCCACAATGCATCTGTCAAAGCTCCTCAGCATCCCACCAAGGTGGTGGCACTGACTCCCCCGAGCTGCCTGTCCTCTGGGACACTCATCGGGCTGCTCAGCCCAGGTCCCCACCATCGCCCTGTCTAGCAGGGGCAGCCCACAGCAGCCAGCACAGGGAATGCAGGCCAGCTCACAGCCCCCTCTGGTCTGCAACGAGCCGTGGCTGCTGCTCATGGCCACAGATCCACCCCAGCATCTGCTGTATCCTACCCAGGCTGGGCATTAGCTTGTGCAGATGAAGCCTTCCAACGGCTTTCCAAACCAAGCAGAGGAGCTTGGAAGGGAACCGCATCCAGCTCGCTGCTGCCCGAATAAATACCAGCTGAGATGCCCAGGCAGGGGAGGTGAGGAGACCAGAAATAAAGTTTACCTTCTGCCCCAAGAAGCTGATTTCTCCCAAGGAACAACCAGCAAATTGAACGCAGCATCCCAACCCCTGGAGCTGCTGGTGCTGCTGAAAGGCAGCCCCTGCTTTCCCAGGCGGCACAAGAGGGCTGGGAGACAAGAGCAGGACTGCCAGCCCCATCCCTGCGGACCAAGATGCTGGCACACAGGTGACCCCTACAGCTGGCCCCTTCCAGATGTCATCCTTCATCTCAGCAGCCATCACATCTGGCAGCTTAAGTCCTTGGGGTCCATCAGGGGCAGAAAAGCAGCTCTTGTTTTGTAAGAGGTCCAAAAAATGGAGTTTCATGTCCTGCCATTGCTCCTTATATTCTTTGCAAGAGCCTTTCATGTACATAACTGTCTCCTCACCTCCACTGCACCCCAAACCCACTCGCCCTCTCCCTCTGAGCAGGGGATTGAGCTGTGACTTGCAAAGCCACGCTGGATTCCTGCGCTGGGGTCCAAAGTGGCCTGAAGGATCATGCATGCTCTGGATGGCTCTGCAAGGAGGAATGGGCTTGATGACAGCATGTTTCTCAGGTGCTGGCTAATCTCCATGAGAGATTTTTGATTTGGTGAGTACCTGATACCTGCAGCATCAGCCCCAGTGCCCTGCTTCATATTGCAGGGAACATTGAGAGAGAAATTCCCCTGCTGCCACCCTCCCTCACCGAGCCAAGGTGGGACAGAAGGCAATTTTAGGGTTTGCTTTCTGTAGCTGGGTGTCCCTACAGGAAAAACCTGGATGGGGAATGGAGTCATGGCAGAGATGAGCCAGGCTGGGCTGGGCACGATGTCCAGCTTGCAAAAACAAATTGGCTGTCGATGTACCTTCAATACCTCATGTGACAGTACTGAAGCATGGCACCCATGCATCACACCTGGATGGCTGGTGAAGGAGCAGCTGAGCTTGTACAAGACAGCCATGGGAAATCTAATTCATCATGTGTCAGATGGCCAAGAAAACCCTGAGCTTGGATTTGGGGAGAACGCAGGCAAGTGTGCAGTGACACAGCCACACCGAAGGCTGGAGTTTGGGTCAGCTCCTCTGCTAAGCCCCGTTCTGGGCTGGGTTTTGGTAAGTCCGTTCACTCGGCCCTTGCAATCGAAGCTCTTGCCTGAGCTGGGCTCCCCAAGGCGCTGCTGAGCCCTGGGGACCAGACGCTGCCAGGAACCGGAGGCTTTTGCAAGGGAGCAAAAGCTTTGGTTGGATGCCAGGAGCCAGAGTAGCACAAAAACCCAGAGTGGTATATTGAAAATCTATTATCCTTGAACAAAAGCTGAAAAAGCTTACAAATGAATATCAAAAGAACAAGACACTCCAGATCTCGCAGTGCCTGTTCAGGATGGCAACCCATGCTCTGGTGCAGGGAATGGCGGGGTGGGGAAGGGCTGTGGGGGCTGGTGGGAGACAAAGACACAAGGCAGTCCCAAAATATTGATAGGAGGTAATAAAAAAAGCTGACTCTGGAGTCAGGAAGAGGACAAGAGGAGGAAGTGACACTCAGCTGGGCTTGACAGTGCTTGAAGGAGCTTGTTCTGTGGAGTTTGGCAAACAGACCTGGTATGGGAGAGGGCTGGGAAGGATCCCTGGGGTGTGCAGTGTTTCTGAGCAGACAGACATGAGAGGTAGCTGCAAAAGCAGCAGGCTTTTGAGCTGTTGATTTGTGGAGCTCTGCCATAGAGCATGCTGGAAATCCAGGCAGGAGGGTTCAAGGAATAACAGGACAAATCTGCAGAGGACAGATGGGGCCACCAGCAGCTACCTAATGGTTGAGGGGCAACATCTGGCTCTGGTGGACCTAAACTCCTGCTTCTCACCCTTGGATGTTTGGCTGATGTGGGCCATGAACAGCCTCGGGAGGGAGAGCAAAGCCTATAGGGGCTGAAGCTTTGGTGTCTCAGGGAAAAAAATCAAACAACAAACCTAGGAAAAACTGTGCAGGTGGCTCTTTGCAATGCAGAGAAAACTGCTTGCTAAGAGCTGGACCAGATCTGCTGATTTACTTCACACAAAATGGAGTGTGATCTGCACTGCAACGACTCGTTGCTCTAATTTACAAAATGCATCTGTGACCACTTTTTAATTTGTTGCTAGCCCAAATGACTGTGAACACTACCAGCATGACAAATGTCATTGCTTTGTGTGAAGCTGATAATCACTCTAGAGCTATTGTCCAAAGGTTAATTAAATATATTTAAACTGGCTGGATCTCAAGCATTTCCCTTGCTTAAAATAAACCAGAGGGCAGATCTTCAGTGAGAATAAACTCACGATTGCACTGAGGCTGATGGGCATGTGAGAAGCAATGCCACTGCCTGTCCCCTCCCTGAGACCTCTGCATCCTGGAGGATTCTGGCTTTACAAATGGGCTGAGGCCACAGAAAGCCTCCCAGCCCCATCCCAAGTGAGCGAGAACGGTTGGCACATCTCACAGCAAAGCATGGGGTGGCAAAACCCCTCGGGGGCTGAAAAGCCCCTAGGACATGGGATGTTTCTGGCTCCCCATCTGCAGGCTGTCGGCTTGGGGGAATCTGAAAGCTGAGGCTGTGGACTCACTGCCCCCACAGCACAGATGAAATGAGTTGAGAGGTCTCAGCCCTGACCCTGGGCTGCATGGAGGTGTATTTGCTGTCGGCCAAGAACACGCTGGGGCTGAGCTGCAGGGAAAGGGTCAGGCCCTCCAGCCAAAGGGAGGAGGGAGCTGGATGTCTGGCCGGCCCTGGGGCATTGCTGCCTGGGTTGGGGTTGAGTTGGTGACCTGTGCCCCGCTGGGAAGGCACATCACCCACCCCGGCTGGGAACGCTGCCCGCACCTCTCCTCCAGTCCATCTGCAGCTCTCCTCCTCTGCTAGCTCAGCCAAAGGCAGCTCTACCACGGCTAACAACTGCCAGCAGGCTTCAGCGTGCGAACACTTCACAGCAAAGTGCAACAGAACGTTAAATCACAGCTAAAAATATTCCTGAAGAGTTTTATTAGTAAATGCCACAGTTTGTGTGGAATTTCCCCCCCCCCCTTCTACTGCAAAATGTTTCAGCTCTAGGAACAGCACTTGACTAAATTGCCTCTAAATCACAAACGCCTCTGAAGGCTGGGCTCTGCAACGCCAGCCTTCCCCAGAACGCCTGCTTAGGAGGAGGCCATAAATGCAAGTGCCTTGCTACCTTGGGGTTGGTATAAAAAGCTCGTCCTGCTGCGTGTCTGCTTTAAAACAAACAGGTTCTTTAACATGGTGGTTTCTTTTTTATCTCCATGTTTCTTTCCAGGTATGCAACTAGCAAATGCTGTCAATTGGTATGTCGGTTTTCAGGCAGTTGTTTTCCCTGGGTTTTCATTGATGTGGGTTTTGGGTTCTGTTGCTTGGTTTCTCAGAAGTGGGGAGCCCTCGGTGCCCCCCAGTCACGGAGCTGCGGGCCGCTTCATCGGGTCCTTCCCATCCCACAGAAGCTGCTGCCAGCCCCGGCACCACCACCACCACCTTTTGGCTCTGTCTCTGCTGTGCATACAAACTAAATCCATGCAAATGCAGTTCCCCGATACTCTAATGCTGAAGGGAGAAAGGGGTGGAAAAAAAGGTGTGGATGAAACCATGTGTGATCCTCCTCTGTCATCCTTCGGCTGCTCCCTGTGTGGCTCCTGTGCTGGGAGCACCTGGAGCAGCGATGCCTGCCTTATGCGGTGGTGGGAACAGCCAGCCGTACAGATCCCGCTGGCCCAGGAATCATGTGTTGTTTTTAATGACTCTCTATCACCAAAGGAAAATCTTCAATGACATTTTTTTTTCCCTTTTGTGCTCAGCTCATTAACAGAAGGAGCGAGCTTGCTCACTGGCAGTTTGTGTGAGCAGTACGCTGCTGAACAAACCAGCCTTATTCTCCCCAATATAGAAGGCGCTTTGATAAACCCAGGAAGCCCTCGGCGAGCGGCAAGGGTCCTTCTGGAAACCCGGCACTCACTGCCTTTGGGAGCAGCCGCAGGACCAGCATCTCCAGCCCTCCCAGCCAGCTCAGATGTGGTTCCCTGCCGAGGCTGTGCTGGGTGCTGGGCAGCCCCTTCCCAGGCTGATGGGGCCACTTTGCTCACCGGTGCTGTACGTGTAGCCCTGCAAAAATCTGGGTGCGACCGGGGGGTGCAGGCACAGCTCCTGCCGAGGAGCTGCCTGCATCCCCTCTGCTCACAGAGATGTGCAAAATGCTGCAGCTCCTGCCCGTGGGGTGCAGCTCAGAGGGTGGCTTTTTGGATGAGCAGCTCTGCAAAAAGCATTCTTGCTTTTTTTTTTATATATATTTTTTTTTTTTTTTTAATTTTAACACTTTTGGCTTGAGGGCTGTTCGTAACTTGTCAAGATCTTGGCATTCGCAGTTGATTTGTCATCCACCATAAAATGGAGGATGAGCATCTTTGGTTCAGAACTGGGCCAAGGGAGATGACAGCTCAAAGCAAAATATGCTTCATCTCGAGTTTTCTCTGTGGGCTTCAGCTCCTCGGGAAAGGAGCGGACATTTGGGGTCTAAGTTGCATCACAGGCATTATGTGTAAGAGCCCTTGGCGTGCTCTGAGTTTGCGTTTGCGACAGAAGAGCATGGTGCACATTAACCTTCTAGCTGCCAGATGAAGTTTTGCTGGACCGATGCTGCCTTCAATCTCCCCTAATCACCAAGCTGTTCAACCTGTCACAGGGGGATGCTACTGAGATACAGAAATGCCATCAAAATTCCTTTTATTTTTTTTAAATGAAACTAGCAACCTTTCTAAAATTCAGGCAACGAGATGCAGCAAACAAGGGGTGTGCCTTGGCACGCTGAAGTTTTGAAGATGAATTATTAATTCTGCCATTGCCAATCTACCCATACATCCAGGTCCTGTGCTCCCCTCCTCCGGCTCGTGTCCGGCAGCCGGCTGCTGTACGCCAGGCAGCTGCAGACAAAGCAACCACAAAACTACACTAAAAAGCATCTTAATCCATAGGTATTTTATCACGCTGACACCACCACGAGGCAGCAAGAACTCGAGTTTTAAGTGATAAAATTCAAGCTCCCTGCAAGTAGCTGAATCACTGAGCATGGAGGCCCAGGCTCTGCACCCTTGGTGGGGGGTGGGTGGGCTGCCTGCAGCCTGCCTGGGGGGCTGCCCTGGACTGGGGGGGGTGTCCAAAACCCAGTGAGGGCTGGGGGGGTGGGGCATGCATGGCAGGTGCCACCAGGCTTCTGCCCCACTTGGCCCTGTCCTCTCCACTTCCCTGGCCCCACAGCAGGCTGCAGCACCTAGCTGCCCATGCCCCCAGCACCATCCAGCCAGGGGGTGATGAGCCCTGCCCTACCCTGCTTATAGGTGCCTCTTCCTGCACAGACAACAGCGGGCCCAGCTTCTGCTCCCCAGTGATGTAAAAATGAAAAGCAGCAGTGGATCCTCTCTCCCGCCCCAAGATGCAAGGATGTAAGGTGATTCCCCCCACCCACCCCAATGGAAGAGTGCAAAGCAGCCTGGTACCCACCTCTCCATGCGGGAATGCAAAGTGACAGCACTCCCCCTGCCATACAAGGGTGCAAGGAGATCTGACCCCCCCCTTGCAAGGCTCTAAAGCTGATAGGATTCCTCCATACAAGATGCAATGGCCCCTGCTCCCCCCGACCTACACAAGGATGCAAAGAGGTCCAGAACATCATGATGCAAATGTGCTAAGTGGTTTGGGAGGGTCGTGTGTCCAACCCCCCCCCCCCCCCAAGGCTCAAAGCAGCCTGACTCCCTCCTCTCCATGCAAAGGTGTAAAACGGTGGAGGACCGCCCCCCCCCCCCCCCCCCCGAATAGGTGCAAAGTGATGAGGGACCCCCTCACGCAAGGATGCAGAGCAGCTGGACAACTCCCAAGGCAAGGATGCAAAGCGACATGCACCCACCCCCCACCCCCCATGCACGGATGCAAAGCTGTGGGGGACACCCCTGCAATACAGGGATGGAAAGCGGCCCGGACCCCCCGTGCAAGGATGCAAAGCAGTGGAGACACCCCCTCCCCATGCAAGGATGCCAAGCGGCCCGCCCCCCCCCCGCAAGGATGCCGAGCGGTGAGGGACCCTCTCCCTGCAAGGATGCCTGCCCCCCCCAACGATGCAAAGCCCAGAGGACCCAAATAAAACGGCGGCAAAGCGCCTCCGCGAGGGTGTCGTGTGTCCCCCCCGGCAAACTCACACACGCGGAGGGAGACCCCCCACCTTCCCCGGGGCGCGCACATTCCCGCATCCCTCCGCGCTCACCTCCGCCGGCTCTGCGCGGGGCGGGGGCTCCGCGGCGGCCCCGCGGGGCTGTGCAGGGCTGCGGCGGCCGCCGCGCTCCCGCTGCGCGCCTCTCCGCGCCGCTCCGCAGTGCGCGCACGGCGCATGTGCCCCCTCGCCACCGCCTCCGCCCCGCTCCGCCCCGCTCCGCACGGGCGGCCCCGGTGCGCGGGGCCGGGCGGCCCCCAGCGCCCTCCCTTATAACTTTTTTTTTAATAAATACCTAATTTCCCATAGTTTTTCAACCTGGACTTGCAATAAGCTGGGGGGTTAGACCATCCCGATGGAAATCCCTCGGGCGGCGAGGTGAGGAGCTGGAAGGATGCTCCGGTAGGAGGGGGGCGGTTGGAGCATCCTCCTCCCGGGGCTGGCATCGCCCCCGGCTCCTCCGTGCTGGCCCCGCGCCTGGCCCGGCCCCGGGCTCGCAGGTGGGAGCGGGGGGAGCCGTGATCCGGCGGCAGCCGAGGCTGCGAACCGGAGCGAGCAGCTCCTCCCCCGCCCCAGCCCCCTACCGTCACCCACCGCTGGGCACACGGGGGTGCCCCGGGCCCCGCGGCCCGGTGTGATATCCTCACTGAGGGCGAGGGGACCGAGGGTCCCCCTGGGCACGTTTGCAGGTGCCACCCGGCTGGGCCGTGCTGACCTGCTGGGGGCGGGGGGCTGCCGGGGCGCTGGGCTGAGGGGCGATGGCCGAGGCCGGTGGTGTGAGGCTCAGCACCGCTCCGTGCCCGGGGGGACACCAGCCCCAGGCAGCTGGGGGCAGGGGGCTGGGAACTGCCGGCGGGAAAGGGTCTGGGGGGGCGGCTGGATGTGACCCGCAAGGTGCCCAGGTGGCCAAGGCCAACAGCACCCTGGCTGGTAGCCGAAACAGCGTGGCCAGCAGGAGCAGGGCAGTGACTGTCCCTCGGCGCTGGTGCGGCCGCCCCTCGAGCCCTGGGGGCAGGTTTGGGCCCCACAGGGCAGGGGGGGCACTGGGGGGCTGGAGCGTGTCCAGCGCCGGGCAGGGGCCGGGGTGGGGGCACAAGGCTGATGGGGGTGGCAGGGGGAGCCGGGGGGTTCAGCCTGGAGAAAAGGAGGCTCAAGGGGGAACCTTCTCGCTCTCCACAACTACCTGAAAGGGGGGTGCAGCGAGGTGGGGGCCGGTCTCTTCTCCCAAGGAACAAGTGACAGGACAAGAGGAAACAGCCTCAGGTTGTGCCAGGGGAGGTTTAGTTGGGATACTGGGAAAAATGTCTTCACTGACAGGGTTGTCCAGCACTGGGACAGCCTGCCCAGGGAGGCGGTGGAGTCACCATCCCTGGGGATATTTAAAAAAACCTGCATAGATGTGGTGCTTGGGGACATGGTTTAGGGTGGACTTGGCTGTCCTGGTTTAAGGGTTGAACTCAATGATCTTAAAGGTCTTTTTGAACCTAAATGATTCTGTTATTCTATGCTATTGCCCAAGGATTTTCAGTCCTCTCCTTGGTCATGCCCCTGAGCCAGTGCTGGGCCACGCTGAGATGCCATTTAGTGCAACCACCTGCAAGGGCTTTGTCTCACTGCATGGGGCTCCGTGGCAGTGGGGCTGGAGGTCTGGGGCTGCCATCTCCAGAGTCCCTCTCTTTCCAGAGCCCACGGTGCTGCTTGGCCTCAGACCAGGTCAAAGCCTTCAGCTGGAGCTGACAGAACCCAAGCTGGGTGGTCCAGAAATGCCCGCCCCCCCTCAGGGCTGTGCCCTTCCAGGCCACTCCAGTCCACACAACCCCCCTGTCCAGGTTCTGTCCATGCTCCAGCCCCGGTGACTGGCCTGGATATTCCAGGCTGGCCAAGGAGTGCCATGAATGACTAGCTCAGGGGCCAGGACTGCAGGAAAACTGCACGGCTCTGCCTGTGCCAGCTGCGCATCCATGCCAGGGATGCCAGAAGAGTCAGGGCAGGCTCTGGTGACCCCCTACCCTCTCCTCAAACCCCTGGCTCTGCCCCTGCCCAACCGGGCAACCAAAGGGCATCTCTGGGCTGGCGGTGCAGCAGAGCAAGGCACCGCACAGAAGCAGCACATTGCTGTAAATCCAGCCGCTACTAGAGGGCAGAGCAAGCCAGGCGAGCCAGGTTTTGTAGCTGTGCAAGGAGCTGAGATGTGGGAAACCGTGTTTGCTTCCCCTTTCCCCTTCCACTAAGGCATGTGGGGGAAGGGGGAGAACTTCAGCAGCGCGAGGGATGATCTGTGACATGGTTTGAGGTTTGGAGTGGGATGACTCACGCTTTGATTTTTTTTTTAATTTTTTTTTTCAGAGTGCTCCAGGGCTGGATTAACCCGTATTGGTAAGGAAGGCACTGCGGTAAGCAAGGTGGAGAAAGTGGGGTAAAGCTCCCTGTTCTCCAGCACATCAGGCTCCTGTACCCCCAGCACTGCTGCGACCGCTCCCGGTCCTCGGCAAGGAGAGAAAACAGGAACATCAAGAAAAGAACACAACAGAAAACGTCCTGTATGGTGGTGGTATCCCGAAAGGGACAGCTGCTACCTTCTGCTAACCCGCTAGGCTGGACCTAGGGGTCTGGCCCAAGGCTGTGTCCCATCCCAGTGCCCGTCTCTTTCACAGGCAGCAGCGTAAGGGCAGCTTTAACGTGCTCAGGCAGGTTTGCAGCCTGCGCCAGCCCCGGCCACTGCACCCTCACACCAACCCACCCGTGGGTGCCCTGGGGACCTCCCTCCGCTGGCCAGGGCAGCTTGGCCACTCAGGCTGGCTGCTTCGGATTCAGCCTGGGCTTCCTTGGCTGGCTGTGCTGTCCCCATGCTGGTGCATGAGCTGGTGCTACCCGAGGTGTTTTCATCTCAAAAAATGAAATAAAAGTTTTCCCTGACCCTCACAGAGGCAGAAGCGCAGCCAGTCAGGGTGAGACAGGCTGATGCTCTTTCCAGGACCGACACCACCTTGTCACAGGGACAGGGATTCGGATTACTTGCCTTTGGCCGGGGGGTGTGAGCAGCCCCTCTGCCATAGCCCACTGCATCCAAGGTGAGCTGCCACCCCTGCCTGCCACCGTCCGTCATACCCAGCCCTTGCTTGGAGCAGCTCCGGGGCTCTTTGTGCTGCCAGAGCCGGCAGGAGCAAGTCAGCACGTCATGAAGCTGCAGACTGCAAAGAGAAAATCTGATGGGTGTCACAACCACTTTGGGCCTCAGCCCCAGGAGCCCCCGGTCCATCTCCTGTACCACCTGGGCGAGCGTGCTCACAGCTTGGAGAGCATGGGCAAACGAGCAGGCAGGGTGCCCGGGGTGGCCCATGCAGCTTGGCCATCTGGTTGCCACACTGCAGGGATGGGCAGGGAAAGGCAGCATGCCAGGGAGCATAGGCTTTGCTGCTGTGTGTGGGGACCTCTGCTGTCTCACCGCAGCCTCAGAGGGTGGCCAGGCCATGGGTGAGGGGACATTTTGGCAGATGGTCTGTTGATGGGAGGTCCTTGCATATCTTCTCTGCCTCTTTCCGAACTCCACAGGTTAGGAAGTCCTTTTCCTGTGCCTTTTCCAGCGCTGTGGGAGGGGATGCTTTGTGCCTGGTGTCCCTGCCATTGCCAGGGGTGCTGCAGTGTGGTTCGGGCAGGGTGCAGGCAGGCAGCAGCACCCTCAGCCCAGGGCCAGCCTTTGCCCAGGCTCTTCCCAGCTCTGTGCACAGCAGGTGTGGGGGTTTTACCCAAGATTTTTTTTTTCCTGTCCCACTTGTAGGCTGGGTTTTAGACCAGTTGTGCCCTCCTGCTCGAGCTCAGCTGCATGAACCAGCCACACTGATGCTTCTCTGCTCCCAGCGCTGCTCACCCTGGAGATGTTTGCACTGGCTTTGCTCTGAGCCATGGGGCAGGAGCAGGCAGCCCTCCTGGCCAAGCAGCTCGAAGAGATGCTTCAGGCTTGCCACGAACAGCGTGGGGCCAGCCCCGTGCCGTGCTGGAGGTGGGATGTGCCCCCCTGCTTCCAAACCGAGGAGCTGATGGGGAATTCACTCACTCTGTCCCTAGATAAATCATGCAATTATTTGTTACCACCACTAATTAAGGAACCACGGGAACAACTTATCCTGCAGGCACAACCAAAAACTTCTCTGCTAGTGATGCCCTGAACATCTCGAGGTTTTAACATACTTGAGGTCAATGATGGCTCCCGCATTGGAGACACCAGGGACAAGTAGGCACGCACCAGCACAGCAGCACTGAGGTAAGCACCCAGCCAAAAACCCTGCGACTCCAACCCTCCATCCCGCTCAGCTCAGCAAGCCAAGCCCCGTGCATCTGGAATCGGATACCAGGAGGCTGCCAAAACCTGGCTGCTCTTTGGTTTGGGTTGCAGACCCTCAGCTGGCGCAGGAGGAGGTGCTGGGTGCCATGCTGCTACTGCCGCACGTGCTCACCTACTGCACAGGCTGCTGCAAGGGGTGAGGTAATCCTGGGTAATTCCTGACTTCCCTGGAAATGCCTCCAGGCCACGATGATTATCGCTGTAATTAGCCTCTCTGATTTTTCTTGGTGTTCTATAAAATATTAATTTACAGCTGGATCCTTGCCTCCTTTGTGTGCCGGCTTGAGCTCTTCCCATCAGCAGAGCACCTCTGGCACCTCTCGCCAAGGTCCTGTGGGGTTACACGGAAGAGCCAGGCGGCTGCTGGCGGCTGGGTGGTGGTTGGGGTTGGTGGCTGTGGCCAGCAGCTTCCACTTCTCAGAGCAACACGTTCCTGTAGCTCCTGTTTCAAAGGAAAGATGCAAAACCAGTAAAACACTCACAAAAATGCCCTTCACACCTCTTCATCTGGACAGTGAAGGTGAGCAGGCAGCTAAACCACTCCAGAAGCCCTTTAATACAACATGCATCCACCCCGTTGCTCTGTTTGGGCCAGAAATAGGATTTTTGCTCAACTGCATGGTAAAGCAGGTGGGGCAGCAGCTGTGGCTGAACCAGACCACATTCCCCACCCGGCCTGCAGCTGCTGGAGTGAACATGGTGCTCTGATTTCCACCATTCAAATGAAGCCAAACGTGGGGCTCAAAGGTGCCCTGAAAATCCACTGCTCACACCAGCACTTTTAAGTTGCCTCATTTTTCAGCCAAACAAAGTAGCATCAACTTCAATCTTGCTAACAAGGTGGAAAATGCCATTTCTAGTATTTTGATTCCAAACATTGGGAAGGTGAGGCAGAGAGAGGATGCCATGGCATGGGTTTTGCCTTGGCCAGGTATTAGGGGTGGCAGCCCTGCCAGTGTCGAGGTTGCTCTCCTTTGAAGGCAGCACTAGCTGCACTGCAGGTCCCGGTACTCTCGCTGCCTTCTCACCGTGACAAGCCTTGGGCTCTGGACTCTGCTGTTGCAGCATCCCTGCCAGTGGGTGACTACTGCTGTGTCCCTTCAGGGTGCCCCTGTGTTGGTTATGCCTCTGGAATAATCTATTTGTTGTCTTTGTGAGGCCAGATCTAACAGCTGTCTTAACTACGGCTGGAATCCAAAGGGAAAAGTGTTGCTAATGACGGGAAGGGTGTGTGCCCCGCGTGCCAGTGTCTCTGCTGGGAGCTGCTCACTACCCGAGCTGTTTTCCTGGTACTTTCGGTCAAGCAGCAGATGACGTCAGCGACATTTTGTCCTCACGATGGCCCTACATGTCCCCGTCCTGCTGTGTAAAACCTACTGAAACAAAGCCAGGTTGCGAAGCCACTAGGATTTTGTATTCTCCTCCAAGGCCACGTCCCGCCGTTGACGCTTCCCAGGGTGTTTGCATAAGATATTTCCATTTGGTCACTCCTCCCCTTCTGCAAAACCAAACACATGCATTTTGTAGCTGCCAATCCCTTTGGCAGAGGCTCTGGCACCACATTTTGGAGACAAGCAACAAGCTGCTGACAGCCATGCTTTGCCCGAGCAACTGGAGGCCCATTGGCTGTGACACAAGGCGCTGCCTGCCAGCTCGCCAGGGTCATTGGATGTGGGTCCTGGAGAGCCTGGCTCAGCCGCAGCCCTCCGCCCACCCTTACCGAGCCAGCAGGCTGGGGGCTTTGAGGAAGGCTGTGCTGCAGATGCAGCAGGGTATTTTATCACAGTGCAACCAGGGAAGAGCAGCTTTATCTGTTTTTTCTCCTGGCATTTTGTTCAGTTTGTGGTTAGAGCTGCATCTGGGCATGATGCTTCAGTCTTACACCAGTGAGCAGAGCCGCTTCTGCCTGATGCTGCCAGAGCTTTCCAGGCCGCAGCTCCCTCCCGGCTGAAGCCTCCACCAGCTTGCCCGGCTCAGCCCTTTAACCCCAGCCTTCATCCAGCCCCCACCCCATGATTTTATCCCCTGCCTCACTGGTGTTCAGTCCAGCCCAGAAAGCTGCAGGGATGCCTGACACAGCCAGTGACAGCAAATGCTCTGTCAAGACACCATGCGGCCAGCAGCCAGGAGAGATGCTGCTCGGTAGGGTTTGTGCGTTTAATATCAACCCTGCTGCTTCCCACTCCACAAGAACCTTCTGCAGCTCCGGAGGGGTGAAGCCTCCGTGAGATGGTGTATGCTATGGCCAGGGGCTCTCCCACCTCTCTCTCTGCTACTTTTAACCCAGCTCCAGCTCTGCTGCTGTGGGGAATCAGCATTTTGGGAGGCAGCTGCCCTGCGCACAGCCCGGGGTAGCCCACCCCCCTTTCCCTCTCAGACCGCAGGGGCTTAACCAAATAAAATCAGCCGGCCAGCAACCTCAGCCGGCCCTGTGGCGGAATAGCGCTGCGGCTCCCCGTGTCGGCAGAGGGCAGTGGAAGATGCTCCCAGCCCGCCGGAGCCTCCCGGCCACGCTGCGGCGGTGGGGATCCGGGGAGGAGCCTGCCGGGGAGGAAGGGCAGTGCAGGCGCAGTTCCTCCGCCGGGGGGGCGGCCCCAGCCCGGCACCGCCGCCGGGTGCCCAGCGGGCGGGGGGGTCTGGGCGGCTCGATCCGAGCGGGAGGGCGGGCGGAGAGGGCGCATCTCCCACCAGCTGCCCCCCAGCCCGGGTCCCGCCATGGCGCACGCAGGCTGCCGGGAGCCGGAGAGCCCCGCTCCGCATCCCTGGGGCGGGAAGCGGCGGCGGCGGCGGGGTAGTCCCGGAGCTGGCGGGGACCTGCGGGCAGGGGCAGGGCGGCGGGCCGAGGGGAGGTCCGATGTCCCCCGGGGGCTGCGCCAGGCTGGCGACTGCAGCAGCGGGCAAGCGCCTTCCACCGCGCAGCCCACCCGGTGCCGCTGTGCGGCGGTGGGAGAGGCGGGAGCGGGGGCTGCCCGCGCCCCCCCGCCGGCTCCGCACCCTGCCCGCGCCCCCCCGCCGGCTCCGCGCCCCCCCGCCGGCTCCGCACCCTCCCCGCCGGCTCCGCACCCTGCCTGCGCCCCCCCGCCGGCTCCGCACCCTGCCCGCCGCCGCGCCAGGCGCTGATAATTAATATCCCTGGAGGTAAAGAAAGAGCAGCGTGAGGTTGGGATGTATTATTTTACCCTGATAGGAATCTGACACCGACACAGCCATTAGGGTAAAGAAAGAATAATAACTTAGACTTGGCATATATGAAAGTGGAAATACCTTCAGCGTGTGAAAAGACAGGCTTTAATATATTGGTGGGTTTGTAATTATTTACTGAAAGAGGAGAAAAGGCAGCGCTTACTGCAGAAGGAGACAGAGGCGCGGGAGTGGCTTCCCGCCGGCTTCGCATGGCCACCGCTAGCCGGGCCGGGCTCCAGCGCCGGGGTGGCCACGGGTGACCGGGGCCCGGGGGACGCCTCGCGGCTGGCATCGAGCCACAGCGTCCCCGCCCCGCCACCCCGCATTGCGAGGCTGCCGGGGCTCGGAGCTGCTGTCCCCCAAAACGCTCTCGGGGACCTGCCGGGCCAGGGGATGCCGGCGAGCCCTGAATCCCACCGGCAGGCGGTGGCATCGCCCCCCTGGCGGCGCTGGGCTCTGCCGCCCGCCCTGCTCGCTGCCGCCGCTTCGCGCACCGGGGCGGCGGGGAGCCGCAGCATCACCCCGCCGCGGCCGTCGAGGGCCCCCCTGGCCGGCGGGCAGCTTCGTCCCGCGGGATGCTCCGGCAGCCGGGCCGAGGGGGGGCCGGGGCTCTCCCGCGCCGGGGGGACGGCCGGTGGCTCCGGCGGCGCGGCGGGGGCGGTGCTGGCGGCGGCCCGCCCCGGGGCTGCGCCCGCCGCGGGATGCGGCGGCGGCGGGGCGGCGCGGCGGCCCGACGGGCGATGCGGGGCCGCGGCCGGGCCCGGGGCCGCCTCTGAGCCCCGCGGGCGGGCGGCGAGCGCGGTCGACGTCGGGGAATCGCCGCCCGCAGCGCGCCGGGCCCCGGGGGGGTGGGGAGCGGCGGGCGGCCCCCGCCGCAGGTAGGGACCGGGGGGCCGAGCGGCGCGATGGAGGAGGAGGAGGAGGATGGAGGCGGCGGAGGGGAGGCGGGGAGTGAGGCTGCGGCAGGAGGGGGCGGGCGGGGGGGCCGGCCGGGGGGGGCGGCGGGCATGTGGGACCGGCTGCGGGGCAGTCGGGCGGCGGGCGGCGGCCGGAGCGCGGCCGCGATGGCGCAGCGCGGCGAGAAGGGGCCGGCGGCGGCGGGCGAGGGCGAGCCGCGGGCCGGGGCCGGCGCCGGGGCCGGGGCCGAGCGGGGGCCGAGCGGGGCCGCCGCGCCCTTCCAGCCCCCCGAGGGCGGCTTCGGCTGGGTGGTGGTCTTCGCCGCCGCCTGGTGCAACGGCTCCATCTTCGGCATCCACAACTCCTTCGGGATCCTCTACATGATGCTGCAGAACGACCTGGGCGAGGGGGAGAAGGACCCCGCGCTGGAGTTCAAAACAGGTACGGGCTCCCCGGCCCCTTCCCGGCCCGGGCGGGGCCGGCGAGGGGGCCCGGGCGGCCGCTCGGGGCTCGCACAGGCGGGGCGGGCAGCCCGGGTCGGGTCGGCGGGGCCGGGGCCGGGGCGGCTCTGCTGCCCGAGCGCTCCCGGAGGCGGCAGGGCTGCGAGCTCCTTCTGGGATGCGTTCGGCCGCGATCGCTCCCAGCCCCCGCCATCCTTGTAGCCGTGGCTATATTTATCTCCAACAGCATCATGTGTTTCTAAGCTCTTATGTACTCAATTAAAAGTAATTCATCTGAAAAGCACGCCCTTAGCTTCTCCTGCCTGGTGTGTTGTGGAGTGAGGAGAGCAGCGTTGGTGATCAGCTGGTGTGTGCGAGCCACCCCCTTGTATTTTTTATTATTATTATTGGTATCTTGTTGGGGGGGGGGCTTTTGAGCTCTGGGTTTGCCTGCCGTATCTGCCGGCTCGCACCCGGGGGTGGCTGCAAGAGAGCATCTGCCTCACCGACACGCTTCTTCCGAGTTGTACGGCAGTGGGAAAGCTACGTGGGGCAGGTCTGGCAGCACTGCCAGCACACTCGCACCCAGGCCAGCCAGGGTCTCCAGTGGCTAACCTCCCTTAATAGCAAGACCCACAAAGTGCACCCGGCTGGGTGTTTTGGTAGGACCTACAGGCTCAAGACCATGTAGTGTTGACACGGAGAAAAAGGATGTTTTTCGCTGCAAAGACCCCCCCTGTTTAAGTAGGCTTGGCAGGGGGGCATCAGCCTGCCGGGGTGGTGGCCCCAGTGGGTCCCTGACATGCTGGCATCGTGAGGCTCAGCCTTGTCCCACTTCTTGTATCCTCCCAGAGAAGATCATGCCCATCGTCGCGATGGACACCCATGGCCCACCTTGCTTTTATCGGGCAGGTAGAGAGGCAAGCACTTGGTGTTGAGGGAACCTGCTCGTGGTGGTGTCCTCACCCGGGGTGGGACGTGGACAGCGGTCAGAAGCCAGAGTGGGAGTGTTGCAGAGAGAGGCCGTGCTGCAGGGTGCGTGAGGACCTTCAGGTCTTATTTTGGGGACCAGTGTTGCCTGCATTCCCTCCGTTCAGCTGTCTCATGACTGGTGATCACGACGATGAGCGCACCGGGATGAAATGCATTGCCGGAGAAACGGTGTGATCATGTAATTATGGGCAGTAACGGAGTGCCGCAGAGAGCTGCGGACGTGTGGCCGGTTGTAATTAGGGTGATTGATGGGCTGTAGGAGTGTGCAGTGTGATCCCCAGGAAGCTCATCACGTAGCTCTTGGTTTCCTGCTCCCTGTGATTGTATCTAGAAAGCCTAAGGCAGAGCTCTAAAGGTAGAAGCGTTAACAAAAGAAATTAAATACTGCAAGTTCTGGTGGTTTAAAGGCTCTGTGCCCAAGACGGAGGTTGCAGGAGTCAGCATCTGCCTCTTGCTCCTGCGATCTATTTATTTATGGCTATGACCGCACAGAGACCTTGAAAAAGAAAGGTGTGTGGGTGTGCGAGGTGAACCCGGGCTCAGTAATTAAATTGCCTGGGTGACGAATATATGCATTTTGGTCTGGGTGCTTAATGAAGAGAGGCCGTTCATAACCCCTGCACTGTGTGACACGCCAGCGGAGTGCTGCCTCTGTGCTCAGAGGTTGCGGTGCAGGGGCTCGGGCAGCGGAGGGGAGAGGTGGGGGTGATGGAGCCCATCTGCAGCAGGGAGCGCGGTACCTCGGGGGTTGCAGCTGCACCGTCTGGGGCCAAGGACAGCGAGGTGCGGTGTGGGGCCCCCCTCCAGCCCTTCCTTGCTTCCACCCCTCCCCACTCAGCGTTGCATAATTTCCCCACGGTGCTCGTTTGCGTGCAAACATAATCAGGAAAATATTATAGCTCCTTTCCAAGCGCTAAGTGATATGGCCTTCCTGAAAAGACCGGCGCTGTCTGTTTGTCCTCCAACACTGGTCTGCTCCTGCCAGCTGCAAGCAACAGCCGGGCCCCGGGCCCCCCCTTGTTCCCCATCAAGCAGGAGCAGGTCAGGGGAACAAGGACCCACTCCCTGCTCCAACCAGCATGTGGCCATGGGGACATCGCTTAGCCTTTTGGCTCTGCTCTTAAATCTCCGCTCCGTTCTCGGGAAGGTGGGTTTGTACCAAAGAGGGGGTTTGGAGGCAAGATGGGGAGTAATGCTGTAAGGCGGTCAGGCATCCCTTTAAAAATAGGGTTATGTTTATGCTAAAGCAGGTACTAGTCTGCACTAAACAATAGCCGCCCCAGCACATGGCTATAATTATCAAGGTTTATTTCTTGTTTGCATTGGTCACGTTTTCTCGCGTTTGATCTTGAGAAACGCAGGATCCGCGGAGTTCAGATTTGGGGTCAGGCTTTGAAAACAAACCCTCTCTCAACAATGCATTGAATGCATAGGCTCCTTTGTTTAAAGAAATATACTGCGCTGCGTATGTCAACAAGCAGCACCGGGCTGAGGCGGGCTGGCTGCTGGGACCACCGCGTGCCCCTGCACGGTGGGACACCAGAGCTGGGACTTTTACAAGGCACATTCTGTGCTTTGGGATTTGTTTTCTTTCGGGGGGAGTGGAGGGCTGGGGGGAATGCTGAGACTGGAATAAAAAAAAAACCCCAAAAACCCCATGTGAGCACTCAGCCAGGAAAAGAAATACTGGTCTCCTCTGCTGGAGAGGTGTTGAGTGATGCTTGAAAGTGTTTGCTGGGAGATGAATGGTGGTGTTTCCCTCTGGTTGTGCAAGGCTCATTCCGGTGACAAGGGAGCCATGGGACACGGCCGCTCCGATGCCAGTCCTGCCAGGTGCAGGCTGACACTGAGCCAAGGGACAGATGAACCATCCTGGCACGTTCATCTTCCCCAGCTCCAAAAGCCAATTTGAGTGGCAGAACAGTCCTGGTAAGCATTAACTGGGCCTTGACCCTCTTAAATCGATGACTGCTCTGCCGCTGCTTGGACACGCTCCCAACCTCGGGAGATGTGAGTGCAAGGGGAGCCTGGGCCAAGCCAGGGCTCTGCCCTCAGCCGAGCAGGTCCCACTTGCACCCAGGGCACCCCAGGGTCCTGGCGAGGGGCCCCACCTGCCCAGGGACTGCCAGGAGGGCAGCACTTCCTAGTGCATCTTGTTCCTTCAAATGCATCCTTGGTGCTGTGCTTGGACATCTGGCAAGCACTGGCAGGGCAGCCTGGAGAGGCATATTGATTTAAAAAAAAATGTTTATCTATCTGTTTCTTCTCCCCTCCTCTGCTTTGTGTCAATATCCCAGCTATAGATTAACTCTCTTTGCTTAATATTTAATGTTCGGTTGCTGGAATTAGGAGCTGCAAGCACTTGGAGGGATGGCCTCAGGAGCTGGTCTGGTTTGGCTGCAGCTCCTCTGAGTGTGTCCATGTGTCCAGCAGCGTCCTCTGGTCTGTGTGCAGGAGCCTGGGGAGCCGGTGCCCCGTTTTAGCCAAGTCACAGGAGCTGGGGAGCAGAGGCTGCTGGAGCGCCCCGTGCCCGGGGAAGCCGGGCTGGTGCATGGACCATAGCCCTTGGCTTATTGTACCTCTTTGTGGCCACAAGGCCAGGGCATAGCTGGTGTCAGTCACCTTTATGCCTGAATTCCCATCTGTTCTGGTGGAGAATTTCTTTGTGACCAGTGATTTCACATCCTTAGGATGGGTGAGCTTAGATGGACAAGGGTGTTTTTACACCAGCATCGTAATGAAGGCTTGGTGGGAAAAAGGGAGTTTGTTTCTTGGAGAGAATAAAGTGTTTCAGTGCTGATAGTGATAGATGGGGAGGAGAAGCCACGGGCTCCTCGCTGGGCCAAAGAAGAGTCCCAGGGTGGGTGAGCATGGCTGGAGCACTAGGCGCTGAGAAGGGAAACCCCAAAGAGAGTGTAAATCACAAGAGGTGATTCTTGGAAATGGTCCCAACTAAATTTCGGCGGTACTCCATGGCCCTAGTGAGACCAAACAGGGGCAGCTGCCACGAAACTGCACTTTATTTAGCCTGCTGTGATAAAAGACATCTACCCTAGGTGCTAGGTTTCAGCTTTGGGGAAGGTGAGGGCACCCTCACTGACACTCTTAAATACAAATTATGATCCGGTGATAGGTCTGAGATGGGTATCTGATGGGTATCATCACCCGGTGCTGGTGCTTGGGATGCTTCCATCTCCTAAAGGTGGTACGGTGATTGTCACCTTCTCACCCAAATCTGCAGGATTTGAGATTTTATTTATGGCCAGGGAGCTGCACTGGCCCCATTTCACAGATGCATTGGCCGAGGGTGCTGTGGACCTTCCTGGGTGCTTCCCTACATCCATCCAGGCTTCCAGCCCTGCTCCACATTTCCTAACCCCACAGAGGCATGCGCTGTCATGAGCAATAGTTATGTAGCCCAGACAAGGATGTAAATCCAGCAAAAAGAGCCCCCCCAAAAGCCTTTTATCACCCAGCCCTGTTGGCTGGGGAGTGCAAAGGGCACTGTGGAGCTTTCCCAGCTTTACTGGGAGTGTCATGCAGTGGGATGCCAGTGTGCCAGTGTGCCAGTGCTGGGCTTTCCCAGCTCAGCTTCTGCCTTGTTTGGAGCTGGAGCTTGTGATTGCACGGAAACAGGGGCAAATTTCTGAGGAACTGGGTTTTTGTCGCTTGAACTGAGTGCAAGGTGCCGTGTGAGATAAAGCAGCCTGAAAAGCAAACAAAACACAGCCGTGTCGTTAAACCTGGTTCTTGGGGCTGTCGGGAGTGATTAAGGTTATTAGGAGGCCGGAGTGCTGATTCTAAGGGAGGGTCTTGTTTTTAAAGACTGCAGGGGCCCTCTCAACCAGCACGCTTGACATTTTAGTGGTTTTTAATTTATCTTCAAGTGTCCTCTACCAGCCAGCGAAGGAGATGCTCCAGTCTCGGTTGTATTTCTCGGTGGCCATCATCCTCAAGTGGTGGTATCTCCCGTGATCTTGCTGCAGTATATGAAGAAGTGGTGCATGGGGTTGTGCCCTTGGTTTGGGTTTTTATTTTATTTTTTTCGTCCTTTCAGTTACAAGAAAACAAACAAAACCACCCCACCTTGCGGGGATTTGCTCGTAATTTAAACTAAGGTGCTGGGTTTCAGCTCCATTGTTGAGACTGGGAGGAGGAGGAGGGATTGGAGGGCAAAGGGGGTGGATGTTGCAGTGTGCAGAGCCGGGATGGATGCGGAAGCATGGGGTGAGACACAGTGTGGTGCAGCGCCGCAGGGCTGGGGGGATTAGCAACAAAGGAGCAGTTTCATTTTCCCTTTTTGGGGGAAATCCAGGAGTTTGACAAGTCACCCTTTAATCCCCTTAAAAACCATCAGCAGCTGGAAGCTGATCATCAGCTGGGGCGGTTGACGTCCAGCACCTTAAAATAGACCTGACCCATCAGGTTGGGTGAAACCCCGTAGCTGGGAGGCACCGCTGACCTTGCTGGCAGTGCCCGTTGGGCCGGCTGCACATAGCTCATGCAGGCGTTGTCACCTGTCTCCTGTCCCCGGGGCAGCTCCGCTGGCTCCCTCCCTCCTTATCCCACATGTTACAGACACATCCATTCACAGGGCACATCCAGCTTGTGGGGCGGCACCGTTGGGCACCCCAGCCGTCGGGCACCCCATCCCACCGTGTACCAGGCGAGTGGTGGGAGAAGCCATCTTCCCAAGAGTCTGGTGGTGTGATGGAGACCACCAGGCTGGTGGATGCGGAGCCAGGGCTGACGGATTCCCTGTAGGGTTTGTAGGACTGTTTGGGGAAGGAGGAGTAATCGGGTTTTCCACCATCCCAAGGCTGGTTTTGTATCCTGCAGTGCGATTCCCACTGGGGGCATGGGTGGTGGTAAACAAGGTCCGCTCCTGCCCTGCTGACGGGGAGCTAATCCCAGTGGGATGGTGGCACTGGTAGCTGCTGTGACTGGGGCCATTCGGATCAGTCAGCACTGTCTCAATATAGGGCCTGGGTAACCTTTTGCTTTTTTATCCTGGTGACTCCTTGGGACCTCTGCCAAAGTGGCGTGGCGCGCGTGCCAGCCGTGGAGTGACAGTGCAACTGGGTGAAGCGATGCGCGGGCTGATGGGGACCTCAGTGGCGCTTGGCTCAGTGCCATGGGCACTTGCTCTCACCCCCCCCTCCACGTGAGTTCCCAAAACAGCCCCCCCGCCCCTTGTTGGAAACAGCTGAGGCTTCACCCTGGCTCCGTAATTGGGGTTTTTCCCACTTTTGGCCGGCGTCCAGGTGCTGTAGGGAATTTTCTGGCATGTCACCAAATACCTTAGCCTCCCCTGCTCACTTTTTTTGGGATGATGACCCCTCAGGGGTTCCCTACAAGGCGGGCAGAGCACGGAGGAGGATGCCAGCACTTCCCAACTAGAACAGTGGCCATGCACCCACCCTTGCAGCCAGTGGTTTCCCTGGGGAATTGCTTTTCCCAGCTTTCCTCAACCACAAGCCCGTGTGTCCACGGCGTTGCCATACCTGCTCTGGCAATGAGGGGTGGGAGAACTGGGTACCCCCCATACGCCAATATGACACACATGCAGAAATGCTGCTGCACCCGTTACGGCAGGGATTTGCTGGGGTTTGCCTTCCTCTTCTTGAAGGATTGATTATTCCCTATTGCAAGGGAAGGAGATGCTGCCTGTTGGCATTCATCCCTGTGGAAGAATGCCCGGTGGAGAGGTGTGTGCCAGGCTGGGCATCACCCGGGGGCCCAGCCCAGCTCCCGCACCGGGGCGTTGCCCGTGCCTGCCGTGGGCACTGGGGAGCTCGGTTCACTCCGGGCTCTTTCCGTTCATCCACCCCGAGACAGTTGGGGCGGTTGCAAAACCCACATGACGTGTGCTGGGAATTGCTGCAACACGCTCGCAGGCGTGAGCCATTCCAGTCTCTCCCAGGCACCTTGTACAACAGGTCCTGCCAGCTGCCGGCGCAGGCAGGATGCGGGGCTGCCTGCGGCACCCTGCCTGCACCACTGCCTGCACTGCTGCCTGTACTGCTGTCTGCACCGCTGCCTGCTGGTGGCACTGGCTACAGGCAGCAAAGCTCCTGCCCCTGCCTCATCCTCTGTCGAGCAGAGCCGGCGGGGCAGGAATGCAGCTGTGGTGTGGAGGATGGCACAGCCCTGGGTTGCATTAACACATTTTCAGGCTTTTTTTTCCCCTCTTGCCCTTTTATTTGTAGAACCCTAAAAATTTACCTGATGCAAGAGCCCCCACCCCCAGCACATCCCTTGAGAGACAGAGCAGGGTGAAGCATGGGGAAAAGCCCTCAGGAGTAGCTGCCAGGTCGCAGCCCCATGCCGGTGGCAGTTGCTTCGCCAGGACTCATCTTGGGCATGCCTGGCAGCTGTGCCGTGCCACCCACTGCCCTCCGTGTAAGGAGCAGCTCCGGGTGCTCCGAGCCACCTCCTGGACTCGCTGGCACTGGCAAGAGGACAGAGGTGGCATGCTGGCAAGCTCAGCCCCATCATCCCTTGGCTCTGCACACCCCAGGGGAACTCCAGCCTGGAGGTATCCTGTCCCTTCGTCCCTGCATCCCACAGGGCATAGGCAGGGGAGCATGGTACCACACCGCTGTAGCACAAGATCCCGGCGCCGTGTCCCCGTGCAGGCACCTCAGTACGAGATGGAGATGGTATTTTGGGGCTGCCGGTGCTGGCAGCATGGCTTTGGGAGCATCTGCTCTGCAAAACCCGATGGTGGAGGAGGCAAGCTCACTGGACCCTGTTTCTCCCCATCTTTGGGGCATTTTTTGGCTCTGGGTTTGGATTTAACTGCCTGGTGATGTTTTTTTGCTTGCTGTCCCTGGTGCAGAGCAGGAGCAGGGCTGGCAGCTGGCCTTGCCGGGGTGGGAAGCTCCGTGTGCTGCTGGAGCGGCATGGGTACTCGCTGCGTGGGCTGACTTGTTGGGGTTCGCCCCAGGCACACAGCCGGGCCCTCCTCAGGGAGGAGAAACAACCCTCCCGCAGTGCCTGCAGCAAAGGAACCTGCTTTGAGCACCCACCCGTTACCCTGTCCCCAGGGACCAGCTGGGACAGGGACCCCCGGGGCACGCAGCCCCCCCAGCCTTGCCCAGCGGCATCCCCAAAAGCCCCTTTCTTGGCCATCTCACATCAGGCACCAAAACGAAGCTTTTGTTTGCAGCTCTTGGCCTTAATCTGTACGCCTGCAGATCCTGTGCGTAAAAGGGAGATGAAATCCTTCCCTCTTGGGGGGATGTTGCGTGAGCGGGTGTTGGTGCTTGCCAAGGAGTCAGGCGTTTCGGCCGGAGGGTTTGTACAAACCCCGCGTGAAGCAGTGGGAGCTCGCTTAATAAAGCTGGAGCCTGCCGAGGTGGAAATCAAATCTAATGGCAGCTCCTCAAGTGAGGGTTGTGCCTCCTGTGCACCGTCTGAATCGGGTCTGGTGGAAAAAAAATCATCTGTGATTAAAGATTGACGGTAATTACATAATGGGTATGCACCAGATGATGCCCAGACAAGCTCCTTCCTGGGATTTCCCAACTTTTGGAGTGTTTAACTTTGCAATCATCCTAAAGTGCTTCTACCATGGGGGGGGTAATTATTGATATTACGGCAGCACCCGGTGCAGTTGCACAAGGCTCAGCAGCAGCACCGTGGCTGCTGGAGCCAGGTTTGTGGGCAAGCTTGCACCTTCTGATAGCCGGGGTGGCTCTGGAGCACGGTCAGGTGCTGGCGAGGGATCTCCCCATTCCATACCCAGCATTGCAACAGCAGAAAAGGAAAAAAAAAAAAAATAAAGAGAGGAAAGCTGCTTTTTGGGTCTGTCGGTGAAGCGAGCAGGGCAGCTGGGGCCATGTGCTTACTCTGTGACCAGCCGATGACGAAGAGGCAACGTCAGGATGTTCTTGATGGCAGGCCAGCTATTAATCCATGTATTTTAGCAAAACCCCCAGTTTATTTCTTAAGGTTTGTGTAAGCAATGGAAGCGGGGAGCACTGGGGGCGGGGGGAGCTTGTCTGGGATTAAACTCGCCTGAAAGCCAAGCACGCCAAGCTCGTGAGCCCGGGGAGAGCTTAATTAAAGTCAAAGGAGAAGCGTTTCCAAGAAAATAATACGGGGTATTTAAACGGGATATTTTTGTTCTGGGCCCAGAATGTCTCCTTTCCCTCTTCGGTGTCAGCTTTAATAAAACAAAATGAGATCTCCAAGAAAAACAAATTGGAGCTCTTAAAAGGCGCTGCGGAGATAAAAATCAGTAACACTGTTGCTGGTAACACCTTGGGTTATTAAAACGGAAAGAATGCTAACGATGCGATTTGCATTGGCCTTTCTTGTGGCTGCCCCCGGCGGGAGCCTGCTCGCCCTGGGAGGGGGACATGGGCACCCCTCACCGTGGCCTCTGGGCTGGGGTGGGAGCACAGGGAGCGGGCGGCTTCTCTGGTCCGGCAGATTGGGGCATAGCTGGGAGGTGGTCATGCGGGGGGGATTTTGGAGGGCTTCATGTTCCTTTCCTAAGGCTGGTGAATAGCGCTGTGCTGAAAACTCGCAGGTCAGGAGTGGCGCTGAGGTAAAATATGAAAAAGCTTGAAAAAATGGCAAGAATCAGGATTGAGGGGACACCAAACTTAAAAAAGGAAATTAAATCAGGGCTGATCTTGTTGGAAAGGATGCCATAGCCCAGCGAGCTCTTTCAGAGGTGACGAATATGGAGCAAGAGAAGATGGCCTCAAGTTGTGCCAGGGGAAGTTTATGCTGGGTATTAGGGAAAATTTCTTGACCGAAAGGGTTGTCCAGCACTGGGACAGGAGCCCAGGGATGTGGTGGAGTCACCATCCCTGGAGGGATTTAAAAGACGTGTAGATGTGGCACCTGGGGTTTAGTGGTGGCCTTGGCAGTGCTGGGTTAATGGTTGGACTTGCTGATCTTAAAGGTCTTTTCCAACCTAAATTGATTCCATGAAAATACCCAGCTGGACTTATTATGGCCTGAGGACTGCTGGGTGCGGCTTTGTTCGGCACGCTGAGCCAGCGGGCTGGGGAACAAGGGTCAAGTCCTCTAAAACCAGTGCCCTGAGCTGGCTGGTACAGCTCAGCGTGCCACATCCCATACCGAAGGGCTGCTCTCCAGTGCCCAGGCTGCCGGCAGGCTCTCCCAGCTGCACGGCCACAGGGTGCTCCCCCGGATTGCTGAAGCAGGGATGTGGGAGGGCTGGGGAGCAGCTGATGACGTAGTTTTGCACTTTGGTCCCTCAACTGTCTGCTTCTACCTTCCTGCAGGCAGAGTGGGTTAAAAGCTGCTCCTTTTTCCTGTGGGCTTCCATGCTGGCCAGAGCTGGCTGTCTCCTGGTTGGAAGCTGGCAGATGCCTCCAGTGCCTTCCTGGGATGCCACCTGTGTCTGCGGGGATGGGACTGGTGCGCAGGCATGAGCGTGATGCTGCTGACCCAGCTTCGGGGTGAGGAAGCTGGTGCTGCCAAGGGGTCCTCTCTGCCCATCTGTCTGCCAAGCAGGAAGATGCTTTTGTACACGGTGGCTTTAAAATGCCTGGCATGATGCTGTCTGCCCCGTAAACCCAACCTGGGATGGGGGTGCAGAGGCCAGCTCCTGCCTCCCTGCCCTGCCTAACCCCATCAGATAAGGCAATTACAGTTTATCACTTAATTGGAGAGTATAATAATACCAGAGTGTTATTGAGATAGGACGTTGCCAAGGGATGAATATCAGTGGTGTTGGGTTCTTGGTTTTTTTTCTTTTCTTTTTTCAAAATAAACTCAGTGGGGCCTTGGCGCTGCTGGAGGTGTGAGGTCTTCACAGGGCTCCTCTTGCCCTTACCCCACCGCGGCCCCTGCCTGCGGGGAAATTCAACATCAAATAAAAGCCATGCTGACCGCCCCGGTGCCAGGGAAGCTTGCCCACAGTTGGTGAGAAACCAGCCTGTGAGGGGAAAGGGTGAGGACTCACAGGGATGTTGTCGACCGCTTTCTGGATGGCTTTTCCTTTGCACCTTGGGCATGTGGTTTCCATCCCTTGCAGGTTTTTCCTGCCCTGCTTGGCAGTTGCAGGGTGCATGCTTGCCGCTGCACGTGGGCATCGGGCTGATGCTGCGTGGCTGGGTGTCCTGGGGAGGGAGAGCGGGGTGTGCATCCGAAAAAGCCCTTGAACAAGGCTTTTGTGCTCTCGGTGTCATGTATGAAATGATCTACCAGTGCCCCTGCACTGAGATGGGCAAAGGAAAATTTCATATTTGGCAACATTCATATTGGCAATATCCATCTTGCCCAGCTTGCTGCAGCTGGTGTGGGAGAGGTGAGCAAGGTATCGGCCCTGATACCTGGAGCTTTGCTTGTCTCTGACCTGCAGGGTCCTGGTGTTCCACTGTCCCCACAGAACCCTGTGGCCATCAGAGCGGCTACATGCTGCTGGCATCGGGATTTGAGGCGTTTCCCTGCCCAGACTGGACTGGCTGGAGATTTTCTGCCTTGAAAATGGGGATTTTCTAGATCCATATTGGTGTAGGGTGGGTTTCTTGCTAAGGACTGAAGTTTTGCCATGTTTGCCCTGACATCTGCAGGGTGGGGTGATAAAACCTCAGGATGTCTGGGGACAAGGGATGGAGCCACAGCCTTTCAGCTGGGAGAGCCTGGCCCTTGCAATCTTCATTTTGGGAGAGGGCCTTTGTTAGGGGAGATCCATGTAAAATCAAATATGTTGCCCAAAGCTAAGAAATCACGGCAATTTTTTTAATAATTTTTTTTTAAGCTGTTAAACTCTGCCCTGCTTCAGTTCATCAACCAAAGCCTGAACCAAACAGCCCGGAGTGGAGGTACTTCAGGTCCTGATTTGACCTCTGCTACTGGCTGTTAACCCTCGCTCGCCCATCCCAAGCTACACGCCAAGATAAGATTAGCCCAGATAAGATTAGCCCGTCTGGATTTCAGAGCCTGTTTCCCTCCCTTGGGGCAGCATCCCTCTGAGCCCAGGTTTCCCAGTCACCCCGTTTTCAGTCCCTCCAGACCCCATTTGTGCCCCACTAGCCTCATCAAGCAAAACAGGCCACAGAAAAAAAGCAGAAAGCATTTTTTACAGCAGGGTGGCGGAGAGTTTTTCTGCCCAGTGAAGGCGATTGCTTAGACTTTTATTGCAGGGTAAAGAGGCATGGAGGAAAATAACACCAAACCAAAAAGCTGTTGGGAGGATGATGCCAGGCAGAGCAGCACAAAAAGCAACGTCTTTGAGGGTTTTAATGTTTCTTCTGCTTCCAAAGCAGGAATTAGCTGTTGCAAAATATCAGGCATTGCTGGGTGATGTTGGCCCCCTGGCCACACGCCGACACTTTTTGCAGCAGATAGCTCTTTCTTTTATCACACAGCTGTGCCGGGGCAAAGCTCAGGCTTTGTCTGAGCATTTGAATTCGGGAGGATGATGAAGAGCAGACAAAGCAGGATGCCAGGGCTGGTGTGCAAGCAGCAGGTTGTTGGCTGGTTTCCCCATTAGTCAGGGCTGGTGACGAGTCAATCTCCTTTTCCATTTTCTTATGAATGAATCAGTTTTGGCTCAGCCCGATGGTCAGACTGGTTAAGCGAGAAGCAGCTGGTATTAGTCTCATTAGCAATGGAGACAGAAGCAAGCCTCTCCCTGGCTCTGCAAATGCCACGTGATCCCCAGCCCGCAGCCACTGTCTCAGTGCCCAGCAGGACTGGCAGCAGTGTGGGAGACCCCAAACCCCAGCTGATGGGGGTCTGGCTTCTTCATCACCCCATTCCCTTACACCTCTGTGCCCCTCCCGGTTCCTCGACACACTGAAGCTTCATGGCCAGGTCGAACCCAGTCGTGCATGCCAACAGGGATCTGCATCCCGTGCCTTCTGCTGTTCTAGTGCATCTCTCCTTGGCCAGTGCCACAGCACAGATCTTTTTCTGGGGGGGAAATATCGGCTTCAGGGTGCCTGTGATTGCTGCTGAGCTGCAGCTGGGGAGCACAGCTCGGCTGCATTTACCGTTCCAGTTCCAAGGCAGCCACAGCTCAGAGTTGGTCCTTGGCCAACAGAAAGGGCTTGACATCTTGCTGTGACTTTGGCTGTAGCAGTTGGGATTTGGGAACCCTTCCTGCCCAGGGCAGGGACCTGGGGAAGGGATGTGCAGGCAGCAGTGAGCTGCAGGCTGCCTCTGCTCGGCCCCATGGTGCAGATTTACCCCGGTGTCACTGCTCTTCCCGTCATTGCTGGCCCATGGCACAGACACTTGGCCCCGTGGTGGCACTCGACACCTCTCCCCCGCGGGGGGAGAGGCAGCCACAGTGCCGCTGCCATGTGCGTGTACCAGCTCGTTGCAGCCAAGCCACGCTTTGGAAGGGAGAGCCCCATGTTGGGGTCATTGCAGAGATTGAGCAATCTGATGGTGCTTCGGCAAAGGGACCATCCCCAGTGCTGTCACAGAGCAGCTGATGGCTGGTGTCCTCCAGCAGACTTCCACGGTCTGGTGCTGGGGCAAGTGGTGGGGTTAGATCCACCCTGTGCTCGGGGCTTTGCATCCCAGGGCTGTCTGTGGTCCCTCACATCCCTCCTTACCCCCAAATCCTGGGCAGCTTCAGCTCTATGCCACTGGAACTGCTTGGCCCCTGCTTTTCCCTTTGCCCCTGGGCAAGGATGGGTTTCATGGGAGAAACTGGAGCTCAGACGCTTGAAAACAGCCTGGGGACTGCAGCGTGTTACCTACAGAAATCCCACACCTGGCACCTGTGGAAACAGTAATTTTGATTCCTGCCCCTATCCCAAAATGCAGTATTTCCATGGAGAGGAAGAGGAGGCTCCCTGGCCACAGGGGCAGGATGTATGGCTTTTAGATCTGAATTGCAGGAGAACCCAAACTTACCCTGTAACCGATAGAAACCATCATTAACCTGCCCTGTTATTTATTCTGATTGCAAAGCCCTTGATGCAGCAAAAAGGAAGGCATTTGTCCGGGGAAGCATATTAATGTTTTACTGGGCTTCAAAACACTTTGCTGCCGAGGCACTTTGTATGGTACGGGCTGTCCCCAGTTCCCCTCGGCCTCGTTAAACATTGCGCGGCTGTGAGGAAGGCTCGGCGTGGCTCTGCCCGCAGCCCTCGTGTGGGCTAAAGCCCTCAGGGGTTGCTTTTTTAATATATATGTATATGTGTGTGTATACACAGATGCACACAGGCGTGTATATATATGCACATGTAGGTATATATGTGTGTGTATGTGTATTATGGATCCCCATTCAAGGTGTATTGGCAGGAGCTGGAGGGCTGGGGGCTGGGATGCTGATGGGAGATGCGGGGCTGGGTACCATCCTGCGCAGGAAACCCCGATGCCTCCTCCGTGGCTTTTCTCCTCCCGCCTGGAGCATCAAAGGGCAGGGCTGGCCCTTCCCGCACCGCGGGGCAGCTGCCGAAGCCACCCAGTGTCTGAAAAACTTTCAAATGAGAGCAGGTCAGCCAAAAGTAACAGCCCATTGGCAAAGGGGTATAACCTGTTTCTTGTTTGGGGGGGTGGGGATTAAATAAAATAGAATAGCACTGTTCTTTAGTTTCCTTTAGCTATCAGATTTGCTTAATTACAGCATAGTCTATTTTCCTGAGATATCCAGTTGTTCTGAAATGTGTGCTTTAAGGTAAGGAAGCTCCAAGAGATTGAAATCACATGGATATTTTACCCCTCTTGTGGCCTCTGAATGTTTGGTTTAATGACGATACGCAAGTCTTCTGTCCTTTTGGGACTTTTTTTCCCCCACCGGTAGGCTTCAGGAGCAGTATCCCAAGGTGTCAGTATCCCAGGGGAAACTCTCTGGCACTGGAGGAAGAAGTAATTGCCTGATGGCCACCAGGAGAAGAGCCCAGCTCTTCCATCACGGAGCCCTCTGGCCACCTAGACGTGGCTGGGGCAGCCCGAGATGCCGTGGCTGCGTGCCCGCTCGAGAGCTCTGCTCAACCTGCTTCCAAACAGCTTTTCTTTGTTTATTTTGATTTTTGAAGATATGTGCTCAACAGAGGAGACTCCCCAGTGGATCCCCCACTGTGGTCAGTCATCACCTTGTGCTGTCCCTTGCACTGATGGGGGGGTTGGGGCTGGGGCTGAGCTTCGGGGTGGTGTAGTGGGAGAGCCCAGGTGAAGAGGCCATAGCAGGGAGGTGTTATCCTTTGTGAACAGAGCTCGAGGCAAAACAACTTCATTGTTGACTGGCACAGCCTGGAGAGGGGCCTCCCTTCGGAAAGCACCCGCAGCAGCCGCTGCTGCCGCCTAGATTTTCCCTTTTATACTTCTAGCCCCGTGCAGAGTCTGGTATTGGGCGGACTTGTGTCTTCAGGGAAACTGGGGCCTTGTTGGGTGTAAGCAAATAGGTAACATAACTGAAATATTTTGGTAATATTTGGGTGGGCGGCTCTGCTCGGGTGCTGGAGGGGAGGCATCGCTACCTCCCCAGCGCTCTGCCTTTTGGGGTGCTTGCCCCAGGGGGGCTCAGGCTGAGGTTGCCACAGCATTTTTATCCCCTGGAGCCTGGGGGGTGCTGGGGGATGGTTAGAGGCTGCGGGGTGGCTGGAGGGAGGATGCTGCCGTGCAGCACCATGGCGGGGCAGAGCCAGCGGTGCCAGCGGTGCACGTGGCTGCCACTGGGAGAAACATGGGGGATGCTTTCTTCCAACCTCACTCATCCTCGGGGTGCCCCAGCCTTGGCCAATGGGTGCTTGGGAGATTTGACTCTTCCCACACCATCCCCATCCCCCCAGAGGAAGGCTGCTGGCAGGTCCCCGCCCTGCTCCCCACAGCACATGCGCCCAGCCAGGGCACAGCTCTGCTCCCCAGTGCTTTCCAAAGCATCAAACAGCCTTCAGGGTTCACAAGACAGTGGGTGGCTGTGGGCGGTGGTGAGGACACCCCAACATGGGGCTGGGGTGATGCAGCCACTGGGGGTGGCAGGAGCCGTCCCTCCCCGCGGGGCTCCCCTGAGCTGGGTGTTTTGGGGAGCTGCCTATACAGGCTTGGGGTGCAAAGTGACAAGAGCCAGGCACTGTATTGCACTGGAGAGGAGGGGAAGGGACAATTAATTATTAATCGGTCCCCAAGGGGGATGTGGGAAGGTGTCTGCACTGAGCACCACACACTGGGAAAGGGTTGGGCCGCCTGGGAGATGTGGCGGGGAGGAGGGGGCATGATGTGCAGTGCTGAAGCCTGGGCTGGGGTCATTCCTGCTAGAGGTGGGAAGGTGCATCACTGCCTTCAGCTCCCTGAAAAGTTGCAAAAAAAGGTCATAAAGCTATTCCCTCTGTCCAGCGAGGGACAGGTTGCAAAGTGATGCTTTGGAATTTTGCAGCAAGGAAGGTGTTGGCTGGGAGAAGTCCCTGGAGTGCAAGAAGATCAGCTGTGGTCTAGGGGAGGGTCGGAGATGCCCATCACCAGAGAGTTTGGAGAAAAGGCTGGGCAGAAGTCTGCCAAGGCTGGGAGGAGACCATAGATGCTCTGCAATGGCACCTATTTGTCTGACACATGGTGGCTTAAGTGCCTGGGCCAGGTGAGACACTGTGGCCAGGGTTCCCGGGTTTGGTCTCAGGCATGCTGTGGCTCTCCCCTTAATGGTCAGGGCTGGCAAAGGGCTGGAAGTGTTTTTCGCTGGAGTATCCCTTAATTAACTGGAAGGGAAGGCTGTCAAGCACCCAACTCGGGGTGGGGTGGAGAAATCTCCATGAGCCTGTGACCAGCCCAACATTTTGCCCCCTTTTATTTTTCCCAGCCTCTTTGTTTTCTCTTGAAAAAAGGGTGTTTTTCTCTCTCCTTCCATTTAACTGCTATTTATTTGCTGGTAAGTGGAAGGAATTCAGCTGGGATCAGCCTGGCTCCTGCCAGCAACTGGAGTTGAAAAGTTTCTGGGGGGGAGATGTAAGAGCAGAGCAGGGGGGTTGTTTTCCACCCACCGCCAGTCCCCGCTCTGTGGGTCCCTGTGTCACAGCCAGCCAGGTTGGGTGGGTTTAATTCTTCTCTTTTTACTGGGATGTTGACAAGTGCCTGTGGGATTTGCGGAGGGAGGAGCATGGACCCGGGCCGGAGGGTTTCTCCTCGCCATTAATGGGAAACAGAAGATGGCTCAGGAGAAATTTGGCAAAGAGGGAAGCTTTTCTGTCTCTTACAGCTTGGAAAAAAGCATCCTTTCTCACCCCAGCCTCCCCGCAGAAGGCGGAGGGTTCCCAAACACAGCCCAGGCAGGGTTTGCTGGCGGGGGGAGAGGAGACAGACAGTGCCCGGTGATTTCACAAGGGATGGAGCAGTCTTGGGCCACCAGCCACGTTTGGGGAGCGGTACCCAACCTGCCTTCTGTCAGGGGCTGAGGGCTGTCCCACCTTCTCTCTGAGGCATCAAGGGGTTGGGATGCCTCAGGTGCTTTCACCTGGGCACATTGGGAGTTTCTGGGGTCCTGCAGCCATGTCTTGGGTATGTCACCAGGTAGATGGAGATGCGATGCCAGCAGGGTTTGCACTGGGTGTAGGCACCCGTAGGGATGCACACAGATGCCGTGCCTGGCCGGGAGATGAACCACTGACCTTGGCATAAAGGGCCCTGTTGGCATTGTACCCTCAGCCCAGCCTGCGAGCTGCGGCGCTGCTTTGCTGTCTGCTGTGCCACGCGCTGGCCAGGAGCCATGAGCTCTGCATCCCGGCAGGGTACCACAGAGCCAGCCGAGCTGCCCTGAGCCGGGGAAATGCCATAACAGCCATGTGCATGGGATGGCTGGCAGGGTGCTGGAGCCCAGGTAAGCGTGGGGCAGGGGGTCAGGTGCCCCCAGAGTTGCCCTCCTGCCCTTTTGGGGTTTCAGGGGTCCCCCCAAAAGTGGCAGCACTTATCTGGGTCCCAGGCTGGGAAGTGGTGGCTGGTGCTGGCTGGCCATGTGCCCCAGTGCAGCTGGCCCAGCCCTGGCGCCAGTAGCAGGCTTGGAAGGGCTGGCAGGCTGCCCCTCACTTTGGTCATGCCCTCACAGGTGCCCACCCACTTGCATCCTCCCTGCCCTGTTTGCAAACATGTTTTTGCCTTGGGTGGTCGAACATGTCTTGTGGAGCGGTCTCTTGGGGCTGGTGGTCTCCAAAGGAAGATAAAGCAGTGGGGTGAATTCCTGAACCTCCACAACCCCTGTCTCCCAGATGCACTGTCCTCCCAGTTGTCTATGGGCTGCAGGAACTGGTTACCAGTATGAGTCTACCAGTTACCAGAAGTGGCTGTGGTGTGGATTTGGAGGAGATGACACATTTTTGGGCTGAGGGCAGGGGAAGGGTGGCCCCACTGCCCTGTTGAGGAGAGGAGGATGGCCATGGCAAGGTGTGAGTGCTGAGCTGTTCCCAAGCTTGTACAAGTGACTGGAGGAGGTTAATTATAGCCAAAGCCCAGTGAAGTTTGGTCAGGTCATGGTTTTTTTCAAAGGCTTAAAATTTCAGACGTGCAGCAGCCAGTGGCTGGGATCATGGCTGACCCACACTGTCCCACTGGAGTTAATCATTGCTGTTGGCTCCAGGACCCACCTGGCTTCGGCAATGGGAACTGTTTCCTCAAGAACACAGGGTGAGGAGCCAGCACATGGAACCCCCAACCTTCCAGGGCGCACTGGGCTGGGGAGAGCCAGGCCCCCTGACCCTCACCATAACCCTGAGCCTCACCCAAATCCTAACACTGACCTAGACCCAACCCCTAATCCTGATCCTGACCCTGACCCTCACCCAGACCTTGACCTTTTGCTCTCCCTTTCACTTTGTAAGGTAGATACTGTGTTTGTTGCCCTCTTGGAAGCAATGTGGTCACCCAGAGAGGGGCAACCTGGAGCAGCCGCTTGGGAGCCCTCGCTCTCACCACTCACTCCGATGAGGGGCACTGTGCTGCTATTGGGGCTGGACTGGGGAAAGACCTGGTCAGCTTTGGTCACCCAGTCCCAGCTGGGACATCCCTGGGAGATGCTGGTCCAGCCCTGAGCTGCTATGCTAGGAGATGTGGCCATTGCACGCCAGGAGTGTGTAAATCCCAAATTGCTCCAAAATAAGCCCAGGAAAATAAGGCCAGACACTTGGGGTCTGGCCCCCATCTGCTTGCCTCGCCGAGGGTAGGGTCTCCAAAATGGGACTGGGGACTGCTGGTGGTTTCCCCAGTGTGTTTCCCCCACCCTCCCGCTGCTGAGCTGCCAGATAAACATGGGCACTCCTGTCCTTCGGGTGTCACGCTGCATTGCAGGGGTGACATCCGAGGGCCATCACAGGTAGGGAGAAAAAATACATTAAAAAAAAGGAAACATGGAAAAAATCAGGAGGAAGGCCTGGGTTTGGCATCGCACGTTCGAGTGAGTGCTGGGAGCTGTGGGGCAGCTGGACCCCAGGCTGGTGCCTGCAGTGCTGCGCTCGCTGCTGGTCTTCCTGATGCTGGAAGGTGGCTTTTTATATATATATATATATATATGTATAAAAATACTTTCTTCTCCCTGTGGGTGTGTTTTGAAAAGGGGCTTGGGAACAATGAGGATTAACAAGCAGATAGAGAATTAAATGCAGGGTTTGAGTCTTCAAATGTGTGCACATTTCTGAGCGCATGTTTGTGCCAAGATAAACTCCGTCAGGAATAAACATCATTTTACATGAAAGGCTAATTACAGATTGGCGCTCCGCAGGTGGGAGGAGGGAATTTTCACCAATTAAAATGGAACTTTTCTGTTTTTCATAAAATTGGTGGATTAAAACACAGCCAGGGGCTGGTGAGGTTGACAGTGTGATGGAAGGGGGGGATGCTTGGCCCCGGGATGTGCTTTTTTTCCCCCCAGTACTAAAGAGACTCTGCCAGTTCATTTGGGCAGGAGCTGCTTGAGGGCACTGGTTTTAGCCAATAACAGTTGAAACCCAAGAGCTTCCCTCAGGGCGTGCAGCACTGGGCTTCTCACCCAGGGAGCTGGGACATGGGCAGGCTTGGTCTGATCCAGCATCACTTGGAGTCAGCCAGCCTCAGGAGGGATTGGGGTGACAAGGTCCCCAGCCTCCTCAAGGATGTAGATCATGGAAAGACACTTGGATGGGACATGGTGGATGGGCGCCCATGTTGGGATGAAGTTGTTGCAACTGTAGCTCCTATTTGTTGAGTAACTTTAGTGTGTGGTAGGTGAATCATCTCGCAAAAATTGTATGCCAGAAGGCGACGCAGAGAAGAAAAACCTTCCCAGCCTGCTGAGGGGAGCTCTGGGAAGAAAACTCCAGGCTGGGCACATGGTGGGTTTCAGCTGCAGAGCACATGCTGCCTTGTTGCTTTTGGATGGGTTTCACAAGAATTTGCATTTCTGGACCTGCTCTGGAGCCTCAGAGGCCGAGCGGGAACTGGGCTGTGGATGGGGAGGACGTGCTGCGGCTCAGACACGAGCTTGAACGCCATTTTGCTCTAACCAGGGTCGGATTTTATGGTTTTGGAATGAAACGATGCAAAATGTGTCTGAGGCTGAGTTTCTCCGAGATGTTCCGCGCATGAACCTCAGGCAAACACTCTTGTGCCTGCTGCTTGCCAAGTAAAACCACAGATTTGTCTCCATCTCTACTTAATGTGGCCGCAGGGCAGCTAATATTGGGACTTTTCTCTCACATAAGCTGGTATCTGTCACTTAGTGGTTACAGGAGGTGGCCTGGGCATCATGTCTTAAAAGTCCCCTGCGTCCTTGAGAGTGAGGGAAGGCAGAGAAGTCCGATCAGGAGAGATGTGGTGTTTTTTTAAAAAGCGAAATACATTCCCAGCCTGCTGTGCTCCTGAACCAGTTAAAAACTGATTTTTTAAAAGTCCTCTAAGGCACAGACTGGATGGATGCTTGCTGGGTCTGGTCACTGAGAAGCTGTTGCGTTATCCATGGTCATGGGACCATGCCGTGACGACAGTAGCTGCCACTTCTCCTACGACATTCACATTTTTCCTTAGTCCATCCTAATACTGCCAAGAACGGGGCACTGAAAGGGTCTTAAGTCAGACCTGGCCTTGAATAATTCCATTTATTCCAATTTTCAGGCTGTTGTGGAATTGTTTTCAAAAAAAGGGAGGGGGGAGACGTCAGTCAAACCTGATAAAGGAGGACTTTGTTCTGAAGCTTTAGGGTATGGTACCAAGCAGGACTTGCTATACAATTAATGAGTTTATCTGGCTTTTAGCTGCACGTGATGCACGGTGGCTGCCACCGCACCGCTCCACCACCACCTCTCATCCAGAGGAGCCTGGCTTCTCCCCAGCTTCACTTTGCTGCTCCTCAGCTTCGCTTTGCTGCTCTTTAGCTTTATTTCCTTTCCTGCCGTGCATCGTGGTGGCCTCCTCAGATGTGACTTTGTGTCTGCCTTTATTGAAGCCTTGACCAACCCTCCCCGGCATGGGCTCGGTCTGCAGGGGGTGTTGAGCACATGGGGCCAAGCCGTTGGGGGTGTTTCAGGCTTTACTTTGAGCGAGCAAGAGGATGACGCAAATAGCTTTGTAAGAGCTGAAGATAAAACAGCTGCTTCATTTTCGCTGCAGATGTGCCGTGGGCGGCACACATTAGCTCCGCGGGGCGGGGGCTGCAGCCATCCGCTTCCCCACAGTGTCTGCGTGGGCAGGGCCACCAGGTTCCTTGGGCTCCCAGGCCACCCGAAAAGGGAGTCGGGGGGTGCTGGGAAGGGCTTGGAAGACGTGTGACAAGGTTTGCCATGCTAGTGGGGCTTCCCTGATGCCCAAAAACACGAGTCCAGAAATCACTTATTTCTTGGAGGAGTGGTGCAGCTGGGGAGCGGGAGGTGGATCACCTTTGGCTGCCCCATCTTTCTGAGCGGTGCTGAGTGCCTGGGGCAGGTGACCCTCTGCAGCATGTCCCCGTCCCCTCCAGCGGCCACCCAGTCCCAGCCGCGCGGTGCGAGCAGGAGAAGCCGCGGGAAGCGAGGGAAGACACTTCCTCCAGCGGCGGATCTGAGGTCACCTCCTGGCCCTTGATCCCTCCAGTCCAGGGTATTTGGGTCAGCGGGGAAGCACAGCTGAGAGCGACGTCCCTTCCTTCTTTCTCCCTGGAGATTAATTTTTAAAGGAACAAATAGGCTTGGCCACAAGTGCGACGCAGTACGGGTTTTTTAATGATGTTTTTTGGAACAATGAGCTAAATACCATGGGGGTTTGGATCTGCGTCTCGGAGCAGTGATGTTTTCCCGTGTTGTTGTTTCTCACCTTCCTGCGCCCACCTTGCTCTGCTCTCAGAAATCTTTTTCTGCTCAGGAAGATATCGTCAAGGAAGGAGCTTTTCATCCTTTTGGGATGGCCTTGCTCAAAAGAAAGCTGACCTGGTGTCTGGTGCATGGGACCCACCTGGACCAACCCCGGGGTCCCTGCCCACCTCTTGCTGCCATGAACATGTGGCCATGGTGCTCACAGCCCTCCGTGGCCCCTCGGCATCGCCAGCCCCGTTGAGGTCCTGACCCACATGTGCCAGTCCTCCTCTGCCACGGGGTCCCCAGCAGCATTGTCACTCACTGGTAGGAGGACGACCTGGTGGCCAAGGCACACGCAGTCCCAGAGCTGCTCCACTGTGGGCACAGCTTGATGATGCTTGGCTGGTGAGCAAATGGGTCACCTCCTCAGTTTTTACTCTGTCTTGAGCCCAGAATGAGTGGTGCTGGGGAGGAAGGCTTGGCTTGGCCATGTTACCCACATCTCCTGCACCACTGTTACCCTTGGAGGTCTTCAGCCATGGCATTCCCCTGTCCGTGTTGAGGCCAGATTGCTTTGGCTCTGCCACAGGCCAACAGTTCGGCGATCTTGGTTAAGTCAAGGTGGGAAGGAGCTATCTGCAGAGCTTTACCCTGGGTGATCATGCTGTGGGAGGGCTGCTGGTGGGATGCTCTCCTCGGTCAACCTCTGTGCTCCAGCCATGGAGCTCTTCCCATACCCCAGAGCATCTCCAGGACCACCAGGAAGGTCCCATCAGCTCTGGAGGAAGCCAGGGCTGCAGGTGGCCTGGGCTCAGGGGGCAGCTGGGGCTGCTGCTGTCCCCCAGCCCCCTATGGTGCTGCCGGAGAAAGTGGAGAGGAGTAGGGGGTGTGCACCTGGGGGGTCATGGCTCTCCAGCTGCTGCTTTATTGCCCTCAGGAGGGGCTGTGGGTGGGAGCAGGGTTGCATGGATGTGGCTGGCTTTGGTGTAACTCGTAGTGCCGAGCAGGGTCAGCGGAGAGGTGGCTATCGGGGAGGGACAGCACGTGTTGAGCCGCCTCTAATATAGCCAGCCCCCAGCTCAGAAGTCATCTTCACTCCCCCTTGCAAAAGGAGAGTACTTTAAATGCCCTTTTTTTTTTTTTTTTTTTTTACTGTAAAAGTGTTTTCTGAAGCGTGTGGTGTTTCTGCATAGGCATCCCTTGCGGGGGGATGTCTTTTGGCTGTCGCCAGCCTGGCCGCCCCATGGCACCCAGTCAGGCAGCTCCAAACCCGCCCCCTTCAGTGGGCGCTCCCAGGGGGTGGTTGGACTCACGGCACCTTGAGACTCGATCAAGTCTTAACCCGACTCCTGTCCAAGTTCTGCGCAGCTCTTGAGCTCCTTCCAACCCCATCCTCAGCTGGATTCGCTCCATCGTTTCTTTTAGGATCTGCTTGATCGCACTCACCGCTGATAAGGCTTCGTGCCTCTTGTGGGGGCTTGTCTTTGTGTGCTTCAGTATCTCACCCAGGTTATCAGCCACATGGGGTTGCGAGGTGTGGCTGGGCTAGGAATTAACCATCTCATCCAAACCCCGTGGAAATCAGAAGCAAAGATTCCCCGTTTTTTTCTTTCTTTCTTTCTTTTTTTTTTTTTTCCTGTGGGCTTTAAATCAAGTCACAACTTCTCCAGCATCGGAGGAGCTGCCGAAGGGAAGCCCTGACTCAAGCTGGTTCAGCCCTGACTGGTTTCCACGGGGGGAATGGCTGCCTCTGCCCTTCATGTCAAGGAAAGTCCAGGAGAAGCTTCAATACTGCATTACACAGATTGCCAAAACCAAACCCTTCATCCCCTGGGGCGGTTCCAGGCACTCTGGCTCCGTGTCCAGAGTGGTGGGTTTGGGGCTACACTTCACCTGAGCCCCATTTTTTCCCCAACTCGTGGTTTTCTGCCACGGCTGCTCCCCAGCCTTGCCCTGACTCAGGTGGACGGCGATAGCTGCTGTCACGCTGGGACAACACGGCGGGGACAAAGCGAGTCACCAGCTGGCGGGGGGCTGTGTCCCTGTGGATCACAGCGGGGCCGGAGCCGGGGCTGGGGCGGCTTGCTCCTGCCCCCAGATTTTGCCGAGGTTTCCTTCCAGCGCTGGAGCTCGCCCAGCCCTCCCGGCTTCCCAGGGCTTCGCTGGGAAGCGCTGGGAAGACAAAACCCCGCTCTGGAAGTGAGGCTATTGTTCTTACTAATTTTAACTTGATGTTCTTCCCCAAGCCTATTTTTATTCATTGCTTGTGGTAAGCCCTTTCTCTAAGGTAGAGCAATTTGCCACGGGACTCTTTTTTTTTTTTTTTTTTTTTTGTGTGTGTGTGTGTGTGTTTACCGATTTTAATTGAGTGATATCTCCTTTTTACAAACCCAAAGCTGGAGGAGCTTTTAAGCGCCCATTGCTGAGCCTTTCGCCCTGGGTTTGCTTTGATCTCTGCAGGTGAGTGTGCATTTGTGGGGCCAGAGATTGATACTGCTTATTTGCATGTAAATCTCCGGGTTATTAAGATCCGAATCTGGCCCTTTAAATTTAATACTTTGCTTTATGCTTTTATTTCCGCGTTTCTTAAAGTAATTTCCAAAAATAACAAACTTCAAACATGACGGGACCATCTAACGTTTTACTGCCTTGGCTGGAGTAGAAGGAACATTTCTGGAAGTATATTATCCAATTTAACGAGCCTTTCCCATCTTGGCTTTGCTCCCACCCTTCACCCCCTCTTGGAGTTGTTTTGGACGGCTCTTTGGAGTTGTGCCACCTAATCCCATTAGAAGGACTTTCATTACACTGTGCCTTGTGTTTATAACCAAGAAAATCAGCCGGAGAGGGGGGTCCTCTCCCTCTCCCTCTCCCTTGTGCATTTCGCCTGGTGTTGAGACAAGAGCCTGGCGAGTCCCACGACGTTCCCGCGCAGCCCTTGCTTTTCTTTTTCTTGCTCCACTCTGCATTTATTAAGAAAGACTTTGGAGTAAATTGGGTCCTTGCAAACTTATAATTAATTTGGAAGGGTCAGTTCTTCCCAAGCTAGTGAGGGCTTCTTTGTGTGGTCCATTTTGAAAGCCAGAGGTTGGAGAGGCTGTTATATAGCCAGGATTTGCTTTTAATAGGGACCTGGCTATTTTCTGAAGATCTCATGGCTCTTGAAGTTTGGGTTGTTTTTGTGCGGGGCTGTGCTAAAAGGGTTTGCAGAGCGCTTGGTTTGGGTGCAAAAAAAATCCCAACAACCCTAAGAAAGGAATAAAAAAACCAAGCACATGTCCTGGGGTCTGTGTGGGTCAGATCATGCTTGCTAGCCTAGAGCCAGTGCCTGGAGCTGGGAGATGCTCCACGAGATCCCTCGGCTTGGGTGCTGGGTAGGGCTGGGGGCCCCTTGTCTGTCCATCCATCCTGCCCTGCCTCGTGCCCCTCCGAGGGACCTCTTGCTTCTCCTCAGAGCTGTTAGACTGAGATTTTTTTCCTTACCACATTGCTTTTCTTGAAAGCCTGCCTTTCCTCCCAAAACCAGGCACAGAAACCATTAAAGAGAGAAGGTGGAGGGCAGGGAGAAGATGACAGGGTGAAATAATCTGTGAATAATAAAATTTTCTGAAAAAAGACTGACGGACAGACAGACTGTGGTTTTCTCCAGAGGTGGGTTGGGAGGAAACATGAGATCACGGTCCTTCTTGTGCATCTCCTGGCAGGGCCTGGGGGATAATCTAACCTGGCCCAACCCGCGTGTCTCCCATCGGCTCAGCTGCAAGGGGAAATCCCGCTGAATGTGGGACAAGTGGGAGGTGAGGCAGCCCTGGCTCTGGGCGGGGGGCAGCAGTGACGGGTGAGTGGGGTACCTGGAAACGCAGAGCTCTATGTGACATTAGGAAACTCTTCATAGCCAAAGCCAGGGAGCAGAGGGCTCTGGGGAGCTCAGGAGGCTTTTGGCTGTGGAGATGTCCCCTGTGGATGAGGCATCAGTGGAGGCATCATTACATGCAGAGCAAGGGCCGTTGGAAAAAAGTGTTGAAAGCTGGGCGGCTTCCCTAGCACACGTGTGAACCCAGCGGAGGGGAATGAAGGGAAAACCTGGCTGTGCCGCTGTCACACGGGCCAACAGCGAGACGCTGCAGATCGCACTCCATCCGTGACGCCGGCAGGCAGCATGGGTGGTAACTGTGTTACTTATGAGCTGTGCTGTTAATTAAGGGTGTGATGGGGCTGCCTCTCTGCCGAGACTGCCTTCAAAGCTGGGGCTGGTCCCTGACTGTTCCCTTCCTGGCCCCCGTTTGATGTCCCACCCTGACCGTCGCCTTTCTTCTCTCTCTCCCTAGCATGGGTCGGCTCCTTGGCCATGGGCATGATTTTTTTCTGCTCTCCCATCGTCAGCATCTTCACCGACCGGATCGGCTGCAGGACCACGGCAGCCTCGGGAGCTGCCATCGCCTTCATTGGACTTCTCTCCAGCTCCTTCACCAAGTAAGTCTGCAGAGAGGCCATCCAGCCCTTCAGCGAGCTCCTCTTCCTCACTTTCCCTGCAACCCCCCTCCCTACACATTGCTGCTGCCTTTTGGGGCACAGCAGGTGGTTTCCATCCCGAGGAGAGATCTCCTGGCATCCCTACAGCCCACGTGCAGCCCGTGTGTGCTCAGCCTGTTTCACTCCAAGTTGAACCAAGTTGTTCTTTTGTCCTTACATAACAAGAGAGCGAATTTTACCTGAGTGAGGGACTTTATTTTATGAGATTTCAGCCCTCAGGTCCTTCATTTGATCTTTAAAACAGGCAGCAAGAAGTTGGCACGCTCCTTGCAGGCAGCTCCAAAGAGATGCTTGTGGACAAAACAGTTCTTTGCAACTAATTTCATATTTGGTACTGAAAGTAAATTAATGTTAAAATAATATTTGGTGGGTTACACCTAGCAAGAGGGAGTTTCCATGCAGGGCAGCTGGGGAGAGGGATGCGGATGGGGTTTGGAGCAGTTTGTGCTCTTCCCGTGCCGGCTCGGGTGTTTGCAGCATGTGGGGCAATTGCTACTCCTCGTTTTCCACAGCTGATCCTGTGCCAATGAATTTCTGCTGGGAGAAGCTTGCGATGTGCATTTGGATGACAGGTGTACCTGATTTGATATGAGAGTCTTTCCAACCCAAAAAATCTTTGTGGGAACAGAAAGAGGTCACCTCTGTGGTCCTTTATGCGGCTCTTGTTAGGTGGAGTGTCGAAGGCAATATGGAGACACACTCCAAAGCATCATTTACCCCAGTTTTTCTGAATAGCTTTGGGTTGGATTTCAGTTCAAATCAATATTGTTTTAATTAAAATGCTTCAAGAAGTGGGATTTTTAAAGCCAAGTACACAGTTTCCCGGAGGGCGACTTGCTTGCGCTGTGCTTCTCCCGGCCCACCCTGCCTGCGCAGGGCAATGGGATGCCAGCTGCCTTTGACCTCCATCAGCGAGAGCCTCATGCTTGCCCCAGCCCTGATTCCCTGTGGATGTGTGCTGTGTGATGGGTCCCCGAGTCCCCAGCTGCAGGACCCCCCCTGTTACGCTGGGAGGGGGTCACAGCTTCTGAACCACCTGGCAAAGCCCCAGGGACTAGGGCAGATTGCGGTCAGGGCACTTGGGATGCTAAAGCCGTCTTGGTCTGCGGCACAGGCAGTGGCGTGGAAGGAACCACCCTCTGCTCCTTCCTCCACAGATGCCACCCCTTTGTATTTCAAAAGATAATAGTTATCGGAGAAAGTACAGTTGGTCCTGAGGAAAAGTATGCCCAGGCTCCTGGCAGTGAGCTCGCAGGCGCTTCCCATGTAATCTTGCTTTCCTTCTAATCAGCAAGGCTTGGACTTCCCCCCACCCCCCCTTTTCTAAAGTGTTTGTGCAAAAGAAAAGAACTCTGGGGACCACATCGCTGCCAGTGGCTTGTTATGTTGGGCTCAAAAAAAAATTAAAAAAAAAAATATCAAACAGCACAGGCAGAGAAGAATATTTTATCCAGGAGAGCTTCAGAGCTGAAATCCCCATTCGCTGCCTTCTCGCTCTCAGTTCACATTCCTTTGGCTGCCTTTAAGGGAGCACAGAGCCCCTCCGCAGCTGGACCGCAGCGAGGGACGCTGCCTGCGGCACAGCCGAGCTGGAGCCGGAGGAAGAGCAGCAGCGGGGCTGCGGGATTTTGGCACTGCTCCATCTGGATGGAGAAGGCCAATCCCGAAATTTGGAGCTAGCGGCTCCTGCTCGCCCAGAACAATGCAGAAGCCTTGTTTTTTTGTCCCCTTTGCCAACTCCCCCAGCTGCAGCTGGAGGTGACCCCCCCCAGTGCCGGCTGGGCTACACGCACCCGATTCTCCAAAAGTGGTTTGCTTTGTCCAGGCGGAGCCGCAGTGGTCCCAGCACTGTGCCGAGATGATCCAACCCCCCCAGCTGCTCAGCCTGCCCAGCAGGACCCCAGCGCCCAGCTCACGCTCAGTGCCTCCTACTCGCAAAACATTGGGAGTTTTGTATGGAAAACACTGAACAAACAAAATCCACTGAAGAGCAGAGCTCTGGGGAAGGCCGAAGTTTTCTGGATGGGGTGGAGGGACGGCTTTTCCTCTCTTCACAGTCTTGCACCGGGTGTCCCCTGTGCTCGTAATCAGCTCTTATGCGCCCTTAAGAAGGGAGAAATCCCGCTTCACCTTCCCCTCGGTTTTAGGGGGGATATGTTAGCGTGAGGAGTGGGAGGTGATGGCCAGTTCAGCAGGCCTGTCTTCATATGCCTCCCAATGCCTCCCCAACCCTCCTCTTCTGCACCATTAAGTGTTCTGTAGTGGGATTTGAGTCCCTTTTCACCTGCCTCTCCTTCCCCGCTGCAATTTCTGCCTGGTTTCTCCCACAGAGAGAAATCCCCCAACCTCTGCCAGCCGGGCTGAGCCAGGGCCATTTGCATGGTGAGCTGTAACTGAGAGGCAGCCACTGAGCGAAACCTCCTCGTCCCAGGAGACACCGTTATCCATGTGAGACCTCACTAGCCGAGGGAGACAATACCACCCTTCCCACCGGAGAGCAGCTTGGCTGATTCCCAGCGAGCAGGGTGGGAAATCCTGGATAAAAAGCATGGCCAAAAGGAGCCCCATCTCATGCAGGGGTGTCTTAGCGTCAACAGGGAGCAGATGGGAACCGCAGCATTTGTCTCCACTTATCCACCACATCAGCTTAGCGGCACTACCAAAGCTGGTGTGACCCAGCTGAGATGGCTGGGGCTGGTGCGTGGGCGGCTGGAGACAGGCTGCACAGCCCAGCTGCTTGCCTGGCTCCTGCAGAGGGGCTCTGATGTGGCTTCGTTCTGGAGTAGCTGGAAATCGCCTTTCATGACAGTCATTTGTCTTTGAGCCACTGGGTACAGCAAGCACGTTCTGCTTTCTGCTTGGCTAGCTAGAGAGACGAGCGCGTAATGGAAGAAATGATGTGCTTGTAAATGTTTTCTCCACTTCAAACTGCTCCATTAGATCTGGGCTGCCGTCTCCTTGTTCACTTCGTGAACAGCACTCACTATTTCACAAGTCCTTCTGTGTGTTGGAGTAAGGACCCCGTTCGTGCAGCATCACTTGCCGGGTGAGCTGCCCAAACGTTCCCATCGCCCTCTCCTCCCATGCAGCATTTTGTGGCAGACTTTTGCAGCTGAATGTATTGCACAGGGGTGAAGAAAAAAATCCTTCATCTGGAGAGAAACACAATGGGCTATTTGCACCGCCTAACTTTAGGCTCCTTTCTCAGCTGCTTCTATTGGGAAAACTGGGCTGGCAGTTGGGAAGCAGCTCCTTCCAAGGGCTCTCAGGACTTTCCACCTGTTCTGTAGAGCAGCCATTTTGCTCCCTCCTCGAGTGCAGCCACCAATGTAAGGTACAAATGAGTTCTATTAACTGTCTAATTGAAGCTCCCAGAGGAGCTTAAAGAAGAGCAACTTAATTAACCAGCCTGAAGCCTGGGCAGAAGTGCAATGTTTCCTTCCTAAGTGCCTAATAACCAGCAGGGTTGGTGCCTTCTGCTTTCAAACACTGGGTGCAGAATGTTTTCAGTTAGTCCTTTCAGTGGGAAAAAAATGGATTTCTAGCTAAAAATAACCCACCCTGCCTACCTTAGAAAAATCTTGCTTGCTGTAATTTAAAAACCATTCAAGTTCGGTCAACTTCCCAAGGAGGGCATCTCCTCTATGCAGAAAGCACTGCCCAGCTAGACTTCATTTTCCCAAAGATTTAATGTGCCAGCTGTGAAATGAGGATAATCCTTGCTTTGGCTAGGGAATAAGCTCCTCAAGGTCAGACTGTCTGTGTAGCACCTGTGGTATGCGGGGCCTGGCTCTTGACTCCAGGTTTTGCAGGACCATGGGGGTGAAGGCTCCCTTACCTCTGCGTAACGTAACCACCTCAATGTGGTTTTTTCCCCACTAGGTCTCTGGAAGTTCGTTATTTCACGTACGGGATCCTCTTTGGCTGCGGCAGCTCCTTTGCCTTCCAGCCCTCGCTGGTCATCCTTGGTCACTACTTCAAGCGCCGCCTTGGCTTGGCCAACGGCATCGTGGCCGGTGGCAGCTGCCTCATCTCCGTGCCGCTCCCCTTCTTCCTGAAGATGGTTGGGAAGGCCATTGGGCTGGCGCACACTTTCCAAGTACTCAGTGCCTTAATGCTCATCCAGATATTCTTGTCCCTGACCTATCGGCCCATCCTGCCGCCTTCTTGTGACTCTCAGCACGATGGGCAGGACAAGCTGGGCAGCCGGAGCGTGCGGCAGCAGTGCTGGTCCCAGACACGCAAGTACTTTAACTTGAGGGTTTTCCGGAGAAAGACCTATCGGATTTGGGCCTTTGGGATTGCTACTGCTGTGCTGGGATATCTCGTACCTTACATGAACCTGGTAAGAGCCTTGGCTGGGACTGGAAGGGGAGGGAGGTCCCTTGGCTCGGGGTGGAAGGGTTCCTCCGTGCGAGCGCGGGGGAGGTGGGGAGGTGGAGGCAGGCAGTAGGGACAGAGCCACCAAAAGCTGCGAAGCTAAGAAACTGCTGCAAGCACGTCCTGTAAACAGGACTAGTGGTGGGAGGAGACAGCTTTTTGATGCCTCTGTTGCCCTCTGTGCCAGGGTGGGCAGGGCGGTCGCAGCTCCTGAGGACCAGCATTGCTAGCAGGAGAGGCGGGGGCTGTACGGTCTGGGGCGGGTGGAGGCGGTGTGTGCAGGTCAGCGTGGTGCGGGTGTGGGGGTCACACAACCACCCCAGAGCCATGAGCCCTCTGCGGGAAGCCTTGTGCCTTCTCGGGATATGAGAGGGATTAACTTACTCGATTCACGTCCTTGTGTCCTTCCCTCCATCCTAGGTGAAATACGTGGAGAAGCGATTTCAAGAAACCAAGAAGGACTGGATCCTCCTGGTTTGCCTCGGGGCCATGTCAGGGCTGGGGCGCTTGGTTTCAGGCCGCATTGGTGACTGCATTCCCGGGCTGAAGAAGATTTACCTGCAGGTATGTTGTGTCCAACCCACCGCGTAGCTGCTGGCGGGTGAGGGGACAGCACCCCTAAATCAGTGTCCACACTCTGCTTAATAACTGGCAACCACAGATCACAAATCCTTTACTGACCATTACCTCACACCCTTGTCTGCTGTTAGCGAAGACAATTTATTGTAGAAGGGTTACAGAGATCTCGTTACTCACTTGACCTGAGGTCTCAGTGTTCGTTCAGCAATCCAGCTCTGTGGTCCCAACTCCTCCCAAACTGCTGGACACCCTCTCACCTTCTTGTGGTTTTTGAAAAACAAACTGCTGAAATCTAGCAGCTAATCCAGCAGCTAATCCTTCCTAAAGCTTCTTAAAAGGTTATTTTGAAGGGCCTCTCCGAGACAAGAGCAGAGGATGGATGGCATTGCTGGGTCCAGAGGAGGGGGCAATGTCAGTGACTTGTTCAGCGTCATCTTCATGAGACAATTCCTGCTGCACATCCCCACTCATCCTGCACCCCGCTGACATGCCCACTTTTGTCTCCCCAGGTTGCATCCTTCATGCTGTTGGGCATCCTGTGCATGATGATCCCCCAGTGCCAAGGGTTTGAGGGCGTCATTGTCATCTGCCTCTTCCTCGGCCTTTGTGATGGCTTCTTCACCACCATCATGGCCCCCATTGCCTTCGAGCTGGTGGGGCCCATGCAGGCATCCCAGGCCATAGGGTACCTCATGGGGCTGATGGCTGTGCCCATGACCGCGGGTACGCCGATAGCAGGTTGGTAGCACCGCCGTGCCGGACCTGGAGCCAGCTGTTGGGAGGGAGCAGATGCTTGTAGAGGCTTTCACCCATGGTGGTAATTTGGCATGAGACCAGACATACAGTTTTGAATTTTATGGCTTATCATGTCACGTGGGGGTTTCAAGTACAGAGGTAGCATCAGTCCATACTACGTCCTGTAGCATTTCAGGGCCTTTCTTCAGGCTGATGAAAGATGACCAGCAGGGGAACAGTGAGAGCAACCCAAGATCACATTAACTGAATTCTGTTTGAAGCCGAGCTAAAAATTGGCAGATACCAGTTTTCTAGAAGTCCTTTTAGATATCTGGGGACTAATTGCCAATCGGCGAGTTCAGCCCCTGGACTGTTGAATAAGCTAAAGCTGTATAAGCACCTCTGATCTTTCTGCTTCTGGCAGCAAAATTCAGTTTGACGCCCTTGGGAAGGAACGTGGGGCTTGCAAACGTCTCACTGCGAGGGTTTGCTGGGCACGGGGCTGGCTGAAGGGGCTCGTTCCCTGGCCGTAATCCTCAGGCAAACGTCTGCGCAGCAGAGAACTCAGAGGGATTTTCCAGTGCCAATAAATGGCGATGTGTTATTCTCCAGGGATGCCTGTCTGTGTCAGAACTTGCCGAGCTAACAAGTGCAGAACCTCATTGGTTTTTAAGGGATCGGTTAGTTTGGAACTGGCAGCATGTATTTCTCAGCCGACATCCCCATGCCGATAACGTACCTGTAAACAAAGTGGGGCTTCCAGGTGGAGGCAATCCGCAGAGGAACAGCCCCTGCCTGCTTTTCCTATTGCCTCCTGGCCGGGAAGGCGCTAGGAAAAGCCACCCAAAATGTCTGGTTGTTTAACACTGTCTCAGCCTGCATGTGGGGTTGTTTGAGCTGGGTCTGGTTGTGTCCTGCTCTGGTTAAACACGGAGCATGGCTGAGGCTTTCCTTCTCAGCTTCTTCGCTACACCATGTTGGCTGTTCACATCCTTCAATCCAGGGCATTAAAACTCCAAGGAATGCCATGGAAAAAAAAGATTGTTTTAAAAACCCAAATCTCCGCAATTCTGGTGGTTGAAGCAAGTTGCAGCTCTCACTTAAGGGAGCAGACAAGTCAGACTGACATGTCTATAACCACTGTTGTTCTCTTTCAGGATACCTCAATGATTATTTTGGGAATTACGACGCGGCCTTTTATTTTGCCGGAGTCCCCCCCATCATCGGTGGCTTGGTGCTCTCCGTTGTCCCGCTGGTCCATCAGAGGATGCTGAAGAAGCAGCGCCTGGATTCTGGCAAAGACAAGATGCTGGTCTCGGAGGCAGTGGTGAATGGGGAGCTGCTGCCCGGCTGCCCTGCCTCCGAGGCACACATGTGACGCCTCCCAAGCACACGTGTGACGCCTCCGAAGCACACATGTGACGCCGCTCGCCACACTGTCGCCACCAGCAGCCTCTCCATAGCCCAAGCACAGGCCCTTTTCTAGATGGACCATGATTCTCAATGATCGCAGATGCACTATGTTTGTAAAGGAAAAAAACAAACAACAAAAAGTTCTTCTAGTTAAAGGCTTTTAACTAGCAGAAACGCTCTTTTTCAGGACAGTTTTGATTTCAAAGCCACCTTTTTTTTTTCCTCTAACCCATTTTTCTAAGGAGAACTCTCACCAGGATTCAAACTTGATCGATCTCCTGCTCCTCTCCCCAGTTTTCTATACATCACGACAGAGGTTTACAGCTAATTAATGCCTTTCTGAAGCAGGTGGAGCTTGTTGCACCTTGCAGCTGTCGGTCCTTCTCCTCCGGTGTCATGTCCAAGCCAGGCAGCCACCTTCCCGTCCAGCACCAGAGGCTGTTTGGGAGCCAGCAGCTCTGAAGGAGGAAACACTGCTTTAGTCCGATGCACAAACCAAATAAATGGTCGGCGAGTCCCACTTTAATCTTCTCTCCTCTTTTTCTGCTGCTCTCCCACACACCCAGGGAGCTGCAGCTGGGACGATGGGGAGCTCATCCAGCTCGGGGGCTGCCACCCTCATCAGACGGAGCCACGTGGGAGCATCCTTCTGCAAAACATGCCTTAAAAATGCCTGGACAAGACCAGCAGGTCCCTTGGCCACTTGCTGCCTCCGTTTTTTCATCCAGCAACTAGCGATTGGGCTCCTGAGGTACAAAGGAGAGGGGCAGCTCCCAGCGCAGCCCACAGCGGCTGGCTCTGCAAGGTGAAAACCGTGGCCAAGCCGATGAGTCGGGCGTTTGGGAGGCATCAGGGCACGCAGCGCTGGGACAGAGCCCCACGTGGCATCGTTCTCTCCGTGCTGGGCAGTGGCTTCGCTGCTGGGCGTAGGGGCACCCGCAGGTGCAGGGATGCAGCTGGCTCAGGGCACAGGGTGTCACCGCTCTTTTGCGGGGCCAGTTGTGTATTATGCAGCAATAACCACGAGTCAGTATTGGCGGGGGAAGCCCAGCGTTTCCAGAAGGTTTAAAAGCCCCGGCAGTGTTTAACTTGTAGCTTGTGCGTTGCTGTGCAGGGTCAGTGCCATGCCTGGGGGGAAAGAGCTCAAGAAAATCACCCAGCCCGTGGGTACCCACCACACAGAGTGAAGGCAGAGCTCAGCCTTGTGTAGAAATTAATCATCTCCAGGCTAATGAGCGTGGCATCGCTAATGAGCATGGCACAGAGCAAGGGAAGTCCTCCTGCCCCGGTGGGTCCCCGAACGAGGTGCCGGCTGGGACCGGGGTACCTTTTCCTGGGAGTAACAACCCAGGAGAGAGCAAGAAACAAAGCTCACATTCATCCTGGCTGCAAAACCATCTTTCATTGGGTTTTCATTTTTAATTCACCTACCATTAAAAAATGAGTAGCCTAAAGAGGGACGTGTGCCATGGGAATCATCCCTTGGTCCCCAGGCAAGTGTGGGGGTTTGTAACACCGAGACAAATCTTTGCTGTGGAAACTTGGTTTCAGTGGCGGCCCCCTCCCGCGGGCAGCAGCGGGACCGTTGTAAATAGGCTCAGGATCCTGCATGCCCCTCTGGCCCTGTTTGTAATCTGTGTTGGCTAATGCATTGTAAGGTCTTGTGGTCTTGTGGCCCTTCTGTCCCCGTATGAGCCAGAAGTTTAACTGGTGTGTTGTGACGTGTCTGTTTATGACTATAAAATGAGATGTCCCGTCATCTCTTTCTTCGATACACTTTCCTGTGACTGTTATTACCCTTCGTTGGCCGTATTGCATCATCTGCTGCGGCTCTGCTGCCCCGGGGCTCGGTTTAGGGCATGCATACACCCATACATTGTGGGGAGCCGAACCACAGAGCCCTGGCTCCAGCTGCGGTGGGATCTGCCAGGCTTAGCCTAGGGCAGGGCATTAAAGTGACGCTTTTCAGGTGGGAGTGTTGGCAGTGAGGCATCTTCAAAGTCACCTGACAGCTGAAGGGAAGAAATGTATTGCTTCGTAACTTCTTTTGTGAGTTTTGGGGCTTTTATTACATCGGGGGTTCTTTAAATCATGTTTTTGACCTTAATGTCCCCCGAAGGAGAGATTATGAGGGATTTAAATTCAAGAAGTAGCTTCTTCAGAGCAGCAAGAGGACCAGCAGAGCTGCCTCAAATCCATGTCTGGCCTGAGCGAGTGGCTGCATGGCAGAGCCCTCTGATGACTGCACCCAGCTTTGCACAAGACTTCGTTGCGGTAAAACCTCTCTGGCTCATTAGGCAATTTTTGGTTCTAATCCCAAATTTCTACAGATTTCCACTTGCCTTAAATGCTGCACCTGCCTGCAGAGGTCTTTGCCCTGGGAGGAGCCTGCATCCAGTGCAATGGATATTTAATGCTGCAGTGGCATCAGCCCAGCTCTGTGCCAGCCAGGAGCCAGTGCTCTTCCCAGGGGGGATGGTGGTGCCCACATCTGTCCCCCCTGAGTTTTGGTCTTTGCCCTCAGCTTTTATTATCAACTGTCTAGGAGATTTCGAGTGACGAGGTGCATTCAGGGCCACCCGAGTTTGGTTGAAGGAATCCATCCTTCATCCTATCCTGATCCAATGTCTGGTACCAGCCTCCCCAACCCACTCTCAGCATCTTTTGTCTGGTTGAGATCCTGCCCTTGGTCAAGACGAGGGCAGATCCTGCTGGGGGGAAGGCGTGTTTGAGCAACAGCAATGAAAGGTTCACCTCATCTGCAAACACAGATGGGAACAGGAAGGGCAAAGGTTGGAGCAGTCTGTCAACATGAAGAGGAGTATTTTGGGGGTTGTTTGTCAGCTAAATGCTGCTGATCTGTGTGTGGTTTGTCCCTTGAGTATCAGGCAGCTTGCAAGAATTTTTGCAGACTTGTGGCATGGCATGTGGGAGGTGGGATTGTGGTGATCTATAAACAGGGAGAACTTGCACTGGTCTCCAAAACATGCTTTTAGCCTGTTGTAGTCTGGTGCTATGACACCACATAGGTCCCTACCTGTTGTGAAAAAAAGCTTCATCCCCAAGCCCCTCCTGCTTCTTCCCATCAGGGTTCGCTCCTCCTGGCCCAGCACATCCATGTCCTCCTCTGGGCAGGCAAGGGCTGAGCAGGGGGCAGCGTTAATGGCAAAAACTACCTTTTACTCAGATTTCTAATTAAAAACCCAAAAATTCTCCCTCTGCTGCAAGTGCTGGGCTGTGATTCCTGCCCTGCTCCCTTGCTCCGGCAGGGGAAGGTGGAGCCTGACACTCCAGGCTTGGCCAGTTTTGGGAGCCAGCGAGGGCACTGGAGTGGGTTGAGTCCCTCGGGTGGGAAGGGGGTGGAAGGGGTTGGGGAGGGCCCAGCTTTGCCCCATGCCCGGGGTGTTTGGAGAGCTGCAGGCGTGCGCGTAGCCTTATGTAAGTGTACAGCAAGCAGGGGACGTGTCCCAGCAGCGCCCTGCTTGGGGCTTGGCTGGGGCTGCCTCTCTAGATCTTTAGCTTGAGGGTGTCCAAAACCAAGTTGTTGTCTTTTCTTCTTTTTTCTTTTTCTTTTTTTTTTTTTTTTTTTTTTTCCCTGCTGCAGAGTGAGGCGCTGGGTTTAACTCCTCTCGCTCTGGCTGTGGGATGGAGTGGGACAGCCCAGCCGAGCTGGGGGGGCGGTTGTCCCAGTGACAGGAAGGCTAGCAGAGCAGCAGCTGCGGGAGCTGCCCGGGAAGTGCCATGATTCATGGCTTAGAGCTTTTGTGAGTTGTGAAACCAAGCTGGAACAATCTGCGGGAGCTGCTTCATTGCAGCGTGCCCTGCCCTGAGGTCCTGCAGCCAGGGCAGTGCACGCTTCGAAGTCGCATAGCTTAAATTCAACAAATTCCGGGCACTCATGGAACGTTTCCCAACATTTCCCCGCTGTGGAAGCCGTGGGAAGGCCACAACCTAATTGCCATCAAAGCTTGAGGGCTTCTGCAGGTGTGGTGCGGTACCGTGGGATTTGGGGACCCCCAGTTTCAAGACATTTTGGCTCTGCCTCCCACCACGGTGGTAGTCTGGGGCTGCCAGTTTGGCTGCGCTGGCAGTCAAGGAGCTCTGTAACCCTCCAGGCTGAGCTGCCTGGGCCAGAGGAGCCAGGACAGGGAGGTGGCCTGCAGCTGGGCAAGGACATTCCTGCTCTCCCATGCATGACAGTGCCACAGGGACATTTTACACGGCAATAGAGGGTCTCTTTTGGCGTTGGTACGTTGGTGCTAAGAGCGATTTGCTCTGGGCAGTCTGATTTGGTGCTGAGGATCACATCTACGCTTGCTTAGATCATTCTGGTTCAGCATCTCAGGAGGCTTAGGGTGGATCTTAACCCTGGCTGACATCTGCATCTATAGGTGGCCACGCCATCCTCAGAGTAACAACCTGAATAAAAGTGAACTTGGCCCAAACCCTCTGGATGCAGAGGGGGACAGACCGAACCAAGACCCTTGCCGTCCCTCCGTCCTTCACTGCAAACTGTTACCAGCTTTCACATGCCTCTGTCCCCAACAGTTTTGTTTTGGGGGTTACCTTGGTTATTTTAGCTTCAATAATTTTCGTGCTGGCAGTTTGCTTCTCCTTATCCAGCTGGAAGCAGACAACTGGAATGACTTTGAACGCCCCAGCTCCTTTGCCAAGGCAAGTGGGGCAGCCCCCTCCCGCTGCCAGAGCTGCTGCCTTTCTGCCACAAAAACCTGCACTCGGGCAGCTCTTTTGGGTGCTTTTGCTTAAATCTCAGCTGCCCTTGTAACTTGTGGGGAGAAGGATGTGACTGACCAGTGCTCCTGAAATACTCCTCCAATGTTCTCTGTGTAATGCCGGGTGGGAATGGAGCTGGCGCTGTAGAGGGGCTCCACCAGCAAGCAACGGAATAAAGCTGTTCCCTTTCTTTTCGAGAGCCCTTGGAAGGAAAGCAGCCGTGGGGATGGATGGAGCTGCCATCCCTGCGCAGCTCTGAGTGGGCTTTGCAGCTGAGCCCTGGGGGTGGCTGCAGGGGTGACCTTCCCCATGGCCAAGGGGCGAGCATCGCTCCGGGCGCTGTATCAGCTTGGCACAGCAGCTCTGCAGACTTTAGTCCTGGTGACAGCGAGGTTATTGCTGGGCTTTGGCGGGCTTATCCTGCACAACCCCTTTTGTGGGTGTTTTGCTGTTTTATTTTTGCAGATGTTGCAATGCCCTTAGTGCTCCCACCAAGGACGGACGCTGCGAGCGGCTCTGCATCTCCTCTCCCACCACAGCCCTGCCACCGTGGTGGCAGAACACCAGCACCGCCGACCGCAGGAGCGGGGCTGGGGTCCCCGCTCCCGGCAGGGGCAAGGCAGGAGAGGAAAGACACAGTCCCTCCCATTTTCTGCAAAACATGGCTTTGGAAGGAGGTTTTGTACCTCTAAAGTTTCTCCTTTTTTTGTAACATACTTCCCAACACTCACCCTGCGTCCACCTCCAACTGGCAAGGCAAGTGTAGCTCTTAACTGTAGCATTAGAGGCAAGACTTAGTGTCTATTTTACTAAGGAATGAAGCTTTTTTTTTTTCTTCTTTTTTGTACATTTTTAATTGTGGCGTGTAATACAAGTTGTTTACTGGAGCAGGTTTTTGTGTAGCCTTGATGCTCTGCTTCTAGCTGGTGATGGCCAGATTGCCTGAATGCACTTGGGTTCCATTCAAATCATTTTGGGAAAGAACACGACTTCTCGAGGCCTGAACTTTCCCAGCATATCCCATTTCAGCCATTTGAACCTGTTCAAGCCAGAGACAGGACTTTTCTGGGGAGGCTGAGGGCAATTAGGAAATTACCCCGTGCTCCCTCCCCTGCCCTGAAATCCAGCAGGACGAAGCCAAATATTTGCTTTCGGATGGGTGGATTTTAGAGCTGATTCCACATAAGAGCACCGAGGTGGAGGCTTGAATGCTGGCCGTTTCGGGTAACCCAGGAGACGGCTTTTTTTAAAGCAAGACCTCCAAGCCTGCTGCCATCACCCCCCAGTCAGTGGATCCCGATGCCGGTCAGTGGATCCCGATGCCGTGCCTTTCCCCAGCCCTGCTGCTGTCCGGGGCTGTCCTGGGCGGCATCAGCTCCAGCACCGATGGAAAAAATCCTGCCCACGGGTTTCCAGGGCAGGACGCATTGCTTTGCCCTGCCGATGTGCTGGTGATGCTCACCCTCGTGGTGTCTGTACCTACTAGAAAGACTCAGCAGAAGGCTGCAAGCACCATCAGTAGCTTTGCAACCCCATTTTTGGTTTTTTCCCTGTGCTCCCAGCTCTGACTCAGCAGGAGCTGTGCATGGCTCCGCACTGGGTCCTGTGAAGTGCCCGGGGCTGCTGGGCGCCCTGGGCAGACCAGCAGAGCCAGCAGCCACTCAATTCGATGCAAAAGTCAGACCCTGAAGTCTAAAATTATTCCTTTTATTTTTTTTTTTTTTGACATCTGCTCCTTGTAAGCGATTTATATTCCCTTAAAATTTTGTATCTGGAAGTAAAGTATTTGAATGTGTGTCTTAAAAGTATGACTATCCTTTCAAAATGTGAATTTCTGATTGTTGGTATACAAAAACAAAAACCTACCCCATATTAGCACATTTTTGTAATTAATGTTTTATGAATGTTGTTTAAAAAAATTGTGTAGAATAAAACCAGTTTAAAAAGAAAAGAGGTTGGTGCTGTGTCTCACCAGGTTTCCTCTCCCCGTGGTGCGTTGTGGGCACTGGCCCCCCGGCAGCTTCCCGGCTGCTGCCAACCCTCTGCTGGGTGCCTGCCCAGGGTGTCGAAGGAAAAGGGGCCAGAGAAGTGGCAGTTTAACGTGGGAATTATTTGTATCAAGTCTTTCATATACCTTGAGGAAAGACTTTGCCGAGGTCCTGGTGCCTGACTGGGGGGAAGAGCTTTCTGATGCCATGCAGAAGGGTGAGAGGAGGTAGAGGGTGGTCCTTGTCCCACTCAAGACATTGAAAACTGAAAATCATAAAGAAAGAAACCCCTGAGAGCATGCTGGTGACCAAAGTGGTGTCAGCGGTCGGGGTGAGCCCCCAGCGACCTGGACAGGTTTCCTTTCCGCTCCCCTGGGCACAGCTTTGGGGCTGGCTTTTATCAGCCGGCATCTTCGGGGGGGCTGTGGCTCACCGGCGTCTCTGCCCCACAGGGGCTCTCACACAGGGACAGCACCAGGGCTGGGTGGGTTTTGTAAACTTATTATTGTTAGTATTATTTCTTCCTTTTGGCAGCAGTTTGGGGGCACGGTGAGGCCTTCCGGGTATTAGTGCTGGTCACGGGAGAGCTAATCTCTTTTTGTCAATAAGAGCAGTTATGGGGGGGTTGAGGGCGGGAGAGAACAGGGATGATTATTTGTAAGTGAGGTTATGGTGGCTGTGAGACACTGAAAACAAGGCTTTTACCAAGGGCTTTATATTAATGATTTGTTTATGCTCCACGCTTTAATTGACATTAGATGAAAGCTGACATATGCATTAGTTTTATATAGCTCGGGCTTTTTTTTTCTCTAATGTGCATCTCAACCCTTTTTCAAGTTGAGGATATTTACTACAAATAGTATTTAAAAAAAAAACAAAAAACAACAAAAACCCACCAGGAGATAAGAGATGGTAAATAGAGATTCAAAGGGAATGAGGCTACAGCAAGGGTTTCCTCTGGAGGACTTCGTGCGGTGCGTGCAGGGACAGAGCAGGAGCGGCAACGCTGCAGCCCCATGCCGAGAGCAGAAAGCACCGTGCAGACACCTGGGGCTGCACAGCCCTTCATTTACAGGTAACAGAAAAAGCAATGCTCGCCTGGTATTACAACAATCTTCTTGGGATGGCTGCAAACTTGGGAGGGGACTTGGGAGGGTGTGATAAAAGGGGGCTGCACGCCCACGAGGGCACCCGAGAGGCAGTGGGGGGGAAGCCCCTGCCTGGCTGCTCCCAGCACCCCCAGGAGCATCAGCTCACCGTGGCCCATCTCCACATAAATAAATCCGTACATCTATATCTCTCTCCATAGGTGTGTTTGTGCATATGCCCGCTGGGAATCCCCGCTCAGCCCTGCTGCTGGCTGAGCCTGGGGCACGGAGCAGCAGCCGCCCTCTGCCAGGCTGCTGGATCCAGCCCGAATACACGGAAAGCTGAAAAAGTGAGGGGAAAAAAAAAAAAGGATTTTGGATCAGAGAAAAACCCTGAGTTTTTTGAATAGAAAGGCTGTAAACTAGAAAAGACCAAACCCAACAACAACAACAAAAAATAATGAGGTTTTCATTACTGTAACGCAATAGTTAAGTATTTCTATATATAGTCATACATTAAAATTGAAATACTATGGATTAAAACAAGCTGATTATATATGTTTACATTTGCACTTACAAAATGCAAAATTCATGCTTTATATATTAAATATGAACCACATGTCAACGTTTTATATTAGTTTGGAAGTTATAAATTGAATATGGTTTTAGATATGTATATATGAATGACATATATGATATCTATAGTTGAATTTAGTCATTTTTTTAATTTATATATCTACACACACATACATATGTGTGCGTTGGGTGAGGCTGACCGCCTGCAAGGGTTACCGGGCGCTTGGAGGCCACGGGTGCATGCTGTGCCCAGCCGCTCTGCCGCTCCTCTCCCCACGGCTCTGGGCTGGGCTTGTTTTTTAAATTGTCTTCTTCTCCATCTGTTTTCTTTTTGCAGGACTTAAGCACTATAATCCTTAAAAAAAAACACCAACCAGTCAACAAACCCCATCTGCAATTTCCTTTGAAGGACTTGAAGGACGCACGGATGAGTGGCAGCTTTTTTTCTTCACCATCTCCAAATGCAAAGTTTTCCTAGAGCCATTGCTTTGCTGCCATTAATTAAAGCAATAATTGGGAAAAGATCCCTTCCCAGGGCTGTTCAGCTGCACCCAGGCTTGGCAGGGCTGCTGGGGGGGCTGTGGCTCAGGCAGCTGCGGGGGGCACCGGGCTGGGGCGTCATGGGACCCTGTGCCCTGAGCGTGGGGTGTGGGGGCTGGGATGTGTCACCCAAGGGGGAAGGAGCCCACGCAGGGTGCAGTGGGGGGCTGAGCGCTGAGGTGAGCTCAGGATGTGCTCCTTTCCTTCGGGCTGGATTGTGGGGGCTTTTTTTATTGCAATATGGGAAACCGCTTTAATACTGGCAGCAGGGCAAAGCAAGGGAGGAAATGATACATATGCTTAGATCTAAGGCAAATACAGCACAGGGGAGAGGGGGAAAAGAGAGCAGTAGAGCTGTGTGGCTGGGAGGGAGGGGAGAGCCCAGGTTCCCTGTGGTGCCACCGACACTGACCATGCAGCATCCCTGCGGTGGGAGGCAGCCCGAGCCCACCCGACGGTGCGGGAACGGAGAAACCCGTTGGGCTGCAAGAAGCGCTAATTGCTTTTGGACCCGCTTGCTCGTGCATGCTTTATCCTGGCCGAGGCTTGGGGGTATGCTTTTTTAATGCTCTTTTTTTTTTTTTTTTTTTTTTTTTGGCACAAGAGCTGCACTAAACAAGTCTCTCCCAATCACCTGCAGCCCCAGTCGATCCCACACTGGAAACACAAGCAGTGTTCGTGGGCTTTTTCGGCAGGGTTGTGTAAACAGCTCCTCCCAGGGCTGCGGGGTGGGGTACGAGCGGGGCCCTGTGCCTGTGTCCCCCGCCGCCCTCGCAGGCTCCAGCTATTGTTCTGCCTTGCACCTCTTCCGCCCAGGATTGGGATTTTATGGTTATAAATCTGTTGTCATCTCATCTGGAGAATTGTTCAGCCCCGGCATACGTGGCCAACACAGCATCGCCTCCATCAGCACCTGTGAGCCACCCGCTCGCCCCCCAGGGCCCTGGACCGTGGTCCCCAGGGCTCTCCTGGACCCGCTCTGCATCCTCACAACCAGACCCCCAGGGTCCTGTGCTTTTGCTCCCACCAGTATTCTTCTTCCACCTGTGCTGATGTTTTTACCAGTCCCACTGAGACAAGCACAGTTCAAAAGCCTTCTCTTTTTTTACCCTTCCTTAGTTTTCCTTCAGTTTAATTCACCTCTTTTCCTTTCCTTCCTCTGTCCTTCATCCCTTTCCATCATTTCCCAGCACTTGTCTTTCCCTCCTGGCCACGCCGCACACACGGGGCAGATTGGCCCAGCAGCACCAGCAGCACCAGCAGCACTGCCCAGATGCCAGCCAACAGTTCGCAGCGTCCCCCCCTCCACACAAGGATTTCAGTTTATTTAGATTTATCTTTACAAATTAAAACAAGACCACCCCAAAGGTGCCAGTAGCAAAGCCCGAGTCATTCTCCAATTTATTTAGGATTTATTTAGTTTATTTAGAAGTCAGCAGCACCTACAGAGATTAAACTACTTCCACTGCACATTTTCCTGCCTTTCACCTGCCTGGCGCTGCCCCCCCCCCCCCCCCCCCCCCCCCCCCCCCCCCGCCTTGGCTGGCAGCGAGTGATGCTCAGGGCAGGCACGCAGCAGTCCCACCTGCCTTCATACCTTGGCAGAGATCCCTGCTCTGGGGTCAGGAGATGAACCCTGTGGGCTCCTGAAATAGCTTCGTTTCAAGAGCTTTCACACCCATCATGCCCTCCGGCAGCAGCAAAACCACCAGCCAGCCCGCGGGCAAGGTCTGGCTTTGCAGATGCAGGGCAAAACGTGGGGTTTCGGTCTGGGGCGGTGTCGTCAGGGCCGTTTCAGTGCTGTGGAAGGAAAGACTAGAGCGGGTATTAAAGCCAAGAAACCAAGCCAGGCACTTTGTGCTTCGTGGCATTTCATACGGGACCCAGCCCAGCAAGCAGAGCCACCGCTCCAGAGCAAAGCAGCACCGGCCTCAAACTTTCAGCCTGGAGAAATCACATTCTGCAAGGCCATTCCAAGAAATCAAAGCAGTACAAAAAAAAAAAATAAAAAATCATTGCTGCTAGTACCCAGGAGCCTGGCTGGCTCTGCTCCTGGCACTGCACGAGGCATCGCTCTGCCGGAGCCACCGGGAACCCACCGCAGCCCCCATCCCGCTCCCACCGCACTGGCACAGGGATGCTGCCTTATAAGCTTTTTCCATGAAAATCCGAGACCCTGCTGGCGTAGGGTGCCAAAACTCAAGAAACCCTCCGCAAATACGGGATGACTCCTATTTTCTGAAGTAATCATTGCTGAGGGGACTTGACGCCTGGATTTTCACATGCTTGGCTTAACAGGGGATTTATTCAGGGGAACAGTTGGAGCATGCAGCATCAGCATCTCATTAACGTCAGAGACAATGCCCCTCCAGTTTAAGACTAAAAAATGGCTTTAGTTTTCCCTATGTAACTTTATTGTAACGGTTTAGGGAGCCACAACAGAGCTGAGTTCAGATTCATTATATTAAAAGCCCTGAAACAGGTTCAATCACACTTGAAACAGCTGGGAAGGGCGAGCGAGCAGCAGAGAGCCTTTGCTCTTCTCCCTGCATCTTTCCAACCACTCGATCCCACTGAGGAGCGGCCAGAAGAGCCCTCTCGGAGGTGAGAAGCCCCCAAATGCATGGTTATTGCTGCACCCATACAACCATAGAATAATTTAGGTTGGAAAAGACCTTTAAGATCATCAACCCCCATCGCTCTGGGATGGACAGGTTTGCCAAATACAACTTTTCTCCTCCCGCCCAGCAGCAGGACCAGCAAAGCAGCCAAACACATTCTGCTGTGAAGGTCTGGATCTGCCATGGAAATAGACTCCAAAGGGAGGTGCAGGGCAATGTAAAAGGTTACAGGGTTTAAGCACCGAGAGGGAGGAAAAAGGTTATATAAAGTTTTACAGGCCAGAACAAAGACCTCAAATATATTAAAAGAAAACAAACATAGGGATGAAGTCAGACATGAACATGCCTCAAGGTTGGTTTGGACTCTTTAAGCAGTTTGGGGGTTGATGGACAGTTTTTAAAGAACAAATACAGGGCTACCCCAACCGAAGGACTTCCTATGGGGAGATGTGGGGCTGGAGTCGGCGACCCAGCAAAGAGCTCCTGACACAGAAAGTGTGGGAACCACTTCATGAATGAAGTCACTGAAATAAAAGTTAACATTTGTGTTAAAGACTCCATTTCAGATTGAACTGTACACCTGCAGCGCAAGACAGACCACGGAGCTCGAGGGAATGGGGAAGACTCCACCTTTATCCAAGAGCTCTCCCCACGGAGTGAGGCTGGAGTAGAATCCCGACCTGACGCACGCTTGGGGAAGCCACGACTTTCCTCCGCGCAGAACAAGAGCATCACTCGCGGTGCTGCCAAGCATCGGCCCAGCTGCGATCCTGTGATCCTGCTACCCACCGCCCGCCGTGGCACCCAAAGCGCCGGGCGCTGCGTGTTCCCGAGCTACACATCACCTTCCTACCCCTTCCCTTCCCTCCATGCCATTACGCTCCTCCCGGGGAACGCCTCCCGCTTCCTACTCGAGGAACGGAGTTGAGGTGAGGGAAGCGCTGACAACAAAGATAGCTTCCCACGCCCTAAAAAATTTCCTTCCCACTCAAGTATTTGCACGTACATCAGCTACTAATTTTAGGACCAAGCTCTTTGCCGTACGTGAGAGCACCTCGTGCAAGCCGAGTGGGTTTCTGGGGAGACTCAGCCCTGACAGCCCCAGCACCGATGGGCACCCACAAACGTCACAGCGGGACTCGAGAGACAACTTGCCGACACTGCTTTGGTATCCCACGTTAGCCACTGATGGATTTACAGAAGTCTGGGACATCGTGAGATTTATTGCTTCAGTTTTATGTACTAAGGAGCAATAAATTCTTCCGAGAAGTTAACTCTGTACCATTCCAGCTCTTCCGTTTCTGACCAGCCTCAAGGAAAAAGGTGTAGAGAGGAAATAAATCCCTACCACATCCACCATCGTTTCCTCCAGCGCATTCCCACCATAAGAAGAATCAACTCAAGGAGTGATGATCAAGCACAAAATGAACACTTCATGCATTTTATTGAGTCTATTGAAATTTGCATTATGACATCTTACATAGGGAACACTCCTCCTAAATGTTAGCTATCAAATCTGGTCAGACTGTTGTCCAATGACCTCAGAGTACCATTTTGTATTAAACAAGTCCAGCATAAACAGATGTAAAGCACTGTACAAAAAAAATAAAAAAAATAAAAAAAAAAAGGAAACCTGTTACATTCTCAGGTGAATTCAGGGCTTCCCAACCAACAGCCTTACTAGCAGATAATGAAATTCAGGAAGGAGTCTCAGGTATTTTAGCTTAAGGGAACAAAACCAGATAAAACAACCAAAACAAATTCAATGGTATGTTTCCCTAAGAAAAATAAAAATAAAAATAGATGCCTCAAATCAAGAGGTTGGGAAGCCCTGGTATAACAGATGCACACTTTTTTTCTTTTTTAACACAACTTGTATGTACTTGGGTAAGTCACCACTGATTCTGTCTCTTCACTCTCCTTCTTCCCTCCCTAGTCAAGGACAAACAAACAAAAAGCCTAGTGTACGTAAGGGCTGGAAATATTTCTGAATTTGTTATAAATTCCCTGAAGGTGGCTCCAAGCCAAGCCTCATCCAAAGCACCTCCTGCTGGAGAAGGCAGCGGAGCAGGCAGATGCCTGTGCACCTCCTCAGCTCCACGCTCCCGTACAGACCCTTCCTCCAGCACCGCGGATGACTGATGAGAAATCCCAGACACCAGCGACATGAATGTACACGCTCCCGCAAAGGATCCCAACCAAGAGGTAAGGCTGTGGCTAAGCCGGCAGGACGCACTCTGTGCGGCAGCGCGACGGGGAAGCTGGCGCCGGCAGACTCGGCACCCCCCTCGCCGCGCTGCTCCAAGCCCAGAGCGCGGTGGTCGCCCCCAGCTGCATTCCTCTTCGCGTTATTATGAGACCACCGGGAACCTCCTCTTTGTGTAGGCGACTATTTCAAGATAAACATGGACTGCAGATATACCAGGGAAACAGTCCCTTGGACTCCCCGCATTTGCATAATCCAGACAAGTGAGGGGAAACTGGAATGACAGTCATTATGGTCCATTGTGCCAACTTCGGTGGGAAATCCATTCGTTGGCAAGTTGACACAATGGACAATTATGGCTCCTTCAAAGCCGGTAAGGTATCACGGCGGTGCAGCTGCCAGGCCTGCACATCAATATTTCTTGCTAAACTTTTGAGTCATTTCTATGCCTGCAGTACCTACACTAATCAAATAATTTCTAAAACAGGTCAATTAACTGCCTACAAGTCCTCTGCAAAAAACCCCAACTTGTTCAACGAAATCAAAAAGTGCACATGAAAGGGAAATCTAACAAACAAATGACTCTTCACAGTCTTTTTAATGGATAAAGCCCCAATTTAAAAAAAAAAAAAAAAAAAAAAAGCATCCACCACTCTGTATCGCTTCACAATCTGAGTCAAACTATCAAACACACTCTTACATAAAAAATGCTGTGCATTCTAGGTTTTGGCCTTGTGACTGCTGTAATTGCTCTGTGCAGAGGCCCTGCGGGTACAGGTCTGTCCTGGCAGAAAGGAACGAAGCTCACACACCGGGCAGATACTCACAGCAGGAGCTTGGTAGTTCGCAGCTTGCAAAAGCCACCACCACAGCGACTGAGGCAGGCAATTACAAGGGACCTCATTCAAAAAATAAAGCAAAGCAACAGCCTTCAATGCAAAAGAAACCGCGCTGCTCCCGGGCTGGGGACAGCCCCGCCGGCGCTGCAGGAAGGCCGAGAGGCTCCCACACGGTGGCACTGCGAACCAGGCAGCTGATGCAACACCGCTGGCTGCCTCCTCAGACTCCCAATTTCTGTACAACCATGCCTTTGAAAATGGCAAAACTAGCCGGTTTAACCCTTCATACAGCTACAAGCACCAGTGAAGTGGCTGTATCCCTCTTGTAATACCAGGAAAGCATAAACTGAGGGAAGTAGTAAGTATAAACACTCAATACCAAAGTGATTCATAAACCATAAATTAGGCTATCTGTGAACCTTGTTAAATTACTCTTTCATATTTTGTTAGCAACTGAAGTGTTAATATCAGCTTTTCCTAACTCCCATCTAACTTTAAAAGAATAGAAATTGAATTACCACAGAGGCTGACAGATGACTCAGCTACATCAAGAGGTCTTTGCCGTATCAGCGATTTAATTTCCACCAACAAACCCCAGCGCCTTCAGCACGCTCGGCATCGGAAAAGGCATATAAAGCACTGAGAACGTTCAAGGTCTCCTGAACTGAGATGAAATTATTTGTTCTTGGTACCATTTGGGAAACCTCCAACATTTTATTAGTTGCTATTGTTACAGAAAGATAAATGTTAAGGCATGCCACTATTAAGCTATAACAAAACTGTAAAGTTGATTCTACCAACGTGAACAGTTACTGGAAACTCAGAACATTAAAAAGAAAGCTATGTTGAATGACACATATCACAGCCGTGCTTCACATTCATTAGCACTAGTGGGCTCCTTTCTTTCTGGTCACCAGCTTTAGTCCTCCAAGATGTACATCAGACTTTCAAAATCTAACATGGTATTCACGTAGAGAGGGGTTTCTTCCTTCTAATTCTATGCTCCAGTAAGTCAGTAAAGCTACTGGAAACCGAAACTGATACCATGTATTTGCTACGTGAACGCTACTGGAAGAAATGCAGAAGTGTCATTTTATTGAGGAAATTTTGGCAGAGCCCAGCACCTGAAATTAAGAGCTAACTTCCAGTTTTACAGTGGTGCATGTCAGAGGGAAAAATTCAAAACCATGAGCTTATTTATTCTTCTGTTCAAAAAGAATACAGGTATTCCCTCTGCCACAATGGCGTGTCCCACCAGGAGGAAAGCAAGCTCCATAGCCAGTCAGGGTTTCCCACTGAACCAAACACAAAACGCACACGCAGAAAAAATCCAGAATTTTGGGACATCGTGGAATCCTTAACTAGCTGATGAGATGTTAGAATGGCTTAGAGCAGAGACTATAGTTTATGCGACCACCACTATAAAACACCAAAAATGTGGTTTAATTAGGAAAAAAAGATAGGCCAGCTTTGGTTTTGTCATCTGAGGAACAAGCAACATTTCCCATATAGCCAGCAAGAGCAGTCCATATCCCTTCCTAACTACTGCCCTGGAGTTGAAGTAAATACTGCTTTCCCTGTTGCACATGTAAACTAGAGGATAAAAAAAAAAAAATATCATTAGAGAATAAAACAAAAGAATAGGTCACTGAGGGTGAAGGATGTTTTCCCCTGACACTGATGAGAGTTTAGGTACTTTTTCCAATTCTCAATTTCAGTATGCCACATATATAATATTAAAAGTATATTAATTTTAATCTGTCCAATCATCTATCCAATGAGACTATTGAGTTCATTGGGGTTTTTTTAATGGTATTCTTAGAATTGGCTACACATTTAAGTGCACTCCCATAATCAATTATGATTTTCAAACAACCTAACACACTAATAATCTGTTTTCCAGTTAATACTTATCTTTCTGTGGCACTTGTGTCACAGGCTACCAACACCACATATATCAGCATGTTCACTCAACAGATCCAGAGGTTACTAACAGTTGAAGCTGGTGGGGAAGAAAAAAAACACACACACCCCGTCAATACTTGTCTGCTGAAGAGTTACACAGCGTTGCCTCAAAAATGGAAAGTGAAAGCTGACAGAAAAACGGGGCGTAAACCTCACTGAACAAACTGGTACATACCCATTTGTGCAACCATACCAAGAAATAACCAGCCATTAGAACAGTTTCTAATTTTTATCGTCTTTTCCTGGTGGCATTACTGAGCCAAAACACTGCAATTGTAACATTTAATTTCCATTTTTTTAATGCAATTAAGATGTCTAATTCAACTGGTTTTATATTACAGTAGCTGTTCACATAAATAGTACAGATATGCACTGCTCTTGACAGGTACACAGTTACAAAAGCAGCTCTCTTGTATTAGTTTGCTCTCTGTGTGGTGGGTTTTGTATGAAAAGCATTCTTGATTTCTAAGCATGATACAATTTTAATTCTTAATGCGTTAGTACAACAGTGCATTGGAAAAGTACTGAGCTTCTACAAAAAAGCTTTACAATTTTAAAACAGATTTTTTCTTTTTATTTAAACAAGCATAGGCAATTCTTATATTTCCACAACAAGATAAATATCCCAATTAAGCTAACAGTTCACCCTACAGCGTGCCATAGTGATGGGGAAAGGGCTAACATTAGTGTTATTTACACAGACATGTCCAATATTAACCCAGTATGAAATTAAAAGTATGTTGAAGTGTGCAATTAAATTCAGTTTTCAGATAGTTGGATTTCTTGCAAAAATTCCTCTGCGACTCATGTACGTTTAGCTGGGATGACTTCTTGAAGAATTTCTCATAAGCACAATCTTGAGGACAAAACGTTTATTGGACTGGGATGGCAGGGGCTGGCTGGGTGGGGGAAAGAACTTGATACTCTTCACAAAGAACAAAATATTTTTAAGTGGGTAGATGTCTTTGGACACGTGAAATATAACACCCAAAACTGACTAGATCTTGAAAACTCTAATTAAAGAAATTTTCCAATTTTAAAACTTGAATTGAGAGAAAATGCTTTCATGAGGGAAGATTCACTCCAAGTCATTACTATACACTGAGATACCACTCAAAAAGTGGCCATAAAGGAAATGACTTCTTTGCCCATCACTATCACACTAGCTGCTTGGCCATAAATTTAGATCTCATTTAGACAACACTCTCTCTGTTACCAGAAGCTAAGACTGCTCTGCGACAAATGGGACAAGTGGAATTTTCTGATAACCAGCGATCAATGCAGTGGACATGATACTCGTGTGAACAAGGCAATTTACGGAGCTTGTTGCCTTCCGTGTACTCTGTAATACACACACTACAGGTTTTCAGAGCATCGCTCTCACCAAAATTCCTCATCGCTAGGTTGTCAATTTGTTCTTTGGTGAGTCCTCTCGGTTGGTCATCATCATCTTCGTTTAGTAGGAAAAATTGTGCTAGGCTAAGGAATGGTAGAGAACCACTTTCTTCAAAAGTGACCGATCCCCTTGTATTCCGACCTTCCCGTCTGGCACCAGACGTCGAACCACCTTCATTACCACCTTCATACACCTCCCCTGAGCCAACATCTGTATTTTCATTACTTGAAGTAGCACCACCTCCGTTCTGTGGCTCAGAAGCATCCACGTTCTGATTTGGAGTTGGGCCACTAGGATCTGCATCACTATCACTATACATAAAGTAACTCAGCTCTCCGAAGCCTGTCATTATCTGCCTTAGCATGGTCTGAATAGCAACTGATGTAGTCTCACTCAAGCCTGTGTTTAAGATCCTACGGATAGGAATCCTAATGGTACTGACATAAGTTCTCACTCCAGCCCGTTCTGAACGTGAAAACGTGCGCCTAAACCCTCCCCGTTCACTTTCGTAAGTGACTGTGTTGTTAGGTGTCTGGGACCTGGACCGCGTTCTGTTGGCTATGCTGTCTCTCTGCCGATACTCTCCTGGACGAACTCTTCTCACCTGAAGATCAAGTACTATAGTAGGAGGCCTCTGCCCAGGAGTTGCAGACTCACTGGTGCCGTTAGTTTCTGAAGAACCTGCTGCTTGAGGAACAGGTCTTGCTTCAGGGGTTGAAAACAGAACTGCATTTTCACTTGGCATCTCAGTCCCCACTGTATGCTGCCTTAACGTCACATGCTGCCTAGTTCTAGAGCTTCCCTCAGCTTCATTCACTGAGGAGTGGTCAAGTGTTTGAGATGATGTATTGTGATGAGACCTGCGAGGAGGCTCACTCACTGGATTAATAGGTGACCTACTTCTATCAGTCCTAGCCCGTGTTCTCCGCTGTTCTGGACTCCTACTTCTTGCTCTCCTCTGCCCTCTAGGAGGGGAAGCTTCCTCAGTTGTTAGCTCCTCTGAAGTGCTCCTTTCTGATCCAGGCTGTCTTACAGATGGTGATTCAGACCTTGGAATTTCAGAGTCACTTTGGCTGTTTTCCAAATCCTCCCCACTGGAAGGCTCTACAGATGGCTCATTCTCAGTTTCTGGATTTGTGTTCCCATTATTACGGTTGACATTTATTTCCAAACTGAATCTGAAGTCACCACTATTTGGGTTAGTCCGGCTCACTGCTCTCCAAGACTGGTTTCCTCGTTGCCCACTTCGTGTTGTATTTCCAGTCTGTCGGACTGAATTAAGCCAGTCTATTATAGAATCTCCATTTGAAACATCTTCTGCGGACTCTGCACCTGCGAAAAAGACAGGGAACTACCAAAATTAGAGTACTGAGCTAATTTTGGAGCCATCTTTTCCAAGAACATAATTGCTTGGTTTAACAAGTGACAATTTAGAAGCACATAATCCTACCGAGTGTTATTGTGGTTTCACACATAGCATCACAATTCTTATCTACCAGAGCTCTTTTCAGGGAGCAGGAGTGGACATTTTTTCTAATAGGTACAGATAGGCTGCAGCCATCACATCGCAAAACAAGTCAAAATAACACACATTGTTTATCGTAAGTAAACGGAAAGCCACGTTTCCTGTGTCATAACATCAATATTCTGTGTTTTCCCTTCTAAACAATTAAGTGATCTATCGACCCCTAAATAGAGAACTAAGTTTGTCTTGACCCTTCACTTAAGAACTGCTTTATAGCAAATCTATCTCACTAAAGAATGAACCCCAGTGGTAAGCTACAAGCTTCCTCCATCAATCTCTTCAGAAGGGTGATAACGAAAGCAATACACCATCTTTGGAAGGGAAGAATGGTGAACAAAAAGAGGGATTGCCAAAAAGCATCCCAGAAGGGAGCAGACAGAAAGGCAATCTTAAAAAAAAAACCACAACCCAAACAAAAAACCAAACAAAATCCCCACAAACCTAAATGCAACTTTATCTCGATGCAAGTAGCAGATGTATTATGAGTGAAATCTGTCCCAGACTGACCTCTGCAGCAGATATCAGATATAACGTTCACTTAGTTTTGAAACAAAGCTGACCTTGCACCTGCCTAGGTTTAACTTGTTCCACTCCTGCACTCAAGTTAAGGTCCGTATGGGGTGCTAAAGTTAAGAGTTTTCACAAATACTGTATATACCTCTATTCTCATCACTGTTTTGCTGTGGTGGACCTTCTTTAACTTGGTGTAGCCTTCTCAGCAACTCTTCTTCAGTAATTTCACCTTAGAAAATAAGCAAAATTTTCCAAAAATATTTCCAAATCATATGTATGGCAAGCATTATCAAAAGCTTCTAAAGAAGGCACAAGCCACCGCTTGTCTTTTTTTCTAAATAAATCCTGCCATAATGAGACTGCCAAACAGGTTGCTAAGGAGAAGTTCAGACACTTCAGCACCATTGTCCCAAGTAAGCTTTGCTGAAGCTAAAAGATCCAAGTTTCAACCTATTCAAGACAGATGTGCTTTCTGGTTCTGTAACCTCCACAACTTAGCGGCAATTTTCATCATCCGATACCAACTGAATGGCTGTCCAGAGTAAAATATTTAAGGTAACACCTGCACATCACGAGAAAAAAGGCTTAAATTAGTTGAAGTAGTGTTTTAAATTAGAACCGGTTTGAATTAGGTATCATCTTATGAAGAGTCAATTTAAAGCAGGAAGCCAATTGAAAACTGACATAAAAATGCCCACACAGAACCTCACACCAGACTACTTATCCTTGTTACAAACACACCTCACCAGCACAAAATTTTCATACGATGCTTACAAGAGATTACTTTTCGATCAAAAATGTCTAAGGGTCCGTAACTGGAACTGGGTCAGCTCCAGGTGTTCCCACCGAGTTGTGCAAACACTAGACTTTTGTATTTGATGAACGCACATCATCCTAACTACCTCTCCACCAGTCAGGGGACTGCTCAGATTTGGGTACGTACAAATTAGTAAGAATGCATCATGGAACACAACTGCAGCACACAAGCTAAATGGGTGAAACAGTTTCAGGAGAACAAAAAATGACAAATTGCCTACAAGCAATTCTAATAAGATGTACATACACAAGCATTACCTACCTGGTGTTCCTAGCAAATTGTTATCTCTCATAAGCCTGTAGTCCTCTTCACTCAGGTTGTTTACAAACTGATAGAAAGCTTCTTCTCGATCTAACCGATCTAGCTGACTCTGACGTTGTGCTTCTGATTGATCAATATTTCCTTTATCACTAGAATCTGAACTTTCCATCTTGATGAGTGGAAGAGTACCTAAAAAGAAGAAAACAAACCTTCATACAATATAGTGAAATACGGCACGAAATTTAGACATGTTTAACCTGTACTATGCTCTCCATTGTTATCCTTAAATTTTGCGGGGTGGAGGTGGGGATGAGTAGTTTGTTAATGAAGCTTCACTTAAGATGAGGTGCAGAACCACAGGGATCAAAAACAAAGTACTTCTCAAAGCATGAACCTCTTCAAGAAGTACAAACAAAACCTATGCCCATCATTATCAAATACTCAATAAAGAGGCAAGTGTTAACACATGGAATATCATCAGCTGTAAGCCTTAGTCCATCTTTACACAGTCGAGACTCTGCTTTTTACCATAAAATATTCCTAATACTGCAACTATGCCACAAAGCATGCCTTACAGTGCCATACAACAGTACAGTACATGGCATAAGCCACCCTTGACCATGTTCTCCAACACTAAAAGAACATGGGATTATACGTTCATCGCTTCTGCCTGCTAGAAGAAACGTCCTCTTCACCATTCAAATGAATTTTAACAGAATGAAGGGGTTATGAAGAATTCAAATATGGAAGACATAAGATGCTATGGAACACTATGTGTGCAACAAACCAAAAAAGCCCATTTGTTTCCTCGTGCACTGGGCTTGCATGGTGAGGTTTTGGTAGCAGGGGGGCAGGCTACAGGAGTGACTTCTGTGAGAAGCTGCCAGAAGCTTCCCCCATGTCCGACAGAGCCCACGCCAGCTGGTTCTGAGATAGAGCCACCACTGGCAGAGGCTGAGCCCATCAGTGACAGTGGGAGCACCTCTGGGGGAACACATTTAAGAAGGGGGAAAAAAAAGTGCGCAAAAAACCCTGCAGCCGAAGAGAGCGAGGCCATGCGAGAGCATCAGTGCTGCAGGCACCTGGGTTGGGGCAGGGGGAGGCGGGGTGGGGGTCCAGGCACAGGAGCAGAGATCCCCCAGTGGGCTGTGCCCCCCAGCCCACAGAGGAGCAGATACCTTCCTGCATATCCACCAGCCTGGGGAAGGCCCCACAAGAGAGCCGGGGGATGCCCACAGGGGGCTGTGACTCGTGGGCAGCCCGCACTGGACCAGCTCCTGGCAGGCGAGAGGAGCCCAGGCTGTCCTCGTCTGGCTCACAAGCTTTTCATTATATTTTCTCTCCCCTGCCCAGTGGGGAAGGGGAGTGACAGAGTGGCTTTGGTTGGCACCTGGTGTCCAGCCAGTGTCAAACCACACCTCAAAAAAGGAAAAGGATTTGTAAAATCAACTTTAGTTTCACGTCAAGAGAAGAATTTGCTTCCAAGTTTTAACTTTTACTGAATTACTGATGTTGATGACTAAAATTTCCAAGACAAAATTCCACGGTGTATATGTATACCAAGGATAACTACTGCTATAAGGAGCAGTCTTCTACATTGCATATTTTTTTAATGTGATCTTCTCCTTCTATTGTTTTTTACTCGGATGAGATCCTCAACAATGTCTCTTTCTCAAAAAAAAAAATTAACCTATGAATGTCATATCTATATTTGATATTGTAACAAAATATATGCAAATGCAGGAGACATTCTGGCACTATTTGTGCCATGCAAATATATCAAATGAAGTTAAAATAATAACTAGTTTCCTTAATCACCATGCCTCCCTATTCACAACATCAAGAATTTTCCTGTACAACTGGTAGAATCTAGTTACTCAGAGAGGTGATTAGCAAGCTAATCCTCTGCATGCTAAAAAGCTCTGCAATAACATTCCCCATCAGAAAACATTCCTTTCATTTAAACCATACTTCATGTGACATGAAAATACTGGAAGAATAAAGCTTTTCTGCTTCTCACTGGAAAATTTCCAACACTTAGACATCTGTCTAGTGCAAAAAGCATCTTTTTTTGGTTTGTCAGCACAGCTGTCAAGTCAAGACTGCCCACAGTTTACATTAGTGCTTCTCCACAGAAGAGCAGCACTGCATGATCTCCAAGGGTAGTTTATTTCAGCTGCTATTGTGAAAATTAAAGTGCACTGACAACCTCAGTGTGTAACAGTAGAAAAATTCCACAGGATAGGACTTCTCATTATTGCAGAGTTGCAAATTAGAAAATAGCTATTCCAACCCTCTTTGTCTTGAATTCTGATGCAGTAGAACTTGTTTTTAAGTTAGTCATATTAAGGCACAAATGACTTGTTGCCACTCAGTAATAGAGCATGCGAGGCTACTGGTATTATTTGGGTCTGTGAATTTCTGCCATTTTACAGTTACTACCATTTCAAATGGAAGCCTATCAGCTTTCTCTGCATTGCTAAATCTCTGGTGCAATCTAAAGACTCCATGGCCTGTCTGAAGCCCTGCACACGACGTGCTGTCAAACACACCAATAAATTAAACCATTCACAGTAAAAGTTGTGCAATAGCTGCAGCAGGTATGTTCAATTCTGGGCTCAGGCATGAAATCTGTATGCCCTTCAAATCTCAGACATATTTCTAATGAGAACATAGCTTACTTGAAATTCAAACAACTTTTTACAAGCTTTCTGTAGCAGAATTATGACTCCAAGTTACTTCACCTAAATATATATTCATTCTCGAGAAGATACTAGAAATACAAGGACAGCTGCTTTTAAAAGAAACATCTGAATAAAGCCTCAAGTAGAATGAGAGACTTGCATCTAAAATAAAACCTTGAAGGATACATTAGTTCTCTGGGGATAAACACCAAAATCCCAAGCAGCACCTCTTTTTTTAGGACAATGAAACAAAGTTGACAATAAGATTAAGTCTGGAGATGACACCGGGTTAGGCAGGAGTGCTGACCTGCTGGGGGCGGGGGGCTGCCCGGGCACTGGGCTGAGGCGCGATGGCCGAGGCCGGTGGTGTGAGGCTCAGCACCGCTCCGTGCCCGGGGGGACACCAGCCCCAGGCAGCTGGGGGCAGGGGGCTGGGAACTGCCCGGTGGGAAAGGGTCTGGGGGGGCGGCTGGATGTGACCCGCAGGGTGCCCAGGTGGCCAAGGCCAACAGCACCCTGGCTGGTAGCCGAAACAGCGTGGCCAGCAGGAGCAGGGCAGTGACCGTCCCTCGGCGCTGGTGCGGCCGCCCCTCGAGCCCTGGGGGCAGGTTTGGGCCCCACAGGGCAGGGGGGGCACTGGGGGGCTGGAGCGTGTCCAGCACCGGGCAGGGGCCGGGGTGGGGGCACAAGGCTGATGGGGGTGGCGGGGGGAGCCGGGGGGTTCAGCCTGGAGAAAAGGAGGCTCAGGGGGAACCTTCTCGCTCTCCACAACTACCTGAAAGGGGGGTGCAGCGAGGTGGGGGCCGGTCTCTTCTCCCAAGGAACAAGTGACAGGACAAGAGGAAACAGCCTCAGGTTGTGCCAGGGGAGGTTTAGGTTGGGTGTTGGGAAAAAATTCTCCACTGACAGGGACACTACAGCCCAGGATGTAGTGGAGTCACCACCACTGGAGGGATTTAAAATACGTGTAGATATGGCACTTAGGGACATGGTTTAGTGGTGGACTTGGCAGTGCTGGGTTAATGGTTGGACTCGATCTTAAAGGTCTTTTCAAATCTAAATGATTCTATGGTAAGAAAATAAGGAAATGTAGTAAAATGCTAAGAGACAGGAACAGCATAAAGTTTTGTGAAATGTTTTCCCCCAAACAACTGCCACCTTGGTATTTATTGACTTTAAAACACATACACTGTCTCCATAAAGATGGCAATATTAACAGTTTGTAAGCATCAGACTAATTCTGCAACAGCTTTTTTAAAAGAAAATCGCACTATACGCACAAAACATGACATTTGTTTACTGCTTATGCTTTGAAATTTTCCTTTTAACTGCAAATTCTAGAGCTTGCTGGCACCTTAGCTATAGAATGTCTATTTGATTATAAGACCTTTGCTCATTCCATTCCAGAACATGAAGAGGCACCATTCTTGGTCAGGGAATAAACAAGAGCCAAAACAAGTGAAGTGGGGGGAAAAACCCAGATAATCTCCTCTTTACCCACAGACTGATGTACACTTCAACAGGTGATCCTTTAGGAAATACTCAGAATAAGTCAGTCAGTCTCGCTGTTTCCAGGTTTGCTCCTCTCTTCTTGTCCATCATCTCCTATCTTCCCTCTTAAACCATAAAATCAGCTATTGGTCAAGACTGAAAAGATGCTATTGCTAAGAAAAAAGCCTCAGAGGTGGGATCTTGAATTAAGACTTTAATTTACATTAGGAATATTTCTACTAGTGACAAACTCACTGTATTTCCCCTTTGCAAGTTACTGTAACAGATCACGCCAGCTCACTGTACCCCAATTTTAAGCTGTTTAGCTTTGATATCCTAGGAAACCTATGAATCTATATGGGATGTTTACACTGATGGAAAAACAGATGGCACAAACACATAAATGCACATCGATGCTTTCCCCCCTACCTTACTGTTGACAGCAAATGGGACAATACTCTTCAAACTAGAGCTCTGATATTATAACCAGTGAATGGATAATAGGATTTCTACCCCAAGGCTTCTGCTACTTTCTGTCTCTTCACTGTCCACTCAGCTATACGTCCACATTGTCCACTTTAAGCTTTGCCTCCCACCCTGCTGCACAGCACTACATTACCAGACTGAACTTACTAGAATATTTAGACTACTACTGCCTCAGCATGACTCCATAGATCCCATCTGGCTGTACAACAGGATTTCCACAGTGGCACTTACTATGTCATCTTGCTCCTATTTCAGCATGGTAGAGAACACGGCAGAAAACTTGAAAATCTGTCCGTCATTCAGGATTCTGCTCTCAGCTCATGCACTACAGAAAACTGCCTGGCTTAAGAAGCTGACTACAGTAACACAGGGAAATCTGATGAGAGAAAACTAACAGGTATATATTAACACAAGATAACCAACATCTGATTATCTAATAAGCAGCTATGCTTCAACTCTTTCTTTCTTCCAGTGGTTTAGTTCAACTCAAAGGCTTTGTTCTTATCCAAGTTAAAAGATTCAGAATTTCCTTCTTTAGTCCTTCCTCGTCAGCACTGAGTTGACAAAGGGTGGGGAAGGTCATACCTATGAGCAGGAAGTTCAGATCTGTTGGTTGTTGCTAACTTCACCGAGATATTCAGCAATGCAAACCTCTTTATGGGAAAATGGGGGGAGGGGGAGATCACCTAAAGGTTGCACAAAACAAGAGAATCACAGCTAGAATAAATTATTTTCTCTTTTACAAAAAAAAATATTCTTTAGCAGCTGAATATCCAGACATATTAACTACAGTGAATTCTTAATTGGTGTTCCCATCCTTCCAGGAGTCAGCAAAGTATCTTCCCTGCAGTTATGCTTCAACAATCTCAGAGGTTTCAGAACACAACTGACTAGTTGTCTCTCCACTGCCACTGGAGACTGCAGGAGTAAAACCAGTAAGCCCACAAAAGGTATTGTTTGTTACATTCCTTTATTCAAAAGGAAGTAATGTCATGCTCTTTTGGTACTATATATTCCTTCAATAATGCAAAGTTAAAGTACAAGAAATATTTTACGTTTTCCCTTAAGCCACATCATGTGTAAACTAAATGCAATCAGTCATGAATTTATTACTACTTAAAAACAATCTAGTGGGCCAACAAGGAGTGATAAAACACTTGCCTTGTCCATTTACCTTCAACAGTAACATTGTGTATCTCCACACTGCTTAGCACTTACGGACTACAGAATTCTTCCCAGAGTACTAAGAGACATAAGGCACAGTGATAGATCACTAGCTCTTCCTCCTTCAAAAACGTGTAGTATCTCCTGACATTAGTTATCTGTACCAAATACCAAGACACTACCTTAACCTGCATTTCTGATTTTTTAAATAAAAAATAATACATAAAACATTAGAACTCTCATTAAACTAACCAGGTAAAACTTAGAAGACCTGACAAACTCAGAGATCGCTCATTTGCAGAGTTAAATGAAAAAGCAGTACCTTAAAGTTGTATTATTCATTAAATTTATGGGCAAGTCTGAAATTTTAACAGGACAAAGGCACTGAACTAAACTGCAGAAACAATGCAGATGCTCATGAGCTAGCTGTGCAAAAGAAGTTCTCTCTCAAATTCTCCCCATCTAGGTGTTACCAGTATTTTCAACATTACATGAGAATTCGTAGTACCCTATATGTTACCTCATGTCCCAGCAACATAGTTAGTACCTTTGTATGAGCAAGAAGAAAAAAAGATGATGGTAATATGAGTTTCATTGATGTGCTCAGCAGAAGGCTAATTTCTCATTTATGATTCATAACCTCATCTTAATTAGGTACTTCAACCAGTAGATCACCTTCCTTCCAGTCTGCAGAAATTATCAAACCCTTCAACTAAAAGAAGTGACTCAGTAGTGGAAGCCAGAAATACTTATTTTCTGGTTTGGTTGTTAGAGATTAACTATTTTTTTTCTCCCTTGCGTTCACCGAACATACCTCAAAGGCACTTTAGCTCTACAGCAGAAGTACAACACAGCTGCCTGTTCAAAGCGCTTTCCATGAACTCTGACTTCAGCAGCTCTAACATACCATCCCGCTTGGCAGGACCAGCCCCAGCCAGCAGTCTCTCCAATTCCATTTCTCAAATGACACACAAACAGCAGCAAGAACAGGCAGTTCTGTTACCCTGGGTTCTTTAAGCGCAAACAGAACAAACTTCCTGTGCAGTATTCATCTGACCCACCCCACCTCCCAAGTACTAGATTTTCCTAGAAGAATTAAAAGTTGAAAAATAGTTTCCATGCCAGTCACTGTCCAATTTCTCAATCCCCAAAACTAGCAGAAAGTAAGACATTAAAGAAACTACATTTTCATCTTAAATATTTCATCATTCAAGTCTGCAAGCTCAAAAGCAGAAGCAAAAACTGTCAGTGAATCCTACCATTAAAGGAAAAAGATACCATAAAACAGTGAAATGAAACAGTTACCTATTTGCATTATACATGGAGCTTCATTATGTCAAGTTTGGTTTCTCTTCTTTTTGTGCAGGTGCACAAGTTTCCTTTTGTGATCACATCGAAGTCTTTGATAGCATAGGTACAATTCACTCATCTACATCTTAGATGGTAACAAGTAACAAACTTTCCTAGTTTTCAAAGTGGCATCGTGAATTTTGGATATACTCTCTTTTTTTCCCCTGCTATTTTTGCTTTATACTGACACCACTCTGAAGAACAATAGATCTATGCTCTTACTAGATTTCTGCTAAACTTACCACAAATTTTAAACACTCAAGAACTCCCTGTGTCCTCTTTGCCTCAAAAAAATATCATGGAACATGTACCACTTCCAGAAAGCTGAAGGAAAATTTTGTCTTCTATGAAGTGTGATGCGTGAACAGCTATAAAATTTAAATGCCAGCTTAACAAGGACTGTTAAACATTGATTCAGCTATTTCACTACACCAGTATGTTTCAAAGCAAAGGCCCTAAAACAAGATGTCATTCTGAACATATATTTTAAACAACAGACAGCAGATAATACTTCTGCAGAACAGTTGCAGAAAATTCCACACGATAAAAAAAAAAAAAGGGGAAAACATTTCAACGGAACCAGCTGTTGGGATGAAGAAGAGAAAAACTCTTAGGTATATCAACAGCTCCTGAGAAGTCAGAAAAGTAAAGAAATCAGGGTACAGAATCTCAAGAGTCCTACAGCATCTAAGGCAGAGTAGCCATCTTACTGCATAAATTCCCAGCTCAAAGAGATCTAGTTAAAAAAGAAACTAATGACAATTTTGCAATGTCATCTTCTGTCTGAAAGGGTAGAGATTAGCAATTCCAGAACACTGAGAGCATGTGGAACTCATGTGGAAGACGAAGCTCTTAAAATAAAATGCCGTAAGAACTGCCAAAATGCAGAGCTTCACATTTTATCACCTGCACTTACTAAAACAACACTTCTCACATACAAATTGAAAATAAAATTAAGACAGTACTGCCTTTTACCCTCAAATTCAGAGGGTATCACAGAAGAGAAAGCTTAGCAGCATATACAAGGTGTAACAAGTTTCCAGCTCTGGAGTCTCATGAAGCGATGCTCTCTTCCTCCAGAAGTGAGCTTCCTGCTAGGTCAGCAAGCAGAATGCCCACTCTGAAGCTCAGAGGAAGAAGTAATGCTGCGCACAAGTAACCAGCATTGACACTGAAAGACAGCAGTATACACAGGACTGACATCCAAGGAAGCTGTACCCATAAAACTACACGATGACCATCATTTAGTGTTCCGATTTCTAAAGAAACAGAACTTATGGTTGGCTTAGTGCTTTCACCAACCAGAACTCACTGAATTTCAATTAAAATAGAAAAACCCATCTTTAAATTTACTACCAAATCTCACTCTCGCCACAAAACTGCCAATACAACTACTACTGAAAGTAAAAGGCTGATAAAACAATGACAATCGCTACAATCATAACCCACACAGGAATTCTGATACATGGACTTTTGTTGTTGTTGTCTAGTGCCTAACAAATGTAGAAGTGAAAAATAAAGCAAAATTTATCTGAAGTTAACTGTATATCTGTAAGACTAGAATTCCATTACTGATGACACACTAAAGCAGGCAAGCTCAAACATTTTAACAAGACTACATGCATATACATCTTGCATACTGAAATTAAGAGTGCTCTAAGCAAAATGTTTTTAAGTTACAAAATTAAGAGAGAACGTGCGGTTTCCTGCATATTCAGTTATTGTTAGATGATTTTACGAGACTGTGAGCTCCACAGACCTCCTCGAGTAAAAAGCTGAGCTTCAGCACCACACATCAGCAAAAAGTTGCTAGCGAGTACCTCGTTAATACAAACCTGAACAGTTTGAAGCAGATGCGGGCTTGTGCGTTCAAGACCTTAACTGTAGCCAGGAACATGTGCAAAATCAAGATGGAGTCTCTGTGATGCTTCTGGCTATCCCTACTCACCATACAAAGGTCCTAACTAAGTTAATAAAACTGCTACACTGTTTAGAAGTATTCTTTTTGAGATGTACAAGGCCATCATAAAAATATTTTGAAGACAGAGACATGCATGTTTGGGTTTATCCCTTCAAGATTAATTTTTGCAAGCTCAAGCGTTTCTAAGTTTTTATCAAGACTTAGATTATGTCACAAAACCTTGGATAAATATCCAATAATCTTGTTTGGATTTGAATGTTTTAATGCATGGAAACAGAGTTCTCTACAAAAAAATTCAGAACAGCTTAGTAAGGTGTAAAGCTATATTGAATTGGACTTAACTGTAATCATTAGAGTCAAGTATATGAAGTCATAACATTGTGTTATGGCTGTGGAAAAAAAAAAAAAAAAAGTACACCACCTCCTCTGCAACTAGAAGCATTCTACTAAGACCAAGGAACCTATTTTGATACATTCCTACAGGGAAGAGGAATAAAAGCACAAGTTAAGCAGGTATGTTAATATACAGGTGGTTTGAAAACATTGCCATTTAAGGTTCATGCTATCCATTCCTCTAGAAAGACCACTGCAAATAAATAAATTTTAAAAGACAGACATATAGTGCAGACCAAACACTTGTAACACTTTTCCAGTACATCTTGGCTTGTCTATGAATTCAGTAATACGGAAACCAAATTTGACACAGATGACAACCACTACATGCTTGAAAAATGCTGGCGTGGTTATTTCAGTGACTAACATTTATGTAGTCAGAATTGCTGATGAGGAGAACAGTGTAGAAGTTATGCTTTAGTGGTCTAACATAACAAGAAGCCCTTAATTTTACAATGTGTGGTGTGTTTTCCCTTGTCAGGAGCAGGCAAGACATAATTCCAAACTGTAATTCTTTTAATTTCAAAACAGTAAACCTGTAGAGAATACAGTCAGTTTAACTGCTAGTGACCACTACAACAAAACTAAGCATCTGACACTCAATTAAGATAATTAACTGCATAAGAAGCAGTCAACTATTTTTAAAAAAAGACTTGACAATTCACTGCAATTAAAATTCAGGGACAAATTGGTGTCAGAGCTTCTTTAGCATTTTGACAATGATTTTCAACTTGAAATTAACTAGTACTGCCAATATGGACAGTCAATAAAATTCAGATGTGTGCCAGTACTACTGGGTTTGAATTCTTGTTTGAATCCTCATTTACAAGCTTCTATCCTCCCAAGAAATGGTGAGATAAACAAAACTATTATTAAAAAAAATATGAATCTGTATTTTTTGCTGTGAGACCTTCTGTCAGACTCCTACTACACACTAAAAATCAAGACACATAACAAACCTTAATAGCTACATTACATATATATATTTACATACAGCTTAATATTGTTCCCCCCTTAATGCAGATCACTGAAGATAAAGTAACACATCTAGCTAGACTTCACAATGGTTTCAAATCACAGTAAAGAGAATCTTTAAATGCCTACAACAGTATCAAAAAGGGAAGGAGGAACTTCCACAGGAAAGTTAAAGTGACAGAGCAAAGACGACATGATTAACTGGAAAGAAACTAACAGAATAGGAATAACAAACATCACAGGTTTTAACAGGTCACAAGCTGGTCGAGACCCTTACAACAGATACAGTGAGATATGAAGAGTTCCTCTTGCCTGTCTCCCACAACACGGCTTCTTATCTCACGGGAAGAACAGATCGAAAACACCGTCCTGAAGAGCTGCGGTTCCTTAAGTAGACACTGAACAGTACTGCCAGGCCCACGGTAATATAACTCGCACACACCCTTCACCCCTCCAAAAAAGAACTAGTTTCGATTCCTCCTCCAGCCCCAACAGATACCTGGAAGGTGGGGGTCCAGCAGCCCTGCCCGGGGGGGTGGAGCATAAACCCTCCCCCAGCTCCAAACAGAGGAGCAGGTTCGACCCGCTTCAGCGGGAGGCCCTGCCACACGCCCCAGGAGAAAGAGAAAGAGACCCCAGTGACAGAGCCCGGTCCATCCGGAGGAGACGGGGGCCGAGGATCCTCGCAGCGCCCGGGTCACACCCGCGCTCAGACCGCCATCACCGCCCCCAGCTCCATCACGGCACCCCGCTCCGCCTCTGCCGCGGGGCGGTTTCGGCCTCCCGAGCCCGGCAGAGCCAGAAGCCGCCTGCCCTGCCCGGGACCCCGCAGCCCGCACGGCGGGGACCCAGAGCTGGGGCTGAGGGGCCTCGCGGCCCCCGGCTGCCCCCGGCTCCGGGCGGGGGCCGCAGGCGCCGCCGCCTCCCCTGGGCCTGGGCCTCTCCCTTCTCCGGGCCATTTTGAGAGTCCGCCTCCAGCCTCAATACTCACCGCCCGCCGCCGCCGCCCGCCGCCGCCTCCCCAGCTCTCGGTCCGCTGCTCTCCCCGCTCCTCAGCGGGCTCAGTTCTAGCTCGCCCCGCTCCGTCCGTCCCCAAACAGCCGCAGCGTCGCCCGCCCTCCTCTCTCAGGCGGCCATTTTCTGCTCCATTGTTACCAAGGAACGGGAGCCCGGAAGTGGCCACCGACAAACGGAAGTGAAGACGCACGCGCCTCTGCGCAGGCGCTGCCACCGCCTCCGGCGTGGGGGGGTGAGCGCGGCCCAACGAGAGGAGCGTGGAGGACCGCGCGGCTAGAGCGGCCCCAGTGCCGAGGGGGCGCCGCCATTTTGAAGAGGGGCAAAGGCCGGGGGTTGTGGCCGGGTGGTATGGAGGAGAGGTGGCTGCTGGGGGTCTTCACGGCCACCCCTCAGCCCACGGCCTTCTGGGGCTCCGGGGACATGTGGAGTGTCTCAGGGCTCAGCTGTGCTCACCTGCGGTGCTGTTAGGGCACAGCAGCAGTAGGGCCATGTCCCCACAGGAGCCAGGCCTGGCGGTGTGGGGGCCATCTCACATCACCTCATGGTGCGCACAGGGCAGAGGTGCCGGCGGTGACCGACGTTTCCAAAGGCTGAGTTGAAAATTGGCAGTTAGTACTGGTGGCTGTCAGTGGGGACATTTGCCCTCCTAAACCGTGGCAGAGTTTCCTGCCTCATGCTGTGATTTCTTTGCTGCCTAACCTGGTGTTGTGTATTAAAGACAACTGTCACGCCATGCAAAAGCAGAGATCCCGCTTTTCCAATGTGAGCCTTGCGTAACTGAGCACCAGACTTCCCATGTTCTTTAAGGCCTGTTCTTCAGTTATTCCTTTCTGCAGTTCTTCCCCTCTCACCACTGAAACTATAAACGGCAGCTGTGTCTGTCTCCCTCATGGCATTCTGGCAGAGAAGTGAAATCAGGAATCAGTAAGACATAGTGGGAAGAAAACTGTGGCTGAAAAGATACTGGAGATAACTGGGAGAGAAAAAAATATGGTCTCAGTTTTGAACCCAAGGGGGCTTGTGCCATACCGAGTATCAGTGCTAATTTAAGAAGAGGAAAAGTTAAAGCTCAGCAGACTTGCCTCCCATAAAGAACGGGAGGGACTCCCACAGAGTTTTGAAAGATCCTATTTTAACGCTTGAAATGTCTACCTTGCAAAGGACTTGCAAGGAATTCATCTTCACTTTCAAGCAAGATCCCATACATAGAGAAAAAAACATATTTCTGAGCATTTACATGGTTTCAGGAAACCCACAAGAAACCTTTGTTTATTCTTTTGGCAGTTTATTATAATAATAGTGAGATTACTGTCAAGTTCAGGGGTGGGTTGCATTTAAAGATTGTTGAAACTGTTGCATAGGAAGATACAAGCCTGGCTTCTAATGTAAATGAAGTGCTTTTATATAGTCACAGTCTAAATTTCCCCCTTCGGACTTGAGAACTCTACAGTGTGTGTGCTAGAGAGAATGGAGGGGTCAGGTACAGGGAATATTTCTCATCAGTTTTACTTGCCACAGCATGGGACCAGGATATTTCTCATCAGTTTTACTTTTCACAGCATGGGACCAGGAAAGGAAGTAGCTTAGAAACTTATGGGACTGAAGTCCATGATGCCAAAACCATTAATAATGGAGAGCAGAAGCAGTCCCAGTTTCATACGGAGCAGATGTAGGCTCCCAACTATATTTTTCTTGAAATAACGGGAACATAAAGCATGGAAGTTTATTACAGCTGCAGAAGGTGATACTTGATACAGCATATAGCTGGAGTGACAGTGAGGTAGTACCTAATACAGCAAAAAACTTGCTTGCGGAAGGTCAACCTGTTTCATTTTTAAAAGCAAATTGGAGTTGGGAGACTGAGTTTAAATCAGATCAGTCCTTTGCATCATTGCTGCAATATAGATCCTGCATTACAGTTGGATTTACTGTAGGGTCAAACCATGACCTAATGTCGCTGGTTTGACTGTTCAATGTGAGTAAAATTGAAAAGTTAGGATGAGTAGATTTAATGTCACAAAGCAATTTTGCAGTTTTAGTGAACCAAAATATTTGCCATTGGGAAAAACTGACTTGTTCCTGACCCATGACAAACAGATCTTTTTATGTAGACAGTGCTCCTACCTCTGACAGATGCCAGTAGTTGGAGAAATTATATCCCCTGAAGAGAGATACCCTGTGGCTGAGTGTGTGTGTACACTTTCATTGTTGGCCAGACATCTTTGAAGCAGGCAAAAAATTCATTCCATTGTCAAACATCGATAATTCAGGGAGCAAATGATTGGCACACAATCGATCCACTTTATCATGGAAAGCCTTGTGCTGACAATTGATAAGACAGCCACCAGGTGTGAGTATTGGCAATTAGTAAATCAGCAGGACATCTATCAGAGTGCTCCAATGGCAGACCTCAAAGAACTGAAGAAATAGGAGGTGATGTGACTGCGGCAGAATGATTTATGCATGAAAGTGAATCCTGTCTTTTCTCACTACCTTTTCTGAATACCAGGCAAGGTCAAAGCAGCATAAAAGTGGCTTTGTTATACACCAGTAACCTAAGCAGAAAAATGTTAGGGAATATTGAGCAAATGGGAGGTGGAGCAGATTCTGCTATTTGAACAAAGGGATAAAATCACGGTTTGTGCTCCTGGAACAGCTTTCAGTATTTTATGACATCTGGCAAGTAATTTTGTTTGTTTGTCTCTTTCTTTCGCCCTCAATGAAATATTTTTAATTGATTAATCTTACCAAAAGTCTTGAAGATCATCAAATGGCAAGCAGCAGAGGACTCAAACATGTTACTGTACCTCTGTGGGTGAGTTCAGACGTTTCAGGCAGATATTTGCCAGTTTGCTGGGAGATGAACACTCAGTGATGTGCAGAGGTGGCAGCTGGGTTCTGCTGATTCATGCCTCACTTCAGTGGTAAAAACCTGTAGCTGAGGTCCAGGGCAGACAGCTAAGGAAAAGTACCTCCCTTGGTGTGATTTGGTGGAGCTTATTTGTCAATGCCCTCACAGGGTTGATCAGGTGCAGAATAAGCTCTGATATTTCAAAATTGCTTAGTGGATTTCAGTATCCAGTTGACATTAATAACAATTAACGGCCTGTGCATACATATCTCCTTAACAGCTTTGAAAAAATAGGATTGGTGTAGCAGTGTATTTCAAAAAGCTTACAGGAGGAAATGTATTTGCAGAGAGAACTTGGGGAAAAATAGGGAAAAAAATCCAAAATCTATATCAAAAGTATGGTGTAATTCGTATATAAGTGTTTTCAATTTGCTGATGTATGTATAGCAAAGGAGAATTACAACACTTTTCCATGGTAAGTTTAATGTTGTTTCCTTCAGTGAGGGTAAATAAATTTGCTTTAAATCCCTCAGGGTCTTAAAAACTGGTTATTTGCTATGCTGTGAAGATGAGAAAAATGTTGTAATTTTTTTTTCCTAAAAGATATTAAAATAGTTTATTCACAGTATAGATAAGTAATAAACCAAATGCAGTGAGGTGAGAAAAATCTGAATCTCCTGGGAACTTCTAAACCTGAAGCAAAAAAAAAAAAAAACCCCAAAAAAAAAACCACCCACAAAACTCCGATCCTTATATACTCAAAATATTAGCAGACCCAGGTATTGAGCGGGCAAATGAAGTCAATGTACAGTAATGTACCAGCCCAGAACAAACCCGAGAGGAAGCCTAAGGATATAACAGTTCCTAACAGTCTAACTTTGGTCTTTTCTCCGTCTGTTCTGGTGGGGAGAGAACCCCATATTTATGCCTTATACAACAAAGTATTTTCCATCCAGCTGGTTATTTTTAAATCAGTAGGTCTGGCATGCTAGAGTTTTAAAGAGCTGGAGAATAATTTTGCATCTTAAAGGGTCGTTTTTAATAGTGTCCAGTAATTTGCTAAATTCTGATCTATGTCTTGTTTGTCTGGCAGTGCTGTGCTCTTGGGAGAACTTACATACTCACTTACATCCCTCCACATCCATGCTTTTCAGTTCCAAGCCTGTCTGGGGAGCAGGCAGAATCATAGAATTGTTTAGGTTGGAAAAGTTCTATAAGGTCATCAAGTCCAACTTGTTAAAGTCTAAGTCTGTCTTAACTGTTTAAATCTACCAAGCCCAGCACTGCCACAAGTCCACCACTAAACCATGTCCCTAAGTGCCACATCTACACGTCTTTTAAAGACCTCAAGGGATGGTGTTTCTACTACTTCCCTGGGCAGGCTGTCCCAGTGCCGGACAACCCTGTCAGTGAAGACATTTTTCCCAACACCCAACCTAAACCTCCCCTGGCACAACCTGAGGCTGTTTCCTCTTGTCCTGTCACTTGTTCCTTGGGAGAAGAGACCGGCCCCCACCTCGCTGCACCCCCCTTTCAGGTAGTTGTGGAGAGCGAGAAGGTTCCCCCTGAGCCTCCTTTTCTCCAGGCTGAACCCCCCGGCTCCCCCAGCCACTCCCCACAGGACTTGTGCTCCAGCCCCCGCCCCAGCCCCTGCCCGGTGCTGGACACGCTCCAGCACCTCAATCCTGTCAGTCTAACCCTGCATTTCTAATGTAGATCCTGTGGTGGACCTTAACGGTATTTGATGAAAGATGGCAGCAGAATTAATTACCATATTTCTGGCAAAATATGTTCTGGAGGGGGATCTCGAGAGGAAGGTGGCAGCTGAACACAGTAGGGCACGTCTAGGAATTCAGCACCATCAGAAGTGCTGCTTGTGCCTTTTAAAACTCTAAATTCCTCATATATAAAACCAGGAAGATGATCTGGTGACTTTCATTCTGTCAACTAAAGCATATTGTTAAGACAGCAGGATCAGAGCTCTCGCTGAAACCATGTGGATTTACAGGAATTTCCTGAGCAGGTTCTTGTATCTGTTCTGGGTTTGGTTCTGGTTGCAGCCACGTCATTCTTTCTGTATTTCTCTGACCAGCAGCAGCAGCAGCAGCAGCAGCAGCAGCGCTGCCTACAAGGTCTGCAGGCAGCATCCCTGCCTGCCGTCGAGCTGCAGCGCTGTTCCTTAGGGAGTATATAAAATCAATTTCTGTCTTCTAATGATGGCTAAACCAGATGTCTTTGTGATATCACACGCAGCTATCCAGCTCCGATTCAGAAACGGCTGTGAAGGTTTCCAAGGAACTTACTCTTACTCAGTAACCTTTCCTGTAAGGAGTTATGGCTGGTCTTTCCCTTTCCTTACGAGCAGCTCAGCCTCACTCGGTTATAACTAACACTTGTCCAGGTCAGAACAGTAAATAGTTTGATGGCTTCAGAACCGCTTCAGGTCAATATTCACGCATCAGGTTTTTAAAAGCTTCAGGATGAAACTTGAAACAAATACAGAAGTTGTGTCAAAATGAGGCAGGACCAAATGTGGAGAAAACGTGTGTCTGAGTGACGGAACAAGCTTCATTTGTTCTCTTTTGCGTACTTAAAGGAGATATCCGTATGCTGCGCCTGGCGTTCGTGTTGTTGGTGCCGCGTTCCCGTGCCACAGAATAGCTGGGCAGGTTCCTCTGCATCCCGTGATTAAAGCCGAGCGCAGAAAGCTGCAGCGAGAGGTGGGTGTCCAGGAACACGGTGTCCGTGGGGCGCTTGCTGAAGACATTATGCGTCTGGGTTCTTCAAGGCAGCATGGAAATGAGCAGTCAGATCCCTGCGGGGAAACAGTGTTTCTCAAAATACTGATGCTGAGATCTTTGTGCTCGGTGCATTATTGCAGCTGATGCCGCAAACGTAATTGCAGATGGCCTACTAAGGAGCACACAGTTTTTCCAATTAGTATTTTTGGCCTTTAAAAAGGCTGTTAACTAGAGATCTGGGCAGTGTAAAAGCAGCAATTTTGCCTGCACCCCCTGCTACCTGCGGTTTTAAAGCCTGGCTGCTATTTACTTTTTAAATTGACTTTCTTTTCCCCTTAGCTTCTGAAAGAAGGTCTCATACAAAGCATATGATAAGTGCAAGATGTGTAAAGTTCTGTTCAACATGCTAGGTAAATGCACTGGAAAACAGAAATTCCTCAGGCTGTCTGTACTCACTGCTGCAGGTAACAAAGGAGATGAAGCATTCAGCTGAGTGTATGGTAGGGTTTTTTTAACTTGCAAATAGCTCTTTAAGGGGTAACATTCATTTCCACTTTCATTGGTGCGGTCTGTAAGATAGGTCTGTATGATGCATTGTGGAAAAGGCCCAAAGGATTTCTCTCATGAAGTTTACTGTCAGTCTCTATCTAGTTAGGTGCTGTAAATCCAGTTGCACCCAAAAAATTCAGGCTATAGAAGAATAAATAAATTAAAGCAGAATGTGTAGCAATTTATACAACCCCAACATTGAGATGCCTGACTTCGTCATGACAGAGTGCTTTCTTACTGTACCTGAGCCAGTGTCCAGGCAGTAACTGACCAGAACTGATCTAAGTCAGGTATTTACCCCCTCTGGCCAAAAAAGATTTTAAAATATGCCCTTAACCAACTCAACAATAATAAAACATAGAAAAAACCCCTCTTGTGACATCATACAGTCAAACTCGTTTGTTCCGAGTCTGTCAGTCCGTTCCAAAATACTTCTGTCCAAAGTGTGTTGGTGCAACAGGATGAAATTCTGTAGTTAAGTGGTTGTCGTGGTTTAAACCCAGCCGGCAACTAAGAACCAGGCAGCCACTTGCTCACTTCCCCAGAGGGATGGGGAGGAGAACTGGGAAAAAGGTAAAACTGGAGAGTTGAGATAAAAACAATTCAGTAATTGAAATAAAATAACATAAAATAAGTAAAGAAGAATAAGAACAATTGTCATGAAAAGGAGAGAGAAGAGGAGAGGAATAAAATCCAAAGGAACAGAGCAAAAAAACCCCAGCAACCAACGCACAATACAATTGCTCACCGCCCGCTGACCGGTGCCCAGCCAGTCCCCGAGCAGCGATCGGCTGGCCCTGGCCAGCTCCCCCTGGTTTATACACTCAACATAATGTTCTATGGTATGGAGTATCCTATGGCTAGTTCAGGCCAGCTGTCCTGGCCGTGTCCCCTTCCCAATTTCTTGTGCCCATCCAGCCTTCTGGCTGGCAGGGCCTAAGAAGCTGAAAAGTCCTTGACTTAGTGTAAACATTACCTAACAACAACTAAAACCATCAGTGTGTTATTAACATTATTCTCACGCTAAATCTAAAACACAGCACAGCACCAGCTATCAAGAAGAAAATTAACTCTATCCCAGCCGAAATCAGGACAATGGCGATCTCTGGAAATTCCTGGATGATGGATTTGGCACCTTTTGAGAGACGGCAAGTGCCTCAACTTGCCCTGAGGTGTGGAGAACAGGCTTAGCAGGATAATGACACTTGGTTGTACGCCATGTTCTACAAGAACTTTGACAGCCTCAATGACAGTATTACCAGTACCTAAAAGGGGAAAAAGCGAGATTTTTATTTCTCTTTTCCCTGGTGGAAGAACTTGTCCTAGGCCATCCAAAAATATCCGTGTTAACACTGGGGTGTGGCCGAATGATGATATTGTCCTTTCCCACTGGAAAACTATCACCTCTGCATGTCTTAATTGTAGAAAACTTTGGTCTCCTGCTGAAGGAACTTCATCTCTACTCTGAAACGGCCAACTCTGCCAGGTTTCAAGCACTGAAGTCGGTGGATTTTATTAAAGCCCTGAGGCAAGAAAGCTCATCTAAAATAGTAAAATAGCAATTAAGAGCTCTATGTGTAGAACCAGAATTAAATCATCGACTGGAAAAGTTACTTCACCCTGACAAACTCCTTACAACATTTACCAGATATTTTTTTTTTTTGGTAGTATTAACTAAAGTAATTTACTTCTAGGATTACAGTATTAATCCAAAAATGTCTTTTAATAGCATGAGAAAGATACTGTTTGAGTCTTTTCTCATGGCAAAACTTTAAAAATTAAATGTGTATCATGTCTTAATGTTTCTACCTTTCTCACAAACGCAGGCATGCCCAAATGATTTGCTCCGCATTCGTGCTGGTGCAGGCTGACTAGTATGTATTCTGGCACAGCCCGATAAATTCCCTGCTATGTCACCTAAACCAAGCAGAAAACTTAATCCAAGCCCCCGAAATTTGGAAGTTTGCCTTTACACTGAGCACACTTGCTGTTCGGATGAATCTAGCTGTACATAATGAGGAAAGGCACTTACTTAGTATTGGGTACATAAGAAGAACCTTTCTCCTGTAGATGTCTGGTGGAAACTTAGCGTAGTACACTTTGGCTCTTTGAGTCTCCTCATCGCTCTGTATCAGGATTTTTCCTATGCGGATTGATCTACAGCAGTCTCGTAAACCTTGTTCCATTGCCTCTCCTCAAAATGAGCAGCAAAAAAACCCCCAAGAACAATTGTTACACGCTGAGAAATGGCACAACTGTAACATGCTGCAATTAAATAAGACAGCCCCAATACTGCATTGGTGAAGAGTTCTAAAAAAGGGGATTTTTTTTCTCAGTTCTAAGTGTTAAAAACACCTGAAGTGATTTTCCTTTTTTTCTCTGTTCTGACAGAAAACCGAGTCTCCTTGATGTTACACAGCTCCTGGGCATTGGTGTTTCCACACACCAGTGCTCAGCTCTCAGAGGCAGGAGCTGGAAACGTCAAAACAAACGTCTGGGGTTTGGAGAACGTCTCTGAGCTCTGCCCAGAGACAGGGGGGTGCCAAACGTAGCGCTGGAAGCTGTGGAGCCGCTGGATTTTGCATCACAGATACCAAGGTTTGTTCCACAGCACTGGGCAAAACAACAGTGACTCTGCCCCCACCGAGCGCGGCTGGTTTGGAGACCCCTGTGAGCAGAAGTGTTGGCGGCAAACCAGGGGGGGCAGCCGGCCTGGCCTCTGCCCTGCAACGGCCACGTGAAATCTGCTGCGGCTCTTTGTCTCCTCAAAAGTTAATGGAACGTACTACTCGGCATTTGTGGTCAAGGATACCTAAGCAAGAGTAACAACTGGCAGGTTTGGGTAAAGCTCTGCTGCAGAGAAGTGTTGTTGCACAGTTTTGTAAGGAAGTTGCTTACAGGTTTCCAAAACGTTTAATTTGTGCCCGTTCAACAACCAGGATCTGCCTACCGCTTCTCATTATGCTGACTCCGCAGTTTCCCTTTTCAAATCTGACTCCTTCATGCTTGTGTCCTGTTGGAGTGGTCACAAACAAGCACAAGCCTGCCTGCAGACGAAGCGGCAGAGGTACTGCATTTTGCAATAAAGCAGGGCCCTGCAAAAGGCTGTTAGAGGTTGAACCCATCTGGGGATGGGAAAGAATGGCCTTTACTGGAGCAAACGTGGTATGTCTGTCATGCTGACAGCAACGCAAAGCAAAATAGAATGATGTAGGTAAGAGGCCTTGCTAATAAATCATTTCAAGAAGATACTGTAACGTTATGAAGAATAGGCTTTGTCAAGTTAATCGGTCGCTTTCCTTACGTCATTGTTTAAAGCACTAGTGCTGATAGAATAAACCTTCAGGTAGTAAGACATCCGATCATCTCTTCAATGATATTTTGATTGAGAAAGAGGAACGGTGTAAGTCAAAATGACAAATATCAATTGGACTGAAAACTAACTGATAGGTAAGCAGAAGCATCACTGAAGAAGGTATAGCTTGCTTCCTATCGGTTCTTGACCCCACACTGCTTAGTGTGTCATCAGTGACCTACAGGAAAACATAAAATCATTACTGGTGATCTGCAAGTGCGGAGAAGTTAGGAACAGGTCGCTGATAGCAAACCTAAACTGGATCACTTAATGAGCTGGGCTTAAGTGAACAATATGTTTTTCAGTGCCACCAGATGTAAAATCATCAGCCTAAGAATAGAGCAGCAGCTGTACTACAGGGTGGGTGACAAAGTCGTGGAAAACAGTGGCTCAGAAGAGGGATAATCAGCTGAACATGAGCTCCTAATGAGATACTCTGCCAAGAGAAGCTAATGCTTCCGTGGAACCGAAACGGGAGACACCAAGGAAGACAAGGGAGGTTTTATTACCTCTGTTGTGGGCTCCAGGAAGACTTCCCTGAGGGCTGGAAAACACACCTTCATGAGAAAACATGCAAGGAACACAGTTTATTAAGAAATATAAGGTTAAGGGGCATTTCATTTTAAATGCAGTTTCTAGGAAAGCACATGGCAAATTTAACACTAAAGTGTTCTTTATCTGGCAGAGTAGTGTTTGGGAACTGGACGTCAAAATATGTTGCTGTATATTTTTAGCAGTGGGGAAAGTTGTCCACTGAAACAGTCCACCCACTATGACAGAGTGCCCATCACTTGAGAATCACTGGAAATACTTAGTGAGGTTTGTTTTGTTTTTCTAAAGGAAACACTCCAGTTTGAACAGGAATTAATTCAGAGGAATCCGGCAGCCTTCATTAGGCTGGAATTGGGAGCAGGTTATTAGAACAGCTCCTGCTAGATTTCTTCTGAATAAATACAGAAACATTACGACTGCAGGCAGGGGTGAGGGGAAGAGGTGAAGCAGGCAGGCGCAGGTAGCCGAACAGCTGCACACTGCCTTAGCTGTGATACACATGTGCTCCCAGTTAGTTGAAAAGGCCATTCTGAGTCATCTCCCCTCCCTTGTCAGGTTTAAGCCGTATCTCTAATGCGCTACAGCTTTCCAATACTTTTTTTTTACCCACATAACATTATCAGTGTGAGCCATAGCTGCCCTGAGCAGCACAAGCCGCAGGGCAATCAGCATTTGCAAAAAGACAGCTACCAAATTGTGCCTCTGACATTTTTTTGCCGTGCCTTTTGCTTTAACTCTGTGCTGTAAGAGCAATATTAGCCACTGGGAAACTTAAACATGTTACAAAGTAAGAATACAACCAAGTAATGTCAGCTTTAGTGCTGTCCTTGGCATTTTGAAAGTATTGGGGTGCCCACTGGGTTTTATTTTTTGTTTAGGGGAAGCAAGGAGCCTGGGCAGGCTTTATCTTTTCATTCGTTGCTGTTGAGAAACCAGAATGGAGGTTTTTTAAGTGCCAAAGTCCTTAAGAGAAAAATGGGGGAATGTGGGAAACACAGGATGGGGTTGGAGATAAGAGAGATCTTTCAAAGACATTTTCTTAGTCAGTGTTGATGGTCACCCACTTATTTATATCCAAAATACAGTTTTGACAGTCGCTCACCAATCCTTGTCTTCGGGTGTGATTTCTAATATCTCATGTGCAGCCTGCGCGTGTCAGTGACTTCGGGTACTGCCGTCTGGTTAATCACAGGGCTGGCAGGGGGGACGCAGAGTGGGTTTCTGCCTATTCTGTCTTGCAGCTGTTTCAACAGCAAATGCTAATTCCTTGCTCAATGTTTTGCTCTTTCTGGGAATTTAAAAATAACTTGCCTAATGAAGCAGTGCTGAGCAGCTCATATGTCCAGACAGATAGGAGTGAAATGCTTCAGTTCAGAAAGCAAAGTCGTCCGTGGTGGCAGTGCCTTTGAACAAGTCCCCCAAGGCCCTTTTTCAAATAATCCCAGGACTGGCTGAAATTAATACAGAAAAAAATTCAGAGAAGGGGGGGGGAGGGGAGAATCACGTCGAAGGGCCTGGGACTTGGGAAGACATTTCTGGGTGAGCTGTAATCAGTCCCATCCTACGACATCCCTTTAGCAGTGCCGTTTAATTACTCCATTACAGGCAGGGTTTGATGTATGTGTTCTGTAGCAGGGGCATCCAGAACATGAAAGAAAAATGTGGTGCTTACTGAATGCTTTACAAAGATCAATGAAGCTCCTTGTCCCTTGTTAGAGCCACGAGAAGCTGAGCACAGAGTGACAAAACTGCTTGTCCAAGGGCAGCCACCAAAGCACAAGGAGAGAGACTTACAGGCTATGGCAGTTTTCAGTTTCTCCTGGAAAACCACCTTGTTTTGTTACTCATTTTTGGTTTTCTATCCTCTGTACCTGGACATCACCATCCCCATTTAAGCTGACCCTGCAGTGAGCACATCTGCCTCAGTAGGACAAGACACATGAGAACTGCAAAGGGCGAACAGCCGTGTATTTCCAAGAGTGGCTGTAAGAGTGGTTACAAAAACTGGGCAGGATATGCTGGGAAGCAGAATTGCTATGGAAAGGCAGGTGTGGGGTCCAGGGAGATACTTGGCTTCTTACTTTGGGCCAAGACTGGAATCAGAAACGCTTCCTCTGCCCCCTTCTAGCCCCCTTTAGCCTCTTGGATTGATTTGCAACATTATTGTTTTCTTGTTCTTTAGAATTAAATAATTTACGGTGCAAGTCCTTGAGGTTTCAGACTTAATTCTGTGGGTGCCATAATACTTACCAGAGAGTAAATGTTACTCTTTCTAATACATCAGTGATAAAATATTTTTTCCCCAGCTAGATGAGCGATTATTACATTCTTCAAATCAATTCTCATTTTTCTTTAATTGTTTCTGATGCCCTTGGCACTGTTGAGTCTGCACTCCAGCCTAGGAGGCTACTGGGGTAACTCAGCAATCTCCTCACCGGCACAAGAGGAGATTATTGATCCCAAAAGGCTGGGAGTTTTATTTGAGGCACAGAGGATGTGGAAAACATCTCTCAGAAGAGGTGGCCAGGCAGAGACTCATGCTACTACCTATGTTAACCCCCCAAAGCATGTAAGATCTGTATCATACGCAGCATGTCCATATCTTTTTATTGAATTGTCCTTAGGAAATGCCAGCTCTAGAGTGCAATCCATTTGCATCTTGCATCCAATATGCCATACTGTAAAAGGATGAAATGAAGCCAAAACAGAAGGATCATGTGTTACCTTGGCTCTGTGCTTGTGTCAGGGAAATGGAGGACTTCCACCACTGGGCTGCAACTGCTAAAAACCAGGAGCTTCTCTCCCTCTGTACAGAATAATGAATGTCATCCTCCTCCTTCATCCTTCATCCTTCAACCAAGAACGTGGCCTGTGTGATGTCCAAAACAGTCCAGGCGACAGCACATTTCCTTTTTTGAACTGAAATCTTAACCCGGTTTGTAACCATAGCCCAAAAGTGAAACTGGTGATCACTCCTTGCTCGACAACACAGCAGCTGCTCTCCGTCACCAACATGAACCTGCATCTCAGTGTGTTTCCCGTAGGTTAGCAGACTTTACAGACTTAGCAATGATCAGAGATTTGTGCATTTCTGTTCTCAGATCCTAACCCTAACTTTAAGCAACCTTGACCAAAGCTGTACAGTGACTGTCTCACTTGCACTGGGAGCTCTCTGAGCAACTTGAGCCTTTCAGATTCAGTAATAAATCTTACTCTTCAACTCTTTTTTTCAATAATCCTGGTATCATAACCCCAACAGAGACCGGAAGCTTCCCACCCTCCAAAAGAGAAACTCTCCTCCACTCTAGCCCCCAAACCCCCTGAGGGTGTTAAGCCCCTTCATAGAGAAGGTCTATAATAGTGCAACTTGTCCCCATTGCATCAGGGCATGTTGTGGAGGGGTCATGGCAAGAACCAGCCTTCAAACAGAGCCAGGGCCAAACTCAGCGGGGGCCTCAAGGGCAGGACCCACCACGTAGCCAGGGGCAGACTGTGTCCTGGAAGGACTCATGTTGATGCTAAATCTCTGACGCAGCTCCGGGCGCTGCCAGACAGACTCCTGTGACTGCACAGCATGTCAGTGGCTTGTTTCAAAAAGAAAGATCTTAAATAGACTCCACAGCCAGCATTTTGCAGCGTTATCCAATGGGAGAGGAAGGAGGGATAAATTCCTTAAAAATAATCCTCATGGTGTTAAATAATGTGATTAAGCAGGCTGCCTAATTCTCCTCTTCGGTATTAAACTGTCCTGTTTATCACTGGTTTCAGCTCTGCCCCCCCTCGCTGCCCTGTCCTGTGCACCCTCCTCCTCTGCTGCAGCATGAGGATGACTTGATGTACCACCGCTTTAGCAGCTGCCTGCCATAAAAATGTGCCCTTATCTATCAGCCTGCAGTTTATGTTCAGTCTCTTTATTTTTCTTCATGTAATCATCAGACATTTCTGCATTTCATTGTGATAAATACCAGACTGTTGAATCTCTGGGACTGCCAAGAAATGCATCACACCATAGCACGAATAGAGCTGCTATTTTTTTTATTTCTTCCTTTAGTTTAACATTTATTCCTGCAATTGTTGTCTGTAGAAGGATAAATAGGGCTGCATCTTGCTAGCAAGTTGCTCCAAATACATTAGATGAAAGAATAAATAACATGATGTACCGAAGGCTATGAAGACTAAATATATTATATTGAGATAGTAAAGCAAAGGGCGTGATAATGTGCTATTCATTATACAGGTGCACCAGTGCTCACTACAGAATAAAATTAGATTGACTCGTCTGCAGGTCATGTACCTTATACGGCTCAGAACTGGCAGAGATTTTCTTCTGTCTGTACTGGTAGCACATTGAAACAGGGTTATGTCAATCACAGCCCTGCACTCCAAATAGGGGTTTCCATGATCACGCTGTATTGCACAGTATAAGGCATGAAGGATCCTGGTCATCGTGGCTTTGGTAGCACATCTGAAGACATCTTTTCCATTTCCCCTTTTTAAATGCCATAGGTTTCTCTTTTCCCTCCTCTCAAAGAAGCAGAAGATGTGCAACATGCAAAAAGATAAGAAACACATGGCGTCTGATAGGCAGGTTGGTATGTCAAGCATTACCCAGGTTATTTGCTCCAGATTATCATCTGAAGGTTTGTTCAGGGATGCTGAGTGACTGTCTGAAGTGGTGATACTTTGATAGGCAAAGTGATTGCTGTTTGCTGCTGCAGTAACTTGTGCTGCATTTCAGACATCGGCGCCGACTGAGCGCTCAGTGTGACTCTGTGTTTCCTGTTTTCCTTGATACCCGCATCCCACTTACCAGTTTACAGCCACCATTCTTGAGACACTTATGCCACACAACCTAGCTATAAAATGTCTTGCACTCCAGAGAACACATCCCTGAAGTACTATTCTCTTTGCAAGAGGATTAGCTGTCTGAAGCTTTACAGCCACCCACCACTACTGTTATTTTCATAAAAGGCTGGAAGCCTAATCTTGCAAAGTCATGCAGTCTAGAAGATCTCTAAATGGATTCTGATGGTCAAGAAAAAAAAGGTGCAGGTATAGGCAAGTGTGTCTTATGCTTCATGCAGGAAATGCAGAGATGCAAGATGCAAAATTCCACAGAAACTCACTTGTGTTTGTTTAAGTCCTCCTGTTCCCCAGAGACAGGGATCAATAAGAGCCTGCAATGTCATTTTGGCTGCCTGGGTTATCTCGCTGGGTGGGTTGTTTGCAGGAAAGGTTCTTGAATCAGTACCCTCTAGGTGTATCTGCTTGCTAGTCTCCCTCCGGATGACAATTGCTTCCCCTTCTGCATTTTAAGATGGCTCAATATATAAAGTTTAAAAGAAAAACCCAATCAGGGCTTGTGATACCTTGTGGTATCATACAAAAAGACTTTGATTTTAGCACTCACTGTTCAGCTTTTTGCAGCCTGAGGGCAGACCTAAGAATACCATGTGGTGACTTAGACTTATGCCCTTCCACAGCAGCCGGCAGCACTGGTGGAGGCTAAAGCTGGTTCGGTGAGGGCTGCCTGAGCCGCGTGCAGGACGGCAGCATGCTGGCCCTTCCTCTGAACTGGGCTCACTCACTGCAGGGAAGGAAGCGCAAGGGCAAAGGCAAAGCACCAGTGAAGAGCTGGATTTAAGCTTTTCTTGCAAACACACAGGCTTCCCCTGAAGAATACCACTACAGCCTAAAGGAACAGAAGTTTCCGCTTTCCCACCAGTTTTTATGAGATTAGTTCTTACCCAGTATCTGGTCTCCCATTCTTGAGTCATTTCCAAGTGTCACGTTCAGCCGCTGCACTGCATGTTGCTGCAGCTAATTATGGGCTGACCATGAAGCCCTGCCATCCCATTCCAGCAGGACCGCTTGGCCAGAGCACACCACAATCTTTTTTGTGCACACAAAGCCATGGCAGGCTGTGCTCTCCATCTCAGGTACCTTCGCACAGCCAGAGCCATCTTTTCCTCTGCCCATAAGGAGTAGCTATGGGTAACGTACTTCTTTGCTTATTTGTTGGCTGTTGCCAGCAAAAATACATTGCTGTTGCAATATGAGGATTCCATGTGGCACTAAAACCCCTCCATGTCCTTAAGCACAGAGGTGGATGCACAGCACATTAGAGAGGCTTGGGAGAGCAGAGTTACAGCATCATGGACATCAGTCCTGTCATACCGCACACAGTGGGATGCCTCTAGAGCAGGAGTGAAACAAGATGAAGTAGAAAAGACATTTTTAGGGATGCTGCAGAAGAAAAGTCTTTTGCGGGGCTTGGATTAGCCGCCCTGAACAGCCAGGAGCCCAACCAGAAGATGTGAGAAGGGGCTGGAAGTGCAGTGGGACTGGGCAAGAGGATGAGCCGAGATGGGAGCCAAGGCAGGGAGGTGCGGGGAGCCCCGGGCGTGCACGGATGGTGGGCAGGGATGGATGGGACTGACGTCCCAGTGCTCCCACAGCTGGGAGCAGCGCTGTGAAAAACAGAAATTCACCGGTACTGACAAGAAGGGCAAGTGGAAAAGGGGAGCTCGCATGGCAAGGAATGAGGCAAAGGTGGGAGGGGGTGAAAACCTTGAGGCAGGGGAAGAAGTAGATGAAAAGGGAGGAGGCAAATTGTTGGCTCAAGGACATTTCTGAATTTTGGGGACAGTCAGCAGTTGGATCACTTTTTCAGACACAGAGAAGGGGCAGTGCTGCTTCGTGGGGGATCCAGGCTCTTTATCCTCTCCACGAGATAGCTCCCCCAGCACAGTAAGGCCAGCAACGCCAGGGCAAAGCACAGAGCCATTGTTTGTGCTAACATGTTCCCAATGTCAGCAAAATAAAGAGATAAGCAGTGCAGCCAATAAACTCCCTGACCCGTACAGAAGCTTGCCACTTAATAACTCCTATAGCTATAGCACGGTTAATACAACGCTGCCATTGTCTCCTGCCCCACGCTGGGCACCAAAAAGGAGTGTGGTGGGTTGACTGAGGCTGGATGCCCAGTGCCCACCAAGCTGCTCTGTCACTCCCCTCCTCAGCAGGAGGGGATAGAAAACAAGGTGGAAAAAACCTCATGGGTCAAGATAAAGTCAGTTTGATAAAGTACAAGTGACGGCTGCGTACAGAAGCAAAGGCAACCAAAAGATTTAGTCTCTGCTTCCCATCAGCAGGTAATGTCCAGCCACTTCCCAGGATGGAGGGCTTCAGTACGCATAGCGGTTGCTCTGGAAGACAAATGTACTAACGAATGTCTCCCTGCCCTCCTCCTTTCTCTTGGCTTTTATTGCTGAGCAGCCATCATATGGTGTGGAATATCCCTTTGGTCAGCCTGGATTAGCTGTCCTGGCTACGTCCCCTGCCAAGGTCGTGCCACTGGCTCCTGGGGATAAGGGAGGAATTTTGGAGAGACAGCCTTGACTGTGTGCCAGCACTGCTCAGCAGCAGCCAAAACAGCAGTCTGTTATCTACACCTCTGTAGCTACCAAGGCACAGCACAGCACTAGGAGAGCTGCTCTGGGGAAAATTAACTCCATCACAGCCAGACCCAATACGCCCATATTGTTCCTTTTCTCTTGGAAGAAATCAGAAAGATGCTTTTGCAGATGCAGAAGTCCAGGCAGAAGGAGGGGAGTGCTTGAGAAATCAGTTTTTAGATGGTAAGAAAGTAGTGAGAATTGAGGGTGGTGGTGAATTCCATGAAATAGGAAAAATGGAAGATTTGCACCTTGAAAGGTAACGAAACCGAAAGAGAAGAGGAAGAACTGGACCATTCCAGTTACTTCTTTACACCCAGGACCTGGCAGCATACAGATGTAACAACTCTCACTGTTTCAGGAGATGTGGTGAGGAGTACTACCAGACACTGATAAATGATCTTTCTCAGATTGCTAGGATTTAGGCTCATTCCTTTTACTTAATTTCCTCCAACCCTCCTGAGGCTCAGTTCTTCCTCTCATATTTGCATGTGTTTATCTCTTCCAAATACCTCTAGACAGCTACCACGACTTCCCTCGCATCACTGACGATGTAACTTTAACTAGGGACAGTGAAATGACAAAAAACCCGAGCAAACAAAAAGGCAAAGAAATGACAAGGGCATTTTGCTGCCTTTAGCAGTAAAGCACAGTGACTCCTGCACTTCTGAGTGCTGTCACTGTTGTGTATTTAACTCATACGCACTTTCCAGGCATGCCATAAAATAAACATCCTAACAAATAATTCAGGTAAGGTTGCAGACCTGTCTGTCTTCTGGGCACGTGTTAGCCTGTGAGCTTCACAGCCTTGTAAGACATCAGTGGAGCAGGAAATGCAGGAGCAAAGTTTCAGTTTCACAACAAGGTGGGGACCATCCAGCTTCAAATGCCAGCAGCAGTCCTACCTCTGTCCCAGTAGCAGGATGGGGAGAGCTCTCCAGTAACAGCAAACGCTAGTGGAGAAACAGAAAACCAGTCACTTGTTTGCATGAAATTTGTTGGAGTTTGGCATCTTTGGAATCTTTTTTTTTTTTTTAATTAGGTGAAATTTATCACAGAGTTCAAAAGTTATGGAAATGGCCCGAAAGACAAGCTGGCGATGCAATTGCAACAACTCTCTTTAGGAAATCATTTAAAAACCCCTAATGATTGGAGAAATGGCCCCACAGCCCATTATTTGATGGCTGTTTGCATTTTCAGGTCCCTGTCTCCAATGAGAGAGAGAGGATGTCTGAATCCTTCCTTTTTCATAATTAGAGCTTATGAGCTGCAGGCTCCTTTTTAAGGTGCCCCTTTCTATTGATCTGTGATGCCACTTTAGAGGTTGTAACTAATAATATTAGATTTTAATCAACTCAGATTTGGTAGTGGATGCTACTTTCAGCTAGAGGAATCTGTTAACTGCCTCTTGCCTTTTTCCTATTTATATTTTAACTGCATTGTGTGAGAATAATGGAGCATCTTCATTCAGACAGAATTAGTCATTTATTTTATGTAGGAATCTTCAGCATGTAGTAATCTCACCCATATTCAGCCAAGCAGGTAAGCACATACTGAAGTCTACAATTAAAATCCTTAATTAAATCCTTAAATTAAGCACATACTTAAATGCTTTGCTAAAGAGGGATATAATCTCCAACATGCTTAAGATAAAGTGTGCATTTAAGTGCTTTATTGAACCAGTACTTTCACTGCAACTCGAAGTATATTTGTGAAGCAAAAGCTGCTATAGGTGTAATCCCACAAAAACACCCAGCAGTTTGACAGGGGAAGCCGGTGTGCATTTATCAACATAAACCACACGTCGCCTGTTCTGACAGCTTGTACCTGGAATTTTATGAGGTGTAAAAAAACATTTGGATGTGACGTTGCCAGGCCAGTGGAACGCGATTAGCTGTGCCGGGACCATGGCAGCGAGAGCAGCAGCGTTCACAGCTCGGCCGTGGGCTGGAGAAAGGACAGCCCCGGCTCGGACGCCTGCTGGGATCTGCATGGCTTGCTGGGCTTACATCCCAGATCTGGGGCAGGTTTGGTCTCCGTGTTGACTCTGGGGGAGTGTGAGGGTAGGAGATGGAAAGAAGACCTCCTCTACCCTGCCAAGCGCCGGAGCTGGCATGCTGCGGGGGCAAGGCGTCTTTGTGGGGCAGGAGAAGAGACAGGCTTTGGAGATGGCTGCAGGGCTAGGGCTGGGTCTGAGCGCGATGGCTGGGCTTTCTGCCAGGTTTCTGAATGGGACAAAATGAAGACTTTAACTGCTGAGTCTGCAAAGGCTCACAGGGTGAAGGTGATAGTTGATTTTGGTGTGAAATGGCTCTTGTTTCAGGGCAGGGATTCATCAGCTGGCTGCTGTTAAAGCAAAGTTAGGTTGGGTTTAAAGCTGAGCTTTAATAAGCTCAGGGTTGAGGATCTTTGGTCAGTAACTGGGGCCAGGATGAGACCTGATGCCTTGAGTGCACCTGAACCTCCTCCTCCCCCCTAGAAAATCTGCCAATAGTCCTGGTGCCAGTAGCTTGGATCTGCTCCAAGAGGATCCAAGGAGACCTGACACTTGGCCGGGGGGGCTGCCAGAGCTACGGCAGGACATTACTCAGGGAGGTCTGGCTCTTCTCCTGGCACCGCAGCAGCCAGGCAGCTGCTGAAAGCAGAAAGGGAAAGCAAAAGGAGGAGAAACTGTTTTGTTTTTCAGAGAATAAGGAAAAAGGGGATGGATCCCCCAAATCTCCTCACCACGACTATCTTCAGTCCACAGACAGGTCTGGCACTTACCCAGCTTCAGGTTGGCAGCATCCAGCTGGACGGGAGCAGCCAGGTTGAGCTCCGTCCTGAGCCAAAAAGGAGACAGGCACATCATCAGGCCACAGCTGGGTCCTTTCCCTGCAGACTGGGCTTTGCTAGACCTGGCCCGCAGTCAAATGTGCCAGCAAGATTGTGAATATCCATCATTCCTGCCAGAAATGGTATTAAAAGAATATTATAAGTTGCAATTACCATGGTATGCACTATTCCTGCTTCAGGTCCCAGTGTCATTTAGCGCCCAGGATGGATACTGCCCAATTGATGAGCAGCTATTTGGTATTTTGTTTTAATCTCATGGCCAGTGTGTGACTTTGGACGTTATTTACCGCCTGCTACCCAGACCCCACTCCAGAGACAAGGTTATTTGTTTCCTCACATTTGCCCACCCAGATTCATCACTCCAGTACCCAGGAGCAACACACATATTAATGAATTTAGCGTTGCAGAAGGGTGGGGGAAGGATTATTTCCGTGTTTCAAATTTCGAGCGTGACTGCTCGTTTGAAACAACCTCTCATTTTGGATCCATGATTTGCAACGGCCAAGACTTCCTTCTTATTTCATTTGCAGCAAACATACGATTTGACAGAATAGTAAACCATCATGAAATCAGAAAAGCCTGACTTGGTAGCATGTGGGTGTTAGACCAGAGCACCCCAAAACCTTCTGAGAAATGATCGCTCCAGTGGGCAGAGCTTGGAAGTGCAACACATTTAATACAGAATAAATCTGTAAAAATTCAGTTTATTAATCCTACCCCAGATTCCTGCTTTGGATGGTGTACTGCCACCGGCATATGCGTACAGCATGAAGCTTTGTCTACAGTTCGGCTGTGACTTTGTGGAGATGAAACGAGGGGCTCACACTGCATCCCCTCAGGCACGGGCACACGGGTGGCTGTGTTTGCATCGGGTGCTGCTGATTAGAGAGTGCTGCAAAGCCCACAGACGCACTCACAGCACTGCAACAGGCCTCCTAATTCCTTGTTCCCAGAAACACTGTAATTTCTAGGTTTGAAATATATTTAAGAGAAGCACTTACCGATACCCAACACAAAGCAAATCCCAGTTTTTTTGAATTGACTTTCTTGCATGAAGAGAGGAAAATACATCCACAATTTAAACTCATTACCTGACACCCTCTAGAGGCCTCCAGCCTGCAAACGCTTCAGCATGAGCTAATTTTACGAGAATATTCCCACCTTGTGCTAACTCATTTCAGCTAATGAACCCGGGAGGGCCAGTGACACACGTGCCTGGGGCTGGTGGCCAGGCTGTGTTGGGGCTGGTGGCACAGTGGGGAAGGTTTCATTAGGCAGAGACACCAGCCCATAAGCACAGGCTTGGGAAAAAAAAAAAAAAAAAAAGTTTTGAGTCCTCGAAATGCAACATTACAACTCGGTGAAAGGCACAGCAGAGAGAAAATGGTGCCACAGCCCCTCCCCCCTCCCCCCGCCCCCCCGCCCCCCAACTTTTTTTCTTTTGGAAATGGCAGGCAAGAAGTTCAGCCACGGTGCCAGCAGGGTGTAGGAACTGAAATGCTCAGCAGAGCGGGGGTTGCAGCACCTCTCCCCGATGGTTGTGTGCCTGTCCCTCTGCACAAGACCCTTCAGACTGGATCTACACCATCCCTACATGCTACATGGGCACGCAGCCCTGGGCCCAGTGGGCTGGCACTTCTGACCCTTTTTGAGTGATTTTTGCTAAGCTGACTGGGTACTTAGTTAAACAAAGTTAGGTGCTGTTGGATTATTTTTCCCATCGCTGCTTCTCTCACACTCCAGCTTCTTAGGTTGTAGCATATTGCAAATCTTCCCCCAGTGTACTCTGCAGCAAGAGGTGGATTATATGAAAGCAAAAACCAAGCAAGAAAATGTAGAGTGACAGCTCAGCTTCTACATATAATTCAATCCATGCCATTCCCCAGTGCATGAAAATCCACGTGCAACATGCAGTGTGTGTAGTGCAGCTTCGCAGCATGGGGAGAAAGTGGTCACAGCTTCACAGTTACTTGTTGCTGTTCATGAGAGATTACTTCAATGGTATCGACAGGCTTCAACACCATTTGCACATTTACAGGGAGATAATCCAGTAGTTTAGTTACCGGTCAGGAACACAGAAGGTGGAGGAGAAAATCTCCCGTCCATCACACACTTACCATCCAATTCAAGGTAAGTCAAAGATGTCCTGGAGTGTCCGAGGACTTCAGCAAGGCCACGGTAGAATTTACCTGCTTCCATCCCAATGTGTCATCATCAGGAAATTCATGCCCAATCCTATGGACACCGCAGGACATGGCCGAGGCAATTTGGTGCTGAGTAGTGCAGCAGTATCTCAGATTTCATGTTGCTGAGGTTCCCAGATCAGGCGTTTATCAAATTCATCCCTCTGAGGGCTCAGCCCATACCGAACTGCAGCTCACAGCATCAGGGTCCACCCCGAGCCCAGGAACAACCAATGCGTCCCCTCTGGGGCCATCCCACCCCTTCTGCTTGGCCACCTGGAAACAGGGAGACCCAAACGAGACCCTTGTCCACCCTTAGCCCAGGCAAGTACTCCAGCAGCTGGAAAATGGCACGGATGCAGTTCCCAAAATGTGTGTAACCACAGCTAACGGACCCTTCTAGTCCCAAACCCATGCAAATAGCACCCAAAGAATCTCTGACCTCTCTCAGCATAGGCCCTGGATAATAATACATTAAACCATACCCTTCAAAATAAAAGGAGGCTGTGAGCTTTGGCAATACGAAATGAAAAAAAAACCCTCCACCCAATTCATGGATAACTGATCAGCTTCTCCGGCTTCCGTGCTCTGATCAGGTAAAAACCACCACAATCCAACCTGGCTGAACTAGAACTGGACACCTCCTCTCCGTGGATGCAGCCCCCGGTGTTGGGGTGGCAGCCGGAGGGGAGCTGCGTGGCCGAGCTGCCCAGCCTCAGCAGCAGGCTGCAGGGATGCAGGGGAGCCCGTCACGGCAGGAATGGGAACGCTTCCCGGGTGCTGCCCCGGGAACTTGTGCCCAAGCCTGCGGGGCTTACCTATGGCGTAATTAAAGGAGGTGAGAAAGACAGACAGACCACCGGGCCATCGGTCAGTTGAAGTGGCTCGATGCCATTGTTTGGACCACTGCAGAAATCCGGGATGCCTTGGGTGAATTCCCACCTGCGTTTGGATGAGCTTTGCAAGCGTGTCCTACTTAAGCGCACAGGTTTGCTGTGCCCAAACAGCGAAGTGGGCAGGTCTGTGCCCCACCGGCACCTCCACTTCTCTCCTTTCCTGGCCCCAGCAGCTACGCACCGCTTTGCTGCTGGCTGCAGGGGAGGCAGAGAAAGCAAGGAAAAAAAATAATTAATACATCCCATTTCCCAAGCGTTTAAATAACTGCATTCTCTGTAGAAAGCAGTGCATGGAAGGGCAGGGCTTCTGGCGTCACAGCTGCTGGGGTGATTAGCATGGTAATTAAGGTGGCTTTGAGTCAAGGTACAGCAGAGTAGCCTTTAAGCAGAGGTAAGCTCATAATGGAAAATGCTGTAGGAATTAGATTCCAAATCTAATTCATCGTGGGCTGTGTGCAGGAGGGCTGCTCGGCAGTGCGGTGTTATTTGCCTCCTGACCCCCTTGCTGTTGCTCCTTCCATTAGCCAGGCGAAGCAGTTAAATGGGTTGAAAAGCCGCTGCGCAAAATCCTTCCGAGCGCAGGTGAAGGTGTTCTAACCCATCCTACGGAATCAGTTACAAAACTGTATCGCTGCTTCAGGACGCGGTGAAGGCAGTTAGGCCAAAGCGAGAACCACGGAGGAAAGGCAGGTATTACTGGGGCGGGTTTGTCCCCAGCCTGCCTTCACCTGCCAGAGACCGCAGCTCCCGCTGACAAGACAGAGAAGCTGGTGATATTAAATTACATCCTAATTAAAACCTGACTCTGCTTTCATTCACAAGGAAAAGTCACTGGGCCGTATGCATAGATGGATGATGGTTCATCCAGAAGTTAGGAGCGTTTTAATTATACGTGCATATAATGTAAATGCGTTAGATAAACACAAACCCACTTTAACAGGGCCCCTTCTGTAGCATTACTGAGGTATATGAAGGCTCTGCTGGTTAATTAGATGTGGTTTATTTAGGTAAAAGATGGAGATTTTTTACAGTTAACAGGTGCCTTATTTTATAGGGTAGTTTTCACTGTATTTTCATTTTTTAAATGTGGGAATGTACCCCTTTAAAGGAGCAATACCATGATGACACCTCTGCCTTTAAAATGCTACAAAGATAAGAATGTGCAATTCAAGTGGAAGGTTATCTTAACCCTAATTTACCCTTCCCAGCTGGACTGTTTGTCTTTTTAGTACTTTGCTTTGCCAAGGCAATGACATTGCAGCTTACTCCCCAGCTCTGGTTAGCTTTGGTCCCACTTGGATGCTGTAGCAGGGCTGCTACATTTATCCTGCTCAAAGTTCAGAGGAATCTGCACAGCAAAAATAGCTCCTCCGGGATTTGAGAAGTAAATCATTGAAACATCTGTATTGATGGGCTTTCCTACAAAAATACAGCTGGAACCAAAATTACTTGGGTCCCCTTTTTCAACACCTTTTCTAGAGCTGTGGGTTTTATACCAACAACGCTGGAAGATGGGGTTTTATTGGAAATTAGGAGGATTCATGCAATGCTGTCCTACAGAACAGCAGGGCATCAGCTCCCAGAGCTGGGGCTTGTCTGGAAAACCAAGGTGAAGAATTTCCCCTCCGGCCACTGAGCAGAAGTTCTTGGCAGCTCACCTGATGGATGTGTAGAGACATCTACGGCTTTACTCAGCTCTGCAATAAACCACTGACCCGGGAAGTCCCTGGATGGGAGCACTTCCCAGTGCATCTTTGTGACAGTCCCTTCCATCATGCCACACCTGGGATTGCCAGCTCTAATTACCAAAGTAAAGCAGGCGAACGGCCAAATGAAAAGCAGGAGGGGTCACTGGAACAGCAGCGTTAACCTGTGCAAGCTGGTTTGGGCTTTGCCAAGGAGAGATCCTTGGGTGCCTCCAGAAATACTGCTGGAGCTCAGCAGCCAAGCATCGATTTCTGTTTCACCAGTCTGGCTGCTGGGCAGTGAGATCTGCCGTGGCAGTCACCAACACATGTTTATTGTCAGTCCTCTGCTCCTGGGCTGATCCCTGAGCGTCCCTCATCCAGCCGTGTCACCACTCCTCGTGTGTGTTCACCCACCCTAGCCCGATGCCCGCACTAAGCCTCCGGCCGCTCCCCGCACCGGGGCAGCACCACTCCACTTGCACAGCCACTGCGTGCTTGACTGCAGTTAAAAACTGGGGATGTGAACAGGCTGCTCCATCCCGTTCTCAGCAGCTTCTGCATCCATGAGTTCAGCGGGTGAGATGCTGCAGCAAGCAAAAAAAAGGGCCTATGGAAGCAGCCGCCATCCGTGGCAACAGCAGAGGGGCCTGAGATGGGACAGTCCCTGCAAGGAACAGCCAAGGTTTGCTCAACCACAACCTTAACCATTGACGGGAGTTACCCGAGACCACAGGCACTGCCTGTACCACACAGGAGCGACTGCAGCTGGAGAAGCCGCTGAGCTCGGGGCTTTGGCACTGAGCTTTGTTTCTGAGTGGGAAGGGGGCTGGCAGCTGTGCCAGCTCGTAGCCTTCGAGCCAGCTGTGAAAGAGCCCCCAGATCGGGTATTGCCCAAGAAACGCCATCTCATTGGGACCGAGGAGGTCAGAAACTGGAAAAGTAATTTTTGTTCTTCCATGATGGGTGTCCTCCCTGGGCGGGGGAGGCCGCACCAACACATCTCCCCACCCCAAATTGTGGTACCACTTACACTGAATGCACACCCGCTAGCATCGCAGCCGCACAGGCAGGCAGCCGAGTCTTGGTCTTGCTGCAGAAAGCACAAGATTGCAACAGGAACTCAAAAGTGCGTCTTTGAGCAACATAACCCCGATTTTGGAAACAACCTGCAATTATGGCTCAGAGAAACACCAGCCTCCCCGCTTGCCCCTCGCCCCAAGGCTGCTTGCTCGCAGGGCTGCTGCTGGCACCTTCCCCACGGGGCCGGGGACACACAGGGAAAGCGGCTGTGCTGCTCGCTGTCCTCTGCCTCGCACTGCTGCCATGTCACAGGGTGTGCACCAGGTTCACCGAATGATGGAATGGTTTGGGTGGGAAGGGCCCTTGAAAGGCCATCTAGTCCAACCCCATGGGCAGGGACATCTTCAATCAGACCAGGTTGCTCAGAGCCCCGTCCAACCTGGCTTTGAATGTTCCCAAGGATGGGGCATCTAGCCCCTCTCTGGGCAACATGCTCCAGTGCTTCACTGCCCTCAGTGTAAAGTACTTCTTGCTTCTATCTAGTCTGAATCTACCCTCTTTTAGTTTAAAAGCATTACCCCTTGTCCTATCTAATCACCTACTGTGAAGTCTTATTGTCCCCAAGACTTATCCAAGGAGCTAGAACTATGCCCAGTCTGTGTGTCACGGGACCAGTCCCATGTAGGCGGGCAGACTGGGTGGGTTTGGTGGCCATGGGCTTGGCCCAGCCCCTCTACATGTTTTTCTTACCAGAGAGCAGACCCTCCAGTGCCAGATGAGGTTTGGTCCTTAAAGCCGAGCTGCCGACAGCCTTCCCCGTCCCGTGGTCCTGCTCCAGCGCTCGCCCTGCTCGATGCTCTGGGCTCCCAGTGTCGGGATCTGCATGACCGGCGGGAAGCACCAAACTCCTGTGTCCCGTTGTGCCTGTCTGACACAACTGTGGGGAGGCAGCACTCGTTTGAAACCAGCCCGTGAACTCAGGCAGCTTGCAGAGGTACCGGGTCTGCTCCTGGGGGTCGCTTCCCACCCCCTTGCCAAGGAATCTGCTGCTGAACACGGCGCCCGTGTCCTGCTTTCTGCTGGCAGGGCTTGGGAAGACCTGACACTGAAGTAATGCCCTTCCACTGGTCCTCTCAACATGAAGCACTAATGAAAGGAATGGTAGGGATTTTTTAAAAAATAATTTTTTTAAAGCCTTTTTCACAAGAAAATGAAGAGGGAAGACAGCAGCGCCCAGAACCGCAGGGCACTTCACTGCACCCACCTGCTCACAGCCAGGGACTGTGCTCCAGGCACTGCTGGGACCTCGCCGGACCCCCAACCCAGGCCTGGGGGGCTGGGGGAGCCCCCCCTCTCAGCCAGCCTGCCTGCACCGCCCGGCCCCATCACCGCGCCCTCACAACTCCTTCCACGGTGATGAGATGAAGTTTTCATTTCTCAATTAAAAATAGCCAAATAGCCACACTTTTTTAAAGCAGAAGTGCCCAAAGAACTTCTTCCCGCTTCTTCCCACCTGCAGCCGTGCTCCATCTCTCATGCGCTGGCGGTGATGAGCATTGGCCCCATTCAGCCGCAGGCTGGGACCAGGAGTGTGCGCGGAGGGGGCAGCCAGACTGCTCCTCATCTAGAGTAGCGATTTGTTTAAAGAAACGATTCCTAATATTCAATAAATGGCAGTTTTAATTTCTTCTTCATATATGATCTTAAAATGAGATTTTAAATTTTTTTATTTATTCCATAAACAATATAACAAAACTCAGCAAGTTAACAATATGACGTTTTCACCATACAGAGTCAGTCACAAATATTTAAAACCTTTGCAACAAGAACAACAAAACCCAAAATATTACAAGAATAATTTACAAGAGGATCTATAAAACAGCAAAGCGCTCACAAATTTTCCAGTTTCCTTTACACAATATCACTACACTCTTTCACAACATTTCTTTTTATTACAAAATTCCCAACAAAAGTTTAATTTTTTTCTTTGTATTTTGGTTTTTAAAACCAGAAACTTTTAAGTATACATCCTTTTATTAACACCCGAAGGTGCAAAAAAAGGGAAACCTCACACATACAAACACTTCACAGCACTTTTCTAAGAAAAATATACACTTACAAAATATTTTACAAATTGGCACACTTAAAAATATACAAGATTTTGTAGGCGTCTTAGAGTGATCCTTAAGAATTATACTTCAATTGACTCTACAGAATATTTATAAAGCTTATTCTAAAAGAAAAAAGGCAAATAATTTCCAAACATGTTAAAATTGCAGTGTAAAATGTGGAACAGAAATGGATATGTTACATTCATAAAAAGGGCCATTTCATAGTTCTTAAATGCTCAAGGGGGGGATAAAAGTTTTCTTTAGCACCATAAAACAGGAGCAACTTCCTAACGAGGTGCCTCTAGTTCTATGGAAGGGAACTCAAGGAGCAGTACATTCACATCTCTGGAGGCAGCAGTCGAAACGCCCCGGCCGGCGCCGCGGGCAGCGGAACAGAGCAGCTCCTTGGATTTCTACCCTGCTTCCCACTGGGAGTAAGAGACAAAAGGAGTTTAACTGGTACCTTTCTTTTGTGTAGGTGAGTGTGGTTTAGTCTGTGTTTAAGTCTTCCCTTTGTGCTTTTGAAATGGACGTTTGTCTATCTAGCGAAGGGTAGTGGTGAATACCAATCTGATTTCTTGTTTCCTTTTGCACCAAGTGTTCAAAGGCTCAGTAAACGTGTCTGGCAACCCAAGCATCCTGCGCGATGGAGGGCATCCTCCTGCTTTAGATCCCAATTCCCTTAGATGGCTGTTACTCCACTGTCATTAGTGTCAATTGTTTACCTGAGAAACAGATTTGAAAAGCCTTGCTTCTACCACAGACATTGTACTTCATTTCTTTTCTTTTTTTTTCTTTTTTTTTTTCTTTTTTTGCATTATTTCATGCGCTGAAGAGATAAAGAGGCACATTCTCAAATAGATGTCAGCGGCTTGAACCATGCAACTTCCACTGGACCCCCTGGGAGCTGCATAGGCAAAGTCCAACACACCGAGTTGAGAAAGTAAGACCGAGGGCCTGACCTTGCACCAGCTGAAGTCCACGCACCTGATCCTTCTCGCTTACACTGACCAAGGGAGTTTTTCTCGTGACTTAACAGCCAGGGGTGGCTGCCATCCAGGAAAGCACCGGCGGAGCAGGAGCCCCTGGGAGCAAGCTCCCACCCAGGTGCTTTGCTAGACAGGGACCTTAAGGAAAGAGGAATATGGTCCAGCAGGTAAAGGATGAAAATGCTCAAAACATTTTTATTTTGGTTTGTGGCTCATTTGAGCCACATAATACCAAAAAACCACCCAGCAATCCTGACTGTTGACAAAAGCAAGCTGCGCGGTAATGGTTTCACCAAGCAGCGGCCGCCGGGCTGCAGCCAGCCCTGCCTGCTGCTGGCCTCCTCCCCCCGAAACCTGGCTGAACCTGGTCCAGCAGTCATTACGCTCAAGCCATTTTTCAACCCCCTCCCCTCTTTTATGCTTAAAAAAGAAAAGCAAGATGTAAACCTGGTAAGTTTTTTTTGTTTTTTTTTTTAAAAAAACCCTATTACTTGAATCCCCATCACTGATATTTCCCTAATTACAAAACCTCTACACGCAAGTACCTCCGGGAAACCCCACAGCCGCCAGGGGTGGGCTACTGTAGGGTTTCCTTCTGCAGAACACCCTCCGCACAGCACAGCCACCACAGGGCGATGGGTGCCTTCCCCGTGCCGTGGCAGACCTGCCCTTCTGCAGGACGGCATGGGTGCCCAGCTTGGGGGTGGAGAGCCAGGGGCTCAGGCTGAACTACCCCGCGTGGTGTCCTCTCGGATGGACTTTGTGACCTTTCTTTACAAGCAGCCGGTTTCTGCTTTTTAATTTCACTACCAACTATAAGTCGCCCAAACCACAGTGTGCCAGCACAGCGCGGCTTAGGAGAGCAGCATCGCTGCCACCGGGTCCTCTCATATGGTGGCCAGTGGGACACCAGCACCACCAGAGCAGGAGTGAAATGAGATAAAGTAGAAAAGACATTTTTAGGGATGCTGCAGAAGAAAAGTCTTTTGCGGGGCTTGGATTAGCCGCCCTGAACAGCCAGGAGCCCAACCAGAAGATGTGAGAAGGGGCTGGAAGTGCAGTGGGACTGGGCAAGAGGATGAGCCGAGATGGGAGCCAAGGCAGGGAGGTGCGGGGAGCCCCGGGCGTGCACGGATGGTGGGCAGGGATGGATGGGACTGACGTCCCAGTGCTCCCACAGCTGGGAGCAGCGCTGTGAAAAACAGAAATTCACCGGTACTGACAAGAAGGGCAAGTGGAAAAGGGGAGCTCGCATGGCAAGGAATGAGGCAAAGGTGGGAGGGGGTGAAAACCTTGAGGTAGTGATAGGCAGGGGGAGATGAATTTTAGGGAAGTAAACTTCCAGCTGTTCAAGGAGTTGGTCAACAGGACCCCCTGGGAAACCGCCCTTGGGGACAAGGGAGCAGATCAGAGCTGGCAGATCTTTAAGGATGCTTTCCATAGAGTGCAAGAGCTCTCGGTCCCCAGGTGTAAATCAGGAAAGGAAGGCGAGAGGCTGGCATGGCTGAATTGAGACCTGCTGGTCAAACTGAAGGGCAGGAAGGAAATGCAGAGGCAGTGGAAGCAGGGGCAGGTATCCTGGGAAGAGCACAGGGTCATCGCCTGGTTGTGCAGGGATGGTGCCAGGAACAACAAGGCGCGGCTGGAGCTGAACTTGGCAAGGGCACAAAGAAGAAGGGCTTCTGCAGGTATGTTAGCCAGAAGAGGAAGGTCAAAGAAATCACACCCCCACAATGAACACGACTGGCAAACTGGTAACAGCGGATGAGGAGAATGCTGAGGTACTCAACTACCTTTTCGCCTCCGTCTTCACTGGCAGCCTCTCTTCCCACACCTCTGGAGCGGATGGACCACAAGACAGGGACTGGGGGGGCAGAGTCCCTCGCACGGTAAGAGAAGATCAGATTTGTGACCACCTGAGGAATCTGAACATACATAAGCCTATGGGACCTGACAAGAAGCATCCCAGAGTCCTGAGGGAACTGGCTGATGTACCTGCCAAGCCGCTCTCCGTGACACCTGAAGAGTCGTGGCAGTCAGGTGAAGTCCCTGGTGGCTGGCAGGAGGGAAACGCTGCACCCATTTTTAGAGCGGGTGGAAAGGAGGCCCCTGGACCCACCCACCCGCCAGGCCACTGCTGTGCCTGGGAAGGTCATGGAACAGATCCTCCTAGAAGCTGTGCCAAGGCACGTGGAGGGCAGGGAGGTGATTCCCCACAGCCAGCACAGCTTCACCGAGGGCACGTCTGCCTGACCGACCCAGGGGCCTTCTATGATGGCGTGACTACATCAGTGGAGAACAGAAGAGCTACAGCTGTCGTCTGTCTGGATTTCTGTAAGGCCTTTGACACGGTCTCCCACAACATCCTTCTCTCTGAATTGGAGAGATAAGGATTTGATAGATGTGCTGTTCAGTGGATGAGGAATTGGCTAGATGGTCATGTCCTGAGGGTAGTGGTCAATGGCTCAATGTTCAGATGGAGATCAGTGATGAGTGGTGTCCCTCAGGGGTCCGTAGTGGGACCAGCACTAATAGCTTCATCAATGACACAGACAGTGGGACCAAGAGCACCCTCGGCAAGTTTGCAGACATCACCAAGCTGAGCGGTGCGGTTGACACGTCTGAGGGATGGGATGCCATCCAGAGGGATCTGGACAAGCCTGAGAAGTGGGCCCATGTGAATCTCATGAGGCTCAACAAGGCCAAGTGCAAGGTCCTGCACCTGGGTCAAGGGAACCCCTGGTTATCAATCCAGGCTGGGGGATGAAGGGATTGAGAGAAGCCCTGTGGAGAAGGACTTAAGGAAGAATTTTTTTATGCTGAGGGAGGTGAAACACTGGAGCAGGTTGCCCAGAGAGGGGGTAGATGCCCCATCCCCGAGAACGTTCAAGGGCAGGTTGAGCAGGGCTCTGAGCAACCTGAACTAGTTGAAGATGTCCCTGCTCATTGCAGGGGGTTTGGACTAAATGACGTTTCAAGGTCCCTTCCCACCCAAACAGTTCTATGACTCTATGAAGATCAAAAGGGAGGAGGGACATGGCTGGCTCAAGGCAATTTCCAAATTCTGGGGTCTATCAGCAGAAAGATTGCTTTTTCAGACACAGACAAGGGCCAGTGCCACACCGTGAGGGATCTGGGCTCTTAAGATCTCCCCAGTCAGAGATTTCTGGGGAGAACATGGGATGACCACTGAGGGTGGCAGCAAAATCGGAGCAACAGGACAGAATGGGAGAGCAACAAGGCAGCTGGTATTTGTGATTAATACTGTCCTGAAACACCTAGCTGGGTATTCATGGATTTCCAACATAAAATAGTCAATACATTTTATGCCTTATCTTCATGCCCTATTGCACACTTCTTGAATGCAATAGATATTGCTATCTGGTTCAGTACAAGGTATTTTATACGAGTCCCATATTCATAATAAGCATAATGAGCACAGTGCAGGCCAGTTGAAATGTGCTTTTAAACGATGGTTCTGGGCCAAAAAGAAGGGCAGTGCTGCATACCAGCCCTGGGCCTGACCTGTCTCTGTAGAAGCAGCAGCCTGAACATCCGAAAGAAGGGAGCTGGCAGCCCCTCATCCTGCAGCATGTGGGAGGAACGCAGAAAAAATGGGATACACCAACACCATGGCAGTGACTGGAGCTTGCAGTATCTGATGACCCTACGAACAGAAAAGACAGCTGTTGGGGAAGCAGGGGAGAGCATGGAGGCTGCAGGCAAGCCAGGCACCCAGGGATGGAGCCCTAGCACAGCTCTCCTCTCCAAAATAAACCCTGAGCAGCTTCTGGATCTCCCTCCTGGAGCCAGAGCCAGGGTGGGATGCTGCACCCTGCTCCCACCTGCAGCAACCTGCAGGGTACCCAGAGTCTGCTCCCAGCCAGAGCAACTCACTCTGGGCAATGCCAGCATTTCATTTTTTCATGGAATAAATGAACTTACGGGATTGTTTTCAGACTTACTATTTTTTCAGAGTTGCTTCTTTCATCTGTTAAATAAAATGCAATGCAATCACCATGCTGTTCTCTCCGGGATTGCAGAGCCGAGCCTAAGCTATACCTCAAGCTCTGCAAATGCCAAAAACATTTTGATTCTAAATCGACACTCTGCAACTCCACTTCATTTAAGTGTTCAGTCTGCTTTTTTGCTAAATTAACTGAAAACAATTCTGCTGTTTTGCCTTGCGCATGGGCTGAAAAAAAACAAACCTGCTTGCACAGAAACCCGAGTCTAGTCCTGCCCTCTGCGAAACACCACCTCTATGCTCACAACCATGTCGAGAACGTGATCTGTCCAACTGCTATTAAGGCTCCTCTTCCTCACAATTTTCTATTGCATAAACATGTCCAAGCCTCGCATCCTTCTGCTCCCAACAGCTCCCAGTTAGCAGGGCTCTTGCATATCAAGGTTTCATGAGAAATCAGCAGCAAAATGCAATGCACAGGCTCTCAGTTGCACAAGGAAAATAGATATTTCTTGGGTTTGTTATTCTCGTGGAGGGCGAGGGTGTGGTGAGTAGGGTTACAAATAAGGCCTTTTGAGAATACATTTAGCATGTAATACTTAATGCTGTCTTAATAAAGTCCAGTCATGTATGATCTGGCCCTGATTGGTGAGATCACAAATAGCTCCGCTTTTTTTTTTTTTTTTTTTACTTATCTTATGAATTGAATGAAAGAAAAGGTTCAGACTTGTATTTAAAACTAATGACTTTGCTTTTGAAAGTTCAAACTATATTGGCATTGCAAGGTTAGACATTTAGGAAACACCAAAGCTATGATAGAAGAGCGCTTTTGACAGGCTCTGCATCGAAAATGTTTAAGAAACTACTCAAAGAAAAAGTAAATAGCAATAAATGTATGAAACTTATTAGTTCTGTTTTTATAACTATTTTAGAATTTATCCCAGGTTCTTATAAAATATATAAAACTGAGATACAAAGAATTAGCAATGTAACTTTGCATTTCAAATGATCTTCAGCTACAGGTTTTGCTTTAAGAAAACAGACACTTGAAAAGCAGCTGTTCTGTAGTCTCTAGATGCAGACACTTGAGTTCCTGGCAAACTTACCATCAGTGGTTTTCTGAACTCCTCCACCATTTCAACTCTCTCCTATAATGAAACTCAACATTTCACCATTAAGTTTTTCTGCTCATGGTTTCAAAGAGAGGACATTACCATTTCCCAGCATCGGTTTCAAAGTTCCTTTTTTCTTTTTTTTTCCCCCCTTTTTTTTCCTTTTTTTTTTCCTCTTTTTTTTTTTTTTCTTTTTTCTTTTTCCCTTTATGAGCTTTAAACCACAGGGTGAATCCATGAAATGAGGTAAGTAAATTTGGCACACTTTTAGTCATGTCCATAAAACTTTTGGTAAGTTGTATAAGTGAACAATATCATTTTCATCGTGAGTTACAGGTGCTTTCAAAGGGGGGTGGTTAGTACTTAACAACTGGAATGTTTCTAGTAAAACCAAAAGGCATAGCTGCAAAAACACTCACAACCCAATGTTGATAGAGAAGTAAAAATATATACAATACAGTCACTTGTTCATAGTTTGGCACAATTTTTTTGTTGTTGTGGGTAATAGTGCATAAACTACTGTACAACAGTATGACTTTTAAAACAGTCTTTCACAGAGAATACCAGATTAGGTTTGCTTTCAAATAATAAAATTCCCACAATTTCAAACTCTTCATTTCAGCACTTACATTTCAACATACCACAAGGCAGATTTCGAAAAGGAACCGACGGGAAAAAAAACCCCCAACCAATAAAAAAAAAAAAAAAAAAAAAAGAAGAAGAAGAAAAAAGAAAAAAAAAGAAAAAGAAACAAACATCAACCGTCTTTCTAGAAAAGGGAGTCTCTTCTTCAAATACAGGAAAACCCAAAAATGTTGTTTCTGCTTTAAGAAGAATGGAGTCTGATTCCCTGCAGGAAAAAATCAAACATTTGATGCCATCTTAGTTAGCTCGTCTGGAGTCACCACGACGGAGCGTACGCGCTAAAGGCGGGCGGGTACAGAAGATGCAGCTTTAGATGATGCAGGTTAGGAGATAAACAGCAGAGGGGGCCAGAAAGCACTCAAAATTGCCACGTGAAGCTCAATTAGGAACGAGTTCTCATTTGCAAAGTAAAGAGCCGTTTTAAGTTTCGAGATCTTGGCTTTTGGATGCATAACCTCTTTTTTTTTTTTTTTTTTTTTTTTTTGTGGTTTATTTTTTACAAAATGTTCCAAAACAAACAAAAAAAAAAGTCTTTCCTCATCAAAATCATTAAAAAGAGCATGTAATCGTGTTTTGTTTTGTTTTTTTCTCCCCCCAATAAATAAGTAATTAAAAACTGAAGAAGCCAAACAGCAGAAAAGAGTAGCCTTGTTAGTTTTTTTAACCCCAGCCAAGCCAGAAAATTGGTCATTCTTTTAGGTAGCTTGCAAGTATTAAGTATTTTCATGCACATAAAAAAAACCCAAACGAACAAAAAAACCAACCCCCAAACCAAAACCAACCAAAACTGTAAAAGGGGAATGTCTTTTTTTTTTTTTTTTTTTTTTTTCATGCAACTTTTGCTTTCAGGAAGGAAAAACTGAGGAAGAGCGGGCCTAGCAGGTGGGAGGGAGGTTAAGGGGCATTCCAGCCAGTTTGGTGCAGCATTACCTCAGTTTCTCAAAAGCAGCTGTCACGGGTGGGTCCTTGTGGGGCTGTTCGCGGTCCGTTCGCTTTATTTTACAGTTCTCATCCCTCAGCGATTTCGAACTGGATTTATGACGGTAGAGTTTTTTATGGGTAGGTCCGTTATTGCCTAAAGTGCTCAGGTTACTATAGTTTTTATCAAAAAAGGGAGCGTGAATGTCCGTGGTGTACCCAGTTGAGCAGTTGGGGCGACCAGGGTCGCAGGTTGCGGCTTTGCTGTTTTTGCTTGAGCCCTTGTTGTTTGACTTGTGGTTCTTCGCCGCCGCCGGCGACCCGCCGTTCGCCTTCTTCTTCGACTCTTGGGATGTCCCTGCCAAAATTTTAAGAGTTTTCAGTTTCAGGCTGTTGGACTCCGGGGACCGGAATATGTCTGGAACGCTGTTGTGGCCAACAGGCCCCCACAAGGGCTCGATGGAGGCCATCATAAACCTCTGGACATCCGCCATTCCCGACGCAATGTTGGACAGGATGTTGGAAGGTTCCTCAAATTCCCTCTGGTCGTCATCCAGGAGGCTGGTGGCATTGCCCAGGCTGGCTTCTGACCAGCCCGCGCCCCCCTCTTTCCCCAGCGCCCACTCGCCGGAGAGCCCATTGTGCTTGCCCAGCTTCACCCCAGCCGGGCTGCAATGCTGGGCGCCCTCAGGGAGGCCCTTGGTGGCCGTGGCCGTGTTGCTCAGCTGGCTGACCGCCCTGCTGCCAACGGCCAGAGCCTTCTCGCCGTTGACTCCTGCCGTGTTTTTCCCTTTCCTGGCAGATTTGGGTGCCTGCCTGGAGTTTTTCCCTGGCGGTTTTTCGGTTCCTTTGTTGGTTTTGGGTGATTTTTTCCGGGTGGCTTTCTGGGAAGAGCTTTGGTTTGTAACCACATTCTTGCTGGATGAACTTTTCCTCTTCGATTTTGACACTTTGCTATTGGTGCTAATTTGACCAGATGGCTCATTAAATGTTGACAAGCATGGACTCTTTTCGAGAAGGCTGACAGAATCTTCATCGTTGAACATATGGAACTGGAACTGGTGATTATTTAAAGCAAACCCATTATCTGCCTGATCCTCAGTCTGCAGGACCCCACAGTTCCACTTGACCTTCTCAGAGCTGTTGAGGGTGGCCTGGGGGCTGTCCTGAAAGCCCTTTAGGGTGCCCAGAGGCTTGGCATCAGAGCCAGCTATCTGTGGGGACAGGTTGGGAGTGTCCGGAGGGGACATCTCTGAAAGCGACGACTGGCGGAACCTATCAGGTGTGAAGTTGGAAATGTCTAAAAGGTCCGTGGACTCCTTCAAAGGGGTGATTTCATCTATGCTCTGCTGGATCACTAGCTTGGGACTGCAGTGGGCCAAGAAATCATCATTAATATCATCCTCGCCGTCCTTTTCACAAGACTTTAAACTTAAAGAACTGTAATTGCTAGAACTAACTGACAATGAACCCACTGAATCAAAACTAATGAGCCTGCCATCATCTGTACTTAGTGTACCTCGTTGGAAATGAAAGCGCCCCTCTCCATTATTAAAATGACATGACTGATAAGAATCATCAGACTGCACTTGTTGGCTATCCGGCATGTAATTTTTTTGGTAGAGCAATTTGCTGCTATTCAGATTGACTTGAGCGTATCCAGAGGCGGGGAGGCCGTCTGCACCCGCGGCACCGCTGCCGAACTCGCTCGGCAGCCCGGCCGCCTCCCGCATGTCACCGGGGAAGTCCTGGCGGTCGCTGCCGGCAGCCTTGCTGGCCGGCCACATATTACCGAAGCTGCTCTGCTCCATCTCCAGGTGGCCGGGCGACTGCTGCAGCTCGGACTCGGAGGGCGGGGAGAGCACGCAGCTCTGCGCCGGCTGCAGGGCCGGGAAGGGCTTTTCCGCCGGGACGATGCTGGGGAGCGGGTGCTGCTGCTGCTCGGAGGGATGCTGGGCGAAGTATGAGATACCGGTGTTGCTCGACAAATCAGAAGCATCTAACAACGTCTGCAGATACCCTCCGGGGATCAGGGGTACATTGGTGGTGATATTAGCAGATGGCAGAGGCTTGTCTGAAGAGGAGGTGGATGGTAGGAAAGGAGAATTTTTAGCAACCTTATCCTCGTGGCACTCCGGGAGATGGGAGCTGTCTGAAGCACAAGAAACGTTTTCGTCCTTCAGACGCGCCGCAGAGTCCTGGTTTTCCAGCACCGGGGAGCCCTCCGCCGTACTGGTAGCAGCTTTGATCTTCTTGCACTTCAACCTGGCTTCACTTTTGAATTTGATTCTGCGGAGCACTTTCCTCTCCGTCCCCTTGTGCTCCCGTTCCTGCGATTTGCATTTCACAGCGGCGATGCCCGTGATGTCATGTACGTGTAATCCGTTGGCACAGCTGGGGGTGGCGATGGCTAACGCCGGCAGCCCTTTCAGGCCCGTGTCCTCTTTACTGCTGCAAGGCTGCTTGTGATCAGAGGAGCAAGAGCCCAGCTTGTTCACTGATTGCTCGATGGCTTTAATTCTTTGAATCCGGTGCCTGTTTGCTAGCTTGCATTTTCGCTTCCGTGGGTGAGGGAGGAATGAAGCATCTGAGCCGTTAAGATAGAAATTCTGCTTGTGGTAGAGAGACGATCTGAGCAAATCCAGCCGGCTCTGCTGCCTCTCCTGCCAGAAGCCCTTCAGAGGGGCCAGCTTCTTGTATTTGCTGAGCAGCTCCTCGTTTAGGGTAACAGTTGTCTCGCTGGCATCCACTTTGCTGAGCTTCACCAGCATATGCTTCTCCCCTTTAAACCTGTTAATGATGATGTACTTGATGATAACGGGGGGCTCCTTGCGAGAGACTTTTCGCCGCTTCTTGGGGCACCACTCGTCATCGTCCTCCTCCTTGGGCCCGTCTGGGAGCCACTCCTTCTTGTCCAGGATCTTCTCGTTCTCGATGGAGTCCACATCGTACAGGTAGTCGTCGCTGTATCGCACTTTCCTCTTCGCCCGCAACCCGTAGTTCTGCTGAATGAAGGAGCCGGAGTGGTCCCGGGACAGGTACCGGCTGCAGTCCTTGATGTCCCGCAGCACGTCGTAGGAGGACTCTGTGCAAGTGCTGTCGTCGCTGAACTCCCCGGAGTCCTCCGTGGAATTCACCGAGTCCAAGAAGTGGCTCCTCTTGGAGCCCACGTACTGCACCATCTCCGTGCTGTTGCAAGATTTATTTAAGGCAGCTTTCTCCTCCTCCTCACCGTCCTCTTCCTCGCCGTCCTCCTCCTCCTCCCCCCAGATGATGCCTTCCTCAGATTTGAATTGAGAAGGGTCGGTGGCACCGCCGGGCCCCCTTTTCAGGGTGCTCCTGCTGTCCCTTTTGGTGCAGTTGCCAAACACGCTGGGGAAGAAGTTGAACTGGGCATCCTCTTGTAGGGTGGTGGTCTTCTCCCGCACGTTGTCCTGGAAAGATTCGTATCTAATTTTCAGAGAGCAGACATCGCTTCCCAAGGTGGAATCGTCATCATCGAACATGTAATTATCGACGTCTTCCTCAGAAAACAGATTTACAGAAAGCTCATTTTTGGAGCAGAGGTCAAGCAGCTCAATTTTACTTTCACTAATGAAAGACTCAAAATAGCCCCATTCCTGGTTGGGATTTGTTAGTAAAGGTTCCTCACCATTGCATTTGTCTAATAGTAATCCCTCATAATAATTTTTCTGAGTGGGGTCCTCTGAATCACTGTCAGATTTTTCTGCATCTCTTTTGTCCGCTGCCCTCGATTTATGCATAGGGAAGCTTAAAAGCTGGTCTGAAAGCAGTTGATCCCCATATCTCATGGTTTCTCCTGTGCTCATGCAGTGAATCCCTATATCAGAGACTGAACAGGTGTCATAATCCCTATTTATATCCCCCACTTTCAAGCTTATTCCTGGCTCTGCATCAATGCCGTCCTTTGATTCAATAAAGCAGCCCAGACAGGTCCGGCTCGGCTGCATCAAGCAGTCGCCCGTCAGCGCCGACATGCCTCCGGGCTCCATCATGGTGAAGGGAGCCTTCTCGCAGTCGCCTGGCAGTGACCAGGAGCTCATGCCCTTCGTCACGCAGGACGTGAGGGAGATGGCGTGGGCGGAGGAATCATCCGAGGCGTGCTCGGGCACATCCGTGAGCCTCAGGGGCGACGGGGGGCTCAGCAAGCAGGGCTTCTTCGAAGTCAGGGGAGGCAGCGCCCGGTGGCACGCGTGGTTTTCCTTCTGAGCTGACGTCAAGGCTGAGAATGTGACCGCGGCCTCGGCGGCGGTGCAAGGCCTCTCATCGCCGTCCAGGGCGTGCGATTCTGTGAGGGTAAGGACAAGGAGGGGAGGAAAAGAGAAAGAAAGAGGGTTTACATCCCTTGCAGTTCTGCTGAGGCTCGCCACCCGCTCCCCTTCTCCCTCGGCTTCAGTGGTGACTTTTCCCAAGCGCTCCTTAGGGAAGCGGTAGGTGCTCTTCCCGCAAGAACGTGATCCTTCCCTTCTGGATCTAATTAATGTGGTGATGTGCAAGGAAGGGAGAGGTAAACACTCTCCCCCCTGCAGCCAGCTGGAAGAGGTACACGAGTAGGTTTAAATAAACCAAGCCCATCCGTTCTTTCCTCCTCATATACATACCGTTACCTGGATACTGCCTTTCAAATCTGACAAGGTTATTATAAAACAAAACAAGCCTAATAAAAATGTTCCCATTAACATTGAAAAAATTAATGGAAAAATAAGATTCTTAAAGAAACAAAGCATCCCCCCTGCAGTGTCTGCAGCTTAAACATACCTGAGCTGCATTACTGCTGGAGGGTTGGAAAGTTACAGCTATTTTTAAAAACGCAGTAGTCTTTTTGTCACTGGCCACGCCAAGGGAAAGTAGAAGGCAGCACAGGGTTTAAAGCAATTATTGTTAGAATTATTGTGGGTTTTGCCATTCTTCCCTGATCTCTAAAAATGCCTTTTTAATAATGTAAGGATTTTTTTTTAACCTAAGGATTTTTTATTTTTAACTCCTCGCACTCTTTTATGGCAGAACAAAGTCAGTTTTATCTGACTTCTGGCTCAATGGATGATATGACCCTTGAAATTTAAATATGATGTCTTTTCATCCACGAACATGCTCCGCTATCTCTGTATTAAAAAAAAAATACACCAACATGTGCATTCATACCAGGCACAGACCTTTGCCAACACAGAGCTGAGCGCGGTGCTTTTGTCGCTGCTCACGTCTTACCTTCTCGGTGGCTCCACTGAAGGCGGAGGGCGCAAGCGCAGGAGCAGCGCAGGCTTTCCGAGGAGGGACAAGTGCTTTAAAACCCAACTGGAGCACAGGCTATTGCAAGAAATGGGGCGTCCAAAGGGATTTGGCACCTACACGATTGCTGCAACCCTCTGCAACAAGTGCTTTGATTCAAAACTGATGGAAGAGCAAACCCGCTCCCACACCTACGCCAGCCGAGCCCAGCCGGCGCAGGAAGGCTCACAGAGGCACACGTACCATTGGCACCACGACCCACCCACCGTGCCGCCGCGCCGGGGCTGCCGAGGAGAGCGGGGCTCCCGCCTGCCGCTGGGCAATAGGAAAAGGAGCGGGATGTGACGGAGGGCTGCCTGCCCGTGCCAGGTGTAAAACCTAGAAGAGGTCAAAATGCCCCTAATCTCATCCCAAAAGCTCCTGGCAGTTTTGTGCTACGAGGGCCTTAGGGATGGAGCCATCGGTGAAGCCTTAAGCCAGCCCAAGCAAACTGCAGTCGGGGCCATGCAGCGCTCTAAGGGCTTTAAACAACTTTCCAAGCGCTACACAAACCAAACGAGAAGCGCAGTGCAATGCCTGTAAACGTCTTCCAGCACGTGTGGCTTGGGAGAGACCAGGCTGACTTGCTTGAAATTGGTGCTGCTTCCCTTCCCTCCAAAAAGGGTTAAAATAAATAAATAAATAAATAAGCTGATTTTTGAGTCCCTCCCACCAGTTTTTAGATCAGAAATGCAGAGGTGGTATCTTTTTCCTTAAGCACCAAAACAAAGTAACCGGTGCGGTTTCCACTGCAGAAGTAAAAGAAAATAAAAATCAGCTTGAAGCTGATGGGAAGCATGGAAAATTTGAGGATAAAAGAAGAATGTCTGTGAACGTTGTAAGACTTAAAAAAGAGGGAGGTAGAAAGCTGAAATTCAATCTCAAATGCTGCATTCAATACGCAGAGATGCTATTACATAAAATAAACTGTCTCTGGGTGTTTGTTTAGGTTTATACTTGCATAAGTGAAAACTCCTGTGAAAAACAAATGCCAAAACTTGATTTTCTGGGGCTTGTATCATCCTAAAATCAGGCTCACGTTCAATTGATGCTCTAAAGTAAACAATACTCCAAAAGGCTACAGTTAAAAAAGAAAATGCTGGAGAAGCAAAAACCACCTTTCCCAGTTTAACTCAAGAGCCATCCAAAAGCACATGTGCAGGCTGAGCGGAAAAATCCCGAACCATCGTGCTGTCAGGGGGCTCCAAAGGGAGGCCGGTCCCGATGGCTGCTCTGCACCCACAGCAGCCAGCACCCATTTATAGTTAGGGTGGGAGGGGGCAAAAAGCATCAGCCCCGTCCCCAGTGCCACCGACAGGGAGGTGGTGACATCAGAACTACTTGCTGGCTCACTGCTTTGGATTCAACAGCAACCCCATGGCAGTGTTGAACTAAAGTGCTTTTTAAGCCCTGTTTAACTGAATTTCATGAAAAATTTCATTTTTAGCAGGTTCTAGAAATCACCCGTCTTTCCTGAGCAGGTAAGCACTGATTTGACTGCCTATTTGATTAGACAAGGGGACCACGGCTAGAAAATCTCCCTGCAGCTCCAGCAGCTGTCATCAGCTGTGGCTTTGCCATGTGTAGCCACGAAGGAGACGTGCTGACAAGGACAGATACCTCCATAATTACATCGCGGGGGCAAGCGCGAGCGTACACTTCACCTGCCACCAGCACATGTTGTGGGGTCCTCGCAGGCACCTGCGTGTCTGGAGTTGCTCCTGGTTTTTGGTAACGAACAAGAACAACATTTGTCTCCGTGCACCTTGTTTTGAGATGACAGAAGGATCTGAACATGCAAGATGTCAGGGGACCAACTCCTTGATATCTAATAGGGTCAAATTTGTATATAAATAAATCTCTCTGTCTCTCAAGATTTACAGACCAATATAAAATGCAAAAAGCCATGAAATAAAACATAAAAGCATGGCAAAGAATGAAAATGTCAAGCTCTGCCTCAGCGCTGGGCTGCCATTGCATTTACGGTGGCTAGTGACTGAAGTCCAAACGACCTGAGAAAGTGCTCTGGGGCATATTTATTTCAATCAGGCAACAGAGCACTGTTACTCCTAATTAGTTACTGCAAGTATGGCATTGATTAAATAGATACAGACAAAGTTAGGTATTTTGGGCAGGCTGCTGGAAGGGGCTGGTCCTTCCCCACCGATGGCACTGGGAGCAGGACTGACTCAGTGGCCACCGGGAGTGGAACTGTGGCCAGCAGCACCCGTGCCCGCCCAGGAGCGGTGTTACAGGCCAGGGGCTCCCACGTGCTGGCTGACGGGCCACACAGAAGAGGCAGTAACGAGCTCACACGTTCGACCTTCCCTTTCCCTGGGTGCTAATCCGGGTTTGTTTGTCTACCCAGTCTCTTGTTTTTCCCCACTTTGTAGGGACTAAGGAACCTTCAGTCAAACTGAGCTGAGGTTGGCTCGTGGGTTCGTAAGTAACCACGAAGAGAGGGAGAGATTCCCAACAGAGGGGCTACATAGTCCTGTATGACTTTTTTTCCCTAAGAAACCAAACTAAAATCCGTAATTCAAACTGCATGTGTACATAAACATTTCCAACCATGCATATGCATGGGCAAAAGCAGTACTTGTTAAGACCTAAAAAGGCATAGATTCATAGCTGGAGTGACATCTGTGCAGAAAATACCCATTCACCCTACTGCTCCACATTGCAGGGATACCTGCGAACCACTAACATTAAATGCACAAAAGGAATTAGGAAAATAAGTTGGCTTGCAAGTCGTCGCTGCTCCCTCATGTACTGTAATTAAGTTCCTTACCATTTTCTTTCACCCCATTAATCAGGATAGTTTCTTGGTCTTCTGAGGCACAATCCTGCTCTTGTTGGTCATCCATCAATTTAACCTCTTTCTGTTCACTCCATGCCCCACTGCATCTGGCCAACCTGCACATTTCCAGAAACATAACCACAGTCAGTACAATTCCCAGAATCGGCTCATGGAACCGTGAATAAAAAATAACAACAATAAAACACCCCCGCACAACCTCACATGCTGCCCTTACCCTGCTTAGGAGGACAAATACTATTTCTTTAGGCTATTGTATTTTCACTTTTCTACTCCAAAAGCCAAGCCCGATGTATTTCAGCAAGGTTAAACGGCTATATATCACCATTTCCTTCCCCAAAGTCCTTCTTCGGGAGGCGGAGCAGTGCTCTGCACCCCTGCAGCACCCTCTGCATCGCCCACCGCTGCTTTGCAAAGGCAGATGGACATTATCATCTCCAGACGGGTGAGTGGAGACATGAAGAAGAAAGGACTCACCCCAGTCCAGGTAACAGCAACTCTGCACTGGAGTTGGAAGAGAAATGCAGATACCCTGAGCGACAGCTGCTCGCCCTAGCCACCAGCTACTGCTCCAGTCTTCCACACGCTGGCAGGTATGAAAAACTCCCCCAAAAAGCAGGTTTTGAGGAAAAAAGTATCTCTAGTCTCATCTTTCATGCAAAACACTTCATCACGAGAGCTCCTCCCTTGGGAGCCTCGTTCATCCTGACACCTACCTCTGCTCACACCACCCTCACTGGGTGAAGCTCCATCCTGGCTGCAGGACCACCAGTGGAGGCTGACTGGGCTTGACAGTACTTCTCTGAAGCCACAAAGCTGTGATCAGAACCAAGCCCAGACCTTCCCCCACTGACGATCGCCCCACATTAAAATGACCACCTGCCTCAGGAGACGGAGAAGGTGCAATGGAGAGATGCAGTTGAGTCCCCAGGCATGGGTGGCACTGGGTAACCCTCGTCAATGCGCCAGGGACAGAATTTTACCTCTTTGACCATAAATTCAAATCAGAGTCTAGTTTTTTTCCTTCTAACAACTTGAACTCAATTTCTTCTCTTTCACAGAACAGGTACTAGATGGAAGCATTGTTTTAGGTGGGGGTTTTGTGCTTTTTTGTTTTAGTGGTGGTTTTTTTTGTGGTTTTTTTTTTTTTTTTTTTTTTTAAATCAACATTTGTCAATGTCTGATCTTCCCACTTCTTCACTGTCCTGGGTTCAGCAGCCGAACTTCATTCATATTCAGATTTGCAGTGGAGTCCTCTTAATTAACGTGAAATCTTTACAACCATCTTAGTAAGTGAAACCTTCACTGAACTTAAAGATGTTGTGACACCGAGAGTAAGATAAGAATAACAAGCATCAGTAACTCAAATCCTTTGCATATTTAGAGGAATATTTAACTAACCCTGAGAGTTTTACTTTGATGCAAATCCGTATTTCAAAGCTCTCCAAACACACGTCGGTTTGCTGCAGTAAGACCCCTCCCTGCCAGCGCCCGCACCCTCCCCAGCACCCCGGGCTCCCACAGCACTGACAACAGCTCCAGCCAAAGCATCGTTGCAACAGAAGCATCTTCGCAACAGAAGCATCGTTGCAACAGGAGCGACTGGAAATGCCAAAGCACAGGTCAGGCCTCCTTGGGAGTTATTTCCATGCAGCTTGAAGATTAACTCCTAAGTGTGAAAGCTGCTCTGCGCTTCCCAGTAACAGGCTACAACCCCATGCCTCTTTGATAATATCTCCTGCCTATTAAACACATCTTAATTGATATAAATATTAATAAATCAAGTTTTAAAACCATCTATTAATAAAAATGTTAATGAAATATCTTGAGCCTCAGGAGAGCCAGAGGCTTCTCAGGAGACCAGAGGACCACCACTGGCCCCACGCATGGGCCAACGTGCCTTCTGGGGAGGGGACTGCTCACTGCCCGAGGAAGCTCTGGGAGAAGGAAAGGCTGAGTTAGGAGCTTCAACAGATTGTGACCTGGTAGATGTGCCTGCACGCCCTTGTGGTTTGCCAGGTGGAAGAGAAATGTGCAAAGATCCTCCATTTCAATTAGCCATGGGCAGGCAGGGTGGGAGGACGGCACGTTCGGCTACGCATGTGTACGGATCTGAACCTGCTGCTCACTTCAGCACACTTGCTGTGGATGATGGGACCCTCACCTTCAACGTACAGGAAGGTTACAGTCAGCATTTCCGCATACTCTGATGGCCCTGCCATCACGCCTTGCTTGCGACTTTCTGCAGCTGAGGGGCTTCAGCATTCAGAGACTACACCCACAATTTATTCTATTAATTTCTCTAATTATTTTCAATTTAGTTGAGACTGCTGGCTATGGTTTGGTATGAACCTGCTGTCCCCCACAGGACAGGCCACGTTCCCTCACAAAACCACAGCCTCAGTCCTAGAAAGGACTTGGGAGTACGACCACCACTGAAATATTTCATAATATTTATATTCACAGCAGAATCACAGCAACATTTCAAGCTATCTAAGTACATAAGCCAAATCAGGACTCTACCGAACTTCTTGTCACCGTTCAGCGCTGAGCCCACAGCACCAGGCGAGGGGTGAGAGCTGCGGGGGGTTGTGCAGAACGCTTCATCCTGCAACTCGAGTCATTATCAGTACAACGAGCACGGACCCGTGGCTCAAGCATCGTCTCTGCACGGCTTTGCTGACCTGGTTTTTGCCTGGGTGTGCTGGTTTAGAGCGATTTGGTGTAAAATGCCACAGGTGGCCTGTTTTCAACCAGGAACATCATCACAGCCATATTAAAGTAACGGCTTCCAATGAATAAAACATAGGACAAAAGCAGAAACAATAATTCTCCAATAATGTAAATTTGTCACTTCCAGCGCACAAAACATCTCCAGAGAGAAAATAACAACGCAGACACAAAACACTAGCAAGCTCACCAAGAAAGATCCCAAGCATTTTAAAGAAGGCATCATCCTATTCCCGACGGGATTTCCACCGGAGGAGGAAGGAGCAGGGTCTCACCCGTGGGTTGCAAGCCTCTCCGCCTGCCTGCTTCTTGCTCTTGCAGCCTGTGGAGTCGGCGGTCTGACTGCAGTTCGCAAACAGGTAGGTGAGGGAGGCTTCTGCTCCTTAGCTCTGGCAGATACTCACCGGCCAGCCTTTGAGGAGAGCATCTGGGCAGCGGGCTGAGGCAGCGAGCAATGGGCATGCAAGCAGCCAAGCAAATGGAGGCAGGAAAAGAGTTTATAGGTGGGGAGACCTGTAGGACTTCTAACCTCCTATTATTATTTCTTTAGGAGGCATGTGTGTAAGGGGGAGGTAAGTGCAGAAGGGACATTTCCCAGCAGATGCGACCCAAAGGCTGGAGAAGACGATGAAGATGACGCAATGCAAGAACAAAGGGCTCTGCCCGCAGACCACAATGTGCCTCAACCGCAGCAAGGCAGAGAGCAGGGCTGAGCTCTAGGAACGAGCTGAAAAGAACTGAGAAGAGTTCAGACAGGGATCGTCACATATGGTCAGAGAGAGCTGAACTGCAAAAGAGATGGATGATCTGAAGTTTGCGGACACCTGCTGAACAAGAGGACCTCTTGGGAGCAGCGTGACTGTCAAAGGTCAGATCCCAAGAGGGACAGCGAGAAACACTGGCAACCGAAAAAAGAGCTGACAAAGGAGCCTGATGCAATGCAGAGCAAGAAGAAAGAGAAGGCTGGGAATAGCAAAGAGGAGGAGAACAGCTGGGTCCCTGAGAAGAAAAACTAAACTGAGAGAGGTGTGGGGTATGGAGGTGCCAGGCAGAGAATACACCGGGTAGCAGGAGAGCACAGAACTCAGAGCTGTCTGTGGACAGAAGTATAAAAGGGAGAGAGTATGGATTTCAGAGGACGTCAAGCCACTGAAGATACACGACTGGGGTCACGCTATTATGAAGAACTGACAGGAGGAAAATCAGTCACCAGCTTGACATTTATGAACTTGACTGGAGCTGGAATGGATGGAGGAAGAGGATGGTGTGTGGAAGGTGATGGTCAAAGATGTGCAGTCAGATGAACTCCGGGTCTTTGGAGGAGGAGGGCAGAGCACAGCTTGGCAGGCTGTGCTTCAAGGGTGGTCACAGGTGGTTCAGTCGTAGGGAAGAATTCAGGCGGACTTCTCTTGAACGCACCACGTACTTCAGGGCACTGGTCTGCTAAGATCGCAGCTGGCATGACAGAGAAAGGCACTGGCTAAGAAAGGGGATCAAAGGGAAGAAGTCACAGAAAGCAAGCAGTGGAGCTAAACAATAATTCAACTAGTTTTAAGCACAAGATGGACAAATTAATGGACAGAAGGACAGGATGCAGTTGCCTGTGATAGCAATACACGGGAGACCAGGTCTTGTTGACCTGGAGAAATCCCTTTCAGCCCCATGACTCATGTCAGGTGAAAGCCTGCAAATGCCTCAAAAACACCTTCAGCATCACAGTTGACAAAATTCTCCATTCCTCATGGTTCCTGTCAGTTTTCCCAGTGCTTGTGCTAATGGGGTTGAACAAAAGCTGTCAGCGACTAGACTGCGTGCACAAGCCTGGAAGAACACAAACACAGCACCTGAAATGGAGCCTGCGCTGTAAACTTCCCGTTGCCTGGCGAGCAGGCATCCCTCAGCGCCGGTGGCCAAGGAACGCAAAGCACTTTCTTGTTCTGGTTTAAGAACCCACATGATACTTGAGCACTTTTTTGGGCACTGGTGCCGCCGGAGTGGAGGCACACACGGCCAGAGGAGGAAAGCCAACGCTCCAGCTGAGGCCCCACTAGCTCCCTCCGCTCCCAGCAGTGAGGCTGGCACAACTTTTCTCCATCAGTTCTTGGGATTAAACCCAGGCTATTGCTTTTTCTAGAAATTCAACAGGGTATGCAAAGCAACAGCAAGACAATCAATGCTCCCTATAGGAAATGAAATCGAGGGGTGCCAGTTATTTACCTGGAATGGAGGAGGAAATGCCCAAATTACAAAGCTGAAACATCTGGACGTGTTCCCATATTCATCTCGTCACATAAACGATGGACCTTATGTTCACTTAAAAGTGGCACATTTTCGTACAGCTTGGATTTAAGCATGTTCCTATTAATGTTAATTTTACAAAAGCAAAAGGGGAAATGCCACCAATTTTATACAACCACGAGGGAAAAATGCACCTGCTTGGTGCCTGTCCTGTACACAGAAAACAACAGGTTGCTTTGCTTCTTTCTCAGCCAGAAAATGTCCATTCCCCTGTCATCATCATCCCCCCAAGTATTGCGTGCTGCTGCCCCGAGTGGGTGTTTACAAGGCGTCCAGCTAGGGGTCCGTCACCTTGCTGCTGTCATGGGACACACGGGGAGAGGGCATGTAGGACCTGTAGTGACAGGACAAGGGGGAACGGCTTTAAACTGAAAGAGGGTCAGTTTGGATTAGATACAAGGAAGAAATTCCTCACCGTGAGGGTGGTGAGACACTGGCCCAGGCTGCCCAAAGCAGCTGTGGGTGCCCCATCCCTGGCAGTGCCCAAGGCCAGGCTGGATGGGGCTCTGAGTGACCTGGTCCGGGGGAAGGTGTCCCTACCCAGGAGACTGGATGGTCTTTAAGGTCCCTTCCAACCCAAACCATTCTATGATTCATTTTCTGATTCTATGACATGCCCTTCAGCCTCCCCAGCTGGAGAGCCCTGGTTCCTCAGATGCTGGCCCAAGGAGAAGCTGTGCTCTGCGCAGGGAAGGAGAGATTTCCTTCCCCCGGAGGACTCTCTGCAGACTCTTCCTCGGGAGGCAGCAGTGATGTGGCTCTTGGCATTTTCCAGCAGAAGCAGTGATGGTTGCAGTGATGCCCTGGAAGTGCTTTGAGGGGATAAAGCAAGCCAGCTAGCCATGACTGCCACATAATCCAGTGCTTGGCCACTTAGACATATACATATATATATACCCACAGCTGCCTGAACACCTTCTCGTTCATACTGCTTGGGCACCAGCATTACACTGTTGAAGCCTAATACACTCATTCCAAGCAGAGGAGAAAAAAATATCTACCAGGTAAAAATAAACAGCCTACTACACCGACTGAAAGCCCACCTACACATATGGGAAATTTTATTAGATGGACTAGATTATGGGTTAGCAATGGTTGTTCCATAATTAAAGTTGCAGGAGTGTTTCAGCTTAGAGCTGAAAAAATAAAAGGTCACTAGCACCCAGACAAAACGCAATGTGCCAGTTCCTATTTACACACAACTTTTACATACCGAGTGCTTTTATTTGTTGTAGATCATTTGGGTAGATGGAGAGGCAGTATCCAAAGTGGAGGAAATTCTTTTTATGGAGAAGTGGGGGAAGAAAGCAAAAGAGATGTGGCTTTTTTCCCACAGAGTTGTGAATAAGCGCAGGTGTTCTATATATGCGGTTGTATCTTTCAAAAAAAGAGCTTTAGAGAAATTAATTACATGTCAGAGCCTCTGACAGGTCTTTTAAGAATTATGATACTTTTGAATGAAAACATTATATACTTAAAAAGAAATACCATGTAAATGTCTCCGAGATATTTACATTCAGGGGAGTAATAGTAGATAAGAACTCAGCTCTATCGGTGGTACGAATGGATGCTGAACATGCTGTGCTCTTCTTAACGGCGCCTCCTGCACTTGCAGGACTTCATTACCTCTCCTGCAGAAGCACAACACAGAGTACAGGGGCATCCACCAGGAACGGGCTGTAAACAGAACCACGGCCCTCCCGAGGAGCCGGAGCTGCCCCCTCGCCCCCTGGGCTGCCCCCTTGGGCGCACCGCTCCTCTCGAAAGCACAGCCACCCCATCACCCGCCTGCGCTGCGCCGGACGGGGCAGCAAGGCCTGTGCAGAGGAGAATATCCAGGAGGTTTCTGCCTTTTTTTTTTCTTCCCTTGTTTTTTTTCCCCCCTTTTTTTACTTTTAGCCCTGACAAAACCTGGGCAGGACATAGGACAGAGAGCTTCCCGCAGAGAAAGTGTGGTGGGGCAGTGATCCCACCATGCGCCGGCAGCGCTGCAGCGATGCTAGGGCCAGCCTTCACTGACCTGAAGGATGCTGTTTTCCTACCAGATTCTGAAATTCCCAAATACCTTTTATTCCAGGGATTCCATTTGATCCTTGTTTTTTTGCTATAATTTGATAACTGGTGGGTGAAGCGATAAAAATCTTCACTTGCCAGCAGATGGGGATGTATTTTACTACTAAGTCTCTAAAAGCACCTCTCTGAGTAAACCTGTTTTCCCCAGAATTGACATTTTTGTTTAGGTCAAGGGTCTCTGAATTTTGCCCAGCACCATGACAAGAAAAAACCACCGAGTTCACGAGGTTTCTGGAACTGGCAGGGTTGGAAAGGTGAAGATTGTAAGGAAAGGTGCAGTGCGAAACCAGCCTCCCACTCTGCCCATCATAAAGTGCTTTTCAGGCCCATGGAAGGGATGCTGGACTTAAGGGTTCTGGTTTCAAAGTTATTTTCCCAGGAAAATCTCATTAGGAAATGCTTCCAGAGGGTAAGGTTTGATAGAGTCAACGTTAGCTGAGAATAGGTTCGGCAACCTAAATATAAATACAGATAAAAGCCTCCAATTAGGAATAAATCTGGGGGAAAAAAATGAAGTTGATAAAAAAAGAGCTTGCAGAGAAAATGGAGAGAACACAAAAACCATGAAAAGAAGAAACAATTTAAGAACTAGTGTGTTCCCAGAAGGTGTAAAGTATGGATGGCTTGTTAATATTCATAGCAAGCCTCCACTTTTTCCTCAGCTGAAAGCAGATGCAACAATTATCGCAGAGCCCCAGCCCCAACTCCAGCAGACCCCAAGATATGATATGAAGAGCAGAGTATTTTAGAGCTGACTCTAAAATAAAGAACAGTTTCTGACCTTACTCTGGAGGACATAAGGTGGAAGTATTTCAAGACCTGTCACAAACAACTTTAAGGAAAAAGGAAGGAAGTGAACAAAATTATAGCCTTCCTGACAAAGCACAGGTAAAATACAGAAGGAGCTTTCTCTGTAAATGTATTCTCACACATCCAGAGCAGCACTATATCATAAAGGAAAAAAGGCAGCAATTAAAATCCTTGAGAAGCTGAAACCCATGAGGGAACGTCTGAAATACAGCGTATTTCAGCACAGTACTGTACCGGGTTAGGGAGAGGATAGCTGCTCAACCCAAAAGATGAGAGTACTGAAATGCAAGGAAAGAGAGCGAAGAATCATTGCACTACGGGTGTGAGAGGGAGCGAAAAAAAAAAGTCCAAGCAGTAACGTGGAGAACAGGGAGACTGAGAAACTGGGAGGAAAAGGGACGGTCTGAGTCCAAAAGCAAAGGGTGCTGGTCCTGAATGGGCACAGCTCAGTGCCACGTCCCCAGAGACCGCAGTCGAGGACCTGTTAGAAAGTTGATGACTTGGGTAAGGAAGAAACAAATATCCCTTTTCACCAAGCGTGGGGTGAATTTACACAGTGGGGCTGGGGATGTATCACCCTGGGAATAACGAGGGCGAGGGAAGGCAGGAGCCCACCCAGGTAGGCTGCCGAGGGCTTCAGTGAGGCCACTCCGTTCTGAGGTCAAGAAGCATAAAGGGGCTTCCTGGCTATTGAGAGCAAGGGAGGGCTATGAAGAAGAAGCGCTGGGTTTCGTTTTGGTCATCCTCTCTCATTTTATAAGTGGGGAAAGAAATTAAGCAATAATTAGTGTCACCAGCCGCATAGTTTTGAGAAGCACTGGCAAGCTGAGGGGTAGCTTTTCTCCTCCTGAAAATGAAAAAGAACACAAGCTTTGGTTTAGATGCGATGGCCTAAAGTAAAAACATTTCTGTAATTATTAAAATAAATAAATAAATAAATAAATAAATTAAATAAATAAATAAATAAATAAATAGCCTTACCCAAAGACAGACGTTTTTTACAACTGATGACCAGCAGACCTAGCATTAAGCCATTGGTACAAGCCTATTAAAAAAAAGGGCAACGATAACTGCCACAGGTACGGCTGCCACCTTGCTCCCCGTGACAGGACCTTGCTCCCCGTGACAGGCTTGCGATTTTATGAGCTAAATACAGCCTTCCTGTCTTAGCAGGCAGGCTGCTGGCGAAGGACTTGTGGTCCACCCTGACCAAAGGTCACCTCAGAAGAAAATTAACTGCAGTGGCTATCCAGGCAGGGTTAGCTCCTTCTTTTTACAGCTTATTAGGATTACTAACGCATTTAGAGAAGCAAAAGTTATCTTTGTCTGGGATGGGATGAGAGGAAGGCAAGAGAGGATTTCAGGGATTTCCTAAACTTAGCTCTTGATACATCAAGCCTGCAAAGAAAGGAGGAAAAGGTGGTATTTGTTGGAAGAGCAAGACCTGAATGTATCTGAAAGAGGAAGAACCCTGATCCCACTTCTCCGTGGCACAGGCCATATGTTAGAACCTGATATACTCTATGTATCTCCATGAGGGTCATAAATCAACAGGTCTCATTCTTTTCCAGCAGATCTGACTTCAGTAGATGGGAACTCAAATATAACCAATACTCAGGAATAGCTCACATCTACCTTACACTGCCTCTCAGCACAAGATACATACAAAGATTTTCAGGAATATCTAAGAAAAAATCAGTAAATTGCTATGGAAGGCTTGTAAAGCCACAGGAGAGTGAGTAGCTCATTAACAAGCTTATTAACAAATTTGAAGAACACAAGCCACCACCATCAGCAATATACCAAAAAGCAAACCAAAAGCCAGACCACAGCAGCTCAGGACTGAGGCCCTTCCAGCCCCGGGGTTCAAAAACCAGCAGTGGTTCCAGAACATCACCCAGTACTGGAAATCAGAGGAAAACTGACTGTTGTGCAAAGTAGTGAAGCAAATAAACAGCTTCTCTGAAACAAATACTAGGTGAGCCCAAGAGAAGCTAAAAAAGGTTGCCAACCCTGCTCATAAGAGATACTAAGGAAAACAGATGTTTCACTTGGGAAAGAAAACAGACACTTTTGGACAACTTTAAAAGGGATCTCTTCTCTCAGCTGTCTATTTGAGTTTGTGTGAGAGGTAAAAACCTCCTTCAGGCAGGAGGAGGAGATAAAGTCCTTAAACGACCCCCCAAGGGATGGGGAAGCAGCTACTGCCACTTACCCAAAGACTGAGGAGCAAGCAGATCCACCTTGGTTTACAGCTGAATTTTAAGGGCTCCAAAATGTTTTGATGGCTCTGATTAACTAGATTATGCGTGGAGGAAATACTCCCTCCTACTGGACGGGACCAAAGAGAGCTGTAGTAAGCGTATTGGTGACAGATCGTACCAACTTTGTGTCCTACAGACTCACGTCATGGATAGATGTCAATGCTGAGTGCAGGCCATCGCGCTGGCAGACGGCCACGCACTGTCTGGGCTGGGTGCGTGACTCCTGATTGGTCAGCATTGATGGCAGGCAGGCAAACCCCTGAGAAAATGAAGAGGGTACTTAATGCACCACGCAATAGTTACAAAAATAACGTTCAAGGTACCACAGCAAAGCCTCGCGCCAAGCCAAATGGGAAAAGAGCAACAGAAACATTTTTCTTCAGAGAGGAGTTGAGAATTTACATTTTTGCTTTGTTAAGCAGAGCTAGCATGTGGTGTTGCCTCGACGGGGTTAATATTAGCAAGCATGGTCCCCGCTGCTGCCACTGCCCCATGCTCTGCCGGCCACCCCGCCAGCTGTTACAGGTAGAAGAAGAAAAGATGCCCAAAGACAGCCCATAACGTGGCTTTTTGCCTTTCCTGCTTAAAAGCAATTGTATTCCAAACATGTAGCTTTCACTCAATCTCCGGATATAAAGTTAAGATAAATCAGAAATGTTAAGAGCCTGCATTTCTGAGAAAATGAGGCTGGAATGATTAAAAACTCCAACCCTCATAAATCTGCAAAGGTTGAAAATTCAGTGTGATACTGGGGTATTAACCTTACAAAAACACAAGGACCTCTCCAAAGCTAATTATGTATCAGTCCAGTCTAAAATAACAAAAGCCATGAAAGAATAGTGCGGGATGGAGATTCCTTGATGGGCAGAATTGCTTCATTTAAATGAACTTATTACCAAAATTCTCTTTCTGCTGGAGTATTTACGGATAGGTCTATAAGACAGTATCTTAAAAGCTTAGCAAACTCTTCCTGTGAACCTAATCAGGAAATATGAGACACCAAGGTCAAGTGCATTAATATTACAGCAGCTTACTAAGAAAGGGACGTTTCACAGTCCCGTGCACACTGGATATTATCAAATAACTCAGCTGAAGAAGGGCGTGTAAAATTTTGGTTGAAGATACAGATTAATACGGAGCGAGAACAGCACAAGGAAATGGATTTGACAGAGGCACGCTGAAGAAAAGACTCAGCCCTAAACTTTATGGTTACCTCTTTTTTTGACTTATTAAGGCTTCCCATCAGACATATTCTCTTCTTGTCCCTCTTAACCACCAGGTTTAAAAAACGAAGAAGGAAGAGAGGGATTTTTTTCTGTACAGATTTGTAATATATTAAAGTTTGGACTAAGGAGGGCAATTAAGCTGGCTGGTGCTGGAGGATGATATGAAAGCTCATCAGGATATTTGCAGTAACCCTAGTGGGGTAAACATTTCTCTTTTCTAATATCTTCAAATTAGAAATTTTATAGGAAAAAGGAAATTTTCGCAAAGCTCGTTTGTCTCTTATTAGCAATTAGCCAACATGGACTCAGGATAAAAAGTGTTAATTTCTAAAGTATACCTAATTTTCATAAAAGCACAGCTAGGAAGACCAAACAACTGCGTGCTTGGCTTAGGCACAGGAAGAAATTAAGCTGGAGCAAGGGGAGGAAGGGCTCGCTCCTCCCGTCTTTTATGCAAAGAACCATTTGGAGGAGCCTTGCAGGGCCAGTACCCACTGGGCCAGTACCCACTGATGGTGGGGAGCGATGGCTCCAGCCGGCTGCGGTGCCCAGCTGTGTCGGGGGAAGCTCCCACGGCAAAAGCCAGTCCCCCGGCGAGCTCTGCCCCGGCTGTTCCCCCCTCACCCTCCTCCCCGGGGCACTTACCCTGGGCAGCACGCACCGTGTTGTTAGCTACGAACCAAGGGGCTGTCTGCACGCCTGCAGGCATGTCTGCATGCAGAAGGACTCACTTTCTGTCCTTGCTGCAGTTCCCCTCCCACGGCACACACAGTGCACTCTAACGCGGGCCGTCGCCGGCTATGAGAAACTAAGGGAAGTAGATCGCTAGAGAAGAGACAAAGGTGAGAGACCCCCCCCAAAATGGTGATGTTCCTCAGGGATGTGGAAGACAAAAATCCCTCAGCCATCACATCCATGTTTCTAGCCAGATCCTTTGAATATTCATGGAACAACTTGAAGTTTTATAAGGATTTTTCCTTTCTATATACGTAAAAATGACTATATTGATAGCAGATGGGCTCTTCCATATGATTTCCTTTTTAAACTTCCAACTTCATGCAATTCCTGCCTATTCCTTGTGCGGGGAAAGGAAAGCCTGTGCTTTTAGCTCCAGAGTACAAAGCTGGGTTTACTTCTGTTCGTTTGCTTTTGCTTTCAAAACGCTGAATTACACAACCGGGTAGGAGCTCTGAGATACTTCGTCGTCATCGTTTTTTTCCCAGAGACCACCTCGGTGCATTGGGTCTGCCAGGCAAGATGGATCTAAAAGTAAGTTACACTTAGAGAAACTACACAGTACCTATTGACTTAGCCGTATTTTCATAGCAGAGTGAGCAGCTCCCTATAGCTGACACAGTTAGACCATCAAATTTTACGGGTAAAATAGCTTCACAGTCTTGTCCTGTGATGTGCATCCGAAGGAGCGAATGCTTCTGACTAAAAAGGAATAAGGGTAGGGAGGAAAAGCAAATGATCGCAACACTCATCACACCGAGAAAAGAAATTATTAGGCCTGATAAGGAGTCTGAACTGATGACAGTTATAAGATACCACCCGTTTTTAGCTAATGATTCAGAAAAAGGATGCATTATTTGAGGGATAATAAGCGGTCATTTATTTAAAGACTTATCCTAACGTATATGCTGGAAGAAGCAGAGCAAAGGCTGTACGAACACTTTACCACTCTCCTTTCGGACCGTTATACCCCACTATTCAAATACAGAGATTTAATAGCACTGTATTTAGTTGTAAAATGCAGCAGCTGGTTTAGTTTATAGGGCTCCTGCATTTACAAAACAGCAAGCCATTTTACAGGGCCATTTTATACCCATTCCTCTTTCCCTCCACTTTCCTATTCACGTTTAATAAATCTGCCAACATTTGCCTTTGAGAACTGGTTCATTTATTTAAAATTCCCAAACAGCCCCATCCACGACTCTGCATGCCGTAGCAGTTCACCCGATTAGACGAAAGCATCAATTAAATGTAAAGTTACATCTCTTAATTTTCACTTGGAAAGATTTTGGGTTCCGCCAAACACCGAAGGCAATTTCTGAAGGCAAAATCCCGCATTAAGAGAGATTGCAGCTCCTAAGATATCAGTCCAAATCCCCATCCGTATCCAGGTAACAATCTGGAATGCTGATATTTAAGAGGAAAAATATCTGGACAGCTGCCCCATCTCCCTGGGAAGCAATGTTTAGTTAAAGTCTTGGATATCACTGAAAGAAGATGTGGAGATGTCACACTGCGGCTGAAGCATTTTTTCAAGTGCTGAATTATTCACCCGTGAATCTCAGATGTGAAATCCAAATGCTCCGGTACTGCCCTGGCTTTAGACAATGTCTAATTCCTTTCTGTGCCACTGCAGGGTCTCTTCATCAGCTTTCTTTCATCTATAATCACAGCCAGGTCATGGATTATTAGTCATATTCACTGCAGAATTCAAACCCTGCTACACCAATCAGCCAGCCTGGGACCCCCGAAAGGCTCCCCCCGCATTACTAACCGCATGGCTCACCGCCGTGCCGGGGACCCTGGCGCTGCTTCGCAGGGCACAGGGGGCACAAATCGCCGCAGCCATTTGCCCGAGAGGAGAGAGCTGAGGGGCCGAGCTGGGGAGAGCGCCCCAGACCCACCTGCCGCCCTGCAGCTCTGCCCGCCCGGCCATGGCACGGCATGACCTGCGGCGGTGCAGCCGCACGGCACCAGGGAAGCCAGCTCTCCACCGCCACGCACGTCAGAAACTTGAGGTATTTGCCCCACACACGGCGCCTGTTCCTGGGATGTGAATTCCTGCAATTCAGGAATGGAAGGAAAAGCCATGTGATGCTTTGGGCTCCTTTTTCACAAGCCTCAGGTACAGCGAGGCCGGCAGAGCACGCCAAGCTGCCTGATGTGCAGCCCCGCCAGCACAGCACCCTCACTGGGGACCTGCTGGGGACTGAGGACCCTTCATCAGCTGGCACCAGCCTCAGCACCCCCTTGCAGCCCCAGTGGCTGAGCATCACCTGGCCACACGCGGGCCACTGCCCTGGCCACGCTCCCCAGGTCCCGCAGCCACCTCGCCTCCCCCACTACCCAGCATCCAGCACCCATTATTTTCCTTTTTGTTAACTTTTTTTTTTAAACCGAAAGGAAGACAATATGTTTCCCCGTTCTTTCTCCATGCAAACGGAGTGGGAAGAAAAAAAAATCATAAACAAAGGCATTTATCAGCTTTTGCTGGAGGTGCTACTCTGCATATTGAGCTGCACGGCTGCAATTGTTCCATTAGGAGGACCTCGGTTATGTCTGCAACGTTAACGAGTCTTGGAGAATAGAGGAAAAAATACTACGGGCAATGCCGCAGCAAAGATAAATAGGTAAACATCCTATGCCTGACATTAGTTAATACATCACAGCTTTATTCACTTAGGGCAGCCGTGAAATCAATTCTTCAGTAAAAATAAAAAATTTGTAGCCAAATCTGTGTTCACAATATGAGTGAGGCAAGGAATGATGTAACGGGGAGGGAAACCTTGCCTTTGCTGTATGTTTTAAGTCTTGCTGATTTGTCTTGCCTAATGCAAAGCCCTGCTAAGTACTTTGTTTTCCACAAAACACAATTTTTGCCATTTTTCCTCAAAAGTAAACAATCTGTCTTTTTTAAAACTTTCTCAGAAGTCAGCAGCGATGTGTTCCCAGCCTCTGAAGGACACTTTATTGTAGTTTCCAAAGTATCCTGGCTAAATTGGTAACAATGATGGAAACCACAGGAACTGCTAAAAATAAAAAAAAAACACCTTCTCTTTGGTAAAAGCTAAAAACCATTTTAAACTGGTCAACATCCAGTCTTATTTCTGGATAAACTTCTGCCTTACACTGTTAAGAATGAGACTCCGACAAAGTCAAAACAAAACCGAAAGCAGCCTACTAAATGGAGACCGACGGCTGAATCCATGGTTTCATGCCGATTCCCCTGGAAAACCAAGACTAGATCATGGATAACTCCTCATCTGCAATAAAAACAAATCTGTCGGCATTTCCTGCAGATCCCGACGTGGCTGGAAACAGGGCTCGCTCTTCAAAGACAAGCAGTCATGACATGCAATCCAATAAAGCAAATTCTGCCCAGCGACCGAGCATTACAGCCCTCCAGCAGCGCGCATGCCGTGGCCACCGACAACCTCACCTTGAATTAAAAGGGCTTGGAGGGAGGAATCCGGCTTCTACGGGAATGCTGTGAGCTTGGGGATATCCACTGTTGCTGCAGAGATGCAGGAAACCACTACAGACCCAGGATTTTGCAAAAGCAACACGCACACTGCACCTGGAGGCTTTCCTCTTGGGTGCACGTTGCTCGTGTCCCCATGCCACCCATCCCTCTGTCACCTGCCCATGCCGCCCCGGCCCCCAAAGGCATGCAGAGATGGACAGGGGGACCACCTCTGGGGGTGTGCCTGGCCAAAGGGCTGCGCGAGGGGCAGCACGTCTCCATTTTCAAGAGCAGGATGCAAGTGATGGATGGGCACGCAGTGCTGCTCAAACCCAGTTCTCCATTCACCTAACAGACCGATGGCTGACATTCATTACAGAGCCCGGCAAACAGTGACAAAAGGGGAAACACAAAGGAAAATGAAGCGTTCAGGCTCTGGCTTGGCAGTAGAAACATCATGAGGGAGGACCGGTGTCACTGAGGTGGCTGCACAGTGCCATCTGTACCCTGCAGCGCTCGTAGCTCCAGCAGTCGCTGCCAACACGACTGGCCTGATCTGGACAAAACCCAGCTGCTTCCGCTCCTCAGAGTAAGTGTTAGTAGATCACCAGGGTGCACATTTATTATCTATAAGAGGAGCAAGTAGCTTCTTTTCTACACCCTACAGCCAGCCCTACTGCTGGGATAAACAGGTGGTGGGGAAGGATGCGACCTCCACGTCCCGTGGCAGCGCAAGGAGACACAGCCATCGTCAAGGGATGTAACACAATCCAGGCAACGCCACGGCTTAACAATCCTGCTCTCCAATCTGCAATTAAAAGGCGCGCAAGGCAGGAGCTTGGGGATCCCGCACATCGTACTGGCACCTCGAATCCCATTCGGACTTTCCAAACCATTCAGTGCTTTTTTGGGCGGCAGCCGTGGGTTACGCAGGGGCCTGTCTATTTTGAGCTCAAATTGATTGGCAACTTTGAAGAAAGCACTGCAAATTGCGGTGCTAATCACAGCAACTCCAGCCATGTAACTATATTAAAATAACATCAGTTCTGAGACAGAAAACTGAGAACAGCCAGGAAATGCTGAGCTGAAGTTGCCTGCTCTGGATCCTTCATCTTGCCCGCTCGTATCAGGATGCTGTACCCTCCCTGTTTTTTTCCCTCTCCGCAGTGATCTGGTTCCAGATTCCAGATGGCTGCTCGCACCGATTCAACAATAATAACACTCAGTATTTCAGCGCTGCTTTCTGCTTCCTAAGCGCTGGGGCGTGTTTTCAGAAAAGCGAGTGTTTTTGCGGTAGCTGCGCTCGAGCGGTGGGTATTGACTTTCCCAGGCTGCAGACATCTGCCCGATGCCACCTGCCTGCCGGCACACATCACTTGCTGGTGCAGAGCTGCAGCCCTGTATTTTTAAAATACAAGTGTCAACCGTACCTGGAAAAGGCCACTCATACAGCTGAAAAATAATGTATCCCTCCAAGGAAACATTGACAGATGCAGAATAAGGAGATGGTTTAAAATTTCTCCTATGCCAAGTTGTCTCTAAATCCTTTCACCGGAGATAAGGAGAGATGGGGCTTTTTGACAAGCTGGGAAAGGTGGCAATCTGCTCCAGGCACGTGGGTGCCTGCACCTGCCCCCCAGCCCCATGCAGCTCTGCCTTCCCCCAGCTCTAAACCAGAAGAGCCTTAGGGAGCACCATCTTCTCTGTTCCCCAACAGCCTGCAAGGAAAGACCAGGTTTCCATCCCCTGCAGTGAAGACTGCTGGCTGCCTCCCTTCTGCACAGGCGGGGTGAGACCTCAGCATCTCTCACCAGTGGCTGGAGAACTTGGGGCACCAACTCCCACTCCAAGGTAAAAGCTCTTCAGTCGTAGAGACATGATGACACTGTGAAGCATGCTTTGAAAAGTGCATTCTGTGGGTGTTATTTTCCAGCTCATCAGTTAAGATGTAAAAAAAAAAAGTTTCATTTGGACTAACCAAACATCGTCCTTCAGACTCCAAGCAGGGACACACACCCAAGGCTGGTCCTGATCACTGCCATGGGTCAACCAAGCCATGGGCATTTGTGTTCTGTGGGGTGCTCTCGAGCTCAGGCAAAGGGGCAGGATCCTGCTCGGGAAGAGGATGTGCTGCATCCCGGCTGCCTGCGTGGGACAGGCATCAGCATGTGTGGGGGGAACAGCTCTTCAGTAGATGTGGATTAAAAACCTTCAAGAAGAAGAATCTGCCTCCCATATGCTGAAGGGTGTCCCAATTACTGACTATCCAAAACAACAGATAAAAAGGGAAAGGGAACAATACCCTCCCCGCCGGCTGACAAACACAAAGGTCGTTACAGAAGGATAAATCACTCAGTTCTCCCCTTCCATGCACTTCACTTAGACTGGTGAAATATCCTTTACAATAGATTAAATCAAAGTCCATCGTCAAGTTCAAGAACACGTTTAATGCAGACCTATTCATTTCAAGGAAGGTCTGTACAATGGATAGCTTTCCCCTTCAAAAATTATACAAAACTGCATGCTTCCTTTTCATTCTTCTGCATCTTAACATGTAAAAGAGAAATATGGCATATTTGTAACACAGGAACGTGTTCTAGAAATCGTAGTCTGCTGTAAAAAGTGTATTTCACAAAGACTTTCCATGGTACAGGGACAAGGATCACTTGTTGATAAATTACTTTCACTCGAGAGAGTGGAAAGACACATTCGTGTGCACCATAAGTGGTGTGATTGTTGAGCAATTTGATGGAAGTCCAGTAAAACGTGCTGTACAGGTTTTATTTAAACTCATTTAAATCAAATGAATAGACAGGGAGAGCACTGAGAGACAAAGCAGAGTCCTAGATGTATATGCACCAAAGCGTATCTTTGGAGTTAAGGAATATGTATACCGAATTATTCACTTAGGCTGCCCTTAACCTCTTGAGACTCACCTGTAACAACCGTGACCTGAGCAGCTCCATGGTGTAGCTTCAATTCTACATTCATTTTTAAGTCACGTGAGGAACGGGCAGCAAGGGACACAGCGCAAAGCGCCATCGTTGCAAACAGCTCCACACCACCACAGGCACCTCACACAAAACCAGAAACCTCCACTGGAGGCTCAAGACCACGCATGCATTTGCTGATGGAAAGAGGTTTGGTACCACCTCAAGAGCTGCAGGTAGACACATGTGCATAAAAAAAAGAAATAAAAAAATCCCTACTACCATAAACCCAACACGAGAACAGAGCCGAAAGCCAAGACACACTCAAACCACGCAGCAAGCTTTTCAAACCAAAGACACAGGAAAAAAAAGACTTGGGTAAATGCTTCTTCTCCCAGTCAGGGAGAAGAGCCAGAGTTTTGTACCTGAACTCTTCCTATGGCACAGAGGAAATGAGCCCCCGGGATCTGTGCCAGGGAAACACCATGTCCATCCCAAAATGAGAAAATTCATTTTGAAGATTTAGACTCCTGGAAATCAGTGCAGAGCTCTGGATTGCAAAGATAACAGGCTGCCTAAAAAAGTCCCAGGATTTCATTAGGACTAATAGCTGTGGGGAAACAAAAATGCTCCCAAACATGCCTTACAAACACAGTCTCTAGAAATTCTTTCAAAGATATCTCAGTTAGAGCAAATGACGTGCAGAGACTTGGTTTGCAGCAAATAAGTGATCCTGCCTCCCGGAGAGCAGTGGGAGGAGGAGCTGGGGGGACAGAGGCTGCAAGGAAAGCAGGGGGCAGGCTGAGCCTCTGCCCGGGGCAGGGTGGGAAGCAACCAAAACCTTTGCTGTGGCCAGGACCTCCAGTGAACTCTACCTGCACAAGTGCCTACAGTTCCGAAGCAGGAATTCATCGCATCTCCTCTTTGCTGAAGAAAATCCAGTTGCAAGACAGGAGCTTGGTGAACTCCAGCGTGGAGGGAAACAGAAGAGCAAAGGTGAGCGGGCAGAGGCACTGGGCGCCCAGCCTTGTGCTGCCACAGCACCACGCGGTCAAACACAAGCTGCTGTCACTGCAGGCTTTCTGCTGATTTCATCAGCAGAAATCTTCCTGATGGAAGAATGCAAGAGAATTGTAGAATCACCGAATCCCAGACTGGTTTGGGTTGGAAGGGACCTTAAAGCCCATCTAGTTCCAGCCCCCTGCAGTGGGTAGGGACACCCACCACCAGCCCAGGCTGCTCCCAGCCCTGTCCAGCCTGGCCTTGGACACTGCCAGGGATGGGGCACCCACAGCTGCTCTGGGCAGCCTGGGCCGGTGTCTCACCACCCTCACGGTGAGGAATTTCTTCCTTCTATCTCATCTAAATCTCCCCTCTTTCAGTTTAAAGCCATCGCCCCTTGTCCTATCATTACATGCCCTTGTGAAAGCTCCCTCCAGCTTTCCTGCAGCCCCCGTCAGGCACTGGCAGGCTGTGCAGGGTCTCCCTGGAGCCTTCTCCTCTCCAGGCTGAACCACCCCAACTCTCCCAGCCTGTCTTCATGGGAGAGGTGCTCCAGCGCTCTGATTGCCTTCATGGCCCCCTCTGGACTTGCTCCAACAGGTCTGTGTCCTCCTTGACCCATCCGGTCCATGATGTCCCCCGTGGTCTAGCAGACAGCAACATCAACTGGCATTGTGAAAAAACAAGCCTGTGTCTTAGCAGAAGAGATAAGAGCAACAACCCACTGAAGTAACTTAAGAGCAATGCATAAATTAAGTTTTAAACTAGTCCTCTGGCTGTGTCCAAGGCTCTTGTTTAAGGGAAAGACATTAGCGCAACATCTTAAAGTCACTTAGAGGATTCCTGTCCATTACCATGGAGAGGTGAGGCCGTGAATGATGCAGCAGGCAGAGCCTGGTTTTTCACCCTGGATCTTCAAAATGGGGATTGGCATGTCGAAGTGTATCTAAAGCACAGGGGACAGGCTGCTTTCACAGCAGGACAAGGCCTGCAGCAATTTAAAGTGATGGCTTTTGGCTTGCCACGTTGGAGAGGTTAATGGAGGAGGTATTGGACGGCATGTCTCTCAGCCTGTTTGTTAAACCGACATGATATCCCGGTGCATGCTAAAAATCTCCGAGCAGGAACTGATAAATGGGCTGCGGTAAGCTTAGGGTTGCAAAGCTGAAACTAGACCCAAAGAAACGTGAGTTGTTTCAAAAAGAGCCAATTTACCCTGGGCACGGTGAGGTGGAAGCTGTCACAGCCTAAATGAGAACAGAAGCTGTGAGGACCGGCCAGCCCCTCGCACGCTCCTGGATGCGGAGTTGCAAAGGGCTTAGGTTGCGTTATAAAAGGTTTATTTGCAAGTCTGTCAGTATTGCAAAACTGTGTGGGAAAACAGAGTTTTTTTTCAGTGGCAAGCAGAGTGAGACAAGCACCCCGAGAGCTGCAGCCTGGCTCACCCCTGGTTTAAAATGCTTTCATGGGATGGATGACAGTTTTAGGGCTTCTGCTTCGGGTTCACCCCCACCTGAAAAACACAAAGGTCTTGACAGAGGAGTGGCTTATCACAGCAAAAACTAAGCACTGTAGCTTAGAAGCAATTAAACCACTCAGTGATTAAGTCCATAAAACATTTCCACTGCTATTTGTCTGGGAATAACTTGCTAGAAATGACAGACCCCACTTATGTGTAATAGGTTTAGGAAGCTGTAGAAATCCCATGGGATGGGATGCCAGGCATCCAGGCATCCTGCGGCACCAAGATGCTGCAATCAAACGCAGCCCAGGGCCCAGCAAAGGTTGCACTGCCGCCTTGGCTGCAAAGCTGAACCCCATCTGATGGGAAAAAGCAAAGCACTTGTGTGCAGGAGAACAACTGTGCCCAGAAAGAGAGGTCTGAAACAATGGAAACTTGTGCTAGAAAACATACAGCTCGCACCACCGTGCGTGTAGTTACAGGGTATTTTTGCCAAGTATTGCAGCAAAAATAGCCAAAACCAAAGAAGTGAGGAAGTAACTGAAAACCATGGCTCAGGGCAAAGACACCCAAGATTCACATCAACTGAAGAAATCTTTAAAATCTGAGAATATTAAACATTTCCTGGTCTTTTTAATAGAGGGGGTTGCATCAAGGAAATAACCTATGACAACAAGTTTGCTCTCCTACCTGAAGCGACCCACAGAACTGGGTGCTGCAACTACTGGGGTAAGGGCGGTGGTGCAGGGGGTACTCACGGGCTCCAGGGCTCAACCTACACCTCGGCATAGGGAATGACGATGAGCTGCCACTCAACCGCACAGACAACGGCCATGCAAACCAGGGCTGGGAGGAATCCAGTTTTTTTCAGCGTCCCCTTGGGCAAAAAACCCTCGCAGTTGTGATTTTGGTGACCCTTCCACCTTTCACCTCGGCCCTGATGCTCCACCTCCAGCCAGTTTCCCCCAGGAATCTGCCACGCTCCATTAGCCCATGGACAAGCAGGAGATTTCCACGTGCAACCCTGAGCCCCAGTAACGTTTATTTACATGGGGGCAAGCAGTCCGGTTACGTGTCTCAGTTTGCCAGGTGACAAATGCCCTCAGCTCCCATTTACTCCAAGATGTGCTGAGATCCTTTCAGAAATTAAACCTCTTTATTCCAAGGTAAATGACGCATGTTTTGCTGCACAATCTCTTTGCCTATTATCCACTGTGCCCATTACTGAATGCAGGTGTCACAGATGGTGCAAATCCATCGTACTGAAGGGCTTTCGTCCTCCTTTCTCTAAGCAAGTAATATTTTCTCTCAATAGCAACCAGAACTCTGGGTTGAATTGGCTCAGTCGTGTCAGGTCACTGCTGTAACTCCCCTGCCAACCAGCACAGATTTCTCTTCTAGCTTACTGTTGCTTTTCCTGGCATTGATTTGCTAATATTTCATTAATATATCCCTGATATGTGTTCTTTGTATAGCTTGGGAAAAAAAATGACATCGTTACTCTCACTCTTTAGAACCGATTGTGGGAGGAAGGTGAAGTGCCACTGAATTTATGCTAAGATTTAAAAGGATGCTATCAATTTGAAACTCACAAAGTACTTCAATTTTTTTTCACCTCAGTTAACAATCTAGCAGCACTGTAGAAGTGAAGGATTTTAAATGATCTAAATTTAGTGCTTCCAGCTCACCCAGTGTCATCAGCTCTGACTGTCTGGTGTCTTTCCGAATGCTTGAGCTCCTGGAGTCAAGCGATAACATGAGAGTCTCACCTAAAACAAACACGTGCGTCTAGCCCATCAGACTGCAAAAAAAACCACTTGAAAATATGAATCAAATATGACCTAGAGGCTCAAAAAACAACCCGCACGTAAAAGAATTAAAGATTTAATTATTTTTTTTAAATTGTGTGATTTAAGTCAGTCTTACAATTCCTGAGCATGTAAGGATTAGCCATGTTCCTTATCTTCTACCATTTCTCTAGTTGGTTCGTATTTTACCCTGAGCTCATCCTTGCGCACTCACCGTTGCTGCGGCTCCTGCTCTGGTTTACCTATGTGATGTCACAGTTGCATTAAATGATGTTGATTTGCTTGGAAATGCAAAGCTACAAGATGTCTTATTTCTTCCTTTTTACAGAGGTTCAAACGAAACAAAAAAAGGTTTTGGATGGCAAATGACATTGTACTTAAAATAGCGTGCAAATAATAGTTGTGTTTGCTACCAATTCACTACGCAAGGTCCCTTTTACAGTCATGAGCATGTACTCACACTACAAGCTAAAGAAAAACTAAAGTACAGGAGATTTTTTGGGAGTCACATATTCTTGAAAACTTTATAACGTGTAGATGTGCATCATCCACAAAAATACTCCACGGCAAGTTAAAATCTAACTTTTAAAAACACAGCTCTAAAATGGCTCAATGGATGAAAACCATTTTTGTTTTCCAATTTTACTTTTCTTTTTTTTTTAAAAAAAATTGCATCTGGGCTGACAGCTTGAACACTGAGCTGCAGCCCATGAGACAGAAATACCAACTCAATCTTAACAGTAGTGCTGCTACCAGTTGCTATAATGATCTTAATCAAAGAGTATTGTGATAAAAAAAGGACTCTGGTGTGGCTGCCTTTGGCATACCCTAGATATCAGTGTCCAGATTTCACACGATGCCGTCGGAGAAGCAAATTTCCCTCTCTGGCGAATTGCTCCCTAATCCATTCTCTCGTAAAAGGGTACCTGCACGGCACTCTCAATATTCTCGACGCTCCAGTTTATCCCTCTACACCCCAAAGTCAGCAGGGAGCCAAGGGGAGAGATGCTGCCTCTTGCTCCTTCCCTTCTTGCCATCCCTGCAGCAGAACCACTGCCTGCTGTCAGGAGGAGAGACTGCAGTGTTAAACGTCTATTAGCATGCACTGACCTTGCGTTTTTCAAAACCAGAGTGCTGCCGCTGGGTGACAGAGTGGGATTTCCACGCCGCGTTACACCAAACACAAGCACATGTCAGGAGGCAGACGCACGCGTGCAGCCGAGCAGCAGCGGTTTCACCGCTGTCGTAGGCAAGAGCATCTAAGCAAGAAGCCAGCACGAAGGCTCAAGCCAGGGAACCGGGCTAAAAGGTATTTGAGGAACCAAAGCAACACTTTTCAAAGTTCCTGATGGTATTTCACAACGTTGTCTGGTCTTAAAAGAACGGCCGCCCACAACCATCTCCCCTCGCTGGATCCCTGCCATCGCCCTCCCTGCTGCCGTGCGTGGTACCCACGGACCCCGGGCAGGATCCAGCTCTGCAGTGCTCAGAGCCACACAGGCACAAATTATTGCTGCTGTGAAAATTTTACGGTCTAATTTGTGGCAAAATGCAACAGGTGCTATAACACAGGCAGGGGAATGTGAGGAGGAGGAGAGTAACACCAACGGGAACAAATGCCTAGATAGACAAGGCATGCACAGGGAGATGCTCTATTTAAATACTATGCCAGTTAAAAGTTAAGCAAACAAGTCGATGGAACAAATAATGCACTCCTACCTCCCACCAGCTGAGAGATACCACGGCAGAAATAGGTCATGCAAGTTCAGATAATGAAAGCGTATCACGAAATACTATTTACACCACATACAACCGCATGTGGCTGTGTATCTGCTAGATGGAGGCAGCTGTAGCAGGCAGGCTGTGTCTGCGGGCACGTCAGTAACCGTGCTGAGGCTTCCCCTCTGCTAGGCAGGCTGGGGGCGGGGGGGGGGGGGGCTGGCTGCAGCCAGAGTCATGTCTCCTGTGGGGCACACAGGTGCCAGCGCTGCAACAGAAAACATCTGGAAAGTGTTGTGTGCTTGGGACACATCTGCCGGATCAAACCATACAAGCTGCCGGGAATCTGCACTGCCGGGCAAAAGCAGGAGGAGAATGGTTTTGAAGGCAGCAAAACAAGCCAGCAGCCCGGTATCCCAGGTTGAGCCAAGTAAGAAGGCAGAGAGAAGCTGCAGCCCACGGTGCCTCGTGGGCAGAGGGCACTTTGTCCTGAAAAGACTTGAACGATGATGCTAATAATAACAACCTCTAAAAGCTCGAACGTATTTATACTGGGGAAAAACAAAGAGTTAGCATCTGTCACCAGCCCTCGCTTGCCAAGGCGCAGCATCCAAAGTACTTCTTCGAGTCCAGATTGGCAACTCTGGGCAAGCGTGGCCAGAGCGGCATGGGTACATGATCCGCACACGTGCCACCGGCCCGGCCACCACGCCAGCGTCCCAGCCACACCAGCACCTCCACTGCCACGGGCACCCTGCAGCTTCCCCTCGGGTGGCGGGGTAGGTCTCCAACCCCCCCAGGAGGACAGAGGGTGATGAGTACGATGGGTGCCATGGCTGGAAGGATGCACTCTGCCTCGTAGCATCACGCATCCCAGCTCCAGCTGCCCGGGCCTGTTTTCCTAAAATTATTTTTCACTGGAAAGAGCCAATGCATTGTGAAGGTGTTTCGGCTCCGTGAGGGCATTTCTAGTGTCCTGGTGAAGAATCCACTGTGAAAAGCAGGAGTAATTGGAGAAATTCAGCTCACTTCATGGCATCTCTAAGCACAGATTAATTATTGGGGTTTAGATCACTTAGATCATTTAGAGAGGTATCTCACAGGCAGCTAACAGAGATGACCGAGGGATTGCCATTATGGCTGTAAATCCATGTTAGCTTTCCTCCCTAACACTACCAAGCCACACACTCTCCATCATTTCCTAATTTGCAAACCAGACGACTACTGTCTTTAAAGCTGACACTTATTTCACTGTATTTCCCAAGGATGCCAATATATAAGGTGACTTCCCTTCTGTGTGTTATTACTAAAATAACTGAAGATCACTGGCTGCGGTATTACTGGAAACAAAACAATAACATTTTCATTTCATTCCAGAAAAGTGTCTTTGCTAGACAGAAACATTCTTACCTTTGCACCATGCCTATTTACTGGGGGAGCAAAGCACAAACAGAAATAAGAATAAATGTTCACAGGGAAATACGAGCAGGTTTAAGTGCAACTTCAGGCTTAAGCAAAGCATTGTTTTACATAGCTATGATCAAAAGAAATGCTTCCTTTTTATTAGCTTAAATTAAAATAGCTATTTGGTTTGAACTTCCCTCCTCTGCATTTAAGTTGCAGCAAATCCGCAGCATCATATGAAGTTATAAGAGCAGTAAAGATGCCACAGGAAAAGTAACAACACACAGAAGTGGAACTGGTGGATATTCACTGTCCATGGCCAGCAAAGCACCAGCAGTAACCGGTCTCCATCATTAGCGAAAAGAAAACAGCATTTTAAAATTCCTTTTATTTAAATAGTGTGGTGCCATTGCTGTGCTGTGCGTTGATGGGAAGAGCTGGCAGAATTCCCTCTTCCCCCCTTTCTTGCCTCCCAGCGCCACGCGTTTAGCAGAGGACAAGGATCGCTCTTCCACACAGTCCCACTGGTGGGGATTGCTGTGGATGAAGATGCCCAATGCATGAAAGCCCAGTGCCGAACAATTGTCACCTGCCAAACTGGGCAACATGCAGACTGCTACGTACCACCCCGGGCAGCAGCAGAGAGCTGGATGAGAGCCTGTCAACAAGGAAAAGAATAATAATGATGATGATAAAAAAATCAAAATGCTGCCTCCAAGCCTTTCCCACCAGGAAGGGATGGATGTACACAGGAGCAAGGTGGTGCAGGTGGGTGCAGCACATACCAGGGGGCTTGGTGGCTGGGAGGGGTCCAGCAGCGATGGGTGCAGCACATCCAGGGCCTGTCCCCGCCATGGAACTGCAGCTGGGACCCAAACCCGTCACTGAATTGCACTGATGCCAGCCTCCAGTACCTCTGCTGATAGCGGAATGACTGAGCTCTCACTGCTAAAAAGGCCTCTTTGAAAGTATGAGTGTCTTACATAAGATTGCTATAAACTGGTACCAAAGAAGAAAGCAAGTAATTACACTACTGCCTTGTAAGCTTTGATTCTGTGTTGGTTGGGAACAATCTTAGGATTTTTTGTTAGGCTTATGAGGGTAATGCAGAGAACAGCAAAGGTTTGGAGGTGGGGTGGTCTAGCTTTCAAGCTCCTATGTAAAAAGCAGGTTTCCTTAGAATCTCACAGCCTCACAGGCATGACTGGAGAGAAGCAGGAGACATTTCTGCCCTCTCCTAGCAGCTTATGTATTATTCCTTAAAACATAAAAAATAAAAAAAAAAAAGGAAAAGAAAAACTTTCAGAGAAATATGGTGCCTTTATTCCCTTATGTTGTTTAAACCTTTTTTCATGGCGCCACACAATGAGCTTTCTTTGGGAAGCAGAACAGTAGCTTTTCCTTAGACCACAGTAAAGCAGTTACAGCTTCAGTGCCTTGAGAAGGTGGTAGGTAAAATAAGAAAAAGGAGAAGAAGAAAAAGAAACCAAAAGAAAGGGAGAATGAATGAGGATACAATAGGGAACTTGAATCACTGAGAGAAAGGGGGGGTGGGGAGGGAAGAGAAGAAAAAGGCATCAAGTGTAGGTATAATTGCAAAGTACCAGCACAGTTCTGGCACCCGGGAAAAAAAGGCATTGTAGATGATTCAGGATTGTGACAAAGAATCCCTTCAACAAGTTGTCTTTTATCACAACTTTGCTGCCATACAGCTACACCGCAACAGGGAGAAATTGCATCATGTCAACAGCAAGTTTATAAAGATAAACCGATTCTGAAGACAGTGGAAATATGCTGGCAGTTACTTTGTGTTTTGCTTATCACGCTGCAATAAATTCACTGAGAACAGCATAAACAGGACATTAGAAACAAAAATATGCTGGCACCTACAAGGGTCAGCTCTGCAATACTTTGGGGGCACAGACTCGGCACGCCGCCCAGCCCGCCCCCCCAGCCCCCAAACCACGGTCCCCAGTGAGGAAAGCTGAGGGCACTCGGATTCAGGCTCCTGCTTAAAACTCATTAAAAGCTCCTTAGGCCAGCCGCTACAGAACACCCCGACACCTCTTTGCAGCAGTGACTGAAGCCTCCCAATACACCAAGCAATAACGCTGTTAGCGTACGGCTGAAGTAGTGATTGTGTACGGGTGACCGAGCGCGGTGTCGCGTTTTCTGGCCCCAGGATGGTGGCAGGGAGGCAAGAGCTGCCAACCGCCGAGGGGACCTCTCGCTGCCCCGCGTGGGAGCTGACAGCCCCATGTTTCAGACCATGTCTGCAGGGAGCAGCGAAACCTTTGCAAAGCACCTGCCCCAGCAAAACAGCCGCTTTGCCCTCGCAAGGCCTGAACGACGAATGCGTTCAGAGCTCAGGAACACAATACTCTTTCACCACCTCTTTCCCATCGTTCGCCAGTCAGAGTGGACGTGGAATTGTACGGAAGGGCTTCTCCTGCCTCCTCTCGCAGGCTCCCTCGCCCTCCTGCCCGGCCTCACCCCTCCGCTCCATCCCAGGGAACGGCTGCTGGTTTAAATGCAAATAGCGCACATGCAGGCACAGGATCTTTTTTTAAATTCTGAAAGCTGAGACTTCTAAGTTTATCTCAGAAGGACACTGGAAAGATGAATAGAGAGAAATTATGCAGAGAAAGAGAAAATATTCAAAGAGTAGAATTATGTATGCATAATTGCCTGGCTCCCTGGGGTGCATGGGTGAGTACACCAAGTCACTTTGTGAAATCATTCCCCACAACTCCTGTATCCTAATTATAGTGCTGTAAGTGGGGAGAAGCTAATTTCTAAACAGTCCTGATGGGGTAACTGGAAGAACCATGAGGATGCTGTTAACCCCTTGCCTACTGAGGGTCTTCAAGCAAAGAAGCAAGCACAGAAGAAAGAAATGAAATGCCAGTGAGCCCAACACATCGTTTTCTGGTTGATTTAAAGGTGTCCAGCACCAGAACCGAGAAAGCACAAGCTTTCAGGCTAAAGGAGAAAAAGGGCAGACCTGAGGAAATAGGCCAGAATGAAAAACTGCCAGTGAACACGACCCCTGCCCAGATTTCAGAGTTGTTTGGAGTCAGTGTTACGGTGCTTCTGCATCCCTTTGCTCTGTACAGCATGTTCTCAGCCAAAAGCTTTATAAGCCCTAAATACGCCTGTAGAGGAACCACTTTAACCATCCAGAAAAAGCAGCCACAGCTGCATGGTACCTCCACATGCCCCCCAGCGCAACATGACTACTTGCAGCAGAAAAAGCTCAATTTGGTGCTCCCGGAAAGCAGCCGGCTGGTTCGCACGGGAAGGACCTGGTTCCAGTCAGGACCTGCTAATAGGACTCCTCATCATGCCCACACAGGTCACAGACATCTATGCAACAGCAAGCGAGAAAGGTCAAAACAATGTATTTTTGATTCATTACCTATGCAGTGCTTGAACCTGGCTCCTTTCACAGGAAAAATAAAAGGCACTGGCAGGGCAGCCCTGCCTTCAGCCCGTGCCCTCACATCGCCCTGCCATCTCCGCTAATGCAGAAATCAGTCACCAACCGCCTTTTATTCTTGCCATGCTCAACAAGTTTAAGCTAACTAAAAACACTCCTGAAGTCCCTAAACTCAGATATTTTGACTGGAACTGTCACTAGTATTTTGACCAAATTCCCTTTAAGTTTCTCAGCCTGGTAATGTTTGTTCTCATTTACTACAAATCCCTTAAAACGTTCCAGTTAGCATGGGTTTTCCTTATTGGAATAGGTGCAGGCACGCAATGTTAGAAAGGAAAAAAGATAAAATACTCCCCTTTACTGATCTTAGGCAGGCAAAGAATTATTTTTTCCCTCAGCCATGCCCTGCACAATGTCACTAAAAGCATGAAAAGTTGCTTAGGGCTTCCCCGCTGGGGCTGGTGGGGCCGCGCACACACGCTGGGCGGCGGCCGCATCAGCCCACTCCTTGCAATACCAGGACTCCAACAGCTATCGCTGGGAGAGAGAGAACAGCGAAGGCCTTCACTCCAGGTTGCATTATTTGGAATCCCCTAGTTGTCTGGGTCTCTGTATTTCTACCACGCTCGTTCAGGCAGGGCTTCCCATGGCCGCCCCCCAGCAAAGCCCCACACGGGGCTGGATCTCCTTCAGCGCCCGCAGAGTCTATTCATCCAGGTAATGCAAGGCTGACACTTGCGTTTCCCCTCTCTGGGAAAAGCTCCCTCCAAAATTTTATAGGTATCCATGGGATTTAAGACTAGAAGATCATTTAAGAGGACCTCCTACGATAATGAGCAATTAAATCTTAGCCAGGCACCTCTTTGTTCAGGCCAATTATTTGTTCAGAGGAGAACTTCCAGAAAGACGTGCTTGACTTCAAGCATTGATCTCAGCACGTGAAGAACTCTCAGCGCAGTCTTACAAGTGATGAACTCTCTGCCAAGCCCAGATTAATATCTAACCCTTGCGTCCTGAAAATTAAATATTCAAGTCAAATTAATAGTTGTTGGGGTTTTTTTTGGCCAAAGTAATAGACACAATTTTACTACTTAATCCTCTCATATTGTCTCAAGCTCACTCCAATTACAGCCATTTGAACTGTGATCTGAGCTCCCCTGTGCTTAACGAACTAATTAGACCAAGGACAGCCAAACGTCCCAACTTCCTGAATACTAAAATCTTTGCCTAGCCAGGAGCGGCAGGACGAGCACCGCGTGGGGTGCCAGGGGAAGGAGGGGAGCCACTAGCAGAAGCGGGTCCCGTGTGGGTGACTTGGCCCCAGGGGTGTCCCAGGGCTCATCCTCATCAGCTGCAAGGCAGTGGGAACCACCACGATGAGTTGAGAAAAAAAAAAAATCAGGAGACTGGAAAAGATAGTTATTCTCCTACGTATTTCTGTATTTCCTCGGAAGGAAATGTTCTGTTCTGTCTGAAGAAAACACACCATTTACAGACCCTCGTTGGAGATGTGAAGGACCGGACCCGTAAAGCCATTCCTGGGGGAGTGAGAGGTGACAGCAATGATCAGGGGCTTCTTTATGTCAACCAAGGGACCTGGGCCCACCTTCCCCTCTTTCAGAAGAGGGCCGCAAGCACAGACAGGGCAGGACTGTCTGAAGCTGCTGCACTGGGCAAAAAGCAAACACAGACTGCAACGTTGTCTTCTCTCTCTGGACCAAAGGCCATTTCAGCAGTCAGGGAAAAATAATTAAGTTCTAACAGGAAAACCTGAGGGAGAGCATCAAAACCTTGTTCTTCAGGGCATTTGCCCCAAAAGAGGAGATTCTGGTTTATAACCTAATTTCAGGGGAGGGTGGGATTCCGCCTCCCTCCTATTGATGCTGTCTTCAAACCCCTCCACAAGGAGCGTGCCATTCGCCCAAGTTCAGACGGCCCCTCAGGCTTTTGGCTTGCACCTCCTACCACCTCCTCTCCAGCAAGGGGAGGACGATGCAACCACACAAACTTAAGTAGATGTGGGGTGGCATCTCGCTGGGGCACACAAGGTCAGCACTGTAACATACGGACACACAACGCTGTCTGTGCAAACTTACTTCTCTTATTCTTGGGAGAAGAGAGGAAATCAAACTGCTGGGGTAGTAACATTGGAAAACAGATGCAAAGAAAGAGGCTGAGGAGGAGAAGTAGGGCTGGAACCGCAACGTGACAGGAGCGCCTCACCTTTAGCTCAGATCTGGACCAGATCAGCAGTGAACCAAAAATTTCCTGATAGACTGTTTATGGCTGAGCCTGGTTCTGAGCCTGCCGCAGCCACCAGCAGCACAATAGCAGCACGATAGCCTCCCGCATGACAGTACAGCAGACACGACACCACCTCAGCAGATACTGAAACTGCTGTCCATGGGAAAGGTGGTCCTGTCTGGACAAAAATTTGTAACTAAATTTGCACCACCTGGGTTAAGTTCTCTGGATGAACTTCAGGGTTGTCAATATAAGACTCATCAACCACATTAAATTCTTCTTATTGTTATCGTTATTAGTCGCCACATACCCAGAGGTATTCCCGAAGAAGAAACCTGTTGATGTTTGATGCAGCATCATTGCGTTTGCCATCAGCAAAGGTGAAGGACGTGAGATCAGGCAGAAAGGTTACAAGGATGAGGTCACAGGCTTACTCGATAAGACTTCATAACACCAGATATATCTGCCGTCCTTTTACACTGCCACCTCTTGCAGACCAGATGTCGGAGAAGAGTTTAATAAGGGTCTGTAGGCACATAAGATGTCCTGCAGGAGCCTGTTCAAGCCACTTTCAGCATAACACAAGAGCAGGCTTGCAAGTGTCGGGAAGACATAGCCAGGAGACACAATGGGTGGTACAGAGGCAGAAGCTGCAGGACCAAGGACCATTGGGCAAGGGCAGGAAGGAGGAACCCTAGAAGAAGACTAAATTCAAGCAGCTTTCCACAAGAATTTGCAAACTGGCTAAGAGGGTGTCAGGAGATTGAGGACAAATCCATTCTAGTTGCTTAGCTGGGTCCTTGGTGCCTCCTGGAGACAGATCATCACGTTGAACTGGGCCCACTCCACAGCAGGGAGGTTCTGAGATGGGCCATCCTGCCAAGTAAAAGTCAACCAAGTCCTACCCCAGAGTCAGTCTCTTGGCAACACCGAAGAACAGGCCTGGAGGACCAGAGTGCATGTGTCACCCTTCCACCCTCAGAGCTTCCGTTTGGTGTGGGTGATCTTATGACAAGATCAATGAATCCTGATATAGCAGCACTCGAGATAAACGTTGCTTCAGAAGGGCTCTCGTGTATTTGGAGTGAAGAGGAGTTTGGGAGGGATGGATAAGGAATGAGAAACAAAGGAACATCACCAGCTGTTGGAAGCACTATACCACCTTTTGTACAAATACACCTTTCGCGGGGTGATACTTAAAACTACCTGCAAAATTATTTCTTATTTCCAAACCTTCCAATAGCTCTTGCAAAAGCTTTTTTTTTTGCATCCGCACAGAAAACAGCTATGGCTGTCTATGACACAAAGAGAGCTCCTATGTAATTTGCTCAAACGTGCTGCTGCAGCTCCCGCAGACAGGCAGCCCCGGTTATGAGGCAGCCCCAGGTAAGAGGCACCCACAGCAGCTTTCACATCCACACCCACGTATCTCCCTCAGCTCTGCGTAGATGAGTGCTGCACTCATCTCCCTCCTCCAAGCCCCAGGTTCTTCAGAGGGATGCGCTCCAAAATCCCAGGCATCATGAACCTCACGCTGCTGCCGACCTGCCAGTATCCTGGGATGTTACACGGGTTAAACACCTCCAAGAGGACTGCAGCAGGCTGCATCTCTGAAACGCATCTAGTTAGACCACAACCGTGTCAACAGAGAAACAATCACCCCGATGCCTCCTGAGACAAGGCTGCAGCAAGCGCTGCACACCACGGCAGCACCAGCACCAGAGGCTGGTGGCGCAGCACGGGGTGAGCCCTGACCCCCGCAAAGCCAGGAACAAGCAAGAGGCTGAGGCACACCAGCGCATCGTTTGAGCAGGATGCACAATCTAGGACACAGATCCATAGACAACAGCTTCTTCAGGGACTCAAGTCCCATAACCACGTAGTTTTTAATTTCTGCATTGATGTTAATTAAAAAAAAAAAAAAGGCAGGAAAAAAGTTAGGAATCTTCCCTCATCCTTTGGCCAGGTAAAGAAACGTAAAAGCTCCCAGCTCTAGCTGGCACAATGGACAGCATCACGGAGGGGAGGGAATGTTTATAAAACGTTTTTAAACAATTCAATTTTAAAGCAATTTGTGCGCAGCGGCAGTAGGCAGCCTTGACTGCAGCAAACAGACAGCAGGCTGGATCAATTGCGGGGTGGAGGTGGGTGCAGGAAAGCAGGAGCAGCAGACTGTGGCATTGAGGCTAATAGCTTTGTAGCAATTTATTCAGTGAGAAATACTGCATAGAGCGACGTGGGGGTCTGCACAGAAAGTAGGCAGAGTACGGCAATGCCTGGGAGGGAGATGGTCCCCGACTCTGGAGTGGCAGAGGGGATCAATACCCAACACTCCAGAAAAAGCAGGAAACTCTTCTTCTCTTTCAAAAAATAAATAAATGACAATTAATGGATCTAATCAGGCCATGTACAAAAAAAAAAAAAAAAAAAAGGAAAAAAAATGTTGTTGAAGGAATGTCATGCAAAAACCCCTAGCAAGATAAAAGCTTCAACGCTTCACAGCATCGCTCCTGGTACAGTCCTTCCCTGCAGCCTGCACCCTTAGGGGTCCATGGCCCTGCCACCTCACCCTGAAACAAAATCCTGTTGCCAGCAATGGGGACGGGCTCTTCATTTTCTGTACCCATGACAAGGGAAACCCCACAGACTTATTTCCAACCCTTTCCCCAACTTGGTCCCACATCGCCTTTTCAGCAGAAAAGCTTTACATGGAGACATACCACCATGTCCCCCCTCTCCCTGGTGGCCTTCATCCATGCTCTGGATGAATATTTAAGGAATGGACAGAGAGTGCTAATTCTGAGATAGAACAAAGGGAAATGGCTTTCTGGAACCTGGTTTTGACAAACGAGCAAAAAAATTGCATTTGATCGTTATGCGTGTCCTATGATGCGAGCTCAAGAGCTCTGGATCTCCTTGCAGACAAAATTTGCTCTGAATTGCTCCTGCTGGTGTTTGCAGCCCAAGGATAATGCGATGCTCTTTCCACATCACACTATCTCCATGCCCAAGCACATATGGTCTGGCTAAATAAGAAGCCTTGGAAAGGCTGTCAACAAGACTAGAGGAAGGTGCGCATCTGTGCAGAAACATATGCGTGCCCCAGCACTGCGCAGTGAGCCACGGAAAGGATGCTCATGCCCAGAATCCCACCAAAACCTGCATGGGTCCAGCAGAACTGTGGTGCAGGACCAGTGACACTGCTGCTGCCACCTTCACAAACCCTTCCCCTCGCTTCCTTTGTGCCGCCTGACTGAACCCCATCAGTCTGCTTCCGACGACCTTCTTGCCAGGATATCTAAAGAAGATGGTCCCTCTAAATTCAACCAGCACAGGCTCACAGCATTGCTGCTCTAGCCCTCATCTGTATACCCACTTATGTGTTTGCTTGAAAGTACATACTTTATGTTCATCTACAAAAATCTCCCCCATGGTACTAAAAGCAATGGAATAATCTACTATTTCAACTTGCATCCCTCAGAGAATTCTGCAGTTGAAAAATAAAAAAAAAAAAAAGAAAAAGAAAAAAAACCCGGTTGAATTTGATTAAACCTTTGGAATCTCTCCAATATTTCCAGTTATTCCATCTGTAGAAACACTCTACTGGCACTTGGCACATTTATAGCATTAACTGCCTTCTAAATCAGCAGCAGTTCTGCCTAACAATTTGGCATTTGCACATTGCCTTGTAAATTACCCACCTTACATCTCTGGGTATGAGGACAGTCCCCTACAAAAAGCCTATTACTGCCTTGTAGAAATTCTTCAGGAAGAAAATACCTTCTTACGGGCTTGTCTCTTGACAAAAAGAGGGGGGGAACGGCATTCGGTGGGTACGGTATTAACACTGTGGCTCACGGTGTTACTATGGCAGTAAAATGAAACCAAATGCAACCAGCTGGTTGCTATACTGCTGTTAGAGCCTCTTTTCTGTTTTTGACCTTTCTAAAACTCTCCGAAAGGCATTAATGTGTTCAAAATCCATCCAGGACCTATAGCACGGCACAAGGTGAAGGTGCTGGCGAAGCAGTCCTCCCGGCGGGCACCGTGCATGGAACAATTAGGAATCCATCAGCCAGGCTTAGCTTTGCTTTTTTTGTGCTGCTGCGCCGCGAAGTCAGGAACCCAGCTAGGAACGGCTGCAGCTCCAAATCAAGCCACAAAGCAGCAGGAAACCACTCAGCAATATCAGCGATTTGTGCATTTCTTGGTTGAAAACAAAGAGAGGAGAAGGCCAGCATTATTACCGCCCCGCTTCCAAGTCACCTCTCCTCCTTTGTCTACCCAAGTTGTTGGAGGCAAAACCCCTCCCCTTCCCAGGTGGCTCCCAGCTCCAAGCTCTTTTGAAAAACCTTCCTCCTTATCTTTATTCACACCTGACCCATTCTTCTTATGCCTCCCCTACAAAGTGTAGGAAAATCATTAAATCAAGTGCCCAGCTTGTGCCTTCCTGTGCAACAGCCTTGCCTGCGCCTCAGACCTTGTTTTCTGCTGCTGAGCTCTGCTCTGGTCAGCTGGTCCTTCCTAGCACGGACCTGCTCTACAGGCTGTAGGGGGGATGGGAAGGAAAAAAAATAGCGAAGAAAAGGACAAGGTAAAAAAGAAACACATTGAGTTATCTCTCCTCCTGCCTTTGGCTTCTAAAATATGCCTTATTGATTTTTATATTTATTATGAGCCTGTAGCATTAGAAATCCAGGGTCACCTGAGGACTTTGAGACAGTCACTGTGCCGTTTGCCATGACTGCTTGGAATGTGACAGCGAGATAGAGTTCAGAGCTTTGTGCTTAAAAAGGGCTGGCCATAACTATCCGGTCTGAAAAGGATTTTCTTCTTGTTTTGCAGGTAGAGGTCCAACACACAGAGCTGAACTGCTCTGACCATGTCCCACAGCAAGAAGTAGTGACTCAAACTGGCTCACTCATTATCATTCTTTTGGAATTAGTGACTTAGTTAATGCTCCCCATGCTAACATTTTAAAAATTGCATTTATTTTTGTTCTTTTGTATTATATACCCTTCCCTTGCTCAATATGTTTCTTCTTTCAACTCCAAGGAGGAATGATTTTCCTCGGCCACAGTTAACAGCGAAGAGTGACCCACAGCTGCAAGGACCCACAATCTTCTTCACCACTTTTCATCAGTTGGAGCAGGGTCCCATCCTACATCCCACCACACATCGGCAAGATCCTGTGCCATATCCATAAGCCTGGGGTTGTGGGTGCTGTTGTGGGTCCTGTTGTGGGTCCAGTGGGGCTGGAGCAGGAAGAATGATTGTTGCTGTGCATCTTCGAGATGGGTGAGCAGAGCCAAGTGCCCCCACAAACGGGGCTGCGAGCGCACAGCAAGTACTGGCCTCTGAGACCACTGAGCAAACAGATAAGTCTCAATTCCGTGGATGCTCCACACTTGATGAAAATGTCTGCTCCCTCACACACACACACAATTTTTTTTTAAAAAAAAATAAATACAGCTCTCCCTGCAGCCAGCGATGCATACTAGATGACTGCCTTCTCAACATGAGAGCAAAAGGGCAAATGAATCACATTACACTCCATGAATAAAAACAGAGTCTTAATGCAACAGCGACTTAATGATTTCATTTTCGATGCACTAGACAGTTTGGCCTCATTTGGAGAGGTGCTGAGCACCCCTGAGTCCCACTTCAGCTAATGGGGACAGCAGGCACTTTGTACCTCGGGATTCTCCCCCGTGCCCCGTGTGCGCTGGGGAAATTCTCCCACATGGTGGGGACACTTTCCTCAAGGTTTGTGAAATGAAAACATGATAGTAGGGATAAGCCTGGGCCAAAGACCTTGGATCTCGACCTGCTGCATCAGTCCCGGGGCAGGTGGGATTAGGGTTTGCAGCTCTGTTTGAACGGTGCATACTGAAGAGGAGCCCAGCGTTGGCCGTGACGGTGCCCGGGCAGCCCTGGCGATGCGCGGCGGGGAGCAAGCCCTGTGCTGGTGGGGGTGGCTGCTGGCAGCACCAGGAGGCAATGAAGGCGTCTGCCCAGCGTGACTCCGCACCCCCCCGTGCCCAAGTTGAAGGAGATGGCGGTGTGAGCCACCTGAAATGGAGAAAACAGCATTTCCCAGCTACCCCTTGGCAAGGTGCTGATGGAGCAGTTATGGAAAAGCACATAGTGGAGGGACAGCAGAACAGAACCAAATCCCACTGCCGCTGCGGGATCAGAAAGGGGCTTCTGCAGCAGATCAAACCCAGCCAAGAAGCAACACCAGCATGTGCAGACACACAACTATCAGCACAGGCAGGTCACAAATAACAAACTCTGCTCAAACCCTGGCAGGGTGTCAAACATACACACCCCTGCCTGAGCTTTTTGGGCTCCCTATGGCCTTTAACCCATCTCCTGTTCCCAATTTGCTTGGTAGAACTAGCCATTTTCTTTCAAAAATGCTCCTGCACTGGCAGCATTTCTCAAAGCCCCGGTGTCCACATCTAGTCACAGCAAACACACCCACTGCGCAGGCAGTGTGAGCTGTACCCCAGCCTTGGCACCATCCTTCTCAGGAGGAATTAAAAAAAAAAAAAAAAAAAAAAAAAAGACCTTCACTGTTTTCCTGTATCTGTTTGGAAAATACATCCCAGGACAACCTCTCCAAAACAACATCAGTCCTCTGGCAAACAAAAAGAAGTCAAACGCAAAGCATTTATTGCCAAAAGCTCTTCCTTCGTTGTAAAATACTGTTTAATTTTATCCCTTAGGCATCTATTATCTCATAGCCCATATTATTTTTCCAGCTATTACTGCTTAATTTTCCCCATCCAAAAAGTACGTACAGACACAAGCCAATTTCCGTCTTGGCATAATTGTTTATGAGAAACAAACAGCTGTTTCACTGGGGTCCTAACAAATAGATGGTGAATCGATGCTTCTCATCTCTTCATTAGCTTCCCACAAGAAACCGGCTGCTGTCACGTGTCCTCTGCCACCGAGCATCGTCACCCTCCCTGCCACAGCCGCTAACGAGCGGGGACCCTCACTGATGAGGGGGCACCTTGTGGAGGGAGGAGAAGCCAGGGGGGATCTGCCGGAGCCCCTCGTTTACAAACTCATGCTGCGGTGGAAATAAGGGCTAAGCATAAACACCTTTTTTTTTTTTCTTTAAATAAAAGCTGCTGAATTGTAATCAGAGCTTAAAATAAAAAGTAAAAACCATGGCTAATGGAATACACTTATCAAAATGCTTGGACTGCTTCTCTTTTCCCATTTCTGGTTGCAATTGTTTGTTTTACCGCTTGTTGATTTTGTCGTTTCTTTTTCTACTAGTGGAGCTCCTGCGGGGTCTGAAAGGGGTTTTTTTGCAAAATTTTACCGCTGGCTGCACAAGTAAGCATAGGACCTTCTCAAGGTACAAAGTCTGTAACCCCCATTGTATGGAGATGGTGGCAATGTGATTGCCTGTGTGGCTGCCAGCAGCAGCCGGATGGCAGGGAGCAGCTGGAGGTTTGCAGAACAGACCCCAGGAAACAACCTCTACTTCCCAGACTGGAGCATGGAGCGGACAAAGAATGGCAAACAAGCTCAGAAACTCAGATTTTAAGAAACGACTGAAGCAATTAAGAAATATACAAAATTGCAAAATATTGTAAAGGCATAGAAGAAACTAGCCAGAGTCACTAGCAAAACCAGCTGTGTCTGTGTGAGATGGACTGAAAACCGGGTGTCGATTCTGGTCTGCCTTCCCACAAGTATTTTCCATGCAGAAGGTTGTAATTCAGCCTAATTCCAGTTCTGAATTCACTGAACCACTGCTGACTTTTTTTCCCTTAACACGCAGCTACTCAGAGTAGGGTTGGGGTACTTGGGGCTTGTGGACTTGACTTCTCATGTTGTGATCCAAGGATTCCCCAAAGAGACGGCAGAAAGGGGTCTGTGATAATGGAGAGGAAAGGGAAAACAGGGTTGATGCAGAAGCCTGAATGGGCTCAGCACCTGGGTATGGGCCAGAGCGTCTCCCAGCATCAGCCCCATCTCGGCAGCTGGTCTCAGCTGGGAGGCCATTGGGGACGGAGCCTGTGCTGGGCACGGGGATGGCAGCAGGCATTCTTGGCTCAACTCCTCACGCCCGCCTGCCATGCACAATGCAAGAGGCATTTCTTCTGCTGCTTCTTCATTTTCATACTTTATTCACGCTTCTGACAAAAGGCATCACTAACGTTTTCCTTTCTGTCACCTGTCCTGGCTTTAGATGCTCAATTTAAAAAAATAAAAAGCTCCAAAAGCAGTTGCAAGCATCAGTGCTTTGCAGCGCTCTGGTCCTGTCCAGTGGGTGTTACCACAGCAAATAGAAATTGCAAGCAGAGGCCGAACAGCAATGAGTCAGGAAGGCAGAAAGGCGTGAAAACAAAATGAATGGAAAGGCAATAAACCCGCAATATTTCACCACCGGTACTGAGTTCCGGGATAACCTCCATCTATCAGCGTTATCAGTGCCTGGGAGCTCACCGGAGCTGTACTTACAGCACATTAGTGACACCAGCCCAGAAAAGGCTGTGGCAAGGGCCCTGGCCATCCAGCCTCTCCAGCACCTTGGGATCCTCCTCCAGAGTAAAGAGGAAAATGCTCAAGCTTTTACCAGCGTCCTACGTGAAGCAGAAGAGAAAACCAATGGGGCAATCCCAGGCAGCAAGATGTCCCTGTTTAGGAAAGGGATCGATGATGGATGCACGTGCTGAAGTGCTGTCCAGCTGGGGGACCCTGTCTGCGAAGGAGGAACAGGCTCACACACCTCAGGTCTGACTCCAGCAGAAGCCAGGTGTGCTGCTTAGGGAATAGAAACCTGAGAACTATGTATCAAAAGGAAAGTTGTTCCCTGTAAAAACCTGGAGAACAATTCAAGGAATCAACTTAGAGAAAGGAGACCCTTTTCCAGTCACCCCCAAAAAACACCAGTGCCCCATCATTCCCCATTTCTCACAAAGGCACAATGCGTAGCAGCTCCTCTTTGAGGCAATGATGGGCAACCCCCCTTTCTCTGTATCTACAAAGAGATTATAACAACATTAGCAGAAAAACGGAGGATAGGGACCACCTCAGTTGTTTATTTTCCAGAGCACCAAGTACAAAATACCCTACCGGTCCACTTTTAGAAACAAGCCCTTCTTTTTCACTCCTATGCAGAACAACGTAGACAGCTGCCTGCAACTGCTGCCCCTGGCTGCCCATCTCCCGCACCATCCCTGCCACGGCACTGGGAGCCCCAGCCATGCTTCCAGTGCAGAAAGCAGTCGCATATGGGCTTTGCCTGCAAGTCAGGCTCCTGGCATTACACAGAGAGCTGAACCCACCCCTGAAAAACCAGGCTCTGCCTCCCCTCACCGACCTACAGCTTGGACACAGGTCGGGGCCCCCTGCCCAGGCTGCAAATAAAAATCACCATTGTCTCCCCAAAAAGAAGCTAATTTCCCATTAGCACCGCAGAAAACTCAGGCAGCCAGCAAGAAGAAAGCTTTTTACAGAGATATAAAAACAGGATTTTTGTATTGAAACACATGCCACAGATGGTGTAGCAGACGAGGATTAATTCATGAATCATATTTCTTAAATGATACAATCTCTCTTTTCACTTCCATACTTTCCCTTTTTGACTCAGAAGCAGGGATTTAAGATGCCCTTCCCAGATATGAATTTTGCATGAACAAACATTGCGGGGCGGGGTGGGGTGGGGGGGAAGAAAAAAAAAGGCAGCAATAAACCAGAAAACCCAGATGTTTAAAGCTAAGTTCTCAAATGTAAGCAAACGCATATCCTGTCCATCTATGAAAGAACAGAACATGTGTGGAAATGCAATATATGCAGACACAGATCTGGGACTAGGGTGGGAAAATGCATTCCCTAACATTTGGAGATTACTAATGCTTCAGCTAGGGTTCTGAATTTCACAAAAGCTGATTTTATATCTCTTCCTATCTTATTCGCCACCCTCACAGCAAAAGAAAAGCCTTAAGGCAAACAATTCCACTGAGAGGCCCTGCTCACTCTGCCGTTCGGGTTTGTCCCTCCTCCAGCCCCCATCAGCGTTTTCCTTCAGACCCCCCTGGCGCAGACACTGCCAGGTTGCTCTCCAGGAAAAGCTCACGGAGCCCACAGAGCCGGGGGGGCCGCAGAAAGCCACAGCAAGCCAAAGCGACCTGCACCACGCAAACAGCAGCTATAGCTCGCTACCATCGCTGAGTGATGCTTTAAGTGGAAAAGGGGGAAGGAAATGACAAAGGAGCTCTTCAACAGCCGGAGACGCCCAACTCCCAGCTCCTTCTCAACTGGAAAGCTCTTCCAGCCCAGCCCAAGCCCAGAACCACGTGCCTGCGCAGATCCACCGCTTCTACCCAGGCAGGAGTGCAGGTTGAACCAGGGCCAGAAGAAATAGTACCAACAGTCCAAACTGCCAGCACGCTGCCCTTCTGGGCATTTTCTCACCTGCAAAAGGTGCCGTTATAGCTTTCCTTCATCACCAAATCAGCATTTCAGTCATTTTTTCCACTTTGCACATGAAGCAGCTACGTATATGCTTAACAGCTTCTTTATACAGCCTTGCACTTACTATTGTAGCTTTACACACAAAGCTTCAAGTTAGAATAAGGGCAAAAAAAATTACTTACCCTTAAATTATTTCAACCTTTCCCTGCTTTGTGGATGACGTGGGCTTCTCTTTTGGTTACTATTTCCAGATTTGGTCTTTGGGTAGGTGAATGGAAGAGGAGAATGAAAGGAGTTGTATTTGATGACGATGGAGACTGTAAAATAAAGAGAAGCACTTTAGTGCAGAACCATCCTCTCTATACATACATATCAGATTAAATTAAATTAAATTAGTGACACCTACATAAATGCTTCCTACTGTTTTTATGCACACATACAAATATCACAACTGTCAAAGAGAATGCAGCTGTCAGTAATATGGTGGGGGGGGGGGAGGGGGGGGAGGGGAAGAGCAATTTCTAAAATGGAAGGAGAAAACCCTAGCATAACAACAAGCATTTGAGTAGCAGCAAAGGGGTTTCCACTGGTTCGCAAGAGGGCAGGCAGGGCACGAGGCAGCTGCCCAAACCAGGCTGCCCACAGAGCTGCAGTGGGTGCAGACCACATGGGAGCACCTGGAAAGGGCTTGAGCAGAGGGCAGTGTGGAAGGAGCACAGGGAGCAGAACCGCAGCAACAAACCTGACCAACGCTCTTTTGCTTTCCGAAATACTACATCAGCTCAACTGCTTTTGAGAAAGCATGGAAGGAGCGCAGAGTTTCAGAAAACACAATTCACCCATACCCTGTAACGCTGAAAGGACTCCTAGCACAGGAAGGAATTAATAACTTGGTCACCATACCAGCAAGTACCCCCCTAAAAACCAGACTGATCTCCCACCATCTGCTTTAATAGCAGGATTTCTGCTAAGTGGCTTTCCCCTACACAGACCCACATATCCATGTAAACACACAAACAAACCATTTGGCTTCCCGCAGTCACGGGGTATGCAGCTGCTCGGAGAAGGGCTCCGTGCCTTTGACATGATGCCAAGGTTGAATTCCTGCCATCCCATTTACACCTACACCTCTCCCCCCGCTGACTCCGTGCCCCGCTCCGTGCAGACTCCTTGAGGCTGCAATCAGGTGGGTCCCTCCCTCCCCTCCGCTCGCCTCCCCAAATCACTGCCCATTGCGCGTGGTAGGTTGGGATCCTTAAAACAGAATTTCGCTGGAAGTAATGGAAAAAAAGAACAAAGACGAGAGGAACGGACTTCCACGCTATTATTTTTCTTGTGACAACTCTCCCACCTTCTGCACACAACTGGCATCTCCAGCACCGCCAGCCCCAGCACAGACACCGAAAGCATTCCCGAAACGGCATATTTACCAAATTATTTAGAAGATGCTGTGCCTGGTAGTGGAAAAAAAATAGTCCCCGAGTCAAGGAGACTGTCCTTATTTGGTTGGAAAAGCACAAAGGTCACCACAAACAGTATATAAAAACACATGCTAACACTGAAGAGGTCTAAACATAATATTAAATAACACTTTTCATAACCAGCTCAGTATTTAACACTTGCCCAGAGGCCTCTGGTAAATCCTAGGCGCTTTAACAAAGCAAGGAAGCTTTTCATTGCTATTTAGCAGAACAGGGTAAGCAAAGCACAAGAGAATAAAACTGCTCAAGACATCAAGGACCAAGTCAGAAGCAAAAAGCCAGGTCTCCTCACCCAGCCCCTCCACCACTGAATGCCTTGCTAGGCTGCTGTATTTAAATAGAAATATTATTGTTAGCCATAAGCAATGCAGACTCATTAACATTTATTTTAGTGTTATAAAATATATTTTTAAATACTCGAAGAAATAATCTGGAGGAAGTGCTAAAGCTCTGAGCATATTTTCAATATGTCCCAGCTTTTCCAGAGAGATTTCAGACCTCCTGGTAAGACACAGACCGTCTCAGAGGCTGCAGTGCGGGAGCGTGCGGGTACCTCCAACCTACCCAGAAAAGCAGCACATGCAAATTCCCTGCCCTTACTTCTCCTCCCAGATTGCTCAGTGAGAGGTAAATCTAAAAATGCCATTGATTTTAATTACTCGTGGACAGCAGAAACCCAAAACTATCATTTCCCGCATGTTTTTAATGTGTGTGGGTGTTATATGTGAATAACACTTGGAAACAGAGGAACCTGATGCCTGCAGAGCCACCTCCTCGAGCAGCACACCAGCAGAAACCCCTGCCAGCACGCACAACTCCTGCTGCACAGCTTCCACAGAGCCCAAGGTCAGCGTGCAGGTCCCAGCCACGCCGCACCTCATCCCAAAAGCTAATGGAAACCACCCATGTTTCCAACTTCTAATTTGCCCAGCAGAGCACGAGCGTGACCAGGGAGAGGTGACGCAGCCTCCCCCCATCCTCAGGAGAAGCAGGCAGCACGGGCAGCTGCCCACACCGGCCCCTGTCAGGAGCGGGGTTTGGGGCGTGGTTGAGGGGAGCAAGCAGCGGGTGGTGGTTGTTCCAGTGGTATCCGTAAGTACATCCAGAGAAAACCATTGCGGGAGGATGCTGAGCTACAGAGGCAGGAGGCAGATTCAATACAGAGACCAGAAACCAGAGGTAGGCACCAATATATGGAGCACAGTGCCCTGTTCTTACCAAATCCAAATGTCTCCAGAATATAGATGGTGCATTTTATCTTATATACACATTTTACAAGACAACTCCAGTTTTCCATATGACCCAGCCAGCCTTGGGCCGCCTTGGACAAAATAAAATGGGAGGAGGCAAGAAATAGTTTTCATTGTCAGAAAAGTTATTGCACAGTTAGCATCTGAGAGCTCCCCCCGATCTCGGAGCAGTCTTTCATCAGTGTTTTGGTGGGGGAAAGGAAGAACCAAGACAATTTCTGTGGTTTCAGAGCAGGTTAAATGCACGCCTGCTGCAATCTGCTGTTTGGAGACGGAAGGAGACAGCACCTTCCATGGGTCCGACCTGGCACCCACTGCTCCTCCCCAGGCTGTGGCAGCCACTGCGGAGCTGGAGGAGCTGCTGCTCCAGTGTTTCAAGCCACGCATCTTTTCCCTAGTGCGGAGAAGGAGGGACGTGCTCTGGAGCTCAGCCATGGTGGTCCCTGGCACTGTGCAGATGGCAGCGGTTTGGTTACCCGGTGCTAAATGCAATCTGCACAAGCTACAGCATACACCAAGTTCAAAGTCAAAATGAACATTTGTTCTACAACAAAACACATTGCAAATGATCCTTAACAAATTTTAACTCTTGGTACAGTCAGATAAGAAGCACAGTAGCATGGATCATACCCTGTTGTTATTGCAAGCTCTGTGCTGCTAAACATATGAGTGGCAATGCAGAGATATCTATATTTTGTGTTTTGGTATAAATTATAGAGCAGCATAATAGACCTGAAGAGGCAGCTTTGCTCATTCCTGCATTGCTTCCTTCACATTTTTAAGCCCATTAAATTTCTTCCCGTTTAGTTGCTTTATTTTGGTTCCTTGCTGCATAAAATTGTTCCGCATTCACCAAGCGGTGAAGCCGAATAAATAATGGCAAAACTTTCCCTGCAAAAATTTGGAGAGCTGTTATGTAAAGCAGAGGGTATCAGCAGATAGAGACAACTCAGAGGCAACCTGAGGTTTGGTATTCTGTGTCAGCTTGATACACAGGGGAAATAACCCTTTAATCCAGTGCAGTGTATTTCATTTACTGTAGTGTTATCCAGTTCGAAGATGTTATGAAAGGAATCCCCGGAGAGACTTAAGACTTCAAAACCAGCCTGAGTTTGAACTTAATTCCACCGTTGCAAAAGGCTGTAGCAGTGGAAGATGACCTTTTCCGTACCTTGCATGCCAGGAGCCATTCTGCCTCATAATGTCACACCAAATTAGAATATTCTCTTTTTGTTTTACTCGGGAATTTGTTTTGTCTTTTCTTTTTAATTAAAAGCATCTGTCACTATTAACGAAACGGAGGGGGGAAAAAGAAAGAAAAAAAATCAATAACAAACAGATTAAAAACGGTGATGTCAGGAGAGATGGGGAGAGCCAAAAAGCCAGGTAATTAACAGAGGGAGCTTTGCTGCGTAAGCTCATCACCAGAACCCAGGTCAGGAGCAAACGAGTGGTGGTGCTACCTCCTTGCTGCTCATCCTCGTTTCACCCATTTGAAACAAAGGGATGCTCTTGTCCCAGCACCAAGCTGGTCTCCCCCAGATACATGCCCCAAATCCCACCAGCGGCGGGACCTTGGATGGTCTCTCTCCTCTTCTTGGATAGGAAAGGAGAGGGGAAAAATACCATCAAAGTGCAGATCTCAAAGTTGCTCAGGTCTCGCCAAGGTTATCCTGAATAAATGTTCCAATACATTTATAAAAAAGACCATAAATCTGTGGTAGTGCAACAGAAGCTGGTGGAACTCCCTGTGATGATGGCAGGGATGAAGTGGTCTGACCTTCAACCGACTGCAGGCGCTTCACTGACCAACACGCATTTTTAAGTAATCCTGCAGGAAGCTTAATAGACAAGTTATGGGAAGCCCAGTTAAGGTTGTTTGCTGTGTTAATCGCACCCATGGACTGTATTATTTTGAGGTGACCCGTAAAAGGCCAGTTTTCACTTGCTGCATCTTACCGTTCAGGTATGAATGTGATTAAATGTAAACTTGCATTTTCCAAAAATACAGTTCTCCCACAAAATACTATAAATTAATTACAAAATGTCTTCATAATGTGAAATTATTTAGCCTGTTAAGGCAGTACAAACAGCTTTATTGTATCATTAATAGTTAGAAATGTTCAGTCAGCACAGTTGAAAAAAATGTAAACTAAATATGTCAAGGATACATTGCTTCCTACTCTCACTATTTTTTTAATGTCTTATTTCATGGTAGATAAGTGAAAAATCTTTTTACCTGACTTAGTGAGAGGCTCATTTACTCATGCAAATTTAAAACCAAGTGTCATAATACAATGAAATTATAAAAACATATCAAAAAGAAGTTAGAGAGTCACTAAATTTAACTCCTAATGGAGTTCAACCTGTCGTATGCAGTTGTATGTTAATGGGAAGAGCTACAGGGCTCTGTAAACATCAGAGCGCACTCAGAAACCATCACACATGCACAGGGCTTCTGGAGGAAGCCCTTCAGGTTTACAGCCTTCCACACCTTAATCTAAGGGAAACTTGAATTTCGACCCCAGCCAAGGTTACGAGTGTGCCCAGCACCAAATCAATGAAAACGCATCGCGCTGGTCTCTGCAAGCGCTGGGTTCTGCGAAGCTGCTTCACTAACACCGGTACCCGTGCAGACCTGGGATGATTTGCAGGCTAGATACTTTACATGCGTAGGGATTTTCTAAATCCGTACAACATATTACGGCTGACATGATGAAGCGCTGACTTTGTGGGCTGGAAGATACTTAGCAACTTAAGGGCTTGGCTCTGAATCTGGGTAGATCCAAGTAACAAAGAGAAACGGGTGCGTCTGAAATAACAGCAGCAAACCACGCGCTAAGGCAGAGGCAGGATCCTGCGTTACAACTTGCTTTATTTTTTTTACTTGCTGATAGTCTGAGGACAGCACTAACGTGAAGTCTTTATTCTCAGAAACAATCTCTTATTCCAGGAGCAAGCCAAGAAGATGAAAGGGTTATAAGAGAAGGGAAGGGAGGGCCAAGGTTTAAGATATGACCAGTCCATCTGGTAGACCTCCAATATTCATCAAAACCAACCCACTAATGAGGCACAGAGGGAAAAAGATGCCTCTGCAGAGAAATTGGCTGAAGATATAGGGAGGCAATTTCCTAAAGATGCTAATGTCCATCCCCCTGCCCATCAGACTGGGTCGGGTTTGGGTCCCAGCCGTGGGACCCCTCCATTCACCGCCGGGACGGCTGCAGCAGAAGGCACGGGCAGGGAGCAGTACTGCCCTGTGCAACCCCCCCACCGGCTGCCACCTACCCCACCGCAGCTGCAGCGTGAAGCTGGGGCCCAACGCCTCACGAAAGGAAGAAACAAAGATTCCCTGTGCTTCCTGACCCGACAGAAAATCGTGAAAATAAGACCCTGTAACAAGACAAGGTAAGGGAACTAATGGAAAAACATCAAGTTGCATTAAGGGCTGTGTTAAAGGTTTACAACATAGTCTCCAGACAAGTCCACTGATATTCCTGAACCCTTATCGATCCACAGGTCAAACCAGAAACAAAAAATATCAATTTCAGAAAATATCACTTGCTGTGATACAGAAAAACCACCCCATCCCTGTGCCCAGGTAAATACAGGGACCTTTCCACATGAGACAAAAATCTGCCGCAGAGCTAGACTGTAACTACAAAATCACTAACCTGTCCCTGTCTTGCAAAACACAAAGGCTGATACACGGAATTAGGGAGATGTCCTACATAAATGCTTTAATTAATTTGTGAAATTTTGCACCCTTCTTGGAGGCGTGCGACATGGCACTTTTTGCTCCCCTAGATTGCCACAGTTCTCAATTTTATTTTTATCCTAAGTTAGATATGAATCAGGATCTGCAAAAGACAAAACAACACTCTGTAATCATCCAGCATGCCAATTAAACTAAAAGATACCCTGGAAATTAAAATTAAATGCCGTATCTATGAAAAGAAACAGACAGCTTCCTCAGAAACAACAAAAAAGCCCGGATTATAGGAACATGACTATGGCAGTCCAAAATTGTAGCCGAAGCAGTTATATAACTTACTATCATCCTTCACATCTGCATACTGTAGATCTTCATCAAATCGTGTATGTTTTTGCACATTTATCATCAAGATTTATTGAAGTTGATTCCATAAATTTCATTTAGTTGTTCACTGCTGCTATTTGTTTCCAAGGCAACAAATGCACTTTGCCCAAGCTGCACAGTAAATCATGATTGTTCGGAATTTGGGGGTCCCTGCCCCTCGTGCTGCACAACGGCTGCACCTCCCGACACAAACAACAGCACCGGCTCGGCGGCGGCAATAATTAGCAACAGATTTGGTGAGCATTTAAAAAAAAATAATAAATATAATCCATGCTATGGAAGGAAAATGCAAAACTAAGCAGGCAGACAGTGGGCTGCCGGCAGGAAGATAGGATTCATGCAAAGCCCCCTCTCCTATCTTATTTACACCTCGGATGGCTGGAGGTTGAGAAATCCATTCGCAGGTTCAGGAGGAGTCGGAAGGCTCTTTCTGCAAAAAATAATGATAAGAAAGTCGCCTTCTCATTGTAGTCGTTGCAAAAGGGACAACTACAATAGTAAGGAAAATAGAAAAGCAGAGGATTTACCAACACTGCACACACGCCTGAGCCTCCCCCGCTGGCAGCATCCGATGGCTCTGCCCCTGCGGGCACCGGGAGTGGAGCCCCCAGCACAGAAACCTGGCAGGCAACTTCGGAAAAGTTCAGCTCGGGATAAGAAAAACTCTCCGTCTGACTGGTGATAGCATAGCGTCGTTATTACAATTTTCAGCAGCTGAACCACAGGAGGTGGGCAACTCCAAGCACTAACTGGGAGCAAGCATTATTGCCCCATTTTATGCGATTCAGAAAGCGGCATCAAAGCTGTCCTGTCCAAGCTGCCCTGTCAGCACCGAAGATGCTCGGGAGCCACCCGGGAGCATCTCTGTGCCCCTGCACCACAGAACTGCTGCACAAGTCGGAGCAATGACCCACCATGACAGGCACAGGATCGCTAAACCACCTTTTCAATAAAGGGCAGTAAAACAGAGACCAAAACTGCAGGAAGACAAAAATCAAACGCAAGAGACTGAGCTAAAACATGCTCTGTGCTCCCGGAGACGACTCCGGGGAAAAGCCTCACACAAAAAGCCATTACTTCAGCATTTCTAAAAACAAAACCAATCTCATACACGATGTCGGTATTTTAATGGGACATGACGTTTTTCTAAAGACAATGCAGTTATTTCTGTTTATCTGTCATAAGCAAATAGCCATGACTGCAAAGCTGCTGTATAAGGTAGCTGACAAACTCAGCGCACTGATGCTGGCCAGTATAGACCGAACTGGAAACTTTATGGTGTGAATGAGGGAAACCCACACTCAGCTCCCCAGCCCAGTCACAGGAGTGCCATGTAACTGCAGCCACTGCAGAGGAGCCAGCCCCAATTCCCCAGCACGCAGGAAGCTACAATCCCTTCCCTTTTCCCCCATTTAAAAAAAAAATTAAAAAAATAAAAATTGCTCTCAAACCCCCTTTGCTGGATAGCACATTCCCTTGGATTCACACATTATTGCGGGAGTGATCAACGCAGACAGCATCCCTAATGACAAAAGCCACCAGTTTTGCTGCTTTCAGCCTCAGAAACGTTAAGATTGTTTGCTTTCTAAGTGCAAGTCCCCATTTAAAAGGCATAAAGAATTTGCTATAGCAGGCTGGATCAATGATGCAGCAAGCCAAGCATGCGACCTCCAGCAGGGTGGCTGGGTCCAGCGCTCCTGGAAACAATAAAATAACCTTACGCTGCTCCTGATCAACTGCACAATGCAGGAAATGGGGAAAAAACTTACTCCTGGCCCTTGATGCAACGAGCTACCTCCTTCAGCTCTATGAACTGATTGCTGTCATTATTATCAGGCATATTCACTCCCTTCTCCCCTTCACTGCAACGCCTGGCATCCGAGATGCAAACCTGGCTTTCATAGCCATGACACTGGTACGATGGAAGCAGGATAGATGGAAATCAAACAGCATCATCTCCAGTTCAGTAGCAGGGAAGAAGAGCCCTCTTGCTGTCACGTTACAAAGATGGAGCACGGTGGCAGCGTGCCGGTCAGCAGCTACGTCCCAGGCAGCGCCCAGGCGTCCTCACCAGCACGGGCAGGGATGCTGCCCGCTAACAACGGCCGCTGAACACAACCTTGTTTCTCTGATAGCAGCAAATGAAATCCACCCTGCGAACACCATCATCTCCTTCTAACAAGAGACAAAGGTATCGCGCTGCTCATCAGGCACCGAAGTGACAAACTGCATTAACTATCCCAATTACAGGAGCGCTACAGTGCTTCAGCCTCACCCCTGCGCTCATGACTGTGGTCTCCGCTGTTTACGTGAGCGTGAAAAATAACATGTTCCAAGGGCAGCTTCATGTTTTACACTACGATAAATAAAAAACAACACAGGGGTCACAGTCCACGAATTGCCCTCTTCTTTCAGGAAGAGCACTGGAAATGTATGGTCCTGCAGTCGGGTGACAGCTGGAGAACATCCCCATGCTGCTAAAAACATCTAATATAAGAATATTCTCCAGCCAACAGCACAAAAGCAGGGAGAGGGTGTAAATAGCCTTTGAGGAGGGTGCATAAATAACTATAGGTACCATATTTATGCTATAAAAATCCTCAGGTTTTGGCCTGGCTTTGCAAACATGAGTTTTCTTTCTCAGTGCTCTGCTGGTGCTGTGTGGATGGGCTTCCCTCCCCTTCCAGCCGGCACATGGGGGAGAGGGCAGGCCTCCGCTGGATCCCCCAGTACACCCTCGGAGGAATGGCTGGCAAGGGAATTTCCTTTGCCAGCTGATTAAAAGAGATCCTATCAAGGCTGATGGGACCAACAATTGGCTACGTTGGGCTAGATCCTGCCAGGGGTTACAGCCACGGGGCAGCTAGGGGCTGTGATTTCACACGCCTGCCTTCGACACAGAAAACAAGCAACTACATACGCGCACACGGGCGTACGCACATCTCACATTGGTGCGCTCTCTCCGAAAGCAATACTATCTGCTCTCTGAAGAAGCGTGAGCTGCCAGCCTCCAAGCTGGGCGAAAACACATAGAGGAGTGCAGCCGGTGCATGTGCATGTGACACAGGCATCTGCATATCACGCCACCCCTCTGCCTCCCTCCCTCCTGCTCGCTGGGTCCATTCTTACCAACCAGCAGAGGATAAAAACGCTCTTAAAAAGACCTAATTTTCCGCCCCGGCTATTTGTTGGCAATGCAGCCCATGGGGTTCACGCGGCCAAAGGGGCGCTCCCCATTCAGGGAGGGAATTTCACAGCGACAGTCTCGGTTCGGCAAGGCTGTCCCCTCTCCTCTGCCACAGTATCAGCATCCCCAAAGATGGTCCAGCCCAGCCCCATCACTCTCAATGTTCCCCCAATGGCTCTCCCCCCGATGAAGCAGCACCCTGGCACATCCGTCCAGCCACAATCTCACCTCGGATCCCTCTAAAAATCTCTAACAAGGGCACGGCGAGGCCAGGGAGGGAGCGACTCCCTCCTGCGCTGCCCCCCCAGCACGCTGGGAAGCGGGGCTGCAGAACAAGGCTCGGCGATGAGCGCTGGCACAGCTCGCTTACCACCCGGTGAGCAGCTCCCCGTGGCGTGCAGGTGGCTCCTTTGATTTCCGATTATTTGTCAGCCTTGCTTCTGGCTGGCACCATGCCTAGGCCAAACTTTGCAGCAAGCGGGTCATCCCACCGAACAGCCTCTCCAAATTGTCTCTCGGAGCTTGTGCACCCACGGGAAGGGAATATACACTCTGCACTGCCCTGCTATGGATGGGACCCACAGTCCCAACTGCCCTTCCAGCCAGGGGTCCTCACCAGTGTTTATCGAATGATGCCCAAGCGAAAACCTTGCATGGCAAGGAAAGCCCATGAGAGCTTCAGACTGAAGCTATCAGAAAAATTCCTGTTGAAAAACACTAACTCATCAAGGCCAAAATGTTGTACAGGAATATGCCAGTTTTAGCAGAAATCTCACCAGGAATGTCTTGCAAACCCAAGATGCCCAGAGCAGCTCACAGCATCGTCTCCCAGCCAGTGAGACCTGGGTCCAAGTCCCTGCTGTGTCCAGCTCCAACCATGCATCATCTCCCACACCCCTCCAGGGGCAAGGCACATGGAGCAAAACCAGCAGAGCAAAACCATCCAGGGGCACTCAGCATCGAAAAAAGGCACAAATGTACATACGAACGAGTTGCTACAGAGCAGCAAACTGCTGTGTCAAATCCACAGCTCCACGGGCTGGTAACAGCAGCTATCCCAGTCCCACGCTCTTCAACATAGAAAGCTGGAGAGCTCAAGACTCTGCTGGGGTACCTAGGCACCCTCCAGCTTATTGTACAGGCAGCTGGTTAGTTTGGCCTTTTTTTACTTTGCACAAATCTTGCTTTAATTTCACCAGCATTTCGGGCACATATACTTCTGAATCTGGGTTTGGCCCTTCTGCTGAGGCTCTGTGTGTGTGAGAGTGTCTATACACAGCGGGGACTATTCATATTTGTGGGAGAATGAAGGAGCTAATTCAGGGCTTTGGTGAGATGAAAGGAAAAACCTTAATTAAAATAAGTTTTAAAACCCATCAAGATTTTTTTTTATCTTATTCAGATTAGCAGCCATCCTAAGATTACACTCTGAATCTAAATGTATCGCTTCTCTTCAGTCGTTGTGGGCTTTGCACACAAAGCCCTTAAGACATCAAAACCCATGCCAACCTAATAAAATAAATATGGGGGGAAAGTACATCTGACAGTAACTAAAATTACATAGGCTTCAGCAAAGAATGCAGGTAATGCTGTTATTTTATAAAAAAAATTCCTTTCCCCCTACCTCAGCTCAGAAATAGTGCTCCTGGAAGCAAACCACTGCGAGCGCGGGGTCTGAGCAGCTCTTCTTGCATGAGAAAGCCAGCGGAAGGGCTGGTTCATGCACAGCTCCACACCTCACAGGTGAGGACGTGACTGTGCAGATCCTCCAGCGCAGCCAGGCAGTGAGAGGAACGCCGTGACTGAGCCACTTGGACCACCCTGCACTGGGTGCCAGGCACGAGTCTGCACCCTCAACCTAGGGAGCCCCATCCCAGGGCAGAAGTAGGGCTGGGACAAGGATATGTTTCCACAGCAGGCTGATTTTCAAAGAAAATTGCCAAATAAGAGTCACCAAAGCTCTCTGCACATTTGCAACGTTCACGTTCATCCCAACAGAGGTGGAGTAATGAGTGATCGACAGCGCGTGATAAAACGCAATCTATCGCCCCAGCTCCCCAGCCCATGGCTTCGCCTTCACCACAGTGTGCCTAAACCCCAGGCACCCACCAGCACCTCCTGCAGAGGTTTTCTGAGCAACACCTGAAGAGTTAGGGCAACGCTCTCCCACAAACATATTTTTACAATGAAGAGCAAATACGGAGAGGGAGAGTCTTCTTACCACAATTCCAACTACAAAAAAATACATTATATATAAGGAAAATCCTTCCTGCTTGGAGGTTCCTCCAGTAACGCCAGACCTTACCTCCTAGTCAACTACCCGTCCCCCAGCTCTCGAGCAGAGAACACCATCCGGACTGCTTGCTGCAACCGCAGCCCTTCCAAGCCTACCTTTGGGGCTGGGTGGCTGATGCAGCCTGGCTTGCTGCGACATACAGTGAGGCAGGGAGGAGGGAACGCAGCCTTTCTGAGCAAACTGTGCCATTTGACAGGTTTTTGTTCTCCACCCCACAGCAGTCCAAGCGAGTGCACTGCATACCAGGTACCATTAGTTCGATATTGAGTTTGCTTTAAGAAAAAGAAGAACCAAATCAATTTCTTGGGAGAATAAACTTGCAGCTAAAGGGAAAAACTACAATTACACTTTTCAGCCATGAAAAGTAAATCAGATGGTGCTGAAATCCCAGCAGAAAACACAGATTAATTAAAGTCTGCACTTTCTAAATCTGTTATTCAACTAAACACAGCTGTTAAAAAAATGATGCCTTTACTGTAATTTTCATGTACATTCATACGACTGAAATACAGTGAAAAACATTATTAAGTGGCGTTCAGTTAGCTGCTGAAGTTGTACCGGGAAAGGACGCACACATATATGTTTAAATATGACAAGGACTGGTTTGTTTCAAAGAAGAAATTTTATGTGGGAGCTCAAATCCTGTCTGCAAAGAAGGGATGGAATTTATGACAATGGGGCGAGAGCAAATGAGGTGGAGCAAGCCGGCATTGCCCCGGCGGGGCGGGAGCTCAGGGCACTCCCTCCTCCTGCATTACCGGTCCATGCCCACGGCACGTGCCATCCATCAGCCAGATCCCAGCACTCCTTCTGGTGCAAAACCACTTGTACTTCCAAGTGCTTTTGGCCATCTGTCCATCACAGGCAGCGCTTCCCAATTTCACTGATTTCATTAACCCTAATATATTTTAAGATCTTACACAGGGGGGAAAAAAACAAACCCCAACCCACAAAACAGTTTCTTCACAGGGCCTCATTGGAAGCCCAGGAAGGCAGAGAGGCTCGTGCTGAACCCTGCTAGCTTCAGATCAAGCTCTGCTTCCACACGGAGCCAATTTATTCATCAGGAGATGGCACAGTTACCCACACAGTGCTGGGTGCCGGGAATATTGTACACGAGACACAACCTGGTCCCTCTGCACGCCCCGATCCCCCCCCTCTGCGGGGGCTCGGCGCGGGGTGGGTAACGCTGGCAGAGCACAGCTCCCGCTGACACCCTGTCAGGTGGGGAAAACACGACATGCCTGAAACAAAAGCTTTCCTTCTCTTCCCCCCCCTTCCCTTCTCTCCAAGTCTACATCAACGATCAAAGTGGAGAGCTCCTTGCTCTGTCACAGAGGGAAGCAAAATTGCTGTGATTTGAATGCAACCTAAAAGGCACTCTGCAATTCAACTCAATCAGTCTAAACTTACTTCCAGCCCTGACACAGCTGTTCCTCCCCTATGGAAGAGAAAATAATACTTGAACCTTGCCTCCTCTGCAAGGGGGAGAAGGCATGGGAGAGCCCTCACGGCCTCTCAATCCTCCCGAAATCATTTCAGCTTAAAATATAATTAGCATGATCTAATACAGTAATATATTAATATTGGTAATAGCTCCTCGCCTTAATATCAGCCTGTAAAGCCTCTCATAATCGAGACTCGCCATCGCCGCAGACAACACCAAGATGACAACGATGCCACCAACACGTACTCACAGGTATTCACGTCAGAGCTGGGAAAAGCCGCCAGGCCAACGCCAGCGGCTGGACTGCCAACGCGGAATCACAGTCCCTGCGAGACAGCAACCTCCGGCGTGTGACGGTCAGCTAGCGACGAGATGTTACAACATCTCGCCCTTAAAACTTGAAGTGTGACAAGTCCTTATTTGCATTTAACCTGCAATAAAAATCACTATATTTTCATTACCCTCCATAATTTTTTTTTTATTATTTTTTTTTTAGGAAAGCAAAATTGCATGCGAAAAAAATCTTCACATTCAAGGAGGCTGTAAGAAAGTGTTCTCAGGTCCAAGGAGACCCCTGAGCCTCTACACGGCACCGGTCAGTGACCTCTGTGTAACAGTGCACCAAATAAACTGCTCTAGGCAACTACCCCACAACTCCACAGGAAAAGACACTTCTCAGTAGGTTTTACTGTCGCTGGCTTTTGCATAAAACACCTCACTGCATCTACTTATTATTACTCCTCTACCTAATCTACCCAACCATATCAAGCATGCACTTCTTGCAAGTTCCTGAAACATGATCAACTAGAAGAAAAAACAATTAAAACCAAGGAAGTACTGGTAAAAAAGAGGAGCTATATTTTTTCAAGGATGAGCAAGATGCACTGGTAGCGAAGTATTTCCCAGAATCTTCCATTACAGGGTGAAGGTTTTAATAAAAAGAAATAAAAAGAGCTCACATTTTGATCTTTTCCCAGAGCTAGACATGGTTTAATTAGCTTGATCTCATTATGTAAACTGGAGAGGAAAAAAGAACACCATTAAAGCAATATCCCACTGGCAAATGAGACAACCTTGACATCAACTAAGATATTTTCTTGGAAAAGTCTCCCCTGCCTGTGATGCAGCTTCCACACCTCTTCCTCATCACAAGGTCTTCATCATCCCACCTCTTCCAGCTGCCCTGCTCAGTTCAGTGGCATTTCTTGGTTTCTGCTCCCCTCCAAGCAGCCTGGAAAATGCCAGTAGTAAAAAAAAAACGAGCTAGATTTTGACTTGGTTCTATTTAGCCTGAGATCATTCAGCATGTTCTTTAGAAAAGATCAACTGGAACTAAACATTGCCATAATATACTCCATCTGTTAAAGTACATACTTTTGTAATAACGCATTTAGAATTCAATAAGAAAAGCGAGAATTACAAACAAGGTGTCCATAATGAGCCTCAATATAATTATTAAACCAGATAAAGTAGGCCTGGTTTTCAATACAAGAAAGTTATTTGTACCTTAATGATAATGAAATGTAAAAAGCATCTGTAATTTCCGCTGAAATGTATTGCAGAAAGTCAACTTAGTGCACGTCACTTTGTTAAGACTATTCTTATTATTGTGTTTGCAATGACAGCAAAATGCTTCTTAGTTCCAACTCCTGGGATATATAAAAATATGATTAGAGCACTATAACAATACAACAATGGATTAATTTGCCCAACCATTACGTTCGGATCTGAAAGACTTTTATAATTTATTTTACCAACTGAAAGGTGGTTATTTTGGGATCCTGGCTCATACCAAAGTAGTTCAGCGCCGCATTTTCAAATATTTTTTTTATATTCCAGCACCGGCAATACTGCAAGGTTCCAGTGATTCTCCCCCATCTGCGTGTCCCCCTGAGCATTTTTGCTAGCCCCCTGCCATGCCTTACCCCGGGGTTCAGCTCGGGATGCTGCAGAGCTGCCACCAGGCTGCCTATCAAAAGGGTACCGCGCACCCCACAGCCTGCAAAACACGGCGGCGGCAACATACCTGGTAAACCCATCACCCACGCAAAAGAAACAGCCATTTGGGGGGGGTGCCTAACAATTATTACCTACACCAGGACAGGAGAACACAAAGAACTTATCAGTGTCGAACAACGCAGCTAACAAACATAGGCCAAAAGGTGTTGAGAAATCTGGCCCTAAGGGCAGACAATATAAAGGAAAATAATTAATAACTCATTTGCTGAATGGCAACAGGAGCCATCCGCTACAACTGGCATGGAATAATCACAGATTATTAGCAAATTCATGTGCTCACCACCCTCAAGTTAAACCAATGCTGGTTACGAGGGCATGGACGTTTCCAGTTTGGCCTAAAATGGGGACCAGAACCCATTTTTTCCAACAAAGCAAAAACCCCTGGGATCTCGGCTGCAGCACTATTCAAAAGGAAGCAAGTGTGCAGGGGCAGGGACAGCCCTGTGGATCAGAAATAAAGACCAAACCAGAAATGTGCAACACTGGTGCGACACTACAGGCAGGACAGTCGAACGCACTTGCTGTCACCCTCATGCCATCAGCATCACCACAGTTTGGTTTGATGGAACCCAAATTTCACTTGTTAAGACAAAAATCCCTTCTCAGACTCTTGGCCCAACCCTGTCCATTCTCCTGCTGACTACCTCTCTTAAATTTACTCCTCCGCTATTTCCTTGCAGGTGTGCTGGCTGCTGCGGCTGCTGGACCCGGAGACTAGCCTGCTGTGAGCATCTCTCCCCAGATAACATCCCCACTCTGCTCGGTACACCGTGTTACACCTGCACTGCCACACACAGACAGACAAATATATCCTTAGCCAAGCAGGAAAGAGTTGGCAGGCCCTAGTTTAAGGCTAAGCTAAACGAAAAGCATCCCAGCACTCAGGAAGCAAGCTGTGTATTTCAGGCACCGCTGAACCACATCAGTGGTCCAAGCCAGCTCGCCTGTCACCAGCCTGGTCATTAGGAGCAGAGTCCTGACCCCTGCGGTCTTGTCCCATGGAAACCCAAAGGCAGGAGTCTTCTCCACCTGGTCTAAATCCATGGCAGAGGACACTCAACATTACAGGAGAGACCATCTTCTGCAGGAACTGCTGCACAGTTTAAGGGCATTATGGGAAAGCACATATGAGCGAGCGCTATGTTTCCATTAGTCAAGACTATATTTTCAGTTTTATACTCTTGTACTTGTTTTACAGTCTCTGTACTACACCGTAAAGTTAAACTGGCAGCCTCACCACCAGGAAAATCAAGTCTTTAGTCTTGTTTTGAATGCTGACGTCTGACATTAGCCTTTGCTGTGCTTCCTCCAGTCCCACAAACCATGCCCTTTCTTCTCACCTACCCTGAACGCACCGCAAGAGCCTCCAAGATGAGGGCGCTGCCTGGGTTAACAAGGAGAAAAATTAATGCAACGTCCCTTTTAATTGCAGTGGCAAGGCAGAGAAAAGAAAGTGCAAAGGCAAGCTTTACTTGCTTATGCTCTCTGCTTCTAGCCAACACAGACCTTCACGCCGTAACAAGAGGCACAGCACACTGACATTGTACCAACTGAGAGCTAATGTTGCCCTTCCACCGGTGTAATCTGTATGTGATGGGTTAAACAACTATTTCATTTCTGGATCATTGTTTAACTAATATCCTCAGCTTTTAGGCAGCGAGACTTATTATGTAGCAAATTGCCCAAATCTTGCAACTGACTTTTTTTTTTTTTTTCCCCTAAAGGAGATTTTCAAGGAGTAAGAAATTTATCTTCTCTTTATCTTCCTACATAACTCTAGTTATTTTGCAATTAACTTTTGTGCTTACTTTTGCATTTTACTAAAGTGAATTTGGTCAAGTATAATATGCTGCATCCCCTTTTTTTCTTGAGAAGCCAGAAAAGAGTAAAAACAAAAACAGGACGTGCAACTGGCATCTCAAGACAGGTGCTGGGCAAGAAGGATGGGTCTAAAAAACCTTGAATTTTCAGAGGTTTTGAGCACTCTGAAATACCATGGGCTTGGATCTACACACAGTACTTCATAAGGGTTTTGCTGCCTCCCCCGCCTGCAGTAAGGCCAATTTACAAGCTAGATAGCGGGATAGGATGGATTTTGGAAAGTAAGAGGAGGATAAAGGAGAAATGCAGGCATGTGTGCATACATAGTCATCTTGAAACTCTTCCTGCCCTGCTTTCCGTATGAAATCATATGAGCTTCCCATTCATTACTATCAGTGCTCTTGCTGGATTTGGATGATTGCCCAATTGCTACTGTTGCCAGAAATCCAAAACATCAGAGGGGTGATTCATCTGATGCCTTGACAGCTCTGGAGCTCGGCTAAGGAGAGAGGTGGAACCCAAAAACCCAAATACCACAATGGAGTCCTCTTGCATCCTGCTCGGAGCCACCGACGCAGGCACGGTCATCGCTTTGGGCTGCACCTCTCCTGCACGCGTGCTGCATGCCCCAGGGATGGTTTTCTTAGTACCGGACGCAGCTTTACCTATATTTTCTTTGTCCGCACCACAGGAGCTAATTGTCGTAATAGAGCAAAACTGTATTTCCATACTGGCAAAGCTCTTCCACACAGATGTCATTTAAGTCTTGTTTATATGGTGCTCACTCATCCAAAGAGTTAGCAACTAGAGAACAAGAGGGGCTTTGTACCTCCATGCTCTGCTATGTTAAAAATTGATTTAGCATAATGGTTTCAAAGAGATTAAAATCCAATTTTGTAAATCAAAGCAGGAACTGTACTGACTCACTTCTACAGCAGCAGAAAAGAACCTGCTGAATTCTGAAAACGACAGTCGCAGCCCTGATCCTCTATTAACGCAGAGAAAGTAATTAACCAATCAAAACCACAGTTTAATAAGCTGTATTTTGCTGTATGCATCTGCTCTTTATCCTCACGTCAATAAACAAGATGGAATGTTCATCTGGAGAAGAAGAAAAGGCAGCTTGTGGGCTAGCCACAGCTTCTCAGGTGGCATGGGCCAGCTGACCTGCTCAGTGCAGAAGGGCTGTTCATGGCAAAGCCAACAGGAGATCCCTGCTCCTCAAAGTAGTTATCATCATTCGGGATTCAGCTTTGCATTATTCCAGTTCTACAAATCACTTTTAGCATTAAACTTCATTTGGAAAAAAACCCCACAACAAACCACAAATGAGTAAAATAAGATAAATTGAGATTAAACAAATGGGCTCTGCAGATGTCCTAAGAACTCCACATACAAACTACCTCCTTCAAGGAAAACACATTCCCTTTAATATCTTGGATATGCAGATATAGCTGTAAAGAAAAAAATATCCACACATTCAGATTAATTTATAGTAAGTATCTTTGATGGTTATAGCATCTTTTGAAGAAAAACGCAGACATACTTAACAGGGCCTGATGCATACCACGCAGTTCGCAGATGTTATGTGATACAGACAACCCAGGACTCATTAGATCTTTTAAAAAGATTTCGCATAATTTCTTACAAGCAGTACAGAAATCATATCACAAATTCACATACGAAAAAGCAATCTGAGCTTTAAAGAGCACCTGAAGCTTTGCACAGGCATGCAAGAAATCATGGATATTCAAGCTCATGTATTTACATAGATGAGGTAGAGTTTGTTGTTTGTTTTTTTTTTTTCTTTTTTCATTTTGTTTTCTTTTAGAGGGAGGATATTGGCATTTTCCCTGGCGCTCTCTTTAATGCAAAAGTTAGCCTTGCTTACGCTACTTATTTCTCACCTAAATCAAGATGATCTCTGTGCTGCTACACGGAAACGTTTTGCATCTATCACCATTCCCCAGCTCTACAAAAATATATTCTACAAAATCCCCACGGAAAGATGAGGACTTGTCCCAGGGACGCATTTAGGGAGGTTTGGAGCCACAGAAATGCAAGGCAGGGAGGAAGCCCTCATGTCACAGACATTATCCCAACGAATTTTTGGGATAAAGCTGGGAGCAAAGAAGAGCAAGTAGTCACAAATTTCCCATTGAGAAGAGTGAGATTAAAGAAATTCATATCGAGAACAGCGCACGTGGGCATTGGTGGGCAGGCAGCATCAGATCCACGCTGTGCCCCCGGGATGCAAAAACTGAAAGGCCCTGGCCAAGCCCAGATCTGAGACAACCACTCCGAGACGCCTGAAACAAAGCGGGTGAAGTTCTTCACTCGTCAGCACATACTCTTGAATTTCGGTGTGCACTCGCAGCCTGCACGCAGCGTGCTGCCGAGGTAGGCACCAGGCACTGCCGGCTCTGCACCCTCCCGAGCCAGGCAGAACAACCCGCTCTTCTCCTCGGCTGGGCAAAGCAGCATGTCCCAGCACCACGGTGGCTTCGCTGGCTCAGGCACCCTGGGGAAGGAGACCACCGGGCTCTGCAGGGATGGGTCTCCCAAGCTCAGCAGTTTTGCCAGCGCTGCCGGTGAGCAGGCATGTGCCACCGGAGCCTGTCCCCAGGAGTACGGGACCCAGACTTGTGTGGCTCAGCTAGTGATTAAAAAGGGGGGAAAGTAAGAAACCATTCCTTCTTCTCTTATCTGCACTGACCCAAATACAATTATCCCTTAATGAGTATCACCCTCCAAATCCCCCACAGCTGCAGTTTCGATGGGCATTTCATCCAATCCAGCAATTCTGTGCAGGAAAAGCAACCACCTTAGCCACACCGATTACCTGTTTAGGTGGATTTCTGTTGGCGCCGAGTTAACTCTCGATGCTTTGAGCATGAGACAGCAGGCATGACACCAGGGGACAGAAATGAACTGCCTCAGCTCCAGCCAGGTCTCCGGTCCAGTTCTAGAATTTAGTAACTGGAAGAGAAATTGCATGATCATGCTGGTACAGCCAGCAAAAAAAGTCTCTCCTCCTTTTTTCCTGAAAAACTGTGAGAAATGCTGCCTCGACGTGCATCTGTCTCTCCCTCTCTATCATCATCGTCAAGAACGTTCAACGTACAGCAGCAGCTCTCACCTCACGAGTTCTTAGTCCTGTTGCTTTTATCTCCAACGGTTATAAGAAAAATGGTGGGCTATTATTTCAAGGAGAAAATGATCTTCCACTGAGAACTCAACAGCTTTCTCAGCTTCCCCTCTTGTGGGAAGGATCCCTTCTGGCAGGCACTGCCTGCCACAGAGCAGGACACCCCCGAGATCCTGGCCCACCGCTGCTCAGGGACGAGGACCGAGGGAAACGGTACCGCACTGCGAGGCGGCCTGCAGCAAGAGAGTTATGCAAATGAGAAAAATGAATATTTAAATAAAACATTTATTAAGAACAGATTAACTCTGTCAATCAATATTCACTTTTGTTTTCCTGCGCACACATTCGGAGGGGCTGCACAATAACCAGTTTCAGTTTTTCCAGGGTATATTTAGTTCTGTATTTAGAAGTGTAGCTTCCTGAAAGATATTTTTTTTTTTAAAATGAAGTGCATTTCCTTGTGCAAAGGAGAACAAATTGCTACTTAAACTTTCTTCTATTGTCTATTTGCCTGCAATTTCCACCTCATTTACAGCTTTTTTGTGTCTGCCCTTTTGTTTAGTTTTACCTTTGACATTCTCTTAATTTCTCTTCAGAGATACCTGACACCTTTACATTAAATTCACAATACGCATAATGCTGGAGTTTTTGGAGAAAGGCTGTGCAGCAGCAGCAGCTCGAGCCAGGCTGAGAACCCTGACGTCTGCCAGGAGGTGCTGTTTGGAAAATAATTTCTCAGCTGCAGAGAAAACTTTGAATCACATTGAAAATTATTTCTGAGTTCCCAAGTTTGTAGGGAGAGCAAGGAGTGCTAGCGGGCTGGGGCGGGCTGACCTTGGCTGTGTGCCCGGCGCCCACCCAGCCGCTCCATCACTGCTGGGCAGGGGAGGAAATGTAACGGAACAGCTCCTGGGTGGAGATAAGGGCAGGGAGAGCAGCACCAGTTACTGTCAGGGCAAAACAGACTAGATACAGGGAAATTAATTTAACTGATTGCCAGTTAGAAGTCAGAGTAAGGTAATGAGAAATAAGACCAAATCTTAAATGTGTTGCCCCACTTGTTCCTTCTTCCCAGGCTCAACTTCACTCCCGGTTTCCCTCCCTCCTCCCCCCAGCAGTGCAGGGGCTGGGGAATGGGGCTGGGGTCCGTCCATCACACGCTGGCTCTGCCGCTGCTTCCTCCTCACACCCTGCCCTGCCCCAGCCAGGGTCCCCCCACGGCAGACAGCCCCCCAGGCCCAGCCGGCACCAGGGGGTCCCCGTGGGGTCCCCAGCCCGGCTCCAGCCCTGCCCCCCCCCCCCGCCGCCCCTCCTGCCAGGAGCTGCCCCAGCGCCGCTGCCCGCGGGTCACAGCCCCCTGCGGGCACCCCCTGCCCCGGGGGGGCTCCCGGGCTGCGGGGGGCGGGGGGGGGGGGGCTGCTCCCCCGGGGGCTGGGGGCACAGCCTGCCCCGCCGGGGCTGCCCACGGGCTGTGGGGGGTCTCTGCTCCGTGCCTGGAGCCCCCCTGCCCTGCCCTGCCCCGGGTGCTGCAGCGCTGCTGCTCTCGCATGGCCTCGCTCCTCTCCGCCGCTGTTGCGCAGGGGGTTCCCCCCTTCTTTAAGATGTTCCCCCAGAGGCTCCCACCGTCGCTGATGGGCTCGGCCTCGGCCAGCGGCAGGGCCATCACAGAGCCGGCCGGCGTGGGCTCTGTCGGACATGGGGGAAGCTTCTGGCAGCTTCTCACAAGCCCCCCCTGTAGCTTCCCCGCTACCAAAACCTTGCCACACAAATACACACGGTGCAGGCCTCGCCGATGCTGCTGGTTTCTTTGCAGCTCCAGCAGCCGCACACTGCATAACCCAAGATCCCGGGCAACATTTACCTTCCCCTTGAGCCCACGTGTTCTCAAATAAAACAGGAATAAGCCACTGAGCTGCTTCAATAACCAGCCTAGATGTGAGGAAGAAGATGGAGAAGTTTGTTATTTAAGGCTGGCCAGCTCTTTATTATCTATCAATGTAAGGAATCAAGCTTTAAAATTAATTGATATTATGATAAAGAGCTTTGGGGCAAGAAGGCATTTACAATGACCATCCCCTTCAGGTTAGCAGAAGGTAAAAAACCCACGTAGCTGCCTGAGAGCGCACTTGACAACTTGATTAACATATCATAACAAGATTTTGTGCCCAGCTACAGATAAGGTGAAGAATTCACTTCCCTGCTCCAATCCTCCCTGCAATCCAGGAAAATCAGGGGAGGAAGGCGGGAGTTTTGAGGATTCATGGCAGAAATGGGGAAGATAGGCAGGTGCATCCCCACTGATGTTTACAGCGGAGGCCATGCGGGAAGCGCAGCGGTTCCCCCCCCCCCCCCCCCCCCCCCGCCTCCCCACCAGGGGACACTGGCAGCAGGTTCTGAGCACAAGGGGTGGCACCTGGAGAGGACTCCATGCCTCAGCTGGCCCCAAGCACAGAGACAAGGAGGAAGATGGTGTGTTGTGAACAAGGCTACACTACTAAACCCTGCGCTTCCTGGCATCTGCCAAAGGCCAGCATGCAACGGCTGACCTGCTTTAAATTTGATCTGTTTCTGATCTTTTGCATTTGTTTGAGTGCTAGGGATAAGCCCAGCTTTGCCCATTCCTTCACCCCACCTGGAAGCCCTCCCCGATTTGGCCAGACTTACCAGCCTTGCTGCACTGTTCAAATACATTTTTGGCAGCTCATGTCTGCTGCTCCTGCCCTGCTGGGGTGCCCTGCAGCTGGAGCGGGCTCCCAGCACGGCAGACGGTGCAGCGGCACCCACCCCGTGTGTGGTCATAGCAAGGACGGATGACCATGAACCACGACTGCTCAAGCTCCAAAGCTGTGCAAAGTCATCCCCTTGCCTCCACAACTCTTTTCTCCTCCTACTAGTTGCTTCTTAAAATGACCTTAGTGCCACACCGCTATACATGTCCAGGGCAGCCTGGTGCCCAGCTCCCTACTGATATTTGGGGAGTAGGAGCTCTACAACCATCCAAGGGTCTCAATCTTCCTCAGAGCTGTCATGAATTGACAGAACTCGGCCCATCACTAACGCTGAGTGGACCCATTGGAGTGGGGACGGGACGTAACCCTCGCTCAGACCAATCTCACCAGCAGAGACCCTGACTCGTCTCTCCCTCATCTCAGGTGAGTCCCTCCTCACCAGTGACCCAAGTCCCACCTTCTGCTGCAGCCCCCAGCCCCCATGTCTCCTGCAGCCTGGCCTTTCCAGGCAGCAGATGGGAGAGGGCGCACCCCGTGCGGGTCCCTGCTCAGCTGGCAGGGTTTGCTTACCAGCCATCCCTTCCCCAGGGCTCCCCCGGGTTTGCAGAGGATGCACAGCCCCCACTGCAGCTCCCCATCCTCCTTCGCAGGGCCGGTCAGGCACTGGCACACCAAACTTCACAAAGTTAAAGCATTTTGCTGCATCTTGGTCCTTTTCATTCTCAGTTTCCTTTCGAAGAGTGTTCCAGTTCAGTATCTGCTGCTAACAATAGATGGGTTATATTATATTGCTGTTAGAAGAAATAACAAGAGTGTCCTCCACCTCACCGTTTTTCAGAGACCATCGAAGCTGGAGCGATACTTCTTTTGCACGCCAGGAACAGGGCACACTCTACTTGGGAACTTGAAAAGCATTAAGCCCATCACTCCAATCCTCAGTGGATCACAAACTCCACTTCTGCTAATGCTTCCATTTTGTTTGTGGAATAAAGTGAAACAGGTTTCACCCTAAATGTTTGCTCGCTCTCCATCTCCAAGCACTCATTTACTCTGGCTTTCACCCCTTCTGATCTAAAACCACACCAGCTGTTCCGTTTTGCTCCCCAGGCAGGACAATCTGCCCATTTTCCTTTGCCTTTAATAAGAAAAAAAGGAGAGGGGGGAGGGAAACAAAAAAAACCCCGAATCCCAAAATTAGAGATAGTCAGGAGTTGGCATCTCCATCAAACACAGTCATGACAGTAACATAAAAAAACCAAACAAACATAAAAAACCAAACACACACACCCCCAAAAAAACCCCAAACCAAACCATAAAAAACCCAGAAAGACACTTGGCTGTGAAAGCGTGCGTTTCCCAGCATTTCTGCCGGTCCTGAGGCTTCAGGACGTGCCTGCTCCCAACACACAGGAGCCAGGATTAAGCCCTGTGTGCTGTCGGCAGCGCAGTTCCCCCTTCCCCAGCACCTCACGTTTCCTCCTGGAAACATCACCACCGGGACCGCAGAGCACCAGGTCGGAAATTCTGAGAGCGTCGAGATTTGATTTTCATCTACTTTGTTAAATTTCTGCTAATTGCTTTTAACGTACTTCCTCCGCCAGAGTCTTTATAGCTTAATTCCTCATGGGCATTTATTCTGGAGTTTTACTAAGTACAGAAGGAAAATGAAATCTAACTACATGCCAGTGATGTAATCGCTAATGGCCTTTGTAACAAATGCACACAGGGTTTTTTTTTTAAGGGGAGGGGTTTTTTACCATGGCTGGCCTTCATAAAATCTCATAAATCAATGAAAACCGAGCAAAAGAAACTGCAGTTCTATAAATGCTATGAGGCACTGGGGCTGGATGTGATGTAATGCAGTCCAGTCTTTTATAATTAACAAAGTACAGTGAAAAGACTCCGAACTGCAATACTTGAGCTCAAGTTTTAATAGAATACATCACTGACTTCCTGGTTTAGACTAAGATAAGTTGTCACCACGAACCAAGAAACTTCAGCTCGTTTTCAGGCATCAGCAAGCTACAGCTAGCAGGAGTTAGAGCATTAATACGCTTTTACTCTCAGACAACAAGGATGTAAGACCTGTAACTCCCAAACAACATTATGCATAGAGCATACTTTTCATCATTACACATTAATAGATTTGGGAGTGAAAGTTGGAGGGGTGGTGTTATATGTCAAAATTAATTATAATGCCAATAAGCTGAAATTCAACAGGGAAGATCAGGTTGACTAAATTATTGTGTTGAGTTATCATCACTGAAAAATCAACTGAGAGAGGCTGTAGCACTCTCGCTGCAAATCAAAAGGTGGATAGAAAAATAAGGAGAAGTAAAAAAAAAAATCCCAGACCAATCCATTGCAGAGGAGTTTAAGTGAGTAAGGACAGTTCCAAGTTAGCCTGAATTTATCCAGGATATAATTTTGCATTACAGCTGTTAGGGAGTTCAACTGTATCTTATCTTTTCATCACAGGCTTACTACAATCTGGGACCAGTGGCCACAAACTATGCCAGTTTGGGTAAACCAGGCTATTTGCTTCCTTCTTAATGTAAGGCCATAGAGGAAACTTCTGCTCCATTTCTGTAAGGCTTTCTCAGTGGCTTTCCAGGTCAGGCACCTCCAGCATCCCTCGTAAAGACAATGAAAGGGATTCCAAAACTTCCACCTGTGCTGAAAATGTGCCAGTTGGCAACTTCAGAAGAATACCACAATTAACATAACATTACTAAAACAAAACCAGAACAAAATAACCCCCTCCACAACCCAAAACCCCTACAAGCAGAGACACACACCCCTCAAACCCTTAGCATTTAAGTATTCAATATTCTTCATAAGGCCTGCAGTACTAAGAAGAATATTACTGTGAACAAGGATGAGGACAAACAAGCAAGTGCCACATGAACATTTAATTCCTACAGAGTCAATTAAATGGCAACAATAAAATACAGTAAGAGTTAATGCTAGACAAAAGGATTAAGGAATGAGGGAGGACTTATTTATAAACATACAAATGAAAACCTGGTTAAGAAGTAGGGGAATTAATAAAAGATAAAAAGAATGATTCAAATATGGCTAAGAAGGGGAATTCCTTTATTAAATTTGTCTTCAAAAGTAAATTAAGAAAGATGCCTGTGCTATCAGAGAGTGATGGCGAGTTTATAAATATAGCTACCACCGAAGGAGAGAAAAAGGGAGTATGTGGAAAATGCAGACGTGTGCCAAATCACTCAATCTGTGCAATTAACTAAAGAAATCAAGTGTTGTTATTTGTGAAGAATTATTTTTTAAAAGGGAAATTTAGCAAATTCCTTCAAAACATAAATCTAACACCTAATTCTGGAAATTACTTACACTGATGGATGCAATTAACTTCTATTCCTAGCAAAAGAATGGGAAAAAAATTAAGAAAAAAGTATCTGTGGCAGATAGCAGCTCAGCAAGCTGCAAGAAGTACAGATTTGCAGAGAGAACACCTCTTGTTATGCACAGTTGGTTTGTTAGCACATATTATTTATTTAATGAAAAGAAGAAAGGAAATGCCATGTGGATTACAGTAGCATTTTTGAGAGTCAGTCCTGAAATTAAACGCAATAGTTCTGCAGAAATCTGAGCAGCCTCAATTCTCCCTACTTTAGGAGGGATTAGGATGTAGCACCTGCAAGACTCGAGGCCAACTGAAAACAAAGGAGTTGGAGGAAACTGCCAAGGAAGGTATCACATGGTTCTGTGTTAGATTTAATCTGAACAGCTTTGTTAACAATCTGGAAGAGGAAAGAATACGGTTTATTAAATTTCACCTACTATGCCCTGAAATGCATTGCAGGACTTGACAGGAAAAATAAATACATACAAAGAAGATATTGCTTTGATTGACTGGGACATCTTAAATCAAGAAAGGTGCCCATCTTCTCTCAGGAACACCTTGTCAACATCATTCAAAGAAGAAATTTCTCTGTCCTCTGCAGGAGGCCCTCCCAAACCTGCCAGATCTGAAAGAAGATGGAAAAATCATACGAAGATTTTTCTGCTTGGAAAAAAATACAGCTGTTTCTGAAGAGATCTATCACCAAAACCCAGCCATACTCTGAGAAGGAGACATTGGGAAGGCATCCATCCGAAGAGGGCCCTGGGAAGGCAGAGGGCAAGCAGCTCTAGATGGAACTGCAGAAGGATGCAGCAGCTAAAAAGACAGTTTAGTTCCAGAGACAGAAAACACAGAAACATGTATCACATAGCAGGATGTTACAGTCCTCTCTCTCTACAGATGTAATTAATCCATAAATGGAATAATGTATTCACTTCTGGACACCTCATTACCAGAAAGACATTGACAAATTGAACAGAGTACAAAGAAAACAACAAAAATGTTTAAGGGTTTGAAGGGAAAAAATTCTAAGGAAAGATCAAAAGATTTGAATACGTCCAGCTCTAAGCACAAGCATAGCTTAGTAGGACGAGATATATATCTATATGTTTTTGAAAGGTGTAAACATCAAGCAGAAAAAACAGCACGGGGGGCTATTAGGAGGAAGAATGGAATAAAATTACTAAAGAAGAAAACTTAAGATGAAAATCTTCTTGCCCTATTAGGATGCACAGTTAATCTCAAGGGATGTGGTAAATGTGCCAGTGCAAGAGAACCAGACTAGGCTGGACAAATTCTTAATAAATGTACAGCTCGGATAACCACACACCAACAGGCAGTGGGGCTGGGAGCTTCTATTTCTGATCCCTGATGTCTGCTTCCCCTCTTATTTTATATACAGATACAACATCCATCCATGGACTTTCACATAAGTACCTTGTAAGGACGTGAACCAATTTAAATAAAATTAAAATAAATAATAAAAAAAAAAGGAAAGATCTATATGCATGGCTCCCCTAAACCAGATCAGAACTAAAGGACCAAATCCTGGCATCCCAAAACCGCAGTGGGTCTCGAATGGTTATGAACGCTGCAAAGGCAGCCGCAAGGGGGAAAAAAACCCTGCATCAGACCACGTGCATGAAGAGGTAATGACAGCGGATGCATTTCAGCCATTTATCACTGTGTCTAACTGATGCTGCTGTAAATAACCTAAACTGCTCTTACACCTCCCTGCCAGCGCCACAAACCTTTCTCAAGCAAACACTGTCTTCAAGTCAATCAGGCTTTGCCCAAGGAGATCTTGCCGGGTCAGATTAAGCCTTTGTACCAGGAAACGTTCAATACTAACACATTGCTCCTCTTCTACTTACCACACAGTATACCAAGTAACTTAAGTCAATGTTATATTGAAAAAAGATAATTAAAAAATTACATTAAGCCAGATGCAAGCCTACAGCACCTTTTTAATGACTGTCATTGAAGTCAGACCGACACTTCGTAGCTGTGCCCCATCTCACAGGTTGTTATCTGAAGGACTAAACCATGGAATTCCCTTTAAATAACAGTCTTTCAGAGTGCCAAGCAGGGGAAAAAAAGAAAACAGAAGCAAAACACCCAACTTGATAGGAAGATGCACACCAAGAAAGCCTGCTGTAATCCTCCCCTCTCTGCTCCAGCAGCAGTTCTCTAGGCAATACCCTTCCATCAGCAAATTGCACTGCCAGGCTGTCCTTGGTGTGCATTTCTGCAGTCAAGAGCAGCTATACCATGAGATATATATCACTGCTTCCTAAAGGATGGCAGGCACCGCTTCCTCATCCAACCTGCAAACGTAAGAACTGGAGTCCCGGACTGAGCCGAGCCGCAGACAGATGCGGAGCGTGTGGTCCCCATACGGCCAGTCCTGCACCAGAAGACACCTTGTTATTTCTCTCTAAGTGATTTAATTTCCCTCTTTTCTATCTGTAGGATCTTCAACAAAAGGTTAAACTGTAAAAGAAGAAAAATCTGCAAGACAGGTCCACCTAACAGCTCTCTCCTGGCCACCCACACAAGGCAGTGTTTATAGCTTATTGATGTGCTTCAGACTGGGTCAACTGCACGTTCAGCGGCCTCCCTCTCTCCCTCTTTCTCCAAACAGGCTGAATGAGAAGAGAAAGGCACTGCAGTGGCTGGCAGTGAGTGCTGCCCAGGCACTGCCTCATTACCATGACAAAGGGAGGGTTGAACATCCTTCAGCAAACACCATGGCTCCCTTCTAGCACCCGACTGCAAAGCTGGCAGTGAGTGTCTCCAGCTCCTGATAGCCTATTTACTCAGGCAGAGGAATAGGATCAAATAGATTTTAGGTCCTTCTGCAGTTTTCCGTGGAATTGCCTTTTTCTCCATAGGATTCCTCCCAGCCTCACACCACCACAGCAGTCCTGTGTCCACCTTCAGCAGCTCGAATGCTGCAGTCCCTCTGGTAGCTCACAACAAGGACACAAACTTTAATCAATTCTTCCCTCCCCAAAGCACTACGAGGAGGGATGGCAAGCTTTTTACAATGTGAAAATGTCAGTGTTTGTTGCTCGCAGAGGCCAGATTTACAGCAAGCCTGAGCCAAGCAGCTTGTTTCACACCTTCAGATTTAAGGGGAACAGTGTTCTCCTCTGGAAAGCGTGGCCCAGAAGTTGCAATGAAGCAGACACAGATATGTCAATCACCACGGATGCAAAGCTGTGAAAGCTTCCCAGAGGAAAGCATTTAGTACCCGATACAGAATGGCCAACTGGAAACCCTAGCTCGGAGCTCCCTGCAGCATGCCTGTCTGGAGGACTGCCCCCAAACGCAGCCTGCAGAGCATCATTGGAAACTCAATATACACAGGAGAGAGAACAGGACAACAAAGAAGAAAGTCCTTGTGAAAAAGAACAGGATTTGGGCAGCTATTTTATGATACAGTGTGCTAATTTGCAGCTAAACCCATGGAAATCCTACTGAAGCATCACCCAACAAAGACAGCCAGCAAGAACCAACTGCTGCGGTCGGCAGGAAAACCTTGGGAGCCTTCGGGGAGCGTATTCCTCCATTAATCCTTCGGCTAATGTGAACTTAATGCTGAGATGAGAACAGATCTGTATTGCCTTTGCTGGGAAGGTAACACCACATGAGATGATCACACTTAAGAGGTTGCTATCCTGAGCTGGGGGGGGTTGTGGGTTAGATGAGCCCGGTTAAACTGCATCAGTGTCTGCAGCCAGCACCACGCAGGTAAGCAATGCAATTAGCACTGCGGCTCCCTGACTTTTCCTCCAGGCCTAAAGTCTGGGCAGGTTCTTTCAGCTGAGCTAATTTGGAAGAGCCTTCAGCACAACAACGCCTTCAGACCTCTAGATTTGTAATGAGATATCTTCACCAGACGGGATTTTAGCAGTCTCCAGGAAAGCAAACAGAAATACATCTTGCTCACACTTTTCTGCAAGGTACTCTGCCCCACCGCGCTTTCTGCTGCCGTGCGTGTGTCAAATTAGTCTCTGCAAAGGCTTTAATTTCCTCCCATGTTGGACCCACAATGAAGTTCAAGGGTGACATGACCCCAAAGTCTTATTCCCCTCTTCACCAACGCAGAGCTCCCATCTGGAGCCCCCAGCACACTCTGGGGCTACATCTGCTACTGATGCTACAGCACAGCCCTCCCCCTCTCTCCCAGGGACATATCCTTACTCCAGAGGCATCTCCGCAGCGATGTCCAGCCATGCCTCATACTTCCCATAGCCTCCCTGGACAGCCCTCCTGCCTAATGCTTCACCTCCACTGTCACAAAGGTTACACCTGAGATGTTCCTGAGCTGAAAAAGGCATCTCACTGTTACAAATTATGTACATGCTTCCTCCCAGCATTATTTCAGGATACTACAAGACCCTCTGTCTGTGCAAGGGAGGACTTTGCAGTGAGTTTCTGTGACCTCTGCTGCACTTTCAGCACAGGTACCCGCAAAGCAGACAGGCATCCCTCGATGATGCTCTACCTGACTCTGTTTACCCCGTTGCAGAAGGGTCCCTGCTTTTCAGTCAGACTGTGGATGGCACCACATCCACAACCAGCAAGCCCTTGTCTCCCGAGGCTGGCTTCTCACCCACGACAGGCTCGTGCCTCCACACGAACACGGTCTACATCCTGACAACAAGTACAACAAGTCTACCACAGCTGCTAACAAGACTCTTCCCGTTTTTATTTTCTTTTTCTAGATATTCTGCACAGCACAACTGAGTTTCTCTGTACAAATTGTAGGTGCTAGAAAACAAGATGTTGAAATTACTTCGGTTACACTGAAAGAATATCCTACTGCATCCTTAGGGAGAGAGGAGAGAAAACACATTTTTTAAAAAAACCTAACGTACTGGCTCCTATGTAAACCAACTCTTACACTGGGGGCAAAATTTTTTTTTTTTAAAAAAACCAAACAAACCTTTGTGCAAGTTCAAATAGGAGGAAGGTGACTCCAGCTAGCAGCTCCTCTCTCCTGCTTGAGGAGATTGCCAGCAAAGCCACAAAAGAGAAGCAGAGCCGTGCAAGGATGCTCTCCAGGCAGAGCAATCCGGCATGCAGCAGGAGGAGCGCGAAGCTGTGGTTGCACAGCCACTTGGATCCAATGGCTGCCATGGGAAGAAGCTGTTTTGTCTGATCAATTTTTTTCAAAATATCTGAATGTTTTCTTGTTGAGTTCTTAATTTTTTCCTTAAATTTCTCACAGAGTTTCACCAGCTCTGCTTACAACAGCACTTGTCACCCCATTGGCAAAAGACAGCAGGCACGGATTAATTTTTGAGGGAAGCTGCTTTCATGCCAATGCACTTGGCAATAGAGAATACAAGAAAAGCTATCCCAAAAATGCAGTATTTATGAGAGGAGTGGTTTCTAAAATTGTTTTCGCTATGGATACCAAGAAGCACCACCTGATTCCATACTCTCTCATGCACACGCTTTCATATGATTTTTAAAGGTGACTTGAGCATCTCTTTCACAGAACTCCTATCTCAAAGCGAAGCAGTTCCAGCTGGACATTCAGCATAGCCGTTTTCCAAAAGTCACTGCAGAGAGTTTGCAAATGGAAAATGCACTTTTATACCTACAGAAAAAATAAAACGCCTGCAGAAACAGAGAGATTCTCTCAGTGCGATTGTGATTCCAAGATTTAATTATCTCAGCACAGAACTGCAGGTATCAATGCTTCAGAGATAAAGAACAAACAAGGCAATTATTCCCAGAAGTCCTCATTTTTCCCCTCTAACAATCGCAAGGGTTACAAACATGCCAAGGTCAAAGAATGTGTAATAAAGAAATTTATTTCCAATTGGAATGCACAGAAACCTTGCACAATAATGGTGGAAGAGCAGTGGTGTGAAACTCAGCAGAGCCAAGATTAATGCATGGCTAAAGATCATAAAGACTATCACAGAACCGTGTCTGAAATGACAAGGAATAAAATTAACAAGCATCTTTCCAACCAACTCAAACTCTTTCCCCTACAATTTCCCGCTGAGCTGCATCACACATGCCCAGCCCAGAGATCTGCCATCTATCAGACGTATGCTGTATGTATTAGAGACGGCTCCAAGCTGTACAGTGCAGCTCTGGGTTTGAACTTCTCTGGGGTTTGCCCTCTCTAATGTGAATGGATTGGATTAGAGAGCACAGAAAAAAAAGCTCTGTACGGTGGCAGCCTCTGAAGCTTCTAAAAGCAACACAGAACAGGATGGAAACACATTGTTCAATTCCCCGGACTTCTTCCTCAATTATTCGCATCATGCTAGGACACCACTTGAAATATTTGTTTGTGGGCACCTACGGCACCAGCACAAACTGGAGCCATGCACGCCACGAAGAGAGGGGAAGCATTAGGCAGCAGCTTAAATCCTTGTTAGATGTTTACATGGACAACGCGGGCAAGTTACTGTCATGAGGGCAACGACAGACAAGGAACACTTCATGTAAAACTTACTTAAAGAAATAAGGATATTTTTTTTTTAATAAAGAAAAGCCAAACTCTACACAACTCTGCTGTGCTGCAGCTTCCACTGGGATTAAAAATACTCATGCCCTACCTCTAACGCAGCAAGCCTCCATTGCCTCATTTTTCCGCAATAACAAATCATAATATTTTCAGACATAAAGGCAGGAAAAGTGTAATCTGGTCTAAAAAAGGGGGAATACCCTATGTACTCCAGTGGACTGAAACCTAGTGCCACACGACTGCGCAACAGCCAATTTTCCATTGCTTAGAGGACAAAGTAAACTGAAAGTCATTCTGAAGTGAAAATAACGATTTGAACAGTTTCAAGTTTTGTACTTTAGACTTCTTAAAACCCCTGCAAAAAATATTAATTTTTTTTCTTTTAAAACAGATACATGTTTCCTTGCTATTCAACTTGTTTTACTCAAACTTTCCAGGTCTCTCAGCAAGAGCCCAAACAAGAAAGTTTTTTGCCATCAAAATTATTGATTTGGGAAGTTTTTTTGGAAATAGCAACATACACAGTGAAACCTTAATACATTATTCATCATGTGCAATATTACGCAAAGTATTCATATTTATGACAACAGACATGCACCTGGTACATACCATAGACCATATTTCTAGAAACCTTTGAGCACGAGTACGTTAAAGCATGCCAGACATGACTTTAAACCTTCAACCCCCAGATCAGACAATTACAACTCACTTCATTTTGTGGATGGGCATTAAGTAATCTTCCGAAGAGTACGAGACAGCAGAACCAGGAGGCAGACACAGATGCCCAAGTTTCCAGTCCTTCCAGCCAGTAGATATGCCCTGAAACAATCACACCGGGCATGACATACACACCTTGTGAGCACTTCAGCTAGCCCGTGCTAGAGACCGTCTGCTGGGCTGGCTTCCTACGGCTGGTTTTATGTAGACAACAAGAAAAAAGTGAGGGTGGGATCATTCCGATTTGGCTGTGTGCATTACAACTTGCTCACTGACGCACAGTCTTTATGCTGTATTCTCAACTTTTTTTAAAATTGAAAAGTCTGAATTTCTCGCAAAAAATTCCACCCATTGACTACTTGTGTTTGGCAGTAAAAGCAAAAGGAATAAATAGAGGATGTAGCATTCAGGCTGGGGGAAAAAAAATACTATCTTTGCTCCAAATCATAGCTTTACTAGAATAATATTGCAAATTAAAACCATCCAGAATTAAATAATAGTTCAAATTTTGCCAGTCTTCCCCACCAGTGTGAAGCCAGCTCCTAACCCTGGCTCCCAGCAGCCTGGACCCAGCAATCCCCCCGAGCCTCACCGGGCACCTCAGCTCTCTGCAGCTCACAGCCTGACTAACACCTCACTAACAGACTCCTCCAAGGACTTATTATGCAATGAGCACATTCAAGCAAAGAAACACAACTTTTTAGCAATGAGGAAGGGAGAAAATACTGCGGTATCTCCTGAAGCATGGGAGAGATGTGCAAAGCTCAGCCAACGCTCTGAGTCTCTGTTTCTGCGATTTTTTGAGCGCATACTACAGTTCTACGACACCGGCAAGTGAACTAGCAGCAGATAGCAAACCTCAGCTAGAACGCAAGCGGCTCTGGTTTTGGTTGAAATCCACCCTCGCTGGCCGGACTGAGCCGTCCCCTCTCCTAAGGGCAGTCACAGGGCTGCTAGCCATGGTTGCGTTCGCATCAGACCATGTCCCACAGCGCAGAGGACAAAACAAACCAGAGAAGGGTGGATGAGGCAAGGAGGATGATGAGAAGGACTGCAAAGGATGATGAAAGGTAAGAAAAAGATATTGGCAACGAATGCGTTGTACTGAGCCAGTGACCGCTCCAGCCACAAATCAACCTGCTCCCCACACGCAGCCAGGGCACAGAACAAGGGTGTAAATCACAGCGGCGCGATTGCAAAGTGACTCACTGTCATACGAGTGTCGCCAGCGCTGCAGACCTCCAGGCAGGAGGCTCTGGCTCTGTTACGTCCTTTGTATGGGAGCAATCACAGAGATGCCACCACCATTACCAACAAGGCGAGAAGGTACCAATGCAGGATGCGCCAAAGCCTGGCTGGAGAGCGAAGAGATGAGCAGTAGGGTTTTATATCCTTCCCTTAGCCAGACACCCCTGCTTCTTCATTTCAAGGGAGAGATACTTACTCCCAAGTCTCTCTTACTACGGCGACAATTCTCCACTTCTCCCTGGGGATCAGCCGCACAGAGTGAGCTCTCTCTCTCTCTCTCTTGTTGTTGTTGCAGCTGCTGGTAAACCGTGCTCACCAATCAATCCACGCCTGAAAAAACTTCAGGAAGCATGTGCTCCTGGCTGAGCCCTGCCAGGAGGGAGGACCTTCCGCGTCCTGCCCAAGAAAAGCTCCTTTGACACCTTCTTCCTACACCAGGGGACAGTTCATGCGACCTGCAGGCCAGGGAGAGATGGGAGAGGTACCACACCGAGTGAAAAACCAATTTCTCCTCACTTTCTACCTGCACTGCTCTTTGTGCAGAGATCACCTTGGGTGTGATGCCTCAGCCACACACAACCATGCCAGGTATGCTTAACGAGCCAGGAGTCTACATCAATTTTCTGCTTATCTTTGTCTTCACAAATAGGCAAACAAACAAACAGGAGATCAAGGTTCAGGATGTGAGTTTTCAGACCTCAGGTCACCAAGAACATTTGTAAGTCGCCACTCCCCTTCTCAGGCCGCTTTGCAAACGCCGCCAAGAGGAGAGCACTTCTGAGGATGTGGAAATGCATCGCATGAGCCATCTCCCCACCATGCTCACCACAGCCTCTGGCTTCCCTGGGCTCTGGAGGAGCAGCGGGGGAGACCATAGCTGCCCGCCACAGTCCAGGGAGCAACAAGGGAATAACAATGAGCAAGTTCTGCATTGCCCCTCAACAGTTTTCTTGGGGAAAAAACAAATGATGCGCAGAAATTAACTGTATCGCTTTGCAACTCCATCACAACATCCTAGGATAAAGATTTTCCTACTGCCTTACAGCCTGCCCCACAGGCACTGCAGATAGGCAGATTCTTCATATATTAACACAGAAAGGCAGTCCCTGGTGGAACAATAACACAGCTCCTGGCACTTTCAAAAGGGTCCTTTACAATCCCAGTCCTAGACATGCAGCGGCTTCTCCAGCTGCTGCACAAAACAGCAGCATTTTCACGCACTTCCACAGCCCTGAGAGTAGACAGAAGCAAATTCACATCTGCCTGAAGCCTCCTCTCTTCAGCAAAATACCACCAGATACAGAGCTGACCTGATGTTTCTAGGAGCGACTGAATATACACATTTATTTTTGTTTTCTGGAGGGATTCTGAGCCCACCCTCCCGCAGCCCCCCGCAGCACACACACAAAGGAGGGAGGAGGATCGCAGCTTCTCCAAAGAGAACGGAGTTCCTGAGGTCTGAAATAGCATGGCACAAAGGTCATGTCACTACTGCAGCAGCCGGTGACCAGGGGAGAACAGCTATGGGTTAAAAGAAATTTGGAAAATAAATGCATTTGCTAATTCATTTTTATTCTGTATGAAAATGTAAACTGAGTGCAAAAAATAAAACAAACAGAAGAGGTCTAATTATTTATACAGGCATTTTAATCAAACAATGAATAGCACACAGCAACCTTCTACGTCAATTAATAAAGCTGGCTTCTGCAAAACAAAAGAGTTACACCATGTGCCCTAATTATAAAATCCAGCCTAGAGATGCTTTTTTTTTTTTTTTCCCTCCCCCCATACACCTGGCTTAATATATACCCACTGCATTCCTGAGCTGAGGACACTCGTTAGCCCCACTCTCTATTTACAAATTCATTACTGTACTGCATATTTACTAATGTCTCTGAGAGTAGGAGTGGTCATAATGCAGCACTCCGAGGCAAAACAGCAGCTAACTGAACGTGCAGGGGCTGGGGGTGGGTGGAGAGGGGGGTCTGCCTCCCTTTCTCTGTGCAGGAGGCAGCTGCTTCCACTTAAGCTTAGCACATTTCATGAGATGAGGATAAAATAGGAGCTATTAGATGTTTGCATTAGATTCCAGGGAGCCACCTCTATGTTTTGCATTAACAAAGCATGCTTTACAATGTGTTTCTTCATGTCTTACCTTGGGCTTCACTTGATCAAACATCATTCACCACCGTAACATATGTGACCAGGCTGGCTAATGATGAGCTGTCACCTTTTTGATGAATCAGTGCATATGCCTTCTGAAAGCAGATATATCAAAAGAAGCCCCAGTGCCTTGCAGCTTCACGCACATCCACGGCGCAGGGTTTTCCGTTTGCCTCGGAAGGGCTGGTGGTGCTGCAGAGGAGCCGACAGCATCTCCACGTAAGCAGTCCAGGCTAAACAGCCCAAGCATCAAGTGCATTTTGTCCCCAGTTCAACAGGGTTTGGGGTGCAGGGGATGCTGCTTGTTTAAGTAGCAACGACAAAATGCAACATATAAAATGTCAAAACCCCTCTGAGGCATTAACCTCAAGTTAATGAACATTTTATAAATGTATCACTTTGCCAGTGCACAACCCCCCCCAGCTACTTCAGGGCTTTCTTTGGGGCTCAGCAACATGTGGTTTGATCCAGGGCACTCAGAAAGCGGGGCCATTAAACCAGAATGGACTCCTGTGCTGGGGTCATTCTTTAAAAAAGCATAAATGAAGCTCTCCCTCGTTCTCATCCAAACAAAACGCACCCAGGAACTCAGAAAATTCATGTTTTCAAAGCCTCAGTTCATGTTTTCAAAACACCTCTCCCTCCTCCCTGCAGCTCACGTGGCTGGGGAAGACACATGTGCATGCCCAGGAAGACAAGATCTCACCCAAGGCAAAGCGGGGCAAGGAGGACATCCCAGCAGATGAGGACACAAGCCAGGGCTCAGTTTCCCATCGTGTCCAGTAACGTGTTAGCATCACCATGCTCATGTAGCCTACAACGGGTAACATTGGCAGGGAAGAAGCAACAGTCCAGTCTACACTCACAGCAGCGGAATCTGCCTCGAGGGAGCCAGGTCCATCTTCTGGATCCTCATCTAGCACTTGTGCTCCTCTCTGAGTTCACAAAATATGTCCACACTGCCAGGGCTCGGCAACTTTTGCTCAACTAGGGCAAGCTAAAAGCTCTGGGTGCATCCGTTCACCCAGCTGTACAAACAGGTTACGACAGTCGCTTATGAGTATGGAGTGTTTTGAGGGCTATTTCTAAAAAGGACAACTCGTATTCTGTGTTCAGCATTGCAGAACATCTAAAAATGGTGAAGTGAGATCAGCATTTATTCACACAAATAGAAAAAATATTACTGTAAAATAAAGCTAAATACAAGAGGCAGATTCCCTTTCGTCTCTTTTAGCAGCATGAGGCAAGACACTGATAAATTAATTTTAAAAATTTCATGCTAGAAAAATCATACTCATTTAAACAATTTGGTGTAAATATTAATCTAGAGAAAGCTTTACGTGCTTTAGGAGATTGGGGAAGATTACTTCAAAACCCAAAGTGTATGTTTACAGATTATGTTCCATTTCTCAACAGGTAGGACAGGCTGGTAAACAAAAACAAAAATGATGACTGTACTTGGCTGGCGCTTTACTGAAACCATCCATATTTACTTGGTGTACTTGTAAGTCCTTCATCCAGAAGTCAGGCGCCGCAGTGCCAATAGTCATGTGGTACTTGACACAAGGCACAAAAATACAAATATAGAAATGCAATTGCAATTTAAATCTGTTAAGAAAAATTGATTTTTGAAACTCACACCAAATGTAATCAGATACTATTGAAGTTCAATTATTCTTTGTTATATTTTTTTAAAAAGTTGTTAACATGTATTTGATTCTCCAAGAGAATATCATTCAATTAGAAAGCTCTCCAAATTTCAGAGCTGATGCTTATGTATAGTCAGAGAAAATGTTAAAAATTGTACTCGTCAGCTCATGTTGCATAATAGACTGTGTTCCAAAGGAAAGCAAGTTGCACACTCAGTGCCTGCAATTATGAATTACCAACATGAGTCATGTTATGGGTTCAATTGCATGTAGGTGCCTTACACCCTAAATCTGAGTTGCCAAAGTTTAAACAATAGAGTTTTCAACAGCACTTGTACTGACAACAACAACAAAAGCCAGACACCAACAGAGTACTTGATAGAGGCTACAGAACAGAAAACATCCACTTCTCCCCATTAGCTTGACATCGCGACTCCAAGAAATAATGGGAAAACAAAAGCAGCTCATGAGTTGCTTACTCCTAACGCCCGATCTGGGTGTCCAACACGGGCCTGGGCAAGGGGCACCAGCTGACCCCCCACGTCCTCTCCACACTAATGGTCCAAAGAGGTGGTTGGGTGCCACCACATGAAAGTGAGACACGTTAAAAATGATGGTGACAATGACGACTATCGGGTCCATTCTGCCACTAAAGGAGTTAGTCACTGACTTGCAGTCATCAATGTACAAACCTCAGTATCAACAGCAAGAATAACCCTCCCTTTCTTCTTCCTTCCCAGCCCCTTGAAGTCTTCTCCAGAAGTACAGGACATGACCGCTGAACAACATCACCGTCAGCCCAAGAAATATTAACACATAATCACTGCTAGATTGCACAACCTGATACTAGCCCCCTCTCCTCCTGCAGACCCTGTAATGATCTCTCGATTAGTAACATTTATTAGTGTCCTTTAATAACTCCTGTAATGATTCACTTAAAAAACCAAATAAATCATTTTTATTGTGATACTCTGTCTCTTTAGGAAGACACAGCGTACTGACAAATAAAATCTACCTACTGAACACCAAGACCTTAGCTGTGACATTGTGAGCAGTGAAAAAACACTTGGAGAAAAGATGTATTCCAGAACCAAATATCCCCAGGGAGCTTGGATGTTAAAAGCAACAGCACTTGCAATTTTGGATATACACATCTGAAATACCCTTCTAGGCTACAACACAAATTTCACAGGTAAGGAAAACGAATAAAAAGAAAAAAAACCCTAAGTGCTAACCAGAGATGTGATTCAGAGAGGGGACATGCTACAAACAGGGCTGCTTTCTCAGCTAGCAGCATGACTTCTCCTCTTTGTGATTTACAGATACTTAAAAACAAGTAGGTTAATGAAGCAACAATACACTGACTGTGGAGTGCTGATTAATACAAACTTCAGAGCATAGTGATCCACAGGCCAATTCAGCACTAACGCAATGTCCAAACGGTTTGCTGGGTTTATTTAAAAAATAAAAAAATAGAGGCCTTGAAAACTTGTCAATAGTATTTATTTAATAGTGTTGACTAAATAAAATAATTCCTCAGAAATAATTGTATGTGTCTCCTCTCTAGGCGGACTAAAAACCGTATGGATAGTTTCTTGCTCTGCATTTTGATCTTAGTATTATCACTATTAGCTTTTTAACAGTTTAGTTTAGAAGGAACTTGGCCCACCAAATGGATTGCACAGTGAACCATCAGGACTCTAAATGAGCCTCTGATGCCCAGTGAGTATCTTTGCCTCAGTTTTCTTTTCTCGAAGGTAAAGACAATACCCCAGAGTTGGGAATTAACCGCAAAAATGCTTGGGAAGCATTTTGAACACTCAAAAATGTGCAATTTCCCTTTCTGTTAAGGAAGCACCCCAGCCCCGGTTCCTGCCCCAGCAGAGGAAGGTGGCACGGCCAAAGCGTTGGCACAGCGCTGGCAGCTCTCACCGGCACCTTGTCCCCAGCTGTCCCACCCCACTGGCGGGCCTGGCCAGAGCCACACGGTTGGGAAGAGGTGGGGTTTTAGGAAAATAAGATGCAGAAGCATCTTCAGATTCTTCAAGGGGCTTTTTTAGGGGGCAGTGCTGACTTACAAAGGCTCTGGACCGGCAGGAACAAGGCACCCCCAGCCAGGAGCGCTGCAGGGTCACATCACCTCGGCTGTTTGCACTGGCTCCAAAGTGTACCCCATCCAAGCCTAAGTCTACACGCATGCAATTCAAGCATTACTTCCCCAGAGCTGCATCTGAACACCTGATGCCATGCCCTCCTAGAGAAAATATGCTGCTGGAGGAGGGAAATCATCCAGCTGCTGTCATCACCTCCCCAAACTGACATCTGTACGCACCCAAGCACTGTGGTCCTTCAAGCTAACCACAAGATACTGCAGCAATATTTTACATTTTTCTGGTTTTTCGCAACAGAAATCAACAAAGGTGATTTTTTATTATTATTATTTGTATGCTGGTATTTCTACCTGTCACCTAAAATTAAGGTTTCCTGAGTCATACTATTACAAAAAAAAAAAAAAAAAAAAAAAAAAAAGAGTTGAAAGTGAGGGGCCTTGAGCGGGGTTAGTAAGACCATATGAGGTCATTTTTTTAACCAGCTTTTCCATCTCTGACAATGGCATAGCCAAGTCCATAGGTGATCTGAGCTGCACGATGGCTGTTTAGCAGTCAATGATATGCTACTGGAGGTCTCAACCCAGTTCTCAGTGAACAAATGGTTGTATAAAAATAGCCATTACCTAAGATGACCATTTTCATTCCAGGACAAAAGAACATCAGGCTGGAAATTGCAGAATTAATCCCTTGAGACCGCAAAGATTGCAACCCACCACAATGTCTTGTGTTTAATTTGCAGTGGGGGAAAGAAAATAAAAAAAAAAAAATTACATAGTGGTGACCAAGAACAAAGGACTAAGAACAAACATAATAGGAACTAATTTCAAGGTAACTACTACTGAAACACAGGGCAAACCGCACCCGCTGTTAAAAGTTAGACCAATGGCTACTGGGCATCAACTGAAAACAGAGGTGCTCACTTTGTTGCTGCTTGAATTGTTATAACCTGGCTTCTCTGCTGTCAGACTCTGCCTGGGATCGAAGGGGGAACAGGCACCAAACACAGAGATGTCAGGGTGCAACAGAGGAAACCACTCTGGCCGTATTTTGCCACCTTTACAAGTGATCTACAGCACTGCAAGCACTGCTCCAGCACCAGAGCCTTCTGCTACAGCAATTGGTATGCTGAGTTTGTCACCGAATAACCCAACTAGTGAAAAAACCCAAAAGTTAAAAATAAAAAACCAACAACAACATATCGACAAACAAAGCAAAATGATTTTTTTTTTTTTTTACACTGAATGTCTCCACTATTTGGAGATATTTTTCCCTTTTAAAAAAAATAAATGTATACCATCACCTAAAGAAAAGACACACTAGTTGGAAACAATGAACAATGGGCCACAAAAAAAAAAAAAGGCAAAAAAGCACCCATGTGTTCCCTTCCACCTAGCCTGCTGCATCTCCTTGTTCTCCACACTAAAACTTGCCAAATTTGTGACAACAAAAACCTGTCCTTTCAAATCCCGGGGGGGGGGGGGGGGGGGGGGGGGGGGAGTGGGCTGTGTGTGTGTGTGCTGTGCTGGGACAGAAACGAAAGGCTACAAATCAGGCTTCAAAAAAGCATAGCAGGATGGAAGGGCTACCTATCCAAGCAGAACATTTATGTGTTGTGACTCTAATATAATTAAAAGAAGTAGTAGATTAGTACAGGGTTATCATCAAATGCAACAGCTCGTTTACAGTGACTAACTAGGGCAAACAGGGATAACTGTCTTAATGAAGCAAGGAAGTCCGCAGCTTAAGCTGAATTCTCAAAAAAGATACCCGAACAAGCAAAGGTGTGGAAGGAAGAGTAAATGATGGTCATAGTGACAGAGCCAGCTTTTTTCTCATGGCTGCTGCACTGAGCCTCACAGAAGATGCTCCCGAGCAAGGCTGGCATCAAGGCACTGCCCCCCATGCCCAGCTCCACTGCAGCATCCGACAGCTCCCGCGCCAGCCACGTCCAACCCTCTTTCCTTACCGACCTTCCCTTCCTCCGGTGCCACCAACCCCAAAATCAAGCTGCTGCAGATGAAGGATTAAGAGGAAAAATTAAAATTAAAATAATAATGATAAAAAATAACCAGTGAACCCATTTTTTAGGGTTCAGAGAGAACCTTTTAGGCATGGCCCAAATGTCACCCTGCAAACACTGGTCTGCAGGTGGCAGCTGCATTCTGCTGTCGTTGGATTATATTAAAAACATCTGAGCACTCTCCTGTGCTCCCTGTATATTAGCGAGTATTTAGGGAAGTGCTGGCAAAGGTTACCCCCAGAAGTTTACCTCTGAATGAATACTGATAGGAACGAAAAACAAGCAGATGTTGGATGACTAACTTGAATGCGCTTGAACAGGATTTTGGAGCAGTCAAAAAAGAAAACGTCCCTAGGGGATTTATCTCGATTTTATGTTCAGCATAGTGCATATTCATTAAAAGCACAGTCACCGGTGTAGGTATGTGCTAACACAATATTGTTTTAACACGTAGAGAACTGGGAGTCACGTGCATCTCCAAATGCCTCCCGGGTGCCTCACCACCACCCAGGGTAATGACACAGCCCTGGCTGGGGAGAACTGCCCCTGGGGAAGCTTTTAGGAAGTCTTCAAGACAGCATGTGATTGCAAACATTTCTAAACACCTTACGCTGCTTCCACCCTGTTTTCATAAATACATGCCTGATGTGTCTCTTAAGGAGGTCTCTCAGCTACAAGAGGAAGCAGCGACTCGTTCGGTTCTCATTGTCCAACTGGAAACAGTATTTTGGAATGAAGAACACTTGCAGTTTTCATCGCCTGAAGAGCAACTGCTAGAAGAAATGGGGAAACAGAGACAAAAAAGAACGACTGACATGCATTTTGACTCAAAAGTACTCGTAAACCTTGTGTTTAGCCAAGTTGCAGCTGAAGTGTCTGCTGCAGCAAGGTGTCAGTCTGAAGCCCTGAAGGCAGAGCCGTCGTGCTGAGCAGCCCCTGGGGAGAAACCTGGAGGAGAGCGGGTGCCATCTCTGACAGTAGGTCACAGCCACGCCAGGTCACGCCGGAGGGTGACAACTGGTGTCAGATCCACACCACGCATACCTCTACAGCCAGTCAGTCCACCAGGCTTCTCCTCCTGCGGACACCGGCACAACCCAACCCAACTGACCAGGCTGTGCATCACGGTGTGCCCCACCATCAGATTGCAGCTGCCTGCAGAAACAGCATCGGTTCGGACCTGCAGTACGCCTGTAAAATATCTCAAGAAGTCAGTCTTGAACGCAAAGGCCTCTGACTTGAGGACTTGCTGCTCCTGATTTCAGCCAGGAGAGTGGTCATCTGGCCAGGAGGCCATCTGTGGCCCAGCAAGGGTCACAGGTATCATCCATCCTGCATTGCCCGTGGTTTTCATTATATCACTTTACCCCCACAGATGACAAATCATACTTTAGCATCGTTCCCGAGTACATGTTTTCCTCCTTCATTGCCGATACACCCTGACCTCTCAGGAACTTCAGCCAAGAAGGTGAACACCATTAGCCCCACCACAGAGCCTCACAAAAGAGCACATTTAATCAGCTCAGCCTTGATTTATATGTCTACCTCTTACAAAGCCCAATTTCTGATGCTGGAATTCTGATTCGTTATCACAACCTTTAGACCTACAGCCAAAGACTGTCATTTTTAACGCTGGTCATTTGGCAAACCACAAAGAAAGCTCACAAATCTCAGTAAAAGAGGTTTTAAAAAAAAACTAAAATAAATAAAAAAGATTCCACGCAACAGTTCTGGCCTGCTGCATAGCAATGGGGAAAAGCACACAGTAAATCACCCGTCTGACCATTGGGCAAGGGCCAGCATTCACTGAGAACCTGGCTGGAGACAGCACTTTCTCAGGTTCCCCACAACGGGCTGCTTGAATTCACTTTTTAACTACCCACAGTCTAACATCAGCCTTTGCTGGCAAAATAATCTCAAAAAAAAACCCACAAAAAACACAACCCAACAAAAAACCACAAAGTCAAAGTACCTGGTGTGCTGCAGCTGCGTGTGTATGCCAAAAGGTTCAAATTCAACAGAACCTCAAGGATCCAGGTTTTGGACAGGGGACCCCATTACAAAAAAGTTATAAGTTAAAAAGAACCCCAGATCTGTTTAGAACTGAAAAAGTAAAGATACAGCAGTAAAACCTTTAACAAGACATATAATACCCCATCTCTCTTTTCTGTCTTCCCATCCTGTTTCTTTCCACCCACTTCATTCACCAGTTGCCCCTCCAGAGCGGTGACGGTCCCTCAGCACATGTGCACCCTCCATCTGCATCCTGCGCAGGGGAGGGATCTCCATCACTACATCTGACATACTTACTCTTGTAGAGTAACAGATGCTCAGCACTTATCTACGTGGCTTCAGATACCTCTCTGGCATACCAAAACCAGAGCCCTGTACAAAATTAGCTTGTAAATACCCACAGGGAGCAAAAGGATGATGGCTAATAGTTACAAAAGAGGCAGTCACACTGTTCACACACGGCATAAATCTGATCTACATTTCATTGGTGTGTAAAATCAATCTAACAGCAAAGGGGCAAGCAAGCCCCGTCTCTACATGACTTTGTGTGTTTGTAGCACCTACACATGATTTTCCAAACGCTATCTGCAAAGAGTGCACTCTGGAGAGAAACTGAGGCAGCCAGCCTCATTTCCATCTGTGTTTAGCCTGTTTCTGTTCCTCTGTGACTCACCAGAAAATAGAAGTAGAGGAAACCACTCACAGATTCAGCTGAAAAGCAAACACAGAGAAAAAAGCGATGACTTCACTCTACGGAGTCTGGGCAGTCCAGTAATGCTGCACACTGGTTGCTCCCAAAATTTAGCCTGAGAACATTTCTTACCCACTTTCAATGAGAAAAAGCACAGGGAGCACTGTGGGCCACATGCAGCTGTTACAGAGAGACCTGTATTAGTCTGGTAATGCAACCCCACTATTTTTATATGGAGCCTCCAGGCACAAAATGTCCCTAGGACAAGTGGTCTCATAATTGGTTAAAAAAGGCAGAGAGGGTCAATCACTGAAACATCAGGCTTGTAGCCACCTATGTACTCAATTTCAGCACTAATTCCCTTCCTTCCACAGTCAAATCCTGCTATTTACTCCCACCTACATAACATCAGGCAGATGGGAAACACTCAGCATAATTCTCCACTCTTATCCCTCCCTGCGTCCCTCCAAAACCTGATTTGATTTCCTACGCATCAAGACAAAAATCATATTAAACTGCAAGGGAAAAAACCCCAAAAAAACAACCAGCTATGCTACACACAGGATTTGCATCTGATCCCAAATTTCCTTCACACCCAGTGCGTACATTTTGCAGATTTCTACCGTAGCAGGACTTTCATCCCTCCCTCCGCACAGCCACTACTTGTCTTGCGGTGTGAGATTGAAGTAGACAAGTGTGAAAGAATCATATAGGGCTCAACATCATTAGGCTCATCCTGAAAGCATAAGAGTTGACAGGTTTGAGGAAGCAACTTCCGATTTTCCCCTGGGGCTCAGATTTGGGGGCTTGGAGGTTGGGGAGAAAAAAGGAAGATCTTTAGAAAACAAAGCCAGGGAGGCTGGGTGTTTGTCTTTTCCTTTGCAGTCTTGGGGCACTCATGAGCCTTCCAGGGCATCAAAAATTATGAAGAATTAAATAACTATGAAAGCCTCAAATTTAACATAAACCCAAACTGTGAAAACACAATGAAAGTTCAGCCTGTTAGAAGTAATGTGCTGGGCAAAACATTAACACATTTACACTTGAAAGTTGTGAAAGAGTCAGAATGATCCTGCTTAAAATGTATCAGTCAGGCGAGATCTGATTTCAGGGCAGAGCATCCTGCAGATACATAGAAGAAAGTACTTGAATAGGCATCATAACACAAACATCCATTTATTTTCTGCCAAATAAGATCAATGTCCTAATGCTCCCTGCAAAATGATGGAGTTCAACTTGCTCACAGAAAAGGAGGTCACAAAACCAAACGCCCCAAAATGTTTAACTTATTAAACAGGCTCAGTTGCACACTTAAGGGCATTTGTCCTTAAGTGAGACTGCTGCATTTGTACAAAATAGGAAAAAAACCACCAACAAACAAACCTAAAATACCCTCACCTTAAAGGCTAGCAGATCAGCTTTGCCTGAAAGGTCAACCAGACTTTTCCTGACTGAATCAATTGCAAAGCCAAGACTTTGCCCACTGAAAAAGCCCAGTGGTTTAAAGCTTGTGGCTGTTACCTATGCAATGATTACCTTGCATTAATCACATTACAGGTAAAACCCATCTTCCTCAGTGGCTCATGGAAGAACAGCCTGCATCTCTGAAATGAGAGCAGCAGCTTAAAGTAATAATTGTGGGGGTTTGGTTTGGTTGGGTTTTTTTTATTATTATTTTTATGTGGAGTGAACCACTGAAGATCAAGTCAAATGCATTCCCTGCAGCAATGGCCATCAAACAGGCAGGCAGCTACATTTTGTACCAGCTGTAACTTCTCCCTGGCCTTTTAGCTTAGCCTTGTTCAGAAAACTGTGCAACAACTCAATCTGGACAGCACAGAGGATGAGATCAGAGAGAAAAGGTCACTAATATATAACCAAACCAAGGTGGTACCTAAACATACCAACACAATCTACCAGTCTGGCAACCCCAAAGCACCACCCTCCAAAAGTGCATATTCAGCTCAGAAGATGGGCAGTCTCCTCCGTACCTAGCTAGGAAAAGTTTCTGTATTCTCAGATGCATCCATAATTTGAAACTGCCAGGTTAAAAAAATAATTGAAATTCAGTAATTCTGTGCTTCCCAATGCCTCCTCTTCCGACCAACACTGTAGACATGGTGCCGAGGGACATGGTTTAGTGCTGGATTTGGCAGTGTTAGGTTTACACTGGGACTTGATGATCTTAAAAGGGTCTTTTCCAACCTAAATGATGTATGGTTCTACACTGTCTAACCCAACAGCCCTCAGACTGTCCTGGGAGGCCTTGAAGTCATCTCAGCTTGAGTTTCAGGTTCCTCAGGACAGAAGACCCATAAATGTAAGATCACCTGCATGGTTCTGTAGTGCCACGTTTTCACAGCAAAACCAAGGCAGAACACTGTGCAAGTACAAACAATGGCTAAACTCTTTCAGTTTAGCAGCCATGGTTGTACCTGTAATTTTTACCATGAGTTCTGTAGTATTCATCTTCACACTTCTGTTCATAAATTCCTTGGGCTGTATTAAAAAAATACCTTCCCTCCCCACCCATCCCCCCAAGCCAAATTGCCAATTCTGACAGCTGCAAATGAAAGATTGGAAAATCAACCAACGTGCATCCCAACAGGTCAGAAACCAGGTGAAAAATAAAAAGCAAACTCAGTTAATTGTGTAAAAAGTATCACCTGATTTTGGGGAGGCTACTTCATGATTTTTTAAAATAAATACACCTGGCATACTGGTTACAATGGGAATATATACTCATTAATTTCCAGCCTAGTGTCAGCTTTCTAGATAATCCCACAACAATGACTGTAACAGAATACAAATGTTCCAGATCATCGTTATGCCTGGGGTATTAAACAGCACTGACGAATAAAAGGTGGAATGAATATTTCAAGGGGTTGCAGGCAGCAAGAGTAATAGATGGGGATGAGAACTGAGCAACTCCTGACCCAAGCGGTTTCAAGGCACAAAGCACGCTGACTTTCAAAAGCCGAGAGTGAGCCATGACTTGTGGCATTCCCATTTATGACTCCCCCAGGTGAGGTATTTCAGCTTGCTTGCTTTCCAGAGGACGGGCATTCAGTGCTTCTGAAATCATTCCTCCTCATCACATCTGGGTGCCCCAACACTGGTACTCCTAAAAAATTCTTTCTGTGTCTCAGTTCCTCAATTGCAACATGGGGAAGTTTCTTCAACTATAATTTCACAGTTCCCAAGGTTGCTGGGAAGGGCTGATTCATCAGCATTCACAATGTTCCTTGAAAAGAAAACAAGTGATACATATGAATTCTCCTCTTTGTCATTTACTGATCTCTGATGCACCCCAAAACTGATTTAACAAGTCCTGCTTGTTAAAGTGAAAACCAGACAGGAAGAAACTCTTCTTGCTATTAAGGTGCTTGCCAGAAAACTCAACTGCTAATATCCCTGTGCAGCACAGAAAGCCTCTCCCGAAACCTTTCATGTGTCTCTCTACACGTCAAGCTCCCTTTCTTCTTCCTTTTATCTTCATATTTAGATAACTCTCACTAAAAGCAAGGTGGTCGTTCTTGCAAAATTACCATAACGTCTCTTGATGGACTTTTAAGATCTCTCCTGCTTGTTACACAGTACTTCGGATGTGTTTTGCCAAGAAGCGAGACATTGTTTATTCTTGTATTAGGAAGACAAAGTGTTTCCCACTTAAGGGCTTCATCTCTCTTAAAACGCGCCGCGTAACTGAAAGAGCGGCACAACTGAAGGGAAGAGACTCCTAACGGCAATTGAATTTCAATTTCATTGATTAGTAGTATCGCCAGCATAAGGAGATTTAATGGCGAGCCTGGTGTAAATTGGATTCCAATTGCTGCCCCTGTGTAAAAGGGGGTCTCGCATAAAGGATTAAACGCAGGCCAAGGTTGCACAATGAACCCACTGGCTCATTCACAATCAGCTTTGTGTACTCATTAGAAAAGGGAGCTAATCACCCCAGTTTGTGCTGGTTTGAGAGCTGCCAGCACAAAAGGCTGTGACCTCCCACTGAGAGTCAAAGACAAAATACCCCGCTTTCTCCCATGTACGAAAAACCTCTCATTTTGTGCCTCCAAAATTCAACCTTCTGATGGAGGCACAATAAAAATTCGCTATGGTCAGCAAGATTTGTCTACCCTTAAAATCGCAGTTATGTCGCTAATATAGGGGGTGAATTACAAAAATTAAACATCTGTCCAGTAAGGAGTCTACCAGTGACCTAGTTTTGTCCCAGTGTGTGGCTTGCTTGTAAATGTATTAGGAGCATGTGCAATACAACAAAGCATGGAAATTTCCTAAGCAATGCCACAGGTAATCCAAAAGATCTACATTTTAAGCAGCACATAGAAATGTATTTCTACCTGCGCTTGTTGGTATGGCACACAAAAGTACAGGAGTTAAACCAAAAATTACATGTAGTCAAAAGATAGGAAATTTTGCTGGCGAGCAAAGCTTTTGAAGCAGACAATACAGTGCAGGCCAGGAGGTGGGTAGCACATGGTACGTTCCCCCCGCTTCCCCTTTGGTCCTGCAAACAGCTGCTCAGAAACAAAAAATACTCAGAGGCTGGACACCAGCCTACCAGCTCAGCCCTCGCACGCTACACGCCTCTTTTGAATTTATAGGCTCTCAGTAGATGCCTGCCAAGGAGTTCACAGCATCCCACACATACAGGATGATGTGCACCTCTGAACTGCATGTCCTTGAACTCTCTTTTCACATTTCCCGGGCAGAACAACATCCACCCAGCCCCTCAAAAACCAGGGTGACTACCCACTGCTGAAATCACACCCCAGGCAGGCAAGGCTGGCTCCCTGGGGGAAAGGAGCGCAGGTGAGACCCCACCTTGCAGATGCTCACCATGTCCACTGTTCTCCACGGACTCTCACCACGCTTTTGGCCACCATACGTCTCCAAGCAGATCTGTATCGGTGCCCCTCCCATTCATCATCCTGAAATAGCTCAGTGCCATTGCGTGGAACGTAGTATCAGCAGTGTGGCTGTGTATTTTTAGCACAACAAACGTTTTGTCCTTTCTGAGATAATTGCCCTGTTTCCTTGTTCTTCTCTGTTCTCCCCCATCTCCTGGCTGTTTTGCCAGGCTGCCTGGTTCCCCACATGGCCAAGCTTGAGTCCACAAAAAGCAGTGAGGGTCTCACCAACCAGCTCATGAAAAATATCACTGACATTTCTGTGGTCCAAAGCATCTCCTGGGCCAGGAGAGGAGTTGGTCCAGCCGCCCATGCACCCCTTTCACTGCACACTTGTACAGTGCCTAATGTACCACAGCATGACCACAATACAACTATTAATAAATAACAGCACAGAGACACTGCTGACTGCTTTCCATGCTGGAGTAAACAGAGAAGCATTACTCTGACACAAGACCTCCACCCCCCCAACTGGTCCTAGATTGTGGACACAGAGGTGTTGCAGGGACCAGACCCCCACATAAGCAATAAACTCCATCCACTTTGTGGGAATTTCAGGGAAAAGTAAAAAGTAAGAGCAGCTTGCATCAGGAAAGGTTTAAATCTTCTAAATGGTCAGACTTTGCATTACCTTAAATTACCCTTTGGCTAGAGTATAACCCTTGGTTTCCAAATTCTCTTTTACTATGGAAAGCTCCAGGCCAAAGGAAAACTTCCAGCATCCAACCATTCTTGTATTAGGAAAACGAAGTTTGAAATCCCAAGTAATCAGTGACAACGGGACCGATTAACACCACCTGCTTTCATTGTGCCTAACTGCCTCCTCAAAAAGAGAAGGGGAAGCAATTCCTTGCTCTCACAGAAATTAACCCTGCGCAGACATGCCAGACAGCGATATCCACAACACTTCCACAAGGAAGGACCAGTGTCGGGGTAAACAACAGATCTGGCACAAAAAACATAATGCAGAAAAATGAATGATTAATCCACTGACCCCTTTTTATACCCCTGCCCAAACAATCATACAACCGCAAGTGGACACCACCCCACCACCACACCTGTCCTCCCATGTCCCTCCCAGCCCAGGGCAGTGGGACACATTACTGGTGTCCCAGGGAGAGGAAAGTGGCTCAAGGGAACTGCAGAAACACGGAAGAAAAGGTCAGGATGTTAATTTTTATATTATATATAACATAATTATTTTTTTTTTAAATAGGGGATGTTTAATGGGTTGGGGGAAATTAGTGGACCTTCAAGAAGGAACAATTCCAAAGGAGAGCAGTCCAAAAATGTGCTGAAGACCACTCTTGTCAATGGGGAAAAATTTCTGTCCACATAGGCCTTTGTCAGGCAAATAAAATCTTCTGTCAGCAGCTGCACACAAAATCTCCATTGCTGGAGGACAAAATCTGATTGTGCGTACATCTGAGAAGATGTTATCTATTCACTACCCATTGGTGCATAATGTCTTTGGTAAGAACCGTTTAACCTAAAATCTCACTCTCTTCAAAAAAGAGAAAGAAAAAAATGTAGGCCCATGGCACCGACTACAGTCCAGATTTCTCTCTCTGCCTATATATAAGTGTTTTATTAAAGGATAACCTGTTGGCAATAAGAACGCAGAGCATCCTCTATGCTTTTCAGTGAGACCAAATCTAAACTTTTTTTTTGGTGGGGGGATATATGAGAAAAAATGAAATCCAAATGACACACAGAAGTCACAGAGCATTAAAATCACCTCCTGAGATTTTTAGACTGAACGATCCCCCAACAGCGAAAAAGCTTTACGTTTTCTTTCTGGATTTGCAACATATGGACCAGTTTAAAGTTACATTTAGTAATATTCACTGTTTTATTGCCCCAGGAAGTCCCTGCTTGGTAGCTTGATACTTCAGTGACATGATGACCTTACAACATACTGAAGCATCTCTTCAAAAATTTCACCTCGCATTTATGCAGCTTGACCAGCACCCTGCAACAAACGTGTGAATCTCTGCTTCTCTGTCAATATATTCACAACATTCTCCCACCAAGATGATAATACTCAATCTGCACTTATTTTCCAGATCATCAACTGGACTTGTGCGCGCCTTACAACCTGGCCTTTGGCATTCTCAGCAAGAGTAGCATTAGGTCCAATGATCGTTATCTCCATGACTTCAATTTTCCTCTCAGCCTCTTGCAATCTTAAACCAATGCTTTCCAGCTTCTTATCCACTGCAGCATGAATAGCATCTCGCTTTTCTATAATGTCTGCCAACCACTTAGCAAGCCCAGCACTGCTTGATAAGCCAAATCCATGCCTCCTGACGGTAGGAAGCTGAAAGCAGTCAAGCCTGACCCACCCAGCTATAAGGAAGTTTGAAAGTGAAATATCTGGTCCTCAGTGTGTCCAGCCTGATTCGTTTTTCCCCAGCAGTTATTATTACCGAAAGCAAACAGGAAACCACATCCCATCCCCAGGATCACACCCACCAGCTCCTAGAAGTTGCCCACCTTTGCAAAACATCAGTCAACCTTAAAGGTCCATATAAGCTTATGTAGCTGAGCCAGATAAATAAGATTTTCACTTCTAAATACTGGACTGCACACGCCAGGTGTTATGTCCCAATTCCAGAGGTAATAATGGCAAGGAAAACCAAGGGAGGCAACTGTATCATTTGCCATTCAGAGCTATGAGAGGTGAGAGATGTGCCTGATGCTGCAAGCCCGCTTCCCAGTGCATGCTCAGGGCCGAGAGCCCCAGCGCTGCAGTCCTTCCTCTGTGACTCCAGACATGTCACTTCAAGATGCACAGACCAGACCTCACACAGGCAAGTTTCTTCCTATGTCACGGTGAGTTAGGAAAAAAGCTGCCTAGGTATAAAAACCACACACCATCTCCCTTACAGTAATACATTCATTGATTTCCCTTTCACAGACTAATTCTGATCCCTCACATTAGGGTTAGGGAGCAGCGCAGTTCCCACTGTGCCTCCCCATGGATTACCCTCGCTCCCAACAACAAGGCTGATCTCTTCTTATTGATTTAAACCTACCCTGCTTTTTGTCAGGGATCTATGAGGAATCAGTTGTGGGCTGAGGAAAGAAATTCTGTAAAATAAAGGTGCTTTGGTTGGCGTGAGGGGGCACAGAAAGAGGAGGGAGGCTACAGAAGACATAATCTCTCTTAAAAACTCAAAATATAATGGACTAAAATCTTTTTCTTCCATCATATGAAGAATACAAGCAGCACCGAACCACACGCTCTAGAAAACTAATACCTGAAGGACTCAGAGTATTTGATGCATCATCCCCTAGTCAGCCCTGAATTGCAGCCTCTTTCACTAGGAAACAAAATAGGGTAGAATGGGAAACAAGCAGGTGGTGGAGGACCAGGAAAGGTTAGGAAGATAGCTACCTGCAATTTTTCCTTCTTGTTTCCCCGTTCAGCCACCAGCACCTCCTAACGCACTCTTGTTCTTCTCCACGGGCCTGTACACGCAGAGGCTCCTGTCTGGATTTAGAAAGGTGAACTTGGAGAGCTGGGGAGAAAGGAACGGGGGAGGATGGTGGTGCTCCTCAAGAGCCACTTCTGGAGATGGGAACAAAGACCACAAGGAGCGGGGGACATGAAGATGAAGCAACTTCAGACTGCCATGAAATGCTGCTTCACACATCATGCACCTGCAGCAGGCAAGTCCCTGTCACAAGAAAACAGAATCCAACAGCTTGATATCCACCCCCCCTCCCCCTTTCTCTAAGAGCTACATAATTGTTCTGACTAATAATAATGGACCTGTTACTGCTCCCACTATCCTCAAAGGGAGAAAAATCAGGTTTGGCATTTGTAATTATGAATGCTAAACCAGAAGTTAACAAGTGTCATGTTAAGAGAATAGAGGGCATGATCCCAGGCAGTGCCGAGTGTTCCAAGCCTTACTCAGAACAATGGATAAGCATCTATTTATTTATTTATTTATTAATATACCTAAATTCATTCTGCTTGCGTCTAAAGATGCACTCAAGTCACATGGCTGGACCACAGCAGGGAAGAGAGGACTACTCAGGGCAAGGAGAAAGTCTTCCCCCATGGAGAACTCATCTCAAACTGGCTGAGAACATCAGGCAAGGGGAAGGCTGCGCTGGCCACGGCTGGAGGCAGCAGGTGACCTACCATCGGTCTCACCCCTCGCCCTCCTTGGTATTTGCTCTGTGCTCAGGTGGGCATGTGACAGAGAAGGAAATCAGGGTCAGACAGAACCAATTAGGCTCCAAGAGTCCAATCGTGAATTGTACCCTTAAGGACTCCAAAGCATTTGTTGCTAGAGCTAGTGGATGTCTCATCCTATTTACATAATATATGACCTAATTTTGTGTTCACTGAGTATTTAATTACAGTCTATTGAATACAAAAATGACTCAAAATACTCTCAGCACTAATAATTAATGTTTTAATTGTGTTTTTTTGGGGGGTTGGGTTTTTTCCCCACGTGCAACATTTAAATATTTTGAGCACATACCAAAAAAAAAAAATACCACCACAAAACAAAACAAAACCCTGAAAATGCATTGCTCCTTCTGGAGCCAGCTCTGAAGGGACAAGCACTTGCTCAGCAGGGCGGCCCCTCCTCTTTTTCCAAGGAAAAAGGAATAATGTATTTACAGAACCACGGAGTAGCCCAAGCTGTAAGGGCCATCAAGTCCAACTCCCTGCTCCAACCATCCTCTCAGTGAAGAACCTTTTCCTAATGGCCACTCTGAACTTCCCTGGCGCAGCTTCACTCCATTTCCTCGTGTCCTATCGCTGGTCACCAGACAGCAGCACCTCCCGCCCCGCTGCCTCCTGTGAGGAAGGTGTAGGCTGTGATGCGGGTGCCCCTGGGCCGTGAGGGAGCCCCTGGGCCATGAGGGCATCCCCGGGCCATAAGGGCACCCTTGGGCCATGAGGAGCCCCTGTGCCGTGAGGGAGCCCCTGGGCCATGGGGGGGGGCCTGGGCCGTGAGGGAGCCCCTGGGCCATGGGGGGGGGGGGCTGGGCCATGGGGGTGCCCCTGGGCCTTTTCTCCAAGCTGCACAAGCCAGCTGCCCCTCGCCCCCAGGCCCGTCCACCCTCCTGGCCGCCCCCTCCGGACACACTCCCGGAGCTGGATTCTCCCCCGCACCGAGGCACCCAAAGCTGCCCACAGAGCCGCGGGGCCGCGCCAGCGCGGAGCAGCGGGACAGTCGCCCCCCGGCTGGCTACTGTGCGGCGCCTGACGCAGCCCAGGGCACCGCAGCCCTTTGGGCTGCCAGGGCACGCCTGACCCCAGGCCAGCTTGCCGCCAGCCCAGAGCCCCAGGCCTCTTTCCGCGGGGCTGTTCTCCAGCCTCTCGTCCCCCAGTTTGTCCATGTACCCAGGATCAGCCCATCCCAGGTGGAGAATCCGGCACTTGCTCTTGTTAAATTCCATACGGTTGGTGATTGCACAGCTCTCTGGTCTATCCAGATCTCCCCGTAGGCCCCTCTACCCTCGGGGGGGTCTGCAGCCCCCCCTATTTTAGTATCATTGGCAAACTTACTCAATGTACATTCAGTTCCTGTGTCCAGATCATTTATAAAAACGTTAAAGAGCACTGGCCCTAAAATTGAGCCCTGGGGAACACCACTGGTGACTGGCCGCCAGCCTGATGTAACCCCATGTACTATAACTCTTTTCACACTCCTGCTACCAGAATTACTAATTCCAGCCCATTTCGTGAACTAGAACCTCTGTCAGTTCACTCACCCAAGTCCATCCCTCTGGGACAGGGCCTTGTCAGGCTGTGGAGCATCATCTGCTTGCCTCGGGCAGAGCTGAGACACAACTGTGTTGAAAGGAATTCGAGCACAGCTGCTTGACGAATGCTCGCCCAGCACAAGACAAAAGTGTCTCTATGAGTAGCATCAAACTACTCATCGGTATTTGTAAGATGCTTAATGGGAACCTCCTTAATAAGTGTGTATTTCCATCCCACGTGGGGCCACATCACCAAACTGTTCACAGGCAATCCAATCCTGACCATTTCTCATGGCAGAGTGGGAATAGCTTTGTAATACTGCATTTCAGCTAATCAAAAGAATTCATAAAGGAAAGACCATTTAATCAGGCCAGTTCAAAACGTTTCCAAAACTGGTTCACACCTCAGAGAAAGTGACAGTTAAGAAAAAGAGAATAAAAAATTAGCAAAAGGACTAATAACCATAGGACTGTTCACATACCTTAAATTGAATAAATTGAAACGGCTTATATGTTCTTAACATATCAGGAACAAACCCTTCATGATACCGCTATCATAGAGCGCCACAGAAGTATCAGTCTTCCTGCAGTGTATCTAACATTAGTACTCTCCGTATTTTTTTCCCTAAGAGTGACTCAGATAATGATAGCAAGTGGTAAATTAAATCATACCAGTGCTATCTGAAAGCTGAAATCCTTTATTATTAGGGGGGGTTGTTTGGGGGGGAGGGGGGGAAAATCACATTTCAAAAAAGCTTATCTCAAGGATAAAGGCCCATTATTTTTAAACCATTTGGGTGGTGTTTTTTTAATAATGTCAGCTTTTAAAAAACAAAACCAAAACTACAACCACCCCCAAAACTGTAAAAGGTCTTCTAAGCAGAGGCTTATCATAAATAAAACAAAGAATTAGCCTGTAAACCACTGTTCCTGCAGAGCCAACAAGTGCCCAAAACATATGCAATGTGTTCATCCCACCCAAAGCTATCCATTAATTGTTTTCACCTTAACCTAGATAACTGGAAGAACTTAACTATTATTCCAGGAATTACAGTTTTATTAAAATGATAATCTCCTCCTCCCAATTCTTCTGTTGAAAAGATAACTGCACTATTATATGGACATAAATGAGTAATCAGACACCAAAAAAAGCAGAAAATTGTAGAAAGGTCTTTTAGCTCTTGAGATCAGTAAAAATGACTATGCTCAGCATTTCTCTCTCAAGATACTTATACCATGCTCATCACCTTGGTATCCAAGTTCAATACAAGAAAAGCAAAAACTTGTTCACACACAGCATATTTAATCTTCAAATGCTTGACAAGCATCAGCCAATATTCAGAACTCTCTTGTGACTTCTCTGAAAGAGCAACTTAAGCACTCAGGTTAAGAGGTTGAATATAGAGTGGGACTTAATGCCTAGAATGGCTTTCAGACCCAAGCAGTCAGAGACCAACAGGACTCACATTCCCATTCAGGTCTGTTGGTTCCATTGCAGCACTATTATTAGTAGTATTATCATTATCATTATTATCATCATTGTTATTATCATCATCATCATTATTATTATTGCTCTGTCCAGTGTTAAACTCTTCTACACACTCTGTGTTAAACTCAGATTATGGGGTCCCATTCAGAGATCTAAGCACTTAAAAATATGATGCTGTAGCAGCAAGTCTTTTATTAAATTTAATCCTGAGTGACCTCTGATATCAGAGCCACGGTAACTAACCAAGCAATAATCAGTCAATTACTTTGGTCAACACTCCATACAATCATGAGGAAAAAATACTGGAAACAATCTCAGGGATTTTGGTCTTGTGGAAACCTGGCCCCGGTCGCGCTACGCACACTGATCCTTGGAGGGATGGCAGAGCAAGGCTATGTAATCACTTAGTGTCTTTTTGTCTGGATATAAGAAAATCAGTGGTCAAGAAGGCTGCTTCACAGGTGAGGCTGTCATGGACAGAGAGTCCGTGTCAGCAGTGACTTCAGATCTGCTTCTGCCATCATCTGATGAGGTATGAAGCACGTCCCCCTGACCTGGGGGCCTGGGAGACTTCAGTGCAGAAAGATCAGCACTGCCTATAAATATCCTTTAACACATCATTCTTATTGCTTCTAATTCCTCAGATTAGATTTGGTTTCATTTTTAAATGGAAATTAGATCTTCATCAACCTTGAATGCTCATTCTCCGTCTACCGGTTATACATATTATCTATTCATTCTTGCTGGGCTTTAGCAAGGATTGCTTGAATACCTCTTAGAAATGAACACTGCTTTGTAATTACTAGTCTTGATTAATAAACAGAGCCTCAACCAATATCTAATTTGACTTCTAACTATAGAGATCCTAAATAATCTTACATTTAAAAAAAAACCTTACATTAAAAAAAATTTAAAAATTACTCTACGGACTTGCTTCATTTTTTTTATTTACTATCCATTACCATTCAGTTTCTTAATCAGCCATTTCTGTGAAGGTTTTATTAATTTTAACTGCAAATAAACAATGCAATTCCATATATTCATGTGTTTTAGCCAGTGATTAACTACTACTGACCTAGTACTTCTGACTGAGCTTGAACACATGTTTTCTTCTCAACAGGAGAGCTATGAAGCTTCCCAGCCTCTTGTGCTTAAATGGTCCGCAACCATTTCCAGGAAAGGAATAGATGTGGTATCACCTGAATCACTGTACCCACAAGTTAATCTATGAAGGATGATTCAGAAGAGAGTGGTTAATAAGTAAAGAGGAATTTCTAATTCTGACAGTGGTTTGATGGGTGACCATCCCTCTGCTTCTTTCTGCCCAGACCAAGGTTCTCCACATAGGAGGAGATAAAGAGAAGGGAAAAGAAGGGGGGGGGGGGGGGGGGGGGGGGGGGGGGGGGGGGCGGCAGAGAGAAAGAAAACAAAAAAACCATGCTTTGTCTTCAACACATTTTGTAGTTTCTATTTAGTATTTTAATGAAATATTTACTGTTCTTATATTTATACTTTAATTATTCATTACTGAGATCAGTTTAAAAAGCTGACATACTCTACAATGCAGTTCTAAAAATACCTTGGAGCTCCCCATTTATCGTAGTTTGGTGACTTTCATCTCAAGTCTGCTCTGCTTGCAAGTCATGAAGCCCCCTTCCTCTTCACAAGGACCTGAAATTTCAGCATTATATATTGAATAAAGGCAATGTTTGGACATACAGATGGTCCACAGTTATCTACCATTGGAATGGGGCATCTGTCTTGTTAATGAAGTGCCTTGTGTTCAGCATGACCTCTAAGTATGAAACAGCACTGGATAAACCAGATTTTTCCTCTCGAGGCAAGCTATTCCTGCAAGGAGCAGGTAGTTGGACTTGATGATCCTTATGGGTACCTTACTACTCAAGATATTCCATGATTCTATGAGCTTTTCATTGTCCTAATGCCACTTCCAACACAGTGGGAAAGACGCCTACGAACTGCATGCCGAGGCGGCAGCTGATGCAGAAGTCCGCTCATTCTGCCCCAGCACAGTGGTGAAAGGCCATCGCTACAGCTGACCACATGGGGAGAGCACGCTGCGGTAGTGTGGCAGGGCTTTGGTGTCGCCTAGCGTCCACTGCACAAGCTAAAGAGATTATCAACATCCAAAAATCTTTAAAGGGCAAAATATGGAAAAAAGAGGACAGAGAAAACTGAGTTGGATTCAGGGCAGTCAGAGGCGCTGCTGGGAGCAGACCCATGGACAGGCTCCTCCACCCCAGCCAACCTGCTCCTTCAGGGTTACCTTCTCCATGCAGTCCCTGTGCGTAAGGTTTGCAGCACATGAAGTACCCGAGATGGGGGGGGGCTGCTGGGTGTTTTGCAGATAAAGCCTCAGTCCCCTTCACACTCCAAGGAGAACACCAAAATACAGCTAGAGTAATGCAAATTTAAAGTTCACCTTGTGCGTTTTCACAGCAAGGAGTGCCCATGGATGACACAAAAACCTGTTGCATTGACAGGGCCTAACAACAAAACTCTATCCTAAAACTTCTCGGTTTGTCTTTGCAAAGAAAACAAGGGCTTTTACCTCACCTTCACCAACACAGGGCAGCTTTCAAAAGACTCAGCTGAGGTTGCAGGTTTTGACAAATTACCATGGTCAGACAAGCCTGAAGGCCCCTATCATCTGCCAACATGACTGAAAACACGTTCTTTGTCTTCTCTGGAAGTGCAGCTTGTGGCGGTGATGACTGCAAAAAGTCCCAGCTACGGGTGCTGTGCAAGCACAGAACAGAGAGATGATTTCAAACAGTGCTCAGTCCAGCCTTGTATCACGGCTTAGGGGAGAGGGGAATAGAAGCAAGCAGGCTATGCTGGTCAATATGACAGTCATTTGTCACCAGCTTAACAGCTGGCAGGTTTGGGGCCTCTTCAGCATCACAGCAAAGGAGGTGACCAAGAAGGATACTGCAGTATCTGGGCAGATATGGAGAGAAGTCTCCCCAGGAGAGACAGCAAGATGTTCATTTTAGTATTTAGGAAAGGAGCAATGGAAGCTGACTGTGCCAGCTCAAGGAGGGCTCTTGCTAGGAAGACAACTGGCAAGAAGAGAATTGGCCAGAAAAGTGGAGGGGAGCGAGTCATGCCTCATGGAAGGGCAGAGAGGGGCCAAGAAGGGTGCTCTGTGTTCATGCAGTGTGCATCACCCAGGCCAAGTAAGGAGTGCTTAATAATAATATCTTAATTAAGTCTGTGTTTTCCTGGAGCTGTACACCTGAGGGCTCCCTGCAGCATGCAAACGGGCAGGACCTCAGAGGGAACCGAGCAACCCTCTCAGGGTGGCTGCAGGCTCCCTTCTGCTCTGCTTCGTTAAGTAAACTAGGTTTTATTAGCAGCTGGAAAGAGGGGAAGTGGAGCGATGGAGGCCAAACCAGGCATACCCGCCACTCCACCCCACCCAGGGAGAATAAGAACAACGAAAGGCTCTGAAATGTTACTTATGCAGAGCTCTGAGGACTCCGGCAGGGTTCTGTACAAAGCCCAGGTATTTGTTCCTGTGAACTCCTGCCTCCTAGAAGAAAAGGAGGAATGAGACAGTGGCAGAGGAGGGTGTGGTTACAAAAGGAACAGAAAAGGGTTTAAAAAAAATAAATCATTCCTAGTCCTCTCAAAAAGCATTTTTTTAGTTTAACTAGTATTTTCTCGTGCTGCACATGTATCTATCTAAATACCTAAATAATCATTTGCTGAAAAATACGCTGCTATTATTTCTTGAACATTAGATACAATGTAAAATCGGACCCTGAGAGTAATGACGAGGTTTGGGATAATGCTACTATTATTTCTGGTGCTCAGTTTCTGTAAATAGTGTCTAATGCATCTCAGAAGCTCACTATTAATCACAAAAAAAATAATGTCTCTCTACCCAATTCATAAACTGTGAACAGTAAACACTTTCAGACTGGGTTTTGTTTGTTTTTTGGTTTTGTTTTGTTTTGTTTTTAAGAACTCACATTTTCAAAAACATCTAGAGGGCTCCTAAGGAACAGCACAAAACAAATACTTTGCATTTTCAAAATTAAAATTCTGGAAGAGGCTCTAAACCTAACACCAAACATTTATGCAACTTGAATTTTAACCATCTTAAACATCCTTAATCTTCATCATGTTTAGTACATTACATTTCTTTGACAACTAATCAATCAAAGGCATCATACCTTCTGTAAAGCTGCCAATTTAGTGTCATTTTGCCCTCTCTCAACAATGATTTATTTTCTGCAGAAACTTCCTTGTTTATTTTATATATGTATATTTTTTATATATAAAAATACAGCAGAACAGCTAGGGAAATAAGAAAAGCAAAGCAGCCAACACAATATTGCATTACTCAGGACTGTCAAGAAGAAATCCATGGATCCACAGCCTCCAGTCAACAGATCACCAAGGGCATCCCAGCAGCTCAGTGCCCGACAAAGGAAAGCAAAGAGTTGGCTCTAAAAGGGCTAAGAAGCTCTGGAAACAGGCCATCAAAGACCCAACAGCAGTAATAAGCTCTTCTGAATGAACAGAGAGGAGCATTTAACAGTTCTGGCAGAGGAAAAGCAGGAGACAATTTTGAAATACAGCCTGATAGTTATGCTCAGTGAGGATAGCAGTACCAAAAATAAAACCATGGAGTACATAACTATTTGTCCATGACCTGACATAAATGTCATAAAAGATAAAGGAGTAGTGGAAAGAGATCAACATTAAAAACTAACACAAGCAGCAGCTTAAAAACTACTCAGGAAATGCCAGTTTCAAAATCACAGCAAATCTCCCCCAAACAGGAAAGCAAACATCAAGGGATGCCCCACCACAAGCAGATGTCTCCAGGGGAATTCTGCCTAGCAGAAAGGTAGATCCTTCTGTCAAGTTCTGCTCTTCTCAAAAGCACAGGGGTTTTCAAAACAAGATTGATTTCCTTAATGGGAACAACAGCACAGACTAATTCCATTATTTTCAATGGAGCTGAATTTGAAAGGTCTATTCACGTGTAATGGTGCCTTCTGGGGAAAAGGCAACAAGGAATCAATTCTACAAACCACGGTGATTGAGGCCATTTAAAAAACAACAAAAACAATCAAACCTTTCACAACAATTCAAAGAACCATCGTCTAAAGCATCTGATAGCCACAGAAGCAGCTCATCCTTGCTGCAGCACATCTCCATCCCGGTGGTCCCACATGCCCGCAGATACTCTGAGTCAACAGCTGCTGCCTACAAGGTTTCACCTTCCTCTCCAGAAAGCTTCAGGGCAAGGAATGCTGACCCGGGACCTACCCTGGCTAAGTGGCTGAGTTAATGGTTGCTGGGCCACCACCCCTACAGGCACCCTGAGAAACGGCAGGAAGGGGGTGAAGAACAGCCTGAAATAATGCTTGGAAGCAAGTTCTGCCAACACTGACTGGTAGCTGATATAAAGATATACCCAGCCTACAAGCCTCCCCCTCAGCGTTAAAGCAAAACCATCCCACACCATGGCAGCACTGCTCTCAATCATCTTTAAGAAGAAACAAAGTGTTTCAAATCTGAGGCTCTGAATGAATTGTGAAGAGAGGAGGGTGTAGGGAAGGAGGGTTTCCACCTGCGGGTAAAGCTTACAGCTGCTCTTAAACTCAGTAGCAGAAATCTGTGCTGAAAAATAATAAAACTCTAAGTTCAAACACATGGTTAGGGAGGATATCTAGGCACACAGCAACTCTCAACTCTTACAATATTTTTTTAAAGGCTATTCATAAATTTCACCAAAACCTTCCGGTTACCTTGGCAGTATCCCTGCCAAGCTGTTAAGCAGTGCTGTTAGATTTGGGTGGGTTACAGAGTGACCTTTTCACACCACATTAGTGGCCATAATTTGCTGAACTAATATTTCCTCCTGCTGCTTTTGAGTATATCAAATGACTTTTGAGCTACCGCTCAAGTCTTAAAAGCTTCTTACAATCCGCTCTAGAGTCAGCTCTAATTCGGTGTGCTGGACACAGAAATCCTACAGCACCCTGCAAGCCTTTGAGACAAAAAGTTCTGCCCAAGTTTTACATTTGACTGCACTAGCACGGAGAAAATAATATTAAGTGGCCCAATGCTCTAGTAGGTCCTAAAAGGACCACAGGTACCTTCCATTTGGTTCTTGAAGTTACACTGCATACCTCTTCTTCAGAAATTCTTGTAGCTCCAATTCAACTCTTTATGAGACTTCAGTTAAACAATTATATTCTTACCCTGTGCAATTGGAGACCCAAAGCTCTGCACGGAAGCTGTAAAGTACATACCTTCTCTGCAATAAAACATATCAGCAGTCCGAGTTTAAATATTTTCCTCAGTTCTGATCATGTTTTGGGTGTTCTTGCGAACATCACAAAGAAACAGCAATTCCCCCACCCCAAGTCAACCCCATGAGACACTGTCGCAGGCAACTGTGCCCTGCCCTGCCCGTCCAACAGCAAGGTTAGTCAAGCCTAGAAGAAATAGTTATTAGCTGCCTGTGAAAGGATTAGCGAGTAACATCCTAGAGCTGGACATCAATGAGTGGAAGGAAGACAGAGAAACTATCAGATATTAATCTAATAAAGAAATACACAAGTATTTATAAACTCATCTCATACTTACCCCCCATATGCAGTCTCTATTCTACGTAGCTCAGGAAGCACTTTACAGAAGCAGATTTGTCATCTATTAACAGGTGTAAGGCAACGTTGCTCTGACTTCCAAGGTCCTGGACCACTGCGCTGGCAGGTGACATGTCCCCGCAGTTATTTCTCCTTCCTCTTATTCTAATGAATCTTGTTTACTCCGCTCCTGTGCACCTCCAGACAAAAATGGCCCTTCAGCTACTGTACATCTTATTTGTCCTTGCTTCTGCAATAAGCACTCACATCAATGAGTGTTTAAAACAGTGCAAAATTCAAAAGAAACTCCCCTAGGTGGTCTATGCATACAAATAAGTATATATTTTGCTTTTTTCATAAAAAGACACCCTGCAGGTTTCAAGCTTCTCTCACTGCAAGAGATATTCTCAGGCAACAATGCTGATTTGGTGTAAGCTGATCCGTATCACTGAATCCTGCCTTTGTTTTTGGCAGTCCCCTTTCAAGGTGACTAAATTAAAGTGAAAGTACAGTTCCAGGCAGCCCAACAAGGGGGCAAGGCTGTTTTGCAAAATCTAAAAGGCTAAATAAGATGAAGCAGACCTTCAAGCTAAAGAATTAGCTCATAAAAAACCCCAAACAAACCACCACCAACATCCATGCTGCTCTAAGAATGTCGCCAGTAGTACTGGAACTAGGAAGAAAGAACTCCAGCCAAGAGAAACCAACACCAAACCTCCTGAATCAGATTCATTGAAAACACCTCACACTCAGTGGTCAAGGGTATGGGTAGTTTAAGAAGCTGCTTCCTCAGTGACCCTGATTTGTATGAACACAACTGCTTCAGATCATGTCGAGCAATACAACGGGTCAGCCCAAAACACATGGCTTGCCACTGACCCCAGCACTCCCAAAGACAGTACACAAGGTGCATATAAACAGGGGGATGAAAAAAATGTACCTGCATTCATTTTAAGTGTATCAGCTTGAAATTGCTAAGAAAAAATATTTGCTGTCTGCACCTGTGTGAAATTGAGATTGTGGCTGTAAGTGCTCTCAACACTATGTAAGCTATGGCACCAATATATTGATCACTGAAGGATGTTCAGCAGCTCTGTTAAAATGCAACAGCGAAGAGCAAATTTCCTAATCCAACACGACTCCAAAAATGATCTGATGCATCCCTCCTCCACAGCAAAACAAGGAATTGTCAATATGGGGACCTGTGTACATCCTGAACTAAAATTTCAGCAAATTAGCCCACGCCCTGCACAAACACTGGCCACACGTAATGGGTGGATGCACACTAGTCTAGAGCTACTAAAGCATATTTTCATTTTTTTCATATGGTAAGTCACCTCAGATAGAGGTGTTCTTTACATCCGTCAAGACTGTCCCTTACACCGCACGTGAGCCTTTCAGTTTGTCTGCAAACCGTATCCTTCAAACGACGTGGCAAGCAAAAGACCCAAAGTAGCCTTCGCAAGTCACTGCTGGATCTTCACAGCACTGTAATCTCAGCAGGAGACCTGGAAGCAAAGTCTCCAGGTGCAGCATCTCCTCCTCCTGCCAAAACAGACTTCTGGTGTTGGAGTTGCCTCAGCAGCTTCTGGCTCGACACATCCTGCAGCCCAGCCCTCACACCCGCCAGCTGCCCTCACCTGCAAGAACTCTTCCAGCCTTGAAGAAGCTGGGGAGTAAAACCACTGCACGACCACCTCCACTGCCCAGAAGGAAGTAAATCAGGCCATGTGACCAGAACGTTAGTTAGAGAGCTGAGCACCAACAAAGGCAGAAGAGGAACTATCTGGGTCACAGTATGCTAACAAAGCACGGCAAAGCTTCAGAGCCAGCGGCAGGACCACGGGGAGAGGCCCAGGGAGGTATGTTGCCTACTCTGCAACGAGCACGCCTTACAGACTCAAGGCCAGACTGCTGCAAACTAAAATAGCTGCTGCATAAAAGGCACAGCCAGCTCTGCATATTCAAGATGAGAGCAGAGATAGATGATGAGATTCTCTATGCTATGCACAAAAGCCAAAAATCACCAGTGCATTTACAGTTCAATATTCTCCTAATCCCATCTTTATTTCTAGTGCATAAATAAAGCTCATTACAAATTATTTTCTTCAGAAACCTACTAGCAACCCAAAATAATTCATGAATGTGCTGTTTGCATTTATACATCCTTGACACCCACAGTAAACATCAAAACAAGGAATTCAGTCAGTCACATTGGTTGTAATACATAATTTCTCTTTTCTCTGCGGATTCTGTCACAGCTACACCCAGAAAACTCCTTCAGCAGCATCTTTCATGTTATCAGGTATATGTATATCTATATATACAGGCACACATGTTCACTTTATGGGGACTCTTCTCAGTCCATCTTGCTTTTCAACATGAGCAAAGGCATTTTGTGACAACACATGTACACATATTGAATATTTAAGAAAAAAAATAATAGAGCAAATGTTTTCCTTCTTAGTCTTGACCAAGCACAAAGCCACCTGCTCTCTTTGTTCCATTATTGCACAGTGCCTCCTCACTTTCGGCACACTACACCCTTTGCCCACCAGCTGCAGTGAACTGTGCAGCTCTGATGTCCATGCACATGTCGGGGATGGCAGCAGGGATGCTGCCGGTGGAGGAGTTGAACAGCACCGCAGCCTTTCCCAGATGGCAAGACCTGGAGCCTCTGCCAGCCCGGGGAGGGGGCTGGTATGGGATACTACCATCCCATCCACATGCTGGGTGACTCCCTCCCTGCGCTCAGGGGACAAGGTCGACACAGCAGGACTCGCTTTGCTTTCAGCACTTCCTTCCTTGAACGCTGAAACTGGACAGAGACTTCAACAAACAAATTTAGAGACAGAATTCCCCTTTTTCTTAAATTACTATTATTACAAGACCACACATGCACACACACACACACCCCCCGGGAACGCATCACCACACAGAGCAAGGACAGAAGGAGAAGCACAGCCAGCTGTGCAGTGGCTGTGCGACTCGCACCACAATACCAATGGAACATAGGCAGGGTCCCTGCCCGGCACGCGGGCCGTTGCAGGGAAACACGCTAACCAGCCTCGGCGCCTCTACTACCGTCTGATGACAACTAGGCACAGCGGATGTGTATAACCTCTGAAGCATTTTTAGTCACAGTATATCTTTAGCACAGAACACAATGCAAGTATTAGGCAGCAAAGCTGTGGCAGGTGACAGCTGATCAGACACAGGAGATGCTGGGGAGGAGGAAAGGATGCGCAGCGGTGCTAGAGAAGCTCCACACACCCCTTGGGCTGCACTGTAGGTGAGGCTGTGGCCAGTGAGGAGGAGTTGGCTCAAGTCAAGGTGGGTGCCAGCCCACCGTGGAGCCAACAGTGGGGAGCTCCCAGTGCTGCTGCACTTGCCCCTTCACAAAGATTACCAGCGTAACAGCAACAAGACCCATGCAGCTCCCAATGGCTCTCACGGGCACCTAAATATGTCGAAACCAGATCTCTTGCTTTCCCAACACCCAACAACATCCAAGTTAGCAGCTCTGCAGGACCCGATCTGGCCACCTTAGAGAAAGTGACTGTCACAGCCTGAGCAGCACCAGAACCCCCTTTCTGAGGGCTTTGTGTACGGCAAGAATCAGACACAAAGAGGAATTCTTATTACCTGCTCCGTGCTGAATTAGACATACACAACCCCCCTGACTGCACACACAAGGTAACATTAAGCATCATGAATTTTCTTCAAAAGAAAACACGCATGTCAACCCTTCTCATTCAACCAGGAGAACTTTCCTGCTTAGTTCCTGAATGCCAGTTATTTTATACAAAATTCAATGTTTGGACTGAGCAGTATGGCAATTTATGGGGAAAAAAAAAAGAGAGAATACTGCATTTAACACATTTGGAAATACAATTAGTCAAATACAACTTCACAAATAAGTTGTCCCTCTGCCCCCAAAATAAAGAGAGAAAAACTAGAGTGCAAATTTAGGAAACCAAGAATAAGGCTTGGAAACCTGCCACTAATAGAAAAGAATGGATATGGCTTATGAAATAACCCCACCGTTTCTGTGTATAATCATTATTTCCAGTTTGGCCTCCCAAAATTAAATTGGTTTTAATCTTCCCTGCTAAACTGGCACAACATTGACTTCAGCTTTTTGGTGTCCATTTGTTCTACCACATGACATCACGAGATGCCTGCCAATAACAGAGAGATGCCTAAAAGCCTTGAAATTCTTGGCTTTGGGACTCCAGGTTTTCTGAGAACTGTTAATTTACTTTGGCTTAAATCCTAGATTTTGGCTCCACTTGAGAAAAGTATTTCTCACGCAGTAATTAAACTTGTAGTGGACAACACTGAAGCAATAGAAGACAAGCTCCAAAAAGACTATGTTGTCTAGTCACGTCTTTCTGAGGTTTCTCTTCTTGCAGCCACGCAAAGAAAGCAGTAAAGAAGCTGTACACCAGTAGTGCAGTTTAAGTTCTAATTAGACAATTAATGAAGAAGAAATGGCATTTGTTAGACAAAACTTTATAAATTTTTACAAAATTGGAGAAAGCCTAGCTGTCAGTTAAAAAACAGCCTAAACTCAGCCCATGTAAAACGCAGAACAAGCCATTCAACTTTACAGCAGCAGCAAAATTACCTTTTCCAAAGCAGCGCTTCATGGGGTCTTGGCGGCATCCTTCTGGTGGTGCAAAGCAGGAGAAGCCTCACCTCTCCCACCCGTGCAGGGACTCTCCTTCAGAATATGATAAAACCGGGGGACAGCACAAAGACAGCGTCTTGACCCTCAAAACCATCAGGATACAGGTCCCTGGCCTGCTCCTTCCCCAGAGCTTACCGGGAATTTGGCAGTATTTCCCTGCACTGCTCAGGGAGCAGGAGAACAGAAATGGCACAAGACTGCAAGTTCAAACACATTACAAAATAGTCTGCAAAAATAGCTGGGCCTTGTAAGAAATATACTTCTCCATGGAAACCACCAGACGCTCTGAATTCTGGCAGACTAGAGAAAACGGGTTTGTATTATTAAAGGAAATGTCTATGTATTTGGGCTTTTATAATTCTAACCTGCAGAAAGAGAAGAGCAATTGCTGGTCCCCAGAACAGGTCAGCTGAACTTCCTACACCCTTCCCTCTTCTGTCTCTCCTCATCCACCGACACCGCGATCCCCAGGGGACAGAAGGATGGGCGGGGGGGTGTACTTTGCAGGTCTCTGCAGTGCTTTTAATTACAGAGACAGACTGGAAAGAAGCAAGGGGGGGGGGGGGAAGAAAAAAGAAAAAAAAGACACCCTGGGGTTTGAAAACACCTGTCCATACAAATAAGACACCTCCGCATATTTAGGTGCAGAAAGAGGCAAAGCAATGCTTCTGTAATACATTAATGAACGTGACGTATACATTTCAACATCTGTGTATTCCAAACCTCTCACACTCGAGCAAGTGCAAGATAAGCCATTACTATTCTCTCCCTCACCATAAACAGTTTCCACTTTGGATGCCAGGTGGGGAACTATAGATTAATTAACTCCCAACTGGCATTGATGGGATAATTATACTCGCCTGTCTCTGGATTTCGCTACCTCCAGCTGAACTGCCACACCAGAAAGCAAATCCTAACCATGAACCTCCACTTCTCCGCTGTATCCCAACAAGGCACTGACCTCTTACCTGCAGAGGCTGGGATACACAATTCAGAAGAACTTAATAGAATATTTTTAAAGAAATAAAAGTGCTGCAGCCTCAAAACATGAAAGGGATGGGCTACAAAGGAGCACTCACATAGAGAGCAATTATATTTTTGATATCTAATGGTTCTGCCTCAGGAAGCAAGAGCTGGCTAGCATCAAACTGTATAAAAGAAAGGATTATGGGCTCACGAAAAAAGAATGCCATTTTGATTTAAAACCCAGCAAAGCATAGTGCAGACTTGTTATTTTAACTCAGAGCGCTTAATTCCTATAACGAGCCAGAATGCTATTAAGGATGAAAAATACACGAAATACTTACGGTACAAGAAATTAAAAGTAACCTCAGTTTTCATCAGTGGCTGTTCACCAAACAGGCCATTCTTGGCTTCTCAAAACCGTCTTGTGCTTGCACAATACACAAAATTTCAGCAGGAAAAAAAAATAATAACAAAAAAAAAAGTTTAAATTCATTTCTGAGAACCTGCTACTCCACAGCATTTCCCAAGGCCAGTTTATGATAACTCCCACCCAAAGGAGTCCAAACCTTCCTGATAACTTCTACCATCTGAACCCTCCTTGTGACTTCCCAACCAGCATCAAAAGCAGCTCCCGCTGGCCTTTCCGTGATTTCATACAGTGCCATGTACACTGGTGCCACAGGTACCGTAGTCAAGTTTTTAAAATAAATTCTCGGCATCTAATCCCCAGTCCTAGCAATCATCATCATGGGTGAAATCCAGAGTTTGCACAAAAAGAAAAAGATTTAGTTCTTCCTCAATTCAAGAAATTAAAGGATAATCCCCAATTATTCTGAATACTTTTCTAGTCTAGCATCTCAATTTGCCATTTTACTTTTATAGTAGGCCTTTTGGTGGTTTTGTTGTTTGTTTTTTTCTGGTTGTGGGTTTGTTGGGTTTAAGTGATTTGTGTCCAGAGAATTTAGAAATTATGCAAAACTGATTGCTGCTCCCTATTTTAAAGAAAGAGTATGTTAAGTGTGCCTAGTTCAAAAGAAGCAACATGCAATATGATCAACTAAAAATATATAAATATGCTCTTTCTGCAGTAGTCCATTAAAAAAACCCCAAAACCACAGTTCTAACAAGCAGATATGGAAGTGTTCTCTACAGCACTTGCACCATCATCATAGCAACATGTGACAGTAGTCAAACACGAGAAACATGGAAAACAGGCCAAGGCACAACACAGGACTGGAGAACTACACCCATGCTAAAATGTGGTGCTTTGGGGAGGGGGAGCAGTGGCACAGGTTGGCTGCAGGCACCTGGGGAACTGCAGCCACCAACAGCCATGGTGGGATGCCTGCCTTGCGGCGTTCCTGCCCAGCACTGCTTGCATGGTCCCACCTGGAGCAAGTTTCCTCCTGGGGTTGCTCCCGGCAGCAACAGCCGTGTGAAAGGCTTTTGGAGCCAGCGTGGGACTGCTGGCCTCTGCACCTGGGGAGCAATTCCCTCCAGCTGAGCATTGTTCCTAGCATGAAGCAGCCAAAGCACAGCACAGGGCATCACCCCGCACTGCACACGGAGCACCACAGGCTGTGGAGAAGTGTAAGGGAAGGGGACATCTGTCCGTGACTGATGTCCCACCAAAAGTTTTTTTAAAGTTTTTTTAAAGATTTTTTTCAGATCCTACATTTGACCCAAATCTCCCTGCCAAGTTTTTGTGCTGTCACAAACACTTTTTGATCTAGTTTTTTCTCCCACCTTCCCCATGGTTACATGTGAATGCCCTCCAGGAACAGAAGGAAAAACCTGGGTACCCTGGCAAGGCACTGGGAACCCATCAGCGTGGCGACATTCACCTCCTTAAGGAACTGCAGCAGTTAACGAATGGTTACAGTGGTTAAAAATAAAAATCAGAATTATTTATTTTTTTAATCTAAATAAGTCACTGTCTACACTATCTCCTAAGGCCCCCCAACTCCTGATAACATTCCTGAGAGGTGAAAGGAGTTTTGATGTCTGAGTGGGTTTATGCTTGTTGAGAGAAGCTAAGTCAAAAGCCTAGCACATCTTTCTTCCCATCCTCACCTCCCATTCATATAAATGCTTTTTTTTGTCTTTTTCAGCTGCAGTTTCGGACCCACAAGACACCGACTGAGATGTGTGCCCTCCCACTCAGAGACAGGCCAAAGATTGGCATTTCCAAGCTTTTTAACACAATCATATCATCAGACTTCAGGTACTCGTACTTGCCCCCAGTTCCCAAGGGAAAGACTTTCTCCAAGATGTCTCTTCCACCCCCTTACGCAAGAGCAAAGCAGCGTGAGGTCTGACTGCCAGAGACAGCCACCCCAGCCCCTCAACTGCCAGGTGGAGAGCAGTCTGCCTCTTCCCAAGAGCAAAGCCCTGATCACTATACATTTTGGAGGCTCTATCTAGCATGCTTGAAGTCATTCCCAGTCAACAGAGACCCGAGTAGAGACACAAAGCCTGCTAGCAAAGGGCATGCTTGTCCTGGACAACAGCAAGGCTGTGGAAGGATGCCTTCCTTGGGCTCAAGGCTATACAAGGATGCTGGATAGCCAGTCCAGCTTGGCTGTCTCCATCCTGGGGGCTGTAGCACAGATACAATAAACGGAGTTTCTTTGACGTGACACGTGCTCACAAAGACCTGAGCAGAACTGGCACCCCAGCCACCTCACAGCTGGGGTCTCAATTTAAGCAGCTTTGGTTGAATCCCGGCTAGCAGTACCGCCCAGCAGATCGGCCATACCCCCTCACATCTTCAGCCCCGGGATCAGGGAAAAGGGCATGAGCTGCAAAGCAAGCTCCAGCTCAACAGAGCCCACCACAGCTGCGGGTAGCACTGGGACTTAGCTGGTGTCAGCAGGCCCTTCAACACATGGCTGAAAGTTAGGTGGCCTCTGAGCATAATAAAATCAATGATCCCTACCTTGCAGCACACAGGCACGAGGGAGGGTAATAAATGCCAGTTGCCGAAGACTTTACCATCAACAAGTTGGTGACATTCTCTCAATATGTTATCCAGCATCTTCACCTAAAGGAGCAAACACTACACTGCAAAAATTTGCCCAGCTTTTCAACAGTGGATCAGGTCAGGGGAAAAAAAACCCAAACAAACAAAAACGTAACACAAAATCAAAACGTTTCTTCCTGTGCAGAAGGACCTCTTGACAACAGTGGTGCAAGCAGAAGCAGTACGGCTTGTGGGCTCTCCTCCAGCAGAGCTTATGGCTCATCATAATAGCAATGCTTTTTCTACTTTATGTTGTGCTAGGGCTGACTTGCAAATGGGGCTAAGATGAAACACAGGACCATGATTTTTTTTTGCTTAAGCAATCACTCTCAATTGTGTTTGAAACGTCACATTTTTGTTAGGTAAGCTCCAGATAAATACACTGGTAGATAGAGAAATAAATACAGTGGCAATGGTTAACAAGCCACCTTTGGACAAGATTGATAATCCAAGTTCCTCTGTGTGTCAAAAAAACCAATACCGTAACGTGCACATGTTCTTCTTCACGAAGAAGAAAGATTACCTCCTACCATACCTCATCTATCCCAGCCCACTCCATGCCCCCCAAAGCACCATCTTCACCTGTCTGCTAACAGGCTTTCCACAAAAATCCCATCTCTTCCATGCTTAATAAAAGCAGTATAGAAAAATTCATTAAAAAGGTTTCTGTGAAAAACTCAGGAATGGTGTCAATGACAGAACAAAAAGTGTTCTGGTGAGAGCTACAATACAAAATGCTGCTTAATTTCTGTTGCAAAATAATAGCTATATTTCCTTAGGTGACACCTCTTGCCAACGGTCTGTGTTGCCATCACTTTCTCTTTTTTATAAATCCTCCTGAAAACCCAATCTCTGAAACCTTACGTTAAATTATCCAAAGGAATGAAGCAAGAAAACATCAAATTATTACATTAAAAAAATATAAAATTTAACCTATCAGAAAACCAAGTCAGCTAAGAGCCATTTAAGTAACTCCACTCCCTTTTCCCTTCTCTCCCTTTCCTTATCCCGTGTCTCAGATCCCGAGCCCAGAGGCCGCTGGAGCAGGAACCTGCCCATAGCACACCACCATGGCTGGTCCCGAAAGGCTTCTGGGCACCTTCACAGCTCAGGAGGGCAGAAGGTAGGTGAAACACAGCCCGCCTTCCGCATGGCTCTCCCAGGCACTGCACCAGCCAAATAAAGGTTTTCAGCACCTGAACACTTCATACAAACTTACCCAACCCTTTCAAGCACCTCTACAGTTTCAAACAGTGGAAAAACATTGGGGAAGGACAAAGATTCACACAAATAGGTGTTCTGCAGGCAGTGGGCACCTCTGCCCACTGGGGTCCACCTGCCCTCCCCCACCTGGCTCAGCCATGTGGCCTCGGAGCACATGCTCAGCCAGGTTGAGCTCTGCAAAAGCTTGTCCAGGACCCATTCCCCTCCTACAGGAGATGTGTTTAAGCTGGGACAACACACGGTCGATGGATCCATCTGCAGACAAACCATCTTTTGGGCTTTTACAGCTTAGGAAGCTTTACAACTCATGTAAAAGCAACATCTTGGATTTTTTTATACTGTTTAAAGCTCTATTTTTATAGGCTCACAGCGTATGACAGTACTACAGCTCAAACTCTGTTGTGCCACGTGGATGAAAGGTTTGCAAGATTAGGCACACTGCTTCATCACCTGCCCATCCACACAACACAAACACCACCCAGTTCGCTTTGTGCTGAGGGAAACTCTTCAGATACACATTTCAATAGTCCCCGACATTTAGTCATGTGAGGATTTAGCCATAGAGCTAGTAACTCGCCTTTCACTGACCTGTATGTGCAAACTTGAACTGAAAACATTTTTTTCCTCATTTTAATCTAATTTAATTAAGAGGCAGGTGCCTGCTGCAATCCCGCAGGGCACATTTATATACTCACACTGACGTTACAGAGGTTCCCTACCATCACGGCTGCACAAGCCAAATCCGGCTTGCCAGCTGTGCAGGGCAGCCGTCATCTCTCCCCAGCCTTTGTGGCAGAGCAAAAAACTGGTGCAGACTCACGTCCTGCTGAAGGACCCAAAGCTGAGCACTTGGGTCCCAACCCCACTGGAGGGAGGGATGGAGGGACAGCCACCTCCTTGCCCTGGAGGAATGGGTGGCAGCTCCCAGCAGCCATCCCCAGGGTAATTCATGCTGCTACGGCTGCCCGGAGCGAAGCGGCGCTGCAGGGTGGTGGCCACAGGCTGCTGGGGTCCAGTTTGGCTGCAGTAACTGGTTTTCTTCACAACCGGTCCCCTTGCAGGAATAATTCAAAGCATTAGCTGACCAAACACAATTTGCATATTTCCAATGTCCAGAATTAAAACCACCACGGCCAAAATAAAACATGTCTGGGAATGACACACGATTGATGCCAAGGAGAGCAAAAGAGGGCAGGGAGGAGCAGGGTGAGAAAGAACCAGAAATGGCAAGCTGGAGCAGCTCAGTTACCTGGGAGATACACCCCTCTCCAGGCAATACGATCTACTATTTTCTCAGGCTAATATGATGTCAAATCCCAGAACCGCATGAAGGTTGTTCAGTTAAAGGGTCTGCTTCCAGAGATCAAGAGATCTCAGCATCTACTGAACTCGGCATGAGCCATATTCACATGCACAGCTCATTGATAAAAATAATGCCCAGCTCCTCAGCCAGTGCTTTTCATCTGTCAGTCCAGACACACGGCAGGACTGGGGAGGATGGCATCATTAGCTCCATTTTACAAACTGCAAAGCTAAGGCAGTGAGCTAACATGACTTGTCCAAAATTCATCCTTGCAGAGGCAAGGAGAGGCAGCCCAACAGGCCAGAGCCCTTTTTCACCATTTTATGCTCTGGGTTACACCCCTTGATGCCCAGGACACGGCACAGTTCACTACATGGACACGCTGCCAGGAGCTCAGACCATTTTGTAGCCAATTTGTAATAGATTTGAAACCCTCTGAAGTCAAAGCAAGTATTTCCCTGAAACCACATAACTGCAAGCTTTTTTCTTTTTCTTCTTTAAAAGTATTAAAGCCAAGAATATTCATCATTGTTGCGTCCACTCCTTGGGAGGGTGGGTAGGTGTTCAGCGCCAAAGGTATAATCAAGCGCTCAGATAGGCTTAGGAGTTTTAAAACGAGACATCTGTAATAAAAGCAATCACAGTCAACAAACTACTAAGAAGAGCAGTAATGGGATTATCTGTCAACACAAACAAAAGGATAAATACGAGCAAAACCACCAGTCCTGAAACCCAATTCTCGTGTATTTAATCTGAGACTATGGCAGGGAGATTAAAGAACCCGGGGATCAAATAAAAAGTTATTGATTGTAAAATTCTTGCTTTAGATAAAATATTTGCTTATGGTTTAAGCTAACCAGTGTACGAAATGTACGGTAGCAGGTAATTTAACTACAGACACCAAAGAGACTGCACCATCGCCATCGAGCAGCCGACCACCGAGGTACAAGTCGGGCACCAGCACTGAAGCTCCTGTTCACCCTCGCCCTCTTCCAGGTGGGAAACTTCTCTCCCTTTGCCACATTCAAGCAGTAGGAAAAAAACCCCAGGCCACCTCCAAATAACAATGTAGCTGAAGGCAAACACACAGCTGCATTCAAATCCCCCTTTCATTTTGCCAGCTTTACTTGTGTGAACAAGGCCAAAGCTGAAACACCCTCCTTCAGAGCCTCAGGACCAGGAAGCCCTGAAACTGCAATCTGCAACAACCCGCACCACATTAGAGGCATGCTAAAGCAAAGAGCGACTGATCCTTGGATGTCTCTGCTCCTGACGCTCCCCTGAAGTCTGCCTTTTAAAGCACAGCACCGCTTGTCTTGCCTCTCAAACATGGTAACATGGGGTTTGGCAGGAAAAGCACCGCTGGGGCATTTGTGCGTGCTGGCAGGTGAGCAGAGGCACACACCCATGCACATACGTGCACACACCCATGCGCATACGTGCACACATGCGTGCACAGGCACCGCCTCGCAGGCGGCAGCAGAGCTCGGGGAGGGAAGGCAGGCATGGTTTTATTCCTCCCACTCTGTCACAGCAAACCTTGCCAGCTGCCCTCTTACCTTTCATATGTTCAGCACAGCTGCCAAGGCTCAATCCAGATGAAAAGTCTGAAGCATGACACAGAAGCATCTACCCCACTTCCCTTTCAATCTAATTACCGGATTCACCTGAGCACACGTAGGAGGGAAGAGAGGGGGCCCGGCAGCATGAAGATGCTGTGGCAGCTCCCAGTTAATTTGATGGGGCCCGACTTCTGACCCAATTACAGCCCAACATTCGGGGACTGGCAGAGCTATTTTCACCGCTGATGACCCTACTGCCCACCTGGATGACTGATTCTGAGAGCTTGCAGCACCATGGCTCATTTCTTAGGGCCAGCACCCTTGTTTTTTGCTATCAATGAGGAGATCCTCATTTACTTAACAAAGTGGGATCAGGCCTTTGTTGCACAGAAAGTCTCAGTGATGCCTACAAAGCCAGTAGCAGTCACTGGGAAGGCTTCCTCAGGTAGGGGTACCTGCCCGTGTCTCGTATAAACAGGAGACTTATTTCCCTACCCGTGCTCTGCCCTAGAGCAACAGACACCCCAATGCTATCTCCCCACAGCAGGATTTCTGACTCCCCCCATCCTTTTAGGAAACTGTTCCCTCTTTTTACACAAACATCTGAAGCCCACTCTAATCTCTCTGTGTGTGACACACAGCGCTACAAGCTCCGGAAGAAGAGTATATCACAGACCAGACGGCTCCATATGCATTTTTCATCTTACATGACTGTGCCCCTCCACACATGACCGAGGAGATTTTCTGCAAACAGTTCAGCTATCCACCTAATGCTTACTTAATGGAAGTGTTTTCAGAAAAACACTACAAGAATTTTCAAATAGAAACAATTAGCATTCACAGTAATTTGCATCTACTTTTCCCCATTTCTAAAGCAGCATGTTCTGCTTTAATATTAACCCCTGCTCGCTCATGAAAGCCCAGTGCAGGGGAGTTAGCCACACAACTCCCATTAGAGACTACAGGAGCAATTCAGTTCAATGGTGAAAAGATTACATGGCAATGCTTGAAACTTGGGTGGACTACCCTTTGTTTTTAAGCATCCTGCGTGTCAGCAAAATGAGCGGCTTCCATCATGCCACAGCTATTTTCACCAGCGCTCTTTTATTTCCTAATCCGTTCTCCTATGCATCCACAAACCTCGGCAAGGGACTAGCGATGGGATTTACAAGAGCAGTATTCACCAAATCACTCCCCCCTCACCTAAGGTGCCCTGAATGCACGACGGGCTGAGAGCAGAGCAGCCAAGCTCCTCTGGAGGCTGGAAGGAGCCCAAGTGCCTGGGGTGGGGAGGGGGATGGAAAGGTTTCATTAGCCTGAAGTTATGATCCAAGCTCATTTTGAAAGCCAGCTATCTTGTGAACATTTACATCTCAGAAATCACGGTGTACACCTTTACACTGGAAAGCCTGAGTTTTCCAAAATACAAAACAGCATGTCCTACCCTTGAGATTTTGCAAAATAACAGAACATTAATACCTCTCTCGCTCTGTGGATCGTATCTCTGAAGACACATCATGCCTTGTGCTCACAAGATAGTTTGTGGCCCAAGCGGGTCGGCCCCTGGGGTAGGCACCATTTCCTACACCTACATCACGTAGAAGGTGAGCAGATGGGGACGAGAGGAAGTGCAGAAAAATTCCCATGAAACAAGACAGTATTTGCAAAGGTGCCCAGGAGAGTTACAGCTCAATCAACACGAGATGAGCATACTCTATGAGGTAAAGAAGAAAGGGAACAGCTTCTTATTAAAACACAGCGTCTTTTTTGCTGTCTAGCACAGAGCTCCACAAGATAGCGGGTTTTTTTCCCCCTTTTCTAAAACCCTGAAGAATTCCATGGAAAAAAAAGTCCAAGTTTAAAGACTCCACATGTGACAGCATCTAAGCAGAGACCACTTGTGCAATGCGGTGCTGTCCCCTGTGTACACACACTGCTATTCAGTCTTTAAGAGATCACATACTTCTTTTCCTCCAGGACCCCTGCCTCCTTCAGCTCGCTGGTTTGATGGGAAGCAGCAAGTGATGCAAAACAAACGGGAAAAGTCTTGTCAATCTCTGCCTGATTTGGTAACAAGTCCTGTCGGCAGTGTTGGCAGGGCAGATTTGGATTTACACTCCTTTTACTGAAATACCCGAGTTTTGTAAACAAGATGGCTGGTGTGCAGTGAGTAGACAGAAATACAAGGAGGATCTGGATCGTTCAGGCGATGGTCTGGATTATTCATGATGAGCTCAGTGGCTAGGTATAAACCCCTAACCACTTACTGAACGCTACCCAAAGGGAAGGGACACACATAATCAACAAAATACTGGGTTGTTTAAGCCATTACCATATAAACTGTACTACTGAAGGATTTCTGAGAGATCCCCTTTGCAAAATATATTCTTTTAATGCAGGTGTTGAAGGCCTTTTTGGGTAAGAAGGCTTTTGTTTGTTTTTTAAGGATAAAGAAAGCCAGGTATTACTAATTTCCTGAAACATGTCTGGCATCAGTAAGATGCATAACAGACTGAACAGCGAAGGTCCTGTTGTCAACTTCTTCTGAACAAGGTAAATGCAACAGGTCCGAGCTAGTGATAAATGAATTCCAGGGCATGGACTGTTGACAGCACACTGAAAGACTCCCCCCTTGCCTTCTGCTCCCTAAGACAATTTCCAAGCCTGTAGGCAAGTAGTAACTCCAGCAATCTCAAATGATGCAACTGTGCATAAGAGAAAGGATATATTTTATCATCATCCAAGCAGCTAACCACAGGAACTTGGTAACATATCCATATACGCACTCCTGCTGCAGAGGAGCCTGCAGAGCACAAACACTTCTTGCATATTTTGACTTGACTGTTTCCTCCACACAAAAATAAATACAGTTAAAGATAAACCTCAGGAAGAGGTAAAACTAAGTATCACACCAGGTTTTGCAAACACCTTTCTTTGCCTACTGCTTGGTCTAAGACATATCCTGTTAAGTTACTATACCACCAGAAAGATGAGGGTGCTAACAGGGTTTCTATTTTCCACAGACACAAAGCTCCAAATAAAGCTACCCTCTGAAAGCTGCTCCATGCTCTTCTTTTTTTCCTGTGAGCTCAATTAAAGATCTGCTCAACCTGGCTACATACAAAATTCAGTAGCCTGTAGGACTTTGAAATGGATTATAACCTGGTGTGCAACAGCCACTGGATCATTAATACTCTACTTCAATGTAATGTTTAAAAACTATGCAAGAACTGAAAATTAGATCCTCCTCCACCAGTTTGGTTTGTACACTGTACAAAGTTGCATCTGAAATGCTTCAAATTGCCACCAGCAGCTACAGAGAGCGCGGTGCAGTGCCACCTGGCTAACAGCATCAGGGAGGCTGAGGTACCAGCAATGAAATAGCAGAAGGCCTTTGCTGAAGCCAGAAGACTGCCAGGCCCAGGGCAGACTCCAAAATGAAATTCAGAGGGGAAGGATTATTGTAAGAACAGGAAATTATTACTTCCCACAAAAGATTCCTTTGGAAACTCACTTCTACTCTTTAAATTCGGTGGCTTATACCTGCTTTTTTCTGCCTGGTGCAACGCTGATGGCACCTCTCACACTAAAAGGTGACACATTCTCAACCGCAGAAAACACAAAAGAAGCAGAGATCTTTTCCATCACCTGGAAATAAAACACAGTCATCCCCAGCTTGCTGCCCCAGACTCTGGCTCACTGCAGCATGGAAGCACAGGCTTAAAAGTGTTTGCTAAATAAATCACAAAATGCATACATACATACAGAATGATTTTCCTGAGTCCAGAGTTTTGTGAACAGGAAGGTCCCATGTAGCTAAAGCTCCCAGAAACATTTTTCAAATAGCAATTTATCCTCACAATATTTCTTTAAATTATGCCTGAATTATTTACCTCTTTTTTGCAGATGAGAAGCTATAAGGAAAGGCTAAGGAATACCTTCCTAGGAACCCAATCACCTGCAGCAAGGTGTTCAAGCACCTCCAAAATTCTTAAGGGGGGGGCAGGGAGGGGGGAAGAATCTAAACTGGATTAAACTTCAGGAGTTCCTATACACTTATCTGTGGCAGTGCCTAAAGACCAAACAATAGCAGGATACCACGGTGCAAAATTATATGCAAAAAGCAGTTTGTAGTCCTTGTCAAATTAGCTTGGAGTCTAAACAGACATTAGGAGTGAAAAAGCACCAGAACAGCACCTCCAGTGAGCTGGCCAGAAACAACTATCTAGTCCTATGATTTTATTGATGGGCATAGCTGGGAAGTTAAAGATTTAGGAAAGAAAAATGAAGAAAACTAGGTACAAGCCAGAGGAAAAGAAGAACAAACCTGGAGTGAAGACAAGAAGAGTAAGAGGGATAGCCGGTGATCCCAGCTTCTTCCTCCCCAGCACTGCTCCTCGCTGCCCCAGAACAAAGCAACACCTGCTTTTTGCCTGCATCCCAAAACAACCCTTTTTCCTTATAAATCCATGTGGACCACAAATTCCCAAAGCACCCAGAGTACTCTCGGTACTTCACTAACAGCTGAAACGAGGACGCTGTCAGAGCCCGCACATCCGTGGCTCGCGGTCTCTTGTTTGGGAAGCTGTCCACCCCCGGAGCAACAGTCCTCCACAGATCCGTGGGCTGGATGCTGGTGATGGAGATTAACTGTGTAAATGATAAATTCAAAACTAATTTCCTCTTCCTCTCTTTCTACAAGAGGTCTCAGCAAGGCAACTACAGGCCTAAGAATATTTGGGGTTTACCTGGGACGCCAGTACTTCTGGAGGTGGGGAGCAGGTGGGTTTACCCTTCGCCCTCAGTGATAATGGCCTTGTGTTTAAGAACTGAACCAGGAGAGCCAAGGTTGCTAATATTTGTGCTGATTTCGTAGGGACTGATTGGAAGGGAACAACAGTGCGTTTTTTGTAAAGGTCAAAGCCTGTGCAATCATACATTTTGCATGGGTGAAAGTCACTTCTGTGACAGAGCGAACAAAAGAGTGACGAGAAGGTAGAACAGCGGTGGTAAAATTTCAGTATCCCAGGTAAAAAGGAAAATTGCTACTCTCTGATTTGCATGTTTTTGGAAAGGTGGTTTCAAAAGCAACTTTTATATTTTCACAGATTAATACCTAATTTTCTTTTTTAATACACTTTGTTTAGAAAAATCTCCTGAAAGCATATTCTAGGTGTCAAATATTGTATCAGCAACAATGGAAAACAAAGGCTTAGGCAAAAATATATAGTGAAAACATCACCTTTTTCAATTGGTTGAAGTAATTTACTCTAGTAACACTGTCATGCTGAGAAAATGATCTTTTGTCTATAACTGCTACATAGCTATTAAGCATTTCAGCATATAAGTATGATATTTTTCTTCTTTAGTGTGTAGCTCTGCTTAGGCAGAAACAAGGTGTGGGGAAAAAATAAAATCGGCATTTAAGCTTGGATAGGAAGTTTAAAAAACAAACACACAGTCAACAATGAGACGGTGTTTACACTGCAGAAAGAGAGAGAGAATTAAAAAAACATTTAAGCAGAAGCACAAATGGCTGCCCCATTACAAAATCACGGATAATATCACATCTGTACCTTGGGTCACTCACTAAATAAAAAGTGCTACTTGGTAAACATGAAACAAGAATTTGCCCGAGAAATACCATACGTGGGGATGTTGATAAAGTAATAGGTATCAAAGCACAGAATTCTTAATCTGCAAACTGTCCTTATGAAGCAGAACAACGCTGCACTTGGTTTTCCTTTAAAAAAAAAATTCTAAAATAATTTGAAGAATCTGAACAAAATGAAAGTTCAAGTGGACGCCCACAGCCAGGCTCAGCAGCCAGAGCAGGGGAGGGAAAAGGGAAGGGAGGAGGAGCAAAAAAGACATCCTTCCCTTTACTATTCTAAGGTGTAAAGACTTCTCCATCATGACAGATTTTTTTAAGAAGCTATCACACATTCATAACACTAATTGATTTTCATAGAGAAGAGAGCAGATGAGGTCTCTTTGGGAACTGCCTGCTACATTTCTGCTTGAAAGGAGATCACTGCTGGTGTGCCTCAGCTCCTTCATAAAAAATTTAATTAACAATATCTCCAAGAACGAACCCACAGTTAGGTCTCCAGCTATCATGTGACTACCAGCACTCCGATGCACCATGGCAAATTAAACCCAAGCAAACGATACCTGTCGCACGTCGAGCAGCCGGCATGTTATCATCTGGGCAGGTTCTCGGGGAGGAGCAGGGATGTGATGGGAAGCAGGAGAGCACACAAAGGGACCACGAGATGCCTGCATTCGGCCTGGCAGTGACAACTTGTTTTCCTAGCTGCCACTTTTGATGGCTACACATTTCTATTCGTGATCCGGTGGCAGTGCCAGAAAGCAAAATGCTAAACACCCCACAGTTCCAGCTGATGATCTTCACAAATCTACATTTCAGGAACAGCAGAAAGTGCGCACATTAGCCCTTTGCTCTCTGATACAGAGGGACGACCATGTAAACGGCGCCTCGTGTGTCCCGCGGGAGAGGCACTGCACCGTCATCCCCGAACGGCGCCAGGAATAGAAAGCCACCATGTGCCGGTCTGGAAGTCCCATCTGGCACAGCAATGGAGGAGAGGAGACAAGACTGGATTTCTCTTCTCCTCATCACCACTGCCACCCTCGCTGCCTTACCCCGTAGGAGCTCCCATCCTCAGAGGATTTGTTCCTTCGACAAACTGAAAGCAGGGGGGCAGAGATCTGAAAATAGCAACAGGTCCGACGCTATAAACAGATTACCAAAATCACTTCTTGTTTCTGCATATGGACTCCAGGCTTGCGCGCAGCGAGTGCAAGGAAGCACACGTCTTAAAATTTTCCCAACTGCACAGTAATTAGCACTGATTTACAAGACGATGGGCAGCAGATACTGCCCGTGCTGTATTTTTAGCCCCCATTTTGTTATCCTTTAAAAACTTTTACCATTGCAGACGCAATACCAATACGCTTGATTTATCATCTCTAATGTCAAAATTGAAAAGGTTAATCACCATTATTAGTCAGTGAAAATGAGGCAAGATTATCACTTGAATGCCGACACTGACACTGGGAGCAGTGTAAGGGAGGAAGGGCAGGCGCGCTCAGGCACGGCCACCATTCCATCTGTCCGGACCACGGCTCCTCCAGCCACAGCCGCAGTCTGCGGCGCAGGAAGGTTGCAGAGTGTAAAACACCTCCACCATACAAAGATTATACCAAAACCCACAAAACAGGCTTTTAAAAAGTACTACTTCATGCAGCCTCAGAAGCATTAGCAAGGTGCTCCAGAGTTAGGGCAATTTTTAGTTTTTTAGTGAGCTTTAGTTTCGCATGCCTGACGAAATTCAGTTGGCGATGCTGTGCCAAGGGCCACGAACCTGGCACAGGTGGGTCTGCCAAGGGAAGGGTTTTGGAAGTGCAGTTACACAAGGACGGCAGAGCAGATGCCCCTCACACACCCTGCCATGCTTGTGGGACCTGGCCAAATGCCGTCCCGCAGGCGCATCGCCCCATCCATGTCTGCAGCGCTTTCCGTAATTTCGACCGCAGGTTGCGCTCCTCAGCCTCAGTGCTGAGTCGAGCTGTAACAACCGCTTTGATCCACCTCAGAGGGAACTGCATCTCAGTCTCAGGTAAATTTATCCTTAAGAATGAGCTGCAGACTCCAGCGATGCTAAAGCTCTTTTGAAAGGAAGGCCGGGGGAGGGAAAAGAACATTACAAATATACTATCTACCTAGCTCATCTCCACGACAGTTGGCAGCATTATCTTTTTCTTCAGTAGTTCAGAAAAAAAAACCCCAAAACCCACAACCACCGAACCACCACCACTAATGGGATGCAAAAACTATTTTTATATATGTTGAGTTAACATAAACACCATAGCCTTATTCAAAAAGCCCTGTCAAGGCAAAAATCTGGAAAAGAAAGAGTTCCTGAGCACCCTGCTGCACTACTGCCTGTTCTGTAACCACCAGGAAAGGGGCAAAAATCCTCATTGGCAAAGGCGAGCCCCATCCTCTTTCCAATTAAAAGGACCGGACCTATGCGTACCAGCAGCATGTTTAACTCAATGCACATGCCACAGGTTTAGATGTGACAAATCCCACCAGTTCAAACAGTTTTGGAATATAGTAACATTATCTTGGAATAATAAACAGTAGAACACTTTTGCAGAAATAAACAAAACTGAAAAAAGATGACAAGAAGACCATGAACTTTTGAAAACTAGACCCAAGATTATTTTGGCAGGAAGGTCAAAAACAAAATTAAACCACAGCATTTAATTGTTGTGATAGATGTACCATCAACAAGATACTCAACGACACTCACTACTATAATTCCATATGATTACAAACTTGCTTATTGCTGTTTTGGATGTCTGTTCTAACCTGAAACACAGCATTAGAAACCCAAAGCCCTGGATCTACTTTGGGATCTACTTCACATGACCTTCCAAAACAAACAAAAATATTAACAATACACAGGTCTTAATGCCTATGTAAAAACAAAAATGAGATTAAGCCTTCCAGTTGTTGATAGCTGATCCCGTATGTGTTTGTAGGGTGGGAGACACTCTAAGAAGTGACTTCAAACAAATAAGAAAGACCCCAAGTGTTCATAAACATGTCTAGTGAATATTTTCAAGGTACGGGAACATTTCAAAAAACCTATTTATTGTGCAGATTATATGCCATTTCATGCTCTTCAGAACAGGCTTTAATTTCACCATTTTCATGTAATCAACGCTGTCTTGGTGATTTTTTTTTTTTAAATCAGATTCAAATTGAAAAGACCTGCATTTACATTAGCCCTTAAAATTTGAGTTCTGTGCAAGAAGCAACTGTAGCAACTTTTTTTCTATCTGTTTATTTATTAAGTATAGCAGTCCAGTGGTAAGGAAGACATGCAAATATAACATGAAATATTTATGCTCAGTGCAATATCTCCAAGAATAAAAAAACAGAAGTGAAACTTTGTTTTGAGAGGTAGAGGGAAGGTGTAGGTGAGCGAGTAAAATACTGTTCAAAATCAGACAGGTAGCATTAGTGATGGGTTAGAAAACCCCTCCAATGCATGCAGAAAGGGCAGAGTCTGGCCTGCACTTAATTCACCATTTGAGGGGCTTGTCATTCAAAATGTAGGCAAAAGTATAGCAAAGATAAAATAATGTCATACCCAAAAGGCCACACAACCAAGAATCAGAGGTGGTATCAAGTATTTTCTTTCTGCCTTGCTCAGGGGAAAAAAAAAAAACAAACCCACCCAACCAACTAAAAACCAAACAACACAACAAAAAAAAATCCAAACAAAAAACCACAACCACACACACAAAACAAAACAGAAAAAAAAGCTGCCACATAAAAAAACAACCACAACACCGGGTGGGGGGTGAACCATATGTTTCCGTGCAATGCTCCAGGATGGAAATTCAGCGATTAAAGAGTTAATAGACACTCTAAAAGTATCTCACCCTGATATGCTGAGAATTTGCTGGGATCTCACGGAGAAAAGGGTGATTCTTACATACCATATGTTCTGCAAACGCTTGCAACAACACAGAGGGGAGCCGGGGATTGAAATCCACCTTGGCTGCCGAATTTCCCTGCCTTCTCTGAAGAAATGGAGTCCAATGGAGATATATGGTGTAAATCAAGCAGACCTCACCCCACCGCAGCAGCTTTACCTGAGCCCCATCAGGAGGGAAGGCAAAGGTGGGGAGGAGAGTTGGAGCTGGTGGGGGGACCAGGGCTCTCCCCAGGCTTTGCCACCCACCCCAGCACCTTACTGCCAGAGTTGCATCATCCTTGGTGTCATCTCCCCTGGCCTCTGTTTCTCCACCTCAGGGGGGGTAGGGCAACAGAACCATAAAAACTTTGAGGAACGACTGGAAACGGGCAGTCACAACACTTCAGCCTGCGTGAAAGATTGCAGCACTCTCAGAGGGTGCAAAACTGGACCTGAAGATAGCACTGGGGATGTCCTGTTCTGGTTTGTTCCCCACTCCCCAGATGGTATCTAGTATGTTGCAACCAAACCCAGATTAGATGCCAACGAAGGCAAGGCAGATGCACTTTTATTACATTTGTAAGTCAAGGTAAATCTAGAAATCTTTATGGTTGCAAACCTCCACTTGCTACAGATACAGTGCCTGGCCATCCCTTGGGTTCCCTTATCTGCATGTCCCTTATGACATGCTAACCCTGGCAAGCATGTCACTCTGCCCAGGCAGGACAGAGTCCCCACATCACTCTGTAGGACAGGACTGTCACCGTAAAGTGACTCATTTTACAGCTACAAAGCAAGTTTCTAGGTATGTGGTAGACTTAACATTACTTCTTGCCCACTGTATTTTTCTGCAAGGGAAAATTCACTATTGCACTAATTTCACTATTGCACTAATAAATGCAGACAAAAATATCCTGAAGAAAAAAAATAATAGGAGAACAAAAGCACAAATCAGAATTAGTAAATAACATGTAATAGCATCACAGCGTACACCTGAGCTATTGTGAACTTATCTCTTCAAGAATTTCCACATCAAGAATTCATTATCAATGAAAACTACATAAAGAATATAATAATTTAATTTTATTGTTTATACTGCTTGACAGTATCTGGACAAGATAATAAAATAAAAGGCCAATCACCTTTTAAAATCTATTACTATCTACAGGACTTGGAAGTTAATTTACATAGCTTGTCTGTCCCAGTTTCCCCCTAAGAATTTACAAATAATATTTTTTTCCAGTATGGAATGTTTGTTCTCTACTGCAGCTATGTGAAAAATCTATACAAAATAGAAAAAACTCTTTGAATGTACTTGTACCGATATCTTCACAAAAATAGCCTGGAAAAATACAAGAACTCTGATGATCTTTTCTCAGTATTGCTTATTTTAAATGCTACTCGCAACACTGGGAGGTAAAAAAGCGTTCTTACAAACAACAAATTTTGAAGGTGATGACATCCCTTTGCAAACAGTGGCTGTTGCCAACAACTAGCCACACATTTTTTTCTTTCCCTTTACCATACCTACATTTCTAAGGAACACGCCTTTTAATTAGCGCAAGAACACATGAAAAGGGAGGTCACAGGATTGCATCCTAAAAGCCACGTGCACACTAGATAAATGGTATATTTTTGCTGACCAAAAAGCTGATTCTTTCCTTGTCCAAAAAAAAAAAAAACAAACAACCAAAACCCCAAAAAAAAACAAAAAAAAAACCCCACCAAGCCAAAACCCAACCCCACCACAGCACCCAAAACCAAACCAAAATCACCCAACTAGAACAACCCCCAAATCCTTCTACCAGGTCTCTCTCAACATCAGCGAGTAATGGGGAGGGGGAAAGGGAAGGGGGACCAGAAAATAATCAGCTCCAACTCCAATTTCATTCTCTAGCTGTACTTCTCAGCCAGCGTAACCCATGCTGAAATCATTAGCTGAGAATGAATTGCCAGCATTTAAAACATTTTTTGATAACTTCAGATACAAAAATTCTGTAATGCATTTCTCACAGAGAAATACAGAAATATGGAAAACGTGAAAGCAAACATCCACTTGAATGTCAAAACGTTCATTCCAGGGTGTTCAAAATGCTTTTCATGCTAAATTATCACATATAAATATAGGCAATATGGCATTTCTTGAGGTGAAGGAGCTGGGGGGTGTGGTGTGGAAGAGGTTGATTACTTACAATTGGGCTTTTCTTCCCACATTTGATGCATTTGATTTTTAGAGTTAACATGGCTTCTGAGATGACTCTCTAAAGCTCATGTCTCAATATGCTGCATATTCAGTACTAAATGAATTAAGAGATTACACATTGAAGGTCATATAAATATCTACAAGGACTGGAAACAATTTTGTAGTGGGGAAGAAAAAGCTTAAATCTAAAAGAAAATAAATGTGCCACTGGAGTATTGCTGCTGAAGAGTGAACCAATGCCCTGCAAGAGCCAGGTTAATTTTAGATGCCCTGCCCTGCCAGACACCCATCACAGCCTAAAGATCATCAACCCAGCTGCAAATCAGCCTGACAACAGGGTTCCTTTGAACTGTCACCTATGAACCGGCGTGTGTTCACACACGACAAAGTAAAGTACAAAAACATGGAAAGTTTAGAAGTTACAGCATTCCTGAGCAAACCAGCTGGGTTTGGCTAACAGTTGCAAAATTGCCCTCGGAGAGGAAGGAGGACAGCCTGAGAACATGCCCCCCCATGCTGAACCGCAGTCCTGAGCGGCTGCAGCGTTTCGTGGAGACAAAGAGAGTGGACGCTAAATGCCAGAACGCAGAACGTAACAGAGAGATAATACATGCACACAGCATGCACTCCACACTCAAACTGTTTATCAGATTGTAACAGCACTGCGGCATCCAGGAGCGTGGATGTGCTGTTTTGTTCACATTTTAATGTGCCATCTTGCAGTAGATGCTTGCACAGCAGAGTAAATACAATCTCTATATATACCCTGCGTGGGCGTCAGGGGTTATTTCTGACTGTCTTCATTACACTTCATTGCCAATTTAAATGTAAAAAAATAAAACCCTCAACAATTCTCAAAGTGATTTCAGTCTGATTTTTATAATTATTTCCAGAACCTTTTCATTATGCAATTTTAAATACTTATTGAAAGCTCTCTCTTTCTTAGAAAGTTATCTTTGATACAAGTCAAGCAAACCAAACAAGCTAAACCCTCTCCCTCTTCCTTCTTTGTTAATAAACACGGACATGAATAACATTCACAGTGTTTAGCCCCAAGAACAGATAAATAATAATGCTGCATCTTGCTTTATAGGGAGGGAGCTAAAAAATAAACTCAAAGGCTAATAGGTACAAATATTGTGCTTCAATTGCAATAAATAAATAGTGCTGAACTGTAGAAATGTAACTGATAGCAGCAATCTGAAAGATGTGGGTTCTGGTAACCCTCAAGCTAAAGCCGATTAGGTTTTGTTACATAGGTCCTTTGTGTATTTTTGTGCTGTTGTACCAGTTAAATTGACCTCTACAGGCACATGTGTTGCTTTTATCATTTAATGGCTTCACATTTTAAACCTAACTTAGGCTAGGAAAAACAAATAAATAAAAAATTCCCCCTCCAACCGGGCGTATGCGTTAAACCCACCTGTGAAAAGGGAGATCGCTGCACGTGAACACCATGCACTAAAACCCAGGGAATGCCAAGCAATTAGCACGATGGCAGGAGGACGCGCGAGCTGTCAGGTAGGATGCTGGGGCTCAAAAAATGGAATTACAGTTACACACGCCGGGCAGAAATGCCAGGCCACAGCCAGTTCAGCTGCCCTGCCGAACCGCGCTGGATAAGCCAGGCAAGGGCTTTTTGCCTTCCACACCCTGCAGCGGTCAATAATGAGCGTTTCAGAGGGGACACGGAACTTGCAAAGCACAGCAATGCCACACAAAGCTCAGCACAAGGAAAAAATTCTTCAAAGACTTTCCTTACTTTTGACAATTACCTGCTTGCAATCAGCTCCACTACAAATAAAAAAACCAAACAGCAACTGTAAACCGCGTCCTCTGTAAATCCACCCGCTTCATTTTGATTCACCCATTCCAGCACACTGACTGAGCCCAGAGCTGGTCCATGTTTCCCTCTGCAGCGACACTGCAGCCAGCCGGCCCACTCTTTTGCTCTGTGTGATGACTTTTAAAAAAAGCAGAGACCTGAGCAATTTGTTTATGACAGGCCTTTTGCATTCAAGGATGCAAAGGAGCCCAACCAGCCTGTTCACACAAAACAAGCCCCCTCAGCTGGAACGGGGGGCAGCTGCCACCAAAGATAGGCTCAAAAAAAGGGGGACGAAGGCAGATGGGAAAACTTGGTTTGAAATTTTCTTATGTTGAAACGCCTTTATTTGCACACTTAGAACAGCCTGACCTTAGGGAAGCATCGTCACTGAGTAGCTAAAGGGAAGTTTTAGCCAAGTTCTAAATACATATATGTTTCTGAAGCTTCAACGAAGCAGAATTAGTCCTTTGGCTACAGGACACAAAATTACTTATGTGAAGTGTGTTTAAATACATAACTACAATTGCTAATAGGTGTGCCGCAGCGATTCGATGGGCTAGCAGCTTGGGCACAGGCAAAACGCTGGAGTCGATTCCCAAAGGAATAACCACCTCTTCAGAAAGAGAATTCAGAAACTCAAATCTAATTAATAGGTATACAACACTGAAATGCAATCAGGCACCAGTAGAGGAAGGCAGGCAAAATGGTGCATTTTTAGAACATGTGGCACATCAAAACCCAGAGAGTTTGGGTCCTGTAGGAAGAAAACCAGGAGGAATCTGTTCACAGAGTAACAGCCCGTCTCCCACATTCAGGAGATTCAGGGGTCAGTGGAAAATGAACGGCCACTGGAGATGAGAGAAAGCCACTAGCCGAAACCAGCAGAAAACTTCACAGACACTGCTGAGCAGTAACAAACCTTCAAGATATTAAAATAAAAGAATGGTGTATTAAGCGATGTGGTAACTGCAATTTGTCATTTAGCACTGTGAATCTATGGATTTTAATGACAGGGTCTCATTTACATTTAACAATCAGTGTACTAGAACATTTCTTGGAAACTGGGGATATTTTCTTGTCTCAGTAGGAATATATAGAAATTTCTTCTTGATTAACAACGGAATAAAGGAGTTCTGCCCTGAAATCTCAGTCCCTTCGTTTCTCTCTAGAGCTGGATGAATATCAACATACCAAACTGCAATCCTGACAAGAAAGCTCTCCAAAATTCAGCTGTTTGTAATAATTATGTATTTAACAATTCTTCCACAAGAATAACATTATAAAGCACCTTACATTTTATTGTTCATTTATACCACACATCTGCTTTAAAAAACATTAGCAGCGTATCTTGTTCTTAATGACACGTTTTGGACGTGACTTTCAAAAGCACTTACAGCAACTTAGGAGCATAAATCCCACTGATACTCAATGGTATTTGTGCCCTTAATGCCTGTAGCCATTACTGAAAACCTCATTCTTTTGCAGAGCTTTGGAGTTATTCCAGAGGTCGTACATGCAGAAAGAAATGGCAAGTGTCACAAGGTATTTTATATTTTACAGAAATGCTATGCAGCTTTAGGACAGACATCAAGAATACTGAATACACATACTTAAAATGATAATGGGGAGTTTAGGAAGAGGGGAAAGGCTTGAGTCAAATTCAGCCAGTGAACTTGGGGATAAGGATGATTGATCTCTGTTACATCCAAGTTAGCAAAAGCAGGATTCTCATTCTTTTTCATGCCGCTGGCTCATGGGGCGAGCTGCAAAGTAACTATGCATTTCCCAGAAATACCACTGACCACTACGTAGCAGAAACAACTTCTCCCACTTGGACAACAATAATCAACACTTTAGACCTTAGTTACAGCTAAATTAAACTGTTCAACAGTTCAACTAGGCCGTTTAAAATGCATATTTTTTTGGCAAGTCCTAATTAGCTTTCATCACGTAGAGGAAACCCAGCCTTGATTAATGACCATCTCATTTACTCTTGAGATGCTCCCGCAATCCTCGGCTCAAGCACCAGCCAGGTTTCCTTGGTGCTTTCTGGACATGTCGGTGTTCAGCCGGTTGGCTATATCACCTACACCCATTGAGTGCAACCACAGATGGGAGAGCTACAAAGCCACCAGGAGCCCCCGTTAGTTGCACAGATCAGTGAGCTCAAAAGCTGGCACACAACTGCAGGAGATGTTAAGGAAGTTGTAAGCATACATGCAATTTTAAATGGACCGGACAAACCAGTTCGCAGCGGTTCTTAAAGCCACCACTGCTTCAGGTTTTCCCAGACCACAGAAAATACAATACACAGAATCACCTCAACGTTAATTCATGGATGAACATCCACCAGGTCTCATTCCAAGGAACAAGTTAATCTCTGAGCAGCTGTATAGGGAACCTGGTTGAATTACATGACTTGATCCAAGCACATGAGCGTCTTTTTGCTAGATTAACTAACCTCTGCAGCCTGATTCTAATTGCCCTCACTGACAACCTTGGGAGCTGAGCACCTACAGCACTTTTACTCAACTGGGCCATTAGCTTCCCCCTCTCAGTTTTACCTTCTGTGAAAAAAGGATTAAAAGATTTGTTAAAGAACATTGCTAGTACATAACAGGGCCACAGCCACTGCTGTTGCAGAGAAACTGGTTAAAATTGACGGATACCAAGAGTATTTAGCACTTGTGCACAATTACACAGACATGTGATGTTTCCATGTTAAATTTCTACATACTGCAAAAAGAATTTTTATGAAGCAAAGTGCACAGTTCGTAACAGACTTGGAAGTTCTATTGTTATTTTGTCATTAACTGAGAAGCAAGAGTAAACTAGAAACTTCCCAGAGAATACAAAGAAAAAACTTAATCTCCAAACATCTGCTTATAAATAGCTTACAATCAAGCTTTTTACAAAGCCTTATCTTTTTATTCTCTCCTTCTCCCTTCCATACCATCACTTTTGGGTTGCTAATGTAATTTCTTGAATGTTTGTGTGCACTTACTGGTTTGACTGCACTATTTCCTTAAACCAATGACAAACTCAGGATAGTTGTATAATGAAAGAGCCAGACCGTAATGAATTTTATGGTACGCCAACACTACAGGCTACTGTATTCTGCAAAAAGGTATTGCAAGCAGTAAAACCATCCTGCAAGAGCTCTGTGTGAACGACTTTGCTCGGCTCCTCAGCCCCAGTGGCTGCCAGCACGTGGTCACTTCCAGCACCTCGCCAGCTCATGCATCCCTGCTCCCTGTTACCGTCTGCAGTTTGAGAGACAGGCTCCATGCCAGAAACGCAAAGGATACCAGGCAGAGGAAGCCAGGGAGACAAATCAAACAGACAGGCAGTGCCCAAGCTTTCCTGCCAGGACCTTTACAGGCCAGCGTGATCATCCAGCTCCGAACTGATACCCACACTCCTCCGGTAATGGGAAAAACCTCTGAGCTGGACCTGTGCTTACCAAGCTTTGCAATAAGTCTTTGATAATCCCAATCGCTAGCTTTGCTTCTCCTTAAAAGTTAGCACTGCTGCTTGTGCAACACTTGACTTGCCAGATGCCTAAACCTACACCACGATCACCATCACCAAAGAGCATCCCAGACTAGAGCTGTATTTCTTGGAGTTCACATCTTGGTGTGATGCCCCCTGCATCTCCGGCTCTCCCTTCCAGCACAGCCTATCACCCAATTTTTTTTTGGCTGGATTATCCTTCTGCCCAGGAGGGATGGAAAGAAGAAAGGAATAGCAGTACAGCTGCAGATGAGCAGGTCATTCCTCCCACCCTGACACAAACATTAGCTGCAACCTCACAGCAGGCCCCCACGTCCCAGGGCTGCACTCACCAGAAACCCAGCACCTGCGCCCAAACCCCAACCCTCTGGGTCAGATGCATACATCCAACAAGCAACTTCTAACTCTTGATTAGAATTGCCAATCCAGTATTAAATGAGCTGTGTATCATTTCCATATGCCCTTGATTCCTTCTCTTACAGTCATGTTCCTGGACATACTTCAGATACGTTTTGAGACTCTCGAGAGAATGCACCTGAGGTGTCAAATCAAGACCTTGAATAGACTTGCTGCAAATACATTGCTCAACCCACTTAATCCTTAATTAGGGTTTCATTTTTTAATGTAAGGCTTTAATAATCAGCTCAGAAGAAACTGTAAGAGCAGGTGCCAGGCCACCAAGGACTTTCTCCACACACATCTTTACTGGCGTGGCTACACCACTAGTACACTGCTTTTGCAGTCTCACCACCCTACCAAGCGCTCAGCATGGATGCGGTTGCACTGGTTTGACAGCAGCTACACAAACACAGCCTATTCTTGTGCGATAGATAACAGTGCACCCCTGTAACTAAACCGCACTATTCACGGCAACCAGAAGGCAGTGGAGGAGGAGCCACCCTTCATCAAACTACTTACCTACCACGAAACTTGTACACTAAGCCAGCTATCTACAGAAAAGATAACTGACAACTGCTTTGAGCTAAAAAAAAAAAAAAAATCATCTCTCCTTAAAGTCTCATATTGTTACCCTGCAAAACTGGTACTTTTTATGTAGGAGAGACTTACCTCCTGGAGCACTGTTGTGGGAGGTAACAGGGAAACCACAGAAGAGAACTGGCTCAAGCAGGGCTCTCCCAGCTTTGCAGTCAGACCTACAAATGAGGTCTTTATTGTTTTCATAATATATACTGTTTACACACACAGCTTCATAAAAGTCACCAGTAACATCTCATCTTCATAATCGACTGAGGTAGGTGGAAACCAGAGTAAGGATTAATGAGAGGTTTCATCAGCTTAACTCATTCAGCCAAAGGTGTCTTCAGTAAGCCACTACACCTTCCGCGTGCTGCTGCGGTCCTTGTCTGCAAAGCTGTTGCCGCGGGGGAGAGCACTTTTCATTTTGGCATTTCCAGTTTGTTCTCTATGTCTTGTCTGCACACAAACAAAACATCCACTGGTGGGAATCTGCAAAGGTTTGAGTTTTAACCCAAAATCTGAGCTTCAAGTAGTAATTGTAAAAACTCTCCTATAACATTTTGACATAGCAAAAGCCAAGCATAAAACTTCTTGAATAAGAAACACACACAACCAGTAAGAACAGCAGCTTAAAAACAACAAAAATAAATCATGATTTAGGACTAAATCCTCTAGATCATCTAATTACAGTATTTAATACCTTGCATGTGCTTTTCCTGCTCCAATGGGAGCCTGCCAGCAGTCCAAAAGCAACTGCAACTAAAGCCTGTCAGTGACTCGATGACCTCTTCCCATGCGTTCAGCCACCAGCACACGCCACCAGCCTGCCCGTGGGGGTCCTGCCACCCACTGCCCAGCTAAGGGGGCGAGTGATTTCAAAGCAGCTGAACTCTGGATTCTGTGAAATAACAAAAGTCATGATAGAAGAGATCTTTTCAAAGGAAGGTTTTAGCATACAGTGAAGCTTTCCCTGACAACTGTGAGTGTCACTCCTGTAAGTGTACACCATACACAAATCACATGAATAATGTGTATTTCCAGGGTGCACTCATCCCCCATTTCTGCATTTCTTCTGACACTGTATGTTTCCTTTGTATTTATAAAGCAGGTCTGAAATGGAAAGAAAACCAAAATATTACATTATAATGCACGAACTTTACTAAATTACAATGGATTAACAATGAAGATGGAAACATTCATTTTATTCCTTTCAAACTACAGAGCATAACTGAGTTCAACTTAATATTAAATTATGTACTTGGCTTGTCCTCTGCCTGCCTTTTTTCCCCAGAACGACAAGATGTTCAACTATGTACTACATGGAAGCAATCCATGCAGCTTTAAAAACAATAAAGACCACTTCCAAATGTGCTGTTCTGGTTTCATCACACTCATACTTCACCAGCCGTCACTTCTACAACAGCTCCAGACCCGCTGAGACCTTCCATTAAATTCTGTAGGAACCAGACTCCCGAAGATGAGCAGACACTCATATTCACTGTTCTTGAAGCATCTGTCAGAAAAGTGCTGATTTTAATGGTATTATTTACTACTAACAATGTTATAATCCGTAAAAGCATGAGGTTATGGTTTCTTTTCTGCAGTAATTTTATCAGACAATAATTTTGTGGACCACGGGTTTATGGAGCAGGAAAACCTGCTGCTGGTTTATACTGAACTCCCATCAAGTGGCAGGCAGTGGTACCGCTGCTCACCCATCCTCACTCCAACTCATCCACTTGAAAATTCAAGTATCCTCCCCCTCATTTATATCGATTTTATTAATGTTACTTAAACTACAGTCACCTTATATGTATTTATCTGAAACACCTTTCCACTGTGTTCATGAAATTGTCTCCATAACCCTACTGCTGTCTCAATTATGACTTGTTTCAGCTTATACCAGTTACTCTCAGCCTGCGAAGGAAAAAACGGAAAACCGAACAGCCTCAGTTTCCGTTCAGTTCCAATAAGAAGCCTTTTTTCCTGTTCTTGCAAAACAGCAACTAATATTGGGAGAGTCCTGGATATATCTATGGCCACCATGTTCTCTATGTAAATTAGAAAAGAAATCAAGGGCTTTGAAGGACGGCAAGAACTATGTAGATTTTGTTAACCTTGAACGAAAATCCAGAATAGGAGTATTGGAAACACATAGACATAGTGAAAGAACAAGAAATCATGCACCTAGCAAACATCAAATACTCTTTTTTTCCCCTAATGAGTGTAAATTCAAGTCTGCCTGTTAAGCAGCACTACCCAAGCCAGTCAAATGCTTTCTTCGGACCATGAATAAGACAAAGTCTTGCTCCTGTTGCTTCACCAAAATGCATTCAGTTCAGCACCCAAAGATTATACAAAGGCTACTCTCACATATCAAGGCTGATGAACAGTTTTGCATTCACTCACAGATTACAGTTGCCTCTCACACTATTACTTTAGTACCTACTACAATGTGTTTAAATGATACGTAGGTCCACAGGTGTCTGGATTTGCTCTTTAATATGTTTACCAGCATGTTGGCAGTTTTGATGCATGCTCTTCAGAGGCATGTTTTTAAAAATATGGGAATTATGCCTTGTTCTTTCTTAAAAGTTTCTAAAATATTTGGTTAGGCAGATATCCAGTTCCAGACTTTCAGCTGTCCCAGGGTTGCCTCTTATGTGTCATTTTGTAATGCAATCAATTTTACTTGAAACACCTTCACCTGTGCACCAAGATGTGCAGGTTACGATCCAGAAAATCTGACACGAAAATAAAAAATAAATTCAAACCCAGTAAATTTATTAAATTAGTTGCTCAGAGAACAACTATCTTATGACCTAGAAATTGACCATCCTATGAGAGACTCAAGATGATAATCTTATTTTAGTTTATTGAAACATAATTTTAAGTGAAGAATAATTATGAAGTACATAGGAATTACAGGAAGCACATAGATTTAAGACCAGAGGCAAAGGTAGGAGAGCTGATAGCCACAGCCTTCCAAATTCAAACTGACAACACAGTCAATAAAAAGCTGAGATTCCAACCCGAAGTTAATGTTCTATCTTGGGTGACAGCCCAGGAAGTTTTGAAGGTGTAACCTGAGCACCCAGTAATCAGAAAACACACAGAAGAACCTAACATTTCTTACTAAAAACTGTAACATAGTTTTTAATGCCTGTGTTTCTGCATGCTTGCTTTTTTGAATTCACATGGTGATTTGCTCCTTACAGAAAACCGCTCTCCCCTTTTCAAGCTAACATTATTTGCCAACCTTCCTTTTCATTGTTTAGCATCATAATTCCCCCCGCTTTCATTTACACGCTCTCTGCCGGTGGTATTCATGAAAATCCTCAGGATTCTTATCCTTCCCCTCCCTTTCCAGCCCTCCCCACACAGACGTTTTTTCTTAACATATGAACATATGAATCAACCCAATGATTTGGCCACTTCCCATCAGGGAACATCACCAGCATCCAGAATAGATTCAAGAATACATTTCTAATTCGTGACTACCACTCCATCGGCAGTGCTTTCCCCGTTCGGTCTCCTTGGCAGATGGACAGGTGCCCACACCTAGAAGCATGATCTGACATACATAAAGCTGCCAATACCAATTCTACATACTGTCTGCAGATGCTTACAGCCTACCAGCACATGCTCTATTCTCGGGAAAGAAAACCAATGTTTTCAATAAAACACAGTCTCCTCTGCAGGATACAGCACTCTGCATATATCTGCTAACAACATCTTAGTATTTCTCCACCCCCTCCCCATGTCTCTCCTTTTTGTCAAGCTCTCTAGCATTTGTTCTGGGATCTAATTAAGGTCCCTTATCACCATGGCAAGAGGGGGGCAAGGTCTAACAAAACAGCATTAATGAACTGATTGTTTTCATTGGGCACATACAGAGCCATAATCCCCAAGACTGGTACGTATCTACACTTGGAAGAAAAAAATTAAATCTGAAGAAGTCTGTGTTGTTTACATTTTTACAAGTGTTTATCTGGAAGCCCTGACATAATCCAACAGCACCTTAGAAATTATTTTTAAAGGAAGATTTATTCCGATTAGGACAGGCAGCTTCATTTTGTTTTCTCTTCTGAGCATATGCAGAAGTCTTGCACCTACCATCTGACTCTTCTTCAAAGAGATGTGCTTCCCGTAAACTTCATTAGTTAGATGCCATTTTATAGGTAATTCAGAACTTCTTCCCACCTTTCTGGGTTATTAAATCTATTAACGTCCCAGGATATTGTTATGTAAGTACTGCTCATCTCCATTATGCAGCAGAATTAGAAGAGAGCTATTAGAACCAAGTTTGCCTTGTTTCATCTCATTCTCTGTGTGAATCAGACACCAGAAGCAAGAGAAACTTCAGGGGACGCGGCTTTTGGTACTGAAGAGAAAGGCAAGTGAAAGAGAACAGAAGTCCACGAGGGGAAAGTAACACAGGCATTTTAGATGAGTGTTTTAAGGGAGAAGGTACAGTGTTCTCTTGCCCTGCAAGAGTAAATTTTTGTCTCCTCCCAATACTTATCTCCTTGTTCTCTCCCTTCATCTTCAATCCAACTTCCAGTCACATCCAAGGATTTCAATACCACCTACAGCCAACCTAGATCAACAGTTGGAAGGATCCCCTCCAAGAAATGTCTAGTTTAAACGCTACAGAAAGTGTTGTTCTTAACTCTACCCCCTCTTGGTTTAGGTTCAACTGGCTCCCCAGGCGCTTTCTGAAGAAACGGCTAAAAGAGGTAGTTTTTTGACAAGAAACCAGTCCTGGCCAAAAGTAATCTGCAGAAAGATCTCTCCACCTTTTACTGGAATAGAAATCTTCACAAACCTTTTAATTAAGCATGATAGCTCCTCTATGACATATAAAAGGGAAGAAAGTTTTACAGGCCAAACTTTGAAAGGTTGACTTATTTTTTCAGCACTTAATATGCAATTTGAAACATGCAGGGCCTGTTTCATGTGGGAGAGTCCTACAGCTGTCAAACCTTTTGGATCAGCCTGCAGTTGCATTGGAGCTATTTGTCCTTAAGGAACACACCTGCGGTCACCGCCTTGTCTCAGCACTGGAGATAAGGGCTGTATTTCTCTCTCAGGATCTCATCTCACATCTCCAGGTCCATCCCCCTATACTCCTTTTAGCCTGTCTGCTTCTCAGCTTTCCCTAAAGATATAGCTGACATTGTAAAAGCTGTAAGGATCCCTCCTGCTCTAAACACCTTCTTTAAATAGATGTGATGGAGTATCATTGCAAATATGTGTCAATGCATACATGACCCACAGACACGGCTCAGCCAGGAAAGCAGCAACCATGAAGTTCCATCAGCATAAGGCTTTTTGCCTCCTATTCGCATTTGGTGTAATAACATACATACTGAAAATCTGAATTCTCAAACACAGGATAAAATATACTGTTTTACAAAAAAGCACGTATACTGAAAGAGCCTAGAGATACCACACACAAGATACACAAAAAAATGTGAGCAGTAAACTCCAGCAGAAGAGGAAATACTTTTGCTAAAAGAAATAGAAAAGTGTTTTTAAAGCAGTAGTTGTAATAACGATCAGCACTGAAAGACTTCTTCAACACACTTTTCAAACCTTAACTAATTTTCACAACACTCCAGGGAATCCATATTAATTTGCCCATTTAACAAGCGGGGCAAGCAGGACAGAAAAATGATGGCACTGTCATATGGCCAAGAGAAGTCAATGTTGGTGCTAGGGCTGGAACACAGTTAGCTTGTGCGCTCAGACCACTCAGTGATACCTCCTGTGCATTTCAAATGTAAACCTGCTTCCCTTGTCAACTGTTCTACTGTCATAATCTGTTTTGGAAAATAAAAGTTAACACTAGAGAGGGAGACAGTAACGTAAGCCCAACTGCTCCAGAGCATAGGTTCATATTCTGTCTACTTGTTAAATACTTGCCTGCCCAGCTCAGTCTGCTTGGCCATCTTCCCTCCTAAACAATAAAGTTTTTTACCTTCTGGTGTAAATGAGTTGTTCAGCCCAGAAGAGCATTTAACAACGCCAATAATGCTCATCATATGTTGTTTGTTCTCTCATCCCCTCTGCGGGACAGAAGCACGTGCAAAGGCTGTGATGTTTTTTAACAAATACATGTTTGCAGTCAGCGTGGCACAAGAAGACCATAACGTATGACTGATAAGAATACAAATACCAGCATACATGTAGGTACATGTTTATGCTAGATGGCAAAGGCAAAGAAACACCCAAACCAGCAGGTTTTGTGTTTTGCAGCTGTCCTTTGTTCTGATGTTTGGGGTCCTACTGTCCTGAGCAAGCACTTGTTCCAAGACACAGTTTTTTCAACAGAGTGGATCAGGACTAGAAAGTTATGCTGTGCCAAGGAAGCAAGGCTGCCAGCTACAGCCTTGATCTGGAAGACTTGTTAGGTCTTTTAGTTATCATATGCACAAGGAGCTCACTTCCCTGAAGATAAAGACATCTAATTCCATTCAAAATTAGGCAAGAGTTGACAAAAAAAAAACCCAAAAAACAAAAACCAAACCTGACTGGGGTGCAGTGGGCTACAGCGCAGTGGGGTGCATCCCATCTTTCTTGCCCCAGTCCTGCCTACACGCAGAGGACTTCATGACGTCGTGTACCACACTGCTGTTATGCAGCCAAGGGGGGCTGAAAAACTAAGATGAGGTTATCACTTGCCACCATCAGACTCCTAACCCCCCAGCGACAGCAGAAAGCATCACTCAAACGTACTGCTACGCTGGAGCTCGGCACCAATGCCTGAAGCAGAAGCACCTGTTAGCCATGGGCCGCATGGACCAGAAGGGTACGGGCCCTCTCCACAAGTGAAACAGCTTCAGTGTTTTCCTTACCCCACCAACAATGCCTACGTGTAACTTGGTTTGGGTGTAAATTTTGGAGGCTGACTCTGATACTGCTTCTTGTACAAGAGTGCTCATCCTAATTTTATTTCAGCCACAACTGTAATACAACTACTACTTATTTCAACATATAATTAGTGGCTAACTTTCCAAAATAAAAATGGCCATGAAATTCAGAATAAGGCTATTCATCTACACAACAGTGATTTTTTTGGCCTAAACTCTGCCTGAATGTAAATCCACTTACATTGACAAATGTCACGCAATTACAGCTCTGGACTAATGACTTTATTTAGCCAATATGATTCAAATTCCAGGAAGTCCTGTGCTTACAGAGACACTCTACTCTGCACCTACATTCAGAAAATAAATACAATACATAGATGTAGTAAATGAATTTGTAATGAGTGTCGTTTATCCCTGTCAACCATGTTGATGAATAATGCTGTTAAAATGGATCAGATCGCCCACCAACTACGATCGCAGCCTTCCCATGTCCAAAAGCCATGTGCTTCTCCAATTAGTTGCTCAAAACTAATTGTCAGATGTAATTTTCAGTCAGCAGTTTCTTCTTCCTTCCTCCTCCTTAATATATTCCTTTTGCACGCATTCCCCACAGCACCTGACTTGCTCAGCAATCTTTCCGCCCTTCCTTACACACTCATGCATTATGTCTTACACCTAATCTCTCCTTACAGCTTTTGAGCAGAGCTCTTCCAGGCAGCTGACATTTAAATAAGCTCTGTATTGACTTTCCTCTGCTGTACCTCAAGTCCTCCTTGTTTTCCTTATGTTCATATTCCAATTCAGCTTCTGTGCAGCTCCTTTCAAGGGTAACAGAAGCGGAGCTCGACTGATAATCAATAAATACCTTTACCCTGCAATCCCTCAGACGTAAAGCCCAGAAGGAGATTCCCCTCTCTCTGCATGCATATTCACTATTTTGGATGAGCTTAAAAAGGCAGGAAAAGGTTTTTTCCCAAATCTGCAGCATGTTTCAGACAACACTAAGCCTGTGAACTTTCCTTTAACTCGCATTAAACCGATACAACTTTTAATTAAAAAAGTAATTTTGAAAAATTGCTTGTGCGGCGCGCAAGGTGATGTTCAGACAGCATCACTGATCCCTGGAGTTCTGCAGCCTTGAGTTTAATAAACTGAATTTTCAAAAGTAAACACAGCTTGCATCAGCACGAACCTTCTACTTTAGACTAATATTTTCCATCCATTTCTTTTTTAGCCAGAAGAGGAAGTTTTCAGAGCACCACATGCTTAAACACATTGCACAGGTGTCACTGGACACTAGAAAGGGAGAAAATTCCCAGACCCTGGAGGAGCTCTGTCCACCTGCCAGCCAAGGAAGCCTTGCCTTCGTTGGAGTGAGGCAGGCGGGCGAGATGCCCTCTCCCATGCAGGATGGGAACATCAACAGCCAGTGCCAACACAGCTGTAAGGATAAAAGACCTCGAAAGCCTGGCTGTGGGAGCTGAGGCACCAAGTCACGCCCCCCCCACCTTCTTGCTGAAGAAAATGCCAGGCACAAGAAATGCCATAAAATTCACACCTGAGCTTGTGCATAATCCTACACTCACACAGCAGCTCCTGCATTCTACAACTATAATTTAGGATTTATTTTGCCTAATTCATTATTTCCTGTAGTAGGTAATCCAGCAGGTGGAAAGGGCAAAGGGGAGAACAAAAGCAAAATAAAAATCAAACCTAAATATTTTGCCCTAGGCAGAAACAAGTGAAAAACACTCTCAGGCTTCCTCCTGTTTGTTTTTATAACTGTTCACCTTTTTTTTTTTTAAAAAAAAATTAATCATTTGAATTATCTTTAATCCAAGAGTTCAAAAAGACGCTCGACGACAGTAGGTGTCATTTCCCCCTTTCCCCCCCTTATCAATTTATCACAATTACCCCATTAGCCTGCACACACGCACAAACGAGGGCTGGAAAGTCAAGATTCTTGGGTTCATTTCACGACTGCATTTCTAGCAGGTCATTAATTTCTCCGTGAGCTGGTTAGCTCCTCTGTACAGCAGGGAGAGGTGGGTTGTGCATTTTATCCAGTATTTATAAAACAAATACTTTGTGAATCAAGGCACACTGTGCTGATCTGAAACACCAAGCATTTTGTTATTATACATAAATAAATACAAATATAGCATTTACCATTTGCATCGCTACTTATTTGTGTTTCTAGTATTTTAAAACTTCTAATGTTGTTAGAAATGCCAAACGGAGATGACTTAATGTTCTCATGCCTATTCCACCAGGCCTGCATGTAATTTTTTCCTTCTGCTGAAACCCAGTGTATTTCTAACTGTATTTCCTCAGCCAAACCTTCCTCAGAAAGGAACTGTAAAGGTTTTGTTTTCAGCCTCAGTAATATAAACACTTAAACACTCAGTACTACCTATGCTGAGTGATGTATTTCATCTTCATGTCCCTAACTTTAAGCATAATTGCCAATTAACCTGCACACTTTAACTTTGGACAACACGTTAAAATAATAAATATACGTTTGGATTTGGTCTCAGTTCCACAAACACGTTTAAGCATGTGCCTAAACATTAAGCTCACAAGTACTCCACCGAGTTCTGATTTTAGGCTATCTGGTAACACATACAACAAACTCCAGGAGATACAACATTCATTCTTTATCTGAAGAGCTCCACTCCACAGATCAGCCTTTCAGAGATGTGCCAGCTTGGCTCTAACAAGCTCTTCACACTTTTTTAAGACTAATAGGCTCCATGTATTCATCTCCAAAGAGTATAAATTCCCTTCCTCCCTTTCCCTTTTAAATATGTCAGGCAACATTACAAAAAATAACATCTGTGCCACAGTTATGCAATAAGGAGCATGATAACCATTAAACTGCACTTTATAAAGCTTGGGCTGAACTGAAAATAAAAACCAACCACCAAAACCCACAGGAAAAAAAGTTCCCTTTAAACCTTGAGATGCAGGAAGTTTTCAGTACTACCTCTCTTCCTTGCTTATTCTAAACTCTGTTCTGCTGCCCCTCTTCATTGATGTACCATGGCTATTAATGGGAAGTCTGAATATACATGCTATGAACAGCACAAATGGACTGAATCTGGCTGGAAAGGGCTTAAACCTTCCGTAAGAAGATGCAGAAGTTCCAAGTGTTTTTAGTATGTATGCACATTTCATCAGAGTATACAAGCAGCACTATATATTTTCTTGCAACACTTAGCAAGACTTCTCTTTTCATAAATATAGGTCAACAGAGCTAAACTCTGGGTTTGCCTCAACTCCCACTTTAAATGCATAAAGAATTAGATTTTTAGGAAGCAGAATGAAAGAAATGGTGTATTTCATGCTATTATATACCCAGCCAAGGATCCCAAAGGGTTTGTTTGGGCTTTACAAACAAAACAAAAACCCTTGGCATTTGTCAGACTAAAACCATTTTTCTTTGGTCTTTGCACAACCATCCTTTCCAGATTTGAATAAATAACATCAAACAAATTCTTTTGACTTCCATTACCATGCAACACACATAAGTTGTTCAAGGAGAGACAGAGAAGTGTGTGAAAGCATTTGACAGCAAAGGACTATGAGATGCACCCTGCATAACCACCATCAGGTCTGGAAATGTTCATTCCAACCCCTCCACTACCCTCTTGTTATTTAAGCAGCCTGTGTTGCCCCAGAAAGAAATGATTCAAACAGCCAAAGACCAAGTTCAGGAGCCATGACCACAGGGTATTGCTTTACCCATAGACACATGGGGAAGGGGTACTGAGGGTATTGACAAAATAATGAAAGTACTGATGAAACAGTGAGCTACACATCAAGTTTTCACCTTGACTCTTCATTTACTGACACTTGCAAATATAGGTGTGACTTAACACGGCCTCATCAGCAAACACCCAGGCCTAACCCAACAGCAGAATAAGATACTGTGTATCCTTAACCCCCTTTGGTTTCAACATCAGCCCACAGAACGCAGGGTGAGAACTCATAAGATGATACTGTCAGCTCAGATTTTATATATTTTATGTTCATTACAAGTTGTAACAGGGAGAATAACCCCTATGCTTTCACATGAAGTTTAAGGCACCACACAATCATTAACCATTCCTGATACGACATTTGGACTCCACAAACATACCAATTGCAACGCTGATGAAGAGCAACCACATGGGCAAAAAACTTTGAAGAACAATTTAAGCAGCATTTTCTTCTTTTCCCCATCGTTGACACTGAAATGTCACACTTACTATGTCACTCCAGCATCACCACCTATGCCTTCCTAGGGGCCATTTTCCTCCATTCCTACTCTTGGCTCTTCTGCTGGCATTGAACGCCCCAAGGTGAAGCCTGCACTTGGGTTCTTCCTCACAGTCTCAAGCCGCTCACTTTGCAGAACTTCCCCTCCAGACCAGTGACAGACTACCTGAAGCAGCTGAACAGTTAACCCAAGAAGCTTCTGAATTCACCCTGAAGTGACCTTTAGGAAGTCTTCAATGCCTCCTAGTATTTGCAGTGAGGGAATCCAGCACACGTGCTGGCAGGTTGCACATAGAGGGGTAAAAGCCATAAACAAGGGAGGAAAGAAGGATGTAGTTAACAGGGAAAAAAACTGAGAGAGGGACTGGGATACCAGGGTTTGCTTAACACATGAATCAGAATCGGTAATTCCATACACCAGTAACCATATAATGGCCAACACATCAGTCACAAACTAACTCTACGTTCAGCTCTGCATCATAACCAATATCCATCTCTACTCCAAAACCAGAAATGCTTCAGAAGGGTAAAATAAGCGCTACACCCTGTTGATCATTAAGTGCCAGGTCTTCAAACAACCCTCTACAGAAGGAGGGGGAACTCTGTATACAGACACAAACTATGACCTGAAGGTAAAACCCCAAATCATAACTTTGTGTTGCCTAATACAGCAATCAATTCTGAGACTGAACAATCAAGCTGATCAAAAATTCCACCCTTTCAGATCAGAGACTTCTTGGAAATATCGTGGATTGCTCAGCCTCCCGTTCACATTCAGCAAGGCTGGGATTTACAACAGCTGACATGAAGACAGGCCCAGTTCAAACCCAGAAAGAAGCAGGCAAGTAATTAGCATGAATTAAAGAAAGAAACAGGCACGATAAACAAGACTGTTTCTACTGCAGTACAAACTCTCCATCAGATGATAAGCTAACCAGACAAATAAGACAATTAAGTAAGTGAAGGTTACTGGGTTAGGACAAATTATTTTTTCTGCGGGAGGTTTCAGCTGACGAGTTTCTCCACACTTGCCATGCCTGGCTGGGTTAACGCCACATGGCTCCTCTGCTTCAGATAAACTCGTGGGCACCGTGGGCTAGTAATGGTCCTGAATTACAGTATTACACATTAGCCATCCTGCTTGTGCCACAATCTGCTGTACTTCTGCACAAGCTGGCAATGTCTGCTCCACGTACTTCAAAATTCATATATCACATACACAAAGCATCTAAGACAAGCCACTACATGGACAGGTGATTTTGATATAGTGGATTACCTTAGATACAGACATAAACAAACCATGGGAAATTATTGTGTGTTGCTCCCTACAGAGCCAGCGGTGTCAAGAAGATAGGGGTTTGCTTGTTTGCTTTAATATGAGCTGAAAAATTGTGGTCAGCAGCAGACTTTCCCTTCTGATCTTCCCGAAAATTCTACCCATCTCTCCACATTAAAGGCACAGCTATCAATGAAGTAAACCTGTTCATCTCATGTAAGCAAAACATTTTTAAAAAAATACCGCATCACAACTTCTTGTAGCTAAAATAATCCCACTCCCCAACAGTGTTCTTCACACAAACGAGAACAGCAACCACCCTGAAAAAAGGCAATTTTCATTTTTACCCTCAAGGTTCAGAGAAGGCCAAGAGTACTAATTGCTCTGTTCCCTGAAACGATATGAAATAAGACCAAGCATGCCACCAAAATACTGCCATGGACCTTAAATTCATATTCAGAGTATTAAAACATGACCTCGCAGGCTACAGGGAAAAAGGGGAAAAAGTGCTGCTAGCTGGCCAAACGGACACCTGATTCGCTTTGTACTTGTTAAACTCCCACCCACAACCCTTGTTTCTGTGAAGCAGTTAAGTATTTCTCTGAAGTTATTCAACAACTGTGAAGGTCAAGTATTGTCCTAACTGGCCGGTTGCAAACAAACGCACCTTTCATGTTGGCAAGTGCTTCAGCCTGCCACCAGCCACAGAGTAAAACCCTAATCAGAGGGGAAAAATGTTGGTAAATTGGTAGCAAAGGGTACAACACCTGGTCTACAGAGTACAGTTGATGCTTGCGGAGGATCCAGCTGACCCAGCGAGAGACCTGAAAATTGGGGCCAATGCAATGGATGGGAAAAAAATGTAATTTTTTTTATGTAAAAAACTTAAGAGTTTCAGCTAAAATACTAAAAATTAAAAAAAGAGCTTCAGTGGCACTTCTGAAGAATTAAAAAAAAAGGCTTTGGAAGCTTTAGATTTGAAGCTTCACAAGCTTCTTATGAAAAATGCAAGCTTTGAAAAACTTCTGAAGATTTAATATTCTTACTTTGGGCTCTTCTACTGCCAACGGACTATGGATGCTGTAACTAATAAAAAATAATTAATGCCAATAAACAGGCCCCTCATAAGGCTTCAGATTCTCCATCAAAGACAAGTCATTCATTGGGACATTGTACTGGAAACAAAATCCTTCCACAGAGCTTTTCTCTCCTACATTTGGTTCTTCTGTGCTGTAATTCACAATCAAAACCCTTCAAAATGGGAGGAAAGGAATTTGATTTTTTTTCCTAAGCACGCAGCTCCAAAGGCAACTCTCGAGCATGGCAGATATCTTACCCAGAATGGGATTGCAAAGGAGTCGGCAGTTTGTGCGCTAGCCCTCCGAGCAGCCCGGCTCTCGGGGAGGCAATGGAACAACCAGGCAGTGCTCCACGCTGAGCAGTGCCCTGCAGTCCAAGCCACGTCCTGGCACTCCTGCAAGCCCAGCCACATCCTACAAGGTTCACAGGAGCAAATTTTTCCAATAACCTCCACTCGAATGCCCTCAAAAATGCGACAGCCTCATAGCATCAGGTATCTTCTCACCACATTTGGCAAGCCAGGAGAAGTACAGTGACAATGCTTGGGTTTTAGTGTTTGAGAAGCTCCTCACGCCAGGGGAGAGGGGAAGTAGAAATTGCACCAACTATTTTGATTTATTTCAGAAATACTGACACTCTGCTCTCAAACTGTCTCAGTAACAGCTTCAGACAACAGCAGTGAACATCACAACGCAGTATGGATGACCTTCACGACACCAACTGGCAACCCATGCACGAGGCAGCATTCTGTGCAACAGAAGCTCTACATAAGCAAGGTGAGAAAGCCGATAAATTGGCAATAACCCTAATCAGCATCTCGGCCAAACACACAACCTCTGCTGTTCCTGCCAGCTTCAGTGACACACTGAAGACTGGCATTGTGCTGTGCAAGGTGACATCCTGAAGTGCAGCCTCAAGCTCTCCCAGACTCCTAAGACAGAGATACTCTTAGTCTCATGCCTGAGGATAACGACAGCGATTTGCAGAGACAACGATCACAGTAATGATAACGACAATTCAGAAAGGTGTTTAAAACTGATTTGGTAAATGAATCAAGTGGGGTCCAAGCAGAAGCAATGCCAGCCCTTTCGGTCCAGCGTACTATGGTCCTACCCTCCCAAGGGGCAACAGCAGTACACCTAGACAAGAAGATTGATCAGAAACTTCTAGTGACGCATCCACCCATATTCTGAAGATACGGCACAAACAAAACAAAAGAAGGAAATACAGGATCAGTGAAAGGAAACAATTAGCCAGCAGATTTTTCTATTGTGGGAGACTATCAAGGCAAGAGCTTGGATAAATTAAGCAAATCAGGCATCTTCTAGTAAAAAGCATTTCCAGAGCTTTGTTAAAACCGAACAAGACTACAAATATGAGCTCAGATATGCTCGCTGGGCATGAGTCACCTTCTGAATACTTAAGGGTCAGAAGAAAACTTCGCTCAGGGACAACACCTACCACAGCTGCCTGCTCCCAGATCTCTCTGCAGTGTCCAGCAACACAGCCAGCACGGACCTCTCCTGCGACCGGAGGGCACTGGGTTACATCCCTGTATTATTTGCAGAGCTGACGTAGCAATGCAGACACAGATCCAGCTCATACGTAGCACTGTTTGGAGACTGCATAATGATCCGGCTCAGCCCATGCAAAAGCAATATAAGAACACCTTCTGTACAGAAGAAATTCTCGAGATTTAAAGTTTTAACACAAGCTAACAAATGCCAGGGATGAAAGAAATCCTGGGATGAAAGATCTCCATGACACCTGCTTTGAATAAAAAGACATTGCTACAAAAATATCAGAGACCTGCTGGTCTAGAGCCTTTGCTACATGTCATTTCCCAGACATCAATTTGCAATAGAGGCACACAAAAGCAGTATTACACAGATTACATGCTACTCCCCCGAACTGCAAACAAATCTACCCAGCACTACAACCTTGCTGTCCAAAGCACTACTGAACTAAAGCCACCTTCTCTTGCTGTTCGTAAGATGACTTTGCTAAGGATAAGCCATGCAGCTGGGTTCAACACCGATCTGCAGAACCAACAGCTCCTCCTGCAAACTTCGCCTCAGTTGAGCATTACCAAATACTCCCACTTTTTCCTCATGTCCACAATCAGGGAACCGATGGTACCAATACTGTGGCACTAGCAGTGGGACAGCTTATCCTCAGTTCGGGCACCCTTCAGGCAAAACCCACGCCCAACGCCTGGATGCTTAAACCGAGTTAATCATCTTCAGCAACTGTAATAACTTCAGGGCTTTCCACGCAACAAGGTAACACACGGTAATTATTGCAAACATTTCATTGTAACAGCACCCAGGAGCCCAAAAATCAAAGGGCTGAGATCCCACCAAGCCTCTCGCACCACATAGAGGTTAATAAATCAGGCAGGTCCCCCTGCCAGAATGGCCCGGACCCCCACACAGGTAAACCCACAGGTGCGTATGACTAACTAGATGGACGTAGTGAAGAGCAAGGTACCAACAAAACATGGTTCGCTCGGTTTTATGCCACATGGCTCATTTACTCACTGCTGGCAGCTTCCACAAAATCAGGCTCGTCAAGCACCTGACTGTATACTTAGGTAATGATTATAAAGCTAACTCAAGCGAGGCTAAAAGTACACAAAGATCTAGCATAAAAATAAAAAAGTGCAATCCTCTCCCAGGTGAAAATACAGGACTTTGAACATAACAGGTGGATTATATAGAAATTATTTTGCTCCCAATTCTCAAAATATTTTTTTTTAAATCCCCTCACAGACCAAAAATTGTCATTACTGAGAAGTAATAGCAATTTTGCTGTGTTTAACGTTCAGACTACCCACCCCTCTCAGGGCCAAACACAAACAACTACAGCAGCATCTGCACAGCCCCCACACAAGGGCTAGGGCAAGGTCTGGAGCACCCACGGCTCTCCTCCCTGGATTCTGCCCAAGGAGAAGATTATTTCCTAATGTTGCTTTTTGTTTGCGACAGGGCATAAACTTTAAGGGGAGGGTTTGCTGTTGTGCTTGGGAAATCAGCACAGTTGGCTTCTTATTGCTGTGGCTACGAAGGAAAAGCCTTACTGTCTCGAGAAGTGCTGCTGCGCCTTGTATGATGGTTGCGTCCTACACCTGGGATGCCAACCAAGTCAGATGCCTTTGTCTGGGAACACTTGCTCCCCAAGCCTCACCTGTGCCCTTATTGGTCCTGCAAGCACATTTAAGTCTTTTCATACATTTCTTTCCAGAGGCAGGAAAAAGATACGCGTGTGATCGATCACAAAAACATCCACGAGGCGTAACCACTTCAAAAGAGGACACCATCAAAGTGCTACCCCACGCAGACACACTGCCTTGTACCAGCTACAGAAGTTAAAACCCACTGGCCACAATCTTTTCCCTTTTTTTTTTTTCCCCTCTTTTCTTCCCCCCCCCCCCCCCCTTTTTATCGAAAAGGGGCTCCTCATCGTTCAGAACTCAATGTTTAAGTGGGCTGCCAGAGCCTCGCCTCCAAAAAGCGACAGCAAACACAGAAAAGGAAAAACAAAATCACAAAAATCCCCCCTCCCCACCCCCCAAAGCAAAGCGCCGGGTGAGGTGCAGAGAGGGAAAGGGGGACAAGGCACACAGGGAAGCCGGCCGGTTGCTCCCCTTTTCTGCCTTTCTTTTATTTCTGCTGAGTGTAGTAACACTTGAACTGGCTCTCTTTATTTGCAGCCGGATACGCGCTTTCAAAGATACTGTACTACTGTGTAGGCCAAGCAGGGACTCTCTTTCTTCCCTTGGTTAGGGCTTTTGGGAAAATAATTATTCACCAGAACTGCCATCGTGAACAGAGAAAGCTAAATCAATGTAGCTTTGTATGGGCCATTGCCGCTGCAAAGCAAATACTCCATCAAGACATGGATCAGCGAGAATTTTATCACTAGGAATCCTTATGCACATCTTTGTGTATTTTTAATATCCGTCTTATTATCTGGTGTGCCCCCTCTCTCCCCATGCTCCTGCACCCCACCCTCCCCATGGATTTGTCTTGTGTCACTGGCAGCTACGGGGCTTGGCTGCAACACTCACATGCTCAGTAGAAACATCTTAAATACACAGCCAGGTTTATTCTCTTAAAAAAAAAAAAAAAAAGCATTGGTGCATAGCAGATTTATTCACTGAACAGGTTGATTTATTTAACAGACTTGACATACATCAAAACCTACTATGGGCTTACATAATTGTTATCCATTTAGCAGGTCTGGTTCTTTTGTCAAGTATTTGTTTTTAAGAAGTGATTCACTAACGACTGCTGCCTTATGCACAGTTCACATACCTTAACAAACCCAGCCTTGCACGGGGTATTAGCTGAAGTGAGTTTAAATTGCGTCCTACCTGCTTGAGCCCTGCTGTTATTTTTTTTTTAGTTTCTGTATCCTTGCCATACCTAAAGTAATAAAATAAATAATAATAATAATAAAAAAGAAAAAACAACAAGCAGGAGCGTGTGTGCAGGCACAGGCACAATTCACTTTCCAGCAGACCCTTTGGTGTGGGCACTGTGGTTACTGCATTACCAGGCTGCTCAGCGCTAACAGCAGGTACCTCCAGCACGAGAAGGCACCGCCGAGTACCAGGATGTTGGTGGTTGCGCGGGGGTTTGGGGCGAACCCGGCCGAAGGGCCGAGCAAACGCGGAGGAAAAACCTCCGGGAAGGTTTAAGAGCCACGGAGCCGTTTTGTTTTCACGCAAGAGGCTCGTTCAGGCCCTGGCTCGCACAGGCGCGCCGCTGCTCTCCGGCCGCACGCATCCACCCATGACACCCACCCATGGATTCCCCAAATACGCACCCATCCTGCGCCCGTTCCGAGCGGGAGGCGGAACGCGGGGGAGCATCACCGAGAGAAAGCACGTCACCTTCCCTTCCACCGCCAGTCCCATCAGCTTGTTTGGGTTAATCCATCACCAGCCGCACGGCTCGCCAGCAGCACGGTTCATCTCGGAGGCGAGGATTTCATTATCTTCCCCCCACCCCCCCCGGCTGAGCATCCTCCGCGCACACACACACACACAGGTCACATCCTACACTTAGTAAGCAAAACACATTGCCGCCGCTGCACGGCCGCGCGAGCGGTGCGGGAATTAAAGAGCCCGGAATAAAACCCGCACGAGCCCGATTCGCCGCCGCTCGCCAGACAGATGGTTAATTATATTCACAGCCGCATTTTTCGCTGGGATAGAGTTTCAGACAATGAGCCAGTTTTATTTGATTAGCCAGTTTTCTAGTTTAATACGCGGAATGACAGTTACTTCCAGGGTAGGGGATTTTTTTAAATATTTTTTTAAAAAAATCCCATCCCCCCCCCCCTTTTTTTTTTTTTTTTTTGTTCTGGCCGAGGCTGAAGTGCCTGCACCCCCCGCCCCCCTCGCTGTAAATAAACCCCGCCGTGAGGGGGGGGGGGGAGCCCCGCTGGGGGCCGGGGGGGCCGCGCTGCCCCCAGGGCCCGGTGGGGCGGCGCCCCCACCCAGCGCGGCACCTGCCCGGGGGGACACGGAGCGGGGGCCGGGGGGGTGAGGCGGCAACTTGCCGGGCCGAGGCCGCCGCCCCCCCCCCCTCACACCACACACACCGGCCGCTCCGCTCCTTCCGCCGCCGCGCAACTTCCCCGCAGGCCGCCGCGCCGCCGCGCAGGCCGGCATCGCCAGCACCCCCCGCCCCGGCCTCCTCAGCCTCCTCATCGCCTCACGCCGCGCCCCCCCGCCGCGGTGTGTGCGGGGGCGGGGGGGAAGCGCCGCCGCGGCGGGACTCACCTCAGCGCCGGGCCCGCGAGGGAAGGGAGGCGGCCGCGCGGGGCCGGCGGGTCCCCCCGCCCGCCCGGCGGAGTCGGCGGCTGCGGCGCCTCAGCGCTGCTCCATGCGCCCGGGGCCCCGGCGCGCGCAGGTGGACGCGCCCGCCCCCCCCCCCCCCGCCCGCCCGCCCGCCCCGCGCGCGCCGGCCCCCGCCCCTCCCCCCGCGCGCGCCGGCCCCCGCCCCTCCCCCGCCGCCGCAGGGCCCCCGGCGGAGCCAGCGCTCCCGGCCCGCAGCCGCGGCGCCTCACGGCCGGGCCCCCCGCGGCGCGCACCGGCCCCGCGCTCCCTGCGGAGGGACTGGGGGGGGGGGGGGGGCGGCTCCCGCCTCGCCGCCGCCGCCGCCGCCGCCGCCGCGGCCGCTCCCTCCCCGCCGCCGCCGCCCCCACCCCGGCCGGCCGTGCCCACTGAGGAGGTGCCGGGCCGCTGCCATTGTTCCCTCAGCCGCGGGACCGGCGCCCGCCCGCGCGCGTGTGTGCGTGTGTGTCCGTGTGTCCCGCCGCGGGAGCGCGCCGCGCCGCCACCGGGCATAAAGGGCGCGCGGCCGCGGGCCCGGACCCCGCGGGGCGGAGCGGGGCGGGGTGGCCTCACCTGCCGCCGGCCCGGGGCAGCTCCCGGCCCCGCACCCCGGCCCGGAGGAGGGGCAGCCGCGGGGCAGCTCTCCCGGGCGGGGGCGGGGGAAGATGGGCGCCGGCAGGAGGGCGAGGCGGCCGGGCTGCGATGGGGCGGCGGGGCTGCCGGCCCCCACCCCGCGCACCGCGCTGGAACCGCCTCCCGGGCCGCACGGCTTAACCCCGCCGAGCGCGGCCGGTGCCAGGAGCGAACGGGGGCTGGGGCGGGGGCAGGGGCCGCGGCCCCCCGCGGGCTCCACGGCGCGTTACTAGCGCTGCGCCTTACCGTCAGGTGTCTGTGAGGGGCCGCGGCCGCCTCGCCCGCCTCGCCTCACGGTGCCCAGGGCCCGCCGCGGTGCCGGGCACCGGGGAGAGACAGGGACGCACCCGGCGCTGCCTCCTGCCGAGCAGGGGGCGAGGGAGCGGGCGAGGCGGGGGACGGGCTGCAGCCGGGCACCCCCCCCGCTGCGCGCAGGACCCCGGGCAGGGCGGCCCCGCCGCACCGTGGCACCCGCACCCGCGGGCCAGCGGGAAGTGTCAGCGGGGCAGCTCCTGAGTCCGCGGAATTGTGCAGCAAACAGAAGGCACGCCAGGCACCCGCAGTGTAACCGCGCCGAAGGAAAGCAAGATGAGGAATAGCCTTTCGGTTTAATTAAATTCACGGTGATAAATCTAAGAGAGGGTCCTACTCTTACGTTACCACTTGAGCTTACACAAAATCCTATCAGTTCCTCATCCTAGCCAACACAACACAGTCTAAAAAGTTCGTTAGGTAATAGTGTAACTAAAATTCTAAAGTATCGAGCGCTTTAGCCCTTGTTCTCCCAGCGCCGGAGAGCCCCATGTGTATATGCAGTAATAAAACGGGAATTGCGTCCGGCAACTCATGTAACGCGCTCTGCATTCGGAATGCGTTCTACATCAACTTCCAGTATTGCAAAATAAGCAACTAATCTCATTTGTTCTTTGTTAACGGTGGTAGCCGAGATATGCCACACATCACGTGCGAATAAATAATTCATTCTCACTGCAGCAGCAGGGCACATCGTTGAAGTGTTCTGCCCCGCTGCAGAAGCAGAGGCAAGCAGTTAAGGGACTCAACTAAGGCCACGGAGCGAGTCGCTGCCACAATGGTACCACCTCCCGGTCCTATCCTGCTATGGTTGTCCTCTCCACCATCGCCACTTGCCGTGGAAATCACACCATTTAGTTCCCAGACCTCTGCGCATTTGTGATCTTCACCACAACGTTGTGTTGTGGTTTGTGCACACACACCGTTTTCTTGACAGAAAGATTCAAGTATTATGAGTAATTAATTGGGGGTCAAGTGAGGTGGCGATAGTGCACCAGGCAGCGCTCAGTAAAATAAACACATTTGGATGGTGTTCGTTAACCGCTTTCAAAATTTCATGAACTCAGGGGAGGTTTTGCCCTCCATCCCTCTGCCCGCAGCACGCTCCCATACAGGCTCTTCCTTTCAAAACCACCACCAAAGGCACACCACCAAATCTGGAGGCTCCTCTGCAAAGGGACCTCGCCACACCCCGCGGCGAGTGGGAATTACACGACTAGAAGCACCGGGGCACTGACACCAAGTTTGTCAGACCTACCCAACTCGTCCTGATGCCTTTGGGAAGGAGACGGCAGCGGTGCTGTGTGCAGGGAGACTGGCAGCTACAGCAATCAGCGGAATATAATCACACAGATCAGATTAGACGTAAGCATGGGGAGAGCTGTCGTGGAGAGGAAAAGATACATTCAATTAAATAAGCCTTGCACCTGGATCCAGTTTAGAAGACGACAACCCAAGTATTTATTTAAATGCTATCTTTTAGAGAGAACACAAACATAAGGCTCAAAGATTATCCTTGTAGCTATGATACGATATAGCACCTTTAGTTTCACTTACCCACACGCTACTCATTTAAGGTACTTCAGTTACAAAACTACCACAATACTAATCGATCAGCAGCATAAAATTCTGTGCAGCATGTTGGGCAATCTTAAAAATTAATAGTCTGTGCACTGTGATCTTTTTATGTAGTGCCACAAACAGATGCAAAAAGTGCATTGACATGATGGAAGCGCAGCTACCCACCTTGGCTGGGTATTAATTTTCCAGACTGTCAAAGAAAAGAGACTCACAGGTGCGAGAACAAGGTGCTAAGAAAACTCCTTTTGGCAGGAGGAGATCAACACAACCGCGAGCGAGGAGCGATTGTGATGCCAGCCAGCACCTCGCTCTGCCCTGCCGCGCACCCTCGCTGCCCTCCTGACCTCCCCAATACAGTGCAGCTGCAACGTGCATCGTAATCATTCACTACAACCTGTAAGACGGAGCAGATCAGACATTTACATCTGTCCCATCCTCCCAGCTGTCTTCACACAAAATCCGTGCGCCTCGACACATCCGTACGCCGGGAGCCTATGCCTGCTTGTCTGCCTCGGAAGCAGGAAACAGGGTCTGAAATAGCAGAACCCGGATTATGGCAATAGGCCACGGTGGTTTCCAGTTCTCCAAGCGCCTATTTCCTGATCCTTCCTTCTTTTCCTGACACATGGGAGCCTTGCTGAGGCATACACAGTAAGGGCTAAACCCCTCACCTGGTGCAGCCCGACGCAGGCAGCCCCTCTGCTGAGCAGTACCAGAGACAAAGGCCGAGGTTTGTGGGGGGATTCCAGTTTGCCCATGGCACGAGCACGACGTGAATGTGGTTTTCAAAGACCTCCGACCCGAGACTCTTGAGTAAGCCTGGAAAACAGTCGTTCAAGCAGAAAGCTGCCCAGATGTTACGAACCTTAAAAACCCAAAGCAAAAGGCACCAGGACAACAGGAGACATCACCCTCCTTATCCCACACTACCGCAAAGGGCCGGAGAGGATTTCTTGCCCCGGTCCGCCCGCCTTTCAGGATCAACGTCTGAAGCAGACCGGGGTAACGGTCAGAGCAGGAGGCACTCGATGTGGCGGGGGGCTCTGGTTCAGGTGGGCGAGGGACTCACCCTGCCTCCTCCCTCCCTCCTCCCCAGGCCCTGAAGTGCGATTCAGAACCGTGTGCTGCGGGAAATAATGCTGAGCCTGCAAACAGTGATTCATTCTTACTGAGGCTGAGGCAATTCCTGAAGGAGAACCAACGCTGGAATCGCTAACGGTCACATACGGAATTTCTCCTTTCCTGTCTGTCATGCCTGGCAAGCCTTAAAGCCTGGTCAAAACCGCATGGAAACCCGGAGCTGTTGTTCGTTAGGAACCCCAGTGGCTGCAGAAAGGCTCCCTCAACACTCCTGTCCTGCATCCCCCCCCCACCACGCGCTCTCCAAGGGGAGCGGAGGAACAGTGCGGCCATTTGGTCTGTACCTTCCCTTTGCCCTGCCGGTGATGGTTCTGGAACATGCAGCACAAACTCAAGGCTGCTGGTGACCTCTCTGGGCGAGACACATTCCCAGTGTGCCTGACAGGGTGACAGAAGGAAGGAAGGAAGGCGAGGAGGGTCCCAGGTTAGTTTCCCAGGCATCTCCATTCCCTGATCTGCTCCTTGCTCCACGGTTAGGCCCCTCCACCCAAAACAACCCAACCCTCCCTTGCAACCCCTTCACATGGCTAAATCCGAGTCAGAACGTTCTGGCAGGTTCACAGCCTGTGAGGCTCCCATGGCCCACTACATTACAGCTGTGCTGCTGTCAGGCTCTGATCCCCCAGATCAGTCCTGATCTATTTCTCCATTTCCCCCCACCTTCCTCCCAACATTTCAACTTCAAATTGTAAATCTTTGTTTAAATTGTGCATTTGTCTCACCATGTTTCCCTGGCCAAACACCTCATTATTGGTGGCTTCTGAACAGGAGGAAATAAAAGCACACATTTGTGCCTCGGCCAAGAGGAATGCTCTGCGGACAGAAGGCTCTGTGTTCTCTCATTTCCCTGGCAGGACTAACAGCCTTGGCCACTTCAGGGGAGGCTACTGGATTAACAGGGGGGAGGAGCAAAAAAAAAAAAAAGAAGAAGAAGAAGAAGAAAAAAAAAGAAACACCAAGCAACAACAAAAAAGGCCCATGAACAGTCTGGTGTATTTGCAGTGTGCCAGAGTACAGGTTAGAACAAAACCTGGAGAAGGCAAAAGGATCAGGGAACGTCAAAGTAGAAAGCTGAGGGGAAGGAAAGAGGGATGGAGATCATGAAGGCAGCTTCGGAGGCCACGCACCCAGTGCAGCAGCACAGCTGCTCCCCGGCTGAACCCCCCACCGCCTCCGCATCAGGGTCCCGGAGCCCCAGCTGCACTCCCGTGTCCTTGAGCCCCAGGTGGGGACACAGTCGGATGGATGAATGTGAGATTGGATGGGGAGGTGGGGTTGCCTCCCTGGGTGGAAGGCTCCTGCACTTCTGCACAGAATTTCAGCACAGGTGCAGTGAGCCCCACGCTGCCTGCGCACACCTAATGCACTGCTCAGGCATTGACCCTTGGTCCAGCACGCGCCTGGGAAGACTCAGACCCCCTGCGGATTCATTACAGATTTGATCCACCCACGTGCAGTAAATCCAGTGACCACCCAGATGAGGTCAGTCACCTCTGCTGCGGGCACTGACTGGGGAACTGCAGAGATGCAGTCGGTGGCTCTGGACAGCCCACGGTCCAAACCCAGCTGCTCCTCTGCCCAAGCTGGCCGGCACCTAAACCCCTGGGTGGAGACAGCAGAGCCAAAGGAGCTGTGAGGACTCCGCGGTAACAGGTGGACATGCAAAGCTGGTTTAGCATTGCCATCCTTCACGTTATGCTGCTGTCTGTTTGGGGTGGTCAGCAGGAAAACAGAAGAAAGCCCAGTCCTGTTTACTGGTGATGGAGCTGTTACTTACAGGGTGTTAATAAATTATTGCATTTCCTCAGGAAACATGAAGCTCCTTGTGCCTGCAGGCACCTTCTGCTCTATGCTCTTGCTTCAAGTGTAGCGGACGCTCCAGTAGCGAGCAGGGGTTACAGGGAGCAGCGCTGATGAACAGGGTTGGTTTTAATGCAGGCAGGGCAGCGGCGTAACATGGCCATGTGGGTCTTGCCATCCCAGTTGCTGCTTGGCCACTCTTCAGAAATGAATCCAACCCTCGAGAAATACGCAAAGGTAAATTCATCTTGCCAGCAGAAGTGTTCTTTGAAATGAGTGTTGACGGAAAGGCTCGCTTCCTTTGAACCTAAACGTCCTTAGACTATTTTCCTGAAGCACTGGACGCTGCTAAGTTCAGGAGTCAGCTTGAGATTCACCTCTGCATCAGCCTGCAGAATCACTGCGGTTCAGCCCTCACCTCCTTTAAGCCCCATCTAATTATGCAACTTAACTACTTTGAGAACAACAGTTTTGCTGAATATGCAACAGTCTCGTCATCGATTTTGATGTGGGGAGACAGAAGGAAAAAGCTGTTTTAAAGTTCAAGCGTTTCTACAGGGCTTGACTGATGGAAAAGACAGAGCCCTCTCCGGTCTATCTGAAGTCAAATGCCATTTTCTCATGTGTCTTGGATGGGCCCGCGTCTACTGGAGCAGAAAGATATAAATCTTGGCTCTTTTCCTACCCATTTTTCTTCAGGACTGTAGCTGATCGTTAACTACAAGGAACGCAGCTTCATTAACGTGCATTAGCCAATGACTTTCCTATTACCACTGCTGTCTCCAATCAAAGAATCATTTATGGAAAACAAGGGCAGAGGGAACAACATGCTTTGGCAGCTTTAAGATTATAGGCCCAAAGCTTTATACCCTCTGTCTTACATTTTTACGTTAAAGTATCATGAAATATTACCATGTTTTTCATTATTATTTGTGGCACTAAATACTGTGGAACACAGTGCCAGATGGCTGATATTCAGAATAAAAATAATGCAAGGCCAGTCTTAGGAAGACTCAATGAGAATGTAATAGCATGCATTCATCCTACTTTCCTAATGCACAGAGTTAAAATATTAGCAGACTTAAAATCTGGTTTTCCAATTTGTAAGAATAGCATATTATAGAATTATATGCATGCATATATACATATATTTAAATATGTATGTATAAAAATTTTAATTTCTTTCCATTTTATTTGCATGTTTCAAGGGTCTTAACATAATACATGGGCACATCTTCTTTCACTCTTTAAAAGGTTATTTTGACCAGTAAAGAAAACCAAATGGTTTTGAAATGCATTAGGAACATAAGCAAAAATCTTTTTCCAGAGATTGTTATTGGTACAAAATACTGTTTTTTCTTTTCCTTTTTTTTTTTTTTTTTTAAATATATAAACAGCTTGAGTCCTAAACTTAACCAGATGGAAACGTGCCTACAAAGAGTTGGATCTAATTCAGAAGAGACTGACAGCCAACAGATGAGCCAATTTAGACCATCCTATGCCAAAAATGGTCAATCATGTTATCTTACGTGTGACTCTACTCTGGCAGATGCCAACTCTATCCAAACAACTTCAAGCATCTTTTTGGAAGACAGGACTATTTTACACACATTTTAGAAAAAAATCATAATAACACATGATTTTTCTGGAAACATTCCACTTAATTTCAGCTTTTTCATAAGAGATTTTTATTAATTTATTTTAAGGATAAATTTTTTTTTTATAGCCTCCTAATGGAATAAACACTTTCCAATTCAACGAAGACCGATTAAAAAAAATACTAAATTGCAATTCTGTGACAGTGCCCCATTTATTTAAATATTAATAAAAGAAAAGCTTTACACCTGTGCAAACCAATTTAGCTGCTTTCTTAAGGCAAAATATTTACTATCAAACCCACAAAGAAACATGACTCTAAGTACAGATTAAATATACTTCTTGCATCGTCATCATCTTCCCCAAAATTCAGACTAAAGTTAAAATTAAAGGACTTTTTTTATGGTGAGTGACTACAACCGAGGTGCTTCTTTTTTTTTTTTTTTTTTTTTAATTTGTAATTCATAATCTCTCTGCGATTTATTTATTTATTTTTACCTTCCAGAAGATGCATTGACAGATACGCTTTTCCTCTTGTCTCCAACTGCAAGAAGACAGGGCCACCTCCTCAGTCTCCACCGTAACCTACAAACTCCCCCTCCAGGGAGTGCAGTGCTGTGTGCTCACTTTTTCTCCTTCTTGCCCTCAGTTTGATTAAGAATAGTCAAAAAGGGGAAAAACCCACTTGTTCAGAGTCCATCCTAAGAGCAGAGGACCACTCCATTCATTCTCTAAGGCATCGCATCACCTGTATTTAAGCCCTGTATCTGCTCGTCAGCTCAGTCTCTGTTTAAACTCAATCTGAATTTCAGCTTCACACTAAAGCCCTGGGAGGTCTGCAGGTGATGAGACTTCTCTGTCTGTCAGATTGAAAGCTGCAGAAACCGGTGCAAACACTTAGCAGATCATCGTCTTTCAGAGGACACCTTGAAAGGCCACATTTAAAAAGATGAACGTCTTCAAATCTATTGTTTCCAGAAAGAATAATGCAAGTTTTTCTTCCAGAGAAGAGGGCTGCAGTTCTGCTAGATAGCCTGTAGTTTGGGTGTCGTCTTGACAATTGCACACAAAGTTGCAATTTCATTTTCCATTTGTGTAGTAGGTAATTGCAGTGCCCATGTGAAGTATCCTTCCTTCATACGGCGTAAGGGAGCCAGGCAATTATCCATAGGTCTTACAGTAAGGTCTCCCATTCCCAACCTTTTTATAGTGCCTTTTGTGACGACAGTCCAAGATTTTGAGATCCACAGACATTAATCTAGACGGATGCCTAGGCATCTGGAAGGTCTGAGAGAGCTTCCTTTATAGGACAAATATGTATTCTCAGTTGTGTGATCATTTTCTTATGTTGTTCCCGCTTCTCTTCAGAAAGACAGTGTCAATGTGCATGACCGATGGGCCTTGACCACAGGTGTCAACTTTGCACTTGAGGCAACGCGCACAGAAAGGTTCAGAGACTCACGTACGCACCTCCCAGGCATGCAACGCTCACTTTTCCGTGGACAAAACCACCAGGGTTTAGGTAACCCTCTGCTCACATCAAACTTTTCCCTAACTAGCCCTAGCTGCTGTGTAGATTGTATCGTTCTTACACCTCGGCGGCACACTGGGCTCCACTCCAGAACCCTTCGGAGGTGCTTCAGCTCACCCGTACAGAGCCGTAGTACTTCTGACGCTTTCAGAACAGATGGCCACATCCACACCGACCCAGTCTGCACCAGGGAGCAGCTTCACAGTCACCCACCGGTAGGGTCAGAGATGCTCTGCCCCAACCTGCCCCAAGGCTGGGGAAGAGGCACGGAGCCCTTGGGAAGAACGACAAACTACCAGAGCAGCTCTTGGAAAGAATGGGAAGTTAAATTTTATCACCTAGGTGGGTCTTTTTAAAAATAATTAGTTCATTTTCTTTGTCTATGGATTTACTCAATGGGTAAAGAAACCTACGTCAGCTTCACCAGGGCGATCACAGCTTTCCTTCAGTTCTAGGTAAACATCTGGTTGAACAGCAAGAGGTGCTCAGCGCCAAGGGCTTCACCTCACACATCCTTACCGTACCCACAGCTTTGCCCACCTCTGTTGTACCACCTGTGATTCAAAAACTGTGTGGCCAACAGCCGGGTGACTGGCAAGGACCTTTTTTGCTATGGCCATGTTCTTTTCTCACCCATTTTAAAGCAGCGAACTGGCTGAGATGTTGGCCACATTGCCACGACCCGGTAAACTGCCGCTGTCTTCAGTTTCTGGGCCGTCACTCCAACAGGCCTTACAGCAGGTTCAGTAAGGAGAACTTTAGGGCAAGTTGTGTATTAAAACAGGTAGATGTTGCCTGCACAATATATCCTAGGGGAAACTTTGCTCCACTGTGAGTAACCATATACTTCAGTCACAGGGCCTAACAAACTAATCTAGCGAGGAATCTCTTCTTGTAGAAAGACACAGCTCTTCTACTCGACTGATCACACCTCCACACCTTGCACGTTCAAGGTCTCCTACACTTAGATGACATACGCACACCTGTGAGGTTACACCTCTTCTAACCCTGCCCATTTCATTTTACATTGTCACCGAGTTGCTTTGAACCATGAAGCCATTAGTCCACGCTCGCCTCCCATGCAGGCAGGTCTGGTCACGGCAAAGCACTCAGCAGCAAGGCCTTCCTCGGGCTCCTCTCGCCTCCTCCTGCTCCCTGCACAGCTCATAGGCTAACTGTTTTCACTTCATTACCTCCTGCAGTCAGAGAGAAACAATCTGTTGAGTAACTTCTTTGTAATCCGGCTCAAGTGTGTCGTGGCCATTTACATAGACATTCACCCAAAGGACAGCACGGGTCCTCGAGGAAGGCTTTGGGCTCCCACTTTGGAATGCAGCCACCCCATTTCCACAAAATACCACTTGCATCTCACCACAGTCAATAGGAATAAATCCGGGTGTGTTTAACAGATGTTACAGTTTCCAGATTGTCACAGCTTTCCACGGTTTTTGAGCTGATTGTTACTACAAGATTCCTGCAAGTCACCAGCGAGCAACGCAGCCTCTTGCTCTGCTCATCACGTTCTGACTGATGACGTGAGCTGTCAGACTGTAAAGTCAAAGTTGTCAAATAGCTATAATTTGCAGATTTAGTAAAAGAGCTTAACATTTCTTTGAGCAAAGTACTTAAGAGATGTACTCCGTGGAATTTATGGCCTGTGAAAGTCTGTACGGTTTGCTAGTTAGAACAGGATCTCCACAGGACAGCTCAGATGTCAGTAAAGCAGCTTTGGTCTAAATTCAAGACTGCCATCAGACATGAGCTTATATTTCCACCGAATGAATTTCCACAGAGACTTTAATACCCAAGTATAAAAAACATAGCCATTTTGCAGCATTTGTCACTTGAACATTTATTTGCTAGAACCTGACTACGTTCCAGTAGATTAAAAAATAGCTAGAAAGTTTTGGGTCTGAAATTAAAACAAAACAAACCTCACAAAAATAATCAACAGAAAACGCTTTCTGTAGCCTCCGGAGCTGTTCGTACTCTGAAAAGTAGTTTTCTCTATTTCCCTTTTGTTTTCCAACCCGTGGTGGCAGAGGGGCTGGAACTAGATGATCTTTCAAGGTCCCTTCCAAGCCAAACCAGCCTATGATTCCATGACTCACGGCGTTATTTGCATTTGGCTTGCTGTCAATTACTCCTATGCTATTTATACTAGGTAATCTTTTCGATATTGCAGTCCACCTTCAGCTGTTTTCTGTTCCTCCTTTTATTAACTGTGGTCTCTGTGTTTATATTTAGTATGTATATATGTACTCAGGGCTTGATAGTGTGGCATGATGGCTTTATCTGTATGAATTAGGAGCTGAGCGTGTTACTCTCTTGTGAATTACATCCACATCTCCTACAAGAAGACAGAGAGGGTTTTAAACACGGCCCTCCAGCGCACGCTGTACACAGGGCATGCATCCCAGGCTGCTGTGCCGACAAACACCTTCCCGATGGTGGCCGAGAGCCATGGCACCACAGCAGTACCCCGCTACGGCTGACGGAATTACGATGATCAATGGACAAAGCAATGACACAAAATGCACAGAAGGAAGTCTCAGAATTCTTTAAGTAACTTACAGCCGCTTTTTGGTACAAATTATTATGTGACTTGAGAATCTAATACCTGGTGGAAATTCCAGCCACCAGTTTTGCTGGGAGCACAGCTCAGGCACCAGCAACCGCTTTTCAAAAAATCCATTCCAACGTTCCACATGCTGCCAGCACGTACACCCAACTGCTCGTTTAGCGACAGCCGCATCCTGCCCACGCTGGGATTCGGGAGGTGGAATTTTAGCTGGGCAGTTCTGCATTTGGTGAAGGGGGGTTTCTGTGGTCAGCTGGAGATTTCCAACATTAACAATTCCAGGGGACTGATAAGAAAGCATGAGGCTCGTGGGGACTGAATTCAACTGCCTCCATGTATTACAGCGGTACCCAAGCAGACATTTCAACGGAGAGGCGTGCTCATTGCAGCAGCACTAAGCAGAAATAAAGGGTTCTGGTAAACACTAATTTTCAGTGGACATGACATTCAAAATCATCCTTTCCACACTGCGAGAACTGCGTGCACGTACCAGTCTCTGCAAAGCCCTATCTGACCATTTCGGAGGCGCTGCCACGTAACATGGTCACACACAGAGATGCTGCTGAAAATCAGATGCCTGTAGAACTCGAATAATACATAACCCACAGTGGACAAAAGGCAGCACGGAGAAGGCTGTTATCAGCTGCCTCGTATTTCAGGCTACTCGCCTGCCCAAACTGGAAGAGGCAGATGCCGTGGCAGAGCTCCCCAAGCAGCGCTTCACAAAGCAGCCGCCACAGGCGAGCTCCAAAGGCAGGCCAAGGGCCCGCAATTATTTTAGGGAGAATATGTATTGCCCAGGTATGGGGAGAGGGGAGGAAGAAGAGGCAGCAGAGCACGGGAAGATGATGTTCAAGGAGCGGTGATCAGCTTGCAGGCAAAGCTGCAAGGGAAACTGCAAGCAGCCGCTGCTGTGCGAGGCCAAGGTCAGCGTGCAAAGTTTGCAGTTAAGGGATTGAATTTAGAAAAATCTTCCTTCCCACCACTAACCCAAGTTCACCTCTCTGAATTTCTCTTCCTCTGAGATTTAAATACTGTAAAATGCTGATTAAAAAACCCACCAAACTCACTGCGTTGCACAACTTGACGCCATTTAACTGATTTTTATCCCCAAAACGGGAAACGCTGTCTGCTCAGACAAACAACATTTTCAGTACCACCCATTACAGTCTCTCCATGGTCCAGACACATCACACACCACCGAACATTCATCGATTCCCTCCACACCCTCCTCAAAGAGAAACTTCAGGTGGTTCCACCACACAATTTTTCAGGTTACTGGTTATTCATATTCTTCCCAGTCTCCTCTTTAAACAATTCCCAGATACACACATCCAACTTTATATACGCATGAAGGCGCAGACTTTTTAATGGTTGAATCCAGAATCTGCCAAAATCCTTCTTTTGTTAACGCCAGAGGTATCTGTGATACGTGCAACACAACCTGTGGGAAAGCTGGCAAACACACGACATCGATCTACTCCACACGTGGGCTTCCCTGTATCTGTGGCAGTATGTTACTACTTAGCATTTTAGTCATTTACTTAACTTCCTAACGTTTAATGCACTGCTCCTCGGACCTTCCTTCCAAGAGGGACCACAGGAGTGTCATAAGCCTTCACCTGGTGCCTGTTTATTTGGTGAGGTCTTACAATCCCAGGTATGAACGCAGTACACGTTACCAGCACAACCCTTACACAGCCTTTGAAGCAAACCAACATGCAGTTTGCACAAGGCAGAGGTAACAACTCCAGCCCAAAACACTTCTGCCTTGTGCTCTTCCCCCTCCCTTGTATCCTGCTACATCTCCTAGATTACTCGAGTCACATAACAAGTAACAGCATCAACAAGCGATGTCACTCCACCTTTCACAAACTCTGCAAACACTGTTATTCCCAGAAAACATTCCCTGGTTTTAATTGTAAATAAGCTCAATCTTTTATCTGTGTTCTTCAAAAGGCAGGAAGTTTTGCAAATCACTGAAGAAATAAAGATTTTTTTTTACAGCTGTGTAAAAATACATGAACACGTATTTCTATTTTCTAAAAGCTCCATAGACCATTTCATAATTCATGCACCAACTGTACTTGAAATGTTCACTCCCAATTACAGACTGACCTTTGCATTCCATTTTCTCTAACTAGTGTAAAATGGAAACTTTTCATCTTTTCAACCTGCACTTTCCTAAACACCTGCCAGTGTACGCCCAAGGCCAGTGCAATCGGCAGGGAACACTTTACAATGCATTCCAGGGTGCAACAGAAGCTGATACATTGTGTTTCAGCCTGTTTCTTCCTTTCCATAAGGGAGGGGGAATATCTTTTCTCCCTTCCCCTCTCTCCTCTCCAGGATAAGGCCGAGAGATTTACAAGACACATTTTAAGTTGGTGTGGCATAAATGCTTTACTTGACAAATTTATAAAGGGCTACAAAGCGTTGAAAACTGGAAATGGAATGTGGGGGAGCTGTCACGTTTACTCTTTCAGCTTTGGGGATGCTGTTTTAAATTCTGCCCTAAAACACTAGTAAAAATGCATTTTTCCTCTTTTTTTCATATTAATAAATCCACTGTGCAACTTCGAACAATTGACACTCCTCACCCGAGAGAGATGCTGCACAGCCTCACCGAGGTGGCTACGGCCACGACGACATCGCAGCCCCTCGATTTCATTACGCACACAAACCATATTCTGTCAGCTCTACTTTCACCGCTGCCTGGTGACTCAAAAGAAAGTTAATCATCATTTACTCTCACAGCACATGCCTTAAAGCCTATTTCGGAAGCTACCGTTAGCCTAGCGTGCAGCTTGCCGGTATCACATAAAGAGGACCGTAACGGGGCTGGCCCAGGGTGCAGCTAGGTGAGCACCTCGCGGCGTGCACCGTGCACCTTGGAGGCTCTTTTCTTAAGCATCCACAGGGCAACACACAGCAATACTTCCCCTCGTATTTTTTTATAAATACATATATATATACACAGACACCACCATACAGCAACGCCTCTAGGCACTGGGCCGGTGCTCTGTGTGGCCAGCCATGTAGAAGAGTGTTTCTTACTGCAGGTGCCACTGCCGGGCTCTGGCAGCACCCGGAGGGAGCCGGGGACGGAGCCAGCCCAGCCTGCAGACCCTGCTCCGAGTGCTGGTCTCCCAAGGCTTCGCTGGTTCTCCAGGCTGCACAAAGCTCACGTCTTTTCCCCGCGTTTGGGCACATCATCTGCAGAAACCCATCAAAAGTCATGGAGCAGGAATGTAAAAGGTATTTTTCAGGGACTAACCACTGAAGGATTTTCTTATAAAGAAACCAGATGTACACATTAAAGCCACGGAGGAGCTGAATTCTAGAGTACCCGTCCTACAGGAGGCTTGCGCGTCTCCGTCTCCAATTTACCTCCCTCGCCATGTTATCAATGACATCACCGTCCCGTTAATAAGACAGCTATACAGCACAGTACTGCCACATCACACCACTTTAAAAAAAATGAAATTATTCATTTAGAAAAATGCCCTGGCTCCTTCCAAGGAACATAAACTCTCCAGCATGCAGTCAGGCAAGCACCTGCCTGCCGCCAGGTCCGTTCTCTGTGCATCCCAGTGCTACCGGTTTCCAGCAGCTGCCAGGACTAACAAGAGGGATGGCTGTTTAGGTGCTCAACTAACCAAAATAAGCAATTGGAATTTTTTCAATGGGAAGGAGCAGATAATCGATAGAATACTAAATTGTCACTTCTGCATTGTTCGTACACAGATGGGGTGTTAAACAAGCATGGTAACCTCAAAATGATTCCTAATTTATGTGAGGATTGTAAAACGCTGGATTTGTAATTACTGTTTTCCTTGATGTACACATGCAACTCAAATTAGCACTAACACAAGTTATGTGTATACATGAAGACAAACCCCAAACATACTCCCATTATGGCTCTTTCCTCTGAAAAATTAATGACTTTTTTTGTCAGTATACATTGATGGAGTACTCCCGCACAGCATCGTTACGAGATTTAAAGATAGAGCAAATGAACCTTTAGAAACACCAGCTGGAAGTTCATCCAGTCACACTTGAAAAACACCCAGCCTGCACCGGGATCCGCCATTCATTCGTTCCGGACGTACAGCGCGTTCTGCTAGACCACGCGGGGCTCAGGGACGTTCACTCTGAGGCAGTGACGGCAGGAGCAGTGGCTATTGCGGCTCAGATCAATATGGTGCAAGTACATTAGATGAACTATCAAAATGACCTGTAACTCCAAACTCCCGCATTTCCTGCCTTCTCATTTGATAATGAGGAGCTAGAGTTACAGCTGCACAAAAAAGAAACACAGTTAGCAAGTACACGCAACGTTATATCCAGGGCTCAAGCAATTCCTTAAAACAAACCTGTTGTTCACAAGTTAAGAGTTTACATTTATAAACCCACAGCATTTTAAAGTAAGAAACAGCCAAGCTTTTAACAAGAATTTTCACTCTCATCAGCATGACGCATCTAACATGAGTGCTCTTCACATGTTTTTGCAGCTCCATACACCAAAAAATTAAGGGGCTATAAAAGCTGCGTGGGAACAGAATTCAGGTGCACTATATGAACTCGCCTTTCCGATCGATCATCTGGAATTTGGTTGCCTCATGCTAACTCACCCCCCCCCCCCCCGCAATTGTTATCAGCTTCACTGTCATTACCAAGCATGGCAAACAACTGCTTTTACTAAAAAGGCCAATTCAAAGCTTCCCTCGCTGAGGGGAAGAGCCACACACCCATCGCTGTTATTAACACCACTGCTATTCATATTCCATACCAGTGACTGTTTCCTCTGGAAATTGCAGCAAAGGTGGGAGAGCCATTTTGACAGGATACCCATTTCTATTCACAAAGATAAATCCTTTATTTAATAATAATTATCTATACACAGACAAAGCACAGGAGTCACGGTAAGAAGTCTTCCAGCAGAATGTTTACACAATATGACCTTAAACTAGCTTCTTTTGTTGTTTTTCAACATCTACAGCCTTACTGTACAATGTAAATTTTATATTTCCATTCTGAAAAGAAACTTGAACACGATTTAAAATCTCAGCGTTACGAGATGTAGGTAACTCCTAACCCATGGAACAGAACTGCTGCGAGAAACTGAGGGATCATCTGCCAGTAGCAATTACGAATATCCATTTGTGAAAAGCAAAACCACCCCCCCACCAACCACTAATTAAGTTTTCTAACTTGCAGGCTAGAATAGCCAAAATTTTGCATCTCGTGTCATTGTACCCTGTGCCTAGTAGGTTTTTACATGGGGATTATAATTAAATTCTGTAAGTTTATAGTTAATAGATGACTATGCACTGCAAGAAGAGCCCCTTTCTAACATCTTTTTCCCACAAACACATTTCCTTTAAAAGCAGAGAATGAAAGGGGAAAAAAATTAAACGGCCTTTTCTACTCCAAAATTGCAGACAAAAAGATTTTATAATGGTAGTAAATGACTTTAATTTTGAAAAAGAACCAACTGAAAGTCCGGCATATGAAAAGCTGCTCTTTAGAAAAGTGATGTTCCAGATTACAGAAGAGCAGAATTACCAAGACCCACAGAGGCTCTGAAAGAGCTCCGAAATAAATTCCTTTTCCTCTAAGAAACTGTAAAGCTTTTTAAAGAGACGCCATATATATTGTCAGTGCACTACAGGGAGACTCGCCAAAGCCATGCCTCTCCCATTCAGCACTTTAAATATTTGCTTCAAACGGTGACACTTCAGAGTCAGAGCATATGAATAAAAATTAGAAAGAAAAATATTTAAAAAAAATAATCAAAGCGTGCCCAAGTTTTACTTTCTGGCAGACAACAGAATCACCAATTATTGCTACTGCTTCTCCGAGATGCCCACCCACAAGCAGAACGTAATGTTCAGCATTTTGTTCTTGCCTCCGACGGAGCTGTGCGCAGCTGTGGCAGCCGGGGAACCTGCTCGCCTGCAACTCCTCAGCCATGCAACTATGCTTTCTGCTTTTATAGGAAGTTTTTCCCATTTTACTTGGGAAGGTAACGAGGGGAGAAAAACCTCTTTGCTCTCATTAGTACAGATGCCTTTTCTTTTTTTTTTTTTTTTCTTGTCTGCATTTCTTGTGTGTAGCTGCTGAATTTACGATGGTGAAGTGTACTTTTGTAACCTGCCTCGGAAGCAGACAGGCAAGCATACAGAGAATTCCTTCAAATGAAGCCACAAACAAGTCAGGGATGCTGATCTAGCAACTCCATGGCACAGCATGTTCTCAGCCGTCCCCAGAAACCCACGGCAATTCTTTAAACCAAGTATTCTATGACCGGCTCCCTTAGGAGGAAATGCCCTTGCTCATTCCGTGTCCTTAAGGTCGGACACAGCTCAGCACCCTGACTGGCACCTACCCCCACGGCGGGGTCCTAACGGCTTTACACCTATAGCAAACCCTGGATGGATTTAAACAAATGTCGATCAATTCTGGTATTTACCATCTGAAAACAGCCCTCATTCCAAACCCGTAAGGCTCAGCTCTTGGAGTACTTGCAAAGCCCATCCCCAGTGACAATACACATCAGCATTCATCTGAAAACTTTCCTTCCAAAATGCAATCAAGTTTGGCATTAAAATTTGGTTTCAGCCATTTAAAAGCTAACGCTAGCTCCTGCGCTCTCTTAGACGCTTCTGAGGATTTCTAAGCCCTACAAATGGGACTGTTCATTGAGGAAAAACGCCAGCACTCTTTTCCTCCATCTTTCAGATGACCAGTGACATTTCTAACACTTGTACCAAAGGGAAAAAAAAAATCTTCAGGATTGAAATATTACTATTTACAGCCTTCACACATTATCTGCTGGGTGCAACGGTAGACAAATTATTTCATTCCAATCACCAGCTCCTGTAGGGTGGGGAGGGATGACACATTGTTTGGTTTTTTTATTAGCCACGATACAGCAAAGGGAGATGCCTCATAAAAAGATTTTTTTAATAAACCTTTTCTAACTGTTGCAGCTCAGAGATAACTGCACCTTTATAGTCAACCTTACTGCTGTCAGAAACTAAAAAAGGAGACAATTAGTGAAAATAAAAGGAAGATTGTAAGCTAGTATTCTGAACTGCCACTACATTAACAAAGCTTCACTTTGCTTCTGAGCTGCAAGGATGAAAATAAAAGTCCTTGCATTCGAAATACTTTTAAAATAATTTTTAACTGGAGATTGATGCCAGGTTGGTTTTTTTCACCCATCATTTTAATAGAGAGAAAATGAGCAAGTAGCCGAGAATACAGCAAAGGTTCACTCCCTTTAAGTTACCATTCCTATATTTAGCTGCAGGGGAAGGTATAACACAAATAAACAAACACTACTTGCAACTAAATTTCCAGAAGCACCAAATCCAGTACTTCACTAGTGCCCACACTGAGAAAACTTGCATCTGATTTATAAACGTAATTACATCAGTGTAATTATACTGGTGTAATTCCCCAGGAAAAAAGTTATTTTTCAATATCCAAGAGAAGAAATTTTATTTTTAAATTCAACATGAAGAATTTTCCAAAGTAACTAGTGATAAATAGATAATGGTAAATTTCTCTGAAGAGGCCTAAAAATACAACCCTGCAGTGGCGGGCTGACCTTGGCTGTGTGCCCGGCGCCCACCCAGCCGCTCCATCACTGCTGGGCAGGGGAGGAAATGTAACGAACAGCTCCTGGGTGGAGATAAGGGCAGGGAGAGCAGCACCAGTTACTGTCAGGGCAAAACAGACTAGATACAGGGAAATTAATTTAACTGATTGCCAGTTAGAAGTCAAGAGTAAGGTAATGAGAAATAAGACCAAATCTTAAATGTGTTGCCCCACTTGTTCCTTCTTCCCAGGCTCAACTTCACTCCCGGTTTCCCTCCCTCCTCCCCCCAGCAGTGCAGGGGCTGGGGAATGGGGCTGGGGTCCGTCCATCACACGCTGGCTCTGCCGCTGCTTCCTCCTCACACCCTGCCCTGCCCCAGCCGGGGTCCCCCCACGGCAGACAGCCCCCCACGAACTGCCCTGACCCGATTCCTTCCCAGGGGCCGCAGGTCTCCCCACACTGCCCCAGCCTGGGTCCCCCCACGGGCGCAGCCCCCCAGGCCCAGCCGGCACCAGGGGGTCCCCATGGGGTCCCCAGCCCGGCCCCAGCCCTGCCCCCCCCCCGTCCTGCCAGGAGCTGCCCCAGCGCCGCTGCCCGCGGGTCACAGCCCCCTGCGGGCACCCCCTGCCCCGGGGGGGCTCCCGGGCTGCGGGGGGCGGGCTGCTCCCCCGGGGGCTGGGGGCACAGCCTGCCCCGCCGGGGCTGCCCACGGGCTGTGGGGGGTCTCTGCTCCGTGCCTGGAGCCCCCCTGCCCTGCCCTGCCCCGGGTGCTGCAGCGCTGCTGCTCTCGCATGGCCTCGCTCCTCTCCGCCGCTGTTGCGCAGGGGGTTCCCCCCTTCTTTAAGATGTTCCCCCAGAGGCTCCCACCGTCGCTGATGGGCTCGGCCTCGGCCAGCGGCGGGGCCATCGCAGAGCCGGCCGGCGTGGGCTCTGTCGGACATGGGGGAAGCTTCTGGCCGCTTCCCCCATTCTCACAGAAGCCCCCCCCTCCCCCGCCACTACCAAAACCTTGTCACACAAACCCAATACACCTGCTGCACTGCCCTGCAAAGACTGAGGTTTCTTGACACTGAAGAAATTTTAACTACTGAAATGAGGAGATTATTATAGCAACATTTTCAGCATTATGCAGGTCATTTTCTCATGCATTAATGACATAATAGAAATTTATGGAAGTCTTTATTGAATCTTAATTGCTCCCTAAGACCATGACTGAAACAGAAAAAATGACTGCATTCTGCTTTGACTACTGCAGCAGATGTTGGGGACACAGAATCCTGAACTCTATAGAGTTTTTCATTTAAGGGAAACTTCCAATTCTTCGTATTTACATACAACATTTCGTATGTCTTCTGTGAAGTCACACTATTTTGCCAATTCCAGATTTTTGCCAGCTCTTAAAAATGCTGTTAGTTTTCTTTTAGAATAATACCAATACACTTCCTGATAGTCCAGTATGAAAGGTGTTTGTGAAGGGTGAGATGGATAATCCCAATATTTAGTTTGCTACTCCAAGCCTCTAATATTTTGCAGAGGCTTTTCTTATTCTTTGCAAGGAAGAACACTTTAAATCAGAACACCACTGAAGAAATTAAATTGCATCTTCCTCACTAGCAAATGAGTTTAAATTAGCCCAATTACAATTAAAACATGACATATTTATCAACCATTATGAGACATATTGTAAATCCAGGACAAATCTGTTTACAATTCAATAATCCACCTCAAGCAACTACCCAAAGAATTTACCAATGCCTAAAAAGTGCCGTAAGTTACACTCTTAAAGTTTCTGAAAAAGCTCAGCTCTTGCAGGTACCATTGAATATCAGAGATATCTAAAGATGTAAAAATAGAACTCCTTTGGTTGAAATTATGTCCCTCTGAGAAACTGTAAAACCCTAAAACTGAAAAACCCAGGAAAGTTTTTGAACATTGACTTAAAAACAAGAGCTGCACCTCATTGTAATCTTGTGCATTTTTACCCTATTATACAAGATGAATCCAGGCTCATACTTAGCATGAACAGTTTCCACAGCCTTTCACACTATTGATAATTTCTTCTTCTAGTTTCTTTCTTTCCTCCTCTTTGGACATCCGATTATTTTTCTCTTCCCAGTGTGGATCGTTATGACTATTTAGCACTTTGCTGCTCTGTGTATGCCACATTTCATAATAGAGATTGTTAGGACTTGCCAGGAGGTCTGCGTGTCTACCGCGCTCCACAACTTTGCCCTGTAAAAGAAGGGGAGTAAGTCAGTAATGGGTATCACTAGATTTTAGGGATATAAATGCTGCCAAGATATGGGGCACAGTTTTACAGAATAGATCACAGCAGCTATTAATGAGAAGGAGCTTGGGACGCCAATGAAAGGTTGCATGTGTGCTGCGCACTGAATTGCTGCCACGATGCGAGAACAAGGAGCTGGGTTTTTCCTCGAGCTTACGTAAATGGGAACACGGATGCCTTTTGTCCACGTGCACAAAACTTAAAGCCCACAAACATGCATGAACTGGAAGAGCTATTTAAAGTAAACACAGGCCTCTGTATGAGCAGCAAGGTGTTAAACTACTACTGCAAAAGTCACATGAGTGTACCAAAACTAACACGTATTTGTCTTTGCTTGGTAACACACACACAGAAAAGTAAAGGCATAAAGAGAGGGACTTGTGCTAGATAAGCAAACACGTTTAAAATCAAATCCTAAAAACAATTAGGGTAAATTGTGCTTTTAGATGAGTACTCAGTAACTTGTGTCACTGCAATTGCCGTCATGAAAATCGAGTGAGCAGTTCAGTTCATCTGTGCTATTCTCAAGAGCAAAGATGATTTATTGACTATCATTGTGGAAACGGGAAGGAAGAGTTGGAGAGGAGAACTCAAATCCTACCGACAGTGAAACAACACTATTCTTCAAAAAAACAGACTCATCTTTCTACTTTGAAATACACATTTACATTCGCTGATTTAAAATCAAAATAATGTATTCATTCTCCAGCTATTCTTTCCTTTGGGAAAAGACAGCATTGTACGGATGACTACATGGATTTTGTATTAGTTCTAAATTCTGATCTACAATTAAATCTACCTCCTTGTGACAGCTGCTGATGAACATGCTGGGAAAAAAATTGGGTCTTGTCACTTCTATTACTAGTCATGCTGGTGGAATCTGAACACACACTTGACCAACGTAACTGCAGAATTTACTTAAAAACTTTAAGTGGTTAATTTAGCGAGTTCACTGTTATAAAGACCGTGCTTTTGAATTACAGCCTTTTTTTTATTAACTCTCGCACGATCGTCAAAAACTTAACTTCTCTGTTCAGCTTCACAGCATTAGGATCAATATCATCAATACAGTGTTTGCTTACTCACTCAGGAATTATTCTGACGTTACCCAGGCAAAGGTGCTGAAATTGCAATGCCCTATTTCCATTGCTAAGCAAACCCAGTCACAATCACCTTGTCTCATCTCCACTACCAGCCTTATTTATCTGGTTGCTAACACAGCGCTCATCAATCAAACTGGGATGACAAGAGGCAACTTTTTGCTGAGCAAACATCAATGATGCCTCACGAAGCAGTCGGGCACTAAAAGTGATGCACCACACTGCCTCACTCATTCACAATCTTTATTACACTAACATCATTCATGTAAGTGAGCACCCTAGCTGTTTTGCAGTTTTAGGTTGTGCTTTTATTTTTAATTTAACAGCTACAGTGTAACACAAAACACACTCTTAGTAAGCTGTGAAAACTTGCATCAGAAACAAAAAGTCGCAGATTGCCTTGTAACATGTTAAAAAACATTTGCAAGATGTTTTAATGTGCAGTTACATAAAGGATACACCTTAGGAAATGATTTTTCAAGGAAAAGATGAAAAACCAAGCAGATCAAAACCAAATAAAAATGCCACAGAGCAGCATGAGTGATTTATTCCACTACTTCATTTTGAAATTCATGTGAAGCTGAGATTTGTATAGCACAGACAGTCATGAACATCACCCTAAGATTTTGTTCTAATTCCCCATGAAATCATTTAATGTACTGTAGGAGTAATTTATTTTCTTTTAGAGATGCATATTTTAGTCACTAAATACACCTATGATCACAAGCATATAAATAGCAACTGAAAAAAAATGAATGCAGAGATAAATTTAACATCTATTATCAGCAGATTATAGCACTACATTTCCAGCATCATTGGTTAAAAGAGTAACTACAAAGTTTAATAAGGACATTTTTTTATTTTGTATCTCTAGCCAGATACGTGTAATAGAGAAGAAAATGGACTTAGGACAGACTGAATGTGAGATAAACAGCTGAGTAGTGGTATTAGTAAATTAAATGCTGAAACTTTCTTTCTTTTTCTTCCCCCCACCCCACCCCCCCCCAACCCCCTTACAAGAGAAGCATACAGAAAAGGAATCACACTCTTCCACAGGTACAATAGAGAATGGTGTTCAGATTTATTATATAACGAGACTGAACAATCCTACAACAGTTTTATCTGCATGGAAACAGAACATGCTGTCCTCTCTCTTTCCATTGAAAGAAAAAAACCCCAGTGAATGTATGTGAAAAAAATAGACATTCACTGAGTAATGGTAATGAAGCATAAATTAGGGGAACACGTTAGGAAACCTAACCTGACAGAAGCACATAATAAATTAAATTAAAAACATGCAACATTAAGCCAGTCCCAGAGCATCAAGTGAAATTTGCAATAATACATATAAAGAACATGCAATTAAATAAACTATGCAAATGAGGTAAAAATACAACATACAAGAGAGTCACACATGCAAGTTTCTGCAGCTGATAAACTGTTAGTTGCAATAAGAAATATATAAAAAGCAAAGCTTGGGCCAGAATTTTCTAACAAGGCTCATTTCCAAAGAAAGAACTTTCAGTAGTTCGGTGGGAGGATATTTCAAAATGGACGCACAGACTCTCTAAAACAAACGCTGACATTATGTGAAAATTACACATCACAGGGTGATCATCTCACCTGATCCAGCACAATAATTTCATCCGCATCAACTACTGTTGACAACCTGTGAGCAATGAAAACTGATGTTCGGTGTTTCACCATGTCCTTCATGGCACTGAGAATATTCTGCAAAATTAAAACAGAGACAAACTCTTGCACACTCCTAGGTGGTACAAAGAGAAATAAAATGCTGTCTGGAAATATGCAATTTACTGTAAGTTTTGAGAAGCATCTCCAGTACTGCTATAGCATCACAATAAGAAAGAGCTACGAGTACCTACAGAAGAAACAGAAGAATCCCAAGCATGAAATACCTGTGCCTCTGATAAAGTCCTCAAACTACAAGAAAAAGCTTGCATTCACAGAAAAATGCAGATAACCCAAGGGACAAAGGAAGAGAAGTATTACTTGATTTCAGGAAAAAGTTCCCCATGCAGCCATGCTACAAAAGCAACATAAAGAGCAATAAAGGCATGTGAAAACAATAAATCGTCACAATAACACTACTTTGCAATCAATGAAAGTTAAAGAAAAAATCCTCCTCAACATCATGCCAACGTGGAACATAAAGCAATCCTGGGAATTATCTATCCACCGTTTCCTTTGTGAGTACTCTTCCACCTTCCCAAACTGCATTCAGATGCAAGCAGCACTAACTGGAAATTTATGTTCTCACTGCGATTATTTTCCTTGAAAACCACTTGCCTTTGTCAGAAAACATTTCTATTACCGCACATACTTTTGTGGAAAGGACTCATTTTCATTTGCTGTCTTTAAAGTGCAGTTCTGCTGAAACTGTCAGCTTTCCTTATGATTATAAATACATATAAATACTTATGATAATAAACACAGCAAAACAAAAGAGAAAAAATCCAAGTAGTGTCCTGTAGAACTGTGTGTGTTATGAACATTTCTGGTCTAATGGGGAAACTGTACTATATTTAAATGCTGTACTATATAGATGTACAGTTTGTACTCTGATTTCTTTGCATCTGGAAAATGAAAGTAATTTAGTGATTACAGGTCAATAAATTTGCTCAATAATCTGCATAAGTGAACATAAACATAGCTCGAGCTCTAGTTTTTCATGACATTAGTTTGTGAAATTACTGCTGGTGCTGAGAGTTTTGTGTTTAAGCACAGACGTAGTTATGAAGCCTGATGCAGTGACTGTGGTAGTGTCATGACATCTATGTCACAACGCTCTGATGTTTCACAGCCCTTCCTGTGAAATGAATACAAATTAATACCAGCGCTGCAGGTTACACCTACCTGATTTGCATCTCAGAAAGATGCTGCACAATAAACAAGAGGTTTTCTGTTCTGCGTTATGTCACAATTATTTATAAGACATCTTTAAGGAATGCTAGATGTCACCTAAACACCTTTTAAAGTGGATTGGAAAGCTTCACACTTCATGGCCGCATGAGGTATTTGCAACAGTTTCAAGAGATGAATGTTTAATGGTGAATGGGACCTCCAGAGTGTAAAACAGAAAATATGCCCAGAGACAGAGTTGATATTCTTAACTATGTCTCGAGGCAGACAGACTCACTAGCTCTGCGCTGGCCTTTAGAAAAAGGGCTTAGACATAGAATCTCTTAATAATAATAATACCAGGAAAACCCATGATAGCTCAGAATTCTTTCCGAGAGGAAAAGAACAAGGAAAAAACATCAGAATCAAATCATTACACCACTTAAGTTTTATATTTTGTTATCCCAATTTACCTCTTCTGTAATTGAATCTAAAGATGACGTGGCTTCATCATAAAGAAAAATAAGTGGCTCCTTTAACATTGCTCTAGCAATTGCGACTCTTTGCTTTTCTCCTCCTGAATGGGGGGGGGTGGGGGAAGGGGGAGGAAAAAAAAAAAAGATTATATTACAATCATGATATTCTAAATTAAACAGCAGACGTAACTGTTTTGGGGGTTGTGGGGCTTTGGTTGGTTGGTTTTGTTTTGTTTTTTTTAAATACACATCATGGTTGCTACTGATAAAGGTCTGTACATGTTATATAAAAAATCACACAGGTTCCTGCTCCCTGGTAAATCTAAAGCAATTCAAGATTATCTTTTTAGAAAAGGACAGAGAACTATTTTGTATATGCTGCAAGGCAAGAGCCTCCTACAGGTAAGTAATGATGATGTATGGTAACTCACTCTGTACTCCAGGGAGCATGAGCTCATTTACCTGCTCTAAGCTATGCCCTGTACAGTAACTTTGCATACAGACATCCTGCTTTCTCCCACAAATAAACAATGCTCTGTCCACGCCTGCTGTATTTGATTTCATGCACCTTGTGCACACATTTCTTCTTTCAGTCCCTCCTTGAAATTCATCTAACTTTCCATTCTGTAATGGCCCAGACTTAAAAGTATCCGTACCCAAAAGAGCCTTAACCAGCAAATTTCAGTAAAGATCACAATTAATATGGTACTGAACACCACCTTCATTATGCAAGCTACTGTATGTTGGTTTCTGATGTAACCAAGTTTCAGACTAGTTTCTTCCCTTCACAATTCTTATAGCCAACATCTACTCAAGAATAACTTTGGTCAACATTTACAGACAGGAAAACAGGTGCATTTGACAACTTAAAATCTGCTAAACATTTGGTATGCAATGCAAACATTTCACATTTGTGCACTTGCCCTCCTTTGTTTTATTCGAGGCTTCAAAACATTCCATTTAATATAATTATATTCTTGTTAATGTTCCATTCCTATCAGGAGAGAACATGCTTTAATAAACCATTTAAAAGGCTGATAATAATGCTGCAGTTTAAAATTTAAACTGTCTTTGGCAGAACTCAGTAGCAATTAGAATTGTACAATTTACTCAGTCTATTTTAATGCACTCTCCCTCTCTCTCCTGTAAAGCATGTTCAAAACTCACAGCTTGACAATATCCATGTTTGAAAGACATACTACAATAACAACATCCAAGGTCTTTCCTTACATTTGTAGCATATTGACTTGTTTCATGCTCTTCCCCATTCACATTCAGAGCAGCAGCATGTTAACTGTTTCATTCACAAAGTCAGAGGCTCGGGCTGTTACAGCTCTGCTTACTACACATCGACACTGAAATGGATTCCACTTGATAAAGCCAACACAACTTGGTTTTCATTATTTACTCGTGATGAATCAGTCTCCAAGACCAGTAAGAACTGCACTAAATGCTTACTTCACCATTTCAATTCTCCCACCACACAAGGGGAGAGAAACTCAGGTAGCGAGGCTTGTTATCCATGCTACCGTACTGTCACTACGGAGTCTTCTGTGTATTAAGGTTCTTGCCAATTATTAAAAAAAAAAAAAAATCCACCAATTTTAAAGTATCAAGACAGCACTTCTAACATACCGTTTTCTAATGTCAGTCCTCAAAGTAGTAAACTGTTAATTTACTAGAAGAAAGGAATCCATAACATAGCAAATTTTTGCATACAGGCAGAATCCAATTTACTTTTTCTTTTTTAAACTAGTAATTTGTTGCAATCAGATTTAACTGTTCACAGAACCAGGCTCCCAAATTAAGACTGCAGCCTTTACTGGCCCCACACATTACTACCACATTTCACACATCTGGGACCCGTATTAAGTTGTCATTGTGCCTTTCACTGAGACACCCACCACATCAGTGGTCCTGAAAACCTTGTTTTTCCACCACGCACATATAACGAGTGGATTTCAAAGAGGACCACTTAAATGCATAGAGTTTTCGCTCCCCCTATTTCTCCCACAAAATATTATTTGAAAAAGACAAAACAAGTCAGGACTTTGTTTCTTCTCAGACATGAACTTATTCAAACAAGATATTAAACAGATTCAGAAATTAATCTAGTATACACCTTTCAAACAATTTAGGGAGCCATACTACTATTTAGAAAACTACAGAGATTCAAAGTAACAGATGCCTTGTTTTTACAGAGCTACTGAAGTAACTCAAAAGACACGCATTTGACATCTCCAATCCATTAAACAACTAAACCATTTCTGGCCATTACAACTCTCATTACCAATGAAAATATTGATCTAACAAAAGCACACGGGATGCAGCGGACACATTAGCTCCACATTCCAACCTAAACCCACAAACTGGCACTGGCAAGCAAAAGCACACAGCATCTAGCTCCCCAACAGCCGAGCACACAACTGCATGTAAGATCAACTCAATGCGCAATCCCAGGAAGCCCAAGATGAGCAGACATTTCTGAGAGCATTAGCCCAAGACTCCTGTACCCTGATTGCAAACATTACTGAAGCTTGTTTATTACTGTTCTTTGCCGATACTCATCCAATTTGTTGAAAAGAAGAACTTTAAATACAAACAAGACGGGAAAAAGACACACTTCCCTTCGCTTTCTAAACACCACTTCTGTCAAACATGGTTAGATGGGTGCTTATGACCATCACACAAGCACAAAATGGTAGCACAAAATAAAGGATGGAATAAAGGTATAACCCATTTTCAGAAAGGCTCCATTAAAGGAGTCTCGAGGTCTGAAGGAAACTCCAACATGCCTGCACACACTTTTCCAGATTTAGAATGGGACGTGGACTCGTAGAATCATTTAGGTTGGAAAAGACCTTTAAGATCATCAAGTCCAACTGTTAACCCAGCACTGCCAAGGGCACCACTAAACCACATCCCTCATTTTCAATACTTCCAGGGATGGTGACTCCACCACTTCCCTGGGCAGCCTGTTCCAGTGCTTGACAACCCTTTTGGTGAAGAAATTTTTCCTAAAATCTAATCTAAACTTCAACATAAGGCTAAGGCTTTGAGCAACCTGATCTTGTGAAAGACGCCCCTGTTCACAGCATGGGGTTGGTCTAGATGATATTTAGAAGGTTCCTTCCAACCCAAACCATTCTATGCTTCTATAAACGCCAAGACATTTCAAACCTATTGTTAGTCAAACCCTCTTCCTAGAAATTACTAGTTTGGGGAGACAGGCAGCACAAGAGAAATCTTTATTCATTATCATGGTTCTCTACAGTTCTGCCAGTACCTATTTTATATCTTCTATCACTCACCCAGATTTGTGCTTCACATATTTTATTTCTCTTCCAATTTTTCTGTATTGCCCTTTTGCAAACGTGTACGCTTTCTCCTGCACATACATTCTGGATACAGAATGTAACCTCTGATCCTCTGTTTCAAAGAGACCAGGACTCCTGACTTCAGCAGCTGCATAGTAAGAAACACCACGTTAGCTTGCTGTCTTTGCAACAGGCAGCAGCTCTGCCCGACCACACTTCTGTGCTCCTGCCTCTGGACCCCCCACAGCCCCCAATGAGTCACACATCTCGGTACCTTTCGCCAGCACCCTCAGAACCCTGAAGTTTCCAAACTCGCCGAGGTAAGTCTCTCTCCCCAGTAGGGCCATACCTCCTACCCAACAGAGCAGAGCTGTCTGCCCTCTACCACTCCACATGCAAATGGAAACAGCTGACCTGCTCTTTGGTCTACCCAAAAATATGTCTTGTACGCTGTGTCAGAGGGGAAGACAATTAAGCTCTGCCACACGGTAAGGCCCAGTATTCAGGAGAAGTTCTTTAGAAGACACATCCTACATGTCACCACAGTGATACGGCCTCTCCTCAGGCAGAGCGGTAGCTGTGTATGTACTGCAGTTCAGCATTACGCCGTCTACTTTGTCAAAACCCTTTCAAACATTTTAAATGACCTCACACTTACCTAAACACCTTAAGATTGTATCAGGAAAAGATACCAAACCAATATGAAAAACTGTGCCCCACCACTGCTCATATGGGCTAGCAATTTTAAGCAAAACTATATAGTGTTTTGCTTTTTTAAAACAAGACAATAGGAGATTGTTTTAACGAACTTTGGAAATGCAACTTCTGCTTCTCATCGTATCCACCAAGGAGGGGAACCAAACCCATCAGTGAATTAAATGGGGAAAACCTCATGGAATAACTATCTCATTTTATCTTGCATCAAATACCTATTAAAAAATTAAGAGCTATAAGAAGATAAAGACTTACTTAAACTGTATATAAAATAACCTAGTAATAAGAATCATACACCCTTCAACCAAAACAATGATTTCATTTTTGTTTCATTCAACAGACATTTATTAAGTCTTACATTTATGTGACGGACATCACTATTAGTTTTGTCTCAAAGCAACTTCAACCTAAGGGATTTGAGATTGAAAGCATTCCAGTGGAATCTAGCTACTACCGAAAAAGTTATACTTAAACCCTGTATTTTTAAAATCCTATGTCCCCCCAAAAACCAGAAAAAGGATATGGGATATGATTTACATTCTCATCTTACATTATAACTTCACCTCAGGAAGAATGTTTGCTTTCAAACATCCTCCCTAGGAACAAGTGTTTGTAATTTTAGTATTACAGACAGCTGTAGAGAAGGAGTAAAGTGATTTTTTGTAAGAGTGGCCCGAAAGGCTAGCATGACTAGCAAAGCCTGGCTAATGCCATGGTATGATCTTTCTAGTATAGAACAGTTATGCTATTTTAAAAAGTGCATACTCAAATACAAAGGGACTTTGAGAACCTAAACTCATGCTTTTTTTTGTTTCAGTACCAAGGTTGTATGATTTAAATCTGTAGCTTGCAGATACGCAGACACCATTTTCACATTGTTTCTTACACAATTAACGGTTAAGAAACATGTAAGATTTGAACACCCTTTCACTACAAACAGGGTCCAAAATGACTATACTACAACATACGCTGCCTTACTCACTATCAAAAGCAAAACCAAAACACAACCTAACTTTTGGCTCTTTGAAATTTAGATTTAAGAACACAAATTTGGAAGGTCTATGCATATATATATATAAGCCTATCACATCCTACATGCAAAGCACACATACATGAAGTTCCCAATCCTATTCACACACATCACACTACCCAAATAGATTACGAGAAAGATCATTTTCATTTAGATGCACCTACATGCTTACCTATCAACTCATTTAACACTATCCCCTGAAAATACATTCCTTTAAATAACTTGCAGACTACAGTTGCCATAAACTACAGATCTTTGTATTAAAATTTAGCCTTACAATTATGTTATACTGCAAATAAGCTAAAAGCAAGTCTGACTGAGGAATAAACTATGCACTGAACTTTGAGGTAGCAAAAGGGATACAAAAAACTTGTGTGCTTAAGATCCTACCTGAGAGCTTGAGTCCTCGTTCACCAACCTGAGTGTTGTAACCATTTGGCATTCGAAGAATAGCATCGTGGATTCCTGCCAACTTTGCTACTGCATACACCTCTTCTGGCGTTGCACCGGTATTGCCATAGAGCAGATTGTAATAGATGGTATTATGGAATAGAACAGCATCCTACGTTTACAGAAAGAATATTTTAAACAAGAATCCACGAACAATAGTTTAAAAACTGTCACTGTCCCCAGTCCATGAAAGAAATGAATACAGAATAGCTTATATTCTTCTATAAAGCCTGAAGGTGAAAGTATTTGGGGAAATTTCTTTTCCCAAAAATGGGATTAATACATTTTGTGTCCTAAATATGTGTCACACATACTTTTACCATTTTGCTAACTCATTACGGGTGGCAATCGACTATAAAGCTAAATCACTTAAAGCTGGAGGCAGTTTCTCATGAAGAGGCTTAAACACTTTTCAGAAATTGGATCTATATGATGATGCACATAAAAATATTTCCCAGGGAAGAAAAAAACAAAAAGAAAGAAAAAAAGGCAGCAGCATGGCAACTTTCAAAGGAGCTACACAATAACACTGCATTAGGATTGGCCTTCATTGAACCACAGTGTCAATACTGCTGCATTAGGATTGGCCTTCATTGAACCACAGTGTTAGAATACTGAGAATTACTATTAGGATGGACTATTTGGGGGGAATGAAACACTGTATACCTGAGGTACAACTCCTATTGCCTTTCTCAGACTTTCCAAACTGACGTCTTGTATGTTCTGTCCAGCAACATAAATGTTTCCTTTCTGAGGTTCATAGAAACGAAATAATAATCTCACAATTGTGCTTTTCCTGAAATTGAAAAGAATTGAAGGTAATGTTACATCGCTGGTCTGCTATTTACAATCGCTAAAACAGAACTGATGTCACAAACAATAATAATAAAAAGCAAAACACAAGAACACACATTTAAGAAACAAAATTCTACATCGATTGGTGTATTTAGTCCATTTACCCACCCTGACCCACTACCTCCTACAATGGCCACTTTCTTTCCTGCAGGGACTTCAAAAGACACTCCAGCAAGGACTTTCTGCCCCTCAAGGTATTCAAAATGCACATTATCAAAGGTGATGGCAGCAGTCTGTGGTGTGATCTGCAGGGGTGGTGCCAGCTCTTTGTCCTATTAAAAGAAGAGTGCCACTTTATATGCTGCCCAGAAAGTATCTCAAGCAGTTCAACAAGCTGAACAGTCCATTTCCCAGCTCAGTAAAAGGCGAACAGACACTCCAGCTTGGATATGCTGAAAATAATTATAAACCTTCACACAAGTGAAATTGGTTTGTTCCCTCTTTTCACCAAAAAGAGGTGGTTTGTTCCTCCTTTTCCCCAAAAGAGGTTAGAACTTCTGCTGTAAACGCTGCTTCACAACTTCTTTTGCACTGATAAATTCTGCATCATTAGTTACAGATAAAAATTCAACCACAAGGCATGAATACAAAATAAAAAAAGTCTCAATACAAACACAGCTTCCACGAAGCTTTTGCTGTCACTAAAATGTTCTGCAAGAAAAAAGCAGCTGCTGTTGCACTAACTGCACTTAAAGAGGAGGCAGAACAGCATCCTTACACAACATCTCTTTCTTGAATAGAAATTAAACCTGGAAGGTAATAAACAGGCGAAATGATGGCATTGCCAGAAAACAGCCCTATTAAATACCCAGATACTTTAGGAAAATAAGCTACTACTTACTTTAATTTTGGTATCTACACTGAGAAGTGTAAACAAGGTATTCATATCTATTAGTGCTTGTCTTGTCTCTCTGTATACTGTTCCCAGGAAGTTTAGGGGAAGAGAAAGCTGGAACAGCAATCCATTCACCATTACTAGATCTCCAACAGAAAGGCTGCCTTAAGACAAAATGGATGTGAGAGAATAAGGAGACTTGAAGGGTTGTCTTGTTAGGAAGTACCAAAAGATTTTAAAAAAATAACCAAGTCAATCAAGTCTAGTTTCTTTTATCCCATTTCTAAAACCAGATGTTTAAATAGTAAACAAAATGCATTCCCAGAAGATCAGAATTTATATAGGAAGGTGCCTGAAACAAATGGCAATGTTTGTGTGGATTGCACTTAAGGACACGAAAGCACCTGGAAAATAAGACAAGCAGCATATCAAGAAATTCACAGAAAACATCATATTGTAAAGCTGTAAACTCCACAGTGAGAAACATAAAGGGGCCTAAATAAGTTAGAAGAGGAGGAGCTAATATACGAAAACAAGAATCAGGAAAGACAATCTTAAGCAAAATTACAGACAAATCCAAATGACAGAATTTGTTACGAACAAGAGAGAAGACTTTTATACTATATACAACAGAGCTGCTAAAACATAGTGAGAACCTCTGGGCAGCTTAATATCAAATACCCTGATCAAGGGAAAACTCAGGATGAACACTCTAGCTACAGGTAAGTGCCAGGTCAGTTCAGCTGAAACAGGTCCAGAAAGATGATTTAAAGATATATTTCTATCAGCCTGCTAAAAGGCTATTCTAATTTTTCTTAAGGACAGCCATAAACTGCACCTACTGACTTATTCATTCACAGTCTCACTCTTCCCTAGCCTGGCATCCCCTAAAAAGAACAGAGCAGATGCAAGACAGCCAGCATGATATAAAGGTCTACCCTTCAAACACATCTGGATGCTAATAGTGTTTAAAGCACCATTATTTTTACCCTAAAAGCACACTGCTTTAGCTGAACCCCATCCCAATACTGCATTGATCTACTGTATTTGAAACTTGTACTGTCTTCCTAAACAAGCAGGTTTTACTTTATGTAGTAAATTAGACAAAAAATTCTAACAAATTGAAATTATTCCTTTAACAGCGTGCCCTTATTAATCTATGGAAAGTAAAGGACAGTGGTAATAAAACTACTGGAGACAAAGCACACTGGTATATACACATTCGGGAAAAGTTCTGAATTTTGCCAACATGAAAAGGAAGAAGGGTAAAAAGAAAGGATCTCTGTAGAAGGTCCACAGAAGTATTTGTATTTTATGTGTCTTTCATAATCCTTCAACAGAAACTTCCTGAAGTTACATTTTCTTAGGATCATTTTCTACCTGCAAAACTTTTAATATGTTTCTAATACAATCATACTAGATACTGATATATATATATGATGGAATTAGTAATACTTCAAGAAGTAGCAATACTCAAAACTCTCAAGCAAAAACTCAAAATGAACTATCACGTCAACTCTAAGTTAATTAAAATGAACACCTTTATTATGGATGAATTAAGGTAAAAGGCAGTAATTTTTAGCTTATAAACAGAAGAGTTACCTGCAACAATGCCCTGGCTGGCAAGCACCATAATGGCCGTTAATCCAATGCTAAATATAGCACTCTGTCCAAAATTCAGGAGAGCTAAAGTAGAGGTAGTCTTCAGGGAGGCATTTTCATATATCTTCAAGAATTCGTCATACCGCTGGGCTTCATATTTTTCATTATTGAAATACTAGGATATACACAAAAATAATGAATGTGACCTCAAACATACTAGACTGCATACTTAACTCCTTATAAAATTCAGTATAAACATACTACATGCACAGATACACACAACCCCTCTTCAACACTTTTAACAACTGAAGAGAAAAGAACGTAAAAAGACTAGTGTGTGAGGACAGAAATCATGAGCTAAACCCCAGGACATTCTGCACTGGAAAGGAGATAATACAGAGACCCCTACCATACTCGTATTCTAGTAACACCAGGTGTCTGTCTTGCAGAACTTCTGCTCAATTAACGTCAAAACCAAACACCAGCTGCCACTAGATACTAAAAAGAAGGAAAAGTTACCGTCCTCTACGTACTAGAACGTCCTTGTTACTGTGATGGCAAATTCTTTTGAATCATAGATTCATGGAATGGTGTAGGTTGGAAGGGACCTTAAAGACCACCTAGTTCCAACCCCCCGCCATGGGCAGGGACACCGGCCACCAGCCCAGATAGCATGGTACTGCCCACACAACGTCTACTTCTGGGTGCTTCTTCACAAATAACTCCACTGCTTATCTTTCCAGTTCTAGCTCTCCAGTTAAAAGCAGCATAAAATAAGCACAAGCTTGGACAATTTCAAAGCTGTCCACAGGGTTTTTCCAACAGCAGCAGCTGAAGAACCAATAGACACCTTTTCTTTCATGTGAACATTGCAATGGAGTGCTACAAACAGCGGTAGGTAATGAAAACAGTACACATGGTCATTTGAGAAGACAACGTGGGGCAGGCTGACATTCAGAAGGCAATTCTGCAAACAAGAGAAGTTTCTTCAAGACTCTGAGTTTACATGCTGCAGAAACTGATGGCCAAAGGGATTCAGTCATGAAGCTTCTCACTCTTCATGAGCGAATACATTTTTCCAAGCCCTGCTAACAAGTTTCATGCTACTCCATTAGGATCATGATGTACTTGTCAAATGAATGTTTTAAAAATATGCTATTGCTCCAAATATGTAGCCCTATAAAAGATGAATCTTATGACTCACTTTCCCTAGGCTGACATAAGAAAGACAAAGAGCCTAGTAGTAAAGATTGGTCTTACCTTCACGGTCTCATAATTTAGTAGCGAGTCAATTGCAGCATTACCCGCATCATTATCTGCTTTGTTCATTTCTATTCGAAACTTAGTCCTGTAAAATGAAGGTTTTATACAGTCAAGAGTTCAGGCTGAGGCAACACTAAGCACCCTGATGAATCTGAGGGCACGCCTTACCTCCACTGTGTAACTCCTATTGTGAATGCTGCATAGGCTCCTAGTGTCCCCAGAGTTACTAAAGCAAACTCTGCACCACATTTGTAATACTAGAATATTTAAAAGAAAAGAAAGTCACAATAATTTTCAAAACTTCACTGTTACCTCAAAATTATGATAGCTTAGCCCAGGATAAGAACTCTGAAGGTCCCTCCCAACACACTCCCTACTCTGAAAAAGCTTAAAACTAAATACAGGCTTAAACTGAAAAGGAAAGCAGTAAGAAGGGTCTAGGTTATCTCCTCCAGCGTTTTTATCAAGAGCTAGTGTATAACATAATAATGGAAAGTTATATTTTGCCATTATAAAACAGAAATGTTGCTAATGTTTGTGCCGTTCCCACAAATAAGTATTTGTTTACATGCTTTTTGGGTGGATTTTGAAAGAAAGCTGAAGACTGCGGAAGAAGAAATAAATGGCCTTGCAAAACAATTTATGAAGTATTTTCTCTACTTCAGGGTACACCAGAAGAGGAAAGCCCTAAGAAAAATTAAAGCATCATGGCAGGTTGGCTGACAGCCAGCCTGATCTGCAACTTCCAACAGTTATAAAATTTAACCCAGTATCAACAGGGGTTTTAACTCATACTGACACACTTAAATTTCATTAAGTCCTTCTAAAAAGAAGGGGAGTAAAGAAAACAAGGTTCTTGCTTTTAATTCAGTCTAAGCTACATAATGGAGATCTAGATTTTAGCATATAAATATCCCAAGATCCTGATTTCAAAGACAGTAAGTGTGATTCTTAGAAGAAAAGTTTAAAATTGAGCTTTTTCAGCTTAAAACCTGCAAGAAGGAGAAGCCTATTTTCCAAAAGATAATTTTCATCTTTAAGTTCTAGATAAGAAAAGACTAGTATTTAGAAAGAGAGCTAATAATCACTCCCTCTACCCTCAACACAAGAAGACACAACATTCCTGGAGATTTATATTCTGTTTCCTCAGTATTTACCCTGATATATTTGACACTTGTATGCAGTTTACTTTTCTGATTTTATTTTTTCAACAATTCTGAAGAAAACCATTAGAAACTGTCCACATAAGTACTACCAGCTGAAGACAGGCGTTAAATGTGAAAATAATTTCAAATAAGCCAATTTAACTATTATTTGAAAATTACAGATTTTTCTCCTTTACAGTAGTTGCTTCCACAACCACCCTGCAAATTCAATTATTATTATTAATACTCAGTAGACTTTGGTAGAAGAAAATCCATGTATTATTCCCAAATAAGACAACTCCAACTCAGGAATAAACACCACTTACCAGAATTCCACTGACTAGGGCCACTTCAAACATTGTAGGTCCCAGGTTAAATACTAAAGCACTAAGAACAAAACTGATGCCTCTTGTTCCTCTATCGATGGTTTTTGACAGAGCTCCTGTTTGCCTGCTTAGATGGAAGGCCAAATCCAGGTTATGAAGGTGCAGAAAAACATTCTTTGCTATCCTTCGGATTGAATTTTGAGCTACTTTCCCAAATACTGCATTTCTAGCTTCATTAAATAACGCTGCCCCAGCTCTTGAGATACCATCTAAAAAAAAGATGAAAAAGTTTACAAAATGAAAATAGTTATATTTCCAACTTCCCTCCATGCATGAAATTAGACTCATTCTTTATATATATAGTTTTCAACATTTTTAGCTGAAAACTAATTTAAACTTAATTGGTCCAAAACTTTATGCTATTTTTCATTTATAAACCATTGCACATACATTATAGAAGTTTCTTTTGCAGCTGGTTTTAAGAATGGGTAGGATTTATAATCAAGAATCGCTGCTGTAAGCATTATTTCATTTTTTAATTGGAATACCAGAAGCAAGGTGCCAGAACATTGGAAACAGACACCAACACAGAAGCCACAATGAAACAACCAAGCAGGACACTCAGCAGCGCACAGGTCAGCGCTGCTATCCTACTCCCTTAGGGAAGAACATCAACGCTTGTCAATGGATTTGGGAATACCACTTACAGCCAATGAGAACAGCAGTTGCCAGAGTTGCCACTGTATTTGGTGCATCACTGAGGCTGAGTATGTTTCCAGATACCTGGTTGAGGCTGTCTACTGCATATTTAAACATGAAAGGAACCAATATATTCATGGCCTAAAAGCATAAGAACACCAATTAGTCCATACGCATTAAAACATCTATGTAGCATGACTACTTTTTCTGAAATTGCTCTACTGTTATATTTAGTTCTTAACCACTTAGAGCAGGTGAGATGGCTCTTGATTTCAAGCACAGTATTCACCATACTATTAAGTCTTTACTCCTGGGACTGCAGGGTTAGTTTGTCTCTCTCATGAGCTCCTTTTAAATATCAGTTTCTATCCTAAACAAATTGTACACTGCAAAGGCACTTAAAATGAGGCTGAGCACTCAGTACAGCAATGGCAAGACTAGGAAATGAATCAAGTGGCAGACACTGCATGACGCATACCCACAATGCTACTAAATTATATCGTCATTACAGGTTGTTTGTTCTTTGTGATACTGGCAATATTCAGCATGAAAAAGCACTACTAGAAAAGACCAACTCACTCCCATATTGCTAACGCCAGTTCAATAGAGATGTATTGAACTAAATATAAATATACTAAATATTTATATATAAATATACTAAAGCTCCAGTGAAGTCAAAGAAAAAAAGTTAAACCTATCCTTTGTCTCTTCTGACTGTTAATACTGCCTTAGTATTTAAATAATGCTTTCTATTTGCAACATCACTATAGACATTAACTTAGTATCAACCTTAACCCTAGCATTCGGCACAGCAGCACAAAGGACTTTCCATACAGTCTACAAGAAACTACAAATCACTTTAACACTATGTGCTTTCAAACAGAATACCGAAGTCATACCCACAACCTAACATATAGTACGTCACTGGGTATTTTTGTAAGAACACCAAAACCTAAATGCATCTTCTCGAACAGTAGTGTCTCCATTACATGTGAAAAGCAATAAAGCCAGATATGTAGATAGACCAATTTTAGGATTTTTTATTTGCACAATTGTAGCATGAGAAAATACTGAAAATCTTACAGAAAACAAAATTCTCAAGTCTTGTGCATGTTCCATTTTTATATCACTCATTTGTACCAACAAGAAAAAAAAATCTACTGTCAAACTTAACACAATTAATAGAATTCATTAATTCAAACCACTTCTAACTGAAGATTTGAAAATAAGCTACGCAAGTTTTTAGCAGTTCAATCTTATAATCGTGGCAGATGTTAAAACACTTTACAGCAAACTGACTGCTTAAAGTTGAGTGGGGGGGGGGGGTTTGATATTCCGAAAAAAAATGGTTGGTAGAGGACAAATTATTTTACATGAGAAGAAACAAAAAGCCAAAACAGATTGACAAAGATATTTCAGCTCTCTCCACCAAATGTTTTGTATACCCGCTTAGATCTCAATTGTATTTAGGGACATCTGTTAAAGCTGAAAACCCAGTGAAAAACTGTAAATTAACTGGATAAAACTAGGTCTCAAGTGAAAAGAAGTGGTAAAGTCTTTCATAACTTCAGCCCAAATTCAGGCTGGATCACAGGCTTTTAGTAATTGCAGTAACCGTTCCAGCAGCAAACACTCCCAGTGTTACAAATTACTGTAGGTAGTGGAAGACAGGTGCTCCACAAAGCGGGGAAACCAGAGTTTTGAAAATATTTCTTTTAACTGTAGGATTAAAGAAAAAGTTTTAAGTTAAATTTTTTGAATCTGTTCTGTTTATTTCTTTTAAACATTGTTTAGGCAAAAGTTTTAAATGCAAATGAGGAAGGAATCCGTCTTCTCTTCCCTCCTGTCTCCCCTATGAAATATACTGAGCGGGGCGGGGGGGGGGGGGGGGGGGGGGGGGAAGACAACTACCAAACTGTCAATACAGTATAATACAGACACCTCCTCAGAGGAGACAGATGAGATCTGAGAGCATCGAAGTGAGATTATTACTAGTTAGTTTGTGACTGAAAAAAAGAAAACGGCTGAAAGATGAGGTCCTACTTCAAATACATTCTTCTGAAATCTGCCTAGAGCAAGCCTGAGAGCCGCTGGGCAACAGCTCCCCTTTTAATAGACAGGAATTGTGGAAGTCTCCATTAAAAAAAAAAAAGACCCCAGGTTAGCATTATCTGCAGAAAGCCAACAAATACCATCAAAGCAGCAGTATACAATAATGTCTGATAACTTCAATTATACACAGCAGACGAACAGGTTACTGCCATTACATGCTTAAACCTTAAGCATAAAGCCCCACAGAGAACTGAGAAAGCATTAACAGAGATTTTGAATCTTTACAATACTGAAATTCAAATCCCTCCCCTCCCTTCCCCAGTATAATCAAAAAAAAAACCCCTACTTTTCCTTCAGAGTTACTGAAACTCAATTTTTGGGTGGCATTCTGTTCTTAATAAAGATGAATATACTACCGTGTGTGTTTCAGTGATGACCAACATGACAAAGTGTAGGTTTTCCTAGGAGAGACTACTCAGTAGAAAATAAGAGTATTGTAACGCAGGTTGTCTTGATTTGCTGCAGACTCTCACAAATCCCTCTGCAGGGATTTTACTCTTCAGTAGACTATGCTACACTACAGGTAGTTTCGAAATGGAACTACAGATGTATTTTAAAGTCCATTTAAAGAAAAGAGGGATATTCTTTAAACTGCAGTTCTCCACTTGCAATTAATTTAACCGGTAACAGCCTACAATTTTGCAGAAATGTCTTCTTTTACATCAATATAATTCTACCCAATAGAGTTTTAAATGAAATTTAAAGCCTGGTCTCAGGTTATAGTTGTTCTGACTCCTGGAGGGTAAAGCTTGAATAAGGACAAGGCAGCATGGTATTAAATTTCATTAGCAATCAAGACAGTCTGCTTGCCAGTAATTAAAAAAAAAAAAAAAGGTTAATCTTACAAAGTTTATAGCAAGAGAGATGAGAGGCCATTATTAGAAACAGGCCTTTCCTACTCAATTTGTTAAGTCAATGAGATCACGTTCACATTAACAGAAACAAAATTTCAGCCTCCTGCATAAACTCACAGCTATCTCTTTCGCAGCCTAGATTTGCTGGCACAGAAAAAAAAGCTTTAAGCACACCTAGGCACACTTTGAAAAGCTACCATACAAAAAACTTGTCTTATGCAATGTATCTATACGGGTTTCCCTCCTTCTCCTAACACCTGAAAGCTTGATAACAATTCCCATTAAAAAGATCCTTTTTAATATGAATTTGTTAGTTTTCTATTTATAATTTTGAATTAAAAGCTTATCCTTGCCTGAATTGATTGGAAAGCAAATACAGCCCCCATGAAGTCATCCCAACTCAATTCCCCACATTTAACAGCACGTTATACTGTAATGCATCATGCTTAAATGAGTTTAAACATTTTTTTAAATGATTGCACTGTTCAAAGCTGACAATGCATCATCATCTCTATTCCCCTGTGGGACTCCACTACTTTTAAGGCAAACAGTCTTATCTTTCATTTTGCTCTTCCCAGTATTTCTTGTTTAATAAAGATGATGAATTAGTGACAGGCAGAGCCCCAACAAGATAAAACTGGCCTACAGTGAACTCTTCTTCTGTCAATAATTCAATGAGAAACGTTGACATGAAGATGACTGAATTCATCTCTGGACCAATATAAACGTACACATCAACCCCATTTGTGGAAATATAAACAGAAAACTCCATTCCTTTTGGAGGTAAGGCTGCTAAAGGAGGTACGAAACATGGCCCAAAAGAGGGAAGAAGCAACTGGCTTCACGCCTTCTTCAAATTTAATGATGACCTGAAATGTACTTTTTCCACTAAGAGAAAAAAGAATAATAAAAAAAAAATATCTAAAAATACTTTTCACCTGAAACTTCTCAAAAAGCTAACAGTTTCTTAAGGTTTATTGTCATTATCTAACTGCATCTAAGCCCACAAAAAGTGCTCAAAGTCATACATTCATACTTAACTGATCAGATAGATAATTATTATCTTCGCATGTGGACTAAATTTGCACTTGTGCCTTGCCTCCTTAGCCAAACAATTTCGCCTCCTTAGCCAAACAATTTCTTCTCCTGAAACTACCAGAACTAGCAGTCAGCGGAAATACAGATAGTCTGAAAAAGACTTCTCTGGCTCATGAATAACACATGCTTGCTCTGTGACCAAGAGGCCAAAAACCATTACAGGCTGACAGAGGTGACAAGCAATTTTGACATATTCGTATGTTTAATCCAGCTTCTCAGAAACCCGAGCACTTTTTCTTCTTGCGCCACAGAAGAAAAAAGGAAGAAACCAAAAACTAAAGAAGCCTTTTACTATATGTACCCTGGTAGAAAAGACAAAAAAATAGGAGAGGGAATGTGGAAAAAGAAAAAAACCAAATATGTAGAACCTGAGCAGGCTAATCTGTGTGTCTGAAAACACAGATAATGCCTTGCGTACTCCTCTCACCTGTCTTCCTGTTGCATCTTTCAGATCGCACACGTCTAGATAAGCTATAAATATTTAAGGTAAAAATTTAAAGCATGTCATAATACAACAAATCTTCCAAGGAAAAAAAGACCTTACTAGCCCTAGAGCAGACTCCATCCTGTCAGCTCCAAGTCATAAAAAGCCATACAAACAGCTCACTTTGAAGGCTAACAATACTACTAGCAGTTATGTGTAGACAAAAAGGAACAAAAAAATCACAATAATTTGTTCAATGACAGGCAACTGGGCCCCACAAAAGGAGTCAAGACAGATTGTAACTGCAGGCTCTTCAAAAACAGGCTGCACACAAACTGGTTTTTGTTTTGAAATTGAATTTTACTGAACCAGAAGATTTAAAGAGGCAAATTATTTCTCAAGCAGCAGGAGAAGGAAGTATGACTTCCAGCTTTTTTGTGTTTTGTGGGTAAGGAGGCCCAATACAAATGGGTGTGAACTCCTTATTTTCTTCCTGTGGCTGAGGATTTCATAACCTACCTCTCCTTTATGATTCCTCTGGAGTTTTCTTACAATAAGACTGAAGCAAGCCTACAGACTCTGAAAGAGTCACCATCTGGATCTTTTCTTCTAACTGGAAACTTTGCTTTATAAATACAGTGATATAAAACCTCACCAAACTCTGAAGCAATTGGTCAAAAGCCTAACAAAAGTATTTCTTATGGGGAAAGGTAACTAGCAGCAAGCATCCTGATCGCATAGTTCTCTGGTAAAACCCCTAAGGATAAGCAGCCTTTAGACAAAATCCATAATAAGGATGTAAATCCTTCAGATGCAGACAAGTTCATAGTGAACAAAGGAAACAGGCCAGGACTGCAGTGAGGAGAAAGATAGGCTGGCATTCTTGTGCTGACACAACTGCATAGCAAAGTAACTTTAAATAACCGCTTGTGTGGTCTACCAAGTACACTGTAATTAACCTCACAAGCAATCAGAACAAAGGGCTCCCAAATGGGATAATGAGGGAACTACACAGGATTATACATGGTCCAGGCAAGCTACAGGTAAACTAATTTGTCTTTCATTTTCTCTAGGACTAAGTGACCTTTAGTTTGCTCTGAAAGAAAAGCAGATGTTCAGGGCTGAAAGATCTGACAAACTTACTACAGCTCTGTAACAAACCATTGCACGTCAGTTACACCACACTAACTACATGCATACTTAGCACATGCAAAGCATGAAGCAATTTAAGAAAATTTACCCCACAAAAGATGATTAGACATAGCTCAGGTGACGATGGGTAACCTGTTAAATTGCAGTTATTCAAAAATGTTTGAGCTCTAATACAGCTTTGTTACGACAGAAACAGAACAAAGCAAAGAACATTAGCAAAGGATAGCCAGAAGACATCCATGAATTTTTTTTCACTCCAGTCAGTTACATATTCTGTAGAGAACTTGCTATGTGTTTTCCCAATTAAATCCTTGTTTGCCAAAACAAGCATTCTCACAAAACAATTCTGTGGCTGGGCAAAGCTCAACAGGTTTTCTGCTCTGCTTTTGGGAATCTGCTTTGGACATCAGGGCTTCCAGGCCACCTTGAACAGAATCTGAAGTAGGAAATTTAAGAGAACACTTAAGAGACATCCAAACATCCAGTTACTTCCCCAAACAGGAATTAAGTGTCTGTTTTTCTCACAGGGGAAGCATCTCTATCTCCCAGTAGAAATATAATAGCTCTGTATTATACCAAACACAGAGCTTTTTCAAAAGAGTCAGGCATCCTGGACATCAATTTTGTTTTCATTACATCCCAGAAAGCTGCCTGAAACACTGACAGATTACCTAACAGCAAGGTACAATGCTGCCATATGCAGGATTAGATTCTGGATTCATATTCTCCATCATATTTATATAACCCTACAAATTAGGGAAGTGAAGAGCCAGAGGGAGAAATCAAAAAATACAAAAAATTTATTTTAAAATTGCCTTCAGATTATTAGCACTACTACTAAGGGGCTTTAAAAGGAAAGTGAGTTGAAGAATTTTCATATACATCTGCTTAATTTACATCACCAAACCTCAACCACCCAAGCATAGCTTTCTAAAACTACCTGAAAGGGGGGTGTAGTGAGGTGGGGCTTGGTCTCTTCTCCCAAGGAACAAGCCATGGGACAAGAGTAAATGGCCTCGAGTTGCGCCAGGGAAAGTTTAGATGGGATACTGGGAAAAATGTCTTTACCGTAAGGGTGGCCAAGCACTGGGACAGGCTGCCCAGGGAAACAGTGGAATCATCATCCCTGGAGGCATTAAAAGACGTGTTGATGTGGCACTTAGGGACATTGTTTCGTGGTGGCCTTGGCAGTGCTGGGTTAACGGCTGGACTCGATCTTAAAGGTCTTTTCCAACCTAAACGAGTCTGTGATTCTATATAGCCAGCTAAATATTCTTATGACAGCAAGAGCACAATATACAAGGCAAAACACTCCATGCATCTGCATTCTGAGCAGATAGTTTTAAAGTGTGATGGAAGGCATTCCTGTCTGTTTCACACAGGCATACAACAAGGGTGGATGTTTACTTGTACGGACATGCCATATTCTGTATGTCGTCACCTGCACTATCAGCAAAGTCCTGAACAGCAGGACAAACCAAAATATCTATTGAAGGCAGGACCAGCTAGCACCTGATAGATTGCTCATGAGAAAGAGCTGCAGACCAAAAGGCCTTTCCTCTTCAGCTCAAACAAATGAGCACTTTTCCAAGTACTCTTCTTTTAACACCTACATAGCTGAAATTTGTTTCTTTTTTCTTTTCATAACATGGCAATGTTGCTGAATGTTAAGAAGTTGCTAGTACAAGTAGCTTAAGTGCTAAAACTCACTGCTAAGTAGTACCTACTTTAGCTTATCCCAGCAAGATACTAATATTAGCTTTATGTTTGGTAAAAAGTGCCATACTTAGAAGCAACCAGTTGAGACATGTCAATGATATTTACAAAATTTACTTCCAATGTTTTGCAATCAATTTTTTTTCCCAAAAGCAAAAGCTTTTTGCGCAAAGCTAGTATTTGCTCTTCTGAACTATTTCTACAAGATTTGCACTAAATTTGAATTATATCCTCTATAAGTCTGCAGAAAGCTTTTGCATGCCTGTTTCAAATGAATAAATACTAATGTTGTTGCAGGCAAGAATGAGAGATCCTTTCACATAATGAAGTAAAGGTAAGAGCAACCCTCTATTTCATAACCAAAAGAAAAATCATTTGAATGAAAGCATGGTTTGATATAAAAAAATAAGTTATACAGCTTCTTTCACATTAGGATACCAGAGGAGTCCCTGAAACAACAGAAATTACACCATCATCTCACACAGAAATATTAAGAGAAGACTGGAGTTCAAATCCCCCTTCCCATAGCACAGCAAGAGCTGTGAGTAGATACCACCACACTGCTCAAGTTCAGAGTTCACAATGGGCACACAGCCTTGAAGAAATCCTGTTGGACAGATGCAGCATCACACAAGAAGAGAAGATCCATAAGCAACCTTTAACTCACATTTCCCATAACTTATGATGTAAATGATTAATTGGCATTGGAAAATCCTGGACTAAACTAATGTGAGCAATGGAAACAAAAATTCTGGCGGTCACCATCATCTCCCAAACCACACAGATGCATCTCACATGCATACATACCCCATTAAAAAATCCAAGCTATTATTTCTAATGCTATATGCTCCTTATACAGGAAAGACATCTTAAGATTATAAAGCCCTTAAATAATAAAAAAGAACTTTAGTACTTGTATGCACTCCAAATGAAAAGTAACTAACAGTACAATAAAGAATCTGTTCTTACCTTTGCACTCGCTAAAAACCCCAGGGATATGGCTACTCTGGCTCGCAGGTCTGGTCTGTCTTTGGGCCACACATAAGACAACATTGCTCTGATAATCTTTTTGGCATCTATCTCTTTCAGCTATTGGAAAGAACAAACAAAGGCATCACATTATGAAAAGACCCCAGGAAGCAAAATAACAGTATAAATAGGAATGGCTTTTATACATTTGAATCACTTCAGTATTTTATTTGATAGGCAACACACACTTCACAATGTTTGAGACTAGGACTGCATATTAAAATTTCAAGTTATAAGTTTTTAGGTTTACATCCACAACATGCTGTTAAAAAACAGATGACTTGTTCGTAACCCACATGTACTCAACAGTGCAAGTATAGCTGCTGTAAATGGAGCAGAGAGAAAGCCACAATGCACCAGAGCTGAAAACTTCACAGAACAAATAAACCGATCCTTCTTTTTTATCTTCTCAGGATTTCTGTACAAAATGCAAGGGCTTAGTATTTCTTCTTTGGAAGCTGTTTTAACACAGCACAGAAACAATGGGAGGGAAAATGCAAAAATGAAGTAACAAAAAATAAGGCAAAGAGGAAATTTGAAAGGTCTACAATAAACATAAGTAGTCTGGAGAACATTCAGTGAGTGACAATAGAATACAGTATTTAAAAAAAAAAATCACTAGAATTATAGCAACTCACTCTGAAACTGAACACACATGCTGATACATAAATTGAACCAAATACAAATTTCAGCTCAGCTGACTTTGTTGCATTACTACAAACTTAAGCATTTCCAACAATCACTTTCACAGATTTTGGTCATCTTACAAACTTTGCAGGGAAGCAAGAAATACTGCCCATGACTTTTAGGGCATGTTTTCAGGAATCCAAAGACTAGTCCTTCAGTGGGTGCCCAAAGAAGTTATGACTACTAGCAATAAAACTATTATAGTGGCCTTAACTCAGCTTCCAATGTCATTTAAGAGAATGGCCCTTTAAGAGAATTTAAGAGTTGGGTAATCACGCTTCATGAGGCAGAAGATGCATATGGCCACACATTAGCTTAACTGATACACCCATTTTTTAATGAATTCTTCAAATAGGTTCTCCTTCTCCAAACCTCAAATTCTGCTCTAAATAAGGCCACAGTTCTGTTAACAAGTCTTCTTGGGAAACAGAAGGATTTTTGGTGGTGGTGGTGGTGGTTTTGGTTGTTGTACATTTTACAGAAATACAGGTTATTTTCCAGATGGATAGATGTCTGTATCACACTTGACATACAGACTTGAGATACTCACTGAACTCCCAAGCCAAATACATTGTCTGAAGTCTAAACCATTCTACCCAATCAAGAATATCAGCAGTTATGTTACGCAGTAACATACAGCACAAGTATCAATAAGTCATTTTACTGTGTGGCTACCCTGGGGTTAACTTGAAAGATGTGAAGGTTATCTAAAGCTGAAGGGAGGGCAGCAAGTAGCAGCTAATCTCCTCATTTCAGGCGATATTTGGTAGGGGCGGGGGGCAGACATGAACAAAATGTTAGTCCACACCTTTTAAAGATGACTCTTCATTACATAAGTCAGTAGAAAGAGGGAGTTTTACAGTATATTGTAATGTTTCCCTCACTAGATTGTGTACTTAAAATGCTTCCTCCTCGACTTCAAGGATAAAACTAACTAGAATAGAAATTCTCTGTTAAAGGTCCAGTGTGAATGAGCAAGAAAGTGAAGTTCTGTTAAAAGGTAAGATTGCTGAGGCAACCAGGGAAAGCAATCCTATAAATGTAAGCTTTTAAAAGAACCAGAAAATTCATCTCAGTGTTTCTAGTCATAGCTTCAAAGAAAACCAAAGAGTAAGAGATACTGCACTTTGTCAACAATTGCATATGTATTGGAGCATTACATTGCATAAGCAGATTTCAAACAACTTTTAAAATATGGATATACGGAATATTTCTAAGTGAAGAGAGGATGCAAAACTATCTATTGTGTCCTACCCATTCAGGAGATGGAGGTATCTGCTGCAGCATATACGTGAATCTTTCCATTTGGGCCAAGGATATGCATAAACAGCAGTTCAAACATTTGGAAAATACCTTTGATCACCACTTACAGGTTAAAAGGAAGTTGAAAAAAAGAGTTATCACATTAACACAAAAGTGCAACCAGAGCAGTTCTAATTATATGTTGCTATTGGCTAGTCAGACTTCGCACAGAAAAGCTATTAAAAAGAATGAAATACCAGGCTGCAAACAAGGCATCTATTTCCTTTTCTTCATGGCTTAGAATGGTGACAGAAGTAAATCCGTTCAGAAAAAAAGTCAGAAGGCAGCCAGTCCTTTGCCAAAGGCCTTGCAAAGGAACCAGAAGAAAAATCAAAGGAGATGCAAAATGCGCACATATTACATCAAAGTTTACCATGAAATAAATGTTACTGTTGTACAGAAACACGAGTTGAAAATGGTTTAAATATGCAAGTGGCAACATTAAGAATTAAAATGAGCCATCTGTTTAACGGACTCAGGCCTTTTTTGATTCTCTGTGGTATATAAAAAGGTTAAGAGATGCATTTATTTTGCCACCTTTTAAATGGCAGCAATGTTTTATATTTTCTTCCAAGGCCTATTTCTACAGAAATGGAAGGAATGGAAGGCGTATTATAAATCTAATATACCAGGGAGCCAACAAGAAAAGTATTTTCTTCTATTTGAATGCAGCATGTTTTTAAAACACACAACCAAATACTGAAGACTATTTGCAAAGGAATGAGCATTGACCATCTTCCTGTCCCCTCCACCCATCCCATCTAGGTTCTGGACCTTTTAAAATACCTAAAAAGGGGAAATAAAGAGAGCCATCATTTCTCTCCACAATCTCCAAGATTATTGAGTATGGCAAGCATTCACTGGGCTGACCCTGTGACTTTATGGATAAAGCCTGTGCCAGGATGATGAGCTATCAGAAGCCTGATGGAAGAAAACAGTAGTTTGACTTGCATTTAAGCTGTCATTGCTGATGAAGAAAAAAAGACCCAGTTCTGGCTCCCTGTGTACTCACTCGCAAAGCTGTATCATCCTCTTTATTGTACTAGCACAAGCTGTCCTGCATCTGCATGAGGTTATTTTCTAAACCACTAACAGCTTGCTTCCTCCCCTGCTTCTTCCCTTCTTTGCAGCACTCAATTGCACAGTCCCAGCCCATTTCTCACAGCACCTCTGGAGCTGACGAAACACCGTGATGAACTGATTCCATTTATGAAACTGGCAGAAAACTCTTCAGTGTTTGTTGCAGGGTTTCATCTCACTAAAGAGAGTCAGATAAACCCACAAATTCAGTAGCATGAGATGAAGAACGGCTGAGAACAGAACTTACTTCTTTTTTTACAGCATGAGGAATTCAGACTGTTTCAGTCCACAATATACAGCTTGCTGTGAGCGAAGCAGCTGCAGTGGTTTGGGAAGGGAGGGGGAGCTCCCACCAGTTAGACACGTTATTTTCCAGCTAGATCACCTCACACTAGCTGACTAACTGAACATCCTCATATAGCAAAACACCAAGGTGAGGAAGGAGTTAGGATTCTTCTCAGTTGCCTTATCAGCTTAAATAAATGTCAGATGAAGGCCTGAGTTTTCCTTCCAAACTTTGAGAAAAAAAAAAGAAAAAAAAAAGTACTTTGTCTTCTGTCTTTGTACTATCCATCCCTCCACAGAAGGCAAACAATGGCTAGCAAACTAAATAGCAACTGAGTGAAATAGTGGTAGGAGAAGGCTAATTATCAGGGCTCCATCATGACTATCGGTCTTTCCATAAGGAAGTAATATATGTCTGCTTAGTAACAAGTCGGGCCACAGTTTTTATTTCCGTCTATTCTGTGTACAAAAGACTAACACACACAAAAAACCCAAAGGTGGTAAAGAACAATACTGTTTTCAGTTTCAGCATTCAGCACATCAGTCACTGATGCAAGTAAAAATTATTTCATAGAAAACACAGTTGTGTAAGCTTCTCTTCTAGTTACTTGTGAAATGAAAGAACCATGCCCTTCATATTCTGTGTTTACCCTTAGTATTTAGTTCTCTATCCCCTGAATCTGCTATAAACAGGGCAATTTAAAACGTTAGCGCCAAAGTCAGTTTCCAGAATGAACAGGCTGGGCTGTCAAAAAAATTCTGGAAGAGAGAAAGGTGTAATATAGCTGACGTATATCACCTGCAGTTTTCCTGAAAGCACAATCCTAGGGGAAAAGAATTCTCATGTAAATTGGGTGCCAGTACTTTTATGCACCAAATACAAGTGTATGTACACACAAGCACAAGAAATGCACTTGTAACATCCTATTTCCTTCCTTCTATTTTTGCTAAGAACCTCTTGGCTTTTGCACACAATTTTACACTTTTTTTTTTTTTCACTCTTCACTCATTTCACCTCTTTTACAGCTAGTTCTTTCTGCTATCTCCTGGATAATCCCTAACAGCTGAGATTTGTTTAGTTAGACAACAGCCTAACTGACTGTGTCCTATATTAACTACATTATAGCTCCACTTCTTGGAGTAAAAAAGTCAGGGGATTGGCTTGTACAGGAATAGCTGCAAGTACTGGGTGAACAGAGAATGCCACTGGAATATGTACACTGCCTAGCAGACTGAAATATACTCACTGGCATCAAAATTTCTGGCTAACATATTCCCAGTGAGTTTTGATGTTAAGGAACATCCACCATTCCTTAACATTACTAGTGTTTTGGTAAATAGAACCTTCCATTCCATTTCCTTTCTGACCGGAGAAAACTGTAAAATTTAGATTTTTGAATGTTGCCAAACTGTGGACCTTTGAAAAGTAGTAACTCCAAAGAAAATATGATGTTTAAACATGTAATACCTGTAACGATTAAATAGGTTTGCCCTGGAAGTTGCCCATGACATGCAAGAAGTTTCAGCTGAAAAATGTCTGCATTTCAGGAAATAGCTTTTTAAAGAAAGAATAAACAGCCCCTCATGGTATTTTTGAAGATAGGTCAGTTGTAAAGCTGAGTCTGTGACATGGGTTTGCAACTGAATCATATGAGGGTGAGTTCGTACTATGTATAAGCAAAAAAACCTTTTACCTGGAGTTATGAAAAATGAAGTTAGGACAGCAAGCAGGAAACATTCAGCTGATCAACATACCCACGCAAACAGAAATTCTAACAGGAAAAAAACCCCACAAATATTTTAGCCCAACAGATGCATAATCACCAAAGTGACAATACAGGAGATAATACCCTCTCATTCACAGGAGAAATACAACCCATAATAATTACATTCCATAACATATATGATTCGGCTAAACACAAAAGAAGGATAGTCTTCTAGCTGTAACATCTGTTTTGCCTAGGAAATCCTTGAAAGAGCCTATACCTGTTGCAATTAAGGCCTTAAAAATCAGCCTAAAGTTAATGCTACATGCAGAGCCAGTAATACTGCTGATTTCCCCCTGTGCCTTACACAGAAAAGATCACAGATGTTTGTTAAAACAAGCTGCATGTACTTTAGGTTATGAAATTCCCTCTTACTACCAAAGCACAAATTTTGGTAGCATGTCTCCTGACTTCTGCCTGTAGCACCAACAGGTTTGGATTCAAGGAAGGGACAACTCAGATCAAAATTTAAGAGGAAATCCTAGCTTTAACGCCTCAGTTTCTTGACAAATGAGGCTGTAAGGAAAGACCTCATCAGAACAGTTGAGCAAACCAGCCCAGAAAGACCTGAATTCTGCACTGAAATTTCAATTTGTCATCAACGTGGTCTTCACTAGTTTTAGGAAAACCCCAGCCAAGACTGGACAAGTTATAACCATCACACACAATCATTCTGCAAATACACAAAGCATCAGAAGTAAGTTTGCAAAGGAAGTGAGCAAATTAAACTTAATAAACTCAGGTGCTCTGATTCTGCAAATTTAATCATGCAAGTTTATACTGTGTTGTTTCAACCAAAAGCTTCCCTTGTCTTCTAACTGTAATCACTTGGTCTAATAAAAGATACTACTTCTCCTTACATACCTATCATAATTATTTTAAGATGTGCTTCCTGAACATAGAGTCAAAAATATATCAATTAACATTAAATCCAACTAAAAATATATGCAGTTTAATTACTTCTCCCCTTCTCTGCTTCAAGTGCCATTTTACCAACTGAAGCACTAACTTGTATCCACAAGCTGCTTTCTAATATCCTGAATGTCAAGTCACAGGGATATATTAGTCACAAACAAGAATAACAAATACAATAGATTACAATGGAACATACTTTCAATGAAAAAAATCCACTATAATGCAGGCCAATTTCAAAGGAGTGTGTGACACCAAGACTGCATTTTTAATAAACAACTGAAACACTTCAGCACAGTTGTTATTGTGTGATTAAAACAGTATCTACTCCACTACAGTATTCACATACCTACCAATACAGTTTTTGACAAGTTGTTGCTTGGGGTCATCAGCTTTGGAGTTTTTTTGGGGGGTGGGGAAAGTTGCTCACAGTTTTTATTTAAAAAGCAATAGAAGCAATAGTAATTAAGCAATTTTTTACCCCTTCCTTTGGATCTGTGTGAAGCCCTCCACCTGCATGACCATGCCAACACATTCTCTTTTCTATCAGTCGCCACCTCGGGAGGATCTGTGTGAAAATGAAAAGTCAATTTGCAAGAGCCTCAGGAAACAAGCATGTGAAAGCCAACAGAAAGAAGAACTACTGGTCTGTTTTCCCTCCCTCATTCTCCAACTGTATTGGCTTGCTTTAATAAAAGATACTGCCTCTCTCTAAAAACCTTGCCTTGCTTAAGGAAACAATATTAAGAAAGGGACTATAAATCCAGCAGTATAGTAAAGAGCATGTTCCAAGTAGCCAGGAGGTAAACAAAGCCTTATATATTTTAGTTAAAAGGATACCTAAGAACTGAAAAATGGACTGCAGAACATAGAAAAGAAATTAAAGTTTTGGAGGATAACCATACTCAAGCACATTAATATATAGAGTGCAACACATTTAATCAGCAATACTCTTTCCATGTATGTAAAGAGTAACTTCACTTGGGGGCAAAATAAAGAGATAAATACGCTTCACACTTTTTCCTATCAGGATGAGAATGGCCTAGTGGCACCGTACAACAGGTAAAAGTTAACCCATTTGAGAGCCCCTGCTGCAATCCATATACAGGTGCAGTTAGGAAAAGATCCTGCTTTTTTTACAAAAAATGCTCACTTCTCTTAGCACATGGCCAAGATTCCCTGCTAAATACATACAGATAAAATTTCTGTATTAATGCACGCAGATATACTAAAAAATAGTAACTCACTACCACTAGGTGTTTCTCCAAGTTCAATTTCAAAGTGCCTACCACAAACAATGGACATGTTAAAGCTTTTCAAAAACAGTCTGCATTTTGTTTAAAAGATTTGCTACATGCTGACAATTTCTGGGTTCAAGCCATGCAAAAGCCCTTTAGGAATCCTGTTTTATGATATGGTTTGATAGCGCACCTCAGGGTTTCCTAAAGCAGAATTTCACTTTTCATGTATTAAAGAAAAACATTATAAACCCCAATCTAAGTAGATTTCATGCTTTGAAGTTCCAAGGACTCTCAAAAGATTTTAGCTGCTTAAGTTGGTTCTGATTCTAATAACAAAAACGCTCAAAAAACAAGACAAATACATTTCCTAGCTTCATTCAAGCAAAGTGTGTAACTTTGAAATGTGTCATAATTATTCCATGAACAGTATAAATTGCATCTTCCTTATGTTTACATTAGTGTTAAGGCAAGCAGACCTCATATGAGTAAGCGCCTGACATCCTGGCACTCAGAATGATGAGAATAAATTTTCACTGTTTCTTGATATTCCACAACCTAAGCAGAATTTTGAAGTAATAAAGCCCTACATACTCAAGGAAAACTCACAGCTTTCTATGCATTGGTATGCATGACAACATGAATCTAAGTGTCAACACACAAAACCTACATTTTTAAGAACTCTTCTAAGTTACTGTATTATTATTCATTTCTAGAGATTCAAAAAGATTCTTGAGGAGTGTGCAATAGTCTGAAGCTTTTAAACAGCAGATTAAACTGTAAGATGCTCCAAGGGCTTGAATTTCCTCTGACCTGCAAGTAGGAAGAAAAAAAATTTATACCTACCTCTGAAGCCTCTAAAAACGGCCTTGAATAATCCCCTCGCAGACTGTGCCATGATCTTTGCTTGCAGACTGGCGGAATCTACAGAATAAAAACGTGGAGGGGAAGTAAAAATGGAGTCATGCAGAACATGTACTTCACATACAGCGAATATTCATCTAGTTTATGTAAACAAGCATAACATGAAAACAAGGTTTTGATTTTTAACAACTGACCACGGAAAAACTGGCGGGGAGCAGCTGTAAAATAAATTACACTCAACTATTAAAACTGCTGAGTGACAGTGACTCTTTCCCCTCCCTGAATCCCCACTCCCATCAGACTTTGTTTCTCTTGTACCACTAAAGCCCAAAGTTTTCCCTTTTCTCTCATTTAATTTTCTCCCAGGTTGTCTTCTGACTTCTTTCAAATATTCTTTCGCTCTATTTTTCATTAGGAAATGCTATTCTTATGCTTATAGGTTCTGCCGTATTCAATTCCTCTTAGCTCAGCTCATGCCATGCTCGTCTCACAGACCACGAGGCTAATCAAAGCTACGTGTCCCAACTGGGAAGCACTGGCACTATCAGAAATCAGAGCACAGCTGACTACAAGTTTTAGGTAGGCAGGACACAAGATACCCACTATCCACATCTCCATCAGTGCATCTTTTCATAGATACACTGCTAGGCACCAACTGTAGCATGCTTTACATGTTACATTGAAAGAAATTAATTTTCCATAAGAGTTTCAAAGGACCATTTATTTTCCTTATTAGATGGACTAGCTGGCAGTGCTTCCCCAGTGGCAAAACAGGGACCTCCCTTTTGGTTAGCAAAAATGGTGCCACATCATCTCTGACACATTCAATATTAAATCTTTTACTGCTCTGTTGCAATATTAACCATACACCTCACATTATATAAAAATCACTACCACAGAGCAAACTAGTGAAAGCACTGCTCATCAGCCCACGGCAAAGGACAAATGCCAAAAAGGGAAAAAAAAAGCCAAACCTGATCATAAGAAAGGGTATTTTAAACCTTGACAAACAGCCATGCTGTCGTATATTTTATACCTTGCTTTGAATGTTCCTTTGCTCTTAAGACACATACTTAAGACACATACTGCAAGTTGTGATTTAGTCATTTTTAAGAAAATGAAGATCATTCCCCCACAAGTCACCACATGGGACCTGCTTATTGCAAACATTTCCATTATATGACACACAGAAACCAGCAAACATTACAATTATACATTTTGCACTTTGTAAAGCTAACTGGCCCGGATGAACTATCCTGATGCTTCCAAGACCTGGGTTAAATTAAAGAGCTCCATTTATAAGGCACTCCATTGTAGATACACTCATAACTTCACAGTTTCACGTCAGCACAGAGGATTCCGTCTAAACTAATATGCTCTCCTTATAAACAGTGAGATAAACAGAAAATACAAGGGAAAAAGAGAAAGACTTCAAGATGCCTCAGCACATCCCAGGTTACTGTAAATTAATGTAATCATTACAAAGGCATGGTTATTTTGGATAACATCAACATGCAAGAGGAGGAGTAAGCACTCCTAGCAGTAACTACTACCGTGGCACCTGGGAAGTGTCTAGAACCCAACACCAAATTAAATTGTACCACCAATACGAAAGGCAGCAGTGTTCTTTAATTCCACAAAGGCAGTTACATCAATACAACTCTACCTGCTTCACCAGTCACAGGCCATTCAGAAGTAGGGATTATATGATGACAATGTAGAATTTATAGCAGAGACAAGATCCAGGGTGAGAGGCTTAATACCAGCAAGTCCTACATTCATACCAATGAGATTGAGTTCCTGTCTCATACAGCCTAGAGTGCAGTCAGTATATTGAAACGCTCAGCATATTTACGCCAGCATTTATACTTCCTTAAACACATCATGCCAATAAAAGACTGTTAAGACACCATGCCAAAGTGAAGTTTAGGAGCTGATGAACCACTACTCACAACTATGCTTTGGCTTCTCTTAAGACAACACAGCTGGAACCTCTCGTGAGCAGTGCCATTCTCTCCTGCTTGGCCTTGCAAGAAAAAAAAAAATCTTGAGTACTGTAAGAACTGAAATCCAGGTATTCAACTCTGAATGCATTTTGCTGTTGTTGTTGTATATTCCTAGCACATGGGAGTACACAACTGATGCTCCAACAGCTATCAGAAAGAAACTAGTTACTGTTTTTCTAGAATGTACTCATAGGACATGGTAAAAATATTTTACTAATAATTCATATCCTTTGACCCCAGAGCTGGCAGAGCTCTCTTCTGCCTGACACAGGAGACAAACACCATCAAAAGAACAACTTCTATTGAAACACCAGCAAACCCGGTCTCAATCGCTGCATTAGACTACCTGCTTGACTGAAGCTATGAACTGTCATAGGGTTAAGAGATGAATACAGCAAAAAGATGAAAAGATATAAAAAAGAAAAGATTTTTATAAGAAAAGATTTTTTCTTATAAAAAATAAGAAAACCTGTTCTTATTTCCAGTCTTTAGCCTGGAAGACTGGAGGTTTCAGTCCTCTCCTAGGCTCCTGCTAAAACCCAAGTCTCAGCAAAGAAATAAAGAATTAAACAAGGTGAACAATTTATTTCACTGATAAATCCTCCAGCCATCACAGTATTATTAACAAAAATGCCCAAATGAGTCCAACTGAAGCTTACGCTGTCACTCTCTGCAATTCCTGCGGGCAGACTTGGGACTCCACTTTCCCTCATTACAACTCTTTCCCAAGAGATTTAAGACTACAAAGGAAAGGCATACTTGAACCTTCTCTGCAACACATAAAAGTAGCAGGTTATTGCTTTAAAGGAGCAGGAGCAAGTCCTGCTTATTTCTCAGTTTAAGAAATTATGCAGGGAACTTTAATTCTGGCATTTCCAAACTTCTGAATGCCTGACTCTGCACCATTATGTTCTTTTAATGTATTTTTGGATATGATTCTATATACTCTAAAGGATGAAACAGATGTCTAGTACTGATTGCACATAAAAGTCATATTGCTAAAGTGTCATGACTGTTGGTGGTAGTTTAAATACTATAAATGCAAACAAACAACAGGGATTAAACACATTTGCGCAAGGTCAAATCCACACTTAGAAGCTTCTCTCTGGAATATATTATGTACCATTCCAGACATACTGCACTAACCTAATGGGGATGATTTTGTGTTTTTTTAAAAAATAACTGTAACAGAAAAGATAACTGAAGGTGGGGTCCAAGTACCTGTGAAGTATTCCAGTCCCAGTGTTAATTTTGCTTAGTTTGCAAGGCAAGAAAAGATTAATAGGAAAGAGCAGAGGAAGATCAGAGAAAAGGTGAAAATATTCTGCTACAAATATAAACTGTCACCAATATGAACAATACAAACTTCACTGGAGTTACATATAACAACGGCCAATGTGCAATTGCTCCGTACACATAGATGAATGCGTACAGAGCAAATGAAACCAAGAAGGTTAACAAATAGATACCTTAAGGAGTCTTCCCCATAACATCTTACTAACATACCCTCACGTTTGGCTTGTTTTGGTACAACACGTCTCAATGGCAGAGGAGAAAACCCACACAGCATCACAGCAGACACCCCAGTGTACCACAGCACCACTGCTACAGGGAGTGTTGCTTACCCTGTGCCCCCCCTGTATTTCCCAAATTACTTTCAGATCAAATTCCCATAGTTCCATCTGTTCTACTTCATTATATAACCTCCCTTGCAACATTTTTCAGTATTATTAGATGTCCATTTTTATAGACAGACACATGGGACTGCTGATCTGCTCAGCAGTAATGCTTCCTCTATAATGGAATTTTGAAAATTCAAGGAATTTCAAATACTCCGTTACAAAGCATGTATCTGTCAGTGAAGACTGTTGACTAACGGTGACTGTTGATTAACAGTTCCCATGCATCAAGCTGTTCAACTACACCATCAAAATCTAGAGAAGAGAATTTAGCAATGCACGCAGACATGTGAAATGATGCCTTGGACAATAAACATCAGTATAATTTCACAGAACGGTCCAAGCTTCAGGTAAAAAAGAAAAGAAAGGCAAAATAGAAATACATTTAATGAAAATACCTGAAATTTCTTTTACAACCACTTCCAGAGAAAGGGATATTATTAAATTATGCAGAAGAACATGCTCTTTATCACGTCATGTGGCAGCTGGAAGGGCAAGATAATGCAAGGGGAAAAAAAAAAAAAGTATTTTTTACCATTACACTTGCAGCATTTTACAAAGCCCCGCTTTCTACCACTGCCAACATCCTCTCTGAAAGAAACCCCTCAGTGTATTTCTTAGCTTATACGGAACCTAGTAAAATAATTATCGTTAGTTAAAAGCTGTTGGACCTTTTCAGTCAAATGCTATTTTCCTTCCATTTAAGTTGTAGATCGAATAGAATTTGCCATTGCTTTTATTTTGGATGCGGGCAAACTGTTCTACAAAAAAACCCTAAGCTTCCTAGAAAAAAAAATAGTCTTTGCTTGGTTACTTTTCAGAGTTCAACAAGCAGGCCACATCCAACTTGCCAATTCTTTCTATCACTACCCAGCAGAGATCCTAAATTCAAAATATGAGTTCTGACATAACGAACCCCTGCCTACTCCAACCACAGGAAGGTAAACTGAAGGAGCGACACTTACGGAAATGCAAACTGATCTCAATATCAATAAATGGCATCTGATCACAGTTCTGCAATATTTACGGCACCTGTTTTTCCCCTCCATAAATTTAGCTATTTTCCTTTCCAGGATATAAATGTTACATGTCTTGTTACTCAGAAAAGCAAGATTCTAATCAAAACCAGTGAAAAACGAAAAATGTAAGTGTGAGGGGAAAAAATAGATCTGTAATGCAACAGTACCTAAACAACTCTACTATATTTGAATCTCATTGTACTAACTGCCATAGAAAATACATACACTGTATTATAAGACAATTTAACAATTCCAAGCTTAAAAAAAAACAACTTACAGCCAACATGAGACAATGAAGACAGGGGGATCAAGTACTGCATGGATACAAAGCAGAGTAGAAGGATGACAGGCAAGTGTTTGAAATGACCTTTTTCAAAAAGAATGGTTGGTAACTTTGCTGTTATGGTCGTATTTCACCAGAGCTTTTCCTTCCTTTAATCACACTTTTTCCCACAAGTTAAGCTGCGGCTATAGTGTTTACCAGCCTGAGCTGTACAAGGCAGAGCTCCTGAACGACACAGCTACGCTGCCGCAAGCCTCTGCTATTTGCGTAGTTACAGCAATAAAAGCTGAACTGTGCTTGTACACTTGATTTTACTCACAAAAATAATTTTACTACAGCAGTAAGAAGCACCATGCTGCTGGTATAACAATGTCACCTGAGGTGCGCCCTCCCAGGGAGGCCCTTACCATTTAGGAACACTTCGGGGAAGACATGCCAGTAAAGCCAACTATCTGGATTTCACAAGTGTTTGGGTCCCACCAGTCTCCCATTCCACGTGAGATTAACAGGCTGGATCATGGGTATTTATTTCACATTTACTGCCTTTGCTTATATTCAACAACCTAGTGCAAAATCTAACCCATATTTGATACCTAGAATATAAAGGTAACCTAAGAGCTTTTTCATGTGCTAAAAGAATATATACTAAGATGTGTCATCACACAGTAGCCTGGAGGCTTTCACGAGAACACGTGCTATAAAACACTACTTTCATTAAACCTTATTCCCAGATGACTGTGAAGCACACTGCTTAGGACTGCAGCAAACAAATTTGTTTTAAATGCAAACCCAGGTGTATTTCTTTGATTTTTTAGTATCTATAAAAACTTTCAGAATAAGCCCACTAAAAATATTTAAGAGTCCTCATTAGTGTATAAACATAGCACAATAACTAAACAACAAACTAAAACAGGATGCACATACCCGCTTCCAAAAGATTTTTTAAATGCTGAACTGCCTAATTTATAAAAAAAAAAATATCAGTGGCTAGTCACTCTGAAATACAGCCTGCTGAAGTGTCTAGCCAACTGCTGACAGTCACTTCTGTTAATGTCGGCACAATATTTCTTGACCTAGCTGAAAAATCAAGGGGGGGGGGGGGGGGGGAGGGAGCAAAACGGAAACTCAAATCACCAGACAGTGCATTTTTCCTGTCAGCAAATTTAATGACATGTTAAAAAAAAAAATATCATGTGAACTAGTCCCAACATTTTAAAGGACATTACAACCAAAAACTCCAGAACAGTAAGCTTGAGCCTCCTGCCAGATAATAATAAATGACATTTGCACAACACACATAAAACATGTTGCCCATTTGTCATAATGTGGTACAAAGTTTTTATATAACAAAACCTAAGATCTTGCTCGTGCATTTAATGAATTCTAATTTTCATTCAAATACAGCTTGATGCAGAAGTGAAGCAAAAATGTATCACCAGACTGTAAAAAAAGAAATGCATAATTGTCCACTTTCTAACACAGATGTGCCTAGAAACTAAAAGGCCAAAGAGACGAGCGCATATATATACTACAGACATCGCCTCAGCTTTCTAGTTCAGAAAATCTGGTGCTTAGCAACATGTGGCAATTAAAACTTATCAGCAAGGATGATAATAAAAACATTCAAAAGGAAAACAGGACTATAATTAATACGTCTATACATCACCATGATAACATTGTTGCTTACTCACTAACATCTGAAATATGTTTCCAGGAACATCGGACAATACTGAGTAGCCTGATGTATTTCAATGTCTCCAAACACATGGGAGAAACACTTTATCTGTGTCACCTTCAACTCCCAGCTTCTTGTCTTGCACAGGTTTCAAAACTAAAACCCCCAAACTGGACTGCTTCAGTCCTGCTCATCCCATCTAACCCAGTGAGTAACATGAACCTGACCGCAGTCTATGACAGAATTCTGTCTGTCAGGGGCAACTAATCAAGGCGGATGACAATGAAAACTAGTCACAAACAGTGGTACTCTGGAGGGGAAAAAAGAAGAAACCAAAAAAGGTTATTATCACACAGTAATAATAACCATCTGGGAGTTTATGGGAAGTTCATCCGGCTCAATCTTTGAGACACACTTCCTTCATTCACTCTGAAAAATGCATAAGTATTGTCAAAGGCTAGACTTACTCAATTTGAGACACGTACTCAATTCTTTACTTGTAACAAAAAAATCATTCACTGGAACGTGTTACAGCCTTCCACTGCTGACAGAAAGAATTCAAATTCCCATTTCTTTTCCCTACATAACGGCAAAATTAGCTGTCAGCATAAGTTATCCTCTACACAATGTTCAGCGCCCGTGCGAAGGCATTTCTGTAACGCTGGCCCACGGACAGCTGATCGGAGGCGGCGCAGGCGGAGGGACGGTGCCCCGAACACGGCACAAGGGGGGCAGCTCCGGCCTGCAGCCGCCCGGAGTCCCTCCAGGAAGGCTGCATGAGGCGAGCCGCGCCACGGCCCCCCGGCCGCTCTGCGGGGGCTCCCTCAGCTGCTCTGCGGGGGCTCCCCCGCCCGGCCCGACCACCGGGGTCGGCCCCGGCAGCCCCCGGGCCCCGACAGCCGGGCGAGGTACGGACGGCGCAGGCCGCCCCGCAGGGCTCCAGGGGCAGCAGCGGGGCCCGACGCCCCTCCTCAGCCCCTCACCGCCCGCCCCCGGCGCCCTCCGCCGCCCTGCCCTTGCCGGGCCGGCGTCCCCACGCACCTGGCCGCTCCCCGGGGCCCGCTGCCGCCCGCTCCCCGCCAGCCAGCCGTGCGCGCAGGCGGCGGCGGCCGCCGGAGGCCGCAGCAGGGCGAAGGCCAGCAGCCGCCGCTTGAGGGACCCGACTGCCGCCAGGCTGCGCGGAGCCCCCAGCAGCGCCATCTTGCGCGGGGCGGAGCAGAGGATTGTGGGACGCCGGCGGACCCGCTGGGAGGAGCGGCGGGGCGGGACCGCGCTCCCGGCCCGGCCGCGCGGAGGAGAGGGCGGGGCGCGTCGCCATGGCAACACCGCCCGCCGGGGCCGCCCGGTGTGGCGGGAGGGCGCGGGGGCTGCCCCCGTCCTGCCCCGCCGCGCTGAGGGGGCGGCCGCCTCCCGGTACGGCTAGGCCGCGGCCTCTGGCGCTCCCGAGCCGGCACCTCCTCGGGGCGGTTCTCGCTCCGGCGGTACCGGTAATGTGGAGAAATCGGGGTGGTGAAACAGGGGGGCCCGCATCCCAAACCACGAACTGCCAGCGCCGCTCACACAGGGCAGCGGCGCCATGAACATGGCGGCACTTCGGCATACAGTCTGTGTTGCTCAGTCGGGCGCTCTCCCAAGGTGCCGTTAGTGCTCTCGCCTTCCCCACGGGCGGCTGGACCCCGGGGTGGCTGCCGGCGCAGAGCCCGAGCGGGCGTGGGTCCCTGCCGGTGCCCTGAGCTGGGGCGCAGGCCTCGGCCCGCAGCGCCGGAGCGAAGCTGTGCCCAGATGGCACAGGGCATGGCTCCGCACACCTAATGCTGCATTCTGCACCCTGCCCGGGGCTTGGCTGCGAGCCGCCGTCGGCCAGCACAGCCCTCAGCTCAGCCGTGGCTCCTCTACGACCAGCGTAACGCAGCAGTAGTATGGTACCTAATTAACCAACCCCGTTTAGGAAGATAGAGATACGCCATGGATTACATTTATAATGGCCTATATACTCCCATCTGATTGGAACGCAGAGCCGAGAGGAAGCTGTAACTCTGTGTGGCATTTTTAATCACATAAAGATTTCTTCAAAGCTACCAGAGCTTGACTGCTGATGCTCTCGCCTTGAGGGCGAGTTGTAAGCTCATTTGCTGGGGAGAGAGACAGACAGACAGACAGAAAGGAAGAGGACAATTGGCTTAAAGCTGATTTTTAATGAGACAGGTTTTCTCTACCCTGCACTTTGATATGCAACTTTGCTTCTGACCAGGATTCACTTTAAACGACAGAGGCGACATTTCTCTGTCACTAATCTAATTCTTCATCCTAATTGCATCTGGCAGAGCTTGGTCTGAACAGTGCCGCCCGGTGGCATCGTTCAGAAAGATAAACACACATTCTAGGCATACAGCTTCCATAGATCTGCTGCTGTGGTACGCCCGTGTCTACATGGAAGTTTGACCAGGCAGGATGTGGTAATTGTGACTGGCTGGGATAGCATGCACAGAGAGGCTGGCCAGAACTGCAGCATCTTTCGAGGGATCTAAAATGTTTCTGCAATGCTTCCACATGCACTGCTGAGGGGCCTCCATACGTGCAGATACAGTGTGTTCTGGATCGGTCTGACCTGCAGCGCAGGCTCTTGGCCGCGTGATACGTGTCCAGTATTTCCACTGCCTCAAGCTCTCTGGACATGCGCAGCACCGAATACCCTGTGTGTGGGGAAACGAACCCTGAATTGTGGTGTTGCAGTAGTTGACTTGGCTCTAATGCCTCTCTAATGGAGACTGGCAAAATCACTCGGCAAACGTGTACTGCTAAACCTCACGGTACCGCGCTGAGGCAACTGCACCGTTACACTCTTGCCTTCCTTCAACAGGGAGAGAAGAGCAGGTCCCACGCGACCAGCGACAGAACCGCTTACCTACTTCCAGCAAGACCCTAAACCTGAAGACGGAAACACGCATTTGAGCATTCAGGTCATACTGCCTTTAGGACAGAGCCGCGCAATTTTTTTGTCTAATACAGTCTTAAAATTCTGCATCAAGCACCAACCGCATAAGAAATAAACCCATTCCTCTCATGAAATACAAAGAGCAATGTCTAGTGTTCTGATGGAATATTGAAAATGACGTTCTGTCATTCATCTGGCACTGAGAAACCGTATCAGCGGACGGGTGGAGAGGAGGCGATTAATTTTGAAAAAGGAATTAGAAGTGCTAAATGCTAGCAGCTTAGTCTACAGATAACTGAGGGGTGACAATACCCCGTGCCGTAAACATTTAAGAAGGGCGAGAAATTACTAATGCTGATAGAAGGAAGGAGTACTGGAAGCAATGGGATCAGATGAAGTACAGGAAAGCTACAGATAAATACCTGGCGAATAATTGTCATCATGGCCATGTGAGAGAGAGTTGGTGTGATAAACGCAGTCATGATTCATGTCAAAAATAGAATGTACTGTGATAAGTGTAATGGTTGTACCCTATGTAAATCTGGGACCTGTATCGCAGTTGTGGTGAGTGGGTGCCTGTGGTTCTCCTTTGAGACAATGTGATGGCTTCCCCTTCCCCTGAGGCAATCACTGCTTGGAAAAGCCCGCTGAAGCTGAAGGAGATAAGGAAAGCAAAACCAGGCAGGGAAGGCCCGCGGAAGGAGACAAAGGCCTTGAGATTTGAAAAAAGCGCGCCAAAGGAGAGCCAACAGGAGAACCCTAACGACCCAATGGGGAAAGAGCGGGACGGACATCCAGTGAGAGGAGATTGGTCAAGATCCGGGGATAAAAGACACTGCTTTTAGGACTCAGGTGTGCGTGTGGTGGAACTAATTGAGTTCTCCGCGCACCCAGTGCTGTTTTTGCTTATTGTTTCTCAACCTGAATTGATTGAACCCAAAATAAAATTGTTTTAATTGTTATCGTTTCTAACATTGGTATCCCCTCATTCAGGATATTTACAACTAGAGCGCCTAAGACACGAGAAAATGATCTGCACTGAAGAATCTGCCATTACACATATATGCATATGCTCACAGTATCAAGTGGCTGTGTGGTATTTGATGGAAAATTTTATAATTAGCAATTTTAATATGCCATTATCATGAACTGAGAAAAAAACCAGCTTTAGAATTTCCATTTTCTGTGCTAATGCATATGGGGTTATTTTTTCCTACACTTTGAAGGCCAAAAAGGTACTTAATATATTTGATACTAGTATTTTCCCTGCACATTTTGCCTTTACCTGCTCTTCCTTCTTCAATAACTCCCTGGTGCTGCTGCGTTTATTTCCTCCCCCTACTATTTCAGTATTTTCTCCAGTTCCCATCTTCTTTCCTTCCCTCTCTCTTTCTCTCTCTCCTTTTGATCCCAGTTTATTTACATAGTACCAGATTATTGATACCTGTATGCATCAGTGCACAAACTGCGAGGGAGATGCAGAGAGAGGAAGAGGCCATAGACCTACAGTGGCCAGGAACAGGACTGCCCCTTCTCTCAAAGTGACCTAGCCAGGAGAACAAAGCTCATGCTATAGACACAGAAAGCTAACAGATGCGTTTTGTAAATTTACACTGTTTAAAGTAGTGTGGGACAAAAAAAAAAGAAAGAAAAACAAATAAAATCTGTTTCTCAGCAGATTTAGCTGTAGAAGCAGAGGATTTGCTGGGAGACAGACAGAAATCAACGCAAGCTCCGAAGTGGTCATGAGATAAACTTAACAGTAGCAGCTCAGCAGAAGAAATATAAGCCCTGCTGCATGTAGGCAAAATAAGACCTTATTTAGAGTTTATTAAAGTTTTTAAGTTCTTTCTCATTAAAGGTGTTTAATATGATTATAAATTCATAATGAACTTTACACATCGTGGCAAATACTTACTTCTTCCAGCTGTAAAAAAGCAGAGTACAATTTCAAAAAGACTATTTATACATCTAAGATATATAACATATTATACATTTCTATAAAATGGAAAGCATCAACACTGAATGCCAGATAATCAGTATGCCAGGCAAGACTGAAACCTGTATTTTGTATGGCAAACCTTGACAATTCCATTTGTGGCAGGAATCAGACTAAATGAAAGTGCCCCCAGAGCTGTTGAAATCAAAATGAATTTGGGAGTCAGGCTAGGGGATAAAGAAAAGTAGCAATACGCAATCATAATTTATAAACAACAGTACTGGAAGGGTATGAGCACAAGGAGGCAAATGCTTCACCAAAGTATATGAAGAAAGTGGGAAAATTAATGGGAAGAAATGAATGCAAGGAAATTAAAAATGGGAAGACAGGACAAGACTGTGGGGTGGAAAAGAACCCCTCACTCAGAGAAATAAAATTAGTTTGGGCAAGTAGAATATGTGCCAAAAGGCACAGTACTCATTTGGAGATGGGGACTGTTGTACTTATTTCTAGAAAAATATGAACTATTAATACTCAAACCTTACATTTAAGAACAGAGCAGCTACACATACATTTGAAGTGCAGTATGAATTACACCTTGTATCAATTAAATAGCATCTGAGCTCTATTTTTTAAATGTTTGATTATGTTACAAAATTGGCATTCTGATTTTCTTCTTTAAAAAGCATGGTTTTGTCCACCTTAACCCTAAACAAGACTTGTTGTATATTTTGTTAAGGCAAACAGGTTAAATGTTGTATGAACATATTGTTACCTGCTTTACATATTATTTAAAATGTATCATATCAGCTAGTTCAATTACAGGTAACACAGGGCTATAAAACTATCTAAAATCCTAACTAGAATGCCTCTAAAATCCTAACCAAAATGCGCGCCACTGAAAAAGGCTGTTTAACCTCTCACATGACAGCCACAAGTCACCTTAAATACCAGCAATGTGTTATGTATTTTGGTTATTTGATCTCGGTCTCTCCTGGAATTTTGTGGTTTTGCCCAGTGTTGTATTGGTTGTAGAATGCATGCTGTTATATTCTTACTGAGTCTTCCTAAGACTGGCCTTGCATTATTTTCATTCTGAATATCAGCCATCTGGCACTGTGTGCTGCAGTATTTAGTGCCACAAATAATAATGAAAATCATGGTAATATTTCGTGATACTTTAACGTAAAAATGTAAGACAGAGGGTATAAAACTTTGGGCCTATAATCTTAAAGCTGCCAACGCATGTTGTTCCCTCTGCCCTTGTTTTTCATAAATGATTCTTTGACTGAAGACAGCAGTGGTAATAGGAAAGTCATTGGCTAATGCACGTTAATGAAGCTGCCTTCCTTTGATATTGTATGAATTCACTTTAGGATAGAATAAACCTTGTAGTTATAATGAATATAAGAAATATATTCTAATGTAACTAGTAGTTGCACAACAAAAGCTGCTATGAAATCCTCCATACAGCCCTGTACCAAGGCTAAAAACTTACATTTACTCAAAGATTGTAGGTACAGTAATTGGGTCATGTAACCATAGTCTGAAAGAAATAATTAATGAAATAACTGATGAAAGAAGGAGTCTGTTTCTCTTTCTTTAACTTTCTCTAACAAGGGGCCTGTTTATAAGTTATCTAGAGGGAGCGACTAAAAGAAACAAGCAGAAGAAACAGATGGTCGACAAGGACATAAATTAGCTCAGACCGATAAGAACACTGCAAACTTGCAAGACCATCACATACAAGGCAAAAGGTGAAAAGTACACCATGAGGAAGACCTACGGGCCTTCCTCCCAGAGACCACCGCCCACGTCCCAAAGACCCCTGCCCACAATTCTTGGAGGAATTTGCACAAGGGCAAAGGACTGATAAGCTGATTAACATACGAAGGGAGAGTAGGCGGGGTTAGGTAATGAATATGTATAGGCATTAATTGAATATTCATTGTATAAATATAAGATAATTAGTTACTTTAGACATGCATGTTAGGCGGAAAGATCCCCCGTGCATCCAGTGCTGTCAATAAAGGATACTCAGTTACTAAGAAATTTTGACTACGTTCTTTAAATCACCTTGTAGTTAACAATCAGCTACAGTCCTGAAGAAAAATGGGTAGGAAAAGAGCCAAGATTTATACCTTTCTGCTCCAGTAGACGCGGGCCCATCCAAGACACATGAGAAAATGGCATTTGACTTCAGATAGACCGGAGAGGGCTCTGTCTTTCCATCAGTCAAGCCCTGTAGAAACGCTTGAACTTTAAAACAGCTTTTTCCTTCTGTCTCCCCACATCAAAATCGATGACGAGATTGTTGCATATTCAGCAAAACTGTTGTTCTCAAAGTAGTTAAGTTGCATAATTAGATGGGGCTTAAAAGAGTGAAAGTGCAGAAATGCAGGAGCCTTCCACCCAGGGAGGCAACCCCACCTCCCCGTTCAATCTCATATTCATCCATCTGACTGTGTCCCCACCTGGGGCTCAAGGATGCAGGAGTGCAGCCGCGTCTCTGGGACCCTTCACAAAAATGAAGAAAGGCCAGAGGTACAGAGGCAAATTCTCGCCGAAATCGCCAGGAAGTTGCCGGTGTACACAAGAACAGGGAATGGAGGTCAGCTAAGCAGAGAGCTTTGTTCCTCTAAAGCTAACCAAGCACGCTAAAGTAGCATATGCTGGCAATCCAGACGATACTGCCGATCAACAGGGCGTTCCTAACGCCACTGCGTGCACGGAGTAACTCTTGTACAAGTAATGCCAATGCCTTTTCTCTCGGGTTTTATGCTTGGGAAAACAAAAAACCTTGAACACTTCTGCTCATCTCCAGTGGAGTGCCAGGTGCTGCCTTTGAGAAGCAATATCTGCAGTTCAAAAGCCTACTTATGTTGTCTGCTTTTTTATTTTATATTTTATCTTAATTGCAAATAAATTGCACATAATATAAAATTATATATATTATATGCAAATGACTATTGTCTAATAGTAATAGAATGACAAAATCCGTAGTTGTTTCTACTTAGAATGGATCTAGCTTAGAGATGCAGGGCATAATTCTGTGAAAAGATTTCTGGACCTTGTTTGGTGATTAAATGCGTACGGTGCCTCTTTCAAAGCTTGAAAGAAATCGGTGTTAATACTGGAGGCTCTGCCCTGTTCATGTCTGTCAGACAAGCCAGAGCATTCTGAAGGAGAGACCTGCTGTCCAGGCAATTACCAACATGGAATGCTTGTAAAGTCTGAGTAAATGTGGAGGCCAGAGGGAAGTGTACACTTGTGGTTTATCGCTTTTAAGCTGGTTGTGTGCTTTGCAGTGAGGATTGTTCCCCGCACCTGCGAGTCTCCAGAAGAATTATGAGCCTTGCTTATCTGATTGTGACCTGGCAGCAAAAATCAGCTGCAAATGCACTCCTCTTTTGAAGTGATAGAGGAAAGAGCGTGAATAGTTGGGAAGTGAGTGGAATCTTAACTAACGTGTGAAAAAAGAACACCTTTCAATTTTTGGTATTAATGTGTCTTTCATTTCAGGTATTCGATTCTGTGATAGATGCCTGCTAATAAAACCCGATCGCTGCAGGAGCGGGCTGGAAACTAGGACCACGTGTGGCAATCATTTAGCTGAGGGGAATGTGCTCGAGCTTGTCTAGACACCAATTAACATGATGAGTCATGCTGACAGAGCATAGGGGAGTGGGGGACGGATGGCGCCAAGGAAAGATAACACCTTGCTGTTGATTGATGGTAGTTAACCACCAATCAGGGATTGCTTAGTATGCAATGCTTAGCTCAAAAGAACCAATCTGTTTAAACGCGCGACTTCTGAAAGTATATATACCTGTGTATCTATACAATAATTGACATTTGCTTGCATCAGGCTGTGTCCCGTCTCTCCGTCACAGCAGATCACTGTCACCATTGTTCCGTCTGTGCCATGTAAGTTACTGGACAGTTCTTCACTGAAGTGAGTAGAGTCACCATGAAGTGATGCGAAGGGGCTGGCCCTTCCCGTGTCTTTTTACACAGGAAGGTACCCAAGTACCTCTGCTCCTGCTGCAGGCACCGGCGCGTGCTCCCATAGGGCAGCACCAGCAGTCACATTTCTGCTCTTTGGGGCCCTGAAGCGTTTCCAGTTCCCACACTTGGAAGTGTATCAGTTCCTAGAAAGCATGCCACCTAGTGAAAATTAACTGGTTAACCTAGGCAGGTTAAAATAAATTATAATTTTGACTTTTTTAAAAGAAATTCCAGACCTTTACTTCTGGTATTTTCCAAAAATATTAAATCCTTTAAAAATTTACCAGTGGTACCAACTTCAAAACAGATTCCAAAACTATGAACTGTCCTTTTACTTTTACAAGGAGTCTTCAAGTGAAAAGCAAAGAGGCTGTAGTCATATTGCATTCGGGCCACTAAGGGGAGCTATTTATTGATGAAACTGTGTTGTGTAATCAAGGGGCTGAATAAACCACACACCCCATCCCACCCCAAATTTTAGTACCCCTTGTGTTGCAACCGTGTACTTTACACATCCTGATTTCAACTTTGCTTTTGTTCTCTAGGGCGAATAACTGCATTGGATTTTCTAACTACAAATTCTTTCTACTGTTCTTAGACTATTCTTTGTTGTATTGCTTGTATATTGCTGCAACAGTCTTCAAGTATTTCATTAAGTATTGGACAGTAAGTTGTGAAATCTGGTTACTTCTGCATATCCTGTGAGTCTCGTGGGGTTTAGTCACTCTTGTTACTTTTTTTGCTTTTGGTCAGTGGAGGGTCTGCATTTCTTCCGTAAGGTATTTTCCTGTGCCTTGTTTTGCGTGTAACTCCGTTTATATGTCTGAAATGTACAAAGCGAGCAGCAAACCTACTTCAGGAATTTCAAACTGCAGAGTTAGCTTCTAGCAAAGAAGTTATATCCTTTCCCTGTTCTTGCATGTATGTATCTCAGAATTTCTGGAAAACTGCCAGAAGTTACTTAGTCTAGAAAACTCAAATGTTATCCAAAGGAAGACACACTTCACTGAAAGACAGCTCAGGATGCTGTTCACAACAATGTTCTGGTGGTTTTTTAATACACATTAGGATATATTATGATTCATGCCACTGAAACTAGAGGTGTTACAAAGGGATAAACACCGTTTGAGTTAGGTTAGGCTCTTGGACGTAAATGTGGTTAATCTTCCCAACTCCAAATACAGCTGCTGTTGCCTGGCCCTATCTCTTTTGTGCTTAAAAAAATACCCCAATCTTCTACTGATTATGGAAATAATTGTCTTCTAAGTAGACATTCTTAGCTGTCAACATTTGATGCTTTTAAAGTGGTTCCAAGAACTCCTCCTACGTATTTCAGTCATATTACAGGAAATCATTAATTGTGGGTGGGTGGTTTTCTTTTATGTTGCTTCCTGAACTGCCCAGGCATACTTTTTTTTCACGTTTATCTGTATTGGTGTCTTAAGTATCAGGTCTCTCGCACTTAAGGAGGGCAAGCAAAGAAGAGAAAGCACAGATTGCAGACCCTGGGGTTGCTACCCTAACGTTTACTGTAACTGATGGTTTCCAAAATCACAATTCCTTGAAGATTATCTGCTCTCTTCTCTTCTCTGGTATCAAAGTGTAACACCCTGGCACTGATCTGTACATATTTACTGAAAAGAAAAAAGAAAAGGTCAAAAATCCTTGCTCATTTTCAAATCCTCGTATGACTCCTTTCTCAATTTAAAAGCAGACTGAAATAAAGGATGCCTCTTACTCCGTTATCGGTTACCACTCATATGCAAGCAATGCCAACTGACAGTCCCAGTAAGAGGCTGGCCTTTTGTCACTAATTTGTTTATGTCCCCTCTGCTGCTTGACTCTGACTGTGTTTAAGTAACTTAACTTTGCTGTGCATTAATTTATTAAAGATCTGTCGGTTTAATGGCTAATCACTAAAATGCCTCCCGAGATGCTCGTGGGGCACGCGTGGGAATTGTCGCTTGTGCTAAGAAAGGTGCAGAGACTTGAGCTCTGTGGCTGCTTATATGGGATGAGCAAAGGCCGAGATGTGGTATTTTACTCTGAGGCCCCCACAGCCTCTCTGTAGATGTACGCGTACGAGGACCTCTGGCACTTGACTCTTCTACTGTAGCAAGGAGCAAGGGCTGCTTCTGCTTGTAAGGTCCCGCTTGGCTTTTAGACTTTCCCAAACCACCTGGCTCAGTTCTAACGCTACCTGGTTGCTGTAGCTATGCAGGCTGGGTTTTCTGGGCGTGACTTATACTGCAGGAGGTGCAGGGTTTAATGTATGCACAGGAAACTCGGCAGAACGTAAACACGGCTTCAAGAGCGCGTCTGCTTATTTCCCCGTGGGCATGTTTCTTGTGGGAAGCTGGGACTGTACTGGCTCTGTTACGCACAGAAAGCTAGTAGTGAGACCCCCCTCTTTCTGCTGGGGTTCCTGGAGGGGAAATGTACCCGATCATTTCTTTGTCTCTTCTTGCACTTTCTAGTGAGCTGTGACTCTTGTGTATACCAGTTTGAGAACTCCAGATAGGATTTTTAGAGGATATCTTTCTTCTCTCTAGGAACAAAGAATTTCCAGCTTTTATTTGCTCCTGTCACTTGTTCTGTGGTGCTTTTCCTTCCAGGGTGAGCTGACTAATGGACGTTCCAAATTTCACGTCCTTTTCCTTCTCTTTGTGGCGGTCACGTTCTTTGTAAGATGGCGGCCAGGGTGGGGACGCATGGAGGCGATGCTCTGCCAGGCCCACGGTCGCAGGACGGGCAGCTGGCAGTGGCTCCTGGCTCATCTGCTGCCCGGAGCCTGGCCAGGACAGCAGCTGCCTCAGCCTTTGCAGCAGCTGCAGAAATGGGTTTGTGTTCTCTGGATGCTTGTTTTTAACCAAGTGCTGAAACTTCTACAGTTCAAGCTGTTAATTAGCTGATGCTGCATGGCCAGTAATAAACATCAATATGTCAGACTTTTAACTTTCTGCTTTGTATTTTACGTCAATACTTCTAGTCCCCTGAGGAGAAGAAAATATATTATCGTAAGGTAAGCAAGGTAACACAGAGACGGGGACAGTTCAGAAAAGATAGGAAGACAAATCCATTTGTGCTACAGGCAAAAATAACAACAAAAAAGCATCTAAACATTTTCTTCAGTATTGCCTTTTACCTCTGAACATCATTTCTTAGTACAGTACAAAAAGTGCATAGTGCAGACAAAGTTTACTCATTTTTAGTGCAATAATTCCTTATATACACATACTAAACCAACCTATTTGTAAGTAAGATTTACACCCTCCGCTGTTTCACTAGCTGTCAATTGTTAAAAACTTGCTGGGACCCCTCAGCATGCAGGCCCTATCTCCACTGCCTTGCTGAATGCTAATGAGCTTCCACCTAATTTAACCACAGAAAGATACCTCTTCCATATCACCACCTATTACTAGCTCCAAAACTGTCTGGTGAAGCTTAGTAGAGATATGCCCGGTCTTTTTAGCTGCTTGTAAAAACTGGAAGCCACACCAGGCAGTGCAAAATACAGCAGGAAGACCTCGAGTACCATCATACCATGCCCACACCAGGGAACTGTCTTAGTGTCTACCAAATACCTTGAAGCCATTCCTCGTGCAAGATAGAAGGTACGAATGACAGGAGAAACAACATATGGAAGTTCATATGTTAACAACACAGTTACTATATTTAGAGGCAGGCATGAAGCAGTATATTAAAGACATGCCTATACCTAGCTGTGCTTTAGGTCAGCCCTGAGATTATTCTGCCCCAGCTGACAGACCATATCATAGTTTTGTGGCTAAGATCCAGAAATGAAACTCATTTTGATTTTCCTTTCATCATTGTGAGTTAGGACACACATATCCAGGCTGCCCCCAACTTTTTATTCAGACCCTTCCCTTCCAAGAATTTCCTGGGATTTGTAACTGAATTCATACCTCATTTTAACATTCCCCTTGAAGGGCTGAGTGTACTCCAACCCTATCTTTAGATTTTTTTTTTTTTAGCTTCGATCCATCTTCTATCCGTGTGATAAATGGGATTTCTTAACAGTTCTTCTGGGACTTCAGCAGGGTGCTTTCACAAACCTATGAGCAACATACCTACTACCTGTTAGCAATGCTCCCTCCACTTGGACACGCAGTGAAGCTGGTTTCATGTAAGCACATAAGTTGCCAACTCTACTTCTTACCAGACTATAAATAAGTATATGGCTTGTTACTATTTCTTGATTAGGATTAAATGCAATCATAATCAAACATATTCAGGATAAGAATGGGCTTATAAGGAACAATATCAACCTTGGCTTTGAGGATTCTGCGATAAAAACTGATGCTTCAAAAGGCCTGAATTAATACGCCTATGGGAATAATTTGAATCAATTTTTATAGCTTTTTATAAAACCTCTTGGTTTATTGCAGTTCATACTTTCATTCTGCCCTATATTTCACAGTTCACATCCATCTGCAAATGTAATTTTTTTTGTCCATTCTGACTACATTTTCCCCTATTCATCTATTTTGAAGTAAATAGAGTAAATTAATACCAGTTTATTGCCTCTGAAATGCCTTGATTTTATGAGGTATGTAATACCTCCACACTAAAATTTCTGTGCTTCTACACTACACCCTAATGTATGGTTCTTACAGGAAAAAATTAAGTACCCAATCCAATATCTTTTATTAGGCAGATGATGCTTTCAAAGTGTTGAGAAAACATGAGCAAATTAGCCTTCATGCCAACACCCCATATGCCAGGGGTGTCTTCATTTTTTAATCTTTGTTTTGCCATCAGGGATACTGAGAGATGTTAGGACATAACGTGCTATCTTTCAGCACACTGACCTTCTTCGCAAGACCTAGTTGGTGACTACACAGCTCCTGCAAGGACTGGTGGCTGTACAACAAATTATACCCACGTGCACCCCTCTGATTAACACAATATTAGTATGCCACAATAATTTAGCATTTAATAATTTAGTATTTTAGTATTGGCAGCATAGTATTTTATGGTGCTTTGGACGACGGTGTGGAAAAAGTCCAGATTAGATGTATTTTAGGATTCTATTCACAGCTCTCCTCTGTGGCGAGTTATTCCCATTTCCAGAACTTCTACTTCTTCTGCTGAGCTGCTACTGTCATCTTCTCTGAGTGCCAGCTCTGAAGCATGCATTGATTTCTGTCTGTCTCCAAGGAGATTCTTCTACAGCTACATCTGCTGAGAAACAGATTTTGTTTTTCTTTCTTTTTTTTGTCCCACACTACTTTTTTAAACAGTGTAAGTTTATAAAACGCGTCTGTTAGCTTTCTGTGTCTACAGCACGAGCTTTGTTCTCCTGGCTAGGTCACTTTGAGAGAAGGGGCAGTCCTCTTCCTGGCCACTGTAGGTCTATGGCCTCTTCCCCTCTCTGCATCTCCCTCGCCGTTTGTGCACTGATGCATACAGGTATCAATAATCTGGTACTGTGTAAATAAACTGGGATCAAAAGGGGAGAGAGAAAGAGAGAGGGAAGGAAAGAAGATGGGAACTGGAGAAAATACTGAAATAGTAGGGGGAGGAAATAAACGCAGCAGCACCAGGGAGTTATTGAAGAAGGAAGAGCAGGTAAAGGCAAAATGTGCAGGGAAAATACTAGTATCAAATATATTAAGTACCTTTTTGGCCTTCAAAGTGTAGGAAAAAATAACCCCATATGCATTAGCACAGAAAATGGAAATTCTAAAGCTGGTTTTTTTCTCAGTTCATGATAATGGCATATTAAAATTGCTAATTATAAAATTTTCCATCAAATACCACTCTCTCTCACATGGCCATGATGACAATTATTCGCCAGGTATTTATCTGTAGCTTTCCTGTACTTCATCTGATCCCATTGCTTCCAGTACTCCTTCCTTCTATCAGCATTAGTAATTTCTTGCCCTTCTTAAATGTTTACGGCACGGGGTATTGTCACCCCTCAGTTATCTGTAGACTAAGCTGCTAGCATTTAGCACTTCTAATTCCTTTTTCAAAATTAATCGCCTCCTCTCCACCCGTCCGCTGATACGGTTTCTCAGTGCCAGATGAATGACAGAACGTCATTTTCAATATTCCATCAGAACACTAGACATTGCTCTTTGTATTTCATGAGAGGAATGGGTTTATTTCTTATGCGGTTGGTGCTTGATGCAGAATTTTAAGACTGTATTAGACAAAAAAATTGCGCGGCTCTGTCCTAAAGGCAGTATGACCTGAATGCTCAAATGCGTGTTTCCGTCTTCAGGTTTAGGGTCTTGCTGGAAGTAGGTAAGCGGTTCTGTTGCTGGTCGCGTGGGACCTGCTCTTCTCTCCCTGTTGAAGGAAGGCAAGAGCGTAACAGTGCAGTTGCCTCAGCGCGGTACCGTGAGGTTTAGCAGTACACGTTTGCCGAGTGATTTTGCCAGTCTCCATTAGAGAGGCATTAGAGCCAAGTCAACTACTGCAACACCACAATTCAGGGTTCGTTTCCCCACAAACAGGGTATTCGGTGCTGCGCATGTCCAGAGAGCTTGAGGCAGTGGAAATACTGGACACGTATCACGCGGCCAAGAGCCTGCGCTGCAGGGCTGGGCCATGCATGTGTCTGCACACACCCAAGTGTGGCAACGAAGCATTTATAGCCAGGAGAAATTCACAAGTACATATTCAGAATGTGAACCTGCGCTAAGCTTATGTGTATTATAGTTCCTCATACCTTGCAATGTCCCCCTAAAACAAACCAAAAATCCCAACAAGAAATACAGCCAACAAGCCTACAGCAGAACATCTGGGCCATACAGTGTGTGGGGAGAGGCGGCGTTCGGCTCCTGTTTGAGTAGGGCCCTGCAGGATAGGGCGGCTCTGAGGGAAACGTGCTGGAGAGCCAGAGGCGACGGGGGAGAGCCAAGGCGCGGCCCTGACGGGAGCCCTTGAGGCGGCGCGCGAAGAGGCGCGAAGCGCGGGCAGGCGGCGGGGACGCGACGTCACCAGGAGCGCCCCGCCCACCGCCTTCGCTTGCGCTCCCGCCGCGCCTTTGAGTGGCGGCACCGGCGGCCAATCGGGCGAGGGCGGCCCGGCGCGCTGCCCGCCCCCCGGCGGCGGCGCAGCGGGGCCGGCGCGTGGCGGCGGCGGGCGGGGGCGCGCCCCGGCGCATGGAGGCGATGCCCTGCCAGAACCAGCGGCTCGGCCCGCGGCCGCCGGAGGAGCAGGCGGCGGGCACGGCGCCCGGCGGCTCCCGCCTGATCCGCTTCGCGGAGCCCGGCCAGGACAGCGGCTGCCCCAGCCCGGACAGCAGCAGTAGCAGCAGCAACGGGGTGGCGGCGGCGATCCCCGCGGGGGAGGGCGCCGCGCCGCCGCTGGGGCCGCAGCTGAAGCTGCTGCCGATGAACGACCAGCTGCGGGAGCTGCAGACCATCATCAGGGACAAGTGAGCGCGGGGCGGGCCGCGGGGCAGCCCGAGGGGGAGCAGCGGGCAGCGTGAGGGGAGCGGCGGCCCGGCCCCCCTCCCTCAGGGAGCCGCGGCCCCGGCCGCACTGCCGCCTGCCGGCACGGCCCAGCCCGCCGGGCGGGTGTTCCCCGCGGAGCCCGGGGGCGGCGGGCGGGCCGCGGGGCTCGGGGTGCTGCCGAGCCGGGCCGAACGCCAGCGCCGCCGCCTGCGGCCATTGCTGCTGACGCGCGGCCGGCGGGGAGGGCCGGGGAGGGGTGGCGGGGCCGCCCGCCCCGCGCCTCAGCGGCCCGGCCCCGCCCCGGAGCTCCGCCTCGGGGCCGGTGCGGACAAAGGCACGCGGTCGGCGGCTCTTACCGGGCTTTTTACGCGCCCTGATGGGAGGTTTCGCGGATCTCAGGAGCTGGCTTGCCACATCATCATCATCAACATCGTGCATGGGCGGCGAAACCTCGAGGGAGCCGTAGCCGAGTGTCCCGGCAGGAGCTGCCTCTGCTCCCACTGCAGGGATGGTGCGCGCAGGATGGGGGTGGCCCTCTCGCTCCTGTGGGTGCTGGTGGCCACCATGCTGGCAGGGAGCTTGCCGCATGTGGCACATGCCCATGGGCATGCCGCATGGGCACAGCCCAGTTTACGAGCCCCACATCAAATAAGTGCGTGCAAGATTCCCACAACATTAGTGCTGACACGATTACTGTTGTGCTGCCTTAAATTTAGCAGGCAACATATGACAGACGTAGGTAGCAGCCATCTATTAAAGGCCAAATTTGCCTGCTTTGGTGCAAGAACCACCAGCAGACACAGAGGTGCAAAATCAAGTTTAGTAATAGAAGGGTCAGGTTCTGAACAAAACCTTTTTTTCCTGCAGCACACTCTAACATCTACAACAACTAACACACGGCGGGGACACGGTTCTTCCCTTTGTTTCCTGTCTGTCCATCTGCCTAGGCCACATTTTTGTATTTCCTGGTTCTTGGGTGCTTTGCAGCTAATAACACTAACACATCATTATGCAAAACTAATCACTGTCTCTCAAAGCCAATACCTGCATTAACTTCGTTAGCTGACATACGCCTTGTTACCTTAAACTAATTTATATTGTTTTTAGTCTTCAAAGCATTGTGGAAAAACAAAAACTCATTGCAGGTGGGAGCACACAGAGGTAGCGCAGTCTCGATATGAGGAGGGCAGTTGTGGCAAGACCACACAAAAAATCTCTGCAGGTGAGAACATCTACCTGGCAGCCTTCCTGCAGAGCAGAAAGGGAAGTTGTAAGTTGGCTAAGCAGAGAGAGAGAGAGAAAATACAAATTAGGCTTGGTGATGGCCTAGAAAAGGTTTTGAGGTTAGTGAAAAGGAAACAGCATATAGTTTTGATACCTAGGCAAATACTAGCAATGTGGTTACTGCACCCAGCTAGGGTTTTTATTCCTGTTTTGTTGTAAGTAGGTTTTGAACTCTTGCAAATACATCTAATAAATTTCTGGTTATAGTGAGCTTATCCAGAAGCCAGCAGCTGCTATTTTAACTGTAAAGAGTTTTTTTTTCCGGAATTGCATCAGCTTCATTGCACAATACTTTGGTTAGGAGAAGTATAGACTAAGGCTTGTAAATATGAATTACTCATAACAGCTGCAGTGATGGCAAACCGTGCTTGATTCTGAGCATGGCGCTGCCCTGGCAGTGGAGATGGAACTGTCCTGTGCAAGCTCCCTTCCCAACCAGCGAGGAAAATGGGACAACAGTCTGCTCAGAAAGGCAGGTGTAGGCTTTGTATGTTAGGAAAGTAGGGAAATGTTATTTTTATGCTCTGTCCCAGGAAGTCAGCTGCATCTCAGCAAACAGGCCTCAGACTGGCCTATTTTAGTGCCTGTCATTCAGAATGATGCTAAAATGTGGTCAGTTTGAGAGGATTTCTTCCGCACTGGTTAGAAACTGTTGCAGTAACCTTTCCCTGGGCAGGTGCAGTCTGCATTAAGACGACTTTATGACCACTGCAGTATTAAACCAAGTGCTAAAAGAGACTCCTCAGAAGTACCCTATTTGTGAATAAGAAGCTGCACTGCAAAGAGGAGCCATCGGTCAAAAAATCTGACTTAAACTGACAAAAGGGTGCATTCACATACACTGCGTGGTGAAGAGGAAGAACTTGTATCATCTGTGGGGCAGCTAGATACCTTGTACTTGATCTTTCTGGATTGAAAAAAACCCAAACAAATGGCTAAGAGCTGTCTTAACACAAGGAGGATATTTGCATTACTTAATGCTGTAGGAAATGGATGTTCCAGGTACAGTGATCACCTGAAAAGGGCAGATATTAAAATGCAAGCTACTACGGGGAGAGAAACAGAACAAAAGTAGGAAAAAACAGTCAGTTTAGGAATATTACTGTGAAGTAAGGGATAGATACTCCCAGTGCAATGCAAGGTAGAATCAGGCATGCTGCATGGAACTAAAGATGGTCAGGCCAGGTGCAGAAGACCTCAGGGACTCCATTTTGTCCACGGTGTGAGCTGCTCAGGAAAGCAGAAGGCTCTTTTCTTGTTTCTGAGAGGCTTCAGAGAAATAAATCGCAGCCTTTAAATTGCAATAGAAGACTTCATGTGGCTGGTCATCCTGTCCTGTGTTGGGTTCAGAGACAGCTGGCTGAATCAGTAATGTCCATCTGGTAAACTGAAATGACCAGGTATTTCTTCTGCTTCATTGAAGTTAACAAGAACTACGTCTGTGTGCCAGAATTGGGGAGATGGATAGATCACCTCAACTTGAGTGTGTGCGGGTTTGCTCATTTTTTCACTGGCTTGTTCACTTTTCTGTCCAGCAAATGCTTAACGGGCGGGTAGTTGGCTTTTACACTCTATGTTGGGTATAAATTTTGAGTCCTCTACTGGGATGCATTTAAGTATTGCATGTTTACGAACAGTTACAGCTTCTTTCTAGGGAGCGTATGATCTCAAAGTAATTTCTGGCCTGCACAGATTAGAACCAGGGATCTGGAGGCTTAAATGAGTGCTGCAGTTATTTGTAATGTAGAGGTCTGGTCTCTGTAGAAGTAAATTCATTAGCTTACATTGGTAGTGTCATTTTAACTCCTCATTTAACAACAGACCTGATTATTTAAATGTAAATTTTGAAAGGTTATTGTGTCTCATCATTTCCCCTTCATGGCAACAGTTTGTCCAGTGCCTTAAGCTTTCTTATAAAGGCCTTTTACAAATTCTGTTTAGGGAAGCAGCTTTTTTTTTGGCTTCACAGTGCCCTGGGTGTCTGTCAAGAAGTTCTTCTGTAAGGTAACGAGAGAAACAGGAATTACTACAGCGGGTCAGACCACAACCCACATAGCCTACAGCCATACATCGGTGGTTGTAACTATTACCAGGTGCTAAAGCAGGAAGAAAGCAGCTAGCTTGTACTACAGTACATTCCCCAAAAACATTTCTTCTCATCTCTTAAGACATGCACATGACTTTTAACTGTACATCAGCCATACTCACATACTTTCAGAAACAAAATAAAACATTTATATTGTTTAACATGTTTGTGTTGTGCTACAAGTCAAGTTTTAACACCTTGGTTTGTTAGATGCTGTCTTGTTACTTGATTGAGCAGCTGAAAAAGTTTCTAGTCTGCCATTGATCGTTACTTTCTATAGTTCTATCTGGTATTTAAGGTGAACAGTTAATGGTGTTTTCACATAAGCCTTTTTTTCTGGCCCCTAGCAGTTCTCATATGATGTGGGGCTTGAAATCTGGTCACAGCTTTCCCGCTGCTGGTGTACAAGAGGTCTGTCATATTCAGCATTACTAGTATTTGTCTTTCATTTTTATGCACCATTGTTTTCTGTTGTTCTCCCCTCAAAAAACCAGGCGTAACTGGCTAAGGGTGTTCAGTGAACTGTGCATAAAAACCATCTGTGTCTCTCTGCAAGTGCAGTAGTTAATTTAAAACCTAGTATTCTAGTATTAATCTAGTATCTGTATTAATAACTCATGGTACTCACTCTAAACGTGTGTTACTGCAGTCAAACCCACAGTCCTGGCATTGTTGGGTTTGTCTTACCACTCATTCATGAAATAATGGCTACATTTCCATACATGCCATAATGTGGAAGAACATAGGTGTGCCACCTACACACTTTGCTACTTCTCTTTTTAAAAAATATTTATACACACCACCAATGGAAATACAAATCTCTTCAAAAATCTTAATAAAACCAGTTTGTATAATTGTAGGGTTTTGGGGGTTGTTTTTTGCGGTTTTGAAATTGGGGTTTTTATTTTTGAGTGTCGCCTTTCTGGTTAATGTCAAGAGTCACAGAAAGTTATTAATATCCTGTCATTACCAGAAAGATGGAAGAAATAAAAGCAAACACCATTTTTATTAGTGGGTTATTAGCACACAGAAAGAAATTAGATTAGACTGTTTTTAAAAGTCCTTTTCTTTTAGCATGGCTAAGTTACCAGTTGCCCAGGAAAAAAGCAGACAAACCTGCTGACTTTCACCCATGTGAGATGTTGCAGAATCTAGGGGATTAAATGCAAAACTCTCTTTATGGTATTTAAGGAGAAACCCAGAGTATCATGGTTTGAAAACGAGAGGGGCGTATGCCTGCTGTGACTAATGGCACATTTCATTTAAAAGTACCTGCCTATGAGGTTGATGCTTTGCCTGTTTTTAAGGCTGGCATACTGTAAGTGTTGGCTCCTTAACTGGCAGTTTGTTCTACTCTTGGGTAGTGACAGTTGGTCTTGACGTGGGAAGTGAGGTGTTAGAAACTGCTTCTAAATTTCAGGCTTTTAGCGTGGCATACTTAGTGTGTGGCGGAAGGAAGCGAGCTTATTCCGTCTCCTGAATGGGCCCAAAGCCACGCAGCCACGGGAGCGAACAGCTGCACCCAAGGTACAGAGCCGGCAGAGAGGAGTTTTCATGGGAATACTTGTGCATCCCTGCTCACTGTAGTCTCAAATTCACCAATCTAGTCATCCTGTGCGTGAATGCCAGATAAGATAGGGTACATATCCTGCTTACCAGGTGTGTTAATTCGTCCCAGGGCTAGGGGACCGCATTACCACTGTCCCATGGTTTCTGATTGACTTAACGGGCAGAGCAGAGCTCAGAGCTGTAGGGAGCGTACCAGGCTGGTGCACATCTGAGCTTGTGAGGGGTTTTGGAACTCAGCTGGAATGGTAGAACAGTGGAAAACCTACAGGATATCATCCTTATCTTTTCATGCTTTGATTGCTACTGGCACAGTGCAGCAATGTTGCCAGCAGTAAGAGGCAGACCCCTGTGTTAGCTCACTGTGTCTCAGGCTTCACTGCCAAGCGGGAAACCCATGAAGCAGAATCTCTGTGGACTAAATTTTGTATATGGTAGAAGGCTTTTCTCTGAACTGCCTTTAGAATATATTGTCTTTGAATTAATATTGTATTAAATCAATATTCTTAAAATTATTCCCCAATTTAAAATATAAATTATTACCTTTTTCAGGAAATCCAGTAGAGGAGACTTCGTATTTTCTGCTGATCGTCTGGTAGGTAAAGAATTTCTTCTTCTTGGTATTGTACTTTGTAACTCTTCCATAAAACGGGTCTTTCATAGCAGAATAATGGTGGTGTGAGAGCAACTTTTCTATACAAAGGGAATTGCTGTTTGACAATGTTCTGTGTAGAGACTTCTGTTCTCTGTTATGGGCTGCTTTCATCTCAAACCGTTCCAGAAACCATGTTGTTATCAAACACAACTACTTCAGGATGGAGAGCAGTAGTAATAAGAGAGTAACTGTTTAAAGACAGATGCATAGAGGCTACAGATAATTCAGTTTTACTTTGAAACAGTACTTTTGATCTTGTGAACAGAGCTGCACAATTTCTACAGTCTAGATGTTAACAATTGCTTGTACACAAAGTGCCTCCTGGCACTTGTTGTGTATTAGATTAGTAGCTCTGGGTGCGTCCACACTGGGAATTTGTTTTTAGCTGTATGTTAGTTACCAGCAGGGACAAAGCAATTTGAAGTTTTTTACAGATTTTAGTAAGTCAGAACAAGGACTGTTGGGAATGCAACATTCATCTCATTTAAATTACATGCTTAAAGAAAGCCACAATGCGCCCACACATAATACTTCCTTGTATTCATGAGGGTGTTTGCTGTTTGCAAATCCACATTCATTAGCAAGGAAAGTCTGTCTTTTCCCCTCTAGCAGAGTCCAGAGACCATTCAGTTGCCAGCACCAGCAGGCAGGTTTCCTGCGATGAGCCCAGTCTTAATCCGTGCCTTATCCAGGCTTGCTCAGGGCTTAGATAGGACCACAACCTAAGACTGTGACTGCAGTACTTTGAATCTTTGTTACTTTACCACTTTCCCCCCTGCTTTTCCCTTCTTGAGGATGTTTCTTGCGTTGCCATTCACCAAGAACAGTAAAGGCCCAAGCCAACCAATCCCATCACTCATAACTCGTGGATCAAGTGACTGGAGTGCCGCCTTTGCCAGTAGTACTTCATAATGGACAGGCAGAAAGTCACAGCCCCAAGCTTGTTCTGTGCCAGCAGTTCTCAGCAGATACCATTTAAATAGACACATGTCCTTTATACTTCATCGGACAAGTAAGAACAGCCCAGGAAACATCCGCCACCTGTGAAAGACCAGCTCAACTGTGTGTCGTTCCCCCTGGGTTTTGTGGTTTCAGGTTCTTCACGTGTTTAAATGTGCAAGAAAGATTCAGGAAGCCAACAAAGGTCAACACCAGTGATGCCACACATTTACAGGGTGTAGGTCGCCAGTGCACGGGACAGGCCCCTTCCCCACCAGTACTCCTTTCACAGAAAGGCTTAACGTTCTCATTTTGCCTTACATTAGGTTCCCGTCATGCTGCATTGTTTAAGGAGCATTCATTCTTGCCAGCTTCTGTGAATTAAAGAGAAGCACTCTATTCCTAATTGGTATTTTCAAAAGAGAGATAAACACTGGCTATTCTGACAGGAAAACCTTTCGCGGTCTTGACTGTACCTTTCTGTCATTAATTAGTGCAAAGGACCTCTCCCACATACCTTCTCACTGTACTTGAAGGTCCTGTGCCATTGTGAGGGAAGCACTGATGTTTTTTTTCCCTCCTCATTGCTAGAATGAAAACTGCAGCTTCCAGGCAGTGAGTTCAGGCCCTTGTCCCGCTGTCTTCTACAAGCTGGCCACCACTTGTACGGATAGGGAGCAGCTCTTTGCAGAAGCACCTCTGTTTGCTGGTCATGTGGATGTTTGCTGCAGAACCTGCTAGTTCATTTTCCATTTTGTAGGAGGAATTTTATGCAGAACAATATGTAGGACTGTCTCATTTTCTGTATGTTCTTCCTAGGTGTGGCGAAGAACAGTTACAATGTCGTGTGGGACGTGGCCTCTACTAGCCATGGAGGGGTGCAAAGATGGTTAAGACTTGCCATGTTTCCCACCCAGTTAGCAAAGAGAGCTTGGTGGCAAGATGCAGTACGTGAAGAGAAGAAACACGTGCGTGGGATTGTAGGGTAGCAAAATAGATCTTGTTGCAGAGAGGAAAATGGGAACGAAGTCAAGCATGCTACTAGCTTGGCAGTGGCAATATCTCCTAAGGTCACCATAGGAAGAGGTCTTCGGCAGGGATTCTAAAGCTGATGAATTTCTGGTGGTACAGTTTTTTTTCTTCTGACAGTTTGTTTCATGTGTAAGGGGATGACACAAAAGAAACATTCAAAGATACTTGTGAGAGAAAGGACTTGACAGGTGGTAAAGGTTATCAAGGAGTTGAAGCCACTGCCAGTGCTGAAAGGTGGGGGTTAAAGTCAGGAGGATGAAGACAACCCGTGTTGTGTTTGTGAAGGAGGCAGCCGTGGGAAGTAAGCGTCTTAACACCAAAGACGATCAATCATAATTTGCGGTAGCAGATAGCTGGACAGGTAGTGAGCGGCGTTAGCGAGACCCATTTGAGAAACACCGGCAGACAACTCCCGTCGGTGCAAGAGGCTCGCGCTGAACCCTTGCCTGTGTGCTGCGCAGAACCCACGCAATGTGGAAGCATTTAATTGTTGTCACCTTGTGGGATTGCTGTAGAACTAGTGAGATGCTCACAAAACTCACAGCATTTTTACTGAGACCACCTGTTGTTTTTTTTCCCAAGGCCTGCTCAGCAGGAGGTGCCCACTAAGCTAGGTGCAGCCCTGTGAGGTTAAGCTGGTGCTGCACAGCAGCTGAGTGGTGTGGTGGTGTGGGCTAAAGAGACCAGGCGAGTACCAGGAAGAGGAGCTGTCTCCCAGAGCCATAGAGGACACGCCATGCCTAGAGTTTTGGCAAGGAGCAAGTAAACCTGACTTGCAGGCTGGGGTCAGGCAGATGTTTGTCATTTGCACAGCACTGACCTACAGCCTCAGTTCACAAGTACAGTGGTGCTTGTCAGCAGAAGGTAGATGTTGTGGTTTGCCTGGAGGCCTGAGGTTGAGGAATTATTTTTGCAGCCCTACCAGCAACTCCCTGCATAACACTGAAGAGGTCACTTCACCTTTCTGCCCACCTACCTCTCTCAGGGGGGCGATAATGCATACTTTAAAAGTGGTTGGAAATCCTGAGGTGCAAAGAGATACAAAGTATGGCTGGCAGCCCCACTGTCCTGCCTTCCCTTCAGCTTCTAAGAAAAGCTACACCTGAATGGGTGAGGGGATCCCCCTGGGAGTTACTATGGTCTTGGAAATTCAGTGGCACGTGGCAATCATGTAAAATACAGTTACAACTACTGGTTTCCCACAAACAGGGGAAGATAATAATGGTCACTCCAGAATTTATTTACATTCTGGTTTCTTGGCGTGGAAATGCTACACCTTTTTTTAAAGTGCAGGCAGGTGGAAGAGTTGTAACACGCAGCCGCTGAGGATCACAGATGCCTTTTGGGGTGGCTCTAAAAGGGCTCCCGTTTTTCCAGTTTTGTCTGGTCACAGCACCACCGCCTCTGACTGCACCCAGGCTGGTTTCCTTATTTAGTGATTGCACCTCTTCTGAATGAGAGTACTGTCAGCCTTCTTTCTGTAGTTGCCTATGTACAAATTTCTCTGTTCATGGACTCTGAGGAACTGGTCAAACCTGATTTCTTCCCTGCTATTTGAGCATGGTAAGGAGACTTTATTCATGTGCTTAATTGGCTGAGAAAAGGTAGATTTCACTAACATTTTCATATCCGTGAAATGTTTATGTGGTAATTAGCTAAAACTCCTTGGACCTCTATTAACTGTTGTTTTTGCTAACAGTTCTAACAGATCTTGTACTAATGAAGGTTCGAAGCAAACAGTATTTCGATTTGCTTACTGCCAAGGCTCTGTGGTAAATCTTCAAACATAGAACTGTAATAAATTGAGCACACTGACATATAATTATGGATATCAGCATTAAATGCTTAATCTAAAATTTAAGCATAACTGTAAGCCTTGACAGTTTAACTAGGCCTGCTAGAATTTAACATCCCTTTTAGCTTTTTTTCTTTCCCCCGATTAAAAATAGACTTTATTTTTTTATTGGTATCCTTAATTCATGGTTCTAATTTCTGGTCAAACTCTTCTACCTTGGGACCAAAGCTTTACTTCCCTGCTTCATGTGAGGGCCATAGTACCTGTTTTAGCTTCCAAGCCGTGGCAACCACCTCTGTGAGAGAGGAGCAGGGCTGCTGGCTCTTGGGGCCAGAGAGAAAAGAGGTAGAAGTTATAATCCCTGAGCGTGGGGGTGGCAGAAAGCGTGGTGCAAAAATAAATGTTGCATCAACACTGACAAGTTTACAGAAGAATCCTTCCCAGCCTCTGTATGAACTGTTGGTATGTGTAGTAAGACCAAGGAGATTATTTGACTATATAGACCTTCACTGGTTTACTCTAAACTCGTGGCAGATAATGTAGAGCGATGCTAACCCTGTCAACATGACAGCAGGAAGAAGAAAAAGCGTTTCTTCCAAACCTGGCTCACAAGTTGGCTTTTTTTCATGCAGTAGCTTTAAGAAAATAAATTTCTGTGTGAATGTCCCAGAAACCTAAAATTAAATCAAAGATTTCTTGGCTTGTTTATGTGAGAAGATGTCTTTCAGTAGAACACTGGTGCCTGCAGTCTCAGGATTAAAGTGACTGAGCCAAAAGATTGAGTCAAAAGCCCTACTTGCAGAGAGACAGGAGGAAGAAGAGGAGGAGGAGGAAGGTAGTAGAGCTGGCTTCTCTATGTATGCTCCTGGGGCCACCAAACGTGCAGCGAGTCAAGCGCAAAAGGGGACCGACAATTCCGAAGGGCCTGTTTCCCATGTGCAGTTTCGCTACAGTGGAAATACTACCCTGTGAATTGCTGTTTCGGTCTTTTGCTCCTGTTGTATGTCAGCTGCACCCTGTGACCCCTTCCCTGATTTAGTCTGACCACCACCTCTAAATACGGCTGCCACAAACCCAACTCTAGGAAAAAATGCTCATACTAAAGTCTCTAAAAATATCTTCAAAGAGGGATTGTCAATTTAAGGGGCTGTTTCTAATTCCTAGTAGAGACCGTTAGGAACTAGGGCAGAATGGAAGAACAGAAAAAAAATCTTCCAGTCTGTTCTGCCCTGTTTCTGAACTAAGAAATGTCTGAAGTGAGCAGTAGACTTGCTCAGTCCCAGGAGCAATCACCTCATTTCTGCCATCATACGGTGACTTTTGCTGAACAGGTTTCATCTGTGGCTTGGCAGGAGCTTTGCTTGAGCAGTTCTGGCCCGTGAATCTTTGGCTTGCTAGCAGAGAGAAATTTTACATCTCTAATGATTTCATAGGCAACCATTCTGGCTTCGGCTGAATGCGTGTCAGTACCCTTGCCTGGAGTACAGGTGCAGGGCCAGCACCAGGGGAGAGCTGGAGGTTTGCTGGCCACTGGAGGGGTGCGTGGCTGACCAGCTGCAGCTCCAGCCGAGAGGTCCCAGCTGAGACGGGCCATCTGTACTGTGTGAAAGCGCAGGTGCTTGGCAGAGCATCCCACAGTAACCACAGCTGGCAGGTGCCAGAAGGAGAAGGTGATAAAGAGATTTCTAGATCGACTGACTTGTCTTTGGGCATTTGGTGGTGCATGTACATGGCTGCAGCTTCTGTGGCTGTTCTGGCGGCCTTGCTGGAGTTTAGAAATATGGATGTGAAAATAGACCTCAGAGCCTAGCTGATGGGAAGCGAGAGAGGGTGAATATTCCTTTTTTCTCACTAGTGGTTTCTGTCAGCGTGGTGAAGTTGCATTGGTGCTTCACTCATTTGTTAAGTAAAATTCGTCTGTGATGCTTGTGCCTGCCAAATCGAAACAAAGGCAGTTTTATGATTGCCAATGACCCGCCCCCCTGCACCCAGTTTCGTTTTGTGGACAAAACATAGGCAGCACCCCCAAAAGGTCTCTAAATTCAGTCCCTAACTACTATTAAAGAGACCCTTTTAGACCCATCAGGCTGTTAGGTGTTCACCTAGTACCTGCAGTAACTACTAACACTGAGTATCTTATCTCCATAGATAACAAATCCCTTTAAGCTGACTGATCTTTCTGGTTCTACAGATCAGACTTGTAGTTGAAGAGGGACTGAACCAACTGCCATACACAGAATGTACCGTGACCACTCCAACAGGTACGTGGGAAATCATTCCTCCCCTAGGCAGGCCTGGAAGTGGAAGCTTAAGTAATGGAAAAATATATGGAACTGTTACGAGGACCACTGAAGATCTTGAGTTGGAAGGAACCCAACTCCCTCCTCCTCGCAGGACTGCCTAAAACTGAACCATATGACTAAGCGTCATCCAGGCGCTCTTTGCACCCTGACAGGCTTGGTGCCTGAGGCTGGAACAGTTTTAACGTTCAGGGTACAAAGTTAAGGTCCCTAACAGTCCTTAAAAAGCTAGGTGTGTAAAACACAATTGAGCAAAACATACAGTCAGGGTTGTTATTATCCTAAAGTTTTTAACTGGTCTTGCAAAATCGTGATGAAAATTTATGAGTGTATGTGCAAGATCAGTGTACTTCCCCATGCTGCAATGTTGAATTAAAACTGATGACACGCATGCCCATTACAGAAAAAGTACTTGGCACAAGCAGTTTTGCCACACCAGCCTCAATCCATCTCCATTTGCAACTGGGGGCCAGCTGGGAGTGACGATAAGCAGGAAAGAAAAAGCGGCTGTGCTGACACCAGGGGAAGCCCATTGCAGTAATTTTGGTTTGCTCCTGTTAACTGTAAAGATATGTCAGGTAGCATGTGTTGAGAGGTGGCTGCTTGGTGCATCAGCAGCTTCTTGGGAACGGCTGAAGTACGCGCAGTGAACCCACAGCACACTAAGACAGGCCAGGTGAGTGCTCTTCCCCCCGAGAACTTCATTTGAGTTTTTGCAGGGTGAGAGCAGCTTTGTATGTTTGCACCCTTGTCCCCTCTCGCAGTACCTCATTGACGTGTCTTTACTTTTAGTCAGAGAAAAGCTGGACTGAACACTCAATTCTGAAAGCAGACAGAGTTTAGGGACAGAGTTTATTTTTAAATAAAACAGCAGCTACTTTGTGAGCAGTGGTGTCATGGCTGTTCCAGGTCAGTCGGTGACGGGCAGATTGGTGACCATTTTCTTGCTGCATCACACAGTTTGACTGGCAGGTCACCTGCAGGTAACATCACTTGGAAGCTCTACAGTTGGAGTAGGCCACTGCCCTGGCTGCGGGCAAAGGGAGGCTCAGACCTTGCTCGCTGAGCACACGGCGCCTTAGCAAAGGACTCCGTTTCTTGCCCTTAGTCCCAGGCAAGCTGTAGATGGCCTTAGTCTGAAAGTGCTGTAGCTCTGCAGTCAGCGTGTTTGCCCTTTCACAGCAAAACCTGTGCCCAGTGCGGGAGCTCAAATGGCCTCAGCTGAGCTTTTCCAGTAGCAGGTGCCCTGGAGAACTTGGATGCCTCTGCATGGATTCCTGCTTACCTATACTGAGCTCTTTTCCTCCCGGCATTTGTAAGATGCCGTAAGCACGGGTGATTTCTGTTCTTCTGGGCTCAGCAGCAGAACACCCCTCTGTGACATCGGTGGCACACCATATTCTTTCTCCTTTAAGAAAGCCTTTGGACTTTTTATCAGGCAGGCAGGGGAACTTGCAACACCTGTAAGGAACATCACCACCTGTTCTTCTCAGCCGTGGTGCTGGGCAAGCTCGTTACCAGCTTCTGGGGTTAGATCTGAAGAACTGGCACTGGGACATTCTTGTTTTGCTGTCTTTTTCTTTGAATTAACAAGAGGCCTGAGCTCACAGTACTAATCTCTCTCATATGCATACCGTTGCCTGCTTTTCTTTTTTTTTTCAGTGACCAAGAACACAGTGACAGTAGCATTGCAGCATCATATTTTGTTCTAACTCTTCCACCTGCAGCACTGGACTCCATGTACCTGGCTTCTTAGGGGACTCACTATTTACCGTTACTTTGCATAGTGTCCTTCGTTTAAAATAACCACAGAATACCTGAGTTACAAAAAAGGATCACTTCTGTGCCGCTTGTCTGACACCATTTCTAAAGGCAGAAGAAGCTCAACTCCTTTTCCAATTACAGTTTTGGCCCTGAGCCCCCAGCTTGTTTGAGGGCTGCAGGACACGGTGTGCAGACCGGTACATGCCACCTGTCGAGGTGTGGAGCTCACTGTTGTCCCTGGGGTATTCGGGGTCCATTCACACCCAGGTCACTTAGAGCAGCATCCCCCAGAGGGGCATGAAGGTGGGGCAGAAGGGAGCAATCACTGCCACTGACGCCTTGGTTTCTTTCCTCTCACAGGACACAAGTATGAAGGAGTCAGATTTGAAAAGGGAAACTGCGGAGTCAGCATAATGAGAAGCGGTAGGCAGATCCTGGTTGTTGAACGGGCACAAATTAAACGTTTTGGAAACCTGTAAGCAACTTCCTTACAAAACTGTGCAACAACACTTCTCTGCAGCAGAGCTTTACCCAAACCTGCCAGTTGTTACTCTTGCTTAGGTATCCTTGACCACAAATGCCGAGTAGTACGTTCCATTAACTTTTGAGGAGACAAAGAGCCGCAGCAGATTTCACGTGGCCGTTGCAGGGCAGAGGCCAGGCCGGCTGCCCCCCCTGGTTTGCCGCCAACACTTCTGCTCACAGGGGTCTCCAAACCAGCCGCGCTCGGTGGGGGCAGAGTCACTGTTGTTTTGCCCAGTGCTGTGGAACAAACCTTGGTATCTGTGATGTAAAATCCAGCGGCTCCACAGCTTCCAGCGCTACGTTTGGCACCCCCCTGTCTCTGGGCAGAGCTCAGAGACGTTCTCCAAACCCCAGACGTTTGTTTTGACGTTTCCAGCTCCTGCCTCTGAGAGCTGAGCACTGGTGTGTGGAAACACCAATGCCCAGGAGCTGTGTAACATCAAGGAGACTCGGTTTTCTGTCAGAACAGAGAAAAAAAGGAAAATCACTTCAGGTGTTTTTAACACTTAGAACTGAGAAAAAAAATCCCCTTTTTTAGAACTCTTCACCAATGCAGTATTGGGGCTGTCTTATTTAATTGCAGCATGTTACAGTTGTGCCATTTCTCAGCGTGTAACAGTTGTTCTTGGGGGTTTTTTTGCTGCTCATTTTGAGGAGAGGCAATGGAACAAGGTTTACGAGACTGCTGTAGATCAATCCGCATAGGAAAAATCCTGATACAGAGCGATGAGGAGACTCAAAGAGCCAAAGTGTACTACGCTAAGTTTCCACCAGACATCTACAGGAGAAAGGTTCTTCTTATGTACCCAATACTAAGTAAGTGCCTTTCCTCATTATGTACAGCTAGATTCATCCGAACAGCAAGTGTGCTCAGTGTAAAGGCAAACTTCCAAATTTCGGGGGCTTGGATTAAGTTTTCTGCTTGGTTTGGGTGACATAGCAGGGAATTTATCGGGCTGTGCCAGAATACATACTAGTCAGCCTGCACCAGCACGAATGCGGAGCAAATCATTTGGGCATGCCTGCGTTTGTGAGAAAGGTAGAAACATTAAGACATGATACACATTTAATTTTTAAAGTTTTGCCATGAGAAAAGACTCAAACAGTATCTTTCTCATGCTATTAAAAGACATTTTTGGATTAATACTGTAATCCTAGAAGTAAATTACTTTAGTTAATACTACCAAAAAAAAAAAATATCTGGTAAATGTTGTAAGGAGTTTGTCAGGGTGAAGTAACTTTTCCAGTCGATGATTTAATTCTGGTTCTACACATAGAGCTCTTAATTGCTATTTTACTATTTTAGATGAGCTTTCTTGCCTCAGGGCTTTAATAAAATCCACCGACTTCAGTGCTTGAAACCTGGCAGAGTTGGCCGTTTCAGAGTAGAGATGAAGTTCCTTCAGCAGGAGACCAAAGTTTTCTACAATTAAGACATGCAGAGGTGATAGTTTTCCAGTGGGAAAGGACAATATCATCATTCGGCCACACCCCAGTGTTAACACGGATATTTTTGGATGGCCTAGGACAAGTTCTTCCACCAGGGAAAAGAGAAATAAAAATCTCGCTTTTTCCCCTTTTAGGTACTGGTAATACTGTCATTGAGGCTGTCAAAGTTCTTGTAGAACATGGCGTACAACCAAGTGTCATTATCCTGCTAAGCCTGTTCTCCACACCTCACGGTAAGTTGCAGGGGAGCGAGGAGGGCAGCAGAGCGAGCACACGTACCTTTAATGGGGAAGGGAGACGTTAGTCACACGCTTCAGACAGCGGTGAAGAGCTGTTCCTTTGCAGATACGGACAGCAGCAGCACTTTGCTCAGAGGAGGTTTTTTCTTTTATTTTTGGCTGAATTGTAAGAGAGCGAACGGCAACACGTTCAGCACAGGCAGCGGGCTAGCAGAAAGGAAAAGGCCTGTTACAGCTAACGGCAAAACTATAAGTGGTTACGTATTCCTAGAAGCAGGAATTTTCAGCACTGCCAGGTACACAAAATGCTTTGGCAGCTCACCAAGCAATGGCAGTCCTGCTGCTGCTCTGGACTGTAGCAGCCTGCGAGCGGTATTGGCTTGGCGCCCACCCAGAGCAGCAGTTCTGTAAGGAGCGAGGTACACGAAGCTACAGGACTGCCCTGTCTGCGTGTTCAGGACCTTGACTTGTGATGGGGATCCAAAGGAGGAACATCTGTTTCTGTGAAGTAGAACAGGTCTTGCGTGTTGTTTTTAAAATTGGCCATGGCAGAAATCTATCAAAAAAGTCAACTGGACGGGCAGTCTGTAACACTGTGGCGATGGGAGTACACGTGTATGGTAAAGGAAAGAAAAATCCAAGTAAAAAAATCCAAAAAAGCAGTCCGCTAAATTCAGGAGGTTTTCTCCTCATAGACAGTCAGCCAAGGCAGAAAGATGAAGCGGAGATGGAAGAAGCGAGCCTGACTTACCTGCTGTGTTCTGCTAATCGTGATTTAACATGTGCTGAAATACAGCTGCAGTGCTGTTGTCATTATTGCCTCTGCCCTCTCTCTAAAGGTGCCAAATCCATCATCCAGGAATTCCCAGAGATCACCATTTTAACTACAGAAGTTCATCCTGTTGCACCAACACACTTTGGACAGAAGTATTTTGGAACAGACTGACAGACTCGGAACAAATGAATTTGACTGTATGATGTCACAAGAGGTTTTTTTTTCTACGTTTTATTTTTGTCAAGTTGGTTGAGGGCATGTTTAAAAATATTTTTGGCCAAAGGGGTAAATACCTGACTTAGATCAGTTCCGGTCAGTTACTGCCTGGACACTGGCTCAGGTACAGTAAGAAAGCACTCTGTCATGATGAAGTCAGGCATCTCAATGTTGGGGTTGTATAAATTGCTACACATTCTGCTTTAATTTATTTATTCTTCTATAGCCTGTCCTGTGGCTGCTTGCAAGAGCAAAATAAAACAACTAAATCACAAAGGTGTGTACTTAATTTCTAGTGGTAATGTTTGTGTCACTCCAGGCCAGCTGGTACAGCCACTTCTAATGCTTCCAAAACGTGGGTGCACTTGGAATTTGATGTCATTCTTAGCAGCCACACTGAATTTCTGGCAGAATTCTCAGTCTTTGGATGGTGGCCAAGAATTAAAGATACAGCTCTCTGAATTTTGCTCTGTATGGATCATTTTCAAATAGTAAAATGTCCACAGATGCCTTGCTCTGTGGTACTGAATAAAGCAGGTTCCTACTGCCGTGCGCCTTGCCTGGCAAGCTGGCGGGCAGCGAGGGTGGGAGCAGCGCCGTCTACAGAATTGTACACGCAGCGTACCCGAGGTCTGTCTCTTAAACCTTGTGTGGCTGAAACTGTATCGCTAGCCCTTTAAAGAGAGGGAAGCTGTGGCAAAAAGTTGGAACTCCGTTTCTGGCTTTGTTTGCAGAGCAAGGGGGTTTAAAGTCAAAAGACAAATACAGCCCTCGAGGCTTAGCACCCTTTCAAACACTCAGTGCAGTAATTGCATCGATCACATGAAACACAAATCTGCAGCCAAATTCTTTCTTTGGCTTTAAACCCCCTGGCACCGAGTATGGAATATCCAATACTTAAACTAGCTAGTTCCTTACCTTACTGTAACTTCGGGAAAATATATATGAAAATAACATCGTCTTACAATTTTTTAAATACATCTATATTCTAAAAAGGGCCGAATTACTGCATGTCGTCACAACTAGAGTGGCTCATGCCTCTTGTCGCGTGAATGGAACGCAAAGGCTGGGGCTGCCCAGCCGGTACCGTGTAAGAGAAGGGGCAGTGTTTAGTGAATCCTTTTCTGACACAGATAAAGCACCTTCCCCACTCCAAGCAGTAATTTCAATTAATTGCAGTTGTGTAAGTCTTCCAGAGGGAGAATGTTTAGCCTGAGCATAGGCTAAGCCAGGAAATAACCATTCACAAGTATAACAAATTAGCCAAAAATGGTTTTAATGCAGTCCTTGCCTGCGGTACAGTATAAACCGTGCAGGCTTCCTAGTATAAACCGTAATAGAAAATGACAAAGCAGAACGTACAGGATATTCAGCTGTAGAAACCGTACGAGCACCTGGAAAATGCCAGTGAAACATACACAAAGTGTCCATAATAAAGTCAGAGTGTCGGGACAGTAAAAACAAGTATCCAAAGCTTCTGTAAAAATCCATTTGATATCAAAAGTCTCAATGCCAGCAGCAACATTAAACTCCTGAACCTGACGGAACATCCCAAATGCCGTCAGCAGACGGCCTGTGACATTCGCCGGGAAACATTTACTCCCTGTTAACGTACGGCGGGGTGAGGGATCGGTGTTCGGCGGCAGGGCTCGGGCAGCACACCCTTAGCTGACCAGCACAGCTGGCTGTAGGCGAGATAAATACCGACACCATGCTGTGCTGGCTAGCGAAAAAGCAGCTGAATGTAATAACAAATCAATACAATGACATTAACGTTACTATTTCCAATTATTTAGCAGTTATTGGCGCAGAGCCCACTAAGCCAGTTGTCCTGGATGCGAACAGGGCGTTGCGCTACAGTGGTTTCCAGTTCCGACCCCATTGAAGAGGGAGCGTACCGGTTCCCAGGGGGAGCCCACTGATCCCAGAACGGCCCTGGCAGTCGGCGTCCTACTCTGCCTGTCTTCCCGCCTGGTCAAAACACCAGGGAGCGAAACCTGTGCGCTTGACTCTGAAGCGAGGTAGAACACTCCTCATGCTGAACTCTAACATACAGACAGGTCTGCGGTTACCTGATCCTCAGGTTTGTTTTACCTTTGAGACCCATTTTCACAGCAAACATAAACGGGTCACTCCAACGAAAACCAGCTGGACAGACAGAATAATTTATAAAATACCACGACCTTTTCCGTTTCGTATGTTACCAGCAGAAGGGAAGCTGTTAGAAGTTCCCTGCTCCCTCAGTGCCATTTGGAATTACTCTGGACTAGCTCCTGCTTAGACTGCCAGGGTGCGCAGCAGGAAGCTACACATCGAGGTCACTGCTGCCGAAGAAGAATGCCCACACGTGGGGTGAATTCAGGGCAGCACAACAGGTTCCACCTACCTCCTCACACAAGCTCTTGGTCATAAAACTGGTACCTCCTCCTCAGGGGAGGTCACCTCTGCACCAGCCCAGGCTTTCATTGCATCATCAGGATACCAGGTGCTGGTAACGAGGAATTTCTCTCTCCTACATGCCCTAGAGGCTCCGGCGTCTTCCACCAAAGGGCAGGAAAAAAATAAAATACACCAACACCTTCAAGAATCCATGGGATTTTTGTTTCTCTTCCAAAGAGCAGCGCTGATCCGGGAAGGCATAGCACGCACTGTCCCCAGTTCTGAAGAGAGGCAGGGAGGACAACGTCTTCTGTTTCCAGGCTTCCCATGGGATTCAGCCCAGGGTTTAGCTCAAGAAAAGTTCAAGTCTAACGAGTGCTGAGACAGCCGGAATGCCTTCAGGTAAAATACCCACCTGTTCCATGAGCAGTTTGAGCCCAGCATTTGATGCAAGCAGGCATTTCTTTTTAAGCTTGACTGGAATAAGAAGCAAAGATGATCCCTTTGTCCTTTTTTTTTTTTTTTGTGGTGTTTTTTTTCCCCCCTCCTTAACATAACTCTTCTGATTTTTTTACCTTTTTTTTTTTTTTTAAACAGCTGCTGTTATCCACTAAAGTTTTACAAATGCTGCTGTAAATCTTAAAACCTCATACAGAAAAAAAAATAATCAATCTTTTAAGCAGCATGAAAGCATAACCAGCTTACAGGCTTATATTTGAAACGTAAACTTGCATTTATATTTTACAAGGTTTACATTCCAAACTGAAGCGAGAAAATGAAGAAATAAGATTTTTAGGAAAGAGAGAAAAGCAACGCAGGAAGCGGGATCCCACTGCTCTGAGCAAAGGAAGCTGAGCCTGAATGAGGAGACCCAAACTAATACTTGACAAACACTAAGATTAGTTACAAAATAAAATACGTGGCACAACTGCTTAAAACGACACCTACTCACCTCCACAGTATCCAAAAACCCGGCACAGACAGCTGAAACTGGCAATATTTTAACTACATATTGAGGAGGAAGAGGAAAGACTCTCTCAAAGGGAGATGGAAGAAGGACAAGAAGAACAAAGCTGCCTACTGGTGGGTGTGACCTCAATGTTAATTACCAGAAAAGAAAATAAAGCATTAAAGCAGGAAGAGCACGTGGTACCACCACAACCTTGCAAAGCTGGCGCTGCCAAGCTGTTTGACAGACCATTACTTCTAATGAAAAAAGCCACTCTACCATGCAAATGCTTGAACGGATGGTTTCAGAATGAGTTTATTTTTGCAAATGTTCTGTAACAAAGCAGAAGCTGATAGAATTGGAAAAGTATCAATAAAATCAAGGTATTTTCAAGTACTACGGATCAATTTCAAAGAGTTGTACCACAGGAGTCACTGAAGTGAAAACATGACTCGAGTTAATTCTGGCTTAATAAACAAGGTCAACGGTACCTCCTTAACCTGCTAATTCAACACTTCTGTGAACCAGCCAGCTATGCAAACAGAGTATCTGTTCCGCTGGCCTAACGACTGCGTGGGAGGCAGCAGGTCCCTGAATCCACCTTAGCACATCAGTCTTAATATCTGACTTCGGGGAAGAAAAGGTAAAGGGGTGGGTTTGTGGTTTTTTTTTTTTCCCTGAAGTTCTACATTCATTTTATGTTACAGACTTTATGCATCAGGTTCAGTAACTAACACCAAGTTGTGCTTCCAGTCCACACCAGCAGACAGAACTAAAACCCTACAGCTAGTACAGCTCTTGCTGAATCACATTTCTGGTTTGTTCCAGGAAGGAAACATTCATTGCTATAATGCTATTGGGAAGCTTCCTGGTTCTTGCCAATGACAAACACTACACACACCAGGTGCAGCCTGCTAAAACCCCACAGGACGGCTCCCTGTTAAAGGAATTCCATCTTACTCCACCCCAAAACCATACTGTACCAATTCAGCGAGAGGCAAAACAAAATTGCAGTGCAGTGAGGCTTACAGAAGTCCCGACTCCTTGGGCAGGACTCACTGGCCAAGGAGAGGGCTTGCCACAATACTATCCACAGAAACATCAATATGATGTTTTCTCTATAAACGTAAATGGGAGATAAGGGGGAGAGGTGAGGGGGGGGCTGTTAGTGTGGTCGGTTATTTCAGAGCATTAATTTTGGAGTACAGGGATGGGACAGAGTGGCAGTGAAATCCAGCGAGAAGCGTTCTTTCTCACACGACAACGCGTACTTGGAAAAGCTGCTTATAGCAGAGACCGTCCTCACTCACAAAAGACGTGAAATGCATTTGTAAAATCCTGAAATACAAATAAATGGGCCAAAGGCAAGGTACAACGCGCTGCACCTGGGTTGAACTCTTGCTCTGCTGTGCCCTGACAGACGCTAACAAAACCACGGCTGTGTCCCACGCTTCCAGACTCCTGGTGAGCCTCTTGACACCTGCAACGCTGGCTCCCGCTCAAGCCCCAATTACTGCTACCTGATGACTGTCGGTAGAATTACAGACAGCATCTGGTGGTCCTACTGCAGCTCCCACGGTCCCATGGGAATAACGCCAGCGGTGACGGGCACCTCGGCGAGCAGTGGGAGGCGCGGGCCGTGCTCCAGAGCAGCCCCGTGGCCACGCACAGAGCTCTCCTGGCAGCCGCCAGATCCGCCTCCCTCCGCTACGTTAAGCTAAGCCAACAAAACCGTTCCTCTCTAAACACCAGGTGCTTCTACACCTCAAGCTCTACCAGCAGTACAAGATCCACGAAGGACAAGAGCCATTTCTGATGCCGAGCCCCAAAGCGCTTCGCTTCGCTTCTGCTTTATCCTGTAGCATGGATCTGATGCCAAGCCAGACAGAACAGCCCCCGGCAGGGGTCAAGACAGCTGCCTTGCTGCTTCCACGCTGCACCGGGTGGCAGCACTTACAGCCACATTGCTGAAACCAGCATCACAGCTGAGAGTCAAACCTCGGGAGGTTACTGAATTTTTGGGGTGCCACTGCACTGACAGCACCTAACTAGGCAGAGACTGACAGTAAATGTCACGAGGTAGCAAACCTAGTGGGAATGACAACACTGCTCCTGGGCACACGGGGGGCTCAGGGTGTATCTGAAACGCTTGTATGGCCGCACAGGCAGTACGACAAACAAACCGGTCAGCACCCGGAGCTACGGTATTGCCAGTACCGGTGAGACTTGTCAGAGTGAGTCCCAGGGCCGGAATGCTGGGATGGAGGGTGCAGGCTGTTGAGGAGGGGTGGGCAGGGCAGGCGAGCTGGAGGTGCCACGCTGCACCCAAGGGAGAGGTTTCATCGCACAGCCCTTACAGGTAGTGATGGTGTGGTGGGGAGCCTTGGTGAGGGTTAGCGGGGTGGAAAACAAAGGAGATGTTGTAGTGGGTGTACCCCTTAAAGAGCTATTTGCATGTAACACACTCAGCTGAATGCTTCATCTCCTTTGTTACGTGCAGCAGTGAGTACAGACAGCCTGAGGAATTTCTGTTTTCCAGTGCATTTACCTAGCATGTTGAACAGAACTTTACACATCTTGCACTTATCATATGCTTTGTATGAGACCTTCTTTCAGAAGCTAAGGGGAAAAGAAAGTCAATTTAAAAAGTAAATAGCAGCCAGGCTTTAAAACCGCAGGTAGCAGGGGGTGCAGGCAAAATTGCTGCTTTTACACTGCCCAGATCTCTAGTTAACAGCCTTTTTAAAGGCCAAAAATACTAATTGGAAAAACTGTGTGCTCCTTAGTAGGCCATCTGCAATTACGTTTGCGGCATCAGCTGCAATAATGCACCGAGCACAAAGATCTCAGCATCAGTATTTTGAGAAACACTGTTTCCCCGCAGGGATCTGACTGCTCATTTCCATGCTGCCTTGAAGAACCCAGACGCATAATGTCTTCAGCAAGCGCCCCACGGACACCGTGTTCCTGGACACCCACCTCTCGCTGCAGCTTTCTGTGCTCGGCTTTAATCACGGGATGCAGAGGAACCTGCCCAGCTATTCTGTGGCACGGGAACGCGGCACCAACAACACGAACGCCAGGCGCAGCATACGGATATCTCCTTTAAGTACGCAAAAGAGAACAAATGAAGCTTGTTCCGTCACTCAGACACACGTTTTCTCCACATTTGGTCCTGCCTCATTTTGACACAACTTCTGTATTTGTTTCAAGTTTCATCCTGAAGCTTTTAAAAACCTGATGCGTGAATATTGACCTGAAGCGGTTCTGAAGCCATCAAACTATTTACTGTTCTGACCTGGACAAGTGTTAGTTATAACCGAGTGAGGCTGAGCTGCTCGTAAGGAAAGGGAAAGACCAGCCATAACTCCTTACAGGAAAGGTTACTGAGTAAGAGTAAGTTCCTTGGAAACCTTCACAGCCGTTTCTGAATCGGAGCTGGATAGCTGCGTGTGATATCACAAAGACATCTGGTTTAGCCATCATTAGAAGACAGAAATTGATTTTATGTACTCCCTAAGGAACAGCGCTGCAGCTCGACGGCAGGCAGGGATGCTGCCTGCAGACCTTGTAGGCAGCGCTGCTGCTGCTGCTGCTGCTGCTGCTGCTGGTCAGAGAAATACAGAAAGAATGACGTGGCTGCAACCAGAACCAAACCCAGAACAGATACAAGAACCTGCTCAGGAAATTCCTGTAAATCCACATGGTTTCAGCGAGAGCTCTGATCCTGCTGTCTTAACAATATGCTTTAGTTGACAGAATGAAAGTCACCAGATCATCTTCCTGGTTTTATATATGAGGAATTTAGAGTTTTAAAAGGCACAAGCAGCACTTCTGATGGTGCTGAATTCCTAGACGTGCCCTACTGTGTTCAGCTGCCACCTTCCTCTCGAGATCCCCCTCCAGAACATATTTTGCCAGAAATACGGTGATTAATTCTACTGCCATCTTCCATCAAACACCCTTTAAAGTCCACCACAGGATCTACATTAGAAATGCAGGGTTAGACTGACAGGAAAAATAGTTTCAGCACTCAACAGCCCTTTGATGACCGAACCACCCAACAGACGTGGCTGAAAAGACTGCAGTAGGAACATGCAAAGCGTGCAGCCCGCTCCGAGGAGGAGAGAGACTGACCTACAGTAAGGCTGGCAGAGCCCACATTGACTCCTAACAACTAAACTTCGGTGATAAGACATTCTGCAGAAGTTGCTGCCTGCTCTACACCGAACTACAGAGGCTGATGTATAAAATACCTGCCTGCAGGGCACGGTCTATACCTGGTAAATGTCTGCTCCTATGGACAGAAAATCTGTGCAAGACTCTCTTCTGTCTCATGAACACATTTCCACTGGTAGCAGCAGCAGAATAAACAGAGGAAAAAAGGATTTAGTATGTAGGCAAGGCCTTTGTCACCAAACAGATACTTATCAGGTAATTTCTCATGACATGCACAACTGCTTCTGTAGTCACTGTCAACACAAATGGGCTGATAAACACAAAAACAGGATAGAAAATGTTAACAAATGATCTTAAAGGCAGTATACTAATACTTTAAGCATGCACCAAATTCAAACATGAGTGATGGAGTTGCCAGGTCTGAATCATGCAGATAAAAAACCTCAGGTCTAGAAAAATGCATATAATCCTGCCAGCAAATTCTCAGTTCTGTTCCACAGAATAAAAAGTGATACATTCCTTTGACTGCAAATGGAGCAAAATGAAGAAAAAAATCTGATCACCTCTCACTGCTGAAAAAACGTTAAACTACCAGTCAAGACATTTACTTGGGAAGAAGTCTGGTAACAGTCAGTACATCAACTGTCTCTGGAATTATGGGACTAAACCCACCTTTGTGGAGCGTAAACTCCGAACACTACTGTTGGCGCTAAACGTTCAGTGCACATTTCCAACTCGTGTTTCAAATTTACACCTTCCTTTCTGACTCCATAAACACACAAATTTCCATCAGACACTAATCCAGGAATGCGTTGGTATTTTAGTCCTAGGAATAAATGCAAAATGTACTGTCTAAAGTTCCCTTTTGCATTTTAGGTGCCTGCAAGTAGGATTAGGCTTAAAGGGCACTATAACTCAAACTCTAAGACAATTACACGCTCCTAAAAAGAAATATAACAACAACAACAAAATAATCTATGGCCACAATATTCTTGAATCTTGATACTGGCAATGTGAATATTTTATTTTCATACACAGCTGCACATGTATATATGCATGTTCAGCACTTTGTCTTTCAACACACTTACATCCAACTATCAATTTAGTGCCAAATTTAACTGGGTCTGTCTCTCATTGAGTTGAACCGACTCACAATAGAACTTCAAACATATTAGAAAATCTCACTTGTCAGAGAAGGTTGGAGAATCAGTCTCAAAGGAAATACCATCCCCAAGAATATTATGGCTTAGAAGAATTTCAAGAACTCCAATCCCTGATGTCTGCAAAATGAAAAGGCCTTTGGAAATGCACTCGCATCAATATTTTTTACCTACTTTGAATAAAAAATATATATTATTTATAAAATAAAGAGAGCAGGCCAAAGAACATCGGCCAAAATCACTCTATAAAACTGTTCTGTTCACTCCGTGACTTAAACTTATAAAGCCTTGGAACATCTGGATAGCAGGATTTCTGGAGAAGCGCTCTAGAATGCAGATTCCAATCAGACAATACTTCATGACGGTTTCTAATCTTGAAGATCCACTTGTTTTCTACCCCTCGAAACTGAAGCCCATACCAAGAGAAGGGATGTTGACTCCTGAGAGGGAAGCTGAAATTTAAAAAGAAACACATGCAGCTATAAACACTGATGTGATGAGCAACAGATGGCTGTCCAATCTTGGCTTTGAGTGTTGTTTTAAAGCCATGTAGAACAACAGGGAAAATGTTGGTTTTTTACTGCTTCAGTAGAACGGCAGTTTGTGGCCCTCAATGGCTACTGCCAGAAAAAATACTTTGGGTTTTTCCTACTCAGTGGAAGAAAATGGAATCGCATCTACAACACGCAAGAAGCCCATTTACAAAAATCCTGAGTTGCCCTACGCGTGTGCAGAACTAGGATTGCAGCACTTTGCCATACACTTATTCAACGCCCACAGAAAACAGAGGGGCAAATTCTGACTGCTCCACCTCCTGCAAGTGAGAGCGCAGAGGTCCATCCTTCAATCTCAGTCCATTACACTGCACCGTGAAAATGTTTCATGGAGACGAAGAGGGGACAGCCTGCAGCTCGCTGCAGTGGTACCTGTGCAGGGTATCTCCGCATCGCTGTGGAAGTCAGAACAAATTACAGACCAGTGAACATTCCGGTAGCAGCACCTTCCCCGGACTGTATCATCTGTTGTTGCACCCAAGTTTCTCCAGGGTGGAAAAAGAAATAATTAAGATACTAGCAGCTGATGTGGGCATTATGGGTTACTTCCATTTATTCCCAACTGCAACTTGGCTGTTCCCAACTTCAGTTTCTTGTATCTGCACCTTCCCACACGTTTCGTGAATCACTGAACAGACCTCCAACCTTCTAGTTGTACATGCTAGTGGCAAGAGTCGTTCCTGCCACATTTACCAGAGGAGCTGCAGGCTTTGTTCCCTCCCCTACCAACAGTGCTTTCAGCTCTTGGCTTAACTGTGCCAGCATCCAGCCAGGGCTGCGGGCTGGCCACCGCTTTCTTTTAGGTTCTCCTAAACACAAGATGGATAACTATTGGTGAAACACTACCACGTACAGATGCATCAACACAAGGCTCCGGTGAGAGGGTCCCTGCCCCTCGGTGGGCTGAGGTCTAGATGGTGTGCCACCCCCACCGCTGCACCGCCCCAAAGCCAGCGTGGAGGTCTGCACGCCACAGCCTTCTGCACGCTGGGTGCGCCGCTGCTGCACCCCAAAGCTGCCCAGCATCACCTGCCGATTGCCCTGCAGAGCGGCTGTTTCGAAGGGAATGAAGAAATAAATACTGACCTTTCTGAACCAGCTTTACACTGCTGCATTTTCAAACCGCTATGTCTCCTGTTCTATGGCAAGGGATGAAGCTTCACCAGAATCTATACAATGAAAAACAAAGTAGTTAGAGGTGAGTAAATCTGTTTTTCCTCACTGAGAATGTATTTTTCACTAAGTATGGGAGTGTGTTTTTAAGAATCATTCCAAATAAAAATAGACAAGTTACCTCTCTCAGAGATGACTGAACAGCAGTTTTTAAACTGAGATTACTCTATTATTGGCTTTATCTATTTCATAACCATGTCACAAGCTTTCAAGCCACAAAGACAAATACAGATCTTTCAGTTTTAATGGAACATTTCAGGCTTTTCTGGTTAGAAAATGATACTGGTTTACTTCTGTTGCGTAAGACAGAATCTGAAAACTCTAAGCTTAGAGCACTTCATTTGCTGATGCCTTACAAAAAAGAAAACTGGTGGTGAGAAAACAAGGAAGAGTAAAACATCATTTGTGCCTACGATGCAGCCCTGTAAAACCCTTCTGTCAGATGGCATTGAGGGTACCAAAGCTTAATGAACCAGGAAATCGTGTTCTCTGAATACTGTTGGGTTAATAGAGCTGTGGTAGAAATACAAGGTAATATATTTCATGTACTCTTGGTAAGTTTATTCCTAAACATTTTCACTTGCAAAATAAAACCATCATTTTTGTATGAAGACACGCAGTTTCAGCTCAAATCTTGGAAAGCTGTGGAGGGTAAGACTTAAGCCATATATAAGCAGCACAGAAATTTCTACTTTAAACCTTGCAGAGAGGTAGAGGCAGTTTGGCTGCTTTCATCTGATGCGGAGGAAGCTCAAGGTCAATCTGACACAGCTACATCCACATGGAGCCTGCTGAAATGGCAAGTGGCCTGAAAGCAGCTCATAACTCACAATCAATGGACACAGCACCCTGGCTGGTCGTAGGCAACAACATTCTGCTCTTCTGTAGAACTGTATTATTACGGTAACCAATACCGAAGAAACTCAAAGCAATTTATATGCATAAACCTATCTTCATAACCTGCCTGAGAGACAGTGTCCTGGTTTCAGCTGGGATAGAGTTAATATTCTTCTTAGTAGTTAGTACAGTGCTGTATTTTGGCTATGATGTGAGAACAGTGTTGGTACCACACTGATGTTTTCAGTTGTTGCTGGGTGATATTTATACTAAATCAAGGACTTTTTGGTTCCTTGTGCCCTGCCAGCCAGAGGGCTGGGGGGGCACAGGGAATTGGGAGGGGACACAGCCAGGACAGGTGACCCAAGCTAGCCAAAGAGGTATTCCATACCGTATGGCGTCATGCTGAGTATATAAACCGAGGGAAGAAGGAGGAAGGGGGGACACTTGGCATGATGGCGTTTGTCTTCCCGAGTAGCCGTTACGCGTGATGGAGCCCGGCTGCCCTGGGGATGGCTGAGCCCCCGCCTGCCCGTGGGAAGTGGGGAATGAACACCTTGCTTTGCTTTGCTTGTGTGCGCGGCTTTTGCTTTACCTATTAAATTGTTTTTACCTCAACCCTTGAGTTTTACATTCCTTTCTGATCCTCCTCCCCATCCCTCTGGGTGAGGGGCAGTGAGCAAGCGGCTGCGTGGGGCTGGGTTGCCGGCCGGGGTTAAACCACGACAGCCAGGAAGGTTATCGTGCTGTATTTCTCCCCACCTGAAAACATGGTTAAGCGAAACACACTGTCCTATTAAAAACATTTTAAAATCTGCAGCAGTTATAGGATAAGATCAAGTTCCCAAATTCATACTTCTGGAGTTGTCCCCATGCCTGCTAAAAACAGGATTTAAAAACTGTGTTGCTCAGTAGACATCTTATATCGATCTTGTGCCATTCAGTTTTAAGATCGAGAGCTCATTCTAAGACATGACGGTCAAAATGCAAGAACAGCATCAAGCAGTGTCAAGTATCAAATTGCCACAGAACTCTAATTTTCTGCAAATGAATTTTCTCTGTGAAGGTGAAGAAAGAAAAACAAAAAGCAAACACTTCCCCCTTACCACTCAATGATACAGACATAATAAATAAATAAATTTGCCTAGGGCTCTTATTTGCTTATTATGTATAAAAAGAATCACTGCAATTTCCATTATCAGGTTATTTTCGTATTTATTAGCATAGAAATCTATTTTATCATGCAAAATCTAATGCCAAAGGGAACTGATAAAAGGATGCACGAGACCTGCTGGCTCTGGGACGTTAGTCTCACTGAACTCTCACTACCAATTTTTTATGGAATAACTTTTTTCTTCTAATTGATTTAGCAGCAGCAGATCTGATCCACATACAAAACCATATTGCTTTTACTAAATATATTCACTAATTAATTTAGTTGAACTGATGCAGATTCCTGCACAGGTCCCCCTCCATTGTTTCAAAACTGATTATAAGGCAGCCACTGATGCAGGGTTTAGCACTGCTTTAATTTAATTTTTTCCTGTCAGACACATTTATATCATGCCTAAAATCCAGGGATGCAAACCTAGTCCTTTGTCTCAGTTTACTGGATTGGCCAATACACCGCTGTACTGTCTGAGGAGTCTCTGCTCACTTCCAACATCTAAGCAGCTTTGAAAACGTCTCGACGGATAGCAATTCAGTCTCTACAGCCACAACAGACCACTGCTCTACTCAGAGGACTGCTATGCCAAATTAGCTGGTATGTCAGGACATGAAGCTCCTTTAATTAGACTCCTACGGATTTGAATTTAAATTCAAATCACATGCCTTCAGACACCTGAAGCTTCATCACTCCAACAGAAATATCAGCTTCCACTTATTACTCAGGATATACTTGTTTCTGCTGGAAAGATGTTACTCAGTACAGATGACAGATTTCTGTAGGTGAGAACAATTTGGGAAAGATTTGATTAATACTGAAGCTTTTTGTACAAGTTTAAATGACACACATGATTAAATTGTTCCATCAATGTAAGAGATGAGATGTTGCTATAAAGGTACAGAAATGGCTGTCCCGTCCTAGGCTCCACCAGACAAAGAGTGCAAGCAGTCACAGTACTGACACATCCACGACCAACGTGTCAAATACATTCCAGATGAGTTCTTTGAAAAAAACGATAACCTTATAAGCTGCCAGCATGTGACTCGGGGTAGTGCTCTGGCTAGACAGATTAAACAGATGCCTGTGAATAAGAGATGAGCATTAATAAATCTGAAAAAAAAAATCAAATTATCATGGATCTGGAAGCAAGTGTTTTCAGTATCTGGCTAAGAAATTAAACAAAAGGTTTGCCATAATATTTTTCTCCCCGTATTAAACAACAAAAAACCTTTACAGAGCCAGGATTAAGAAGGAAGAAAATCCAACCACAAATGGCACATTTAAACATCTGTATCACAGAAAAAAAGGACAACCCTGTGGGCTAAGATGATTGAGAAGAGAGCCTGTACGCTCCTGGGACCTAGACAAAGCTACCTCATCTCCTTGCTTTCAGCTGGGCTTGTCCTCTCCTCGTGAGCGCCCCAGTGCCCTTTAATGCTCATCTCCCCAGGTGTTCACACACAAACCGATTTTGCTGTTGTGGGGACTTAAAAATGCTCAGCTTTATGCAGACACAGCATCAGCAGGGCAGAAGCAAACCACTGCAATAATGCAGTTAAGCACAGTAACATTGCACAAAGAGACACTTCATCAAGCTCCTTCTTTTTCGTTATTTCTGTGGTATTTCTCTCTCCTGCAAGAGCCCGGGGTGAGGGACTCAGCTGAGGAGACCACCCCTGGCGACTCCTGCTCCATAAGAGAAGCGCACAGGCAGTTCCAGGTGAAGCTCCAGGAGGTGACAGACTCCACTCACACCCAAGAGAGCAGCTGTTACTCTGATCTTGGTATGGCTGGCAGTGCCATCACCCGAGGCTGCAGGATTGAAAAACGTCAACTTCCACGTTTCCTTGACTCCACTACCTCATGTCCAGGAAACAGGAGAAAGGACAAACCCGGCACCTTTTCTTATACAGCTCCCTCTCCCTCAGCATCTTTTATATTAATCAAAATGATGCACAGACATCTGTTACGTCTGATAGCGGAACGGTACAGTTAAGAGCTTAGAGAAAAATGCTCCACAAGTATCACAAAACTACTGACTCAGAAACATTCCACGTGTTATATGGTTGGACTCAAGGATATTAAAGGTATTTACCAGTCTAAATGGTCCTATCATTCTATGATTACCGAATCAATGGGGACCCTACCTGGCGGTCATGGAGAGCCACAGAACTCACAGCAACCCTGCCTGTTGTGGAGCTTTTTGATGAAAGCTCTGTGCATCACTGTGCATGAAACAGCAGCAGCAGCAGGGCTGAAAGCTGCAGCACAGGCTGTGCCTTACTCGGTCCTGCAGCACCAGCCACAGAAGCCCGCAGGGAAGGGCGCCAGCTTCGCCTGCCAGCCACACACACTGCCCCCCAGGCTCCCTGCGGGATTCCATCTGGCAAAATCCACACCTTCAGACTGGAAGCCGAGAGGAGGATTTCCTCCAAGGTTTGCCCTAGCAGCTGAATTCCAGCTCCACATCACTGACTTGCAGGCATAGAAGTGACACAGTCTCCTTATCTAGGGCATTCTTTTACTTGCAGTTCCCACCTTTACCTCGTAGCCGCTGCCACAGAATTAAAACTTGCCCAGCTGCGGAGCAAGGCCCGGGGCTGGCAGGTAGCCGTCTACTCACCGTGCGTGCTCAGCCTGTTTGGTCACTTGTGCCTATAACTTTGTGTAGGCTCAGTTTGGCTTTTACACGTCAGTACGGGGTTCTCACCCTACCAGTATTACAGTTCTGCAGCTTCTTGGAACGAGACTGCAAATATTTTCCCACTGAGAAAGACTAGCAGAGCAGAATGGAATCGAACTGAAGCTTTCGGTTGGAAGAGACCTACAAGAATCATCTAGTTCAACTGCCTGTAAATGTCACTGCTTTTATAAGCACTATACATTGTGGGACTTCATATAAGCTCCGGATTCAGATTCTGGGGTCTGAGCTGGCCAAAAATCACCTGCCAAATGCTTTTATACTTAAGAATTATTTTTTTTATTCAGAGGATTTATACTTTGCAAAAGTTGGAAGAAGTTCTGACTCATTCCTAAGGGAGTTATTTTAAGCATCAAAAACAATACACAGAGATGCCATATTTTGTTATTTTTTAAGGCCTATTTGTGTTACCTCGTAATTGCCAAAATGTATGGAACAAACAAAGAAGAACAGGTAGTTTTCTAACACAAATACAAACTAATTAAAGCAGTTAATCTGGAGAAAAGCTGAAATGAGCCTCTTCAGTCCTACTGACAAAATCCTGGAGTGTATTTTCCCAGCAGTATGTGAAGTGTGCCTTGGAAAACCCACAGACTGTTTATTTTACAGTGGAATAACTTGAACAAACAGCTGCAGGTAAGACCTAAGCAGAGACAGAACAGCAAATACTGTGCTGTTAGGATTAAAGAGCTCATTGCACAATATGATGCACAGGTAACACAATGTTCACATGAGAAGTTTCTGTTACCCCCTTTAACCAAGACTATAGCCTTCCTCGCACGTTCCCAAACATACATTGAGCACATATGACTAAAATGTATACCCTGAAAGGGAGCATTATCAGCAAAGTTTCCGAAAACCATTCTGAAGTGATAAAGAGCACAACTATGGAAATCACGTCTCTGAACAGTAAGGCAGTGATATTGGTTCTCCGAGTATAATTACGTGATCCACTAACTATAGTAACCTGAGAATTAATTAACATTTTCACCATTCCTTAAAGGGAGAAGATAGGTTATCACATTTCTTTTAAAAGGAACCTGTGGATGGCATCTTTGCTCCATGGGAAAAAAGTATGAGCCCTTGCTTAATTACAAGCTTTCTGAACCCTCAGACAGGGTAATAGGGGTCTCTGACATGAACCCTGATATTCAGACACATACTGTATTCTTCAAAGACCAAAGCTTGGAGGTAAATATGCCAGGAAAAAAATAATCAAGTTGAAATAGAGAAATGTAACCATAAAGAATCATTAAACTGATTTTGGATGCATCTAACAAAAATCATCAAGAATGGATATACATATAAAGTCTTTCTTCTAATAGGACATCCGTAGCACAAAAGGTATGTTTACATTTCAGCAACTGATCAAATCTATTGTACAAACACCCCAGTTCACCTAGAATTCCTCTCAGCACATGTATTTCTTCTACGGAGATTAGTGCATAGCTAGGCAAGCATCAAAGCCACACGGAACTTCTTTACTCTTGTAATAAAGCTGAACAAAGAAAGTATAAAGCAGCGTCCTAAATGTATCACTGCATTCAGGTGTTTACGTGCATGTTTTCAAAACTCTCAGAGGATAAATGCACTTAAAACCCCCAACTTTGTATTTTCATTTTTACAGGCACAACTTTATGTCTCCAATAACTGTGCTGTGTGCAGCAACATTTATAAATACACTCAGTTTGTGGAAATTTTAGTTTCTCTCTGCAACTTGTAACAACCTCTCAGTTCATTTACTTGCAAGTGGAAAGCTACTAAGAAAAAAAAAAAAGGATGACTGCAAAGTAGGTCTTATTTTTAGATTTTTAGTCTGTGTTCATTAGTCAAGTCAGAGCTGCCCAGTGACTTAAGCCAACACAATTTTTTTATGTGATTAACTCTTATAATTCATCCATTAGTCACTGTAGGTCAAGACACAACTCATTTCCTTCAGTGTTACCTTACCATGAGGCTCTTCATCTATCCCATCATCTTCCCACTGCTCTTCGTTTGCTAGGAGAGGATTCTGAGCTTCACACAAAGCTCTCATGGGGAAAAAATGCCCATCGCCCTGGCTGCACGGAAAAAGGCAGAGAAAGACACTTCAAAAAGCAGCAAGTGACTGTGAAGGCCAACAAGTTCTACAGAGTTTATCTGCAAAGTTTTCTGTTGCCTGTACTTCCCATGTTTATTTAAAATTATTTAAGTTTTGAAAAGTAGCTTTTCAAAAAAAAGCAGCTCAGAAAGCAAGTTTTACTAGCAAGTCATTTTGGTCCTCAATTCCTTCTTCCTCTATAACGAATGAAAGTTCAAACCTCTAGCCTGGAATTAAGCCATTTTTAGCAGAACTTAAATGTGCCTAACTTGATCGAGCCATTTAGACACAGAAAAAAACCCAGAAAAAAATTAACTCATGGACAACTAGAAGTGAGAGGGGAACTAACGAAAACATTTATGTAGAAGGAGCAATTTCTACCATTGTTATAATACCACAGGTATAAATTTTAACATTTACACCATAGATTCTTCAGGGCAGAAGTTACACTTCTCCGAATGATATCCAGTAGAAAATGGCCCCAAATCTTAGATGTTACTAAAAGCCAAATAAAAGACTCGCTTTCCTGTGACCTAAACCTGTACACAAAATGGAAAAAGAAAAGAAAAACAGATACAATAAATACACTGCAAAAGTTGCAAAAGCTTTGCTTTACTGCTCCCCAAATAGAAATGTGTATCTGGATTTCAAACAAGGGTTTGAGAGTATGTTCAAATTCATGTAAACGAATGAAGTTAAAATCTAGATGTGCTAGCTTGGTCTGGGCCATGCCATATTTCCCAACATCCAGCAGCACAGACAGAGGAACCATAAACTAGCTGAAGTGCCTTTTTTTCTCTGAGGATTTATCTTTATGCAAGGGAAACAAGCAGAGCGTCCTCCCTGCAACGACAACGCACAGGGGTAACGCGCCTCTGACCAGCGCCCCAGTGCTGCCTTGCTGTAACGGCCTTTCTGTGCCAGTCTCTTCCCTTTCACTGCACTGGGGAGTGGAAAAAGCTTTCTGTGCTCGTCTGTTCCCTCTAACTATACTTAAGATTGAAAAACAGATGGCAGTGGGGATCCAGCTGGGCCTCAGACTTGTACATTGCTGCTTGCAAGCGTTGTGCACTGTGCTGCCAAGAAGTTATTTTAAATTGTACCCAGTTACTAAAGGAATTAAATTCCAGCGTACCTTACTATTGGTCTAAGTGCCAAAACAACACCTTCCCCTACATTAAGAAACCTAAAGTCTGTTTCAGGCAGAGGAGTCCAACAGATGAAGAAAAGAGCATCTCTGAAGTTCACACCCATCCACGTACGTGCCCCAGGAGTGCAGGCTGAGTTCATACACCCTGTGCAGCCCATGCACCCCCCACAAACCTTTCCCTTCCAGACTTCTGGTGAGCAGCATTAACGCAGAAGATGTCTGCTGTGCATTTACAACGATGCACAGTAATACCCAGCCAAGCCGCACAATAATAGGTGTAACACATAAGGCTACAGGAGACATTTAGAAGTCAGTCTCTCCAGTTAATTGTGTAAGCTTTCAGCACTGACTTGATTATTACTTACCTAGAGGCGATAGGTAGTAACCAGAGCTTTTTTTCTTCTCCAAACACTTGCTGAAGATTCTTTACAAAGCCAAGATTGAATCCATTTTTATCTGGGCCATTTTGAAACACTGGAGCTGAGAAAGCCTCTACACACAGATGCAATTTCAGTGAAAAAAATTAAAATCAATGCCAAACACTCTGAAACAGGATTATGCATGTTGTAGCCATCTAAAGATAACATGATTTCACAGATTATGAGCTAGCATTACAAAGATATAAAGTTTGAAAAGAATAGCTTTTTTATTTTGCAAGCCTGTAAAGACTTAAACCGAAGGTAGGAATTTGGTTTTGCAACTGAACCATACAAAACAGTCAAGCTGAAGTACAAACTGTTTAATCTAGAGAGTAGCATCAAAAGACCTTTGTATGAGACTTGTTGAAATTCAACAGGTAGAAATTTCTAAGTAAAAAATCTGCAGAATTAAGTAGGTTGGTCTTCAATGCGTATTTCAGAAGTGGCATTGGAGATTTCAATTGCCTCATCCAATTAATGATATAATAAACAGGAATTAGAAGCAAACATATGCAAATACACCCTCTGTTATGGTGAGACATAAAATGAAAAAGAGAGGGGAGGAGAACCTAGAGTGCACTAGAAACAATTTTATCTACCTTCTAAGCTGCTACAGAGATCTGATGTTCAGGATAGATCAGCTTCAGCACCCCAGGGAATAGGTTTTAAAGTTAATAACTGTATAAAATCTGAATATTTGCTCAAACTCATGACAGTATGTCTTCTGTTAGAAAACTTTATTCAAAAAGCTTTAAAAACTGAACAACATGTATCTGAGGAAAAACAAAAAAATCACTTGACAAGATCAGGCAGTTTCAGATTTTCATTTCACTGGTTTCACAGTCGTAACTTCTTTGCCTTGTCAATGAAGATGGGCACTGTTTTCCCAAGCTTACTAAGCTGGTTTAGGATGCACTCCAGCATATGAGCATAAAGAACCATTATTCCTGAAAAGCTGCACTCATTTCACAGCAAATGTAGCTATACATATGCATAACATTTTTATAATTGGACTTTTACACTTCAAGGCTCTTGTTTCCCTAACAAAGCTTTTGTCACACCAGCTAATAAACGTAGCTTATTTGAAGTGACAAATATCTGCAGCACTGTGCCAAAATCTTAAATCTTCCTCCCCTCATGAGGCAGTGGGAAAGCACAGATGTAGAACACAAATGCCTGATTTATTTATTTATTTTCTTGCTATGGCACTTTTAGTGTGTGGCACTCACTTAAAGACTACATATAAGGGCCTTACCTAAAGTAGAACGGTTTCTGCTAACGAGCCAACAATGGTAGCCAAACAGAAACATAAGGCTTACGAAGAACATGACCGCCACAAAGAGAAGGAAAAGGACGTGAAATTTGGAACGTCCGTTAGTCAGCTCACCCTGGAAGGAAAAGCACCACAGAACAAGTGACAGGAGCAAATAAAAGCTGGAAATTCTTTGTTCCTAGAGAGAAGAAAGATATCCTCTAAAAATCCTATCTGGAGTTCTCAAACTGGTATACACAAGAGTCACAGCTCACTAGAAAGTGCAAGAAGAGACAAAGAAATGATCGGGTACATTTCCCCTCCAGGAACCCCAGCAGAAAGAGGGGGGTCTCACTACTAGCTTTCTGTGCGTAACAGAGCCAGTACAGTCCCAGCTTCCCACAAGAAACATGCCCACGGGGAAATAAGCAGACGCGCTCTTGAAGCCGTGTTTACGTTCTGCCGAGTTTCCTGTGCATACATTAAACCCTGCACCTCCTGCAGTATAAGTCACGCCCAGAAAACCCAGCCTGCATAGCTACAGCAACCAGGTAGCGTTAGAACTGAGCCAGGAGGTTTGGGAAAGTCTAAAAGCCAAGCGGGACCTTACAAGCAGAAGCAGCCCTTGCTCCTTGCTACAGTAGAAGAGTCAAGTGCCAGAGGTCCTCGTACGCGTACATCTACAGAGAGGCTGTGGGGGCCTCAGAGTAAAATACCACATCTCGGCCTTTGCTCATCCCATATAAGCAGCCACAGAGCTCAAGTCTCTGCACCTTTCTTAGCACAAGCGACAATTCCCACGCGTGCCCCACGAGCATCTCGGGAGGCATTTTAGTGATTAGCCATTAAACCGACAGATCTTTAATAAATTAATGCACAGCAAAGTTAAGTTACTTAAACACAGTCAGAGTCAAGCAGCAGAGGGGACATAAACAAATTAGTGACAAAAGGCCAGCCTCTTACTGGGACTGTCAGTTGGCATTGCTTGCATATGAGTGGTAACCGATAACGGAGTAAGAGGCATCCTTTATTTCAGTCTGCTTTTAAATTGAGAAAGGAGTCATATGTGGACTAAAAGATACTTTTTTTCATGTTCAGTAAATACGTACAGACAGTGCCAGGATGTTATACTTTGATACCGGAGATTCTGAGATACATACATGCAAACACAAGAACAGGAAAAGGATATAACTTCTTTGCCAGAAGCTAACTCTGCAATTTGAAATTCCTGAAGTCGGTTTGCTTCTCTCTTTGTGCATTTCAGACATATAATCGGAGTTATACTCAAAACAGGGCACAGGAAAATACCTTACAGAAGAAATGCAGACCCTCCACTGACCAAAAGCAAAAAAGTAACAAGAGTGACTAAACCCCACGAGACTCACAGGATATGCAGAAGTAACCAGATTTCACAACTTACTGTCCAATACTTAATGAAATACTTGAAGACTGTTGCAGCAATATACAAGCAATACAACAAAGAATAGGCTAAGAACAGTAGAAAGAATTTGTAGTTAGAAAATCCAATGCAGTTATTCACCCTAGAGAACAAAAGCAAAGTTGAAATCAGGATGTGTAAAGCACACGGTTGCAACACAATGAGTACTACAATCTTTGGTTTTATTCAGCCCCTTGATTACACAAGACAGTTTCATCAATCAAGAGCTCCCCGTAGTGGCCCCAGTGCAATATAACTACAGCCTCTGCTTTTCTCTGGCAGACTCCTTGCTATGCCGGGTAAAAGGACAGTTCATAGTCTGGGAATCTGTTTTGAAGTTGGTACCACTGGTAAATTTGTCACGGAGACAGGCTCTAACGACTCATGGCTGTTTCTTGTTTGCAAAGGTAATCAGATCTGGGATTTCTGTGTTACTTAATTCATTTGCAAAACTCAGGAGCCAGATTCGCCACTACTTGTTTGCTTACATACAAACCAAATAAACCCAAATTGGATTATAATTCTCCATGCACAGAAAAATTCTAAAAATGAACAAGGGAGTGCTGGAGAAAATAGCAGGCGTTTGTCTCAGAACTCAGGTTTGAAAAATCCTCTAATAGTTTAGGTTTACTAGGGAGGTTCAGGTGGGGAAATGTTGTGCTGCTTCTGATTTCTGAAATCTTCCTTTTTTAAAAAAAGGAGGAGTTTAAGAAACTTAGTGGCAGCATTTCTCAAAAAGTGTAAAGCTTAATTCATCCATGCACCGATTCTAAACTAAGTGTCTCTACCATGCACAGGTGGCAGGCATCATTTCAGAAACAATCTACGTGCAAATATTACCACGGAAAGCATCCACCAACTACATGCTGAAATATTATATACCCAAAATTAAAGGCTAAGCTGAAGTCCCTTTAAAATTTGAGTAATAGTCGAAGAGTGAATTAGCAGTTGGGTTACAGATTATGTTTATATAACAGCTTTTTACACATAGTTTATGGAACAAACACAAATGATTTGTCTTTCAAAATGTAAAACATTTCAGGCAATTTCAAAGTGTAATTGTTTTATGTATTTCCCAACATAAGGAGATGCATGGTCTAAAATGAAAGAGGCATACAGACACTATTCTGTGAAGGAAATGTATTTTAACGGCCTTTCTTTTCAGAAAACTACAAACCAGTATCTAGGACGTACCACGGACAGTGATGATCCATTTTTAGCACGCATCTGCAAAAGGACAAAAAAGGAAAACTGAAGATTTTTATTTGGTACTTGACTGCCAACTGCAGATCAACATCAAAAGCCTCTGTTTTTTGTGAGCTCTCCACATGACACAAGCTCAAGATGATACTGTCTCTTTTAATTTCTTAAGGTAAGTATCAATTTAAGACAGAACATTTATTACTGCTCAAGATCAACCAATGTCCTTGGTACTCTGCAAGATAAAGAGACATAGAAATGTTTTCTGCCCTAGAAGGCTTAAAACTTTTGGAAAATACCACAGGTAAAGGCCTGGAATATTAAGGGGGGAAAAAAACCCAAAGAAGTCAAAATCATCATTTATTTTACCCTGCCTAGGTTAACCAGTTAATTTTCACTAGGTGGCATGCTTTCTAGGAACTGATACACTTCCAAGTGTGGGAACTGGAAACGCTTCAGGGCCCCAAAGAGCAGAAATGTGACTGCTGGTGCTGCCCCATGGGAGCACGCGCCGGTGCCTGCAGCAGGAGCAGAGGTACTTGGGTACCTTCCTGTGTAAAAAGACACGGGAAGGGCCAGCCCCTTCACATCACTTCATGGTGACTCTACTCACTTCAGTGAAGAACTGTCCAGTAACTTACATGGCACAGACGGAACAATGGTGACAGCGATCGGGTTTTATTAGCAGGCATCTATCACAGAATCGAATACCTGAAATGAAAGACACATTAATACCAAAAATTGAAAGGTGTTCTTTTTTCACACGTTAGTTAAGATTCCACTCACTTCCCAACTATTCACGCTCTTTCCTCTATCACTTCAAAAGAGGAGTGCATTTGCAGCTGATTTTTGCTGCCAGGTCACAATCAGATAAGCAAGGCTCATAATTCTTCTGGAGACTCGCAGGTGCGGGGAACAATCCTCACTGCAAAGCACACAACCAGCTTAAAAGCGATAAACCACAAGTGTACACTTCCCTCTGGCCTCCACATTTACTCAGACTTTACAAGCATTCCATGTTGGTAATTGCCTGGACAGCAGGTCTCTCCTTCAGAATGCTCTGGCTTGTCTGACAGACATGAACAGGGCAGAGCCTCCAGTATTAACACCGATTTCTTTCAAGCTTTGAAAGAGGCACCGTACGCATTTAATCACCAAACAAGGTCCAGAAATCTTTTCACAGAATTATGCCCTGCATCTCTAAGCTAGATCCATTCTAAGTAGAAACAACTACGGATTTTGTCATTCTATTACTATTAGACAATAGTCATTTGCATATAATATAATATATATAATTTTATATTATGTGCAATTTATTTGCAATTAAGATAAAATATAAAATAAAAAAGCAGACAACATAAGTAGGCTTTTGAACTGCAGATATTGCTTCTCAAAGGCAGCACCTGGCACTCCACTGGAGATGAGCAGAAGTGTTCAAGGTTTTTTGTTTTCCCAAGCATAAAACCCGAGAGAAAAGGCATTGGCATTACTTGTACAAGAGTTACTCCGTGCACGCAGTGGCGTTAGGAACGCCCTGTTGATCGGCAGTATCGTCTGGATTGCCAGCATATGCTACTTTAGCGTGCTTGGTTAGCTTTAGAGGAACAAAGCTCTCTGCTTAGCTGACCTCCATTCCCTGTTCTTGTGTACACCGGCAACTTCCTGGCGATTTCGGCGAGAATTTGCCTCTGTACCTCTGGCCTTTCTTCATTTTCGTAGCGTTCTTGGTCAGCATAGGACATATGGTACTAGAAGCAGAGAGGAGCAGTTACCCATGGGCAGCAGAGTCTATATTTCAAACACAGACCAGTTTGGAAACGTTATTACCTCCCACTCCTTCTCATGAGATTTATCTAATGTGAAAACATGTTTGTTAAGAAGACAAAGAGAGGTAGCAAGTGCTGAACAGCCAGAATACAATGCAATACATCAGTAAGAAACACAAAAGTGAAATTAAGGATCACAAATCAACGTACTATAATTGCTACTAGTGCTGCCTTAGATTACTATTTTTCACGAATAACACTACTAACCATGATAAGGGCACTTCAAGCAATTCCCTCGTGTGTAAGAACCTGTCCCAGCCACAGTTTTATATTTCTAAAACTGGGATTAGTTATTATTTTTAAAGTTACAGTCTTGTAATTAGGATCCTATTATGGACATGTATATTTGGAGTGCCAGACAAACATCAACTTCATTCTATTGCTCCAAATATAGTGTTCTATTAGTATTGCATAGAGAGGTAAAACCAAATGAAAAAAAAAAATAAAATCTGAGCAACACAAGAAAGTAAGTATTTGGCAGAAAAAGAATTGAAACAAGTATCTGCCTCTGACTGTCCTGTGCTCAAACCACTAAGTCACACTCCTGTCCTAAAATGTCACCTATGTTAAAAAAACAATACCAAACCCTTAACTCCAGTATTATTCATGAAACAATCTACCGCTGTCACAGTGAACCCCTGTTTCTCTTCACCACAGTATATTGCTGTATTTATCTTTCATGATGCTGCTGAGCAGGGCAGTACAAGGACTGGAGCTATGTGTGTATCTAGGACCAAATTAAAAGCCATATGGTATGCACATAGCCACAGCCCGCACTGCCGCAGGCAGGCGACATCAGAATCTCACCACATTTAAAAGGAAAATTATTCTTCTACCCCTCACTGACACCAGAGAGAGTCTGACAAACAAAGCAGACTTCCCCACCACAAAGAGGCTTACTGCAGCTGGCAAAGGGCTCCCAGCAGAGCAGGCAGTGCCGGGCTTTGGTGGGACACTGAACATTCACATATGCACCACAACAATCTGGCTCAAGGGACCAAGAAACCCCACCATCATCTCAGATGCACCCATTTCCACCTCCAACCTCTTCCATGGGAAGTGAAAAACAAATCTGAAGGTCCTTACTCAGCAGACTCCAGGAAGGCGAGGTTAAGGAAGGTCCTCAGGATTTGGCCTGCAACTTGTTAAGTGCTTAGAGATCAACGACACTATAAATCTGTAAGTTAATAGTCATCAGTCCTATTATGCTCAACATGACAAGTCCTATTGGCTCCTGGAACACCTGAAAAGGCACCTTTAAAAGCTAACACCATCTCTGATTTAAATCATGCTCTTTGGGGAGTTAAAGGATTGTCAGAATGGTAAATTACTCAGGTTTTATGGACAACTCTAGGTCAGTTTCCACCTCTTTAAGAAATCCAACCATTTGCCCAGATCAACTAGACTGAAGGTTTTTTGAGTTCTCTTTAGTATTCCTGTTTGCATTCTGCAATGAATGAAAAGCGCTTGGACTCTTACCTTTTTGCCTGGCTGCACCGGGAGAGTGAAAATAGACTTCCAATATGTCCACACAAAGAGCACAAAGAGAATATGGAATATTATAAGATAGGCCACTAAAAAACAAAACAAAACAAAAAACAGAAGCAGAACAATGACTTCTTAAGCAAAAGTTTCATCCATGACGGGCATAATTCCAATCTTGCACAACAATGACAAAAGAAAAAAGAAAAAAAGGGAAAAAGGAAGATTTACAGTGCCAACCGGTACTGCAATTCAGTTAAACCTTCTGGTTAACAGGCCAGTAAAATTTCAGAGATCTGTTGCTGCAGTTAGGGGTTACCTATCTCACAAGCCTCCCCTTCTTACACGATCCAATTTGGTGGGTGAAGAAGGACACAGCTGTAAGAGTTCACCCACAGGACGGGTGACAACCCTCTGTCACTGGGAATGACAGGATTCCTAGGCACAGGTAAAGCAGAACTGGCTGGTGCTGAGCAGCATAAAGTCAATACTGCAATACTCCAGCATCACCACATTTTGGGTTCAGTTGCTAGTAAATGCACTTAAAATCTCAATACCATATTATCAGTGTACCATCCACTTGTGCAACGCATTCTTCACCACTTGCATTGAGATTTGAGAGAGAGAATATGCTCTAGCATAGCTTTATATCACCAGAAAAAAATCAAATCTCTTATTAAACATCTTTTAGATTTGCCACAGTTGATACAGTAAAACAAATCAGGAAAACATCCCTCAAACTGAACAAAACCGGCCTTGTGATTACTGAGAAAGAATTGTAATCCACTAGACACAACATTATCACATGAAATCCAGCATGCATCAAAGTAATCTTATTTCAATATGCAAACTTTATTTCCAAGCCTTTGGGCATAAGCAGGCATACTGTGGTTCAGAGAGCCAAAGGACAGCTATCCTTCAGCTACACAAACTATTCGATTGTTATTTCTTTAATACTTGACTGACTTAAGACATTATCAAACGGTTACAAAAGAGTTTTATTTAAACACACCATTTAATCATAAGAACCACCTCATTTCCCCCCTTTCTAGAATTCAAAGCTTAAATGAAACTAAGATTAAAGTAACTACTGCTAGTGGAAAGAGAAGTCTAAAGCCCAAACAATTCCTAACTTCTTAGACAAGGCTGACTGTGTGAAAATGTAATTGGTAAAAAGGCCAAACACAGCTTTGAGAGTTTCTAATGAGATGACAAATGATCTGACACACCTCACAAGAACGTGATGGATTGTGCGAATGATCCATGAATCAATGATAATTCATTATTATGATCTTACGTTTGTTTGACACGTTATCCTTATACTACATGCAGATGGAGCTCAGTCATTTTTAAATTAGTAAGTAAGGAGATAAATCTTGCAACAGGTTCAATGTTACGGATAAAGCAATACAGCAGCATGTTAGAGGAAGCTGACCTGGAGATACACTAACAGATTAGGCAACTAGTAACTTTCTTCTGCTGAGTAATCATTAACATCATGCTTTCTGTAGTTTCTCTGTAAAGTTTCAAACACTAGGACAGGTCTTTGGAGGAAACAATTTACTTGATGTAGCAACCTGGAGGATCTTTAAAGTATCAGCTGGCATTTTTCTTCCGGAAACAACTTGCCAGCTGAAAACCACTACACCTACTTCTATCCTTCATAACCCTGGAAGAAGAAATGGAGGTAAGAGGCCACCCATATTAGCCTGCCTCCAAAGCACCTCCAGGAAAGACGAAGAGGAATACTAAAATGGCCACTAACTCCTTATTCTTAGAACATGTCTGTGGCCTCCAGCAATGCATCAGCTTCATCCAGTGATCCTGCTGCTCTGCCCCACTCGTTCAGCGGCCTCAAAGTACTGTGCCCGGGAGCTCAGAACAATGCCCATCAGCCTGTACTACCCAACGGATCCAGGAAGTGTTCAAGCCAAATAATAACGAGACAAAAACTTTTGCTCTACCTCATCTGTGGTAGTAACTGAAAGTTACTGTGTTGCAACTCAATATATGGTTAGCAGTCAACAGCAGAACTGAGCAAAAAGTCTTTTGCAAAAGCCTCCCCATAAAAAAACATTTAAAATAGCTTCCACTGAGAGATCAAATAAAACAGTGGGGAAAAAAAATAGGTGAGCCACAGAACAGACCTACTCTTTTGTGTTTAGCTTGTACAATCAGCTCTGAAAACGAAGAACAGAAAGGGAGAAAAGGTGCGTGGGTGGTATGTCGTTTTTTCTGAAAGTGTAAAAGGGATCAAAGCCTTTTCATGTTCTTCTACTTACACTGTGACTAAACGGGCATTTCCCAATACATCCAAAAGTTACAGCACGTATAACAACACATGCTGTATACCTCCTGAATGGGAAATTAGAGGAAGAAAACACTGAAAGAGTATGCAAGGTTAAAAAAACTGATGGAAAGCATTTTTGATATTTCAACTAGAACATTTGCAAATCTTTTTACACAAGGACTGAATATCAAATGGTAAATTGAATGCACATACCTTTTTCCACAGGGTTACTCAGAGTCACTGAAAAAGAAAAAAAATAAATGTCTACAGAGCAAATAGGGCTCCCCAAAAAGTTTGTGACAAATAATATTTCTATTTGAAATACAGTCATTTTAGGGAAAAAAGTTCAAATTCAACAGACAAAAAGAGAGCCTACAATTTAACATCAAATCTAAAGCATCCATAACAATTCCCAGCTTACTCACGCAAATGACACCCACAACAAGATGTTCAGTAACTGCTACTTGTGCTGTATTTTCCCTTGTTATAAAATATATTTTGCATATTTGTACATTCGAAATATGCCCAAAATCCACTGGTGACAGTGACGTGACAAGATCACCAGGGCTCCTCTAGCAACTGTGCAAACAGCATCTCTATGCACGTACTTAGAAGCACGTACTTGTAGCCTGCTTTGCACTAGTCTCTAGGTGGTCTTGATCCTCCACAGTAAGCAATGCCCTATGCATTTCTGCATCAGCATAAATAAAAAATTACAAATTGTCTCAGCTTTGGCCTAGTCAGCAAGATGGAATACACTGCAATGACTCAATTATTTTTACACTTTCTACTAGCAGAGCTTTTACAACCCCTCCTTACTTTACCATAGGAGCAGTCCCTACTAACAGAACCACTTAGAAGAACCTGCAAAAGGTACATTGCTTAACACCATCTTCTACAGATTATTTTAAAATACATTCATTATTTTAAAAGCCGTCATCCAAGTTTAACAGAAAATGATAAAGACATCTTTTGTTAACTGAAAACAGAGCAGTTCTGTGATATCTTGGCAGAACACTGCTTGGAGGACAAAGGTGTTCATGGGGTGGGAGCCCCTTATATCGAGTTCATAGTCTTCAACCTAATGGTTGCAACTGAAACGTGTTGCTCCTTGGAAGAACAGAGGAATGAAAGGAAACTAGTGGCCACAGATCATCTCCCAGAGGCACAGTAACCTTACAACAGTACGATCATATTGTTGGAAGACTCTCAAAAGATTTGAGAGATTACACGTACCAGTGGTCACCCCTTAAGTGACTCTGTTAAGGCTGTACAGAAGAAGCAGCAATTGAAGGATTGGAGCCTTTTACTTCTAGCCTACAGCCAGCGCCTGAAAAGAGACTCTGCTCTTCCAGGATTCATTTTATCATCTTACTTGAATAACAAACTTGGAAAACGACAATCAGAGTAGAAACCGAGAGGTTCTGCTTTTACTAATGAAAGTAGCATTTCTTAAAAAACCACGCTAACAAAAAAATTTGATCTGCAAGCTCTGTGACACACAACAACGTAGATGAAAAAAGAGACCAAGTATTTGCTGTGTCTCTACACACTCAATTTCAGACGAACAAGACTGTTAGGAAACCTTTAGGTTTCCCTTTGGTTTGCTGTGAATCAAACTATGAAAAGTACATCAGCTTTTCACAAATACTCCTTGGTTTCCTCCTGAAGTACGCTGGACTTGCAGCATAGCCCTTCTAAGGATTTTACTTGAGAAAAGAGCACACTCCTAAAGAAAGATTATATAAAAGGTTTTATCGAATAACACTGGGCCATTGCTCCCACTGCAGCAGCAACCACCAACCAGACGTGAAACCAAGGCCTCCTCTGGAGTATGACTTGTTGGCCATACCAGTCACTGAACATTTAAAACCCAGTATCATGAGATAGCTCTAGGACATCAGTCCCACGCTACTTTTAATCATCAGCAGTCTGCACAACTAAAGATAAAAATCAAGAATCCAAACAAAGCATCTACTATTTACGTTGGAACAGCCAAAATGGCAATACACAATGGAAACATGAGAAAAAAAAAGCAAAGCCAACACATAAAGCCTTGCTACATTAGAAATCTGGGCAAGACAGAATGTCCCGAGAGCTGGTTTTCAAGTAACTGCATATGCCAACACTTCATATTCAAATCCTAAAATAATTAATCTAGTCGTTTCAACTTCTGTACGGATAAACGCCTCCACACACAAATAAAACGCATGTGAGAAAAAAATAAGGCAAAAAAATAGAAGGGTGTGGGCAAAGGAGTGATTTTAAGCTGTGATTTTAGGCAGTAAGGCAAGCTCCTGCCAGCTTAACCAGCATTTGCAGAGCAACACAGGCCCCATCCAACCCTCACTGAAATCAGCAGTCTCTTCTGAGACCTGCACGGAGACTTGGAATTAATCAGTGTTAAATGTTACTGACTTTGCACAGCACTGCAAACAAAGCGTATTTCAAAAGATTAACAGCATTTCACGAAAACAATTTTTTGTCATGCGGTGTAACTGACAGTTACACGCACATTGGAGATACCGTTCCGTGTGAATTCTAGAAAGCAGCAGCCCATGATCTCAGAGACAGAATAAAATGTTATTAATTATTTGGGGTTTTTGCCTAGCTGCCAGTTAAAACAGATCAAAGAAGCTGTGTTTCATTTTAGTCCCTATCGAGAAAAAGCAATACATCTTACTGCACTGGCACCCCTAACAAAAAATGTGATTTAAGTGTGCCGTGCAGATCCAAGAGGCAGCGCTTTCCACAGAAACGCCTCAGACCACCATCCTGAAGACCCCGTCCGCCTGTGCCCGGCCGGCCCTGCCCGGGGGGGGGGGACCACACCTGCCCCCCACATACCCGCCCTGGGTGGGCACTGCCCCCCCCACACCTGCCCTGGGTGGGCACTGCTCCCCCCCCCCCCCCCCCGCGGGGCGCAGGGGCTGTGCACACCGGCTACAGCGGGACATGACAGACACAAGTTCGCAACTACTGTACGGTTCAATCGCTACATTAAACTACACAATTACCAGCCAATACCAAAAATTTTCTGTCTAAACTTTAGAGCTTTCCACGCTACTATAACAAGTTACCTGACTCATGAATGCGATTTAACGTAACCTGTTTTTTCCCGCCTTCTTTTCAGACTATAAAGAAATGGGTGTCTGGGGCACACGCTGATTTTATGTGTCCGCTTACAGGAGAAACCACCCCTGGACGCTCCCGCGGGGCAGCAAAGGGCCTTCGCTGCGGGGCGCATCCCCCGCCCCGGGCAGGGCGGCTGGGCCGGGACACGGCACCGGGGCAGCGCCTGAGGGAGCCCGCGGCGCCCGCCGGGCACCCAGCGTGTGGGGGCGGAAGGCGGCCGGGGTGGGGGGGTGGCCCTGCCGCTAGTGTGCAGGGGAGGAGGAGGAGGAGGAGGAGGAGGAGGAGGAGGAGGAGGAGGGGGGCGAGGGCAGGAGGCGCCCGCCGCGGAGGTCGCGGGGTTCCAGGCCCCGGGGCCGCGGGCTCTGGCGGGCGGCGCTGAGGGCCCGGGCCCCGCTCCCCCGGCCCCACCCGCCGCCCGGCCGGGGCGCTCACCCAGGCACAGCTCGCAGACGTAGGCGTAGTAGGACCAGAGGACGACGAGGGCGATGATGAGGACGGGCAGCCAGGCGAAGGCCCGCTGGCAGCACCGCAGCCCCCGCGACAAAGCCATCCCTCACCGCATCGCGGCCGCGGCGGGCACCGCCTGCGCGGGGCTGAGAGGCGGGTTCGGCGCTCGGCTAAGCGGCCTGCTGGGCGGCGGCGGGGCTGGGCGCGGCTCGGAGCGCGGCTGAGCGGCCTGGCGGGCGGCGGCGCGTCTCGGCGCTCGGCGGCGGGGCTGGGCGCGTCTCGGAGCGCGGCTGAGCGGCCTGGCGGGCGGCGGGACTGGGTGCGGCGCGGCGGCGCCCCCTGGCGGGCCGGGCCCCCCGCAGCGCGGCGGGGGTGGTCCCCGCCCTCCCGCTTCGGCCCGGGCACAGCGGCCGGGCCCCGCCGCACCGGGCGGGCCTCGCACAGCCCCCTCGGCCCGGCGCAGGCGCTGCCCCAGGGCGGCGTGCCCGCCTGCTGCAGGGCGCTCCGCAGCCCCCGTCCGGTGGGCGCAGGCCGGCATCCCGCGGTGCTGCCCACACCCGATCCAGGCCCGCCCGCGGCAGCGCCCCGGGCACCTCACCCGTCTGAGGGCCCCGTGTGCCCTGCCCCGCGTCCCCGCCGGCTGGGGAAGCCTTATACGAAAAGTGTTTTTCTGGGAGATCTCGCACCGTTCCGTTAAGCCGGCCTCGTTCGCCTCGTAGGCCCAGCCTGTCCCTGCGCTGGCAGCGCCCGGGTTCGCCCCAAGGCCGCGGCCCCGGTGGGTGTATTCGGGGGGGCCAGGTTTGGGAGCCCCGGTGCAGCGGAGCGACACCACCCCCACCCCTCCCGCCCCCCTCCGCTGATAACGGGGTACCTAATGTCAAACATGAAGGGGGGAACGGCCACCCCGCTCCCTCGGGCCTGCTCACAACCCCCTGTGAATTCCCGTAGGAACCTCCCTCATTTCCAATTCAGTAACGTGTTTTGAGTTAAGGCTTCAGTTAATTAAATCCACTAGATTGCCTCTGTTAAGGCAATTAGTTTTCTCATCAAGAGAACAATTTATCTAGCAGATTATTCGCTATATTTAACAGAACGTACTTCTGATGAAACCCTGGTGTAACTCACCGCGCTTCCAAGTCACCTCTTGGTCCATCAGTTTTTTCCCCTCAGAATTTGTTCTAGAACTTTCCCTGTCGGTGCCAGCCTGCAGGCAGTACTGCCCCTAGCCGCCCGTCTCTTCATGAGTGCGGGTACCACACTGGCCCTTCTCCTGCCCAAGCCCCTGAATTCAAGCATCACCTACAAATCCTTAGGCCGCACCTGTAACTCCATCTTTAGTTCTTCCAATATTTTAAAATGGAGATGATCTACAACCTCTGATTGTCTCAAAAAAAATTGTAGACTAATGAAGCAGCGGCTCGCTCAGCCTCTTCCCTACCCTGCTCAGTGTCTATGCAGTCATTGTTCTCCTTCAGGCTACTAAACTCTTTCTTTAATACAAAACCTGACATTTCTGGCACTAGTTTTAATTTTCTCTGTGTGGTCCAGCTTAACCAAGCTTTTGGATAGGCCCTGCTGTAGCAGAAGTGCTTTGCAGATACCACAACATGTGTTGGCTTGAGCTGCCTGTAACCCTAAACACAAAATCTCAGATGTCTGACTTCGACTGTGAGATCCACAGTCTGTCTTTTATATACAGGTATATATGGAACGAGAAATGCCCCGTGCTGGGGCGTTCAGGGAGGGGATTCAGGACACGTACACTCGATGTTTTGAGGATTTGGAAGTGGAAGATGGAAATGCCTGCTTGCTTTCTCCCTCCCCACACTGTGTAGAGCTGAGAAGCCGACATTTTTGCCAGCAATATGTTTTACAAACAGTAAGATTTAAATTATTCTTGCAAGCTAAATCACTACTTGAAACAACTCAGAGGATCTCCTCTCCTCAAATCTCAAGAGTGCTAATGGTATAGATGGGAGGCACAGCACAGCCATGACACATCTTTCCTGCATGCGTGTATATAAAGCAGGATCTGACATGCAGCAATGGAACACTAAAACTGAGCAGACATTTTCAGATACTACCTCTGTAAATAATTCTAAGACTATTTTTTTTGTTCAACTGCCAGTTTTCCTTTGTGTTCTGAGATCCACATGGATTATCTTCAAAATTCTTTTGTTTCATGGGTTTCCAGGGGAGACTTAGTCATATAAACATGAGCTCATCTGAGGTAAGAGATTCCTAAATACAGCTCTTTAAAACAAAAATAATCGTGCGACCTTGAAATCTTGTGATTCTTATAAGGTATTTTTTGCACTTGTGGTTCAAATGGTAGCTCCCCATTTGAAATTGCCAGGTGGAGTTAGGTATAACTGGTATAAGGTACCTTGTATCCTTTTCAGAAAATAACACTACAGCTGTTACTCAAAATCAGTGTTGAATCTCAAGTTGAGCTTCAGCCAGTTTTACAAAGTAAAGAGATTCCTCTCTGGATGCATAGCCTTGCTGGGCTCCATAGCGGCGACAGCACTTGTGCTACACACAGGTGTTGCAACTACAACACTTAAAGAGAGTGGTTTAGGAAGACATGGGATGATCCTAAGCAGTATCTGTATCTTTTTAAGTTTCATTCTGACCATGAGCAGTTTCCTGCTAATTCACATCACACACAACTCTTCAAACAAAGCAGCAACCTTCTGAAATCAGAAAGCTGTGATTTCATCTACACCTGTAACTAGACTGTTTAATAAAACTGTTGGCAAAGACTACATACAGCACTAAGGCAGGCAGATAAGAAAATCAAGTACTAGCAGCTTTAGGGTAATTTAAATAAGACTTATCATCATAATCATTGGCTTTTTCTCAAAACACAACTTTTTGGGTGCTCCAAGAAAGGAAGGTGGTGGTGACTCACCAGTGCCATAGAGACCCAGGGCATCAGGAAACCCATCTTTACAAAGAGCTGTAGTCTGCAGACTGGAGCAAGACTGACACCAGCTAAGATGGCACTAGCTTTGGTCCAAAAAATAGCTAAAATACATCAGGAAACAATATAAACTCAGGAAACAAGTGCCAGCTTTTACGACGATTTACCTATTGCAGAAATCCCCAAAGAACCACATGTACCAATTTCACTGAAATGCTGTCTCTCATTTGAGAAAAAGTTCTTAAAAAATGACACGTGGTAGAAAATGGCTTAATTGTGTCTTCCTGTTAAAGGACACAACTGGAAAATGCAGTTTGTATTTCCAGTGCTGGACATGAAACTGTGCACACACCACAGTATGCATTTTGAAATTATATTCTAATTAAGAAAATCAAAGTTGCACAAGTTACTTTCCCTACTGTTCATTTCCAAATCTTGCTTAAGCTTGTAATATATGCAAGCCCTGAAGGTATGTGGGAAGACGGCTACAAAGCAGCCGTAAACAGCAGTGAGCCAAACCTTCTGAAGATCTAACTTTTCAAACTACTTTTAACCTACTGTGTGTAAAATAAAGGTGTAACCTTTTTTTTTTTTTTTTTTTTTTTTTTTAAATTGTCAGACATATTTATGTCTGGGTAGGTTACACATGGTTTTACTTATCAGTGACAGATATCCAAGAAGATGTGATAATCCATGACCTAAACAGAGAACCCAAAGCAACGCCGGCCGCCAGCTGAGCGCCCTGCCTTCCGACCTCCCTGCTGATGTGAAAAAGGCTTGTGGGCCTGAAGGCTGGCCCGTTTTGTCACTTATTCTAGGAAAACACAGCAGCCCTCCCCACCTTGATCATATCTTGGCCTATCACATACCATACTTGTAGGTAAGTAGATAAATCTTACAACACATGCTAAATCTAATCATATCAGATTTGGGCTTGGTATCAAAAATGCTGCGCCCAGCTCATGCAGAGGAGTTAGCCCAAGCTTCTTCAGAAAAATGGAAATTAAGCAGTTGATTGCAGGTGAGGAAAAAAAAAAAAAAAAAAGAAAAAAAAGAGAGAGCTGGTCCAGAGACTGGTCATGCACAGCTTTGTAACTACTGACTACTGATTAACATCTTGGCCATCTTCCAGATTTTTCTGTGTCGTTCCTGCAGCATGAACCGCAGCTGACACAGCTTTCAATGGCAGTGGCAGTTTTTGCTGTAGCCGGAGCGGTTCGGTAGCCTTCATGGTTAGTTTCCAACAGGCTGGAATTCAGCAATTTTGTTTCACTGCTGTCATGTTAGCTAGTTCAAAGGACTAACAAGCCAAAGAATCAGGATTAGGGAATACTTTTGAAAAGAAAAAGATGCAACTGATCATCTTCAGACTTCGCAAGAGATCCTGTTATTTTTACTGGTGATTTCTCAGAGTCATAGTTTATAAAAGCTTTCCCTCCTCTTCCCTGTTTTTCCAGCTAAGTTCTGGGAGATGGTGAAAGCATAATGAGGATTGACCAGTACTAACCTACAAGCGAGCTGTATTTTTGTTATATTCAGTAAGAACTCTTCACTACATGTGATAAGCTGTCACATTTGCACATTAGCACCTTCCCAGAAACCCTAAGAAAACCTATTTTTCATTACTTTCAGCAGGACTTTGCAGCTCTGTACTGGGACTCCTGCGTTTTACATGAGTTGTGGTCCGATCATACGTTTATCCACATAATCTGCATACAACATCATGATACTATCTTGCAGTGGATAAAGTAAATTAAGGAAACTGCTAGAACATACTCACCTGATGCAAAAAAAAAACCCAAGAAAAAAAACCCCAAACTCTAACCAAGTGAGTAGAGCTGTGTTTGTACGTAGCAGATTTAAGATCTCTCTCTACAACTCTGGGACAAAAGTTAGATTTAAACAATTATCCTACCTAATATTGAAACTGGAGTGGATTGACTTCCCCCCCCCCAATAGGTTTCCCAGCTTTCTTTGTCCTATAGGGTAGTACCTGCCTTGCCTTTAACTGCAACCTGCATGCACGGTGTTATCGCCCACAGTCATCACCTGCTTCCTGCTCACTCACATTTCTTGGTCGTCCCATCCCCCAATTTCAAATGTTATCATAACTTCATGTGGAAATACGGGCAGGGTATATGGAGTATGTAGCAAGGTCTGTCAGCACAGATTGCAAGCAAAGCTGTTTAGAATATTACGAAACTTTTAATTGCCACCAAGTGAAAAAGTGGCCATTTGCAGCAGAATTTGTCTCGTTATTGCAAATGCAGCAGTTTGTAAGGGTAAAGGACCATATGGTGAGCAAGTGCTTGCGCCATTAGAGGGTGCTGGAGCCCGCACAATGCTGGTCTGCATCCCAGCCCACCCAGCTCAGGAGCTGCTCAGTCCCTGTAGGGACAGGAGGCAAGTCTCAGTGCTGGTAGGTACCATAATCTTGTTTTGTCACATGTAGACCCCTGCCCAAATACTGTTCGAAATATTTCCCCACAACCGTTGTCTCCATATACTCCAGAGAGACTGGAAGTCTGATCCAATGCACTTACAGTGCAGACCTGGGTAAAAAGTCACACCAAGTACCATAAACGTGACATTTTCTATTTTCTGAGTTCTTCATTTGGCACCCTAAATAACATCCTTCTAATTAGACAATCGATATATATCTTCCCATGTCTTTTAAAGGGAAAACATGAAAACAAACTTCATTCTGTACACCTACAGCAAACCTGTCTTCCCCATCCCTGCTCCTCTGCTGCAACTATCAGGTGAATCCTGAACGTTTGTCACAGCCATTTGCTGTTTGCTGCTGGACTGACCAGGTTAGCTGGCAGTAACTCAGTGTGCTAACCAGATGGGTTGGCCTTTTCCTTTTGCCTCGGCCAAGCGGCGGGGGGCAATCCCACCTGCAGCACATGCTGCTGCTCCTTTGGCGCTGCGCAAACCTCTGTCTTCAAAACGCGTGTGCGCGGGACGGTTGCAGCACAGCAGATTTCACGAGGGGAGCACAAATAAAAGAAAATGCTGCTTTTTGGTGGTTTGAATCAGCTAAGGGTCAGCGCAGCTCTCTAAAACAGCACAGAAGCAGTTCCCAAGGCAGAAGGCTTCACCAGCCAGAGCCCTGCTGCAGACAGCGAACATGCCCAGCAGGTCCAGCATCCCATGCTGGACCGGCCCACGCGACCCTGGCTGGTGGCCCTGCACACCTCAGCCCAGGTCTGTCCTCTGACGTGCAGACAGATGTGGGAACAACAGACAGAGCAGATCTCTGAACGGGAGTATGGCCTTTTTGATCCCCAGTTCTTGTGTGGATCCAGTTCTTAACGCTTATGTAGGTAGTGTAGCAGGATACACAGATTCTGGTTCCTAAAATAGCTGTGTTCTGTGATTACTTTTATAAAAAACTATGTCTTTTTCAATCGCTGTCCAGTATCTTCCTTCCCTCCCACTACTGAACTTTGAAACCAGATAAACACACTTCTAGCCAATTCATTATTTCCTTATCTTTTAAAACAACACATTGTGGAGCTTTGATTCCTCTGACCATGGTGAAGCTTCAGCAAAACTCAGTTTTCTTTTAATTTAAGTCCATACCATCTTTCAAGAATGAAATGTACACCATTATGTGATTCTTTAAAGTTTTGTTTTAAACCATAAAAATAACCATGTAGTCTTAGAGATGCACACAAGAGAATGACAGTTTTGTAATCTGTAAAACCCGATTTTGCAAATTCATTTTTTGCCATCAATTTACTTGATTTTCTTTGTACCTGGTGGACGTGATTTCAAAGCTGAACAGCAGTGCTGAGTGTAGGCAGGCAGCATATGCCATGTGTAATTTTTTAATTTCCTGGTAGCAGCAGTTCTTACAGGCACAATAGCAGGTTTGTTTATTTTTTGTTCTTCATCAGACCTTTTATTAACATTCTGTTAGATCTCTTGACTGCACCTGGTTTGTTAGTGACTTGAGTATGATGGCATCTTTGCCCTGGGCTCTTGGAGACGGTGCATATGGATGGGGAAGGCAACAGATAATATGGATGCAAATTTCAAATTACTGGTTTCATCCCTGAGGCACTTAAAGAGGACACATCTCAAAGAAATAGGAAGAACGGCATGACTGTGCTTTTAGTTCCTGCTGAAGGTATGGTCTTGAAAACACTCTTCACGGTCCTTGCATTATTTTCCTTTGCAAAATAACGGAAGGTAAGTTTATGTCAGTCAGGAGCACCTGCACTCTCACGATGAAAGCTTAGTCCAGGGGCAGCTCATCAAAAGCACTGTGTTTACCAGCCAGTGCTTGAAGAAGAGCCTGTCACTTGCACAGGATCAAGGTACCAGAAATCCAACATTTTGAAAGGTCTTTCTGATGAGGACCCATTAATGATCACTGGCACAGAATGCACACTGATTTGGACTAATCACTGCAAGGAGTGGTCTTTAATGAACTGAGAGGGAAGCATTTTCAACTTTCAAGTCAATGTTCTCTTGCCTACAGAACCACTCACATGGAAAAAGCAACTGTCTTTTTCTATTCATGTAATTTTGTCTATCTTACTGGAGGATTCCCCCCCCCCCCCTTTTTTTTTCTTTTAAATGGTTTCAGAGAGATGAAACCCCTACATATCCCACAGAACAGATCTGGTGTGACCCCAGCAGTGCACTGGTGTTCAGCCTCTGAAAGTAAACCACAAACTGAACCTTCTGAGCTGGAAAGATTTTTCAGGTTTTGCACTCCTAAGAGACTCCTCTTGAGCAGTAGCGTACGTACTTCAGCTAACTGCCTCAAATCTTCCACTGCATTCAAATACATGATAAATACCAGTGCTGTAGAAGTTTCTCAAACATACTGCTACCTCCTCCACAAGCTGCCAACAGAGGCTTTGTAAGAAAAAAACCCTTAATTTTTAGGCATTTTTTTTTTTAAAAATCAGTGCCATAATTACTGACTGGATGTATTTTCTTACTCTTTTCTCCACTGAGGCATACCCATCTCCTGAAGGATGCTCCAGCCTCATTTATATCTGATGTTTCTTCCAAACTTCAGAACCTGTGTTAGTCTGAAGACAGAATTAACTAAATTGGATTGCTAGAATGAATTCCATAATACCCTGGGAAGTCTGATATTTGTAATCAGCTATGTAACTGTTGCTAGGATACTGGAATTGTTTATTCTTTGGAAAAAAAAATCTATTAAAATATTTGCCTTTCTAAATCCAAGATATACGAAAGTTTAGTTGGTCCTATGAACAATTTTTTGGTGCTCTCATATATAAGTAATATATTAATTCTTGACTCAGAAGTATGGAAAACCCCACAGGAATCTACTAATATGTCTATCGCATATATTCCTAAAAAGAAGCATGTTATAGCTGAGGAATGTTTACTTCCATGATCTTTTTCCTCTGTTAGCCGATCTGAGCTGCATATATACAGAAGGCATTGCACACACAGAGGACAATAAACATCTATTAAGTATCTTATATATAGTTTGTACGTCCGATAGTAACAAATCATCCTCTACAGCATAAAAAATATGTAACATTGAAATATAAAGGACTCAGTGATGAAGCTTGTGCCACCTTAACTAGAACAACTGGACCAAATTTCAGTTTTTACCCTCGAGTTCTTCTTCTGTTTCCTACCTGTGGCTCCATAGAATACACTGAATAGTTCCAGTCCCTCTCCAGAGCTCAACGTCAACTACTTTTCGAAGGTTTTCTCATCATTAATTGTAATTTATCCAAGTTATAATTATTTAATCCTTTAATCTCTTTTCAAAAGTCAGTCCTGAGCTCTTCCTTACTGTTTTTCTTTTCACAATGTTCAACCACCTCAGCAGTGACAGACTCCAGCAGAGCTGGGATAGATTCAGGGAATCATTTTCTAGTACTCATCTAGAGACGTGTCTTCTCAGCTCTCTTTAACAGACTCCTTCAGTTCACTGCATTGCTCTCTACATACTATTCTAATGGATAAAATTGGTAATTTTACCATGTTTTAGAGATAACATCAATTTTCTTCATTACTATTTGGCCTTCAGTTCCAGTGTACGTTTCCTTTGCTTTCATTACCTGATAGAGACTTTGGGTTAGAGAAGCTGGAGGTACAGAGAAGTCTATGATGAGATGTAATTAAAGCAATCAGAAGAGAAGACCGTGTTATCCACATGGCTTTATTCCTAAACTTATTTTCAAGTGCCAAAAATATTGATGAAAGTCTGGTTGCACTGAAAGTGATTTCCAAAATCATGATTTTAATTCTTCACCTCTGTTTCTCCATCATTCACCACCACCCCACCACCGCCCCGTTGATAATCAGGTAGTACAGAAGATTTGGTGGGTATTGCGTAATTCAATTTGTTCTCTATTCCTAGCAGAGACTATTCCTCTCTTCTAATCTGGCACATAACCTGTTTTAGCTTTAGCCGTGAGTAACAGCAAATTCTATTCACTGGGATACAACAGAGTCCATCAGAGATGGATGTTCTGTTCGTATTGTTATGAATCTCCAATAAATCCATTTCATACAAAACTAGGACACTTTAAAATACCTACAATTGTCACTTTTAGTCTTCAATGTACAAAAAAGAAGAAAAAAAAAAAAAGATGTAGTGACTGCTGCTGGTTAAACCCACCTTTGACAGTCCACGTCTGTTTTCACTTGCCCTATACAAGATTCAGCTAGTCTAGATTCTGACGGCTAAGGATGTAATGGGGGTTGTGAATTATAGCTGATGGCCCTGAGAAAAATGCAATTTATTGTCAATTGTCCATTATAATCTGTGGGAAAAACAAAATACTTTTCTTGAAATGCCATGTGAAAAACAAGTTTTGGCCCAAAATTTTCGGAACATAATATAACCACTAGATTCGCTCTTCTCTTGTAATGCCGATGAGCCCCAAGAGTACTCATAAATATTGGCAGACTGAAGTAGGTAGTATTTTGCCAGTTTTTTCCCTGCTAAACTGTAGTTGGTGTTTTTAACATAGTGATACATAACAACGCCCTTAATTCTATTCCTTGGAACCTCGTCCTGAAATTCTGTTTCAACTCACTTAGGTCCTAGAACATATAGATCAACTAGTGATATTGCTGCCAAAAAAATATTTAATGAAATTGCTGATAGACCCCAAGAAGGGGGGGTTGGGGGGGGTGCCCTGCATTTCAAACAGCTGCATTTCAACTGTAGCAGGACGAAGAAAACTAATTTTTGTACTTCCAAGTTTTATTCACTTTTATTCCATGTATATCAACGTAGCGTTCAAGGTATCCTATTTACAGAATTCTTATAAAACCAGGTTTTGTGTCTGTACCAAGCTGTGTTCGTACCGAGATGGATGTGGCAGAAGACAGCTGAAACACACTGTAGTCCTAAGGCTTCACACAAAGCCAGGAGCCTGTTGCTTTTCTTTTAATAATTAGTTCATAGCGAGTTCATTATTATGTTGAGATCTAAAATGTCATTTCAAGTTGACTGACATTTGCCTCTATCTGGAAGTTCTCTAGATTAACACCGTTACGTTATTTCAGCAGTTGTCTTGCAAATGAAGAAATGAAATGAAAGTGGGGGTGCAACCCTCGTGTATCACCATGGCTGTGTTACCTACAGCTCCCTGCCGGCTGTTTTCCCAGCAATGCAGTTTTATTTGTCGAGCCTGTTCCTGACATTTGTGTCACTGGAGAGTCTGGTTCTATACAGTTTCTGCAAGGATAACACTGCATTTTGGAATAATTGTAGAGAACCATACACAGAGTCAGTGGTTACACTGTTAGATTGCATCAGGGATGACAGATAGATTATTAGCACATTGCGTGTAATTAAGTTTGTATGATGCTGGTAGCTACCACGGACACAGCGCGATAGCCCAGCTGAGACCCGGGCACCAAAGGCAGCCCTGCCTGGGTCCCTAACACGTTGAATCACAAGTTGTATCCGACTTCTTGTAGTTGCTGTTTTGTTCAGGACAACAGCCCACACATGGAATATTACCCCGTTGTTCAACCTTCTAGTTTCGTTGAAGTTCTTTCTCCTAACAAAACCTTTTCATCCCAAATTGAAACCATGGCTAGCGCAGCCTTCTGAACCACTAATGAGATGAGGCTGTGGGAATCCTCAAGCCCAGTAAGTTTGAATCTTAGAAGATATTTGTGTTTATGTAGTAGAAATATGAGAAAGCATATTTTGACTAATGGTGTCACCCTAGAGAGAAACATACTTGTTATAAATATGTTCCATTGCAATTGCTGGAAATCTAACAAAATTGCCATAAACAGGACTTACATCAATGTTTCTGCTTGACCTTTCTGGGAGAATAAAAGTACCTTCTGGGAATGCAAAACAAATGAATTTTTTGGAAACAAAATGAGTAACACAGCCCTTCCTCTTTATAAAATGGAGCCCCGATATAGCTGCTGCTCAGTAACAGTTCCTCAAAACGATTCATAAAAGCACCAGATGTAAAGGTGTGCACGTGTGTTTCTTAACTCCAGGCTCTGATGCAAAACTCAGAAACACTCACGCTGTGGGCATAAGAATTTGAGATTTTAGATGAATAGCATTTTCAAAATGAAAACCATATCTTTCTAGACACGGATAAGCTATGCAATCAGTTCCCCTGACATTCTTGTTTCTGCCAGTTGATGTGTTGTTGGAACTGTGAGCGCTGTTGCATACCGTTTCCTGGGGCTTCCCAACGCAGCTAGCTCTCTCCTACAGTTCCCCCTTCGGAGACAGATACCCTGTCTAGCACAGAAAACCTGCTAGAAATAGTGTGATAAAACCCACAGGTTTTGAGAACTTGGTTAACCTACAAAAATACTACCAGCACCACTAAATTGAGTATATTTAATAGGATCAGAAGGGTACCAAGACACTTAACACAAGTAATAGTTAGTGTTTCTGCCCATAATTAAATATTTATAGATAAATGTAAATGCAGAACTGAACTAGGATTAAGAAAATTGCATTTTTCCCCTCCAGACATTATTCCAAATGACCCGTTGATTTGGATTTATTATCACAATCTGAATTAAAGTATTTTATAATATCTTTTACAAATAGTTAAGAAGACTACTTAGTACAACTAAACCCCATTTTTTTTGTACATTCCTAGTAGCAGATGCAGTTATGTTTACACAAGGGATACTATTAGCCTACAAGTCAAGTGTAACAAAGCTCCCAGGAACATCCTCATCGCTCGCAGCCAGCGAGAGCTGAAGCAGTTTGATCCCTTACCCAGCTCCTCAAGTCGTTAAAGAAAGAAACATGAATCCCTCACTGCCACATCCGGTTCCCTCATATAGTTTCTTTTAAAGGGAGGAAAGAATTTAAAGCCAATCAGAATTTCTGATGCACGTATTACCCAACAATCACAACCACCACCACCCCCAACCCGCAAAACAAAACAAAACCCCCACCATGTTTGTCTTGCAGAGCCTGATAAAGCAAAGTGAGTGACTCCCCCCCAGACTCCCAAACCACCCTGAGCAGAGCTCCTCTGGCAAGGCAGGTTCTCAAACCAGCCAGGAGCCTCCCAGCAGCGGTGCAGACCCAGTGCCTTTCTAGACTGGCTCTTCTGCTGTGGCCTCTGCCAGCTGGCTCCCCGCACCACCGCAAGGCAGAGCCTGAGCTCCTTCGCTTAACCCTCTGCTACAAGCAGGCAGAGTCGAAAGGCTGACTCTCACCGTCTCGATAGGAAAATCTCATCTTTCATAAAAAGTTACGGACTGGAGAGTGCGAGTTGCACAGCAGTATTTGTACAATCACTAGCAAACACACACTGTTCAGCTTCTCAGAAGATCCAGTAGATAGAGTTATTCCTGCTCAGCCCATCCTACAGCTCTCCTCACCTTCCTCTCTCTCCACACATCCACATGTTAAAATTAGGTGGGTCTTAACAGATCTGTAACTGGGGTATACCCAAGTGTTTCCAATTTACCCTCAGTGAACTAGAATGAAAAACATTTGAAAATGAAATTCTGGGTGAAATCTTACAGCACTGCTGCAGCATATGGAGCTAATTTCAAATAGCACTTTGATAATGTCATGATCTGTTAGGAAGTGTTCACCTTATACCGAAGATATTATAAACTCAGTTGCCTCACTCAGTATATGTTCATCTTATAATCCATAAGAAAGCTATTTAGTGGATTGTGAAATACGAACTTTGGCCAGAGCTAATTTAGAAAGATCGTTACACTATGGATGGTGCAGCTTGTTTCTTCTGTGACTTTCGTATTATTCAACTGTTCACAGCTAGTAAATTCACATCTAATAAGCTGCAAAAGTTATCAGATGAAACGCAGCCCACTGTAATCCTCACACGAAATAAATAACTGATGAAAAATCAGTTCCAGCACGTGTAATAAATATTTTTGCAAACAGCATCTGATAAAGGAATTGGCTTTATTAACAACCAACTTATCCACACAATGGAGAAAATGCAAAAATCTGTTCTATCTCTGCAGGCCACAGCATTTCTCCAGTGCTTACCAGGAAAGAAAAAGGTTTAACTGGAAACGAAAGCACATATAGACCACATCTCCTGGCAGGCACAGAATGTGGCACTGGGAATGCAGGGGTAGAAATACAGTGAAGTAGAAGGGATTTGCAGGATGTGAAACACAGGCGAGAAGGCACTTGTGCTAATGAAAGCCTTGCTGTCGGGCTGCTGTGAGATGCACTGACAGCGCCGAAGAGGCCATGTTCTAAGTTCAAACTATTCATCGCTCTACATTTAGATCGAAGAAAGTAGTAAATTTGCACCCCACTTCTGGAGATAAAACAAGAGCCAGTGACTCCTACCATAAGTCCCACTAACTTCTGGTTCTCCTTAACTCGGGCAGCCAGCGGTGTCACCCGAAGGGCTGCTCCAGCAACCAGGGCAAAGGCAGATGCAAGCCCAAATTTGTGCTCGTGTCCAGCCTTCCCTCTGGCACTGGCCAGGAGGTGGGTAGGTGTGAAGCTGGCCATGCCAGGTTCATGCTCCTCACAAGATCTCCAATTTGTAGGCAGTTCTTCAGTCTCTTGACCCCATATGCCACACAGGGTGAGAGGGTCTAAAACCCCTTGGGCTCTCCCTAGAACAGGAAGTTTTCAGGCACTACAAACTGTGTTCTCAGAAGGACTGCTTCAAATCTGGAGCACTCTCACAGTGAATCTTCTTTACACTGCGCTAAAATGAAGTCTGCTGCTGAATTGGTTTTAGAAGCCTGGTTGCTGTGTAATACTTGAGACATCACCCAAGTCCTCGGTGTAACAGTAAGCCTACTGCGGTTTCCTTTCAGCAAGTTTCCAATAAACAACACCCGAGCAAACTGTAACAACCAGGAGCTTACACAATGGTTCTGGTATGATTCACCAGAAAGGATGCTCGAGAGTAGAGCTGATAAAAATCAAACTATTCAGAAGAGCAGGAAGCTCAAACAGTTGTTGGGGGCTAAAGGTGTTGCAGAAAGGCGCTACAGCAACATCCACCGTCCGTAGCAATTGCTCCAAGCATTGAGGGGTCCACCAAGCGGTTTAAGGGAAAGGCACCAGGTACACGTAGAGCCAGGGAAATGTGCTGACGCGAATGAGCACTAAACTAAATAGAAATCTCATTCCACTAAGTGCTGAGGCCTGGGAACTTCACTCCATTTTCCTCTTGCTTTCACAAACTTCTGCTATGGTTCAAGACAGATGGACTTAGAATTAAGAAAGGCTTTTCAAGATCTAACCCTCAGAAAACCAGTGTTAAGCCTTCTACTAGGCACAGCCTCGCGTACCAGAGATGGCAGGAATTTTGTGCAGTTGTAACAGGTTTGCTTCTTTCCCCTCTTTAAGCCAGTCCTTTTGCCTGCAGCAATGCTTCTCCCTGATGGGCCAGGGGTTTCTCAGGTACCACCAGGAACAGCCCCTTTCCTCTGCCTCATTCCTCCTTTACTCCAGCAGCAATTCCTCTGCCTCTGAAGTCTGTCATCTTTTCTTGCCAAAGAGAAAGGAATGACAAAAGTATTCAAAGAGAAAGAAAAACAGAGAAATCCCAAGCCTCATGTGTGCCATAAAGAAAACAATTCACATGATCTTTATTTTTGTAACCCTCGTCCTCTTCTCACCCCCATGCCTGTTGTTATCACTCAGCATGTTATTGTTATTACTTGAAATTTGTTTTTAAAAGTGCCTCTCCAGTGCTGGAGGTGCTTGAATACACATTGAAAATATACAAAACATATGTCTAACTTAGACCCTACGTTCCCTGAGGAAGGGCTGGTATCCTCTGTAGTGCACTCAGCACACTTATGGCATGAACAAATTATGAACAATAATAATAAAGAATAACTTGTGCCTATTTATCTGTTTGGTCTATGAAACTGATCTGTCAATGACCCTGAAAACTCTCAGTGACACGCACTGCGGTTGAGTTAAAACCAAGCTGCTCTTTCCATTATTTTTTTTCCGAATAGCTTGAGTCAAAATCCCAGGGTAGGTGACACGGAGCGACCCTCCTGCTTTTGATGTGAATAGGAAAGGATTTGTCTTTTTATATCAAAGCTAGCTGGGAAGAGGAGGTGGGTGGCCTTGAAAGGGAAAAGCCATGAAATTATCTCCATTGGTTTATAAGAAACAGCCATTCGATGGGACTTTGGGAGGGGGAAACCTTCTGAAAAATGTGCTCGTGTGATTCCTCTAGAGGCCAGCACATCTGAGCCAAGCACTCGTATCGAGTGAGGGGGGGGCAGGAGAAGTTCTTCCTTTAATTGAGAACACACTTGTTTGCAGAGTTCAATGTCGGGAACTCCAACATTGTTTTTAAAAGACAGAGTATTGTGTAGGTGTCGGAATTCAGAAAAGGCAAAACAAAAACGGATGGAAAAAGGCAGCTGTGATGATTTAACTCTCCGAACACCTTTAGCCGTTTCACTTCCTGTGCCCCACCAACTGGATCTTACTCTTCTCTCTTGGCTGCTGCTAAGAGCAGCAAGCCCGTCGTCTCTGCCCCTGTCCTGCTTGCCTCTCCAGCGTGCTCTTCCTCCAGCAGCCTCCTCCTGCCTGCTCCCAGATTGCTGCATTTTGTCCTTCTTCCCTCCTGCCTCCTGCTGCCACTTCCCTGGCTGCCACCACCAAGCCAAAGCAGAGGTGCCAGCCTGATGTGCCTGTGCCCCTGGTGCTGGTCCTGCCTTGAGAGAGGAGGCAGGGACTGGTGGCAGTGGATGGGCTTGTGGCAGAGCCAACAGCCAGAAGAAGAGATAGGTTCTGGCGGGTGACATTCAGTGTCAACAGTGGCACGATACCTTAGCAGGCAGGGGCCAGCCTTCCCCCGAGAGCAATATTTGGCACCGCAAGATGCTTAAAATTTATGTAGTTCTGATGGGTTAACTTCGGAATTAGCTACACTTCACACAGTCCAACCTAAATGGTATCCTCCTGCTGCACAAAGCCTATAGCCTGGAGCCTACATCTCGGACATTCTGCCTTGGGGATCTTCTGAACACAGAAGTAGAAGGGCATACTTCCATTGACTGTCCCATCTGCCAGTTCTAATAGAATACAAAACCAAACCAGACATCACTAAAACCCCAAAATTCCTTTACAAATCCTGATCATTTTTCATCACTAGGGGAAAGCTTCTGTATATTAGTGGGAGTCCTGTCAAAATACAGACAATCTGCAGAAAGAGATAGGAGGTAATTACCATTCTCACGTGTTTCAGAATTCAATTGCTGCTGGTCTGATGCAACGACAGTTTTGTATTCCTGCTTTGAGATTGACAAAATGATTGAGAAGACAAGGTAGTTTGCCTAACTCGAATCAGGCTCAATTTACCTGCCTTATCTGCTAGATGATGCCTTGGTCCTTCTAAATGCATTGCAAAACTGGAACAGAGCAAAAACATTGCAAGGTACAGTCTTTTTCTCAAAGGCTATAATATTCCTAGTCCTATTCAATAAATTAATTGACCTATGTCAAGGTGATGAACTAGGATTCATTTTAACAAATACTTGTTATTGAAAGCCACTTATAATGCCAAGGTAGGGCAGTTACAATGGCTAGCTATGGTTGAAGCAACTGAAATAGTGTAACAACCACCATATAATTCTGATAAAAATATTCTCTATAAAATTTATTTTTCTAAAATATGTAATTTTGCCTGTTCAATAGTTACTTTCTCTTTACACAAAGAAAGCCATCTTCCATCATAGCTGAGCTGGCAGAAGAACAATGATATAGTACTTCTGACTTAAAAAAGATCAGGAGAGGCAAGGAGGTACCAATGTGGTAAAGGAGTGAGAATAAAAGACACAAGGAAGAAAGCCAGATTCTAAGATTCAGGCTGATGTGATGCATTCTTCTGCGTGAGTCTTTTTATCTCATCCTTTATATCTTGGCTGCCTTTACACTAACAAATGTGGCTCCTCCTTCCCATCATCATATAGTTTAAATTGATGTACTGCTTCTATTTTATCAGAGGAATTTTGCCAGGAGAGAGGAAACAGGAAGGAGAACATTCTGAATTTGAAGATAATTAGCACAGTTTTACATAATAAATTAAATGACTAAAGCTTTTGAAAGCCTTAGTTAAAAGGTGACCGACCCAGCAGAACACTAAGTGCTCAGTGGCAGACAGTTTTGCTTACAATAATACTGAGGGACAAGAACGTGTAAATCTCTCTGTGTTTTAATCACACTACTTAAATCACAACAGGTAACCGGAGTTGTATCACGAACGGATACCTCTGGCATAAACACAGTTTCTTATATAGTGCATATACTTCTTGCCAACTCAAGACAGGCAGGATATATTGCCACTGATAACTGCTTTCATTTAATTGTTGTAAGAATACTAACGTGAATCTTACAATTCACGGGAAGAATTTTTTAATTTTATCTTAAAAGTTGATGTGCAGGAAGGGGAAATACTGTGGTAGTCCAAAGAGATACGTTACAACTTGCTCTCACCTAATGTCATTGTGATATTTAGAAATAAAAAGCAGTATCACAGGTTTCTAACATAAATACTAATTGTTACAGAAATCTAAATAGTGAGGATGAAGGGTTGGATTATTTACTTAAATGTAGCTTCTGGTATTAACCTGCGGTTGGTTTGGTTTGGAATCAGATCAGTTTTTCAAACTGAAAAACCTCTACATTTCAGTCCAAAAGTCGACGTGTTTGCCCATCTCTTGCAACCAGTAATTTATTTTTTATCAGTTTAAGGGCTGGAGTGGAAGCAAGTTCAATGATTTTCTTAGATTTAATTGAAAAGCAGGGAACATCTCACAATGTTTTTGTAAGCAGCTCAGTAATATTTAGCAGAACTTCCAGTTTCAAACAATGCATTAAAATAATGGAAAAAAATAGGAAGGAATTGCATTTATGAGTAGTCTGATTGCAAATGCTATTGTTATGCTTAGGTATAACAATCAGATATAAGTATTGCTCCTATTAACATTGAATAAAAGATTATCAGTATAACCAGGCTGTGGAGGGATAGGTTGAAATTAAAAACTTAATCCAGACTTGTGGTATTTCAGTTCTGAATTTTCCATCCCCTTAGGGGTGAGGCTGAAGGATATGGAATCTGGATCTAGTTCCTAATTTTGTGGCTTGGTCTCTTTTCCAGTTCCCGCAGAAACATGTTCATCAAGATCTCCTGACATTTCTCTGCATTTTTTTATGTCTTTCAATGATAATTTGAAGCAAGCCCTGCCCTTTTCCCCATAACATTCTGCTTTTTACATGACTGCAGCATGTAAACACTAAAAAATGCAAGCATAGCAACTCTTGTGAAATAACATAGAAACAAATGTTAACAGAACAACCTTTTCCACATTTTTATAGGAGTTCCACAGATCTGGGATTGCACACGCAAACCGAAGCAGAGTTACATCTAAACCAGAGCATTCCTGTCCTGGGTGAACAGACAGATGGTGACTCTATGGACTAAGACGAAGGAAGATGAGATTTCAGTCCTGGCCCGCTAATGAATCATTTTGCAGCAGTGGGGCTGTGTGTAATACTAAGTATTATGATTATAGGAGCCAGTGCCTTGGGAATGTAGGTAAAAGCTTCATAGAAGTGGGTAGTTTGACTCTTTTAAAAGATCACCAGCGCTTTAAAAGTTGTTCCAATAAATGGAAGATACAGACTAAAAAATAGGCTGACTTCCAAAAGATGAAATCAAAGCCCTGATACCTTTTATCATTGCTTCATCATAGCTAATAAAATTTCCATAATTATCTGAGGACACTGAAGCCTTTTATCTGTGCTGAGTGACACAGCATTGTGTGTCTTGAGTTAGTAAGGTAAATACAATACATGTCTGTGACAGCATCTCAAGAAACAAAAATAAACAGAGATCCAATTACAGATGAATACTAGCATAATCCTGAAATTGTTATTTCCCCCTCCATGCTATGCACCTTCCCAACCTCCAAAATGACTATTGACCTGCTTGCTTTTTTGTGTGCTTTAATAGCTGGCTACTTTAGCCTGAGCTTCTGCAGAAAGTGGCCCCTAAAATACCTTTTTCTGTTTAATCACTGGAAATAGCCTCATCATTTAATCAAATGCCTCTGCTTTAATCAGTGATCTCCTTCCACTCTAGGCTTACAGAGAACAGAGAGCATTCTTCTGTAACAAGCCTCTGCTCCTGAAAAATGAGGGATTGTGTAGACGCTGCAGGCTGAAATTCTCCCGATGTGCCCCAAGGGATGCCAAGTGGAGCTTGGAGAAGTACAAAGGGAACCTGTTCTTGCTGCTTTGCAACTGCGGCCCTACTTAAATTGCCCTGGGGGTCTCACGTTTCATTCTCCTAAGGTTACTGTCTCAGGCTTTTCTGTGGAAAACATTAAGGACGTAGGCCTTGCTTTAAACCAGCCTCCCTGGGAATAAGGTTGGGCTCATAATCTTATGGTAACTAACAGCTCACATGTTTGGGATTGTCTGTTTTTCATGTGTGAATCAACCAGCCAGATACTTAGAAAGAGCTCCTGATTTAATCCGTGGATACGCACACACAAACACACATGCACACGTACATGTGGAATGGAAAGGAGGTAAAAGCAAATAAAACCAGCACTTCATACTTCACAAATGCTTGTCACCTGAAAACTTGACATTCTTTTTAGACATTCGATTAAAATTCTCTCTACGATCTTAGAAGGCACAAGCAGTAATAGGTGTTATGCAGGAGGATTACTTGATCTACTGTTGAAATGCTGCCACTTCACAGTGGAACGGAGCATCTGTTTTGCACATTATAATAGTTTGGGACATGAAATGAAGGTTCTTATAACCACCTGAAGCTGTAAAGGAAAATGTAGGTAAAAGGAATTTTAATTAGCTGAATCACTACAGCAAAAGCCCTGGGAATGCCAATGAGCCAAGCAGGTAAGGTTCTACTGCTGAAGTCTCGACTCTTCTGACAAGCCCCAAAACGATTTCATCTTGCCTCTAAAGGACGTTCTTGCTTGCCTCGGCTTAAATTAAGAACAACTACTACTGAAGCCATAGAATCATGCCAGATTTGAGTGGGGGCAAATCACAGCAGCACTCAGCCTGGCCCTGGCAGTGGGCTGCAGCCATCAGTCACCACCTGGCCGCGGCTGAGGGTGCCATGGCTGCACCGCACATGGCCAAACCAGAAAGGTGATTCTCCCGGACAGAGTCCAACCAGACAGATGATTCCTGCCCAGGGGAGCAGCAGTAATTTCAGACTACGTCTACACCGAGAGGTGCAGAGGGATGAGAGCCCCTCTGCCCGCTGCCCAGGCCAGCTCTGGGGAAGCCACCGCAGCCTCCGGCCCCGAGCAGGCGCATGGCACGGTGCCGCGTTACCGTCATCAGGCCCGAGGTGGGCTCTTGTCTCACCAGCTCATAGCCTGGAGTGGAGAGAAGAGCTTGTCTCTGCACATACCAGTGCAGACCCAGCTCCAGCGCTGGGGCCCCTGCTTGTCGACAGTGGTTAAGAACTGAAAAGGAAGGGTACTCTTTACTGAATTACATTAATTTACATTAATTGTAGCACTGAAGGAAGAATGACTGAATGAAGCAGGAAGCCTTTTCTATTCTGTCTGTCTCTCTTTTTTTTTTTTTTTTTAAAGTGTTTAAGAAAGAGAAAAAAAAGAGAAAACTGGTTTTCAAGGGTAGGTAAAGTGCAGATGAACTCTTGTCTTCCCTTTCCTCCCTCCTCCACTTTTGACAGACCTAATCTTTCTCCCCTTGAACATAATGATCCCATAACGGATCCCGTAACTCCAATTGGAAAAGGCTGTTGTTTCCAGCATGTGAGAAGATGAAGAAAAAATTACACCGCAGCCTGCTCTGTCACAGTGCAAAGACAATAAATTGTGGATGGGGTGATCCGAGACATTTAATACCGTTTCCAACAAATTCAACTAGATCCCTGGGTTCTCATTGGCACTAGCAATGTGGAATAGCCAAATAAACAGAATATTGCCAACACGTCCTCTCACCCAACAGATGTGCGGTTCTTGTTCTTATTGCCAGCAAAGATACAATATAATACATGTGCGGAAGATGACTACAATTTAATTTACACCAGTTGTAGTATAGAAATATAAGCCACCACACAGAGCTGAAATCACGGGGACGGTGCCATCTGTATGTAATTGTTAGGGTTACGTTTTCCATTACATTTTCTTCTGGAGGAAGGGGAGGATATACAACTGGGTAGCAATCATAACAATCAGGCCTTACAAAATATCAGTCAGAAATCACACTTTCCTTCGCTAAAGGGTGATTTGCATTTCACTCTGACACAGAGGAACGGCCTATTTCTAAACAATGTCACAGAAAATTATATGGAATTAAATTTTTGTTCCAAATATTGTAAAGCAATAGGCCAAACAGATGGACAGGTATGGCATTACTTCATCTGTGGCATGCTAAGCTTGGCTAAGGGCCTACAGAGCACAAATGTTTCAGCAGTCCTTAGGGGTTAACAGGCATTACATTCAGCGAGGCCCAGAAATTAAAAGATCTAGCAATCTTTTTGTTTTAACCCTGGAAGAGGCTGCTAGGCTGGGAAAATAGTTAGCTAGGCTAATCAGCTTGTCATTTTTAAAGGAAAACTTCAGGAAATTTAATTGCAACCACTTAAAACCAACCCAAAATACGCTGAGCCTGAATTTATTTGTTCTGTTGCATAAATTTTCTTGGAAAGAAAATACTTAATAAGACCCTGAATACTCCTTATAGATCTATGAATATTACATAAAGAGTCTGCCAAGTTTTTATTCTGTTTGCATCTTCCTAAAGAATTCGCTAGTAGTTTACAACCAGAAACTGAGGATGCAGTTCCACTAATATTTTATGTAGCAGCAAAGCCACTTAAAAATGCTCCTGGGTGCCCTTCGCACCATCCTCCCCTGCCCACCCTGTGTGTGCCCCCGTTCTGCGGTTCGCCTCCAGCTGACATAACTGGCTGCAGGACTGATCCTTAAGCTCAAGCAGTGACCTGAGGGGATGGAGAAACCTGGCACTAAATTGGCTGTTTGAGTGGAGATTATGCGTGTAGAATGGTACTCTGAAGCACCAAGTTCCCTGAGTCTCTGGTAAAGACTGACCTGGAACAGAGAATTTTCCTTCCAGAATCCCTGATGGCATCAGCTCCTGCAAGGCAGTCCTACACACAACTGTGTAGCAGAAGAGAAAACGAATTTTTATTTAAAATACACTTTTGCTGTGTATATTTACCTAACAGTTGTGAATTATGCCAATGGAGCCCCTAATTTTCCAGTTCCCTCTAAAGTTTGCCCATGTTTTGTAAGGACAATTCTTTTCCTGCGAGCACTTTTCCGTAAAACCTCAGATTTGCATATATTATTTGCATTTGTAGCCAGAAAAGGGGAAAAAGGGATAACTACCCAACGGCACAAACTGTGCACTACAAAATGTCTGTGCTGTTTCACATAAAAACTCTTAGACAGGCCAAAACAGGGATTAATTTCTTTGAAACTCTGACCTCTGGCAAAACCCTATAGCTCTGGAAATACAAATGCTCCAGGAGAGAAAAGTTCTGTGGAGCATTCACACCTCCAGAACAACAATATACCTGTCGGCGTACGGCCGTTTTCTGACATTTTTCAAGATAAGCATTGCAGCCAGCATGCTCCTTTAGTTAGAAACGTCTACATTAAACCGTTTTACAAATGTCTGCCCATCCATCATTCTTCGGAACAAAATCTCTGGCAAAACTGCTGCAAACCAAGACTTTGATGGATAGGGACTGGATGCCCTTCCAGTGAAATCCAAGAACTTTACCTTAATTTTTTTAGTGGTTAAAAAGTGGCTTTTAAGCAAGTGATGCCTGTGAGACAGTACAGCAAAATAATTTTTGTTATGTTTAGCTTAAAAATTCTTACAAACCCTTCTAGACCTGAATATACATGCCAAAAAATTTCAGGCAGGCAGAACGTAAGGGTTAAGATTCTGTCCCCTCAATGTTAAAGTGTTAAATGTTTCCAGAGAGCCTGGAACTACAAGTGGGCAGTGCACGCTTCAAGCTAACTGGCAAAGAAGTGTTGCTTTAGGCTTAGAAACACTGTCTTTTCACTTCTGGGACCTGGGTTTGTTCCAGTTTAATCCAACTACAAATTGTTGTCTTGAAAAGCCTGCAGCTTCTTTTAAATGCTTCCCTCCTCCTTGTAGTATATAATTACCCAGCAGTTAACATTCTTGTTTACCAGTGGTGATTTCTGAGTGGTGTCAGTACATGTGTGTTTATGTAAGAGATGGAGTCTTTATTAAAAGCTACAAGAACTGACCCAATGCTCTTGGGAAGGATAAGACAAATTGGTGTGGAAAACTGAAAGATCTTAATGATCCAATGGGGAGTTGAGTATTAAGACACAGAACAAAAATATCTAATTTGGTTTTGCTTCATTTCTTTGAAAGACCTACCACAGAGTTGTTTCCCCTACCTGATGTAAATAATTGCTTCTGCAATGTGCAGTCATTCAGAGGCTGTTGTGCTAGAATAGTTGCAGGATGATAAAGTACTTTGGAGGTAAGTTTATATATAGAGAAATTAGACTTATGCTGCCAGAATAATGACTCAGCCTAATGTGCTAGTTTATAGGCTGCCCTGGTCTTCAAAATCATGGTTCAAGTCTTGGCAACAAGGACCAGGTGAACAGTGTGTTCTTCACACAGAGCACCAAGGTCCTGAGTGCTGACTGGCACGCGTGCTCGGCGAGGGGTGCTACTGCACGATGACATGGGCTCAGCGCCTTCAGCAGCAAAACCCATCTGCTGAGTCTGTGCTGCACTCAGCAGCAGCAAAGATCCTTCAGAAATAATTACAGACCCAAAGGAGAGGCAGTATTTCTAGGAGTGTTATGCTCTAGTCTGTAAGAGGACCCGAGAGTGCACGGGACCATTGCTGGATGGGACGCGGTATAGAACAAGGCTGTCTCTAACACGTAGCAAGCAAGATTACAAGGAGTGGGCCAGCAGCATGAGTTACAGCTCAAGCAGGTGAAGGAGAACGTGATGAGGGTGCTGGTGGGAATCGAGAGGAACTGACAGGCAGATGATTTGCTTCAGGAGCACAGTGGGAAGCGTGGTCATAACCTCTTGCTGTGACGCGGTGAAATGTTAGCTCAGGATGGCACAAGACCAGGCGCTGCAGCACAGAAAGCAGGTCTGTTGGTGCTTGTGCCACACTCACAAACCTGTTTCCTTAGTGTGAGTGCTGGTTCATAGATTTTCTGTTGTCTAAGACAATAAAATGTACCCTCTGCCCACACCTCAGCATCTACTGCATGTGACTTTATATCTGATGCATATTTAAACTCCTGATAATACAATGTATTTTTTTCAAATAACAAATGGGAGGCTCTTGAAACCATTTTAGGAGCGCGGCAATCAATTGCTTTCTGTAACAGTTCCTATATTGTGGTTTTTTCTTTTCTGTAGAATCTCAGCACATGAGACCCCAGAGCTCTTGTCGTGACTGAGAAAAGAGGGAATAAATCCAGTAACATGTAACTGAAGACAGTACACATAGCACGTGAAATTAGTGCCCAAATTGCTCTCCAGTGTCCGCTAACGGTCCAGGTACATGGGAAAGCACTGTGATGCTTAGACCCATCTGCAGCCATTGGCATCTCTCTGGCCTCAATCTATTTCTTTTCTTTTTTTCTTTTCTTTTCTTTAATTGCCTTCTTCCTAAAGGCCTAGGAACCCCTCTCCAGTGCTGCTCTGCCCCTACTTCTCCTCGAAAAGAAAATAATGAATTGGACTCCAGTGAACCGAAGAAATACTTTCCTTGGAAACTCAGTGAGTAATTTATAATTTCTCTAAGGTATGCATTCATGTTCACGCTATTTTTCCTATTGCCCCACCCCTTTCTCCACACCTATCAGCTATGCATACGCTTTCTAGTACCAGATATTTAAACTCATCTGAGCAAACTTCCATGAGCTGTAGAAAGGCAGCAGAGGTACAGTGATTGCTCCAACTAGTCTCCTTCAGCTGGAAGATCACATGTCAAATAAGCAGGTGCTAAACCTCCACTCTGATGGCGGTTAATGCCCACACCAAGAACAGATGAGCTATTTTACAATCTTAGTGCATATTATCAGTAATAACATTTATTTTAAATCTACGGTATTCCAGAAAAAAACCCAAAACCCTCACATCACTTTAACGTGCATGAAAAAATAAAACCATATCAAATGAAGAGAAAATTTTAGAGCCCGCTTCAACATCCTTTGGTCACATTAGATAAGGCTTATTTGCAAGAATAATCTATGTGTTTAAGTGGTCAACTTGTAAAGCCTTTTAAAAACTTTGAATCTCTGCAAAAGTTTTTGGGGTTGCTACAGATTTTGAATTGAATTAATCTGTGCGTTATGCCACACCAAAGCATGGATTTACAAGTCCATAAGAATTCCTTTGTCCCTTATTATTTCTACTTGTCTTAAAGCACTATCAAAGCTGAGTTCTAGATAATGATAAAATGTTTATCTCAATTTTGGTTTGGGATTTGAGCCATAAGAGTACTTGTTTTCAGCCACAGAGGTATAAAGAAGGTTCTGAAGAAAATACTTTGCTGAATTCATAAGCTGAGATAATGTAATGGGCTTACAAATTTTGTGCTGCAATTTAAAGCTTAGAAGAATTTAGCCGTGAGGCATTCACTGAAATGTTAACAACAATAACTTAGAATAAATTATATTAACAATGAAAAAGACCTGCATTTCTACAAATTTGAATGCAGGTTCGCATAGGAAGACATTACCAAGCCAGGGAGTAGCAAACAAAAAATCTGAAACAGAAGAAAAAAGTTCTATATCTGCAGCAATATTTGGCCGGTAGAATTTGGCACTTTGGAGTCAACATGCTTTTCTAGTTAACAGTGCAAGCTATACTGTTCGTACCAGAGAAGCATGAATCTTCTGGATGCAGCTGGAGGGAGTGAGAATCTCTTGCACAGCCATGTGGGTTTTCAAGTCTGCCTTGAAAAAACCCTTTTTCCTGGAGCTTCAATCATCTCCCCTCTCCCCCCGCCCCTTATCCCAGTTGTTGTCACTGAGGACACTGAGCCATGCACAGGGTGGCAGTGCCTTTCAGACACTCCTGTTGCAAAAGCACAGGCTCCTGTTACCACAACTGATGCAGAAACACTGTTGGTAGCATAGCGCCTTTCTCACCCAGATTTCAGCAGCTCCTGCCATCTTTCAGAGGGCAGTATCAGATACATCCACGAAAACATCCCACATTCCAATTCTTAAGTACCCCAGAACCCTGTTTTTGTTTTCTAAGCTTAAGTACACTAAAGGTTGTGAAGAGCTTTTTCAGCTGTGGGTGGAAGATGCAATTGAAGGTGAAATAATTATATTTTTCAACTGTGGGGTGCAGGTGACTCCAATTACAAAGCAGAAAATTCAGTTACGATTCAGTCATTATGAAACTCTATTGCAAATGCAGATGAGAGCGCTCACCAGCACCGTGGTGAAAGCACCCCAAGATACGAACTGGGGAACTGCTCCAATCATACAAAGGAAAAACCTAACAAGAATTTAATAAAATAACATAATCTCAGCAGCAAAATGACTGAGGTGTTTCATAGGTGAATGTAATGCTAAAACCACCCTTCCACAGCCTCAAGAAAAACTGTGCACTACAGCAATGATGAGAACTTGATGCAGTGTATTTTCCAAAGCTCAAAGAGCCAAGAATAATATAACATCACCAAGCAGACTTCAAAGCTCGGTTCCTCCACTCTCTCTTTGCTCCTGTGCATCCCTCTGATGCCAAAGCACACACGGATCGGAGGGCTCTGCTCAGCAGCTGCTCAGGATGTTTGACAGATTTCCCAAACTCTTACAGCACTTGTAAAAGAAGTTTCCAATAGAGGCAGCACTCTCACTGTAGCATTTTCAAGAACCAAAGATAAAAACAAAAAAGGGGCTTGTTTATTGACTGACTGACAGAATTTGCACTTATTTCCTGGAAATATGCATCACAGCAATTGTGCAGGGTATTTTCCTGTGAGACTGCAGGTATTTACAGAAGTACATGAAAGACTTATTGCTCTAGCAGGGAGGAAAGTAATTTTGGGCCCCATCTACAGATAATGACAACAAAGACTTGATAATTCAGCTCATTAATTATCTTACTTTATAAACTACCACAAGTTGCCAAAATTGAAAGCATCCCATTTTAGAGCTACTGTATCTTCAAATTCGTACTGCATCTACAAAGACTTTTTAAGAAGCAAGAACGCTTGATATCAGACTGTATAAGCAGCATATTGGCAGACTAAAGATTTACAAACAAAACTGAAACACAAAACATTCAGGAGTGTTAGCCAAAATCCTCACAACTACTGTGCTAGTCACTTAAGTAACAATTTTTTCTGAGGTTTAATGGTGCACTTCTGCTCTTGTACGGTGTGGGATATGGAGGACAGGACACAGGGTGGAAGTGACCCTGCAGAACATGCTGCAGAGCTCCGGGCTGCTGCCCTGGCAGTGGTGGTGGCCAGGATTGCAGAGTGAGATCACCAGTGGCAGCTCTGCAGACACACAAGTACACAGGTTTTAATTTGCAGCTTTTTAATGAAGCCTGAAACCTAAAGCAGATCTGAGTCAAGATCATAAATTTTCATCTGGGTTGTTGTTATTATTATTTATAATTTATTGAGTTTTAGAAGTGTGTCTGAAACTGTACGGAGAAGAAAAGTGATAGGACCCCTGACTTAGAAAATACATCGCGAGCACTACTGGAGCCAGCTGGCTGTTTTGCTAGCTCCTGTGGCTGCCTGGTGAACTCGGGCCGGATTCACAACTGGTAGCAAATCTCAAAACCAGGTGACTGCCGTACAGTTTGGATGAACAAAACATGCACCCTCATCATCCCCAACACCCACCCCAAATATCCCATTTCACTGCCCACTCAAATAATTGGATGGGAAGTGGTTTCCATTAGTCTCGAGCTAATTTTTTTTCCAGTTTAATAAAAAGTAGCATCAAAAACTCATTCTCACCCGCAAATGCCACACATAGCCAGCAGCATGATCTGGCAAGGATACTGGAGATTAGCTGTGCTCCTTACAAGGCAGCATTTCCAAATATTCCATTAAGGCCATTAAGGTCAGATCAGTCCCTATGTTCCCTGACAACAAAACTGGGTCAAGAAAGACTGAACTTGGCTATTGTCTTGCTTGTTGTTGGTTTTTTTTGCCCATTTTCATAGGGGTTTATAACTGGGCCATAATCTTGTCAGCTCTGGGTTGCACATGAAAGACTGAAGGCAGAAAGCACATTTGCTAAACAGAAGTTCACCAAATTTTTTTTTTCTTTTAATATTAAAGCCACTGATAAAAAAGTGAAATGCTAGAAATAATAGAAGCCATACGAGCTGAGGGAAAAAACAGGGTACTTGAAAGAACCCTGATGTTCTACACCCCAGAGTTTTCCTATCAGCTCTGCCACTGGCGTACTTTATCCATCAGTTTCCCTCAACTGTAAAACAGAGAAAGTGGTACTCATGCTGTGAAACTGTTCTGTATTTAATAGGTTACTGTTTGTAAAATGCTTTTAACATGTAAGCCATGTACATACACCACTGGGGCGGTTTCAGTTTTAAATAGACAATAACTAACATTAGTTTAATGTGTTACAATTTATATTGGCATTTCAGAAAGAACAAACCACTAAAGGCATCAAGCGTTGGAAAATAACTAAAAGCTTATAGCGTGAACCAGTGTTATTAGGAATAAGCATCTTCTGGCCTCTGCTACACTGTTAAAATACTTTTTTTTTTTTTTGAGAAAAGTTTTATCAAGCACAAGACAACATATTTGTGTGGCTAAAATACATACAGATCCTTCGGCTTGCTCAGAAAAATGACCATCCATGTCCTGTTTGCAGCTACTGCTTCTGAAAGACCTTTGAAGGACCTGCTCGAGTGCTAAAATATTTTCCATTCACATCCAGAGGGCAATAGAAGATCAGCTCCAGACAAGCTGCTTTTGAACTTTAGAACATGCCTTCAAAAAACGCTGCAGCTGTGATCATCCTTTCCTACGACTGGGACCACAAGACTGCAACACTAGGATGTCCTCACACAGTGACCCTGTTCTTTCCATGCTATCTGCAACCTCCTCCTCTTACCCTCCAAACCTCACAACCACCACAACCTTGCTCTCGGTGTAACAAATAACTCCAAGAGATCCCAGGGCTCTTCTAACAGTTGTCCTTTATGATTTTTCTTTTTCTTTAGGCACTTGGGAGTAGATAACTTGCAGCTTTCTGTTACTTAAACACCCCATGGGTCTTCAGCTTCTCTATTTTTTAAAACTAACTTCTTCTGCAGTGTGTTTTTGATCAGATTCCTTCAACAACTACACATTAGTGCTTTGTGTTTAGATAAATAACAATTTCACTTCAAACAGAAAATTCAATCAGATTCAAACCCTGTATACTTGAGACACAACTTGCCCTAAAATTAATTATCTACACATGTCCAGCTGGAATTTTACTTTTTTCACACAGTACGTTCAAACATAATAGACACTATAACAATTATTTACACCACAGACTGGAATGGCTTGGGTAGAACAATGAGAATCTTTTTAAAAACATGTTTTTAAAGATAAAGCCAACTAGCTTTTCGGCTTCAAATTTAGGTTTTGCAATAAAAGACATTCTACAAAACATTATACCACTGGAAATGCTTTAAAGAAATAAATTGAATTTAGAAAGTTCATAGTTATTTTTGTGAAGGGAAATGTGGTGGGGAGTTTGGATTTGAGATCGCACGACATCATAAGTCTTGGAATACTTGGAATTCTTGAAAGACAGTGGAATTTCCAGAGGACTAAAAGAAAGCTGATGGTGTGCCAGTTTTCTAAAAAGGGTAAGTTGGACAGCCTGGCCAAACGCAGCCCGGTCAGCCTCACTCATAGGCAGGAAAGTATAGTGATAATAGCAAACACAGTGATTCAACCCATGCAAATCAGTTAAAGAGCATTTATACTTAATCCAAATCAATACAGGTTTAAAAAAACCTCTTTTTGGCTGAAGTTCAGCAAGAGCTGTTTGTTGAGAAGCCAGAAAGGCACAAAAGCAACATGGTCGATATTAAAAAGATTTTAAATTATCTAAATGACAGTTGTCTGCATTTGAAAGGGGGGGGGTCAGAAATATACTTGCCTACTGATAATCACAAAGTGATTTTGAGATTACATTGAAGTATTTTATTGGTGGCTGGGAAGAAGCATAAAGTCAATATTGACCAAGGATGACTGTAAAAAACATTGTGGGAGCAGGAAGCTGGAAGAGCTCGGTCACTGATAAAGTGTGATCTGCACTATGCGGTAAGCTGGCCCACAGTACCAACTTCAGTACAGCTAAATATAATGTCGTATGTTTAGCCTGCGGCCTTGCTGCAGGGGCTTTCCATCTGCTCAGCGTGACTCCATCCTTTTCAAGGAGCACAGTGGGTAAGCAGTTAAATGAGAACTCCCAAATGCAACAGCACAACCAAATGTGCAATATCCAATATGGGAAGTGTGGTTACATCATCTCTGGGTATGGTACCGGTGCAGCCACTACCCCAGCACTGTTACAGAGTTGGTATTGACAAGTTCTGACCTGGTCTTACTCAGTCTGGTTCAGGATTAATAACTAAATACATTCTGGGTAAAGGTGTCTAGGAGCTACATTGGGTAAACTTACTAAGGAGAGGATTCTGTGCTAATTTTCTAAGTACCTAAAAGAAGAGAAGTCTAAGAAGAAAAACATTTCAGTCTAGAGACAAGAATGCTTTCAAGTCTAGTGGGTAAAAGGTACGCAAATACAAAGTAGGAGTTAGGGAGCAAATTTAAACACTCTGGTTACCAACTGTTGGAATAAGTGAAGACAGACTGTGATGAATCAGTGGAAATTGTAAGATCAGGATTCTTCTAGTTCAACAGGGATTAATCCCTGTGATCCATAACTGTTCTACATGATCACAGTAGCCTGCTTTTGACTACAATCTTTATGATCTATAAATCACTGGAATGTATCACCTTCCCAAAACTAACAAATGGGTGAAATGCACAATCTAGCTAAGTCAGAGAAGCAGGGTAAACAGAGCACAGGCATCAAGGTTGGCACAGTTATATTGTATTTATTAATACGCAGTCTGGTTTGCACCTCCTTGTGTCTACATGGCACTGTTCTGTGCCATTCAGCACCATCTCCTATAGGAGGATCAAAGCAAACCGAGTCAGAACAGGTTTTGTTGTTAACATTTGAGCAAAATATAATTCAGTATTACCTTCAAGAGAAAATGACATTTCATGATTTAAATGTTCAGATGTTAATAATACAGAACTTTTTTATTACTAACACATGCAAAGAAAATATTGCAATGTGAAGTTTATGTGAATATCACATGCTTTTATAAACAGTGATAGAAGTTTGTATTTGTATTCATTCTTGTCTGTAGAACAAATCTTCTATGACCTTTCTGGGATGCAGACCATTTTAGAATAATTTTTTAAAAGTTCATAGTTGAACATGGACTTTATAAATTTTTATGAAAGATCAAAAGAGAAGAGGAAAACAGCCAGCATCAAACAGGCACACACATAATAACAAGGATAAAACTTTTGTGACCAATACTAACCCAAGGGCTTGGATGTTGAACTCTTAGTCTGAGTGCCCAGAAAGGATGGAGTGAGGACCTGAACTTGGAATTTCCTGGCTGTCGTCAATTCTGTCACAACCGTAACATGTTTCAACATGTTTTCAGCTTTTAAATTTTTTTCACCTCCTCTTTAATATAGTCTAAACTAGACATAAAATGGAAAAAATGTACTATTTCCACTGAGCACTGATGCCTTTGACATCTGCTTCCAAGTGCTATTCATCACCACGCAGTGTAACAATCTGAGAGCAAGTACAATGTACCTTTTGGAAAAAGTGAGTCTCTGGGATTGCTCCTCATAACAAAGCCTGCCCTTTCCCCTAGTAATTAAAGCTCTATGTATGTCCCTAAAGGAAAAGTACAACAGCCCACCTACATGTCCTAGCAAGCAGTAGCATTTGCATTGTTTCTTTTTAGGGTCAAACAGCCCACCTCACAGATGGCAAAAGGGATGTCCCATACTCCCTTTTTTCATGCATAGTTTCCATATTTATTTTTTTTTTTATTCTACTCGCACCCCACAGTGGCATAATTTTATGCTTATGACAAATATTAAGTACAGAGCAAGGAAAGCACCAAACAGAATTTCTGCAAGGACAAAGGTCCTGATGAGCTTCTATATCATGGAGTGAGCTAAACCAGATGGCTTTGGGAAACCACTTTGTATTTCTGCAACAGGCAGCACCGAGGTTGTAAATACTGCAGAAGACAGAATGCAAATTCAACATCAACATGTTGGAAAGACGATCCAAAATCAATGCATGAGATTCAGCAAAGGTAAGTTGACAGTAATGCCTGCAGGAGGGAATAAATTAGTGCGTATTCCTGCAAAGTGTATTGGGTTGCTAGTGATTGTAAAAGTTATCATGATTCAAAGGCATGATTGCAAACAATGCACCCCAGAGTGGGGTTGGCTTCGGCAGTGTCACACGCATGACATGGCAGGTCATTATTCCACTCTGTTTTGCACTGGTGAATCTTCAGCTGGGAGACAGAGTTCAGTTTTATTCACTGTGTTCAAAGACAGATAAATATTAGAGAGAAGAGAACTCAGAGCATAGCCAAAAGATGATGAAAAAAAAAAAAAACAAACCAAAAAAAACCCAAAAGAACAGAGTGGATCTCTTTAGAAAAAAATAAGAGAGGCCACAGATGAAAACAGTTTTGCAATATAAAAAGAACTGTCCACTATCTGTAGAAGAGACTACCAGTTTAACTTGCAAAGAAAACAGTTCTGATTGGGTGTCAGAAAAATCTTGCTGTCATATGTCTAGTGAAACACTGAAACCAAATAACAAAAAAATAACCTAAAATTTCCTGTACTAGAGGTTGTTACCACCTGGTTAGATGAGCCTGTCAGGCTCAGAAATCTCCCTTTTGGTTCTAGACTTCTATGGTTACAAGTCTGGTTTCCCTATCTGGGAACAACGTTATCGATAGATCCCTCTACAGCACTGAGCTCTTTACATGGGAAGCGCTGATGGGAATACAAAGAGAAAAAAATCTCTGGGCCAGATCTCTCCAGCAGATTCCTATCCAAATCAATGGCCTGAGTTACAATGACTTCAGAGAAAGGATGGGAACCTCACCCCTAGGTTTCAGTGACTCAATTATTTTGTAAAAAGATTTTTTGGTTTTAGGTAAAAAGGTTTTAGAGCCATGTGGTGGGCTGACCCTCACTGGATGCCTGGCGCCCACCCAGCCACTCCATCACCTCCCGCCTCAGCTGGGCAGGGGGAAGAAAAATATGATGAAAGGCTCCTGGGTGGAGATAAGGGCAGGGAGAGCAGCACCAGTTACTGTCAGGGCAAAACAGATTCGACTTGGGGAACTAATTAACTTATTAGCAATCAAATCAGAGTAGGGTAATGAGAAATAAGATCAAATCTTAAATACCTTCCCCCCACCTTCTTCCCAGGCTCAACTTCACTCCCGGTTTCCCTCCCTCCTCCCCCCAGCAGTGCAGGGGCTGGGGAATGGGGCTGGGGTCCGTCCATCACACGCTGGCTCTGCCGCTGCTTCCTCCTCACACCCTGCCCTGCCCTAGCCGGGGTCCCCCCACGGCAGACAGCCCCCCACGAACTGCCCCGACCCGATTCCTTCCCAGGGGCCGCAGGTCTCCCCACACTGCCCCAGCCTGGGTCCCCCCACGGGCGCAGCCCCCCAGGCCCAGCCGGCACCAGGGGTCCCCGTGGGGTCCCCAGCCCGGCCCCAGCCCTGCCCCCCCCCCCCCCCGCCCCCCCCCGCCAGGAGCTGCCCCAGCGCCGCTGCCCGCGGGTCACAGCCCCCTGCGGGCACCCCCTGCCCCGGGGGGGCTCCCGGGCTGCGGGGGGCGGGGGGGGGGGGGCTGCTCCCCCGGGGGCTGGGGGCACAGCCTGCCCCGCCGGGGCTGCCCACGGGCTGTGGGGGGTCTCTGCTCCGTGCCTGGAGCCCCCCTGCCCTGCCCTGCCCCGGGTGCTGCAGCGCTGCTGCTCTCGCATGGCCTCGCACCTCTCCGCCGCTGTTGCGCAGGGGGTTCCCCCCTTCTTTAAGATGTTCCCCCAGAGGCTCCCACCGTCGCTGATGGGCTCGGCCTCGGCCAGCGGCGGGGCCATCGCAGAGCCGGCCGGCGTGGGCTCTGTCGGACATGGGGGAAGCTTCTGGCCGCTTCCCACAGAAGCCCCCCCCGTAGCACCCCCATCTACTAAAACCTTGCCACACAAACCCAACAGAGACCACCACCACTTTCTTCTCCACTAATCCCTTCTCCCCTGTGACTGTCTAACCTTCACCTTTCTTCCCTTTTTTGTGTGTCCCCCCTTCTTTCTTCCTTACTCTTCAGCTTTTGTCATCTTACTGATTTCCTATTTCCTTTTGCTTTTCCCTTCTCTTCCTGGCTTTCCTTCTTTTTTCTCCAGCTGTGCCAATCCTTAGAAGGATGGCAGTGTCACTGAGCAGAAAGAGGAGAGCATGAGACATGGATACTATGTGTTCCAGTCCATAAGAACTGAGAAACGATGATGAAGATATACAATGGAAATGGTCAATAACATGAAAGGGGTTATGACTTCTTGTAATTTATGAAATGTTATTCTAAATGAAGAAGTCATATACCTGTAATTGGAATTTAAGATGCGTGATCTTGGTGCACATGCATGCTTTTGCTGTAAATACACTCAGTTACTCAAGACTGGATGAGTTTCCACCCTTGCATTACTTGTAGGGTATGCTTTAATCGCCTCAATCATATTCAACATGCGATGCCACCTCTCCATGCCATTTCAGCACCCTACTTTGTGGGACCCTAGAGCTACAAGTTCTCAAAAGGATACTGAAGAACAGTAGAGAAGCAGATATGAACACAAACACCTTAAAGCTCCTCTTTGCTTTCTGTCTTGTAGCAAACTGTCCCTCTGTACATCTATGTGGATAGTTACAAATCAGTTTCCTAACAATCACAGGCATTTGGACACAGAGCTGAGCCCTTAAGCTTCAAATTACTGACAGGGATGAGCTGATTACAACAGTGTGTATTCATTGTGGCTGAATGAAGTCCTTTCTCGCAATTTTCTCATCTGTAAACCGTAGCTAACAGTGGATAACATCCTTTCAGGCCTTTGGGCAATACAGATCCTATGCACATTTTAAAGAATATTCACCAAGTGACACAACCATGCAGGTGTTCTTAACAGTCCTATCAGTAATACTGGTTGCCAGCATCGATCGAGAAACTTGGTAATGTTCTTTATTAGAGATTTACCTATCAGAAATAATCTGTTTGGAAACACCTGGACTGCAAAATGCAATCAAAGGCAATCAAAGGATTTGATTCACAAGTTTGCTGTTGATGTATCTGTAGAAATGAAAGAGCATGTTTGCTGCAGTTTCATTGCTATTGTTTTGTGATGTCTTCTCATGGGTAAGGAAAAAAACCACCAAACCCCAACAAAAATACCTCAAAGCCAACCAACCATACTGAAAAAACCCAACACATGAAAATAAATCAGGCGCAATGAAACTGTTCTAAAATGCTAGAAAAGTTTAAAATTTTTTGACTAATTGCTAACATTTTTAGTTGGGCAATATTCAGCTGTGATTTTACTGGGCAGCCTACACGCAAGTGATGACAGTACTGACTGCAGTAGCTGATTCTCCACATTTTCATGTATCATAAACAGCATTTTGCAATGTAAACATACATAACAGATAAGACAGAATCATTTCTCGTTCTAAATACAGATTTATGCATAAAACTCTTTGACGTGTGCTCTGCTCACACAGATAGGCATAGCCTGTCAAGTCTAATCACTTAATTATAATTTGAAGTCTATTTAACTTAACAATGGGGCACTGTTTCCCACACTGACATCTGGGTTCAGCTTTTTTCAGGGTACCACTGCAATTCCAAGCTTCAGTCTGGTCCAATTGTCCTTCCATCATTTAAAACATTAAAATTTAAAATGACTGTGTCCTCTACGTATTAGGGAATTTTCTTGACTGGCTAATTTTAAAGTGATTTTAAATTTCTTTTCTCCATACGTTTGTTAAACATGTGGCTGGAAACCAAACCTTCATTACAAGTCCATCCTCAGCACTAAGAGTTCTTAAGTCACATACTGGCATGCACAACAGGTGAAGAGCAAATATCAAGTGCGTGCCTTGGACCTTTGATATTAAACCCTGTATTTTTACCCAGAGAAACCCAGGTTACACTTGCTCACAAATGAAATAAGTTGGTGAATGGAAGCCAGAAGATTAGCGTCCAGAATCTGAAACTTTAATGAATGAAAGGGACATTGAGAAGGCCACTAATGCACTTGCCTCATACAATGCAATTCAGCAGAACGAGAACTTATCAAAAAATGTGCTATAAACCTAGTAGACAATAACCTTTTTCTTCCAACTGTTTTTACTGACAAGCATCTTTTATCCTGAATGTAGACTTGGAAAAAAAAGCACTTGATTTGACTTTTTCCTTCATTGTTCAGTTAACAAGGTTGTTAGACACACGAGTGAACCTGTTCTAACAATTCAGGTTCTCTCTGTGGCGAGAAATAGCAATAATTCAGAATTCTTACATTTTGCCTAGATAAATCTGAAATAATCTGCAGCTGGAATTGGCTACTGCAGATACTGGTTCATCATAGCTCCATCAAGAAGTGCTTCAGCAAGAAGGATGCGAGCATACCTAATACTATTCTCCCTTTAAAACCTCCTCAGTGTTTCCCTACAAACCGAACTGTCCTAACAGCATTCTAAAGGGGTAAATGACAGCAAAATTAAACTAAGGTTACAGCAGTGGTGGTTGTCATTGATTTTTCTCGCTGCACAGAACTGTCATTCAGTTCATTACATGGAGTCTCTGGCTTCGTGTGTTTGACAGCAAAACCAGAGCAGTGTGGGAATAAACGTGGATCTCCTTTGTCATATGCAGCACACTGAAAAGAATGGAGTTCCAGGAAAAGATTGTATTTTTTAAAAAAATACAAAGTATCAGAAACAAGTAATGGCAATTACCCCTGGTAATTTAGTAGATCTTAACTTCCTGATGTGTACAGCAGTAAAATGAATTTGGACAATTTCTGTGACTAGTCATAAGTCAAAAAACAAAGTCTGCGAACAGCTAGCTGCTAGGATTTCTCATTGGTCTTGTACAGGACACTCACAAGCATTATGCTGCCAAGATCTGAACACAGACCTTAGCCAAGGTCTACAGAAATTCAAAAAGTTAAGCTCAATGTCACTCTTTTGAAAGAATCTGGGCTCTGACCTGGGGTGCAAATTAACTTCAGCATACTCTTTACAAAGTGTTGACATGGAGACATTACTTAATTCTTGTACGGCAAGGGTGACTTGTATGGATCATTTAGGACTGTCAAAACAGACTATTGTGTGACTAAGGACTCGCTCCATGTCAGCTGTGCTTGCAGTACCAAATTCTTAGGGAGGAAACCACAAGCCTATTGCTCATACATTTGGGGAGCAGGTCCAGTTAAAATCCTTTAACACAGAAATAATGGTCTTTTCAAGAAGAAAATATTTAATTGAAATATTGGAGGGAAAGGGAAAGGAAAAGGAAAAAAGGAGAGGAAAAAAAGAAAAGTGAGGGTGTTTTAACAGAATTATTTTAATTACAGTCTGTAGTAAACACACTGGTCAAAGAAAAGAACAACTAGCTATGCCAGTGCTCATTTAGGGGGTTATTTTCCTTTGCATTAATTTTGAAATTAAGCAGTTCATTTATCCACATTTGGTCTCCACCCAGGAATAAAGTCCCCCTATATGGGTAAATCCAAGTATATTCCATTAGTTCTGCTGCTAATGTAAAAGCTCCTGACAAACAGAGTGACCACATTCAGAACGGGATGGAGGGAACGGGCAGGTACTTAAGAGCAAATAGTAGAGTCAATATTGAAAACTTTTATACTTGTAAAGGACAGAAAAAGGTTCATTTAATTGTTTGCAGTTTGTCTATGAAAGGAAGACAGCTGTAAAGAAATGGCTTAACATACACAAATGTACTGCAGAAGACGAGACGCTGCCACCACTGTTCCCTGTGGCTGGTGGGTGCTCAGTGCCAGAAGCTGCACAGTGCAGGTAGGAAGCTGCTCCCCCCCTCCCATGGGGAGACACAACTCTCCTGCTAACAGTTTCTAGGCAAACACATATGAGCAAAGGCTCATTTTGAAGTAAAGACAGCACATTTTTGCTTGAAGAGCTTACCGGATTTTAATATAAGAAAGAAGGTGCTTGGTGAAGTGACTGGAAGTGGCAGTGCACAGAACGGACTGAGAACTGGCCTGTTTTCTTTGCTGAACATCAGCAAAAATTTTAGATCTAAAAACTCCTCCTTTCCACTAAACCCAAAAAACTAGCTTTGGCCTAGGCCATGTTTCAGCGAGTAGGGAAAATAAATAAATAAATAAATAAAAATTCTCACCATTCAAGTGAAAAGGCAAAAAGCTGCAGCCTGTCGTACACTGTTGGGGATGTGGCAGCCCTGTCTGCTTTGTCCTACCACCTCCGTGGGAGCCAGCAGCAATGACACCATGAACAACCCCATCAGAACCTCCCACGAGCTGGTCCCCATCATACGAGTACCTCATACATTTTTAAAGCAGCATCACAAATTTGAGTCTGCCACAAAATTAACTGCTGGAATGAAATGCAAATTACATGGCATAAAACATATGAAAGAAATGTTTTTGTTCTGAAGGCTAAAGTTCTAAGAAAAGTTGTATCTGGCTCTTTGCTGGATCTCATGGTCTCACGAATCTCAAATCACTCGTGAGAGAAGGTCCCTGTTCCTGTTGGAGTAACTTTCCTCCCAGACCAATGACAAAGTTGGGAACGGGACTAAATTCCTGGCTCTCAATCCCTCAGTCTAACACAGAGACAGTCTGCCTTGGATATAGTCGATTCACAAACTAAAATACAGAGCCTAGGGCAAGGAAGTCAGGGCATAGCACAGCAGCAGTGGGTTGGTCCTTCTGAACAGAAGGTAAAGAATTCAAAAGGTTGCTTCCAGGAAGATAAGAAAAAAATAAGGCTGTGTATTTCAGCCCAGATATTATGGTGCAGTTTGGGAGAGACAGGAACCTGGCATAGTTCTTTGGAAGAAGTATCAAAACACTCTCACCACTCCAACGGAAAAGTATTTGCGCTAACGTTTACACTGGCATTTTTAATTCTAGCATGGTTATTCTTCAAGAAAAAAAATAATCTTTATTTCAAAGTTTGTAACCCGGCTATAAACATCAACTACAAATGCAACTACATGATGAAGAATCACATGCTATCTAACAATAAAACCAGTTTAATTTATTTTTAGTATGAGAAAAATACTTATTTTTCTTATTTTCCCATGCTTTTTTTCCTTTGGTGCTTTTTTTCTCCTCCCTACCTTGTCTTTCTAGACTGTTTTTGTTTCCTAAAGAAAAATTACTAAAGCATTTGCGATCCACTTTCACCTTCATAAACCTCACTGAGAACCACATCAAAACCAACATTTTCCTTCAGAAAACAACAGCAACACACTTAAGCTGTGTATCTACTTCCGACTGACAATATTCCATGCATTACAGAAAAAAGGGAAATTATAAAAACATTAATTCCAACTTTCATATATTCATAAAAGCTCCTCCTTTGACAGAGGTACGTGGCAAAAAGAAGAGAAAGAAGTGTTTTCAGTCTTGGTTCAAGTAACTACCTCATTTTAGATATAGCTGATAAACCAGATTATAATGTTAGCCAGCTCCACTATCTTTGTGATGTTAACAGCAGTTATGATCATTAATACTTTTTTCCATCAAATGCAAGATAACAGCTCAATGACAAATTGAGATTTTAACAAAAAAGGTGGAGGGGGTGAGGGGATATGAATTTAAAGTAACACCAAATGCCAGCATGTAAGTAAGTAGGTAATTCTCAGAAGAGCTCAGGTCCAAAAAGCAGTGGCAAAGGGAGACCTAACGTGAATATAGAAGACAGATATAGTTAGGCTACAAATGAAACACAGCAAAAGTGACATAATGAAGATATCTGTTTTAATGAAGGAATCTTTCAAGAAAATACTGCTGGATAAATACCTTTTAGAATGCTCCTCTGTTAAACCATGTAGCAAATACTGCCCATGATCCCAAACCAACTGCATATTTTGTCAACTCAGTCAACAGCCTTTGGGATGTGTAATATTTGAACACAGTTTTCTCACAGAGGTACCCTACTTAAAGAAGAGAGCGATTCTGGGAGAAAACTTAGCCTGCTAAGAAATATGAAGGAGTAGTTACGTTAGTGAGTACTACACTTGGATATGAAATCAGTTTAGCCATCTTGAAAGCTCCTGCCCTTCGTAGCCAAGATGTCTGTGAAAAGGAAAAACGGCAGGAAAAGTTCTTGACTAAAAGAAAAAAAGAGCCATAGAAACATGAAGCTTTGGTAATTTTGCTGACTTTGATACTGGGGAGCCTGTTACACCTGCACAAATGTCAGGGAGGAGAGGTTAACGATTGAAGCATTTCTTCTGGGATTTATTGACTTTGGAGAGAAAAATCTGCCAGACTAGCTGGATGATGTGATGTTTTGGTTTTCCTCCCAGAAGATCCAGGCTGTTGATGATGCTTTGACAGTGGATTTAACTCAAACACAGCTCTGCTTTAAATCCTCCAAACAAGAAATTTCAGGGGCTTGAAATGCCACTTGGCACACATGTATTCATCATACCCTGTGCAAGTCTGCAGAGGTCAAAATTCCCCTCTAGCTATAGTCAAAGAATATACAGACATTTGCCAGAAACAATCTTATTTTGCTTATTGATTCAGATGTTTTGCTGGTTTTGTTATCCTTAAGATATCCAGCCCTATTGCATAGCTTAAATTACATTGATTAGTGACATGGGCCAATACTTCCTAATGGATAGAGCACAGATTAATCATAGTCTTCGTTTCCTGTCCTAAGACAAAGTGAACATCATTTCTCTCGTGGGAACCTCTGTGTTCTCTACTATTATATTGTCTATAAAGCATAGCTGGATGAAAATGAAAATTTTCTTCATGTTGCCTTTTAACAGAAATTTGACATTTCATTTCTGCACAGACTTAGTACATAGTCTACACAAAATGGAGCTAACACCCAGATGTGGAGCTCAAAGTACTATCTACACAATTTTTATAGGTGTTTATCCCAACTCTATTTTGCAACCTACAATGACAGAGACTCTCCTTAAGTAATCTACTCCAGTGAGTAACGATCAGCATTTTAGAAAGTCTTTAAAATTTCTAAATCTGGTATTCTCTTACCTGTTGTTTCTTGTTCTGTTTGCTTGCTTAGAGCAGTACATTCACTGCCTGCCTCTTATAAACACTTATACTGGTATTGCCTCCCCTCAGTCATTGCTTCTCTAGACTAGGCATCCCACAACACTTCAGTATTTCCTCACAAGTCATTGATTTCCAGATTTCTAATTTGTGTTCTTCTCAGGACTCTAGTTGGTCCCTATTTTTTGTGATAGATCTCTCTCAAATTAGGAGACAGTGCTCTGTCAAAGACCAATGTCCAATACAGCAGTGAAATATCTCGGATGTGTATTAGACCACACTCCTGTCGATGGACCCAGTTAAACATGCTCCTTTCTTGCAATAGGCTAAGGATTATTTGATTTGCCCAAACCAGTCTTACGGCCATCCTTTCTGTCTTTGCTTCTTGCTTTGTTAGGGAACTGCAAGTTCTCCATCAGTCATGTCTTCCCTGAATTTGTTGCTCATGGAAGCTTAGCTATTCAAACAGAATTAACAAAAGTCTGGGTTTTCGAGATCTACTCTCTTAAGGTTTACTTTCTTACTCTCCTATTTATTGTAAAATCTCTTCATAATAACCTTTTTACTCTCTCCATCTTCAAATGCTCTGTCAGTTCTTCCTAACATGTCACAGTCAAATCAAGAACTACAAATCAACTTCTAAGGTTCAAGTCCACACAAGTAGTAAACATTTCGCTTGTTGCTTACAAATGGCCATATGCATCCACTCCTTGTTTTAGTGGTTAATGCCCCAATGGGCTGCATCCCTGCTGTCCCCTTCCTCCTCTTTTATCATCTTCAGCTGATGTACCTGCCTCTGGTCTAGATCTCAGAGCGAGGTGGCTCAACCATGCTATGCTAACATTGATTTCAGCACCTGCCAGGTTCAGAAGTAGCATTAAGCCAGGCAGCTGCCTGGAAGCCATTCTCCATCTCCAGCAGCCCAGAGGAGCTGCCCAGCTAGTCACCCATTTGCCAAACTGCATCTTCTTTTCACTCTTGGATATGGTATCAAAAAGAGCACTAGGACCAAAACTGGCCATTACACCTCATCCCCGCAGTCCCAATCACACATAACAGGTCTCCAGAGACCAAACCCCAAACTGGTGTCTATTTTTCATGCAGCTAATGGTAATTCTGCTAGTCTCTTGTGGCCGCAAAATGGTGTTCCACAAACCACAAGTGCATCAAAAAAGACTTTAGGACGTTTGTGAACTATGATGGCATCGACTGAGTTTCTTCGCTTTTGACAAGACCTCCGAAATCAAGAACAGGAGACCTACTGCCCAGTTTATCCATCTCAACCATGACCAAAGTTTTCCGAACAGTATTGTTCTGTCTTTAGAAGGGGGGTAGGGGAGAAAAAAGAAAAATAATTTCACTGTTCCTTTGCCTAGCTACACAGTATGAGCGTTACTGTATTTCTGTCTCGTTCCTCTGGAGTGGACTTAGCAACATCCTGAGATGCAAAAAGAGAAAACCAAATAACATCATGTCACCTGTACCTCTCCACTGCTGCTAGATACCGAAAAATCTTCTGTGAGAGAGACAAGAGGGGCAGAGGTTCTGTTTGGCATGGCATTAGAGAGATAAACAAAAGGCAACACATACCAAAGTGCAGCTGAACAGCTCTTAAACTCATGGTTAGCCATTTAATCTGAAAACAGCTGGGATGGAAAATCTGATATTTCTTGGCAGACGGTGTAACATTTTCTTCTCGCTGGTGAAAAGTATGATCCCGAGGGTTTATAATTAGGCAATAATTAATCAGGCATACAAGCACCTCAGCAAATGACACAAAGCTTCAACATCTCTGAACATTCTTTCACTTCTTTCTGCTTTATTCAAAATACACTGTGAAAATCAAACGCCAGAGTTGAAGACCGAGAGGCTGCCAGGTGGGCTGAGGAAGTTCACAGCACCAGTCAACAATAACACTGCAAAATTGAGCATCTCTGCTCTACAGCTCATCCAGAGGGGGAAGATCCACACACATACTATGGCTTAGCAAGATTTTGCAGTTTGAAGGAGGGTATGATAAGGGCACATACACACACAGAGGCGCTCTGGTGGCTAAGGTTGAGCCCAGATTCAAATGGGACATCTTACTTCAAGATTCAATTTAGTCTATGATGAAGGGAGAGGTACCTGCACAGTCTGGACGTGAACCTTGCCAGAGATCAAAAGGGCCCGGAAGTTGATTAGTTATAGCTCCTGGAACGAGCTACAGTACATTGCATTGTGCTTGTGTCAAAAGATGACGTTCAAAAGCTAAATGGCAGTAATGGCTTTCTGTCATTGTCTGTTCCATCCCATTTTTCAGTACTTTCTCCGCACTTGAAAGACCACCACAAAGTAATGTGGTTGACACTGCCCGCACCCCATCAGCCTGCATAAAAGAAATGTTTTCTTTTAAGATTGCGCTGGTAAAAAAATATGCCTGTCAAATCAGCTCCAAAGTACAAAAGAAGATGAAGGGATAGACTGCAACTGCTATAGAAGATAATGAAAAAAGATCAAAAAAATGAAACTTCATCTTTTGACTTAAAGGTTGATCATTGCTTGGGATGGCAAAATACTCAAAACTATTCAAAAACCCTTCTCCCTTTGCTGGCACAGTGTCTCCATTTCACTTAGACTTTTCTCCTTTTCTAATAACATTTTCATGTTACCTTTTACAAGAGACACCCACAGACAGAGAAGGAGAGTGCAGATGGGATTAAAACCTCCATGGCTGCGTTGTACCGGTAATTTCCATGACTTCTAACTTCCATTGATCTGCAGTAAAAAAGAGCAGGCACGATGGGAATGGGCAGGCTGACAGCCAGGGAGGTGGCCTAGGGTTACACTGCTTTCAAGTACAAAAATCAAGAAAGGAGGCTTTGAAGATCTTCTTTAGCAATTGCTGTTTCTAACCATTAAATGCCTTTTGCCACCTCTCAGAGGTTTTGGTGATCTCTTCTGGTGACAGGCAGGTGACCTTTGATTTGCTTATAATTTTAGTGCTTTCCTTTATGGGGTGAGGACATGTAGCCTGAAATAAAGCAATTCCATTCTTGAGTCCTTAGGAGATTTGAAATCACAGAAAGATGGATTCATTATTTGGATTTCATTCTTTGCAAGGAAATTCTGTCTTGCCATTTGCATCCCAAGAGAAGCACCTGGGAAACAGAAGCGACAAGAGATTGTGCTTGCTCTGATAACTGTATTTTCCAGCTCCAACACAGCCTGAAAGCAGGCTCTTAAATTAGTTGGCATCCAGCAAAAAATGGTTTAAGATTTCTTTACCTTGCTGGCAGTTTACCAGTAAAATATTGACAATTACAGACCTCTATCTTCAAGCTTAATGTCTGTAACTACCCATCTTAGTAATTGACTCTGATGCTGGTGAACTCTCACTCCTCCACTTGCAGCAGAAAGGGAAGAGAACACGGTCACCACAGCTGTCTCTGTTACACACTACGTGCCAGCGCAAAGGCAGTAGGAGAGACATCCCAGTGAAAGCTGTGACAACAGAAACCACTTACTGAAAAATCTTTTGGCCCATGTTAATGTGATAACTGCCTTCCAGCAAAGTGCAATGGAGGCAGAACGTCTCTGGAGGCAGAAATACCTATTGTAAAATACTGTGCCTATACAACAAGTGGAGCCCAGGGCACTGATAATGAGCTTCCCCTTTTGGTCTCTTGGGCTATCATGTTTCAAACGAGACACAGAAATATCAGCTGTTGGGGTTTTCAGCTAAAACAAAGAAGTTTGAAGATTAAACTCTTCCTTCATCTACAGGTGTCACAGAGCAATTCAGCCAAAAGAAAGATTAGGCAAGACTTCTTGTAATGCCTTGATACCCCCCCTCCCAACTTAAATAAACACTTAAATCACACCGTTTCCTCACTAGTACTGCCTTCAGGAAGAAGAGATGTGTGTAACATACAAAGCTTTTTAAAGACTGCATTAGAATATTTAAAGAAAATGCCTTCATGTTCATCTAAGTCTGATGGCATAAGAACAGCGTTGCTAAAACTCATTGTCTTTGTCAAAACAGATACAAAAGTTGTAGTTCCATGCAGTCAAACCCCAGCACACTAGTTGTTTCACATTGCTGAAACATTACGTGCTGCAAAGGCATAGAAAATGCCTTTGCATTTACCACGAGTGAGCATGAACCGGCAATAACCATACTCCCAAACAAGTAGATGACTAATTTGACTGGTGTCAAAATCTTGTTTTTATACTAAGCATTTCATTCCAACACTCACAAATGACTACAGTGCCACTGAAACAGAACCACTTTTGTGGCAGACAGTGGCAACTAAAAACACATCATACAACGTCTGAGGGAAGTCAAATGTTGGCAAAGATAACGTTGTCAAAACTCCACTTCTGTGAAAATTGCTCTGGGAGTTTTCAAGTGCATTTCAAGTACATGCAAGTATTCTCAATTTATGTAGTTTCAACTACATAAAGCAGAGACAAGACCTGAAGATTGTATTTTTAATTTTCTTTTTCATTCCTCATCCTAACAAACCACTCTTTCCTTAGAATAAACTGAATAATACTCAATTTGTACATCGCCTGCTCCAATTCACTGTTAAGACCAGCTGCTATACATAAAGCTGATGAGGAACTAAAAGTATTTTCTAAAAAGTTGCTTAACTGCAGGCAGGATTTGACCCAGGGAGAGGCAGAAATAGTAAAGTTGTTCTTCGTTCACTGGTGTGAATATATAAGGCAGGAGTGCTGAAAAAGTTGTGCGCAATCACCATTTTGGATAAAGCTCTGACATAACTCCATAGAAACTGCACACTCAAATACATATATAAATGAAAAAATACAATCTTGCCATTTGAAAATTAATCTAAGTATATAGTTATTCTATAGCCTGAATCTGGAAAGAGACTTATGAAACAAACAGTGAATTGGCTGAAAGGTGCATCTTTAAAGTAAAGGTGGAGGGAGGGTCAGGATAACAAAACAAAGTGTTTTGACTTTTTATTGTCAAACAATTTTGCTTTGAGCTTGACAAAAAAGATAAGGTCACTTACGAACAAGCAAAATTTACTGTAAGTTTATTGCAAAACAACTTGAGATGCCCAAGAATTCCTCAATTCTCCTATTCAACAATTCCACCCACTGCACTCAGTGGAGTCAAATCTAGTCTATCAAGGAGCACATCTGTGGCTAATAGTAAACAATTCTTATTTTAGCTAGAAAAAAACCTGTCAACAAAGCCTTTTGGAGAATATGGAAAAGAGGAATGAATACTCACCAAGTAAAAATCTTAAGACCTTTCTAATATGAGTTCTGTTGGAACAAGTAACATTGAATAATTATCTCTACGTGGTCACAAAAAAGCACAAACAAAAACCAAACAGACTCCAGGAAACAAGATCGCTAGTTTTCCATATGCTATATGTGTTGGTATTGTACTCGGGCTGCTTCTTTTTACAGCTGCTAACACTTTGCAGAAGGGCTGTGACTTCTGACTCTGAGCTATTGCCTTCCTGCTCCACACACACGGGCTCTGGAGGCAGTAAGCCTGAGCAGGACAAAAAGCTATCTCCAAAAATGTTTCTTCAGGGAAATTGGTATCTGCTAAAAATATCAAAATATAAACAACATTTAAAGCCATTATAATGTGCCTCTTGGAGCTTCTGTGTTAGCCAGTTTCACCAAATTGCCAAGAAATGCTGTTCAGATCCGGCCCAAGCAGTGACGCAGCACACAGTGCCCCATCCCGTGCTTGTGGCAGTTTCGGAGTGCAGCGGGCTGCCTCCTGCACTGGCTTATGGTGACAGAAATCCAGTAATGCCAGCAGAATTCTTCTTCATTTGCACCCGTCTAAACAAGCCAAACCAGGCTTTATACTGAGACATACGGTTAAAGCTAATTTGCCACTTTTTACTTTTTAGGGTGGGATCACCCCTTCTGCAGTTTTGTTGACTACCTCAAAGAATTGTTAGAACTGGAAAAGTCAAGTTCCCTAATGCAAAATGGGGTGCTGCCAGCAGTCTTTTTTTTTTTTTTCCCTTTCCATAAAATCAAGTATATTTTTAAATTTTGAATGGCACATATGCAGGTTACAGTAGACACTCAGAGACCTGACAATCATAAGAAGCATGTCCCCACACCATTTGCAGGCTTTCTAATGACCAAGCTGCAGCCAAGGATTTTGACAAGAGCCTGCACGTAAGCCAACAGCAAAAATGAAGGTGACAGTTATGGAATAAATAGAAATTTGTGTCTAAAAACCCAAGGAGAGAAAATTCTATCTAAATACAATTTCTAACTAGTTCAAGACTTAATTACAGACACACTAGACTAGGAATTAAATGCTGGTGGCTAAAAGGTGTGTTTTCTGTAGCTAACAATCAAGAAGTTTTCAGTATCAATCAAATCAAGGTATAGCTACTTATTTGCAGAAAATAACTCCTATAAAGGAAGACGTAAGAATTACATCACAAGTTGACACAGTAAACCCACAAAACAACAGAAACAGAGATGATAGCAACAGATACACAGATTCACTCAAAACAGTGAAAAAGTAACCATAAAACAACATAATGGAAAAAAGTTGAGATTTGTAAGAATTAAAAGTCTTGGTATTGGAAATAAAAGAACTGCGAAAACACACTAGAACGTTGGTAATTTGGAAGGTTTCCTTGTATGATGGGAGTTTAGTTAAAAGATAACTAAATTCATGGCAACAATACTTAAGCATTGTACTGGATTTATATAATATTATTATTAAACTAGAGAGATTTCTTTGAAAATGTAAAAGTTAAAATTTTACAAATAATAGAGTCTATATTTCCTGTTGAATTTCTCTGCTGCCCCTCCCAGGAGTTAATTATTTCTTCTGACTAGTCAAACAGGAAGTAAAGTCCTATAAATATATATATATTTACATGTAAACGTTAGCTGTTTGCTGAATCTTACACAAATGAACTTACGGTGTCTTGAAAATTGTTTTATCTCTTAATAAGGAATAAGTTGATAGGAGAAGAAATCCAGACAAAATTCTCAGAAAAGGTGAAACAGCTGTTTTAAAGACTGAATACCAGTATGACCTCAGAAACAAATCTCTGATACATGCATCAGAAATTTCTCTAGAAATAATGATTTATAACCTGGTAAATAGAACACTAGACTATTGCCCTTCTCACCAGGTTTGCTGGTAGGGTTATCAGTTCTATAATACCATTCACCACCAATTTCCTTCTTTATGCTTCTGTTTATTTCAGTAACTTAAGCAGAGAAACAGTGAGTACATTTTTATGAGCCAGTTAGGCACACGATCATATGCATCAGCAAAATTAACAGCAACATCTCCACTGGACACAATAATTTGTAAAAGATGTATGAAGATTATGGTGCTCATTCTTACACCTGTAAGTATGTTCTTAACCAGAAAACAGGGATCTACAGCAAATGAATATGAAGCTCACCGTAATTCTAAACGTTGCCTAAGTTAGTCATACCTATGAGAAATCGACAACAGTAACTGAGGAGCAGTATAATCCATGAGCTGAAACCTCAGTTCCAAGGCCTTTTGGTAAGCATGTTTTTCTGGAATATCCCCTTAGAAATGTTTTCTTTAAGTTTGTTAAAACAAGTGAGGCCTGCCCACCCTCTTATGTCTTGTTTGATTGGTTTCTTTCCAAGTATGACATGATCCCAGTCCATATGGTTTAAATTAGGGTGAGGCGCTTTGCAGTGCTGTGACCAAAAAAAAGAGTAAGTCATAACAAAGCCAACCAACTGCATTAACATGTTTAGCAAGACCACAGTTATGATTGCTTAATTCTGCAGTCCGGAGCCACGTGAAACGCAGCCATGGATCAGGCACAGCAATGGCTAATGCAAGTTTTTCCTCCCCCATCTCAGCACCATCCAGGATACTCCTTTGCTGCCATTGATGGTACCATTTGCCTCCCCAATAACTTAAATGTCAATTTACACTCAGATTTAGTAAACATCTTTGATGCTGCCTCTTAGTCAATGAAACACCAAATGGTCTGGCAAGACCTAAAGATGTTTAGGCACTTCTGTACACACTACCTCAGCTTTCATGTCTCAAGGTCTGAAATCATGAAGTTACTGATACCTTTTACAGATGTCTCCAAATTCAACAAACTGAAATCAAGAAGCATCACAGCTTTGACAGTGTCTATAGAGCAACACAGAAATTACTACATCCAGTGAATTCAATATTGTCTCAAGACATTAGCAATAGCAATTACAGAATAATTTGAAAACTTGTTAACAGAATGAAAGAAACACTGCCCCCCCAGTATCCAAAGACCCCAGGTCCCCAAACACAACAGCCATGGGCTGAATTCTCATGGAAGCCTATGGCAAACCTGAACTGGAAGGGCATGGGAACATTCTCCAAAAGCATGTCTTCTCTGAGAGTGGCTTCACAGAAAAGCAGATATTTCTCTGCAACGTCTACACTGTCGTCATATTAGTAAGTATCTGAGAGGGACAGCACATGGTCCTCAGATTGATTTGGGAGTCTTTAGCGTAACTGAACATAAGTACCAGCACTTGTGCTGCGCAGGAAGCTCGCGGGAAGCTCGCTGCTGGCAGGTTCTGCCTGGGTACAGTCTGCTGGCTACGAACTTCCCAGGCAGCAAGGTGCCTAGTAAAAGCAGGCCAGACTAAAGAGGAACTACAAGCTGATCAGTGGCCTTGACTTCTTGTTTACTCCATTGTAACACAAACCTAGCTGTTGTTCTTTACTATTCCACCTGCCATGTTAAGGTGGCTGGTGGCTGTCGGCTATTCTTCCACACCTGATCCCTGTCCTGCTTGCTTTCTGCTAGAATGGCCGGATCAAATTTATACCAGCTTCTCTCCGTGCGTTGTTCTCTCTGCTGTATGGATTTCCTGGTTTCCTAACCTCCGGGCAACCACTCACAATGTTTCTGGGAAATCGCAGAGGTGCAAACATCAATATCTTTGGCTCCTAGTGGTTGCTCTCCTTGCTTAACGTATGTACCTCCCAGTCTTTCACCAGATGTCTTATCTTTCATTTTTTTGCCTTTACAGAACATCATCAGGCATTTCCATGAAATTGTACTGCAACAGCAATGGCATTTATAGCGGTTTGAATGAGCACAACAGAGTAACTGAAAACACAGTCACTAGACAGCTCAGCAACTTGTCAATAGGTTTAACCACATCACAGACCCAGACTCTGTTTTTACACTGCCAGCGAAACTACGTGTGACTTTTCTAAGAGGCCAGATACAAGCACTGGAATGGATCTTTACAGCTTGGCATTGCTGCTGCCCTCTGAGGAAGAACAGTATGATGAGGTGGGAGAACAGCACCACAGCCTCTTTCGGTCTAATGGATAAAAAATGTAGGCAAACTATTTTTAGATGAAAGCATGAAAGCATTCTGCTTGAATTAAACTCAGAACCAACTTGAAAAAGCAAGAACAGATGCAAAAATACTTTTAGTAGAAAAATATGTTTAAAATTCTCTAAAAAGAGTTTGGAAGATGCACTTCCTTGAAGACTTACACAAAGTTTAAAAATGAGCTGACAACCACCACACTCTAACCACCAAACACTCTTTGAGGCTGTCTGCGCTCCCACAGGAGTTTTGAGAATGCTTTGTATGAGCACAGTGATGGCATGAAGCAGCATTCGCGTAAATGAAGATAGCAACCACTTGTTGGCAAACTAAAGTAGATCGGTGCAGAGAAGGGACAGTCACAGCAAGAGGTTTTTCAAGAGTGGTCACCTAAAAAAGCTCATCCTCCTTTTACATACTTTTAATTATCTTTTGTCAGCTACAGACCTTCCTTTCTATAGATATTCCTAGGTTTTATTCAGGATAAAGGTCTTAAAACCTGAAGCTGGGCAGCAGAGCAGAAAGGGGAGGGCTGGAAGGAAGCCAGCCTGTGATTTCTTCCAGAGGTTCCAGTCCAAACCAATCGGTTGTGCCAGAGATTATCCGCTCCTGCCATGTTAGCACTGTTTTGATGCCTCAAAGTTTTAGCTTGACTTAACTTTGAGATAAAACTTTTATTTAAAGAAAAAAAAAAAAAAAAGATGCCTGCATTACACTCTGCAGAAACAAAGGCTGATAAACTGTATAATGTGAGTTTAAAGTACTTAACTGTTAGGTGTATTACTCATCCATAGATACTTTGTTTAAATAATGCTATTTTTTGTTTAGCTCAGAAAATGTAAGAGTACTACTAGCTCCTCCCATGCAAGATTATTCTCATGGAAAATATGCTTGCAGAGGTGTTTTCAGGAAAAAAAAACCCAGTAGCAGTCTGAACATATCAGGTTCATCTCCAAGTCATTCAAAGTTACACTTACAGGAGCACTGACACCAGGTCATGCACTACCAGATCACCTAACAGCATCATTTGATCTGGATCAGGTGAGGGCACGTGATCACATTTCCCTAAAATTAGCCAGAACCTCCAAAGTGGAGTTGATGCCAGCTTTACATGGCTTCCTGCCAGCAGCAGGGCAACTGGCAGCTTCGGACCCAGCATAAAAGCACACACCACAGAGAAAACCTGAACCAGAATAAAGTCCATCAGTAGAAATGTAATCTACCTAGATACTCCAAAAAACATCTTGGTGAATTTATACTAGCAGAATACTTTTTTCTTACCAGGTATTAGGAATCTTAAAAACAGACTTACTGTATTTTTAAGCTATGGCACAAGCGCAAAGTAGAAGGACCAAACTGATAAACATCTATTTTGGTGTTTGGCACTAGCTGGAAAAAAAATACGTAGCAGGAATAGAAATGCAGCTTAGCAGAGAAAAGCTATAATAAAGGAGAGCTTCACACCACAAAGCAGTGCTCCTCACATCCACAGGATTCCTGGAAAGCGGACAATCTATTAAGCCAGAGGGAATTACACTCTATATAATGAGGCCAGTTATGCTTATTTTACACACTACTGAGTGTGTAAAATTTAGTCTGAGTTAAGAAGTGTTAGCAGCAACACAGGCTGTTTGACAAATACAGCTGATGCAGAAAACTCCCACTTGAGACAGGCTGCTGCAGCCAGGTCAGGGGCCGGTTTCCTTCCCTCCCCCTGGACTTTTCACTCACAACCTCATTTGCAAGCGAACAGGAGTTCTTATGCTGGGGCAATGAACGTTCACTGGGAAAGTGAGAGAAATTATCCTTATTATTGAAGCAAAAGGAATTTTTTTGACAGCTGGAATTTAATCATGAAAGTACTGGGAAAGCATAATACATACCATTTTGTTCTTATGTCCTTCCCTAGCACTGCCTTTTGGCCCCTGGACAGCGTCTGAGATACTAAGGTCACTCCTGTGTTCTAATGAAATATATATATTTTATATATATAGCCCCAGGATAAAAGTGACAGCATCTCTACAGGCAGGAATCTGGTTCATCTGTCTCGCAGAAAGGAATACTGTTCAATCACTTTAGTGTCACTTAGCCACGTTTTGGAGTGCTGGCTTGTTACACGCTGGTTCTTTCATTTAAATGGATGGCTGGTGCGTCACAACCAGGAGTTCAGCTTACAGAGAGCAGCCTCATGCAGCGAGATGGACAGAAGTAGGTTATAGGCAAAACAGCATAAAGCTCTCGACTCTGGCTGGAGAGCTCATGAAAATAGCCTGTATTTTCTTCTAGTGAGTTTTGAATTAAAGTTTTGCTTTCTTTTTTCTTTCCTTAAATCTGTTTTCAATAACTATGGAGCTAAAAAATATGAAGACAATTATAGCTGTCTGTGCAAAACAGAAATGCCAGACCTCACATTTCCCAACTGACCTTTCATCAGATGAAAATTCCCACAGCAACCTTCTCCAATCACAGAGTTGGGAATTAGGAAAACTTGCAAAATGGCATTCTGTCCAATAACCTTGTTCACGTTGCAGATGCACAGGTGGGTGTTAGTATGATTTACATAGGAGGAATAACATTAAAGTAGTAAAAAAGTAACCAAACTTTAAAAGCTGTTCTATAAGAAAGTCTACTCAGTACAATCGGAGAAGAGCCTTGCTGAGGTACTGGTTGTGAAATCTGGTGTGCTGGCTACAGGAAAATGAATGACAGAAGCTGCTGAGAAAGTCCAAGATAAAATGAAAATGGTGTATTTTTACAACATAGCTTCCCTGGCCCCTTCCATTCATTCTGAAGTGCTGCACTGAAAGTCACCTGCAAGGAGAACATCTCTAAGAATGAACAAGGGAAAAGGCTATCCTTGACTAACATTGTGATAGGAGGGTTGGCTTGGGTCAATTTAAAAAAAAAGAGAGAGAGAGAAAGCCACACAAAATCTCAATCTAGCTGGAAGCAGCCTAATACTGGTTACCATAAAAAGCATCTTAAAAATAAATTCTTTTTCCCAAAGTACTCTGTTAACATCTAGATGTACAAATACAACGTAGTTCGTGTGCAGAGGGAACAGAGCACAGAGGAATGCACGTATGTATTTTCTATTGGCTTGGGAAGAGATTTGGTGACTCCCAAGTTGTTATTTCACACCTGACTACAAACTGCACTCAGCCCCAGGTCTGTCACTCCCGTTTAGCTTTCCCACGTGTATACAGGTTTCACTCCTTAAACTGCTCCAGCCAGGAATCAAACATTCCCTTCCCCCTAGAGCACATTCAAGCACCCAGAACAGTTCAGATAATGTCCTTCACCATCTCGTGCTCACTCACACATCAAGCAACTGAACTGGCCGACAGCTCACTTCAGTGTCCTGAAGGCTGCTGGAAATACCTGAATATCACTCACACAGAATCATTTAGGTTGGAAAAACCTTTATGATCACTGAGTCCAACCACTACTAACCTAGTGCTGCCAAGTCCAGCACCAGAGCATGTCTCTAAGAGCCACATCCACGCGGGCATGCTTGAGGGAGCTGAGCCCTCCGTACCATCCTCAGTTTTCATATTGCTCATACCGTGCCCCAGCCTGGCCAGGGAGACTGGGGAGCCCTTTATAGGAAACTCAGAAGTAGTTTCACCCCTACAGTCATCACAATATCTGTTACTCATTGATTCTTTATGAGAGAACTGTTTTATTACTAAGTCTTTTTCTTGTTGTAACAGATTCTCAGCTGCTACAAACCGACATAACTTCACTGATGTAACGGCAGCTGTAATGATTTACAGCTGAGCATTGGGCCCACTTTTTAAGGACAATGCTTCCTGACTTCCTCTAGGAATTAGTCTTCAGATACAGAAGCCTTTTTCCTATTCAGTGTATAAGAAATGAAGAGCTGTCAGGTTCCACGTATCTACAGCAGTGCAGTCTGGAGGGCTGGGGGCTTCCCCCATGCGTCCTGCTCCATGCCCATACCCGAGCTGTCCTGCAGTGACTGTTGGGCTGCAACACGGCTGTGACATCTGTCACAGACAGATCTCCTTAACATTCCAGCAACAAATGTAGGTAGCTTTGACCTTTCCACACGCCGTTATGTGGTTTTGATGCTCCTAAATTTTTGATTAAAAATAGCATACGTAAACTGGATGTGTATTGTTCTGCCTGTAAAATGCAGATGCTGCTCTCAGAATTACCATTTCTTTTATGGAAATGTTTGGCTTTCATTTCATCATTGCTTGTGATGGAAGGGTTGTTCATGAATTTGCCTTAAGTAGTTAAAAGATAAGATTTATTCCAACAAAATGAGCCAGATCTAAGAAGAAGTGGATTAAGTTAGATAAAGTAAGAATAAATAAAACACAAAAGTTAATTCCTTTCATTCTCTCTCTAAAAGCAAGAATACAGGTGAAGACGTGGGTTTTTTTCTTAATTTCAGATTTTGCATAAGCTTATCCAGTCATTATGTTTCCAAGGCCAGCAAATCACATTTTAATTATTAATTCTTACTCTTTATTTGTTTTCATATTGTCTAAATAGTATTTTCATAGCATCTACAAAGTATTTTTATACAACAGAGCAGGAAGATAAAGTAAGGTGCATATTGGATTTGAAGGAAGAAATATTAAAATACTAATTCCCCATTATCAGTTTTGCCCACCACACTCTCAAACTTCCCAGCAACACTTTGTAACACTTCCCAGCCTGTTTTCAGGTAAATCAGAAGCTTAGGAAGGTTCCAAAACCAGAACGTAAAATCCATACTTCAAGTGAAATAACTAGAGCTGCCCAAGACTGTACTTTATGTCTTTCCAATTGATTTTGGTTAATCACATTCCTAAAGGTAATCCACTGAAATCAAATAGAGCATTTGTCCAGATCTGTTACCTGAAAATAACGAAACCAAAATGGAGCTTTTACTTCTCCACTTAGCAATCAAACTTTCTGCTCACAATTTCTTAGAGTAATGTGATTTCCAGTGAAAAAAAATTCATTTTTCAAACATGGCTTTCAACAAAGTGTCGAGTTCTGGAAAGATTTTGCTGTTACAGTTCAGCCAAAATGTTTTGGCTGACAAATGAGCTGGTGACGTTTTTGCAAGACTGACAAAATTTTTAAATTCCTACCATTTTCTAACAATTGCGGTGAAAACTTTTACAATTTTTCAGCAAACAGATTTTAATTGTTTAATGACTCATACAGCTCGTATGAGGATTCCTTGGGGAAAATAGCCACAGTGGGAGTCAGCTGATGCCCTCCTTGACTTTCTTGACATTTAGTATTACCCATCTTCATGCTTACAAGTGTGTGATAGCTGGTTCTAAACCTAGAGCATACTATATATATATAGAGAGAGAGAGAGAGCAACTATAGAGGGAAAAATATAACTTTTTTCCCGTGTTATATTTTTATCCAGAAGTCTCAAAGCATTTACAAGCTCTTTCACCCACATGATGATTTTCCTCATCACTGCAATACCAAGCATGACTGGGGCTTGACTGACTCCGATAATCCCTGTATAGCAGCGTATTAGTGCAAAGGAAACCAGTTCTTCTGAGTCCTCTGCTGCAGGTCTTTCAGCATAAAATGGATAAAACAGGCCACTAAGGCCTTTGACTCATTTTTTTTTTTTTTTTGGTACAGGAAAACTGTAAATTCTATTTGCTCCTAGGTGAAATACTGTGATAGATGTCATTCCAGCAGGTTTTCTGAAGCCCATAAACCAGTTATCCAACACTACTCGTGGCCTACATTAGAAACAATCATGGCAGAAGAATAACCATTCTCAAACATAACACACTCGCCCACTTGTATACTGCTCTTTACATTAGACAAAGTGCAAATATACAACCAAAATAAAAGGTGGTAGAGGATGGAGATAAAACCAAATAAGGGCCTTAACATCTGAATGGGGTTCTGAATGCTCAGCCGTCCCTGTGCCAAAAGTACATGTCTTAATAACCACATGGCTGTGATTTATTATCAGTGTATGGCCACATTTTGAAAAAACAATCCCGGGGGGTCTGTAAATTGCAGATGTAACCACAGATTAATGCTCATAATCCCCGGTAAAAACTCTGTAATAACACTTCTATAGCCTACAGAAATTCCCCCACTAATATTCCTAATCCTTTCTCATTGGACTTTATGATACTTCTGTGATTTTCAGGCAGTCCAGCAGTGACTAAACAATATTTATGATTTAACTCTGCTAGTTTTAATTACCAGACTACAGGGTTTTTTTAAATTTTAAGTTACACGCACACACATAAATACTACCTCCTATACATCCAGGAAATGACCAGAAAGGAAAAAAAAAAAAAGGTAAGAAAAAAGAAGACGCTTGTGTGTCCTTTATTGCCTCTCCTACCATTGCATATCCACTTAGAAACTTGCATTTCTGGTCAGACACTTGAAAACAGACCTGGGAGCATTAGTGGCCTTCCACTGCTGCTACTCTAACATCACACCTTCAACTCCATACTTGCAAAGAGCATATGGTGGTCAGGACAAATGGAAGGTAGGGCCTTCTATTTTTTCCCCTTTTCGTTACATCATATTTAGTCCTATTCTTTCTTCTTAGACTGAAAAGCTGCCAGTTTTCAAGTGTCCCTCATTAACTTTTAAAACCTAAGCTCTGCTAAAGAAGAGTTGTTAGTTTTTTCCTGGCACTGCCTGAAATTGCAATACCCATATAAAAGCATTAAATCCTAATAGCTACTCAATGCAAACCAGGAAATACTGCTTAATGTGAGATGTGAAATCAAATATTTGTCCACAGTAGGTTCTAACGTGCAGGAATTTTAGCTGTAGGTGATTATGTATGCTTTTGGAAAGATAAACGATCAAGCTGTTTCAAAAGAAAATCACCTTTTAAAAGTCAAAGCATAGGAAAAGAGATAGTAAATAAATAACATTTCTGCACATCTTAAAGGAGAGGATTTGCTTATACAGATATGCAGAGGTGACCTTCTGGCTTTTTTAGTCAAGTGAACCATGATATCCCCATGTCCAGCCCACACCATACACTGCAATCTGCAACAAAATCATTCAAATCACACTTTTATACTCTGGGGAATGGTTCTAAGATTTATCTCTGAGAACTGTGCGTCTTTCCTCCTGGCCCTATCTCTATGTACTTAAAAACTGACAAAACCCAGAAAAGGTTCAGAAACCAGAAGCTGCCCTGTAAGACTCCTAGATGGTTCTGTGATTCTGACCGTCGTAGGTAGACTCCCTGTGCTCAAGGGCTTTACGACTGGAAAAAGGTCCAAGATCCTGAAGAAAAATCTTGGCTGCAAGGCAGCCAGGGGAGGAACAAGTCTCATACCAGACACAGGCTGAACTAAGGGGTTTACAGTAACGATGGCTGGCAAACATGAGGTTGAAAATACCTCAAAGGTGAACCCTAAATAGCTGTATAAACAGAAACAGAATGGCATAAACTTAAACCTGCCCCTCCAGAAATCCCTCGAGTGGACTGCACATCATCAGTTTGACATCTCTACTCTCATACGCCATCAGGATTCTAGGATTTGATTAACAATTGTTTGGGGGATCAAAGTGAAAGATGCCAAGTCAAATATACTTAAAACTTATTTTGACATAATGTAAGACAAAAAGATCCTAAAAATTTCCACCAGAAAAAACCTGCTTATTTGCTCCTCCTTTCAGAGTGGATTTACAGCCACATAAGCTCAGACTTTTGATATATATGTATTTGTAGTTTCCGTGTAATAAGAACATAAAATCCCAACATGAAGGTTTGTAACCTGCTTGTTTTGAAGGTGTCAAAGTGCAATAATGTGTTTAAAGTTTCCAGGAATGATGTGGTTTTCAGAATCTTCACTTCCATTTACTGGTTTCTCATAGCTCTGCTGAGCTAGAGAACAAATAAAAGCAAATTTCTATTGTACAGATATTCCGTTAGTAGCACAATAACGGTTTTTCTATATTTGGAGGGAAAGAACAAAAGAAAAAAAAGACTGCCTTCAGGGCAACTGTGACTACAGTCTGCACTTAGTTACATCACAGTAACTCAGCTGATTTAAAGGGGATTATTCAGGATTTACACCATTGTAATGGAGCAGAGTATTAAAATTTCAATTTCTACTTTAGTCCTGATGAAACAGGATGGAGGGTAGAGCTGGAGCTAGGGCAGGGTGTTAGTTCAGTGCAATGAAACTTCCACTGGGGCTTTGTACCATTATACTCAGTATACAGTTCATCTCTTGAATTTAGAAGATCTCACCATTATAAGCAAATGGAAGGTGATCTTGCTCTGACTCACCAGCATGATGACTCAGTGAACAGCCCTGATTTCATAATAAAACTATGTGATTAAAGGAGAAGCTGTCAGATTGGTTAAATTCTGTGAATGTGATTATTTTTTGTTTTGGAAGCTGAAAAATAAACAGGCTGTATTGTTTACTTTTATTGAATTTCACGTTAAGTATTCCTTAGCACTATTTATGGGATAAACTGTAACAATACCACAGGCAAATGGTATTTGCATAATTTGTCTTTAGGCAGCTGAACTCAGCTCTGGTACAAAGCGCTGTGGCTCAGTGTCCAAGCCTCAGATCTTATTTTGTCATAGACCTGTCCAGACAGCAGATGATAGTCAAGGTTTACAAATATACTACCTCTATCTTCTGTCTCTGCACTAAATTAATTGGTTTTAAAAGCAGAGAGAGAAAATATTAAGTAACATATACAAAGTGTTTTTAAATGGAGAAAAAATTTGGTTTGGTGGGTTTTGTGTGGGGTTTTTTTTGTTCATTTTTGGGTTTTTTTGTCTTTTTTTCAGAGGCATGGATTCAGCAGATCCAAGAGCTAGTTGTGAGCTAAACTTCAGATGGATGCATTTACCTCTTTTTAAAATTCAAGCTGTTGAACTCACACTTTGTGAGAAGCAGCCTGGCAGTATGTATTTACTGGACCGATTTTCACACAACCAGAGCACAACAAGGAGACACACCACCACTCTCAAACCCCCATGTTCAAGGCTTGAGTTACAGTTAAATTTTGCCAAACATTCCTGAACTCAAGTCCTACAATTTGGCCCATCTGAACTCATTTAATGAAGACTAAAGGTTTCTCTACACCATCAGCTTATACAGGCTGGTATAAGGTATTTATAAGGCATTAGGCTAGTCTCACTTTCCTACCTCACGGAACACAGAAAGCAAGCAGCATAAACATCAGCAGAAAAAGTGGTGTTTTCAAATTAAAGGTCTTGCCATCAGCTTTTTAAGAAACTGTACCTCATTAGAGTCAACCACCGCCACTCCTTGTGCTTGTAAATGTCAGCATACGTACATGCATCTCCTGGATAACTACTGTGCTGGTCACGAAAATAACTTCTGCAGCTATTGTGCTTTTCTTCAGTTAGAAGGCAGCTGTTAAAATGCGCAGCCAAAGAATGATCGTGATGAAAGGTAGTTACCCACCTTCCACCCAGTCATGAATAACATCAAGAGAGACTTGCAAAGGATATATTGAAAAACAAACTTCTAAAAATCCAGGAATTTGTGATGCTGTTGAACGAAGCCACAGAGATATTTTGTATCAATAGAACTTAAAACCTTCCTAGATGTACTGAACCTCATAGAAAATGAGCTCTAGCACCCGATTTTTACTTTCAAAAAGGTAATGTATCTTTTCCTTCATTTCCTCCTTAAATTGATTCTCTTTCCTTCCTTTCACTAAAGTGGCAAACTGCCAAAATTCCAGTAGTCCTAGATCAATGTTCTACAACCAGTTCCCTGGGAGTGATGTCCTTAAGCAGGAGAAGGAAGGATATCTTCTAGATGCTAACAGCTGCTTTCACAGTGCTTTCACTTCGAAGCTAGGCTCCTGAAGCCTGTAGCACCAAAGCCTTCTAAGTCAGTCAGATCCAAAGACACTCTTCTGAGCACCTGCCGATGTGAAGATGTGTCCTTAAGTTCAGGAAAACACTGGGGATATTTAAGAAAGTGGGACGTAAGCTGAATGTCTCAAAATACCTCCTACACCACTTACTCTTCACACTTCTCCCCATGACGCCTGCTATATAAGGGAGGTAGGAAGATTCATGAGCACACAGACAGAAACTTGGAACTGCAAGAAAACACAGGATGTTCTCGGAGAATTACCTTGGGTTTAGTTCTGTGGCACAGTCCATAGCAGCACAGATGAAACAGCAAGTTCTGCACAACACCGGCCTTTCAAACACTGTTTGCAACGTAGAAATAGATCCCAAACAGTTACATGACTTGCTACCCTGTGCTTAGAGTTGCACACACGTGTGCATACACACACACTTAATATTAATAGATTTTATTTCTGGAAAGTTGCTTGAGAAGCTGAGTGCCTAACTGGGTGTGCTGGCAGAATGTGAACCACATGATCATTAGGCTTGGAAGAAATCTCAGCTGGGCCAACCCAATCCATCATTCTGCTTCATGGCTGAAGTGATCTCACTATCCCTAAACTAGCCCCCCAAAACAGGTGTCAAGCTTAGCTTTGAAGATCTCAACTGATGGGGGACTGGTCATCTCCTTTGGAACCTTACTGCATCGACTAACTCTTCTTAGACAGTTTTTTCCCAAGTCGTCTCTGTTCTGGCCTTATTGCCTAATGAAAATAATTGGTCCCTGTCCTCTTCGTAATGGTACTTAAATATGTTTGCAGACGCTTACGTTTCCCAACAGTTTTCTTTTGGTCTAGACTGAACATGACCCTTGAATTTTCCACAGAGATCTGAATGGTTGATGATCTCCCTGGGGCTGAGACTGGTGCCTGGCCATGGCAGGTAACACAGCTGTTAGGAGGACTACTATGTGTTTGAATAAGCCACCAACATAATTCTGTCACTCACAGAAACAGGTTCAAACATTCCTCTCTTTCACCACATTATGGTGAAATTTCAGTTTCTCCAGACCCACAATCATAGCTTATTTATTGCTGCTTTGCCTTTTGAAGCTGTCTGCTTTTAAGGAGAAGTAGATTTGGTTCTGCTCTAATATGTGGACTAGAATGTTCTCTACTGCGGCTGTGTGCAAGGAGCTAGTCCAGCATCCATGTTTAAAAAGGAGTTTTAACAATTAAAGAGAGAAACTTCAGGAGAAATACACTTAATAAAAGACCTGAAAGAGCCTGATCTATTCAGTTTATCACAGAAAAAAACAACCATATAAGAAACAATGTGAACACAGTGTTTCAGAACTACTTCTATAAGAAAAAAGTAAGACAACTTGTACTTAGCAAAGGTATAACAAGATCAAATGCTGGAAACCAGCTATATTCAGGCTAGAAACAAGATGGAAGTTTTTAACAGTGAAGACAGGTTACCAAGGAATGCACATCAAGGACTCCATCACAGAGGGCTCTTCAGTCGAGACCAAGGTCTTTTTAAAAGAGGCCTGTTCAACCACATGTGGAATTCTAAGGACTGTACTATGCACAAGAGATCATAATATTTGTTTCTGGGAATCCAGTCCCTAGTATACAATTTGCAGGTTTCCTTATGGGAAATCAGCTACAGAATATTTGAAGAAAGACTAGACTGCTGAGCTGTGAATTAGCTTAGAACAAAGCAGCAAACAGCAATTCCATAAAATTTTATGAAAGGTACTGCAACCTTTTCTTCTCTTGTTGGTGACTGTTCTGGTTGTGCAGTTCTGGTAGGCAGACTGTTCTGACTAGTGCAGTTCTGGTAGGCAGACAGAAAATAGGAGGAGATGAAAAGTAGAAGGCTTGTCTAGTAAAACTTAGCCTGGAAGAAAAAAAAGCCCATGGCATATTTAGAAACTTTCCCCGAATCTTTTTGTTTCCTTTCCCTCCCTAGGCTTGCTTTACTCCTTGAGGAGGGCCTGCTGGAATGTCTCTTATTCCCACTTCCCTATCAGCATAGAAATTAAGCATCAATTGTAATTTTTACATGATTAAGCACAAGAGCTCCCACTTCCCTTCTGTTGTTTTTTTTGCAGTTTGTCTCTTTTCCCCTTCTCCCTCCCCAGTGTTTCAGATCTGCTCTTCTATCCCATCCAGCATGGTCTTTTCTTCTCCAAACGTCTACCCTTTGGTTTTATGGGCCACTGGTTGGCAATCAAACATTTCTGTTATTAGAAAGGTTTTCCCAGTTCTTCAGTGAACACTTCAGGCAATGGAATTCCTTCCTTAACCTTATTAATGTCAAGTACTACAGTTGCTGTGGTGACCATAAAATTAAATCAGTTTTTTTGGGTATCTAAAATTGGATTATAGACTACGTACCTGTTAGCGATGGGAGTAATAAATAAATAAATAGAGGCCCCATGACTGTAGTAATTTGCAAAACATAACAGGGAAAAATTGGCCTTTGCTGTTTGAAATCCAAGTATTAAAAGGGTGTCACACTGCAAAAGGTGAAGGCCTATTAAAACATTATGATTTTGCAGCCTTTAATGTTATTGGTACTTTCCACTTCACACTGCCAAAGAATAACTAACAGCGGACAGCAAACATCCTGCCTTTACTGTCATAGTATGTACAGAAAATATCATCCAGCTTTAAAAAAAGAAATTCCCGATATGTATGGCTGGGTCCCAGGCAGGATGGAGTGTCGAAGCTGCCATTTTGTAGCTGCAGCAATAAACCAAGTGTCGCCATGCTCAAACAGGTGCTGCTCAGAAGTGCTCCCTCTCCTAGACAGCCAGACAGGCGGGCAGACACTCTAAACTATGCCCCATTTTGTCCTGTCAAGCCTAATTCTGGTGGTGTTGTCAGTCAAAGAACAGTGGGATGGATTTCAAAGTTAAACAATAATCAATAGTGTGACGTCTGACAGTTGGGAATATTTTTTTCCTTGAAAAGACCTCACATTTACCCTTGTCTTTAATTGAAACTTCAAGGCCCTGTTTAGCTCACACACTGCTCCATCGGTTAGGAAATAATTTTGATTAATGTTCTTCCTAAAGTTCAATCAGAGAGCAGAGATATGACAGATATCCCACCAGCCAGGATATGGGAGCGACATACACTGCACTAGTCCTCTGACAAGCCCGTTAACCAGAAAAACTGGCAGCTTCACATTATAAGAGGTCATTCCTAGTGCTGTGGAAAATAACTTCACCAGCCCTTGTGCTTAGAGCTGTAGGACAGGCAAAGCACAACGTATGGAGTCATCATCATGGCAAAGACCTTGACAGACTCGTTCAGCGCCACCCAAGGAGGACCCTGCCAGCCTGCCTACGCTGCCTCCAGCCACGCTTGCTGGGGCTGCTATTTGGCTTTTGAATAAAGAGCCCTGGTCTAAAGGCTCCACTGTACCTGTGACCTCCATGCCTTAGGTGAAGCTCCGGCAGGAATTAAGTATTTCAGACTCCATCAAAGCACCCTTCCACTGGATCACAGTACTGCACTGCAGTTTATTAAAGAATTGGTGGTTATTCATGTTATTGACATCTAGTAAATAAGAATAGAGCAACAGTTCCCAAAGAAAGTGGGATATGTAAAGAAATCACAGAAAATCTTTCTACTTTTACTAAGATTTTGCATTTATCTTCTTCACAGTTTTGTGAATCCCTTCACAGATACATAAATCATAGAATTTTTAAGGTTGGAAAAGACCTTTAAGGTCATCGAGTCCAACTATTAAACCAACACTGCCAAGTCCACCGCTAAACCATGTCCCTAAGTGCCATATCTACACGTATTTTAAATCCCTCCAGGGATGGTGACTCCACTACATCCTGGGCTCCTGTCCCAGTGCTGGACAACCCTGTCAGTGAAGACATTTTTCCCAGTACCCAACTAAACCTCCCCTGGCACAACCTGAGGCTGTTTCCTCTTGTCCTGTCACTTGTTCCTTGGGAGAAGAGACCGGCCCCCACCTCGCTGCACCCCCCTTTCAGGTAGTTGTGGAGAGCGAGAAGGTTCCCCCTGAGACTCCTTTTCTCCAGGCTGAACCCCCCGGCTCCCCCCGCCACCCCCATCAGCCTTGTGCCCCCACCCCGGCCCCTGCCCGGCGCTGGACACGCTCCAGCCCCCCAGTGCCCCCCCTGCCCTGTGGGGCCCAAACCTGCCCCCAGGGCTCGAGGGGCTGCCGCACCAGCGCCGAGGGATGGTCACTGCCCTGCTCCTGCTGGCCATGCTGTTTCAGCTACCAGCCAGGGTGCTGTTGGCCTTGGCCACCTGGGCACCCTGCGGGTCACATCCAGCCGCCCCCCCAGACCCTTTCCCGCCGGGCAGTTCCTAGCCCCCTGCCCCCAGCTGCCTAGGGCTGGTGTCCCCCCGGGCACGGAGCGGTGCTGAGCCTCACACCACCGGCCTCGGCCATCGCCCCTCAGCCCAGCACCCCCGCAGCCCCCAGCCCCTGGCAGGTCAGCACGGCCCAGCCGGGTGGCACCTGCAAACGTGCCCGGCGGGGCCCTCTGTCCCCTCACCCAGATCACTGGTAACAATACTAAATGGGACCAGCCCCAGTGCTGAGCCCTGGGGACACCCATTTGTTGCCCATGCTGCTGGCATTGGTGTAGATGCACTTCAGTTGGGCTACTGACCCCACCAACTTTTTTGGGGGAGAAACCCTAATTCTTATGTGACCGTTCTCAGGCGCTTTCATGGTTTCTAACACATCACTAACCCTTGCACCTCTGCTGCCACATGGATCTCCATCCCTTACCTCCACTAAGCAGACCAAAGGACCCTGCTAGGACACCACCCCTCAAACACTGGCATGCTGCCCCCAGGCTTATCTCTATTGAGCCTGGTTTTATCCCTTTTCCCCTCAAATCTAATGTAATGCTCTTTCACTGAGCCCTGCTAACTCCCGCGCAAAGATCCTTTTCCCCCTTTGAGACAGGTGTACCCCGTCTGTTGCCAGCAGGCCTGCTGTCATGTAAAGCAACCCAGGATCAAAAACCGAAAAGAAGATGGAAATATTCACCATGGGAAAACAGAGATGGTTGTTTAAACAATAACAAGGACTAATAAGGGGGAGAAAAAAATAACGAGCCTGTGCTGTGTGCCAACCACTAGGCAATGTTGCCTCTGTATTAGATGGCTCAAGCTGCTGCAGCACTTGATAGGGAGGGGCTGTTCCTTGGCAGGCAAAGGCAGCTGAGGGTGTAATGCTCAGGGACTCCACTATCCCTTGCCCAGCACAACACTAGAGTTGAGAAGGGGGCGGAGAAGATGGAAAAACAAAGCAAGAAAAGATGATCTTGGCTGAGCACGTAATGGGTATCTTGAATAATAGATATTTAAGTCTTGTTCTTGTTTATTCTTTTAAACATACTCATGATGAGCAACCATTCACCTGCTATAAATTATAAGCAACTGATAAATGTCGATTTATGAGTCTCCAGTCAACGGCACTCATACTAAAAAAAAGTGCAAAAGAATATCCAACCATAACCAACAGCATTTTTCCAGAGCTGGACCATGCAGAAAAGTTTCCAAAGCAGATTTCATTAAAATTCAGCCCCTCAAAAAAGAGTCCTAAAGGGTGAGGCAGTTCAAGATAATGAATTTCACTCTTCATCCATTAGGCTGCAGTTCTTTGCTGGACGTAACCTTTAATATTAAAAAAAAGGTTAATCTGTATGTTTGAAGCCTGTTCTTTTTAAAATTAATAAGTTTTGATTTTAGACATTGTAGAATTATATCCAGAATAGCTTTAAAAATTGAAAGGAGTAATATCAGAGAGTTGAGAATATGAAGTGGGGTGTTATCCAACATATGACTAGATGTTTCCAACTAGTATACCGTGTTAAGGAAAGGAAAACAAGCCATTAAAAAAGAAGTGTTTTTATAGGAGATCTTCACAAACATGTCACCTCTGCTGACCTTTAGATAAAGGTAAAAAGGTTAATGCAATAATTTGGAAATTATTAGCCTGAAAAAGACTAATGAGCCTATCAGGGTTGTTCCCAGATTTCTTCAGCATAGCTTGTAATTCCTGGGAGATCATTTGAGCCATGCAAAGACCTTACTTAGTCAGAGTAAAAATATTTTTCTGCCTTTGTGGTGGCTCTCTGAATATTTACAATGTGGAGTTTCCTTTTGTTCCACCTCCACCCCTAGCTGGGGAGGGTGCCAGAGCAGGCTTTCATTCATGGGACTACAGATTTTCCAACCATATAGTGTACCAGAAAGAATAACAATTGGGATCAACTTCTCCCTAACATATCCTCTCCAATTTTAAGGGTTTGATCATTGAACCAACAGTTCCCTCAGTGCATCAAACTATGCAAATTCATTTTACCCATTTACATCATGGCTCGATTTGGCTGAGAGTTTCCTCTCCCCTGTTTTAAATCATGATGGTATCGATAAATGCAGACCTAAATGAAGAGTGCACAAGAAATCCAGAGTTCTGTGTTCTTTCCCAGCTCCTTCATTAACTTGAAATCCAGCTTGGGCAAGCAATTGGATTTCTTAATGCCACGATTCGCCTTTAAGTTGGTGTTGAGCAGCACAGTATCTGTAGGATAGATGTGAGTCTCAGACACACTTACAGAACACCCTGTAGAAGTTGGAATAGGTAGTGCTAACTATAAAGAAGCATGGAATAACTCCTGAACGAAGGAAATTTCAAAGCAGGACTGTCAGAAAGGGCCAGAACGCTAATTTTATTCAGAAATTCCTCACAGTTTCAGCCCCTTAGATTCTCCTAAACCAAATTTCTGCATATTTGCCTTTCTGCAAAACACACAAATATGAACTCAGGAGGGAAGACCAAGAAAAGTTTGCTGTACTACTACAACAGACAGTCTACTCATGATTTAGCAGGAGTTCTGTTGCTGAGCATAAGGGTTTTTGTACTCCTTTCTGAAACATATGCCACATTTACCTCAAGGTTACATACTCTGGAGACAGGAAATTAAAATAATTAAAATTAAAAGTTTATGTGATATCAAAATTTGCAAATTTGTAGCAGTTAACACACCCATAAGAAAGTAGAAGTCTAGGTTAAGAACCCATTCCTAAAAATACTTTCAAGGATAGTTCTTGATATTAATTAAAATTTTATAAGGGATACCTTAAGAAAGGTATTAATTCCATTCTTGGTTTTCTGATGTCACTTTGCTTACTATTTCGTGTTTCTGAGATAAGACTGCTTTCTGAGAATTGTACCAACTTTTTAATATTATACTATTATTAAGCTTTTTTCCCCCATGAACAAACAGGGTAGCTGTAGGAAGTCTAAGTCTGATTTGTATTTTTACAGTAAAACACAATGGAATAATTTCTGACCAGATCTGTAATTCATTAAAAGAAGTGACTGTAATGCTTCTCCTGCTGATGAGCTCTTTCCTCATTAAAAAAAGGCACTTGTTTCTAATGTTTTGAAAGTAAATAGTCGGATGAAAGAGCAAGCAAGAGATAGTGTGCAAGTGTGGCTGATTAATTGATATTGTTCACTGGTTAACCTTACTCCTAGGTAAGGGCTACAACTGCAGGAGTGAGAAGTCATGCACTTTTACTCTTTCTGACTCAAGGAGTCTTGAATTCTCTGTGACCCACTGGCTCCTGGGCTGCCTTGCAAGGGAGAAAGGAAACTGCACAGGCGGCTTCACTCCTCCGTCAGAGCTGCTCCGGTTTGGGGCACTGTGGCTGCTTAACACACACTGCACCTCCCTCCTTCTCCTGCCTCCCCGGGTTCTACAGAGAAACAACTTCAGCTCTCGATCCATGACCGTGCAGTCGAAAATGCTTCTATGACAGAGCTTGTGAAATACTCATGAGGTAATTGTTAAGAAGGGGTAAGCAGACTGCATCAGAGCAGAGAGAGGGAAGCAGGGCAGGACAGTCGCCCATTCAAACCAGCAGCCTCTTGACAGACTTTTCACATCTTTGAGAAAAACGCCAGAATTAGACTCCTGACTGACACAAATCAGGCATGCACAGACCAGCCAGCTATCACTCTACCCTCCTTGAGTCAGCACTTGCCTTCATTCATACTTTGTCCATGTGTCTAGCCCTAAAAGATTAAATTTCCTTTAAAACAGAAACTAATGTATAGCAGTATAGCTACAGGTATCGTATGGAGCGTATATACAGTGTGCATTTTGCAGAAAGAAAAATTGACAGAATTTGGGTGTAGCACAATCTACTTCTGAAAGAATAGGGGGCTGCCGGTGATTTCTTTATCACACAGTCTTGTTACAGCAGGAGAACGGGTTCTTGGTTTCCAACATGCAATAGTGGTGCCAGTAACCCAGCAAAGTCACAGGCTCCCGTCAGCCTTTTCAGACGTTTTCCTGCTGATGCTGTTCTTTTCACCAGTAGCTCAATGAAAGCTGAGACCAGGATCCAAAGCCAGTGCTCTGCCAGCCACACTAAGTGAAAGCCCAGGAACCAAGCAGCACTGTCTAGAAATTAGACACACTAATAAGACTACATGTTGACACACACACCAACTTCAAGAAGCTCAGATTATTTCTTTGCTCTCCCCCTCCTCTCTATATGTCACTACCAGTATTAACCACAGCTCACTAGACTGTATATTTGGTGTAACTGTGTGAACTATTTTCAATCTGAGCTTAGTTAAAAAGGCAAATGGTGTCTCAAGGAGCAAGCTGACCCCATTATCAGACCCTTAGGGAGTTCAGACAGCAGCCAACAGCAGAGACAGCCAAAATGCCTGAGCTGAGGCCAGCTAAGAAGCCAGCCAGGCAAATCCAAAGCTCCTGGAAAAATACATTCTGGAGCAGCGTCTGGGACCCTAGAGCTACTACGCACACCCTGATTTAGTGGATATGGGTGTTGGTTGGAATATAGCAGCACAGAAGAGAGCGTGAACAGGGAAAGCAAGTCAGACTGCAGTTACATAAGAGGCCTATTGACTTTTTAATGACTTTATTACTTGGAAGTAGCAGGTATGTTTACTAGAACATAATCTCCTATTTTACAGTAAAAGGTTTTTACAAGGAAAGAATATGTAAAAAGGGAGCTTACAATATACCCTTACAGAAATATAGGGGACTAGATAGGCAGCTGCAGAAAAGTGTGATGTACCTTCTACTTGAAGCCTTTACAAGCTTTAAAAAATGTATTTTTCAGTCACTGTTGACCATAATTGCTCTTTAAAGCCAACAGACAGAAAACATGGCCTTCATTGCCAAAAGCAGTAGAAAGCAAGAAGATTTATTAGGATCATTAACTGTTATTCAGTCACTTCCAGATCTTTATTGCAATAATAAAGCAAGTTATTTACGAATTTCCAAACACAGTGTAGATGACAAGACACAAGATAATCCAGAGACACTGGGTCTGTTCTCCCACTGATTGTGGGACCAAACTGTATTTTGAGTGACTTCTGCTGGTGGGATCACTGCTTTCAGCTGAGCCAAATAACAGGACAGCAACATGCCACATCTCCATATCTGTGTGGAAGAGCATGCCAGACCTAAACATCAGAAGTTGATATCTAACCATGTTCAGTATCAGTGGATTAATTACTTATGTTGCTGTACTGAAGGGCTGACCTGTTCTCAAGAAGATAAGACTACCCAATGCATAAAGCCTGGTGATGCCAAAGCAATTACTGATAGAATTAAAAAGTCACAATCCTAGATAACAGTAAACCTATTCATAAAAAGCCTGTTCTGTTTTTACCTCTTCCATCAGGCCTCAGCTCATCACTGGAAAGCGGTATTTCCATGGGATGCTGAAGGTCTTGGAAAAACCTTTGTGACAAGTATCTCTGTGCCCTTTGCTGGGGAAGCATTTTACTGGAACCCTAAGTAAGGGAGAAAACAAAACAAAACCAAACCAATCCAAAAACACCCCCAAAAAACCCAAATCCAAGAAAACCCAACAAAAATCCCCAAAACCAAACTATGCCCACAACAGCTACAAAATGAGAATGCAATAAGAATCTTGGAAAGGTGAAAAGTAAACAGAAATTTCTGATACAGCTTGGGATCAAAACATGGTTTTAAGTCCATGGCCACTTTTAAGAGCATATAGCTCCTCACTCTTGTGCCACCTGAAGCTCCAGGCATAATGCCTGTCCAAGAATTCAGGCTGAGTTTTGGACCCAGCTTCCCTTCTAAGGGAACAGAAGATGATGAAGACACAGGACAGCAGGCCTGCAAGGAGAAAGAAAACAGACTGATTTGGAAGCCTACTGCAGAAAAGAAGAAACAGTGATTAAAAGTTTTTCGAAAGATTGCCATCACTTGAAGTGTTTCAGATTGGCATGAAATAGTATAGATCAGGTGAGGCAGAATGTCACACCCCTGTAAAAGTTTCCCAAAACCATCACAGAATTAGGTAAGATTATCAATATCTTCATTACAAATGAAGATTAACAATAATTAACGTAACAGCAGTATAGAGAGCAATCTGGTGTTGCAAAGTGTAAGAAGGGTGACAAACAGCCATGAGCCTATAAAAAAATGGGAATATTAGAGATTTCTGTTTCCCTTGAGAACACAGGCAAAACAATTTTACTCAGTTACACAGATGTAACGTGTTTGTCCCGAGATGGCAGTCACTCCTGTTTGCTATCTGGTGATAAAAGACCCACAATTTTCAGCCCTTATAGCATTTTATTCTCCTCAATAGAAGTCAGGGAATCTCACTGAATCAGGGTCTCCTAGTCCTAAAGAATCTTGTCACCACAGTTTGTTTCAGTTACAAGTCCCAGATACAGTATATTTTTGTGTAAAGGGAGAAACGTAACAGAAAACTTTCCTGCTGTCATAAATGCTCTTTTTAATCATTGGTACTTTGGCAAGAAAACCTATATGCATATACACAGAAGTTTCACATTTCTCTGAAAATCCAATCTCTTGTATTTTAGACCAAATAAAAAACAAAGAGCAGGCCAAATTCTGAGAAGAATCTGCTGGAAAGTTAAGTTGATCAGCAGTGCTGAAAGGCAATAGCTGTTTAAAACAAGTAATTTACAAGGCAGTGAAATAAATTCTAGGTAAACACAAGCAACTGTTGCTTTGGCACAGAAGAGACAAACATGGTTTACTGCTGTCTTCTACTCACAAGACAAAGGAGAGAACACCACCATCCAGAAGACACGAAGAGTTCTGACAGGAGGATGATAGGTCTGTCAGAACAGAGTGACAGCAGCCTTAAAAGAGCAGGGAGATAAGAGGCAACTGCAAAAGAAAGGTGGTCCTCTGTTAGCAAGAGGTCATTGAGACCCTCTCTCATTGGAGACTGATTATAGCTGCTTTACCTGGGGAATAAAGCATTTAAAAAAGCAACGTGGGGATGTTTCATCTGGCACCTGGTGAAGTACCACATAGGGTTGGGAGTTGTAGAACCTGAAGAGCATCTGGGAATGTGGCCAACCCATCAGGGAGCACATCACTGTGCACACACTTATCTTATTTAGCACACAGAATGCACTAGTACTGTCTGCAGACTTTTACTCGTTAAAAGGCAGGGTATCTGACCTGCCTCCAATTTCTAAGTTCCTCATTTATGGCAACACTCAAAGTGGAAGAATCTCCAGAGATACAGGATGAACCGGAGCAATGGAAGCGGAATCACAAATTTCCTTCTGCTGAAGCGAGACAGCACAGAGTCCAAGGTGAAACATCTTCCAACTCTTTGCCAAAAGATTGCTCATTCTTTCATTCGCTAAAGCCTTGAAAGCGACTTTGCAATGGCCCTCCAGGAATATACGGGAGGTTTCAGTGTTCAAGTGTCCACTTTCAGTGGGGAACTTCCAGTAAGATAACGTATTTGTTTGGCACGGAACACGTGCAGTGTTTGCGCTACATTGTCCATGTCAACGTATTTGAGAAGCAAGGCAGAGTGCTGTTTTTTCACTTAAACATTAATCATGATGAAAAATCAACATGTTCACTCACATGAAAATATAGTTTATCTTTGCAATATTTACTTCGACAAAATTCACATTTAAATTAAGACAAGAAAGAAAGTAAATTTTTTTAAAAGTTTAAATCATCTTCATGGAATGCCAGAAGTCACAGATGATTACCGCTTGTCTCATTTTTTTTTTACTATGACCAACAGATAGTTAAATCAAGGCCTGGATATGTGTTTTTCTAACCTTAAAACCAAACAAAAATACACTTAAACAAATGTAGTTCACCTATGTAGTACTGCAACGAACAAAACTAGAGGTTTGCCAAGTGGCCTGCTGAGTCAATCAGACTTCAAAATAACTTCATTTTCTGTAAAGCAGAACTTTACAGGCTGATAACAACTTCAGAGCCATTCTGTAATAAATTTTAGGTCAAAGATAATCACCTTTTATTTGTTGATACCATTTGAAGTGGAGAATAAATACAAGGTATTTACTTTTATGAATGTATCATCCCTGTACTTAATCATAAACTGACCCTTTTACTTGTTTCATTTTTTTCTCACTGTGGCTGACCAAAAATTTAACAGCAATATTATCATACATCAGTATCTTCCATTTTGGCAAAGGAAATGGACACATTTCTGCCTTCCACATAAATTTTCAAATTTTTAATTAAACCAAAACATATAGAGACAGGTCTGGAACAATCAAAAAGAAAATGTCCAAGTTTTTTCATGGAAGACGTAAGTAATGCATTTTCTAACTAGCTGTATGTTCCATTAAAATTGGGACTCCAACACCAGAACTAGAATGGGCAGACACAGGTCTTTTTCAAAGGAATACAGCGCACACACACATGAAGCTCTGCTGAACACACATTTAAGTAAAAAGAGATCGGTTACTGAATCAGGGCTACAGAAAACTGACCGTAAATTTCTTAGGTAATCACATTCAAAACAGAGCTCCAAAGCCTCTCTGGATTCACTGGATTTTATTATCAAATCATTTACAGTTGTGCAAGACATGAGCCAATATGAAAACACTGGTATAAAAGCAGATAAAAGAAGCTATTTATTATATAGTGTTTCAGCTTGCTTTTCACTGATCCTAGCGATCACAGTTTGTCAGAAAAGGAAACAGATTGTCTTAGTTTTTCCTAGATAATCAAACGCTACCTATAATTCATAATTAGTCCTGTGAGCAGTAGTAGAATATCACAGTTCTACCTTCCTTTAAAAGTGTTTTTGCACATTTCCATGTACACCTAATTACCCTGCTTTGGGGAAAAAAAAGTAAAAAAAAAAAAAAAGGAAGACTCCACTCTCTTGCAAGGAAGCTGCAATTGTATGCTGAACCATCAGGGTAGCTTTGGATGTTCATCTGGCTCAACTGCACGTAGACTGCACATCTGTCCAGCTGTACAAAGCAATCATGGAAAACCAAAGATACGCCCGAACACGTACACTAGCGATGAATGGGCCCTGAAGGATTTGATGAATGAAAAATACTCAGTATTGTGAACTTACGTTTGATTTCCACTGTTTAGGGAATAAGGCTGACCTTTTGGTTACCACGCAACCTTGGAAAATGGGAACTGAGAAAGTTTGTGTCACCCTAATGATGGGCTTGAGTCACCTATTGCTCAGCATCTTATGGACCGTCTGCTGTCTGGATACATGTCCCGATTTAAAACTGGTCCCCTGCCAAGGGAATAAAATGAAGTCTGAACTATTTCTTCCAGAAAATAGGATTAAGGAACTTTAAAAGAAAGGAAATAATGTATCATCTTGACACACCACTACAAAAATCAGCTAAGCCCCAGGAAATAATACTTAGACTAAGAGAGACAAATGAACTGCAAGTACAAAGGGCGCACAGAGAATCAGATTCTCCCATAAGTTTCTCCAAGGGATGAAATCCCATAAAAATTCAAGAATCAGAGCCTAATATAAAATGAGAAATGTTGATTGAGCTTTATAAACCCACCAAGATGAAAAACTGAGGTATTTCATCACTTACAAAAGCTAGTTATTTTATATGCAACAAAACAATCCAGACAGAAAATGCATGTTCCAAAATTCTGCAAACTATTACATGTTATGCTGTCTTCTTCCTTATGAAAGCAAGAAACCATCTAAACCTATTTTGTTTGCAATACAAACTTCCAAGTAAATAACTAATCCATACAGAGAACTAGTGTACGAGGAGATTATATAAGATGGATGCAAATCTGCATTTCCAGCTGACCTCTATTCTGTTTGCTAAGTATATGAGTAAATCAATACGATTATTGGCATGTACCATTTCACAAAGGTGGCTTTATCAAGCTTCACTACATTTTTTATCTGTATATACACACTGCACTTGCAAATGAATCTGCTAGGAACAGTACTAGATACCACTCCGCATATGCATTCAGCCCAGAAAGGTGCTAATAGAGTTATCCCTGTAGCTGAGGTGTCTGTTGCCAAGATTTACTTTTTTAAAAGCAGCGGAACACCTACGGGGGTTCCCACTGCCTGCAAAGGCACGATGTTCTGGAGAGGGCACAGGGCAAGCAGCAATGCTGAAGAGGCACAGACGATAGAGAATCATTAGTGCTGAAGAAATTAACTGTTCCCTTTATAACCAAGGGAAACCCTGTTAAGTGTAATTTAGGCAGAACCTAGAATTTGGATCAACATTTATCATTTGAAATTTCATGCTCAGGGTAAACACTGTGTTCCTTATAACAAGAAGTGGTCACCCATCTCAGGCCTTGATATCAAGACATCGGTCACTTTCCTTACATATTACTTCAGGCTTTGCAACTGATTAGCACTGCCTTAAGGTCACTGCTGCTAAATATACCTTTCTCCTTTTGCAGGCCTCTAAGAAAATACTGAGTCTGCAAAAAGGTTAAACTCCTACAACTCTTAAAAATACCTGCAAAGTGAAGTGCAAACATTGATCTCTAATATAATGATAGTTACACTGGGTGAAACACCATAGCTCAGTTCAGGAAGGATACATCAGCCTAATCCTAACGTGACAAAACAGTTTTCTGTTCTTCAAAACTAATTAACATTCATTATATTGGTACGAGACATGTGACAACTCTACAGTACTGACAGAAGCTGCAAAGCCTACCAGGGATGACAGCTGTTGTGCGGTACCTAACTGCCAAAGTTAAGAAAGATGTCACTAAAATGGCAAAATTTGAGGAATTGCTCAGAAAGTGAGCTTCAGTATCAAAAGAAAGATGTTCAGGTTTTTTCTTCCTTAATGAGCAAACTAAATTTAAACCTTTGGCTGTGAAGGCTCTTATGACTTTTTCTTGAAACAGTTTCTACGGTCCCAGTATCAGGTTTATATTTATAAAGACAAAACATAAAGGTGAATGGGCTGAAATAAAGGCATTTATGGGGAAGGGAGAGAAGAGGAGAAAAAGAAGGTTCTATTGAAATAAACGCTTAGAACAGAAAGTAATCACTGACAAGTGATGTATAATGCAAGCTTCACCTACAAGGCTATACACGCTGTGTGTACCACGGAAAACCCAAACTCTGTTTGAGGCTGCGGTCTGAAGTCAGTGCTGCATTTACACGAAGAAGCCAATAGAACAATCTTTGTCATCTGTCCTGGCAGATGCTCAATAAGCAGACGTGAGCTTATTGATGTCCTGTATGACACAACTGTTATTTCTCTAATGCTCAGAACAGACATCCCAGAACAAAGAAAGAAAGAAAGAATAAGGCTTGTAAGAATTTCCAGTAGATCTCCAATATGAAGTGTGATTTGTCAGAATTGTGACAGTACTGTTGCTTTTCAGCCTAATTTCTTGCAAATAATCCGTGAAAGATCTGGGAAGGGATATTGTACCAAAAGATAAGTCTCTCAGGTGGGTTTTTTTCCCCCAATAGACTATTAGTCCTGCTTCCCTCCCCCTCATTTCCCTGAAGAAGTTCCCACACTTGTGTTCATCCCTCCTGGAAGAAGAAAAGGCATTTTTTCCCTGTTAAAAATCTGTAAAGGGAAAAAAGGAAGAGTGAGGAAGGAAGGGAAACCTGAATGCTTGTAACTAAAACCCCCTAATTCTTCCATTCTCAGAGAAAGCTTGGCTTGAAGCTGCACTAGATTGCTGTTCAAGCATTGTAATAAAGATGGGACCACCTAGTTTTGTTCTAAATTGTAACTTAGTTTTCCTTTTCAGCCTAAGTATTCCTGAATTGTTGCTACTTTGGGTTATCACTATAGTATCACACCATCTCAGAAATATTAATGAATTCATCTTCTTTGTAGCTGATGGACAACAAGAGAGACCACTCAGACCCTTACCCGAAACTGTGAGAAAATGAGGCACAGAGGTCTCAATCCTCTGATCCACAGTGGAATGACTATCAAATATATTTCTCTGTTTCATGCCCACGTTTTCACCCATACCATTCCTGCACTTCTTTCTGTCTAGTAAACACCACCCATTCTCCTCCTATAACTGTGTTAACTGACATTTCTCTCACAACCCACAAAAAGAAGCATTGTTAACCCATTGCTCTGCCTACTCTGCACTGGCCAGGCTGTTGAAAGAGACCATGCTGTCTTCCACCCTCTCAGAAGAGTATGCTAACAGCACGTAAAAAGAGGCACCATGACTTCCAGCCAGCCAGCTGCACAGGTGGCACCATCCCATACACAATGGGCACACAAAATTGCATGGCAGGGGCTGAGAAGGATTTGTATGCTCTTGCTCAAAACTGTCCAGTTCCACAGCCTCAGAGAAGATGCAGTCCCCAGCAGCACCTGGTGGCTTGGGCTATGTAGCGTGGCAACCCTGCTCCTTCAGAAAGGGGCAGCAGGAAATAGAACTCCTAAGTGGATGAGCTTATGACACTGTTTCTCTCATAACATTGCGGTTTTCCACAAATATATTCATGAAAGTAATTTACCCATATTTCTTTTCCCTTTGCTTTGAGTTGTACAAAGCTTTAGCACAGTTTGCATCACTGTCTATCTGAATGGTGTATGAATTCTATACTGAATGTATGCTTTATGCTTTGACAGGTCTCACAGTTACTCTTGATATAAATTTTTTAAATTATTATTATACACTTTTTCTGTTATGTATAAATTAATATTCAGTATTACTTTTTTTTTTAATTCCTACCCAATCATTTCCTTTGGGAAGCAGAGTTTTCAGTAACTGTTATCTTTTAATAGTTGTGTCCGTTTCTTAGATTATCAACCAGTTTAAAGAAAAATTGTATTTAATCAGAAATGATTCAGTTATATCACTTCTTTTTTCAACTGTTCCAGCCACAATTCACTGGTGTTACACAGTTCTGTAACATCATGATCAAGTGGTCCCAATCTAGCACTTGCCCCTGTAAGAGAAGAACATCCTTCTCAGGTAGCATTCTTTCTGAACTATATAGAAATGAATGATTGTATAGCAACAGTATTTATGTTTATACATAATTATACGGTCATGCAATATAATGCAACTTTTATGTATGTGTTTGCATCGCACATTATTAACACTAACATTGCCGTATTGCCTTTTCGAAGACAATTCTGATTAATGGCTTAGATACTACAGTTTCCTTCCAGACAATGGATATATTTAAGAATTATTTGTCCAGTAGCATTGATATGGGAAATAATTTGATTTAGATTAATGATGAATAGTTACAAATTAATAAAAATACGTTTTAAGGTGTTTTCAATGTATTGCAACTCTGCTGGAATTCTCTTCCCCATTTTTTGTGTGGTGAAAACAACCAGTTGCAAAAAGAAACCCAATATAAAAAAAATCAGATGTAATCCCAAGGTAGCCAATGTCCTCAGCTAGGAAAACTTCACTTATGATATTAAAATTTCTACTTAAAAAACCCTTTCTTTTTTAGTAGCTACTTCACTTCAAAAGCAATCTGACTCTCAAATGTATACATAAAACAGTGAAACACTTTAGGAGAATCTCCAACACTAATTGTCAACTTTTCAGCAATTCAGCTGAATTTCAGCATTTGATATCCTCAAACAGGAGAACAGGATCTTAGCCAGCAGCCTCTACATAGTACAAACATTTGTGCACTTTTACAAGGCAGGTAAAGACCTAAATTACGTTGCTAATTAATTTTATATTTCCTTTGGCTACCCAAAGAAACCTGGAGCTGTTCAGCACTCATTGAATGATGGGGTTTGCCAAGTATTCAGGTATGCTATTAACAGTACAAGCCAAAAGAACTGAGATCATGCTTTCTGTAATACCTACAGGGGGAAAAAAAAAGCAAATTCAAAGCAAGCACATGCAAAGCATGAGGCAGAAAGGGAGAAAGGAGTACCAAAGCACCAGAGAAATTTAAAAACATGTAAAAAATTTAAACCTAACATTAGTCCAGGACTAAGACAACAAAACCATTACTACAGTTCAATGACAGCAAGTACCAACCCCTACTCAAAAGAAAAATATTTTAAAGGAATTGAGGACAAAACACTAGCCTGATCAACTTGCAAAAGATACAAGATATGGGTTTGTGCTATGCACACACTGTCCAAATAGGTTACCTAAGACTTAACTGATTTTTGTAATTGAGCATGGCACAATAACCCAAACTTTCCTACATACCTACACTGTGTAGGTGTGATGCCCTGGAGAGAAACAGGCAGATGCAGTGAGTACAGGCAGGACATTAAATAGAATATTTTCACCTTCAAAGCTGCTTCCCTGTCTCCTTTTAATCTGCAGTCTTTTTTTTTTTTCTCCTTAAAAAGATCTTGTAATTCAATTGAAGAACATCTGTGTTCACATAAAGTTACTTAAACCCTGAGATTACTAGACTCAAGTATTCACTTCCCTCTTCACTGAACAGCATAAAGCAACAGCATCACTTATCGATTCTCAGGGCACAACAAAAGCCAGCACTGTTTCCTTCTTAGCCAGTGAACAAGTTAATTTGTTCGGTTGATATTAAATGGGTATCATTTATTAATCACAATATGCATTATCAAATATCAAACTACTTTTTCTATCTCACAAAGACTTAAATCCCGCTTGTTTATGCAGCTTTTTTCATCACAAGACGACACTACAGAACTGTAGAGCTAACACACACATTTCAGTGCACAGTTGTTCTTAGAGAGCAGCGAAGGCTCTGTCCGTACCACTGCCATGTAAAGAGATTACCAAAACTTAGGTAAGCGCACTGACATCTGCAAGTTTTTCTCCTACCTATTTTGTTTCAGGCTTTGGAACTGGAAAGTTCCTATTCTGAATAGTATCAAAAGGTTTCAATTATGCTTAAAAACACAAACATACACAAAACCCCAACACATTTTTTGTTTCTTTTAGCTTGACTGTAACAGGTCCCTGTTCATGTCTATACTTTCCACCCAAACTGAATTTAAACTTAAAGAATATCATTCAAGTTTGTCATCAGGATGGCCCAAACCTATCTGGCCTCTTGCTTTCAATAAAGAAAGTTTACAATACAAATTAATCACAGATGCACAGCCTGTTGACTTCTGATGACACACCTGCTGGAGTTTAGATTTGCTGGGCTGCTCGAAGCAAACACTCCTTCGAAGAAGCAGAATCAGATGTTGGTATTTAGCCAAGAACCACCACATTTGAAGTTATTCAAAACGGCAGATCTTTATTTACAGCTTCAGCTTTCCTATCAAATATCTGATCAAGAATTACAGTCAAGGTTTGCTCTAGTCACAGTAGATGTTCTCATTCTTCTCACCTCTGTTTGATAGGATCCCATGTTAAGTAAAAAAGCCAAGCCTTGGCTGTATGAGACATACAGCTACTTCAGAATCTACTGTGTGGTTCTGTTGCTTATAAAGGCATATTCTTACTAAAGAGGTTTCCAATTTTTCCATCCTAAATCGCTCCCAAAATGATTCTCAGTCAATGCTCTCTTCTCATCTCTGATCATGACAATTTTGCAGCATATATTCAGAAATACCTCTATTTCCTTCAAAGGAAAAAAAGACCCCAAACACCTTGCTCCAACCTACTCTTCACTATTTGAATTTCAAAGGTTTTGGCCTCTTTAATGTAAGCAATTCAAGAATTAGCATCTTATTCAGCCAAATATTTTGAGTCACCATTTTAAAATTGGATTGATCTCATATTGTTGAAATTGTCTTTAACTGATGCAATTCCATTCAACTGAAATAACTTAATTCCTGTTTAGATAACACACAGGTTCAACTATCGTCATCTCCAAGTTTTATGAACTAAAATATCTCTTAATTGCTAAGAAACTGGATGCAGAAATAAGGTTCCATATGTCTCTGTTTCATCCTGCATACTCTGCCTCTGTTCAAGCCTTACGTGTAGCAGTTCCAGGCTTTAAATGAGAGGGCCAACGTTAACAAGATGCAATCCAACTACACATGTTGGGAGACATGAATAACCATCTGAGGCAAATGGCCTTGAAATTACATGCTTACGGGAAAAAGTTAAGTTGTATATTAAAACATACAAAATCCTGCTTTATGGTCCCTGAAGAAATGGATATAAATGTGCAACTGCACAGAACATTTGCATCATTCTCCTCCCCATGATCTGTTACACTGCAACACAAGTCTGGGCTTGAGGCAACTTGTTCCTATGCCAAAATTGTATGGAATGCACAAAAAGGTCAAGGCTAGGAATTTATGTGTTTCGCAGTTATTTAGAAATTACGGGAAAGAGAACTTGGCTACTCCTGGCACTGCACAGGTGTAGTTAACTGAGAGTGTTCTGTGGGTCAGACTTTTTCAATCAAAATTCCACTTTATCAGAAGCAATGGCTGTGCGCATGTGATTATTAGAACTTAAAAGATAGCTCAATCTGGGCAGAGAATCTAAGGGATCACCTTCACAATTCTTTCTTTGCACCATTATTCCATCAGTAAAGTCTAGGCTATATGTTAGAGGACCATTATCTGAAAGAAAGATAATGATAAAATATTTAGTCTACGTATGTGGAAAGAACCTAATATTACTCTGTTTTCATTTGGTTGTGCACATCAGTGGGACAAAACCACTCAAAAATCACCACAGGAGGTGACATTCGGACTCTTAACTGTATAATGAGTAAAATGTTTCAGAAGCTAAGTGGAAGAGCTCACTGGCTGTTCAATCCATAAACAAATCTGAACTCCCAAACTTTTGCAGTGTATGTTGTTATTATTACTATTGTAAACAGATTGTGTTCTTTTACTGTAGCAGTGTATCTGGAAACAATTGAACAATTAAAATAGCTGTGTGTCTGAATAAAAATTCATAGACCTAATGGTGTAGGAATATCATCAAGTGAATGTGGAGGCTGTACTAAGTGGCAAGAGAAGTGGGCTCAGCACAGCTGCTTAAATTTGTTTAAACTAACAGATGAGACGTAGCAGCAGTTGTAAAACACTGAGGCTGCCAGACCAATAGAAGTTAGTTGAAAACAGTGGTGTTCTAGAGAAAAGGGCTTCATCTCACCTGAGATTTAAATGAATACAAAGAGCTATGACCTCTATTACTAACAAGGTGTTACAAGTAGAAGACAACTTTCTTTCCTGGCCAAAGCATGTTAGTACAAACATGTACACTCATGTTCCACATCGGGACTACATAGCAAAGATGCATGCATCATAACAGAAACTATCTTATAAATATTTGTCAAAAAAAGGGACAGGATACAGACAAGACAAAAGGGACAGACAAGAATGGGAGATGGCACAACAAGAAACAAAATTGATGATGGATGGAATGAAGGAAACATGGGAACGCACAGTAGGAAAAAGAAAAGGAATGGTGAGAAGAAACAATCTACACAATTCTCAAAGATAAGTGTTAGGCTGACTCTGAACAGCTGTCACCTACATGGGACTGTCAATTTTTTATGCTCTCAATATTGTATCTGTGAAAAACACTGCTCCACATGCTTACAGTTTCTTGGGAATTAAACACAGTAACAAATGCTATAGCATTCAAATTAAGGAACGAATTTTTCCTTTTGAACAAAATAAATGCCTAAGAAATCCTTCAGGATTAGTGGCAGCTCATGAAAAGAGTGTCCCAACAACGGCTTTCCAAAGCAACACATTAAGCTTTGTTTGTGGGCAAAGCAGCAGTCTTTCCACAATACAGTGTGCTACTCAAGTAGTAATCTGTCAATGCATGGAAAGTTAAGACTGTCTGGACAGCACAGTGGTGGGTAATGCAATACAGATGATTTCACCTTTAGGTCTCCAGTTCAAAAAAATTCAGCCCAAAAAGTGTCATCACCTGATAGTTTTTACTACTTCTATTTACAGTACAAAATTTCCCAGAGGGCCAAACTGAGATCGAGACTTTCTCTCTGCTCCCTCCCTCCTTGCACTAGGCATTGTGTCTCTACTAAGGAACAGACCTTCTCTGCAGACCCCATATTGTAAACACACTACAGATATGAAGGAAAAAGGCACAGGACACTGAAATGCATTGTCAAAACTCAGTAAGTTGGACGTAAAAGTGATTCTGACTCCCACGCTGACGATACTTGTGCTTTTTGTCTGTTAGAGTAGCTTCTCCCCCCACCCCCCAAAGGCAAAAAGCACACATGTGCGGCAAGATCCAAGTGCTAGGATGATCAGCCTTGCTAGACGAGTGCATATTTTTCTTTCAGTCCATGTGGAGTAGGGCTGATACTTCCCAGGAGCATTGGGCTCGCTGTACATAGGCTGCAGAGATGATCTGTGTGCACAGGAAGCACATCCAGGATTCCCAGACATCCAGCAACCCATCACTCTGTGTCTGGGAATCCTAGTCAAAGGTTTAAAAAAAAAACAAACCCAAAGCTCATTTTTACCTAGACAAAGCATCTGTATCCAAGATATAACAATCTGAGAAAGGAGTCTTTCTAAACGATTTGATTAAAATGAGCAGGAAACCATGCTCCCACTCTGCTCTTCTAGTAACAGAACCACCTATGACTGCAATTGTATAGAACATCAGTAAAGCAGCCTTTGCCTGAATTATCTTCTAACTCTAAAGATGGCCTTTCCAGGCCACGCTGACAGAGTGGGCAGGAATCCTGCTGATGCTTAAACCATAGCATCCACCAAGCACCTCTCCTGCATGCCAAACTCATTCGTTCTAGACAATTACACCTTTTTCTCAGTAAAATAATAAATTTAAAAGTATTCAAAAAAAAATCAAAGCCTCAAAAATCAGGGAGCGCATCCAGAATAAAGCATCAACAGCATCAAAGAGCTCTGCGTTATATCTCTCTTGCCATATTATATCTCTGTATAATCAACTGCCTCATCTCACTGTTCTGCAAGAAAAAGCAGTAATTTTCTCACTACAATTCTATTTCCACTATAAATCATTTCAATTCTGATATCTTCACTGGGGACTAAACAATGTGACCTTATCTAATTTAAACGTGGTATTAATTTTAACAAGAAATAAGTGGTTTATGAAATTCAGGAGCTTAGGATAACTAGGGGGATATAGGTCTGCCTCAGGGGGTAGCATATGGATTTAATTTTCCCTACATTTTTCACCAAATTGTAAGAACTACAGTAAAGTTTTCCTATAGGATGGCACAAAACGTAACTCCAAATCTTGCCTAGAAGAATCAGAGGTCTGACTGCTGCACTGGGCAGGAGAAATTCAGAACAGTTGAACAACTGTAAAACCTTACCATAGACTTGATTTCTTTCCGAACTTTCTCACATAACTTGCAGAACCGTTAAAAAAAAAAAATTGCCACCTTGTTTGAAAAATAGACAAAGCCTGATTCTGCTTCCAGTTATGCTGTTGAGGTGTGGAATGAAGTTCTAGAAGCTAAGTTGCTATGACCGTAAATCTAAAAATTGATCCTTTATGAGACCTTTGAGATAATTTGTCAAAAATGTTTTCTGATTCTTCAACAGGAACTTTCTGAACTTCAACAGGAAGGAAACTGCCCATCCTAAAGACAGGGGGATCTCTCTTCTGTTGTTTGTTTTCTACTAAACATTCTTATGCCACCTAGCAAAGACTGCTGCATACCCATACCTTCAGAAACAGGGAAATCCTGACTTGGATTAGCACTAACACATACGGCAAGGACAACCTGGACACGGACACACACACTCTGCCATGTATTTTATAAGTACATTAACCAGAAACACCTCATTTATTCCATTTCTTTTACTTGTGCTATTGAAACAGACATTTTCATTGTCTCATTTTAGGAAGTTTTCAAATAAGTTGTCTAAAAAGCATTAATGTTTGTCTTAACACCTTACCTATTAATTTTATTGCATGTTCCCTAACTTTTGTATTGTAAAAAAAAACCAAACCAGGGAGTAATAATTTCCTGCTTGCCTGTAACACGCTCCTACCTGCACTCTCTCAACCATCTTTCCCAGTCTGGATGGTCTGAGGCTACTCCAGCTCTCCTCCACTCTGCACCTCCCATTACCCTTGGCCTTTTTACAGGTTCTTCTAGTTCTGTTGCCTCACAAGTCAAAGGAAACTAGAATCTGGTAGAGGTAAGGTTGTAACTGGGATTTACATAATAGACTGTGTTGCTTTCATGCTTTGGTCCTGCTCCTTTCATCACAGTTCTTAACAAGGCACCGCTAAGCACTGAAGCAGTATCTTCATAGATTCACTAAAGCACACCTATTTTGTACTAAGGAATTAAGAATATATTGCTCTGTATATACGCACTGGCATGTTTTTTTCATTTGCATCAGATTTATCAACACTGATGAAAACAAAAGGTGAATTTCACTTAGCAAGCACTATGAGTTAGATGTACTTTACAAGTGCTTTACAATATGCATCATGCTGGGATTTAATAGAATGACCCTCACTTGGATCCTTAGTGGAACATTCACAAAAAGCTTGTATCGAAGTCAGTGCCTGCACTGGGCAGGATACAACTAAAGAGCCCAAATTCACACTATTGTGACTTCACTGACGGCAAGGAGGTATAGCACAGACAGGTTTGGCTTGGAACGTGCATCAAGCCAGACAGTAAATTCTAGAGGAAGTTGCGGTGCCTGGTATACAAACCAGAAGTAGGTTCTCCCTGGGTACTCTACAATGTAAGACACAAAATGACATCGATATGGGACAGGTGATGAGAAGCAAAGAGACTGAGACTCTTTGATTAGCATGACAGATGGTCATTAAACTGCTGTCAAGTCTGTGGGAATGAGAGAAAGAACTTTAAAATAGCAAGGTTTGGTTTGCAGGTCTTTCAATACACTTCCTTCTGTACCTCAGGTGCAACACCTAAGAATGTCTGACTACAGGGTTTCAAACATCTAGTGAGTGTGTGCAAAATAAAAATAATAACAATAATAAAAAAATCACTAGAAAAATTAATCAACTGTAAAATAAGATCTCTCAGTAAAAAGATGTTTTAAAAATAAGTGCTTATTAGCATGTTTTCTAAATCTCAGTAGAACCTAGGTAGAGAATTTCCATTCTTCCTTCTTGCCAAGAAGGTTGCACATCATTGTGCAGCCAGTTTCATCAGCTGCCATAGAAGCAGCTGTGACATCTTCCATCAGGGAGCTGAACCATCTCCAAGAGCATGGTTTTCTATTGGTAGGAAAAATGACGAGAGCTGGAGCACCTCACCTCCCACAAAAAGTCTCATGCCATCTCAAAGCCAAGACAAGCACTTTTTTCTACTGACAGCAGACACATCTCTCCTTCAATTCATGATATATCAAAAACTCAGCTCAAAACAATACCAAATAAAGTAACACAAACACTTACATAAGGAAGAACTCCTTACATATCATATCTCCCCTGTTCCCACCAAAAAAAGCCCCAAACAAGTGCAGGAAAGGCAACTTGCTGGACTATTAAAGTGCTTAGAGCCAACAGTCAACACATTAGGTAACCTCATTATCCACTGCCTAGTGCCAAAGGCAAAACAGGTGTGAGGATACCAAAGCAAGAGGAAAGCACAGCCTGTTAATAGAAATCTGCAATTTTAAGGGCATTAAAATATTTCCAAATGTTCAGAGAAAAGCCTTACAATGGAGCAGACGTTTACTAATGGAAAAGTAGAAGAAAAATGCGAATTGCTGGAAAGATGCATCATACTTAGGACACAGCTTTTTTTTTTCCCTTTTTGGTTTAACACCAAGACTTACAGGCTTGAGTTTCATTTTGTTCCCCACAGTGAGGAACAAGAAAGAACAGTTACTGTCTTTTTTTGTGTCACATTACTAAGTTTATCATTTTGGGGGAATGGAAACTATTGCCTTTTTCAGACTCAGTAACTACGATTGTTCAACAGGAGAGGTCATATCACCACTGCCACCTTGCCCCTTCAAGCTTCCACTAGTCCACCATTTCCGGTTCAGATCTAGAAATAACTGCTACCAGAAATAGCTACTAACCAGTAGCAAATTCTGGTGAAGCCAGTGAAATTACACTAGCTACAGTCAAAGTGAAAATCAAACCTTTTTCTTGATCAACCACTATAGTCAGATCCTGGAATCCTTATCTGGGGTATTGAAATATCTGGGCAAGAAAATAAAGACTATTAGAGTGCCATAAGTCATGGGTTTACAGCATCACTTTGATTCTCTGATACATTTTCTTAGGCATTTAGCGTCAGAATTTAGCTGAATTTAGTTTTGTGAATTCCTTCAGTCCCCTCACTCTTTACTGCACAACACCCTTCCATTGACTACAGGGTACATAAACAACTTAACATGGCCCTTCATGAGAAACGTTCTTATGAGACTGGAAGTCTCAGATTGTTGTTGTTATTAATAACCACTTTCAAGAAAAAGACCTCAAGTTCCAGAATTGCCATGTAAAAGTAGTCATCTATTTCAGTTTGTATTCAAAATACAACTTTCAGCAAAATTTACTTCCACGGGCCACCTGTATGTGCTGTAGGACTGTAGTCTACTACACTGCACTCTAGGTGCAGTGATGGAATTTTGATTTCAAAGGACTACCTGATGTTCAGAGCTTGTAGTATGAAGACCACGTATGGGTTTTATTTATAAAATTTATTTATTTCAGTGAAGCCATACGATTTTCAGACTGGACTTGTACTGGAGAAAATGCATGTATGTGAAGGGAACACTGTACCACCCGAGAGTCAAAATCTCATAAGAATTATTTACTAGCGGTTTAGATACTTTTTCACATTCAAAATCCAGTAATTCTGTCTAATTAGCTTTTAACAGCCATGATAAATTGGTAAAAGTGAAGGACAAATGGAGAATTGGGGGGATAACTTAACAGTTCAAACCAAAAGCCTATCCACCCCAGCATCCACTCTGTGCTAACTGATGGACAGGGGAAAAAGAAACAGGAATGGGACAAGAGAGCAAGCATGTGAATGATCCACAGTGAACAGCAGAAGTTCTTGGTGTAACAGCTGATATTTATACCCAGGACTCCCAGTCCTTCCAGTGCTGACCTTCCAATAGATCACAAGCTCCTGAATCATTTTGTGAGCACTGTGGGCTGTGCAGTTCACGTTATCTCTGTGCTCTGACCAGCCACCTCACCCTTGGTGAACACAAAGCAGGATGGACACTTCAATATCCCTCTTGGCTAAAATAATGTGAAAGATGTCTAATCATGCAGACTGTCAGATTAAACCGAGAAGCTCTAGGGCAGGAAACTATTAACCACACACTTGCTCTCTTATGTGTGCACATTTGCCCTTCTTTAATAGGGTTGGAGTTCTTCAAAAATTCACAGAAAATTGTTTCCCTCTTCTGGCAAAATTCCAGGCAATTTAATTTGATTGGTTCATCTGTTGCTCTTCCCTATACATAAACAGACCCACACTGTGCTTCCGATAATCCAGAATACAGAAGTCTAACGTATCACTTGTTAGCTTTCTTCAGGAGTACGGTTTAGTGGTTTAAATGGGAAACAGACCAATGATTTGGTCAATTCCTGACCTCAGCCATGTCACTGTTCACCATGGTTAGGTTTCTTGGGATTGTTTGCCAAAATAATTTGGAAACACATTTTGTACATTCTTTCCTTGCCTGTGAAAAAGGTGAAAAAAAATTTGGAAGTTTCATTACCTACTTATAAATACTTAAATTCATTGGTGAGAAAAAGCGTGCTAGCACAGGGTGAGTACCTCTCGGTTACAGACGATTCAGCTGTGCCGGGGGTTCTTACACAGCCATCTGTGAAAACCCTTTACCTGGGAAGGAAATACTCTTTGAGCTTCTGATTCCTGACTGTGGATCTCCTCATGGAACTATTTCTAGCAGGTACATCTGCTATTGAACAGGCAAGCAACACAGTTTAGTTTACCATTTAACAAGAACAAAGTTTCTTACACTTTTTCCACCCTTCCACTATCAATCTGCTGGCACAAACCTACGTGTCATTATTTCCACAGAGTCATGCAGACTGTTTTATTGAAAAAAAAAAAATCTTTCCAGAAGTCTTTGTTGAAACATCACTTTGAAGACTATGTACAATTCCTAAGTGCCACATTTGCTTTTTTTCAGCTGCTGTATTTCCCCAGTTTTTAAGAATTTGTGAACATCCTTACACTTAAAACTTCACCAAACCCAGTCAATACAGAAAAATGATAACTATAGAATCTCAAGAAGCATCTCAAGCAAATTCTGCATTTCCAATAATGTTGACATTTATTTCAGCACCTCAGAAGAGCTCCTTCAGAAACCATAAAATCATGAAATAAAAACTTGAGATTAAAAAAAACCATCACTGATTTTGACCAAGGAAAGAATAATCTCTGTGTATCAAGCTTTCTCACATGGATTTAGTGTAATAAATTAACAAATCCTGTTATCCCTGATGCACAAATTGTGGAGTGATTGCAATAGGTTAAATGAGAACTTTAAAAGAGACCATCAAAAGATGGTCATAATAGCATGACAATATTCACAGCTCTTGACACCCTGGCAACTTGCATCCCAAATAATGCTAGCTAAACCCAAACTGGAGCTTAGAATCATTTACGAGGAAAATCTATCAAAACAGAAAGTGCAATGGAAATCACAGATGAACAAAATCACTGTAAGTAAATCCTGGCAGCGAGTCTCCGCTTCATACACATGCTTCTCTAATGTTTCTCTTGACTGACTGTTATGCTGAAAGTAAGTTCATATGACAAGTCTGATTTTTTCCTCTACAGATCACCATACTTTTCCAGCACAAAAAAACCCCAAGTATAAATCATATGCTTGCTGAAATGCTTAGATTGGCATATTATCTCATGTAAGAACAAGGTACCAAGATCTCAGTTGTAGAGACGTGGTACTTTTTTTGTTAGGCAAATTGCACTGTTTTTTTCTTTATATAATACTTCTGAAGGATATTTAACATTTTTCCCTCCTTTCATAAAAGATATAGACTGATAATTCAGTATGTATATAGTGTTCTTCGCTCATGTATTTGAAAATACAGATAATTACCACCAGTTTAATAATGAAAATCCTGATACGAAGATCTCTTTCTTCTCATTCCAGCAGTAGAACATGGAACAAAACCTGTGAGTCTGAACGTTCAGTTCAATACATTCTGCAAATAATTTACATCCCATTATCAAGTAATTAGACTGGCTCAGACTACAAAATGACCTTAAGAAAAGTTCAGGAATTTTGGGTCCTAGGATATGTACCAGACTCCCACACCTGCTCAAAACAAGTCTTAACATCAACAGTTCAGTGAACATTGAAACTAGAAGATTCTGTTCTCCTTTAGTTTTGTTCCCTCCACCACAATAATCTCAGTGTTTATTTTATCTAAGATAATCCTGGTTTCAGCATCCCCTTTCCTTCCTTACCCCACTCAAGTCTCCCAAGCTCTCCAGCTCCCACCCATGCTGCTTTCTTATCTGTCTGGATAAGAGGCAGCATGTGCAACGTTTATACTGGCCAACCAGCCAGTAATTGTGAGCCAGCTCACTGGCAAGATGATGCTTCAGAATGGGTAAAATCTGAATTCTGCATACATGTCTTTTTGTAAAAGCACCAATTCACACATCTTTCCCTTTATTCAATGCCTCTTTTCCACAAAACTTACAGAAACTTAATTCCCTGGAGAACCCAAGTTGAAAAAGAATATATGATATCATACTGTCTAGAGACAGGGGTGGAGGTAGATAGGATAACTGCCTTCAGATACATCACTGGGCTGCTGTGAAAAGGATGAGTATTTGATGAGTAGGATGAGAAGAAAGAGGACGGAATTTAATCACAAAATATTCCAATTAGACACGTAAGAAATTATCCAGCAGTTCTAGCTTAATTAACTAAATTGCTGATAGAAGGTTGGAATGGCATCACTGGGGCTTTTAAGAACAGGTAAGCTGAAAGCACTGGAAGGAAACCAGGTGTAGTTTGATTCTACTTACTTGGTGGGCAAAATGCCGTAAGAACCCACCCATCCTTATCTGCTGAGATTCAGTTCACATTAAGAGAACAGGACACACAGAAAGGCAGGGTATAAAACCACCGTGAGACATAGCATGAATTTATTTGTAATAAACTTCAGGAAGCCAAACAAAATGACCTAAACTATGCCACCATCTCTGGTGGATTATGAGTTAAAACATAAAAGAAACAAGTTGCAAGAACACAGAGTGACGCAGTGATTCTCTGGGAGTTCAACAGCTTTAGCTCTGACCTCAAATTAAAAGGCTAAACCCTCAAATCTGTAGGGAAGAAAACAATAAATTATAAATAGGTTCTGAAAATCACCTTGATTCATATCTTGTATTCTTTATTCAGAACTGTCCACCTTATTCGTCATTGTCCTATCTTACTCCAGGTCATTAAACATTCAGTCAGGGGTTTCTTTTGTTACTTTACTAGTACTATGCTTTTTCTCCCGACTCGGGTAAAGTTACTAAATGAATCAGTTTCCCTTTAAGAGCTGGAGGGCCCTGCCAGCTTAGCCAACATGAAGCATTTCCAAAGAAGTTTCTTGCTCATCACAGTAAGGAACAAAATATTTTAAAACCCCAAACTTCAAAATCCCAGATGGTCTTGAAGTCCTTTTTAAATAAACTGCATGAGTTTACAGTCAAATCTGCCCAAAAAAACCTCCTAATGGAGACTGAAAACTATAAATGCTCTCAGTTTATTAAAAAATGAACTGACACCAGCACAGACTATTTCAATTTTTTTTCCTCACATTGCAGACCTAGACACACTTCTCAAAATATTTGCTTTCAACAAAGTGACAGCAACCCCTCAAGAAGTGTTATGTAAGAGCCAGTACTTGATTTTTTTTGTTATATTTCACATTATATTGTCTGTTGAATAAAATACTTTAAAAACATTAATGTAATATAGAATTTCAGACTCTTAATCATTTTGACAGGTTTTCTGAAACTCTTTGGAGCAACATTTGAGTAAAACCCCCATGCAATGCACAGCACTGAAATAGGTGCAGAACTGGGGGGAAGGGGAGAGAAGGGCTGGAAAGGTCTCCATTCTAAAACACATGCATTCATTAGAAGAGAAAAATGCCTAGAAATCTGGCACAAAGAAGAGTGTTTAAATGAAGTCTGCCTGAGGGGATAGCCCTGACTTGCACTCTTACCAACTGGATGGATATCATGTGACTGTTAACAAGTATTGCATACCAGGTAAAAAAAATCTCTCTGTAAGAAAACCACAACACCATGCAACACTGTGTACAACTTCAGAGACAATACTTTCTAAAGGGAAATGCTTCTAGACTGATGCACAGTCTATACACACACGTATCCAGACAAAAATGACAATAAACCAAAACCAAAATGCACTGTACGCTGTGCTTTTCATTAAAGGTGAATTTGGACCCAAACTTAATTAACAAATAGGGTGTCAGGTTATTTTGAGTGCTGATTATCTTACGCATTAACTCCAGCATTTCAGCACGTCTTCATCCCAGTGTATACTTTAACTTTTAGACTTATGTTCCAGTTGTCTTCATCTTGCATCTTAGCCCTCTGAAAGGACTACTTAATCATTTAAATGCCAGAGTCCACGTGCCAATTTATGTGCTCTCATCTGAGAATCAAATCCACAGTTGAAACACAGCAAAGGACTCAATGTGTACTTGGTTTTCCAAACCACAATTATTCAAAAAATACCTCGGAACCAAAACAAACAAGCCTTCGTCTGCGCTACAGAAAATTCTTGTATTGGCCAGAAGCCCTCGGTATTCATTGTCCCCCATAACACATGAGTAACTAATTTCAAATACCTATAAATAAAACACATAATCTATCATATGAGGATCTATTATAGTTCAAAGACTCTAAAAGGACATGTAGCTGTCAAATGGAAATGCTTTGTAACTTTCTGTTCTCTAAAATTCCCCTTTTGGAGAAAGTTTGAATGAAAAGAACTTCATGTGTTGTTTTTCAAAACATTACAGTTAGGAATACAAACTAAAAATTTAACATACTTTTTATAAGTATACATTGCAATACTGTCAATATCACATTCAGATGGGAACGACTCCCTAACAAACTACTGACAAATTAACTAGCCACCATCACCCATTTTTCTTTTAACTTATAATAGAAATGAATATTCTGTATGAGCTGCTTCTCCAAGAAAACTCCACTCTGATTCAGCATCTGGAGGCTGATGAAGTACTCCTTTTGCCCATTTTCACAGCTGCAGCTAACTAGCAAGAGAAGGTCGAGTGATTAACCCAAGGTCACTGAGTGAGTCAGTGCAACAGGATTACAATCATTAACACTCCCGGCTGCCAGTCTCAACCCTTGTTCTTCTATCACCACATACACAGCCTTTACCAGCTTGAGCACACAACGGTGATGGGCTAGTTAACGCCAGGCAGAGAGAGAGAAGGCAGTTTTCCTCATACACAGCAATGTCAATCCACTCAGTCTTGATCTGTAAACACTCTTCAGTTCCAGCACTGCTCTGCCAATACATCTCACTTCTGGCGTGTCAAACACTGGTATTTGTGCTGTGGGCCCCTGTCAAACAGCGACTGCCTGCTGAGCCAGATGGAGAGGTGGCTCTGGAACTAGGCAGTTAATTGGAAAATTCAACACCCACTTGCACCTGCATCCAGCAGTTCACTGACACCACAGAAAGCAGAAAGAGTCTGATCAGAGCAACATCGATACAAGCCCTCTAGCTGGGCTGGATACATTCATGTGAAACTGTATTCTGTCACATAGTATTTTAAGAACAGTTAAAATAGCATTACTTGAGCCATAAATAAAACTGATCATTGTCATTTAGCACCAGTGCTAGAGTATATGCAAGCCAAAACAGAAATAGATGGTATATTCATATCCTGCAGACAGCAATACCTGACTGTAAGCACCCACGTATGTTATAGCTAGAATGACAAATACAACTTCATATAAAGGTTGCTTCCTCAGCGGATATTACAGCAACTCCAGATTAAGATTCTGACGGCCTTATTTTCTTAAATCAAAGTTGAAGTCATAAATACAGCTCTGACTGCAGTGTGCCTAGCTGTACGGCTAGCTGTAATCAAGTTTGTATCACCCTTCATGAAAATTAGGGTTGCGGAAGCTTTGTTTACTGAGACCACTGAGGATGCATCCACACTGCTCTGGGTTCATGGCGGCTGGTGCCCATGACGTGCAGGCTGAGGTTTGCTCAGTTGTGTCTATGCAGGATCACCAGCAAGGCTCACAGTACTCTGAATCCAAAGTCGCATGAAAAATGTTCTCCTCATAACCTCGTCTTGTACATCCAAGAGACCTCGACAGTCCTGGGACTGTCATCTTTTGTCAGATTTGTGAGCACCTTTCTGGAATGAAACTCTGAAGCACCTGTAGCTCACCTACTGATGTTTTGTAATATCATTAATCAATCACATCGGATACACTAGACTCTCTCCACGAAAAGTAGAATCAGTTTCACTGCACTGATACGCTGCCAAAAATCCTTCAACCGGTGTCATAGGGTAGTGGCATTTGTCAAGCAACAGCACTGTGCAGGATACAGCTTTACAGTCATCTCTGCTCTTCAGTCAGGGGCATGGGATCATGTGGAAAGATTCAAGAACTGAAAACAGATGGGAAAGATATCTAACCCCTGAAAGGAGAACACATTTATCCTATACCAGTGCTCACTTTACTTTAGGTTTTCCTAAGGGCGCTACAGGTACAGCTCAGAACAAAATATACCTGCATAGATGTGAATATAGTAATTCTATGTTTGCTTATCAATTATAAATGAAAATATTTTAATAGTTGTTAACTACATAAGCTAGTGCTATGCAGCTATCATTAGTTGGTTTTGACACTGGGATGAGGGAAGAGAGAGAGAAACCTTGAAAACTATGTTTATGGCATCAGTGGATAATTTTTGAAGTTATGAGATAAACATAGGATGAATGGGGAGACAGGACTTAGCTAAAAGATAAATAAAAGCAATTCTTTTGAGCCTTCTACACATGGACTGACCCTCAATTTTAACTGCCAAGCAGAGTGACACACTAAGCACTGTCTGTGTTTAGTATCACCACTCAGAATCTTGGACAGGTATAAGCAGCGAAGCCAAAGAGAGTCAGATGTGGGGCAAGACAGCCAGCAGATGCACCTCTAGTTGCACCAAGGGCAAAGGCCACAGTTTCTCTTCACTCTCACATACGCTGTGTCTTGAAGGTGGTACTTTCCAAAGCGACATCATCTTCATTGCTGCTGCTTCAACGAATGGTATTTCCAGAGAGTTCAGATCTCAAACAAACGTACCCCCAGGTAGCTAAGCACATACAAAACAAAATAGTAGAACTTGTAGAGCACCTTTTATCCTAAGAGTCTACAATAACATTATCAAATAAAGCAAATAATGCCTTCAATTTGAAGACAGTTCCCTCAATTTGATCATTAAAAGAATAGAACAACAAAAATGAAATTAGCACAGTGCCTAGGTTCTCATTTATAATTCATCTGTCCCCATTTCCATTCTGGGCTTGGTCTTTTAAGCCAAATAAACCTGCCTCCAGCTGGTATTTTGTATTTTTCACTTCCCATTCAAGAATTCAGCAATACAGTAGTCACTAGAGCTCTTACAATTCAAACTGCACATAGAGTGCTTGATTACATTTACAAACTATATGTTCTTCTCTCAGCTATCCCTACTGGAGGGTGTTCTGCATGGCAAAGAGAACCAAGTACAGCCTTGGAGCAGAAGGACTGCTTCACCAAAGCAGAAACATGACCACCCAACTCAACCAGCACCGGATCAAAGAAACACTCCCAGGAACTGATCTCACTCCCATCTAACAGAGCATGTACAACAAAGCCCTTAGTTCTTAATTAGTATTTGTATCCTAAATCAACCACTTAGATGGCAATGAAAGACAGGTGTACATTTGTAATAACAGTTTCTTACAGGAGAAAAGCCACAGAGTTTTCTCTAAGTTGCACAAAAAGCGGACATTTCAACTGCTCCCATGTTACAGCGGTGACCCAGCCCATTGCCACGCAAGGTATCCCATTCCCCGTCAGCTCAGTCTTCTGTTTGAGGGAAGATGGGGCTGAGCCCCACTCAGTCCCTAGGGAGAACACACCTAGGGCAGGAGCAAGCACCTTGCATCTCCCTGCTGTAACTAATTTGGACATATGGAAGGAGGCAGTGATGCTTGTGTTCTTTTTGGCCTAGGAAATACCATCTGCAGCTGTGAAATTCACACAAGCACCAAGTTGGTAAAGAAAACAGATGGCAAACAGAAGCAAATGCTTAAAATGTTCCCTCCACTGCAACACATGTGAAATCCCTTATTCCAATGGGCTGCAATAAACCTATGACTGTCAGTGCACATATAATGTGTTGAAGAATTTTTCTTCACAAGGAAATAAATCTGATTTTTATCTAAGCTGGCAGTAAACAGGGTCAAATATTTAACTGTTTCTGTGGCAACTTTCCTATTGTTTTTCAGATTTTAGGTTTGGGATTTTTTTATAATGCCAACGAAGTCACAATGCTGCATGGCTACAGATCACAAGGATGTGAACAAAGGTGAAGATGGTCCACAGCAAGCACCAACTGTCAAATGAGGAAAGTAAATGTTGATTGTAAAGAGCAAACTGTGGTGCCAGATTGAAGAATTTAGCTTCACCAACACTGGATTTATTGTGCATGGTTTAGTCAAGTGATTTATATGGATTACACCACATTTTCCCTTTTTGTAGCTTGCCTCGATAACCAAAAAATATTTTTGTAATTTACGTTAATAGCTCTGCAACATTGTGGAAAATATTAAAAAAAGACCTTTATATTTTGGCACCTCCTACTGCAGAGGACTGCACAAAATCAACGCTCTTTTGAACTGTTCCAAAGGGTTTGGCAAGAATTTGAGGTACACCCAAAATATCATGAAAGACCCTGTAGTACTGAGTCCTCAGAAAAGCTGGTCAGGGAACGTCCAGGTCAATAGTTTTCTTAGGCCCAAGTCTGCAGAACACCTCTGCCAGCAAGAAAAAACATTACACGTACAAGTCACTTCCATTATCTTAACTCAGTGGGTTTTAATAATAATACTACTATACATTATAAAAGTGTTATTTCCACAGTCAGTGGATCCCAGGTTGGGGCATACTTGCAGACCATAAAAGGATGTCACCACAGAAGACTTCAGAATGAAATCAATTAAGAACTGGCTTTTTCAGCACATGTTGCTGCCTCAACAGTACAAGCAAAACAAAGCACAGTGGAGAAAAGTGCAATATAGCACCCCAAGAATGGAATTCAGAAAACCCCGAGGTTTTGATTATAACTGCTGTTCTGAGCTTGGACAAGAGTTCTTTATTTTCCTATTTACATATTCTTATCAATAAAACCTCTCCTATCTCAGAGTAGGGTTGAGTGAATGACTGAAAATAAAAAATGGAAAGTTTTGTAAATGCAAAGAAGTTAGCCCTTATGGAAGTCATGTGGATGCACCATGCAGTGCTGGTAGTGTTCTGTAACACAGCTTAACCTGTGAGTTAACAGCAAGAACTACCACAAAATTGCCATCAAGACAGGTATGCTAGAAAGAAAACAATAAAAAAAATAATAAAAAAACCCAAAAACCAACCCCACAAGATTGAAAGAACATTAATAAAAGCTGGATGTTTGATGCATCTTACATGCCAGTTCCTAAAATGGTATTTAAGTACCCATCTGTCCTGGTTTCAGCGGGGACAGAGTTAGTTTTCTTCTTAGTAGCTGGTGTAGTGCTGTGTTTTGGATTTGGTGTGAGAACAGTGCTGATGGCGCGCTGGTGGTTTTGGTTGTTCCTAGGTAATGTTTATACAAAGTCAAGGACTTTTCAGTTTCTCAGGCCCTGCCAGTGAGACGGCTGGAGGGACATGGAAAATTGGGAGGGGACACAGCCAGGACAGGTGACCCAAACTAGCCTAGGGACACTCCATACCATATGGCATCATGCTGAGTATATAAGCTGGGGGAAGAAGGAGGAAGGGAAGGGACAACTGGCATAATGGCATTTGTCTTCCCAAGTAGCCGTTACACATGATGGAGCCCTGGGGATTCCCTGGGGATGGCTGAACACCTTGGCTGCCCAAGGGAAGTGGTGAATTAATTCCTTGTCTTGTTTTGCTTTGCTTGCACTTGTGGCTTTTCCTTTACCTATTAAACTGTCTTTATCTCAACTCAAGTTTTCTCACTTTTACTCTCCCCCATCCTACTGTGTGTGAGTGGCTGCATGGTGCTTAGTCACCAGCTGGGGTTAAACCATGACACCATCCATAGAAAAGCATAAAATGTAGGATGAAATAGCAAGAATGGGAAGCGTGTGAAGCTCAATTCATGGCCCCAAATTCCATCCGAACTGAAGGCAATTTTTTTCCCAAAACTTCCCATAAGGATTATGTGGCCTTATCACTTCTGTAAATGTAAATATCTTGCTTTTCTTCCACCTCTTCTGTGCCTTTTTTGTGGGCTTCAGGAAAATCTGACTCGAAACAGGGTCTGTGCCAGTCTCCAGCACTAAGCACAGATACAAAAAGGTATCTACCTGTACACTGTGGACTTGGAACTGTTGAACAAATTGTAAAGATACATCATAATCCCTTTTTTTTTTTTATTAGAACAAGACAATGTAAATATACCAACTAATGTAAAATGCACCAAGATGTACTGAACAAAATGCTGGCCCACAGAAGAATCTGTTATTTCCCATGCAATTTCCAAACTAGCGAGACGGCTTTGGAGCACCTGTTCAGTTCCCTAAGGAAGGCTAACTGAGAAGTGCCATTAAGAAACATCTTTCTGGTTTTCAAGCTGTCAGTCCCCACGCAAGCAGAAGAACTATGGCTACAGAGGCCTTGCTGCACTGCTCTGAGGTGCTCCTCCACGCTCTGCCAGGGCTGTTCACATGGCATGAGGACGAGGTAGAACTTGAAGACAACACTTGCTGTCACTAAGGTGTCAGGTTTACAGGCTACATGAAGCCAATACCTAAGCTTTCCCATTTAAGCTTTCCTTGTTAAGCTAGAGGGAACTCTCGTTCCAAAGACATGCAAGACCTCTAGCAGCCACTCCCAGGACCAGAAATCAGTAACTCTAGTAGAAAGCTGGGGACTCTTTACACTTCCCCATATACCTACTTCTTTTTACACACAATGAAACATCCTAGAAAAACTTCCAAACACTTTGAGACTAACTGGATACATGGTACTTTGATAACGTTGTATTGAACGTAACAGCCTAAGAAGAACAAAACTGACTTTTACAGACTGACCCAGAAAGGAGACAAAAAATGTCAAACAAAAAACAACTCTTCACATCTTAGAGAGGGATCTCTTTCCCACATATTGAATATTAAGCAGAAATAATCAGGTAGGAGGATAAGCCTACATGTTTAAAAATAAAGCCACAGGCACCATTTTCCCTCATGAAGTGTAGCAGTGATCAGATCTGTTAACTACATGCATCAGATAAAAGCTGTGATTAATTAGCACCAAAGGACCAGACAATTTTCTCTGGTTCTCGCTGTTCTGCACTACTGGGATTCCAGGAGTTAGTTAAGACCTAACCATGTATGAACAGGATTGACTTCCAGATTTTTGCAACTATGAAGATACTAGTTACTGTTGAGCACTTGAGCAGTCCACCTTCAGAATCCACCCAAGCCTGAGCTAATTCCATATTTAATCATATTAATTCCAACTTCAGCAGTGACAATGTGTAAACCTTGTCCACATGCAGAACAAGAAGGAAAGGCAGAAATTTATCTTTTAAAATTAAATACCAGTGATTAATAAATCACATGTTTATATCTCTTTGGAGGAATACTTCTAATAGAAAGCAATTCCAGCCAAAGCATTCCATGCCAAATCAAATACTCATATGAAAAGACAATTTCTGCCAGGTCCTATGTCCAAAAAAGCTTTAAAAATTGGAAAAATGAAAGTATTTGCCCTTTTTCCATGAAAACCCAGAGTGCTGGGCACCAGGAAACATAATGTTCCCACTGATCTCCAGTAACAGAGGTGAATAACAATAATTTCAGAGTTATGAGAAGTAATTTGATGCATTCCACTGTGTTCAAAAAAAACCACAGACTAACAACTCCTTTTGATACTGTAGAGACTTCTCTAAAAGATAACTGCATTTATAAGAATTCAGATTTCATTCCCCCCCATATTGTCCAACCGAAGATAAGATGCTTTTCCCCCCAGTTACAGAAGATTAGGAAAAGCTGTCAGAACCACAACAAAAAGAAGGCAGAATTATTTATTTATTTATTTATTAAATTTGGGTATCATTTTCCCTTACTTGATGGGAAGCTTATCAAGATGATCAACTTAACAAGCTCCATTTCAAAAACTAGTCAATTCCAGGGAGGAAGAAAAGCAGTGGTTGCAGAAATACTTTAGTCAAAGTACTAACGCTGAGCTGAATACTAGTGGAAACAGTATCTTTCCCCTCCAGTAAAACAAAACCAAACAAGTATTCTCCAGAAATACTAGAACAACTTTGGGAAGTCTATGTTTAAATTTCAAATTGACTTTAAATGCAAAGCAAACCACATGGTCAACAACAATTAAAAAAAACCCAAGAAAACAAAAACAAAAAGCTACCCACAAATAAAACCAAGCAACAACTGAAAATAAAATGTACAATAATTGACCATCAATACCTTTAGATTTATCTCCATTTCTCACCACCCTTAGAAACCAAACCCATTTAATTTTTCACATAAATTAAGATAATATCAATAAGGACAGCCTTGACAAAGAATATGAAAAGTTTACTGGCTTTTCAGTGAGAGAGTCAGATTCAGCTCTATGTGCTAGCAAAGCAAAGGAGTCTGGAATATACATCTTATGTACTTTAGATTATCTCAGCCTCCAGGGATATAATTTATTTAAATTTTTCTCTCTCCATTTAAAGTTTCATAGCCCCCTTTTAGGTACTCACATATCCATGCTTTACCTTACAGTATAACTGCAGCAGAAGTTCCAAAATAAAACTTCTGATTTTGATGACCTGGAAAGAGTGCAAACACTTTTTATTGTTGTTGTTGTTTTGTTTGGGTTGGGTTTTTTCCAATCAAGGAAAGTAGTTTTCCTAAAAAAGTGCCTCCCGACATAGTGATTCTCACACAACCTTCACTAGTCATGGGAATCTGAGATATTTCAGTTGCCTTTGCTCTCCAGAAACAAATCTATCAAGTAACATGACCCCAGCTATACCCCATTCATCATCCGCTGGCTTGTACCTGCTCCTCAGTGTTTTTCTCTACCTACCCATTTTCTCCATTATGGCAACTTGGAGTTCATAATCCCCATTTTGATAACAAAAGTGGATATCCTGCTCAAAAACTAAAATAAGTCCAGGTTGAACGACTAGTGAAATTTAGGTTCCTGATAAAATCATCCAGTTCAGACACACCTGGCCTTTTTAAACTAAGCAATTTTGAACAGATGACATGCCAGAATATTCAACTGAGAAACATTAGAAATCTCACCATTTAAAAAAAAAAATCCTTTCCCTGATTTACTTCAAACTCTTTAGAAAAAAGTCCACCATACCCTAAGTTCCACTATACGAAACATAAGCCATATTGAGTCAGCTCTAGAAAAATCTGTAGGAAATGCCAAGAACAAGTTTTGTTGGAAATGTTCTTTAACAGAATTACTGAGAAAACACTGATAATATTAATCTCTAATGGCACAGAGCAAGGAGGTCAAAGAGAGTTAAGAAAACCCTATTGTTTCTTCTCTGTTGCAAAACTTTAGATTCTGCTATAGCAGAAAAATCAGCTGCAGCGCTGAAAGCATCACTTCAAAGGTAAAGACAACCAGCAAAGAGAGATGGCATTTTCCCTCTGATCTTGAAAAGACAGCGGGAAATAACACCTGCAATAAGATGATCTTTTCTTTACAGGTGTTTCTTCTAGATGCATTCTGCTTACCTATCTGTCCATGGTGGCCTATTTGGGTAATCCTTTTTTATATCAAATCTATTACCTAGTTGGGCAATTTTTTTAATATCTGTGCAGACAGAGCAACTAAGATCTTTCAACTGGAGCAGAAGGTGTTTCTTTAATCCATACTGCACAGCTGTACCTGACGATACAGGCAGAATCTAATAGAGAAACACATGAAGATTGCACATTACATCAGCTCGAAGGTCCCTACAGCCCACCTCAAATAATAATCTTAATTGGATATCTAATAAGGAATGACATCAAGGTAAATATATGACACGTCCCTTCTTTCCCAGCCTCGACCTACTTTGAACTCCAAGTTATTAATCTTCAATAGGCTTCTCTTTCATGAACTTGCTGCCTCTTCCAGAACCTCCATAAGCTTGTAGCATCCACAACATCCTTTGGCAAGTCCTGCAGGACTGCTACCCATAATGAACCCCCATAAAGGTATGGGTAGCATAAATGCTACCCATAAAGAACCTCCTTTTCTCCCATTTTGAACAGGTCCTTATTAGCTTCATATGAAATGCCTTAGTTCTTATAGTAGGAGAAATAATAAACACTTGAACATCTCTGTGCCCCTAATGACTGTGCAAATATCCACCATTTTATTAGTTTCCTTCCAGACTGAAGAGCTTACTCATTTCTATTACTGAATCTGTTCCAACCATTTTTTCCCTCATTTTTGTCCTTCCCTATTACATTCTTTTTTGTCCTTTTAAAGATACAGACAGTACTCAAGAAGTAGGCAAGTCACAGACTTATCTCTAATCCGATACTACCAATTCACAATAATTTGTTTACTTTCTTCCTCCCACCATTGCCAGGTACAGAGAAGATCTTTCCACGGAACTTCTGTCACCCCTCTCAAGGTCTTGCTTTTAGGTAGTAAGGATCACATTTTACATGTGAAGGTTGTATTACCATTTCTCCACATGCCTAATTTTGTACAGCATTTATTTACACGGAATTGAATTCAGTCATTTCCTGTCAGTCTCAAAGTCTTTCTTATTCGTCATAATTTAAATTTGTCCTAATCTATGTTATTGCTCATCATATGGCACATAACCCTACTCATACTGTAACATAGGCCTGAAATTTTAAGGATCTAGTTTATCTGGGGTGATTGAGTGTATTTTTAGAAAGATATTACAATGAATTATTCCAAAGAGAGAAAAGATTATTACAGGAGGACATTCTATTCAAGTTGCTACTAGAAAAATACACGATAATACGAATTTCCAAGAGCTCTCAGAGGTTCACTGCTTTGTTTCGAAACGAAGTCAGCTGCAACTCCCCTTCCCACTGTGCACACACATCTTTTTTTCCTGTAGAACAGTGTTAAAATAGTTGTACAGGAAACTGTAGCAGAAAGTTTTTAATCCCTCTGTTCTACCCCCTAAGGCAGTCAAACAAGTCTTGTAACTAAACCCAAATGGTGCTGCTAGCAGGGGCTGGAATGCCCATCTCGCCTCACATGAGAGCCCAACAACAAAACTAGAGACTCAGCCACTCTACCTTTAGACAACACAGGGAACCTTCATTTTCTTTTATGCAAAGTTGAGCAGGTGAGAAACTGTTCTTTCACTTTTGCCATATTCCATGTATGATGGAGGAACAGAAGATTTTCCTGTTTTACTTCTAAGGAAGACACAAGGGTTAACAAAGCAGTTTGTCCATGGTTAACTCTTCCAAGTTTTTTCTCAGCAATGGCTATAGGTTTAAAAAAAAAAATAATAATCTCAGAATACTTGGTTTGTGGCTCCCAAGACAGCTTATGCAAAAAGAGCATCAGGGTTCTCAACTTCCCAAAAAACTCTTCCAGCATGCTCACAAACAGGAATTTAGACTGCTGTTAAAAATATTAGTACCGCTGCATTTTACACAGCTCCTCAGTTTCACAGCATACGACCTATAGTTTAGCAGTGGAACACTTTGCTACAAGACACTGTCTATGCTAAAAGTTACAGAGGTTCAAGGGAAGATCAGACAAGTTAATGAAAGAAATTCAGAGGGGGTTTAAAGTACAATCTGTCTGAGGCAGCTCTTGAATCCCAAATTCTTGGGAGAAAGTTCAGAGTAAGTATCCCTAAAATAATATTGCACTATTTTTCCCTAGGCATTTACTTTTCACTGGGTAAGACAAGGTCCTATGCCATAAGACCTCACAGCTTATCTAGAGTAATTAGTACTTCCTGTGTCAGCACCCAGACACATAAATAATGTAGAGACTCCCATGATAGCCTGTGCTATTTCCATCCACAAGCAGCCAATACAGGAGGATGCTTTGGGATTCAGGTTACTGGTTGGACCAATCTGCTTTATCAGCCAGGAAGAATCAGGTTGGACAGTTATCTGCTGGCGATTTCAGAAAGACCACGGAATGTCTAGGTTATGACATTTCCCAACTTTATCCCAACAGTTACATGCTTCACAGGACAAGCCAGCTCATTTCTGTATGTCTAGCTTTCCCCACTGGGGTAAGCTTTCACCTTTATTTTAAGGCAGTTGTGCATTAAAATAGAAAAAAAAGTTGCAATCATAATACAATCTTTTTTCTGTAGTTATGAAAACAGATGGATGTCTTTTCTCCCTATGTTATTCTGGATTCTTCTTTTACAGCTCTGAAAATTTAAAGCCATCTGGTAGCAGCTGTGTCATGACTGCACACCTGTGCTTGAGCTGAAGTGGGGAAAAGTTCAGCAAGGATTATACTGTAGGTGCCAGAATGTCTCATCTGTTCCAGAAGTATTGCACGGATTTAATATTCCTGCTCCCTCCCACCTTCCCCCTTAACTAGTTTGTGCTTTACTCTGAACATACACATTAGAAAGACAAAGTAATTTCTGAAGAGCACAAAGCCCTTGCTGCTAGGTACATAGCAAAAGTTTCCATGAATCTCTGTTGATCCTGGACCTGCACTTGCAAAGCTATATTGATTCAGGACAAAAATAGGCCTTTGGCTGGGCACCATGGCTTTCTGTAGATATCTACTCATCAGCAAGCCAAAACAAACTGTACTAACAGTGAAAAAACACCATTCTGAGCAACTAGACAATACCAAGCTTGGTAACGCCTGCAGCTGCAGGGACCATACAGTCAAGCGCAGCTAGGGAGCACTCTCAGGATAGTACCTCTGATTATTTCCTTCTCTACCCCTTCCTTTAAATTCAAGAAAATAAGAAAGCTATGTATCCAGGACACACAAAGAACAACCTGCCAACCTGCAGAAGTTCAGAACAGGACAAGCTAAATAGGTCACTAATGATTCTTTTTGTATAGCATGGCACCACTTCACTGCTGCTGAGTCACTCCCTTCAGTTGTCCTTGCAAGGACATACGTTCCAGCAAGTGCTCTCTGGAGTTAAGCAGTCTAAAATACGGGATCCCCCGCACACTTTAATCTTACTACACTAGGGCTGCTTGCCATAATCTAGTGCTGGCTTTATGCCACTGACTTTAGCTTAAACCCTTCCCTAGAGCAGCTCTCATCTTGTTCCCATTTCTTCTTTATCAAGGCAATACCCTGCAGTTTCTCCTCCAACTCGGTGCTCAGCCAATACCCTAGCCTGGTTCTGAGAGCACTATGTTGTTAAAGGTATTATAAATTAAAACTAAATGACAAACTAACTGCAGATAATTACTACTGACCCATGGCATTCTCTGCTCCATCTTTTCACCTCCACTGTCGTCAGTAAGGCTTTGAAATAAGCAGCATTCCCTCAAATGGCAGAATGCAGAAGCTGAGCAAAACCTCAGATATTTTTTCAAAGAGTAGGACTACAAACAAAAACTTTACAACATTTCAAGTTATGTACCCATTCTCCCTTTTATGGTATCTTTGATTCTTGTAGTTAATTGCATAGATTTCATGAGCGTTCAACAGCTGGCATGAAGTGCCGTGGGATTTTTCAGCATTAAACAATCTGTGTGAGATACAATTTCCTCTAAACCCCTCATCTCTTTATTAATCCATCAAAATGAGGCAATGCAATATCTAATCTAAGTTTAGCGGCTCTCAAAATCCTTCTCTATAAGACATTAGTGACACTTAGATGCCCTCTCTCTTTAAAATCCATGGGTGCTTCCGTTCTAGGTGGTGGTGAAAATGCATCACCTGCAAGAGTAAAGAAAAAAGTATTCCCCAATAGGAACATAATCTCTTTAATAGAATGTGGTTTTCCAGAGGTGGAAAAAAGCAATTCTTCCACTTCCAAAAAAACAACATATAACCAAGAACAAGTTTCAATATGTATAGCAACTTTCAGCAGAAATCTGTGTAATCCAAAACACACCATTTCCATGTCTCCCATGAAAATCTTGTAGCACAGCAACTGAATTCAGAAGGAGAAAGGAGGTTAGGTATTTCTCAGCATGAAATTTAAACTAAGCAAGAGTCTTGGGTTTGAGCAAAGATGAAGACAAGAAAGAAAAGTAGGCTCTTCCTTGAAGGACAGAATGCATCTTATGAACTTCCAAGAAAATAAGATGGAATTTCCATTATCTGTAAACAGGAATATTCAACTCATCAATCCTATACTGAAACAAATACTGCAAGATTATAAATGCTTTCCGCTATATACAGAAGAGGCCCAGACCAAACCCCAATGTTCTAGCTCCTCTACAAAAGAAGACTGGTTAAAATTCAAAACCAGACTTGCAAGCTGACTGTGTGTAAATGGCCATCTTTACAGGTAACATCGCTGAGCCCTGGGCTGGCTGAAACAGACTGATTTTTCAGTTTCGGCAAGTCACTGCCAGGTACAGCTCTGAATGTCAGACTTCTGTTGCCCCACATACCTAATTTTCAGCTAACCAGCCATTTGCATAAGCAAATTTACCAGAGCTCAGTTTCCATTCCCTACTGAAAACAACTGCCTGAGAGCAAATTAAAAAAATTAATTAAAAAAAAAAATTGTACTTGGGCAGCTTTCTTAGGGGTGTGCTGCACTGGGATGTTAATCAACTCAACAACCCACTACAATTAAGGTTTCTTCAGAGCTGGCTGCTATGAAGTAAAGGTGTTTTGATACACCTTTGGTCTAGCTCTGATAAGATTTCACCCACCCCCCTCCTTCCCAAATTAATTACATATTCACTGACAAAACAGTTTGGCTTGTAACACATCAGAACACGCTGTCACAGAGGGCTACTCTGTCATGAAGTCTGCCCTGACCTGAACTGAAAAGGGGCACCTACAGGAACAGGCATCCACAATACACTTGGCATTCAGATGGTGCATCTCTGTCATAGTGCTGCTCTTCCTCCCCATGAGGCTGTGTTCTCAGCATGACCTGATGATACAGCTCAAAGACAACATTTAATACACTTTTTTGTGATAAGTCCTTCTCCAGCGCTGACATCTCATCTGCCATACTCAGACTAATAGATTGCTTTGTAGGCCTCCATGCCAGTCTTCATTAGACCTACATTCTTAGCTACACAGTGAGTGCCCCTGTAACATGGTATAGCACTGAAGGCAATCTCATGCTTAGGTTGAATATTAAAAAAATTAAATCCTTTTGACTTATGTTAATAGCCAAACTGGCTGAGAGCACCCCAAAGCTCTCACTCATTAAGTGTTTCCTTCATTTCCCTTTTTATGAAGAGAATGTCTTTGCATGAGAATGAACCGTGGTTCAACCTTGCTTTTCATAACTTTCAGTAACTTGCTCCAAAAGAATTGCTATCTGAAAACAGTATCCATGTACTTCTTGAACGTTATGCAATGCCACAAGTGATTCAAACAGATGAGGAATTCTGCCTATTCATTGGGGGCAGGATGTTAACCAAATCATAACTATCTGTGATGAATATATCACCACAGAACAGAAGCATCCCTCTATTTAAAGCACATAAGATCTTCTACAATAGAAGTTTAAACCAAAACTACTTCATAGGCATTATTTAATGCTATTCCAATTAATTTTGATGATGCTCCATCATGATATGCAAGTATGAAGCCCCATGCCACCACTGATAAAGGCAGCACTACTTGCAGTGCAGCAACTGGGTTGTGGTAGCACTTCAAGACTGAGTCTAAAATTGTGCCCCTGCTGTGCTAGCTTTTGTGGAACGGAACAATAGAGAGGCTTGTGCCAAATAAATTATCATCCAAGTACTTCAATTCCTATTTTGCATTTGTGAAAAGTGATTCACTTGTAATCACTCACTAAGTTAATACAAAGAGGGATTCAGCCAAGCTACAGTACTTCATTCACTAGTGCTTATAAGAGACTTTGAGATCCTGCAAGAGGAAATTTCTAAGAAGGACAAGAGATTAAAGTAAAAGCCTTAAGACTGTCAAAATGCAACAGTTGCCATTTGCTTCCACACAAATCTACTTGGGAAACAGCTCCAGAGCCAGTACTTTAATGGCTTACATATTGTATTTTTTTTCAAAAGCCATTAGGGCCTTAGAAATCCCATCGTGGTTATTTGGCGTGACTGGAGAACTACTATGCCAGAAAAACATTCTGCTCTCCAGCATGAGGTAGGGAAGGCTCCTCTTTAATTGGGCTGGTGACCAGTTCTCTTAAGGGAGGGCTTTTACTTCATTATTCAAAACCACTTCCTTGAGGCTAAGAAGGAGAAAATTCAGCATGCAAGAAGCCCAGTCAAAATGCAAACACACAGAAACATGCAATATCACATCAGAGGGAAGCCTTCAATATGGGTTTCAGAGACCACTTATTGAATAAATATGGGGAAAGCAGTTTTGGATGGTATATTTCATTTAAAAAAAAAAAGCTCTGTTAAGAGGTAAAAAAAATACATCGAAGAGATGTCAAAGGTATTTACAGATTTTTCTTCCATATTAATTTCCTTTTGAAAAGAATACAATTAACTTCATTGTACAGAAAGAAAAGCTCATGTTTATAAAGTTGTTTACAAGTTTCTGCTTGAAATGCACATTTTCACTCCTAGTTCCAACATCACCTACAGTAGTGTTAATTAAAAAAAAGTTCAAAGTTCATTGAAATCTGTATTATCACAGTGACATCACAGTCTGATAAAGATCAAAACTGACATCTCTGATTATTTAACTCCAGTTTATGTTGTACCATTAAATCATATTAGCTTCTTCCCTTCCCCAAAAAAAGTTAGAGCAGTAAACAGTTGCTAAACACACATCAACTTGTGATGTTCTCAAAGTCTAAAATAAATAAATACATCAGTTTATTTATTTTCCCAATTCAGTAGGTTTCCTTTGTGTAGCTCGTGGACAGAACAACCAAATCACTAAGAGAAGCTGCAAAACTTGGAATTCCAGATTATACTGAAGACTGAAGAGATTTCTCTAGCCTGGATTAGCTCCCAAACTACTAGATGCTCATTTTAATTGAGGCATTCAGGGTTTATTCTCTTTTTAACTCACACTGCCTTTGCATCAGTACATCACTTCGTTTTCAAACACCATTACGAGGTAAAGAATCAGATTCTTTAATTTCAACATGTCATGACTTCTCATATATGTATTATATATTCTCCTTCAAGTCAAGTCCAGGATTCCACAGTAATTCACACAAAACATGTAAAGTTTAGGGGAAACGATTCTATCTTTCTATCCCATACCATTCCTCAGCACTTCGAGTGAGCTTTCATTCACCATCAATTAATTACCTTCAGAACTTGCAATAAGCTTTTCTAAGTAAGCCCTTTGACAACAGACATAACAGAGTAAGCTGTGGAAATGCAAAGGTTGCAGTGAAAGTGCCGATTAATGTAGCACTAGATGGCACCCTAGCATTCAGCTCTTCAGAGGTTTTAACAGCCCTTTTCTCACCCAGGTTTGAAAAAAATACAGGTACCCGACTTTTATTCAGGTCAAGAATTAGGATTTTTAATTCTTTATGTGGAAATGTGTCTTAGGAAATACCATCTAATATAGTAGTGCCAGATTACAAAGTAAAAAAAATAATTATTCTAGTTTACATTAACAAATATTAGTTCTTCTAAATAAAAATATTTAGAAATGAACAAGCAATTCCATTACTGTAAGTAGTTTAAAATAGCCTTCAGATTAGAGGAAAATATTGTGTCGGCATGGTTTTTTTCTTCTTGCCACTAAACAGCCAAGAAAAGCTGTAATTAATTTCTGAAAATCCACCTGAGTGCCTCTGTATGCTGAACAAGTCAGCAGAGTCAATGATATGTAAAGATTTAGTTCTCCTGAAACAACAAGGTCTTTGTGTGTTTTGCCAAACAAGTTGGCACACACCTGTTTCTAGTGCTATTAGGATGCAAGGAGGCGCTGCTATCTCTAGACAGCATACCGATAAGAAAATTCAGGCTTGGAGCAATTAAATGATATGGTCAAAACCACGGAGGAAATCTGTGTCAGAGCAAGGAAAGGAAGCCATTCCAGGTCACTGACTTACCCAGGAGACAGCCTCTCCCTCTTATTCCCAGCAAGTCTTGGGACTTGGTGAAAGTGCATGTCAAACTGGTAGCAGGTAAATTTGATTCAGGGCTCATTACAGAGCATCAAATAATTTCAAATAAGGTAGCTGGCCTGTAGGTGCATGATGGCATCCTTTTCAGAACTCCCTTGTTCAACCAATATGGACCTTCTCTAAAGCAAGGACAAAACAGGATGTTCTATCTTGCCTCTGAATTATTGCCATGAAACTTTATTATGGCAGAGAAAGAACAGTATCAAGAAGATGAGCACAGAATTTTAGGTGCATTCTACATCATTGAAAGAATATAGATCACGGCAGACAGACGACACAGAAAGTTATGGTGATATTACGGAAAACAAGACCAGTAGCTAAAGAATGGCTTAGAAATCAGAGAAACTAGAAGGGGGGGAAATTATACAGGCAACAATGAATGTGCTATGGTATTATTTAAATTAATAAAAAGCAGAAAGATCTAGGCCTTGCTTTTAAATTAGACAATTGAAATTGATTTTACAAAAACCACTTAAGTTACACCAGGGTACATGAGGTCAGAATTGGACCCAAAGAACCTTGTCTCTCACCACATCAACAAGTTAGCAGGTGGTCAAGACAGTCCAGCTGGAGAATGGGCTCAAATTTTCAGTGAGCTAATACACACTAATCTTTCACTTCTGCAGACCTGGATTCAAAACTTAAGATCATGAACTAAAATTAGTGTGCTGGTTTCATTCTAGTCCCCATTTGTGCATGGCACAAAACCACCATAAAAAGTGTCATGACTAGCAATCTCTCTAAGACAGGCCCAGTTCGGCAATAGCAGGAAATGTTGTAAGTTAGGACTGAAGCACACTGGCACAGCTGTGCATGGAATTTTATACTCTGCCCACATTATGCTTGCCAAAGCCAAATGTTTTTTCTCCTTGACTTCTGCAAGTGCCACATTCATGCTGAAAAAATAAAAGGAGAGAAAGGAAAAAAAAGAAATACAGAATGAATCATTGCAGTCACTGGAACCAACACCACTGATTCACACTCTGTACATCTCCAGTAAAGGCAGTTATATTGCATGGGGTATACATTTGCACCGTTTATTTACAGTATCTAGCTGTGGGTTTGCTTATTTTTGTTTCGGTTTTTTGGGTTTTGGTGTGTTTTTTTCTTTAACATAGTGCATAGTTTCTTTTTGTCCCATAACAATGGCATACATGGCTAAACTGGGTCTATAACTTTTGAATTAGATTAAATCCAAGTACTATAAACCCAGAAGATTCTCCCACTCAAGCGACTGTCCCAACTTAGCCAACTAGTGACCCAACCTGGAAACATGTTTGAATTTATTAAAATAAAGTATTCACAGTTATCCATGACAGTTCACTGCACAAAATCCAGCCTCATAAAACAATGAGCCCCACAACAATAAGGAGAAATCACATTCAAACCATGTCTGATATAATACCATGTAACAATACAGGCTGTCATATTCAGTAGTTAGAATTGAAAAGAATGGCTCCTGAACTATGCCCTATCCCTCTAACACCATTTAGTATTGAGACAAGGGGTTTCACAAGTAAAATTTCTCCCGTGCATCCTGAAAATTCCAGCTAAAACAGGCAGTGAAAAATAAGGTCTTCAGTAATGCATAAGGTAACATAGAAATGTTTCAGGCAATTATGAGATCCTTAAGATAGTAGTAAAGAACACAGAAGACCGAGTTACAAGAAAACAAGGAGAAATCAACCGATGCAGGAGCTTAATGAATTGTTCTATTTGACAATTATCAGCCATAAATAACATGACTCCACTATATCACAGAATTAAATGACACTAGCTGGCTGGAATTAAATAAAGCAGGACCATAACTTTTGCCAGCAAAAATACAAAAGCCAGATAACAGTAGCAGCAGTAGTTGCTGTTAATCCCAGGAAACAGTGTTTCTCCTTTTGCCAAAGCAGCCATTCTCCCCAAGAGCAATTCTCGCTCCGAGGCCAAGGTGGTGCTCAAATATAGTAAGTAACAACTACCTTTCTCAGAAGCTACCTGCTTCATTCAACTCTACCCCTCCCAATGCATTCAGGCAGGGAAAGAACCGAAACAATTCACTCTCCAAAGGAGGACTTTGGGCTTCCATGCAATGGAGTTCATACACATAGCTACTCATGTAAAAATGCACACAGTCTAATGCAACAGATTAAAAATCAAATGTTCTATGCGTTTACCAGCTTAGCTACAGATTACATTTTTTTTTAAAAAAAATCTATGTTCCTTAACTAGACTACATTTTGAGAATAGCTTCTATTTAAGAAAGTTTCTGTTAACATCTAGATAAACACGACCACCTCTCCAGCTGTGTTTCGGGTCCTCATTCACAGTTTTTTGGTCTTTGTATCACTGGAGTTTGCTTCAGTTTCAAAGATCTCAGAAAAAGGTGTTCAAGAAACACCAATAAGAAATGTGGAATTTCCCTCTTACTAATGTATTAATACACTGAGTAGTCCTTACTAATGGGGTGGACTTCACTGACTATTGTTTGTTATATCTTGTAGGCTCCATGCCTGTAGCAACTTACTTCTCAGGAAGAGGAAAGCCTAAGGACTGCAAAGCAGGAAGAGACCAGTTCTATTTCTGTAGCTACAAAACCCAAGGAATAAATAACAAATAGAACCTGAAACTGCCACAGAACTGAGATGTTTAAGCTGTGCATTTGCAACATGCTTGCTCTGTTCCCATTTAATTTTCTTCCTTAAGTCATAATCATAGAAAAACTGGAAATAAAAATATGATTTCTGTGGACTGAGCAGGTTGAACAGTGGAACATTATTTTCTGTGGCCCTATCTACACGAGCATGGGTAACACTTTGTTTCTCATAAATGTTTCCAAGTGAAAAGTCGAGAGCTTTTTGATTCATCTGAAATTAAAACTTGCTATGATAAAAATGGACAACTCCATCCTGGAAAGTTCAGGTTTTATTTCAGGTTCACAGTTAATGATCTTGTATTGATTCAATAGATGAATACATAGAAGTGACAAAGCCTCCAAGAACAGAAGCCAAGGAGTTCCACTGATACCCTCATTAGACAATATAATAAAAATCCCACGTAGCTCTCTAGAAAAAGTCCAGAATACATACAACATTGTCAAAGTGAAAAATCAGAGACCTAGATTTTACAAAAAATGTTTTATTTTATAGGGCAGGAAGCCCTTCCTCGTAGCAGCTCCCTCCTCAGTCACCTCAGTGCCTAACTGCTTTAGCCAGGCAGCTTTGGCTAATTCACACCAGTCTACCTCAAATGCTTACACAGGTGTGAGCTGCTGAACCTGGCTCTTTTGCAGACAGCTGTGGCAGGAACAAAAAAAAATATCCTCAAACTACAGACCAAAAGCAAAGTTGGGAAGAAAGGAAAAAATCAATTGACTTCTGCTACCAAGTAAAAACTTTACAGCTGTTTTAAAAAGGTACTGAGCTACCAATTTGCTTTTCTATCACACCAGTTATTAGGCACAGTCCTGGCTTTAATAACCATTTTCTGCTCCAACCATTTGTGTAATATGAAGAGGAATACAGGGCAAGCAAAACTTGTTTAATTAGAAATGCTGTTTGCTAAGCATTCAGAGGAAGTTACAGAATTGTGTGCTTCACTGTAATGATATTTAATATAATGAAAATTTCTTAAAATAGGATTTGTTTCCCTTACATGACATAAGCATATTGTTCATGCTAATTACAGCTGATCCACACAATAAAGCAGCTACCATAAAATTAAAACACGGATATGTGAACAAGTTAGCACAGGGTAAACTAGGTTATGAACCTTTAGGGTACATCACCTGTGCTGTGGTAACGCCATGTAAATGTTTTCATCCCATGGTAAATTAAAAATAGCTGATCCTTATTCAAAGAGCTGTTGAAAGCATTTCTGCTCTTTTGCCAGCTAGTCCTCTGGCTTTGAACAGATGCGGTCAGAGACTATATGAGACCTACTCCTGGCAGGAGCTACAAATCAAGACAGTAACATTAAGTAAGAGGCAAATACTAACCCTGCTTAAAGTGTTGTAAACTCTGTCACAGGCTTCAGTGAAAACACAATTTTGCCTGCTCTTTCAGGGTTTGTTTCTTAGAAACTACTTATTCAAAATGCTTAGCCATTAATCCAACATTTGTGTGGTTGCAAGGCAACAGACGTTTCAGAAAACTCTGGTCTGACAGAATGCTTTTGCTCAAATTGTTTCTTCACAAACATCTTGACATATGGAGAACATTATCCTGGCGGCTTGTGATGACCTATGGTCTACATGACTAGCGCCGTTACAACAGCAAGAAACATGTATGTAGTTAGAAAGGAAAAGTGAAGAGCAGGTTGAGTGTGTGCACAGATACATGGATAAAGTTTCCAGCAGTCTCTAGGGAACTCTAACATACAATATAAACAATTATAATGAGTGAGAGAGTTATCTGAATCTTCCTAGATTACCCTATAAATGTTTTTCCTCACATGCGTAACATTTTGGATAACAGCAGCAGTACTTACTGGAATGAAGAATTACTCCTGTAAGCTTGGGATTGTGTCTAATAAAACTAAATACTAAGTCTCTGGAACAAGCCTTCTGATAATTCAACCAGCATATTATTACCTACTATTGATCCAAGAACTGAGCTGAAATTTGGAAATCAGAGTTATTTCAGTTAGAATGGAAAATATTTGAACTTCCACAACTATGATTCCAGATTTCAAAATAACTTTCAGATACTCCCTTTATCTTTTCTCAGAAGCAACAGTTATAGTGCTATTATACCTTCTGTCCTTTGAAACGCATCAATTTATCAACAAAAAAACACAACCCCAAAAACCAATCACCTACAAATTGCCTGCATCTCAGACACGTTATTAAAGCTTTTAATGCCTGAACATGTCTGGCACTTTTATGAAGATATTACTTGTAATAAAATATCATTTCATTCATTCACTTTCATAGCTACCCAGACTTCTTTCTAAATTCCACAAATCCATTTTGACAAAAGTTCAGGTTTTGGATAAGCATAAGTCTCCAGACAGTGCCTTTATCTGAAGCCAGTTAGACAACTCAGTTTTGGAACTTCCCTTTAGTCGTATTAGATACTCCATTCTGGTAACTGCTGCTGAACTAGTATCATATAGAGCAAAGATCTCATCATACATTCATAGTTTAACCCTCAGTACTGGTATTTAACCGGCCACTTAAGCCATTAAGTACATTGGTACTGGTATCTCAAAACTTTGCCTTTTGAGCTTCATTGCTGTCTGTTCACCAAGCTGGGAGCGGCCTGCATGCTTGGGATACTTTGCTCTGTCTCATTTTATATTTGTACAAGTCCATGTTCTAGAATCCATTTTTTCCATGGCACCAGCACCTAACTGACCAGTTCCCTTCCATTTTTCGCTTCATTGATAGTTTATCTTGTTTCCACAAACAATGTATTATTTCTGTAAATCTTCACACATCATGAGCTGTATTAGGATCAGGTGTTAAAAAACAAGGTTGTACAAAAAATAGTTTCCAGCTTCTGTCATATTCATTAATGACAGAATGACAAAAATAATTATTTTAACTTCTCCAAGGAATTATTAAAATTCAGTGGCAAATCCTGTGGTCTCCTGGGGGCCTCCTGGGTCTCACTTTCCTGATCTTGCTCTGGAAGTCCAAATGCACCCAAGCAACACCACTTAGACACCTATTCATTGGAAAGGGTAGGTGATAAGATTGGAAATTCTCAAGTTACAAGATACCGAATCATACCTAACCAAATGGTCTCCCACTTCCCTAGCTAGTATTTAGCTATGTTGAAATTGATGACTGATCCCAAAACCCATACCCAGTGCTCATACTACCTGGCACAAAGCTTTTCACAGAGTAAATTCTGCAGCGTTGCTTGACTTGGGTGACTCTGTCCAACCGTTCAACTGAGATATGGTATGGATTAGAATCAAATACATTAAGTCAGTTTTGCATTATTTGGACGTGACCTGGTAGACCTCTCCCCTTTGGAAATCCCCTCGTTACCAAGGAAGCTCAATAAACGTTCCATCCTTTTACTTCCTTAACCCTTTGACATATCTAATCTCTGCTGAGAAATCTCAGAGCTTTCCTGGTCTCCTGTGTTCCACTGAACTTCTTTCCAGACAGGAGGAACCACAGTTTGGTCCCCAACATTTCACACTGCTGCATTTATGCTGGGTTTTGCCATCTATCCAGACATCATAACAAGCACTCTTTGATCCTTTCTGGGAAAACTTTATTCATTGCTCTACTTCTTCTCATGAAACCTCCAAGTTTAGTCATAATAATTTCTGGAAAATTTTGAGCTCCTCAAGCATCTCCTGATTATCATTTCTTCTGTGTGACCTACATAAGTTGGCAGACTTCAGGATTTTAGACATTTGAATGAACCAAGACAGGAAATAACTGATAGAGCCAAGTCTCCTTACTGCACACCCTCCTCGTTTACAAAGATCATATAAAGTTGTATATTCCTACGTGCAGTAGGAATCAAAAGAGTAGTTGCCCATTCACCAGCTCCAGCCTCTTTCTAGGTAGTATGCACTTCCCAAGCTCTCCTTCCTTCTCAGCTTTCCCCTCCTACCTGTCAGGGCTCTTACAACTAAGAAGTCTCCCTTCTACCACTTTTCTCATCCTCTTTCTTCCACCTTTAAGCAATGACCTTCTGCTACACATATTTGTATTCCATACACATTTGCTTTGCAGGCTTGTTTGGAGAGGAGGCTTCTAATGTTCTGTTTCTTCCCATTTGGTTTCATAAGGGAGATCTCCTGCTTAAAGCCATAGCTGTACACTTCGGTGTCCACCTATGACAGTCTTTGAGCATACTCATGTTCACTTGCCAGGGCTCAGCCAACTGACAGTCAGCTGGTAAGCTACAGCCAGTCAATTATATTCCTGATCTGAGAGAATGAAGCTCTGTCTTTGAGTCCGGTCTTCTGGAAATAATAGTAGCACTGGTTAGCACCAACTTGAATGCTGGCTTTTGTCATTGATGCATTAGTCCACAGGAGACAAGCCAAGCAGAGGGACTGTCTTTTTATGTTTGAAATTAATGATTGGAGACTTTGATCCCAAAGCACCTACTCAAATAGATTAAACTGTGGCAACCCCGATACAACAGTAAGACAAAACATGTTAACTCGCTTGTCTTTCACAAGAGTTTAACTAAAGACATTCATACCTTGCATTTCTGACACTGTACATCCATGGACATCGTTAGGTTCATTGTTCATATGACAAGCAACAACCTGATCAGATTTGCTTGGCTTAACACGTGCCCAAGAACTATGTCCTTCATGAAATTTACTGTCAGGTCCCTGAAGAGGAAAAGGAATACAGTCCTCCTCCCTCTGCTGCTCAGACTGAACATCATCCCCCCAGATCCAGCCAACAGCCTCCCAGCAGTGTATAAGTCTATCCCAGCTGAAACCAGGACAATAACTTTCTGCACTAGACTCAGCTTCACTCAATGGGAAAATTAATAATGGAGAATAAAAATAAAACAATTATTTTTTTAAGTGCTCAAGCAAGTAACCATCTCTTCAGCTGTCAGCTCAATTATTTCTGTTAGGAATTAATTTGTTGATGTCTCCACAACTACAGCCTTCCAAAGCCCACACAACAACAAATTACATTGAGGGGGATGGGGGGTGAGTGGGTAGAAATAGTTTTGTTTTTTCATATTAATTACAGTAGGGCTCGACAACTGGGAAATGGATTGTATAAGAACTACTGCAAAATGGCAACTATTAACATGTTATTCTACAGAACATTTAGATACTATGAATATTTTCCAGCTGAAATCTGTCCAGGTTTTCTTCTATCCAGTGCTCCGTGTTTAGTCCAGGAACATTAATGATGAAAATCTAGACAGCATTACACTGTGTGAACTATTAGATGTACACTGATGATACTTGATTTTATATTGCCTTTGGCTTAGTCAGTTCATAGAATTTTAAATGCTCTGAATTCTGGCTAGCATCTGCTGTCGAATGAGTAAACACTAAATCAAACTTAAGACTTCATTACAGAGTTAAAAGTCTGTTTTCCTACAGACCTGGTATACCACATGATGCAATCAAACACATTATTATCTGTCAAGCATCCAAAAGTGAACTAAATGACTCATAAAAGCAGTAAAGAAGACACAGTCTCTGCCCCTGAAATACCCTACACTGTAAAACTAAAACAAGACTCGCAGAAACACTAAATCCTGGGGAACCAAGTTAGTCCTACAATGGAAAGGAAGAGCGTGGTTACACACTATGGTGAGGCACACTGATGCATTCCTACAATGGAGTAAGAGTAGAACCCAAACTGCCCACAGCTGCTTTAGGCTAATAGTCCCTGGGCATGTTTACTCCTCACAGAAACCATGAATTACCTTATTCAGTAATTCTGTTCAGATGTTTTCACACTATTCATATTTCCTTGGGCAGTAGATTCCAGTTTTCCCCCTAGATGAAGATGTGTTCACTTCCTCACTTCTAGTGTAATGACCTACAAATCCATGAGGTTGTTGTAGGACACTCTTGAGTTTATTTGATGTTTTGTTAGATAGCAACCAGTGTTTCCAGCAAATCAGTGCTAATCTCTTCTGACTACCAGTTGTTCACATACAAATAATACAGTTGAACTTTGACAGGTTTAACTTTAAAGCAAAAAAAATCCTAGTTCTGTGCAGCAATAACCAAAAATGCATAACTGCAGAGCATACTCAGCAGGTATCCCTATGATTTACAATACAGCCTTATAAAATTATGCCTCATGAAGAAAGGGGAAGAATCTACCCCACCACGCCTGGCTTGTGCGACAGACAGCAGCTGCTACTGAGATAATTTGCAGAAGGCAGAGTGTATTTCAAGAACGCATTTAAACATCCAAACACAGCTGTACATATACATGACTATATACACATGACAAGAAATATATGAAATAATTACAGGAGCCCCCATTATAGTTACTGTTTACATTTTGCTATGAGGTACTAAGCCTTTTATATTTCAAATATACATGGATTTAGTTTTTGTTAGGAAGGTCTAGTAGTCATAATATAAACAATGCTTTCACATTCTGTTAACTCAGACTTACTAAAATTAATTACATTTAAAAGTGTAGGTATTTGGACAATACCAGACAGAAAGCTCCAAACTTCTACTTGAATTATAACAACGAAGCAGTACTACAGTGATGCTGGAAACTGACCCTGCTGGTAGTGACTTTTCTCTTAATAAATTAGACCTCCTGCACCTGACAAGTATATCAAATGTGAAATGGCTCATGGTACCAATAAGTATTGATAACTACTTTGAGACAGAATTAGACAAAATTTTGCACTGCATTTTATGAAGTCTGAAACTTTCACTATTGCCAAGTCCTTCTCACATTTATAGACATTTTAAAACATTATTTAAAATTGTCTGAGAATCATTCTTTATCCAGGACTCAAATGGAGGATGTGAAGAACAACTATTCAAATTTTTGCCTTATCTCCACCATTCAAGTCTTGCTGTGGACTTCCTCTGCTATAATCCCTGTGAAATCTTTCCTCAGGACAAAAATCAATGTCCTGATACACTTTTCACTTTACAGAAGTATTCCCTATGCTTTCTACCATGTATGCTCCATATACCCTAATTAATCTTTATAAACACTTCATTTAAATTAGTTGTACTTTCAAACAGGACACTGAAGCATAGCAAGCTCGAAAAGTGTTCAGTAGTTTTAACGAACTGATTCAAGATGCCCAGGACCATATTTTCCAGAGTACCTACGTATCAAAAACATAGCTTCTATTGATTTGCTCTAGTCGGAGTTGTACACAAGTGCTAAGAAAGGTGTACAAGAGCCTCAAATCATGTACCTAGAAATCCACCAGGACACAAACCCTGTAAGCCAAATCAATTTGGTTTATATCCCTAACCTAACACCACAAAGTACCGTGATGCTGGGCATCAGCACAGAATTAACTTCTCCAGGACAGTTTTCCTACGGTACCAAAGAGATGATCCCTGTTCTGTAGCCCCTGTCAGCCCTATCCATCTATTCTAACAGCTGCTGAAAGTGAGGCAAGGATCCTACACAAAACTAAGGTCTTTAACATCTGTAAAGTCTCTTCCTCAAAGCAGGTCCAACATGGGCACCTTAACAAGCATCAGCCATAGAAGGGGAAAAAAGTAGATTGAACATAAGCATGCTAAAAAGCAAAAATACATATAAAGGGATGGGAAACCTTTTGTTTGGCATTTTATTACTTTTATGTGCTCTAATTCGCAACCTTAATGCTTTCAATGTTGTTTTGAAAAAAACCCAGAAAGTCTACCGTTGGCATCATGCTGGCACCTGTATAGTTACAGCCTTTATATCTACCATACAGCTAGAAGTAACTGATAGTATATAGTCATCCCTGATGGACACCACTACGAGAGTGGATAACACACACTTATAACTTGGCCAAGTATCTGTAGATTTGCACCAGGAAGGAAAGGACACATCTCTAACACAAAAGCAAATGTCAGCTTTCTACATCAAAACAAAGCACTGCTAGAATTAAAAAAAAAAAACCAAAAACACAGGGCAAAAAAGGAAACAGACAAAAAAACCCCACAGCACACTAGAATTTTTTAGCACTGAAGAAATAACATTTTTTTCTTTAGTTTTGGGCACAAAATTGGCAGACCCATTTTGGCTTAAGCTTTAAGAAAAAATAAAAACAAGAAAAAAACCCAATCAGACTAGGATGCACAACTAGCATGGAAAATTTCAGCCCAAATAGTTAATATTTCAAAATGTTTTAAGCAACTGGAAACATCTTCTAATGGTATCTGTCAGGCAAATTTAATAATAGGCAGCGAAGCCAGGTGTGCCTATAATAAAATCGCTATTCTTTTGTGATTCCACAGCCAAAGATTTAGTATAATTTGCCTACAGACACACATTTTTCAAAATATTGTTTTCAGTATTAGGACCAGCTTATCTTATGAACACACCACATTATATAGTGTCATTTTAAAGTAAGAAGTATCCACCAAGCTTAGATCAAACATATGTATTTTGTTAACAGCAATAAGACTTCATAAAACTTCAGAGGCTTTAATGGATTTCCTTTCCAGACATTAATCAAACTGATTTTCCATAGTGGACATAAACCCCTGCATCACTAAGTACCAAATCAATACTTTCATGCTAGTAAACAAAAGTAAGAAAAAACCTGGTCAGAAGACACTGAAATCTTAATTAACATTATTTTAATATATCCCTAGAAACAAAAAATTAACTCGGACTATTGCAGTGGTATTTCTCACTAGAAGTAAAATGCAAAAGGAAAAGAATGTAAGTGAAAGGTATTCAACATTTTTGCTTTCAGATGCAACAATCATAAGGCCAGGCTAATTTATCCCTAGTGACATTTTTAATATAGTCACTTTTTTTTTTAATAACATAGTTATTCCATTAGCAGTCCACAAAATTTCTCCAGAATCAGGTCCGAAATATTCTCTGCAACTAGCTGTATTCTTCACAACTTTGTTTTAAAATACCTATACTACAGAATTAGGTTCAATGGTCCAAATTGATGGGACTGAGCAGATGGTTTCATAAAAGTAGTCACATTAAATGTAACAAATACAAATACTCCCTAATGTTAGCACACAAGTGAACTACATTGATTAGCCCTTAACAGGACAATCCTTAAACCCTCCAAAGACCACCTGATTCATGCTCCCTCTTGGATAATGTCAACAGAACCTAATCCTTTTACTACTTAATGCTTTAAATACAGTAAAACTCTTTGCAGTTTACCAAAGGTTTGCACTCAAGTTAGTGTGGTTCAGAGCTGAGACCTATTTTCACCCATGAAATAGCAAACGTATACTGAACTGCAGCTACTCTGCTATCCTATAGATATTAGCAAGCATCTGGGGAGAAATGGCAAGGAATTGTCACCTCACAAGGAATTGGCAGTATGGGGTGTGTGTGTGTGTAAAGGCTCTCCCTGCCTTCCCAAACGCAACTCTGTTTCTAGCGTTCTCATCTGCCAGAACCCAGTACAGAAGGCAACAAATACTCAACACTAACAACGAGCATATCTTCAGCTAAGAGATAAACCAACAGAACAGATAGCGTGCAAAAGATTTCAAACATATATAGACACCTCTACAGATGTGTGTGTGTATCTATACATATGAAAAAAGCCTTTGAGTCCCATATTTAAAAATGTGCATGGTTTATTACCATCAAATGAGGTGTAAAAAAGCACAGATCTTGGCTGGCTAAAGTTGAGAGCAACACTAAGTGCCCATAGACTCTGCCTGCCTTCAGAAATCAGTTCCTGCTGTAAAATAACAGACTTTAGAACATTCTGTAGAATGACATCACCCAAAATGCCCTGCCAAAAATGTTACTTTTACATTTCTTCAACAAGAAGATTTCCTTTCACCACTCTTTTTAATTTTATTTTCTTTTTAGTTAGTCAACTGTTCAAAAATACAAAAGTTCCAAGTATTTCCAGGCCTATAGATTAGCAGCTTTTAACACAAGCAAGTGACTATGCCCTTTAAAAATGTTGCGTATATATGTACCTTTCACCTGGTTCTTTTTAGTAATTTATATTTGCATCTGTGCTGAGCTAAAATAATACAAGTTGATGCAATTACCATACTGAAAGAATTTTTTTCCTTTTGATTTATCACTATTCCACTGAAGAATACTCCATTATATGTGAACAGTGAAAGTATGTTTACCCATTTAACGAGCTATAGGTAACCCACTGGAAATAACTGAACACAAACAGTAAGATAAATCAGTCAAACTTTTGCATTTTCAAGGGAGCTGCTTAAAGCTTACTGGATGACAATTACAAGTAATGCATTCCACTCTTCCAAACAGTGTAAACAAAAAAATGTTACTTACTTAGTTGCAGAAATTATGGTTCTTTCACTGAAATATTCAAGATAAGCTCTTCCCTTTTTCACTTCTGGTGAGGGATTTGCATCTTACCTTTCTAGAAGCCACAGCTGAAGCATGCAGAAGTTTTTTTCTCTGGTACTCATTATTCTCAGGTGTTACTACTTTCTTCATCAGTAAGTTTTATAAAGTCAACATCCAGTTCCTCACTGAAGAAACTGTCTTCTTTACTGGGTTTGAACCTAAATAAGATAATTCAATAATACTATAAAGGCTGGGATACTTTCCCTTTGAAAAACAAACAAAAATATTGCAGGGTGTTCAAATTAGGAGTATAAATTATGAATTGTGTATGCAACCCAATGCTATCTCTTTGACTTAGAGAAAAGGTTTTAAATTCCTCTTTTGTAGTTCTTGTTTTTAAGCAAATTAATAGAAATACTACTGAAATTCAGGGGTTTTTTTGGACAGGAGTTGAACATAGTCCTAAATCTGAAGCACTTTGTATGACAGAGGAAATAAAGCAACTTCAGAGAACAATCCAGTTCTCTGGATATCAAGGGAAAGACAAGATAGTCCAATGCAATTTTCTAAAGTTTTAATCCAATACTGCAGTTAAACATCACCAAAATTGTCATGCACCTACTAAATATTTACATAGTGGAAATGTGTGCAATGCCTTTCAAAGACAGAGCTTTGGAGGAAACAAAATTCTTTAGTTATTTTTCTTAGTGCTTCCACAATGATTTTTTTAATACAGACTGATTACATTAGGAACAAGTAGAGCAGATAATGAATACAACTGTTCTGATTTGCTTGTAAAGTAGCTCATATCTAATACTCTCAAACAATGCATGTTGCAGTGGTTATGTAAGAAATATTTTACAAGTTTACTTTTTATTTGTTTATTGTTAAAGAGTCTAGGCAATAATAAACTAAGAACCCCAAATTTACATTGAATTAATCTGTCACCTATGACCATGTTTTAATGTGAACCTTGAGAAACTTCCACAGTTACTTCAGGTTATGAGTAAATAAAGGAGGAAAAGGTTTTAAGAGTCTAATTTCATGCTTTGCAGCTCTTCGTTGTGTACCGATCCCAGTACGGCTCAGTAAAGAGAATAGAGTCTTACACAGGTGTAAAATGACCTCTTGTTCTATTAGCTCAGCAATTCCAGGCAACAGAGGATCAATTTAGAGTATGTTTATAAAACAGAAGGTATTCTTAAAATACAGAGAGAAGAAAAAAACCAGACACGGGCCTACTGCACAGAGAATGGGAGATTTGATTCAGTTCTGTATATGATATAATATTTAGTAGAATCGCAGTAACTTTTGAAGTTAAAACATCATCCTTGCATTTACAGTGGCTTTGCTTGCAGATTGTAGCCCCACTTCTTGAAAGGGCATCATGGCAAGTTAAGATTAAAGACAAACTTTATAAAACACCATTTTATGGTATTAACTGTAGGAAAAAAAGAGGAACTCGCCCCTCAATACTTGTCAAGGCTGCTATAAGAACTGCTATAAGTGCTAAATGCTCAGGTTACACATAATCCTCCAGCTGCGAGGCAACAATTAGCACCAAAATCTCTAGAAAAGCTTTCAGAGCTCTCAACAGGTGCCTCACCATTGTGTTCAGGTTTAAATCAAAATCTTGCATAGTGAATGTCTCACTTCATGCCACCCCTCCCCTTTGAAACAACTCTTATTACAGCCCCTATCACAGAAGCTCCACTCTCATTTTCTCCAAAAAGACCAAGCATGACTTTCACTCTTTTGTCTGAGTGGTTTTTTTCCATAATCTTTCTTCATCTATCCGACAGAGATCTGAAGGCAGGAAATGGAATTTATTTGTTGTGTATTACGAGTCTACTACTTCTCTTCTGACTGGTCAAAACAGGAGCAAATCTTTTGAGACCCATATATAATTATATTGACAAAAATCAGAAAGTCTTTCCCTTTCTTTAGGCCGTTTCAGAAATTACAGTCCAGAAAAACCTCAGAAGTACAGTCGTTAACATTAATATTCTATCTGTTTTGAGGTCTGAATTATAGATCTGAATTTCTTGGTAATATCGTGCGTTATAGAATTCCCTTCCCTATCAAAAAACATAAGTTCTCTTTAGACTGAAATTTATTTCTGTCCTTTAGAATATCTTCATAAGGCAGGAATGGCAAAATACTTCTTACAATTCCGACTTCAACAGTAAGCACAAACACCATTAGAACACTTCTCAGAAATTTTCTCTTTTTTCCAATGTAGAGGCACACTCTACCCAGAAGGAATATTTACTAGGAAGAATTCCCTCCTTACTAGCCAGTCAAGCTTTTCTGATCCAGTAACAAATACTTTTTGGCAAAACAAGCAATACAGAACCCTGCAGGACTCAAGGGAGGATGACTGCCTAGTGAATTAATCGTTTATAATGAAGCAAAAAAAATGGTTCTGAGAGATATCAAAAGATGTAGTAAAACATGATGGCACTTAAAAGAATAAAAAATCTTGATGTTTGATCTGACTTGTTTCCATATGGAGACAAGACTGATAATACAAAGCAAGATATTTCTTTGGTGCAATTCAGTTTATAAAGTCAAGTTTCCACAACACAATGAGAAAACAGCAAGTAGATTAATCATGCATGGTTGCCAGTTTTGCTTTCTGCTCTGCATCTTATGGAGTCTTTTTGCCATTACCTTTCTGGGCCACACTCATGACTGCTCCTCCCAATTTTTGGGGGGCTTTCTTGTTTCTTTCCACCTCCTGTGGACAGATCCCAGCAGTTCACACCCTGCCCCTGGCAATCAGTCCCCAGGGAACTCAGCTCCCAGGACTCATAGCTGATGAACTGTAACTTACATTAATAAAACCAAAACCCATGCTACAGCATACACAAGAGTGAACACCAGCCATGCTGCTGGTACAACAGCACTCCATTCTGGACCCTACTCTAACCCAACTACCAAGTGGTAGAGGGGATGCGGATCATTGGCTTATACAGATCTGGAATTACCAGCACACAATCTGGAACTTCTGCATGACAGCAAACCCTCCTGGAGCCGAGACATGCAACCTGTGATTATTTTCTAAAGTATTTCTGCCCAGGAAAGTCTCAAATAATCTATTGAACTCTGAAAAAAATAACAGTGGGACAATTACTTGGAGAGGATGGTAACCTAAATAGTGTGCTTGTACTTGCTAAGTTTTTAATACTAATTTTTATTATTTTTTTCTCCATTAGTTTAGATTTAGTAATAATGAATTCTTAATTGCGCATCTTCCACACACACACACCCCCCGGATCTAAAGCCTTCCCTCGATCAGAAGTGATGAATACTGTGGGAGGGAGGGTCATCCAAATATCACACCTTCCACATACCACTGAAGCTGTAGCCACACAATACCTATCATAGCAGCCATTGTCTCACAGTCATAACACAGAAATAGCTCCCAGTTTTGCTGCAATTTCCTGCCATTCCTTTAGGATGGCTACAAGAATCATTAATCTCCTGTGCTGAAGCTGGTAGCTAAAATAATGGCAATGTTCAGAGTAAGTATGCTGTGAACATGGCCTTACCCAAAGCAAAAAAGACAGAGAGGTCTGTTGGAACAAGAGACAGCTTTGGTAAGGCAGATTTTGAGAAGAGGTACAGATGAGACAAGTCAGTCTGAGAACACTAGAACAGAAGACAGGAACAGAGATGAAAATTGATGTCACTGACAGTTTGCCATTGGCAGGAATAAGCTTCTGTATTGAAAGAAGTCTATTCATACAACTGCAGCAAATCTAGTTTTTGCAACTCTGTTTAGTAGAATTCATAAGATACAGTTCTACTATGTAGCAGTAGTAAACTTCTTATTAAAAAAAATCAAAACAAAATTTCAAGGTCCCAAGTTTTCACAGATCAGAATTGATTCAAACAACAATGCTATAAATATTTAAATGTAAACAGCATATTCCCTTTAATTGCCTTAGTGCAACTAATATCACTTCCCAAAAGAAAGCCTGGAGTCTTTCATTCTAGAAATAGCTAAAATGATTATGGACTTTTTCTTCTTTTTTTTTTTTTCCTCCACATGATTTTAAAGCTAGTAAATTAATTATAACTGATCTCTGCCTAACACATCCTTCAGTTTCCATAAAGCAGCAAATTTGTGCTGAAACAAGAATCTTCACCTAAATGTTTCCAACCCACTTTCCCAGAGAGAGGTTTAGTGAATAACTTGACATGGTTGCAGGATGACACAAAGAGCTTGCCCTGCCTACTTACTTCATTGGGCAGGTAATCAGTAGAACACACACAAAGCCAAAAAGACAGGATTTTGACTCCCAGCCACCCTAGATTTCATGCCAATTACAAAGACTAGTGGACAACCTGAAGTTATCAGTATGTTATATGTTTTGCTGGAAAACATTAATCTTTTTTAGGGATTCACACTGACTGTAGCTAACACCCTACACACAAAGATGAATTTCACTCTGCTGAATTGTTCTGTTATCAACAGCTCAGGATTCACTAAGTGCCTTAAGAACAAGCCAAGATTTAATTGTCCTGGTTTTTCAGTAATTGTAACAAAAAGACAGGTCTCTGATCAAAATTATTTACAATCTAAACGAGACTGAAAATAACAAGGGAACACTGAACAAGTATTGATCACTTTAAACAGAAGTAATTTCAGGAAACCAGAAACATATTGCTGTTGACTTTTTGTGCGAGTGAAAGAAGAAAGTTAGATTTGTTTTCGGGTGCTTGTAAGGAGCCTCTCCAGAATGCAAAGGAAGGAAAAGGGAGAACATAAATATACTTCATCTGGAAACGCATCAAACAAGTGATAGAGTCATGTATCAGCACTGAAAGAGGGGCAAAACAATAAGAAAAAGACATTAGAAATAAAGTTATCAGAAAGGAGAAGGAAGAAATCAGGAAGCATCTATACAGGGAAAGAAGTGGACAAAGGAGAAAAGGAAGTTTAAGGAGTGAAAGTGGTGCAAGGATTGCTAGACTCTAGATCTGCAGTTCTGCTAGTTTGCAGAACTTCAGTTATTTTGCTGAGGAGAGAGCAGAAGTGATGGATGCAGCCCAGTATGGGATAATCCTAAAGTCAGAGAACATATGCTTTGAGTTTAATCCAACTGCAGAGTTCTGGCAAACATGCTGCATTTATAGAGGCAAATACATCAACTTTAATTTTTTAGCAGCTGTGCTGCCCTTTAATTTCTTACACCCTGAAGTGTATACTTGCACCCTTTTCGCTTACCTCTAAAAAGCGGATCACTCAGAACAGCCCAGCCTTTCTATCTGAAGCCAACTAACAGCGCTTGCCCACTGGAATTTTCTTTGAGATATACTGTTATTTTCCACTTGTTCTGCCCATTTTCTTCTTAATCAAACACATATTGAAGTGTCTTCCTAGGAAGCCTGAGCCATACCAGCAGGAACCAAGACTCTCTATTTCAGCTGGCAAGCTTCTCCCTAGGAATCCCACATTATCCGAGATCCAGAAAGGCTCCTCTCTTTCACAATTCAAGCTTCTCCTCACAGACCCACCAGCTCTCCTAGCTCTACTCTAATACATCCATGCATTTCAGAGTTAACTCTGTTTAGTGTATCAGAACCCACGGCCACCAGCAACGGTAAAAGCCCACCACTAATTGCGCTTTTCCTTCCAGCTCTCAGCTGAGGATTTTACTCGCACACCTCAGGTCACTGCTCTACAGCTCTCCCCAACAAAGCCAAGCTACCAGGCCTCTTTACAGAGTTCAGCAGGAGGCAATATCTACACCTCTCCCCCCCAAACCCAATCAGGCCTTTGCACCAATTAAGCTTATTGACACCAGATTTTATACATTCCTTTGCAATGACAGCACACACTTTCTTAAAGCAAACAAACCTTTTAATGTGGAAGCAGGGCACAAGGTCCCAAAAGGTAAAGCAGCGACAGCAGTCAGCTCTGGCACAGTCAAAGGGGAGAAAAGGATGTTGCAACAATGCTGTAAAAAAGGAGAAAGCATTAATTTTACACCTGTTGTTGTTTTCTTCCCCTGGCAGCTAAGGGACAGAAGGAGCTGCATAGAGGTGAGGGGTGCAGAAGTGGGAACTTTTGTTTTAAGGCCACTGGGAGAATGAGAGAGGCATTTGCCAGGGGCAGCAAATGCAGAGGAGAGCCCCTTGCTCCAAGGTCCCTCTGGCTGTTCACTCCCAGCCTTGCCTGCTACTGCAGCAGGTGGGGAGGAAAGTTCCATGGGGGAGAGGAAAGGAAAAATCCCTTCCAGAGCCTGGGCTCCCCACCACCGCACACAAAGGAGCTGAGAGGCAACACTGCCTGTTCCCTGTGCCTAAGGTTTCCATTTTACAGATGCCACTAGCAGTAACTAACTCACTGTGGTAAAGCTCTCCTGTAAGCATGAACTGGCTGCTGGTACTCCTGATTATGGAGGCATATCCCAAGGCCAGCCTGTTGCATTTATTCTCTAGATCACACAGGAATGAGCTGCTGTGCATACACTGCAGGCACCTGTAAACCACACCTGTAGAAAGCTATTACCTGCAGTTTTTGTTGTTTTTACAACTGCAGGACCTACAACAACCCTGGTGACATGAATGGGTGCAGAAACTCAGCACCCCTGAACATCAGAGTGCGTGCAAAACTCGGCCAGCTCCTCATCAGTTAAAAAGCAGCTATCCCCTGGCTGTGTCCCACAGCCTCATCGATACAAGGGATACCTTTGGAGCACAGACCAGTCTTGCATTTGAGGTACATCTTGCAAATGCACCACACTTCTGCCCACCTCCAGCACACGGAGGAAATTCATCTGGCGGAGAGCGTCGGAAATGGTCTTTGTGCAGCACGTCAAACAGGCTTCCAGTATTGCTTCACTGAGACATAAATTTCAATCTTGTTTGTTCAGAAATGACTACTGCCTGGTGTTGCCAAGAAAACCCAGCTCTCTGAAAAATACAAGCTCTAATTATTTATTAAGATATTTTTTGGCTCCTCTCAAGCTTTTTATTTTGTTTTCATTTGTCAGACTGAGCCCTAGTTCGCTGTATACTGAACTAGACTATGACCCCTGATTCACTCTTCCACCAATTCTCTTCATATCTCTCAATTGTCTTGAAATAGCCAGACTTCGGCATGGTAATTAATGTTACTGTGAACTTAGGCACTGGAAATTCTATAATGATTAGATTTCTGGAAGGCTGAATGAACCAGTATCTGCAAATGTAATGGTATGTAGTGGTCTGAGCACAGAACTTTAAACTGAACTGCTGAGTTCAAAGCCTGGGTCTGCCTTACTATCCCACCTCTGTCCTCCCTTCACAGTAGGAGGAGAATCTGTCTATTTACCTGCCTCCCAAATTAGGTGAATAAATCTCAAATGTGACATAAGTGCTAACATTTTAATAATAACAGTAATTAGCAGGGAAAACTTCCCCTGTTCATCGCAACATACTCAACAACAGATGCCTATCACTTTAAAAAGACCAATCAAAATTTAAAAACATATATTCTGGGCAGAATATTTTTAAAACAGAAAGTATTCAAGATGGAATTGCCTTGACAGTGCCTGCTGTAGAAAGACTCAGGCCAGCTCATTTTGTTTAAAAAATTTGAATGGAAAGCTTGTAAGACTTGATTTTGTATTTTTCTGCTACAAAATTTTAAAAAAAAAAAAGTCTGCTATAAAAAAAGAGATAAATAAGATTATTCTCAGTGCTGGTAAATTAAGATATCATTTGTAATGCCCATGAGGGGGAAACGGGATTTACTGCTTTTGCATCCAAAGTGTCATGGAGCATTAAGAAGAATCCTGCAAAGCTGCCCAACCTCAGGCTTTGTGGAATTCCCTGTCCCACATCACAAGCAGCTTACAGCCCCGCTCCTGCCTTGTAGTAGTATCTTGAAAACAGATCCCACAGGATTTTGGCCCAAAGAGGGTGGAAAGGTGTCTGATGTTTTGATCAGCTAATCTCTAGTTACTGTACAGTGAAACATTAATTCATGCAGAAGAGGAGAAAGGCAAAGATGATTACCAAAGCAAGTCAGAATGAACATTTTCTGTAAAGTACACAGACAGATCACACATATAGAAGTACAAACCTGAAGCCCTCACATGACTTCCAAGGTAAATTCCAACAAGCTTCTGGGGAAAACCAAAAAGAGCCCATCATGTTCTGAAAGCAAAAGTTAAATTGCCAGAGTTTAATATCATCAGGATTTATTTTCTGTCTGTTGTAAGACTGTAGATGTGGGCTGTAAAAAAAAAAATATTCAACAAGAAAAATAAGTATTCCATAACATCCTAATCCAGGAGAAGGATATTTCAAAATTCAGGCTTATTTCATTCTTATTTTAAAAATAAAATATAATAAAATAAAAAGGGAATTTGGATATTTTATAAATACACATGTTGGAGCCAGGCTAAAAATACTGATTTTCTTTTCTTCAGACTTTCAGTTTCAAGCAGACAACTAAACAACACTTGCATATGCCACATGCGTCAGCCGTTCTTTCAAAGAACAGAGTTGGATCTCATCCATCATTTTCTAAGAGATTAGATCCCTATATCCCAGTATCACATCTTGTAGAGTTACTGATACAATATAAAACCAAAATTTTCCATCCATGAAGACATTAACACCCCGCTCTGCCAAAACATTGACCTTCTCAGTTGAGGACCGTTAAATGATGCACAGTTTTATACTCAGACAGATACACGAAATAAAATCATAAAATGCTTTAAGGTCATCCTAGGAAAATGACAGCAAACATGACTGGGAAGTACAGGCTGATTCATTGAGAAATTACCAACTAATTTTTAATCTTTTCATGAACACCATGGAAAGACCTGTCTGCAGAGTTAGTCAGGATGGTTTGTCACTATAAGAACCTGTGTTGCTGTTTGATGTTGCTACTGAACAGCAGACAAACAAGTCTGCAGGACCAAAGCTTTTGAGACAACAGATCTCTCAGCCACCCCTCTGATTGGTAGTGACTTTTGACAACTGAAAACCAGCAATTATCATGCTAACTATCTTGAAGAAAAAAAATAATTGTGATTTGGGCAAATAATTACTCACATGAAGAATATTTAAATTTTATAACTTGACTACCTACATCAAAAGTAGGTAGGAGCAGACAGTGATTCTGGTTTTTGATTGTTAGAATATATTCACAGTTCTAAGGTTTCATCTCTGAAGTGGTAATAACACCTACTGGTTTACTAAGCATAGCTAGTATGCGTGCGATTTGTGATACGCTTCAGATAGAAACAGTTACGTAAGTGCCAGGTCTTGAGGAAACAAATGAGTTACAGAATTGATAATTTGCCAGTTCTTCAGGGTTCAAGCCCTAGGCGAAATGGGAACATAAATGTGTTACAATATATATTTTTTTTGTGGCATACATGAAATCACTTTAGTGAGCAGTTTCTGGTGAACAAGCCCCTGCTGTACAAAACTGTACTGTTGACTCTGAAGGTCCTTTTTGCTAACAGTCTTGGCAGAGAAAGCGAAGACTCACTGATAGGAACTCCTACCTCCAGAGGTGGTCCTCAGGTCAGAGTTGAGGAATGTTGGCTGGATAGCACAGTGAGCATGTGCTACTGCTGCTGCCTAGAATATGTTTATCTGTTTCTTCCATGAGCACCTAATGCTCCATGACATAATTAGGACCAAGAGTCCAGCTGTATACAAAAAGAACCAAATATTTAATCAATGACAACATCAAGAACTACATTCCTAAGAAAGAAAACGTTTTTGAACCTCAGGAGAAGAATTAGAATGGAAATAAACCCTCAGACATGAATTTTTAATTGCCAGATATTAGGAAAGAATATTTCCTTTGGGGGAGTTTTTCTGAAACTAGCAATAGTAGTATTTCTCGTGCCTTTTCCCCAGTATGGGAGGCTGAGCGCCAGCCTAGGTGAACAAAGGCAATTCATGTGTCATTGCCAAAACTCACACACAACTGTAAGGAGCTTATAGCTAGAGATCATTCTTAAGTTTCTAACTGTCAAAGTTATTTGAGCAGCAGAAAGGAAATTCAGTTGCTAAGCAATCGCAAACCCCCTTTAATCCAGAAAGACAGAACAAGCAGACCCGTGTTCTCTTTAACTAAAGGCTGAGCCATCCAGTGTGACCATCTGAATGCCATGAAAGCGACAGGAGTCGAGGGATCAGAAGCAGAACCCAAATAGGGGTGTCCCCCCCTCAACAGTGACTTTGCTTATGGCATAATGGGCTTGCACAGGCAGCCATGGGGACATTACCTGGAGATTGCCACTTTGTTAGCAGCAATGGTGCATGAAGAGTGAGCTGCGTAGCCCTCAGGCCCTAGGGAAAAAAGTATCCTGGCAGCTAGGAAACAATTTTATTTCTTTTCACATTTGATGTGAGGTCACCAAGACAAAACACAAATAACTGTAGAAATTGGTATGTCTTTTGTTTCAAGTCCTCTGTAGAAAATCTAAACTGAAATCTTCATGATTTTTAAGTACTTGGCAATATTGCTTCTGTCTTTTTCTCCTTCACTGAGCAGAAATGAACATACCACTGTGTCAATTAAGGTCAGGCTTATCTGAACGCTCTCTGAACTACTAATTCTTCTCTCTCCCCAATGTGAAATCCAAACCTGTTGAAACTGGCCTCTCATTTCACAAAACAGGATGTGAAATGAAAGTAATGAGAAAACTCAAAAAAAGTTTGCTTTTGTAATGTTGTTAGCAGTCCAAATATCATGACAGATTTTTAATGTATCAAATAGTCATGGAATATTACAAGACAATAAAAATCAGGGACATAAAAATTAAGAAATTTATACTTGTGTCAAATGTTATACTTACATACAATTTATATATATACATGCATATACAAATCTAGTGTGTTTGTGTGTCTGTCAGGAACTAGTTATATCCACCCGTAGAATATCTAAGCTAAGTGTTTTCTTTGCTTAATAGCCTTTGTGTTCAAAAGCTGTAGGTCCTTAGAAGAAACTTCCACAAAAGGATAATATTTAACAAAAATATTCTTATCATAGAGGCCTCAACCTGTATCAGGGTCCTCCTATGCAAATAATTATTAGCTATGTGGTAGGCTTTTGAGCATTGCTTTTAGAATTTGATTGTAAAATTAATTTATGCTGAAACAGTTTGGTACGCCATATTTACCACTGCCATTAAAATGTGAAACAATCAACATATTCTACATACCTTATGTTTATATGAAAAGGCTAACAGAGTGTATATTTATAATTTTCTATGCCTGTATCCCTTTGTATATTCTTGTTTGTGTTGCTACTTGATCAACAAAACAAATGTTTATTAAGTCACCTTCAAAGAAGTACACGAGTATGCTCACAAATGCACTGCTCTGTATATCGCATGCATACAAACGTCTGCATGTATTTAGCATATATGTATGTGAAATATACAGTGCTGGTTTCAGACACACACATCACTCAAGTCACTTCATGCATACAGCTAAAAAAACTTAGAACAAACAGTTGCAGTACCAAGGCGCTGCCTGCTACCCAATAGCCCAGCCTTGATACATTTTGCAAATTTTCTGTGTGTTTCCAGGATGTTCCTATCAAAATTAATGAAAATAAACAAACATACATAGCCAACCTGATCTTTAAAATGAGATAACCAATATTTTTAACTATTTAAATGTGCTACTCTGCACTTCAGACAACTCATCAGTAATCTTTTGCATACCATCACGGTAGTTTGTGATTCAACTGTGTAAATACTTTTAGTAATTTTTTCTGTTGTGGATTTCCAAGTTATGCAGACTGCTTACATCTCTACAATACTAGCTTGCCTTCAGAGGGACAGTCTGCCTGTCTCTTAAAGGGAATGCCTTTGCCTGTTGCTTATTCAAAATCAAACATCACAGACAAGCAAAGACACAATTGTTTTGGAGATAGAACATGAAGTGATGATTAATCTTTTCCCTGTGCATTCTTGTCAAAGGCTTACTTCACCTCTCACTTTATTCAGTTCTGAAAAAAACATCTGGACTACAGTTTAGGGGTTTTTTGCGGTTTTTGTATATGTTGCCTAATTTTTGTTAGTCATGAAGAAAAGCTGAAACCAATGATGATGTGACTATGCCAGGTGCCTGATATTACATCATGCTAGACATTGTCTTGCAAAACAGTCAGATACTTATTTTGGCTGAATATTTTTTTTCCAGGGTAGGACTGGATATTCTTACATGCACACACACATATTATTTTCTATTCTACTACACAGAGGGCCATGAAATGAGAGAGTATGTTTCTTAATGAACAAATAGACAAATGCATTCTCAAAAAAAATGTAAAATCATGTAAGGAACTCCCTAATTCTGTAACATAACATACATAATCCTTAGTCTATATAAAGTGCTCATTGACATAATCGGGTATCTCACATAATGACAGGCACAAGCATGGTTCAACAGAGAGGGATAAACAAGTAATACTATGTCCAAAAAAACCTAGCCCCTACAAAAAAGACTGACTTGAAGCTCTTAAGCACGCTAAGCCAATTGGCCAAAGATGAGAAGTGCTGCCTTTCACTTCAGAAAAAGCAACACTTTGCTTTGATATATGGACTTGTCCCACAGTTAAAATTTTATTCGTTACACAGATGTTGAGTTAAATCACTACAAATAAACAAGCCCATTTCCCTATCTGGGCATTCTTCTGCCAAATAAAAAATTGTTTTCTTTGTCTGAGGTGAAATGCCCTCCAAAGCAACATTCCCAGATAACAATGTTTACTTGAATAAATTTACCATACAATTATGCTGTTCATATTCACAGTTTAGCTAAGACAAAGCGAGATCCAAGATCATTCTGTTGTTATTGGACTATGGTGTCGGACTGGCACTTGCAAAGGACACATCAGCTAACCAGGGCACCATATCTTGATTATCTCAGCAATCTCTCTCACAGTGTGATGGATCACCTCTGTCTTTCCCTTTTGGCTACACAGGGAACCTAGACAAACAGAAATCTAATTTTTGTCTGAAACTCAGGCTAAGTGCCTTATCTTTTTTCAAATGGGCTGCTGAGACTAGGAAAATCAGTCCTTCTCTGAAAAAAGGGTTAAAAAGGATCACCAGGAATTACAAAGTGCCAGGGTCCCTTTGTTTGCAAATAAAAGCTCTTGGCCCTTTTTTGTTTTTTGAGACCTGCAATATGCTTGTGTTGCACCATTTCGTTAAATTCTCAGCCAATGCTTCTGCTTCTAGGGCTATATAGAAACTGAGACACCCTCTTTGTTCTTTTGTTCTCCTTCATAACAAACAAACAACTAAGTGATTAAATTATGTCCAAGCCCACACATTTTTGTAAGCCAATTGTTTTTTAATATCAAACTGTCACAGTATGTACACTGCTTTTATAGCATTATTTTTATGTACTTTCTTGAAATTAAATGCCTCTCTGGTTCTAAATCATTAATTAAACTCTTAGCACTATTAAACACCTTTACTGAAGGCAGCTTTCAAAGGACTGTGCAGTGACAGTATAATGTTTCACTGTGAAATTTGGGACTGTGGAGCCATGACAGACACTGTTATATAGTAAGTTTGACCCTAAATGGCAATCCAGGACAGATAAAAATAAATCTTTCCTGTATCTTTCTTCACCTTTTTTCCCCCTTTTTCTTATTTTTCAGGTTTGTAATGTCCTACATCATATATATAACAGATATTCCACTTTCTCACAAATGTTACTGGATTTGAACTATACCACTACTAGAAGAGACACATTGATTTCAGGACTTTCCAAACACTGTGTAAAACGAGAAAATAGCCCAAACTCTGTGCACCTGATTCCTAAACAAAGAATAAATTAATAAAATAAAATGCATGTAGAAAAAAGTACTATTTTAAAAATTACACATTTACAGCAACAGTTTGTGATCAAAGGTTTCTAAGTTGCTATTGCATAAAAGCTTTACTCCACTGCTGAAGAACATTACAGCTCTTCTATTGTTCTCAAACACAGCACAGGTCAAAGTAGTAGCGTAACAAATCAATTAATGTTCTACCTGCCTCCTTCACTAATTAGAGACCCAGTCTCTCTCTCTCTCTCTCTGCTCTTGATATTTGAAACTTCTCAGAAGGTGAAGATTAAAGTAGCAGCTCTCCAACTTTTCCAGAGGGTTTCCTTTTTAAGCCTTACCTTCTCTGACAAGTATGGATTCAGTTGAGGTGAAAGAGCATTGGGAAATATTTCCATCTCTGCTGCTTTTTTTATTTTTATTTACCCCTATAAACACAATCTGTATAAACACCTCGCAATATCCTTATTATCTTTCCTCCAATTCCAGTTCTAAAAAGATACAGATAATCCAGAATATTAAACCTAATTATTCATGTTCCTCCACATTCCAGGAAATATGGCCACAGTACACATACAATAAATGTCCCATCAGCATCTTTGGTTTCATAATCATCTTTCACATAAAAAACAGAATTGCCTTTCTTTTTTTACATACAAGAAATTCTTCAGTACATGTGTCTGAATTCACACATGACCTTTTAGATATATGTTTTCTACTCTTCCTCCTGGTCATTCCAACTCTAACAGTTTGGACTATTACATCCTGTCGTTATTTAGCTTCCTAATACTTCCCCTACATGCAAATCTCACTCAGGAAACCAGGACAAATTAACCTTTACCATTGTGCTGGGGGCTGCATATCTGATCACAGGGACGGGAGCAGCTGTATGGTACACAGCCTTCTCCACCCTATGCAAGCCATGGCTGGACGCAGCCCAGGTAGCAGCTGCCTGTTTCAGTCCTGTGGACTGAGCTGCAACTTCTTTCTCCATGCTCCCTGCCCACTATGTAAGACAGCAGACCAAGCAGGATCTAAGATCTTGAAACCTGGACACATACCAAAACCAAATATGAGCTTCATATCTCACTCATAATCTGAATAAAACTCATAACAACCATTTCTATCTAACTTTCTCTAAGAGTAAGACCAAGAGTATGGTCTAGCAAAACTTTTAATGTTTCTCTTTCCTTTTACTGTCCCTTTGTTTCAGGCATGAGGATCATCCACCAGCAGTAGCCAAGCAATGAAATATCTCAGTGCCATCAACAAATTTTAGATGCAGTGCCCTGAGAATCATCAGTTTCTCCTCTGCCTGTGGAAATGCAACTGAGGAAGAAAGATAGCAAGCAGTAATGGTCAGGTCTGGACACCAAATATTAAAAATAATATCTATTTTGAGATATACCCACAGAATTGCCCGTCGCCATCTTCCCTTATGTTCTTGTGTCTATTTTATTGATTGGAAACGTGGACACTTGAGGAAAAAAATAAACTACACAAATAAATATGCTGGTCCTGAGCAAACTTTGCTACAAAAAGCCTTTTCATAGATTGTGCATAACACAGGCAAATCAACAATTTGCAAAAGTAGTTCAGATAAGTATAGAAAGATATAAGGGTTGTTGATTAATTGATACTTAAACAAAAATTAGAAGAAAAACAACAGCATTGACCCCCTTCTAAGAATGAATCGTTTCTAAAAAGATTCTGCTTTGGCCCAGAATGTAAAGAATGTACCTAAAATGGCTTCAGGCTTCATAAGAAATGAAGATGCTTTGGATATTAATCCAATGGCCAAATGAGAGGAAGCTCAGCTGCTCAGGGAACATTACAGAAGAGAAGGAAACAACTGTTATCCTTACAAGCCTGTGAACACTTCATATGTGCAGTTCTGTCTCTGTCTTTGCCTAGAGAAAGGAGTGTTTATGCACCTAGTATAGTGGCTTCATTCCCTAGCCTGTGTCGATACAGGTTGCACACTGAAGCAAAAAGCATGCTTCAATATTACAGCAACATTTTAGGGACCAAAATGTGTAAGAAGAGAATATTGCAAGGCAGTCTTGTGTGACCCTCTATCTCCCCCCCGACCCCGCAACAGTTTTGCCCCTCATACGTTATACTCTGTTAACTATAGTGTTCCTTTTTCTAACAAAACAACAACATGGTTCCTCAAAATGTTCTACAATAAAAGAAGGTGTATGAAAACAAAATGTATTTGCTAAAATCTTAAGTTGCCACATGTCAGATGTCATCACATGGACCTGACCACTGCTTATCTCTTTCCAGGCTAGAATGTGAAAGGATGGGCACGCCCATTTCCCCTAAACACATCTTTCATGCCAAGAGAATCATCAGTACCAGCTGATCTCATAACCTTCATCAAAAGGTTACATGTCTTTTCTTAAAATCAAAACCCAGACTTTTTTTTTTTTTTTTTTTTTAAATTTATGTTGCCAACATTAAAGCACAGGGATCTAATCCAATATAATTATCAACCGTGCAGGTTTTTTTTGTTTCCATCACACAACTTTTCCATATGTAATACAAAAAATTGTTCTTTGTTGATACAGCTTCTTGGACAAACACAGAATTTGCATATGTACACACAATCAAATGCAACACAGGACTGAACCCTGCACATGCATGTATGGCATACAAGTAGGGGCTTCTCTGCACATGACAACTGTTCTGGAGTGCAGAGAATGATTACACCCAAGTAAATGCCTGTATAACAATGCTGAGACAACAGATTAGGAGCGATTTTGCAGGAATTCTGGTTTTGGAAGGGTTAATCCAGAGCTTCACTATTCTTTGAACACAGCACTTATGAACCATATCCACAGAGGCTCTGTGCACTTGCAGCATTTACCGAAGCCAGTGGGAGTCATGGCTTCTTCCAGGAGTGAGCCATACACACATAAACTAAGTTAAAATATATTGTTTACATACTGCAAACCTAATAATTCACAGGATCCCTGGCATCATACCGCAGGATTTTCCTTCAGACACAGCCACTTCTCCAGAGCTAGTTTTTCATGTCTTGGTAGCTAGTTGACCCTAGAACCATTTTCAGACATAAGTCAGTGTTTTCTTAACCTGCCGGTGCCCTACTGTAAGCACGTTCATCATGCAGCTGCGCTCTTAGGCAAAGCCCCTTGGGAAGGAACCGCAATGACTGCAGTTTCACTAGTGGGATTTTTAGCCATGTTGGTGCAGTGCACCCTGCTGGGCTGCACACAGGCTCCTGCACGCCGTACCCACCGACCAGGGACCACAGACAGATGGCAGGATACGGTCCCCACCTGAAAAATGTACCCAGTACATCCCAGATAAGACCAGAGCTTGCCCTTTCACTATTCCACTCTGCTCAGAATTTTAATGTGTTTAACATGAAGCTAAGCAGACAAATGCAAGAATATAAAGAGCAAGCAGACCACAGCAGTGCTAGGATTATTTCTGACAAGTCTCAAATGAGTTATTTTTTCTTTTTTCTAAGTTCAAAGTTTTGTTTGTTTGGTTTTTTTTGCTATGGGTTTATTCATTCCTTCCTAATTTCAGACTATGATAGAAGTTGAAAATAGAAAAAGTATGTTACATAGATTTTAGGGGCGTTAACTCAATCTCAGCCTCAAATATCTTAACAGATACCAATTACAATATTAGTTGATTATTAGTTTAATTTTAACCAGACCCTTACTCATGGCAGCCTCTCACATAATAGTCCAAATTTATTTCTAATGTATCAGCTCCTGGCTAGAATAGTAGTTTTCAGAAACTAGTGGAGAGTTATCTATTGAACCAGAGTTACGGAACAGTTAGCAAGGGCTTCTATTACTCAATATTTAAGGTGAATGATGTAATTCCATCATAAGTCAATAAAAAATTGGTATCTAGAGAGAAATTCTGACATCATTCTCTAAAGAGCAAGTCTGTTTAGTTATCTTTTTCTATGAGCAACTTTTGGACAGAAAGGTGACCTTTAATTCTAACTTTTCCTAAATCGTTCTTAGATGACACCTCTAACAGTACAAAATGTTTTAATAGAAAACAAGTAACTTGAGCAAGATGATTGTATAATTATAAAATATTCTGATTTTCCAAAAGCAGATGGAAAAAGCTTATGTTGAAAGACATTTTTCAGGAAAAGTTAGAAACATCTTTTCTATGGATTGTATGTTGAAGGAAACAGAAAATGATATAATGAGAAAGGACAGAATCCAACTATTCTAATATTTTATTTCTGTCAGAAGCCAATTTTAAGCATTCCAGTGAAAGGCAAAAAAACAATTCTGAACCATACAGAGACTCAATGGAAGAAGTTAAAAACCAGAGCAGTTGTTGGAAAATTGTATCTGCCCTTTTTTTCTGTTTGTTATCCAAAAATGCAAATTGCTTTTTACCAGACATCTTCCAGCTACATCTTAGCTTGAGAAAATTTAGCATCTATTCATGGTAGTGCTCAGAGAGAAAGCCATAAATGTCAGCACACAGCAGTCTGGATTTTACAGTCACGTCTCTCAACATCCTTCTATATAACGCATAGGACTAGGCAATTACAGAGCAATTTTTAAAAATCTTATAATTAAATAGAATTAGGATAGAAAAAACAGAGAAGCAAGGAAACATGAATAGAGGGTGCCAAATACTTATAATTGGTCCCATTTTCTTAAGTAACTGCAGTACGTAAACACCAAAAGTGTAAGAAAATATCCATTTACACTCACATATAAGATGCTTTAAAATTAAAAAGTATCTCTGCATTGTTAATGAGAAGTCAGAGCTACTATGTCTAGGAGCCTAATACGCAAAATTCGTATTTCCGCAGTCAGGAGCAGAATCCTTTCCATGTTATAGACAGCCCCACCCCAGTCCTCAAACTTAAACCAGCACAATTTTCTCAATTCCTAGGTCTAGCCAGTATCATTAAAAGTGCAGTTTTGTTTTTAAAGCCTGTTGTTAATGCGGGATGGGTCTATTTATTGAGAAGGGGAGCAAATGAGCCACTTACACTAAGCGGAGTTTGACCTGAGGTTTCATGCAGCATCCATCAAAGTCAGCACCATAGCTCCACTGACACCAGCAGCCCACGCCTGTGGTCCTGTGTCACGCATCCTTCTGGCAGGTAGCTGTGCTCCTGAGCCACATTCCCAGCCTGAAGTACATCCTCAAAGACCTGTACACGCTTCCACTAATTTCACAGTTCCCCTTGATGGGCTGGGCAAGTAACACTACATAGACCCAAGCACTCATATCCTTCCACAAACACATTCCACTCCTGACCTCCAGTGCCTGCATGCCATTTCAATCACAGGTGGTCTTCCCACACATTGCAAGGCAGACCCACGGCATCCACTGCAATTTCAGTGCTGGGCCTCATTTAAAAGCAGCACTCTTTTTATTACTCAGATGAGTAAGAACTGAAGAATGAAACTACTGAACTCACATCCTTCAGTACCTTTCCAAAGGTCTTCATCCTACCCAGTCCCTTCACTGAATATTAACTGGCCTTTATTCTCTTTTGCTTTAGTGCATTTTAAATACCTAGCAGAGGGCTTGGAGGTATTCGTGTAAGCATCTGATGTAGCTTTGTATCTGAATAAGAAAGAGAAAGGAAACCAGGCCTATCAGAGGTGAAAGACTAGCATCAATCTCAGTGGACCACCAGCTACCTCTCTTTTTTTCTTTAGCTATTAAATAAGTGGTATTTCTATAATCTAGCATTAGCTTAAAATGCTTGGACATATTTTAATATGGCGTCTGGAGATCATTTCAAAGAGATTCAAAGTTTTCTGCCCTACAGATTACCCATGTAGCTCAAAAGAAGGAAGCATATTCATTCTCCCATATATGATGGTGAGGTTTTTTTCTTGCAAGTCTGTTAAACATACATTTTCCATTCTGAGTGCTTTATTTTACCTCCAGAGCTGGACAGTCTTGGTTATCCACAACATCTTGCATCCGTTCGGGAATTGCTTGCACAAGATTCCTTTGATGACAGTTCTCATTAGCACACATTCATTTAAGCATACTTTTTTTTTTTTGCATCTGTGAAATTCCTTTCTTCAAGTGGTTATGAAAGATTATTCCTTTAATAGTCCCTTCCCCACAGGTAGATAAGTCTTATTCAGGGAAGCTGTCGCTCACCATGACCACTAGATCAAAGGGACTCCAGCAGAAAGACTATCTCTGAATCTGTGAAGTGTCACTTGTCCTCTAAGCCCTGGTTGGCTTTCACATCAAATGATGATACAATTCCATCCCACGTGTTTTAACATTACAGTGTGGCTGGAAGAATGGTATTTTCAGTAATGCTGCTTCAGGTCAGCTTACATACTAATCAGTTACTTCATAAAATAATGCAAAAATTATTTAATCAATGTATCTTCCTTCTTCTTCTGAGCACTAAAATACAAAGAAAACCTTGGTTAGTCACCACAGCTACGGTGAGATGATTTGCTGCATTCACCCAAAGTTCACTCTATGGCCATCCAGCATATCTCAAAACAGAATTGGTTTCTGGACCCTCTGAAGATCAAGTGCTGACATGTAACTGAGGGCAGACCCTTCCTGGAAAGGCTGAGTTACAGGAGTTGTGGCAACCGAGGCATGGCCTTTGGGAGAAGGGCAGTTCTAGTTCCTAACTTCTGTGAGAAGGAACATCCCATAAAGGTGTTCACTTCAAACCTATGTGAATCTCATTGGATCATGAAAGTGGGAAAGCAAAGAGCTATCCTGAAATCTTTGTGCAACTTCACGGGGCATCTTCAATGGCTGGTGTCCTCACTCCATCCACATGAAAGCTTTCCTTTTTCTCCCAAGCTGAAGGAAGTGTGTGTCCAGAACATTATTTCAGACAGGATTAGATGGAAGGCTTGCATATAGTTCTGAGCTAATGCACTATCAAAGTGGATTACATCTTTCAAAGAGATCTTTTCTACCTATTACAGACTGCTTTTGCTCATTATATAGCACATTAATTTCAATAAGGCTGTCAGGTCTAATTATAGATCACCTTCTTCAGTGACTCCAAGTAGCCTCAGCATCTACTTTCAAACCCCAAATACATTCATGAGATGGATCAAATCTTGCTTTCTAACATCAGTCTCCTTTCTGAGGAAAAGCTCTTCAGCTACATAACTTATTAGCCTGAGTGGGACCCTACTACACCTTTCTGTAAAACGTGAAGGTACGTGAAGACATGGAGGTACTGAAGATACCAGATGACACTTCACATCTGCTTTTCTGATCTTATAATGTGAACACATCATAAGACAACAGTAATTTAAAATAAATGTTTATGCAAGGTTCATTGAGCACTGACCCGTGCAATGAGTGACCTGTTCTTTTGCGTAATAATGTTCCTTGGAAAAGAACACCAAGTTTCTAACAAACTTTGTCATTTTACCAATTTTAGTGAATTTTGACTGTAAAATTTATTACAAAAACATAGCAAGATGAATTTTTACTTTGAACCTGACAGATTTACAAGATTGAAGCAAAACAAATACTGGAAGGAAAACAAATACAGCAAAAATAATAAATGATGAGCCAGGATATGCCCTCTTGTTTGTCTGTTTCTCCACTTTTAAAATGTTCCATTCATTCCTCCATAGCCCTCTACAACAGGGAGAAAATGGAGGTTACAATCACTCAGCAGAATTGGAACTCAATGAGAACAAAAATGTTGCTCAGGAATATGCAGGGGACTTAGACACAGGTATGAAAAAAATTCAAATCTAATTTTCTGAACTTTTTGCAGATAAAAAAACCATGCAGAAAGGAAAGCTGGTTGAGCTGGGCCCTGCTTGCATAGGAAAAAATCCTGAAAAGGAAGCTCAGAAAGCAAGGTTGACAACAGTGACTAAAAGGTGTTTCTGTTCCCATGTGACAAGCAGGCTGAAAAAATCATGAGCATGTCCAAAATATCAATTTCTTAGCCCATGTAGAAGTCAAAATGATTAGCAGCTTCCAAGTTCTGAGAGAGGCAAAATGTTAAAATTTTAAATTTTAGACATTTTCACTAATGGCTTTACAGCTAATTTGCAAAATCAATAATCAATAAAATTAAAAATTTGAAAAATCCTCATCCTCAAATACAATAATAAGTAAAAAACAATTCTAGGTTAGCCCTCAAAATTTTGTATTTTTCCAGTGGAAAGTTTCCAAAGAGCAGAGGAATACACCAGACTTTGGTTCAATTGTAGACCCTTGCACAATTTTCAACTCAGTCCAGCAAACAGCTGTCCCACTAACTATCTTTAACAAAAGGAAAACTACTAAGAAGCAAGCTGAGAATAAGTTTAGAATAATATTGTTTAGCTCAAACAACCTTAGCAGTTACTCTTTCAAATCTTCAGTTTGGAAAATTTGGGGAATTCAAAAGAGCCAAGAGGTATTTTTTTAATCACAATGAAATTACTTTTTCTTCACCCTTTATATTAAAACTATATATTACGCTTAGATGATACTTTCATCCTGAAGGACTGCTAAGGTCTTCACAGATTTTCTAACTTTTGAATCTCCATCAGACATAGAAAAAGCTTTCTACCATTTTTACTGGGAGCAGAGCAGAACCTAGTCCCATCTACATTTACAGCAGCTAACACCTATTCATACACCTCTAGCAACCAGCTAAAACTAAAGGCATATTTTTAAAAAATATTTCTGTAACATAGCTGCACTTTAGTGAATGAGAGCTAAACCCACTGACATCCTTGGAGTTCTGCCTGAGCAAAAGACAACAGCTTTAGCCTTTTTCTGTATTATTTGTATTAATATGTAGTGAAAACCAGTGGCATCTAAAAGGTGGAAAAGGGACAAAAAGGTCTAGTAACTACTAGTTCGAAGACAAGGGTAAAGAATACACTGAATTCAATTTATAAACCCCTCCACTGTTAACAAATTTTGAATCCTTACCTGTACTAGAAGTGCACAACAGTTACAAAGCCAGAAAAAAGAGAGGACAAAAAAAAAAAGCTTTAACAGTAGCAGTATTTACTACTCCCTTTCTGTTCCAAATTATCAGAGAGCTGAGTCCACTTATGAAATGCAAGACCCTGCCTCTGGAAAGAACAGTTTCTAAGACTGATGCCAGATGGATAACCCCAGACATTGTAGTCTTTTCTTGATCGCTAGACCCTGTCTCCCATTGACTTTAGACAGAGAAGATGATGCCTAGAAGGTCTTTAATAGTCCTTTAGCGTACAGCACGCCTAGGACCAGTGAGACATTGTTGCACACATTATAGTTATCCTGATTTTAGAAAAAGTCTATCAAGTAGTAGGCACCCAGAACAGACAATTCAATTGCCCAGCTTGCCTGTAGTTTTCTTTTTCTGTAGTTGAGATTGAGCTGGGAATTCAGCTGCAAGCATTTCAACATTGATGATTCACTGTTTGAAGGACCTCCAGGGAAGTCCTACAGTACCTCCAGACAAAGTTCTCACCTCTGGCTTTTCTTGGCTTGCAGGTTTATTAACCACTAGAGAGTTTAGAATTATAATGTATCCAAATACAACTTAAATTCCAGGCTCATACATGTGTTGATGGACCCTCGTGCTCCTAATTATAATTATATTCATATCAGCTGATTGAGATGCTAAATTACAGTCTTGATCCCACTCCAGTGCCTCTGCACAAAGCCACAGCTGATGTTGAACCTCAACTGGAAGAATGGGAGGGGGTACAGGAAGATCCAGCTGTTGTTCATTTGACTCAAGAAAGAAACCATTTACTTTCTGATGTGCAAAAATGATGACAATAAAATAACGTGAGCAAAATAACATTCCACACCCTGTCATTTACAAAAAAAATAGCTAATGTCTTCAAACCTAAGGCTGTAATGAAAGGACAATGGCATATAATAATGGGAAATATTGCTTAAAAGTAAGCCTTTTTTCAGTTAATGCACATCTTTACACTTTGTTTCCTCCTTGATAAGTTTGGCCAAAACAAATCTTCCTAAAGTTAATTCCTCTCAGGAGAAACAGGGTCGATGCAGCATTACACATTCATGCTCTGGATTCCAATAAAAAAGTTGTTACCATAGCAAAAACTATTGTTGCAAAGACAACACACACAATGTAAGATTAAAGAAAAGAAACATTTCCAATGCTCAACAATAACACAGAATATTTTCTCCTAATTACACAAAAATGAGAGTATGCTACTGCTTTGATAGTCCCACTGTGATGAAACAGACTGGCTCCTCCAATTTCAAAATGCAAATTTCTAAATTATTGCTTTTTTTCAAAGTCACATCAACTATTTTTAACATTATGTATATCGTGCTGCTGCCAAAGGCTAGTCAAGGATTGCAAAGAGATATCTTGTGCAAGGTACTGTACGTAAATTGCAAAAAAAGGCAGGTCATACCTTATAATCTAGGTTAATTTCAGGAAACAGAGAAATAAAGGGGGGGAAAGGGTGAGTTAGGGAAGTATGAATGGAAAGACAAAACAGCAGTAATCTGAATACAGATGCTCATATAGTTTGGCATGCCACTGCCTAGCCAGCACTGTTCAGTAAGCATTTTGATACAAGCTAGTTTTAATAAAAGTTTCAAATAATAATAAACTTTTAGCTTTGCACGCTTTCTTAGACACCTCACAACACGAGAGAAAGCATGGAAAGGACTGCAGAAGTAGACTATCATATGGGAAAAGCTTGCACTGCTGGTAAGTGAAGACAGCTGTAAATAATGATGCAGGACCATCTGAGACAACAAGATGAAAGTGGAGCAGAGATGAGCAAGACAGCAGAACGTGTGAAACAGGCTGAAGAGCCAAGAAAATGATCTAAGTAGCAGAGTCTGAATAGACTCTGCAAGGGCGAGGTTGCAGAAAGCAGGACCAGAGAGGACATTGTTTTAGTAAAATGCAAACTGAAAGGAGCCCAAAAAAGCCTTTGCATGTCAGTGTACATGTTTATGTAAGGGGCAGGTTCTCTGCATGCCAGGTTGGAAGAGGCAGAAGGATTTACCCACAGACAGCCTGTACAAGTGTAGAGAAGAGAAGGACAGGCTAAAAAAGAAACCAAGATACAGCCTTTGGTACTAGCAGAATGCTGTGTCTGTTCACAGTAGTAAAAGGAAAAGAGAATGCAAAAGAGAGTGCAAATGTAGTGACTAGGATTTGGGGGAGATGATCTAAAAAGAGAAATGAAAAAGTAACATGCAGAATAAGGGCATATGAGGGGAGTAGCAAAGAAGTTCACTGAAGAGGGCAGTGATGAGAAGGAAGAAAGGAGTATATGATGTAGGAGAGACACGGTGAAAGCTGCAGGTGAATGGCAAATGGACATCATAAATGAAGTTACACCCCACAAACTATTAAAATAATGTTTATTTTCTTAATTAACCACCATAAGACCTTTGACTTCACATTGTAAACGTTATTCTAATAGTTTGTAGAGGGAAGAGGAGTATTTATTGGCTTGACTAAATTTTTTAAAATGCTTACACTGGAAATCAAATGTCATCTGGTAGAATTCCACCACACCAGGTAGTCAACCTACCCAAGATACACAACATACTCTGCTTGACTTTGCCACTAGAAAGAGATGGAGAAACAAACCATGTCTTTGTGTTTCAGGTGGAGAGGTGTAGGTGTTAGGAAACACTTCTGTCCCTGTTTCTCTATGCTTTCTCCAGAACACCCTTTCCCATTTTTCACTACTATTTTTTTTCACTGTTTCTATACCCTTGTCTTCCCAAGTTCTGTTTCTTTCCTCTTACCTCTGTCCTATTGCCTTGCCATTCTTTCCCTCACTCACTACCCTTCACCTTTTGCAAAATGGTAAGGCAGACTCCTTCCCTTCTAATCCCCTCTAAGCAGATTTAAAAAAAAATAAATAAATTGGCCAAACTTTAAGTCCTCATTACAGACCATGGAAACACTAACATTCCTCAAAAAGACAGTTTCGTATTTATATGTACATCTGAGCATATATACATGCATACCTATACATACCCCTGTAAACATGGGTAAAACAATATCTTTTTTTTTCCCTAACCCCAGCTGGAGAAATGGCTGAGTATTTTAGAATAAACTTTCGAAAATATTTGCCCAAGGCAGACAGCACGGAAAATTTTGGCCCAAATGTTTTAAGTTTGGCAATGTTATAAGCAATAGAAAACAGGATCTTATAATAGAAACTGCTGGGCAGCCTTATGGCAGACATCACTATTTGTGCTGCTTCTAAGACTTCATTTTCTTTAATAGGAGCTGCATGGCAGGGCTGTAATACCCTGGGGCTTCCTGTCTTTAATTTCCTTTGAATATAATCTTGGTCTTAAGCCTTCCTTCCTAAATAACCTCTGTCTTTAATTATTTTTTTAAGCAAATTACAACTTAACAAGCACACATTCTCATAAGACAGAGCCTCTAATTATCAAAATGACAGTGCTTCTTAGAATCTGAATTTAACAGTAATTCAGTAACCAATTTGATAGGTCAGTAAATAATTACACACCATCACTGCCAAAAAAATAATTAAATAGGATATTAAAATAAGTCATTGTGTATACTTATACCTTGCATTACTCAGTCACCTGGATGATTCTTGCAGATGAGTATTCATAAAGCAAGCAGCACAGAGATATATATGTGCAGTCCAGGTGTTTCCACAATTAATGAATATTAGGAAGCTGTATTACGTTATTTTGGGATAAACTCTGAAGGTGTTTCTCAGTCCTTATTAAGGCAAGATTGTCACAAGTACATGTAAGAGACATCAGGATGTGGCTCCCCACCCTTGGATACATTAGATGAAAGTATTCTGCTAGACGTAATTTTATATTAATTATCTTGCTGGGAATAACTTTTAGATACTTAGAAAGGATAGTCGCATTTTGTAGGATTGGCTCCGCAGATGCTCTAGGCTCACAGTACTAATATGTTACTTCATCTTCTGATGTGACATAAAATAATCATTGTTAATGAAGCCAGGGTCTTTTAAATCTAAGCCAAGTTCGCTGCAGAATCCTTAACCTCAAAATTTTCTAGGGGTATACTTTTTAAGCTAGAATATAGCATTTTGAATGCCTGTCAGTTGCTTTGGGGCTCTACTGTAGCATTAGTGCTTAGAAATTACAGCAAAATTTCTTTATGCTGCTTAAAGAAATGTGCCCCGCTCTGACCCTAAATCACCATCATTATTAATACATGCATTTCAAACAATTATTACAGAAATCAGCCAATCATACCTGAGGCGATGAGACTGAAACAGTGAACCAAATAAAAGTGTGTACTATCTAAACTATTGGGTATTTAAGAAAGAAACTCACTCTGGTTAGTTCTGAGATCACTTATTCTCCATGATCTAAACACACACAACCTGCCCTCATTTCTCTCCTTGCTACTGCACACATTCAAATACATATTAGATTTAGTCTAAGATGAAAGATCCATTTTAGTGGCATGTGCCCTTTGCAGAGGTTGTCAAGAAGGTTTTAATTTGTTATTCGGGATGGATGGGGTGGATGCAAACTGTCTCATGAAACCTGCCTAACACACTTCTTAGTGGCTAGCAGCCTTCAGGAGTTATCAACTTCAGACCAATGTGACCAATTGAACTAGAACTGAAAACATCTTCATTCATATACCAAATTTGCCCAAGTTCAACCTACAACTCTCTACAATGTATTTTTAAAGGTATTCTTCATGTGATATTAGGGGCTTCTGTATGTTAAAAATAACATAGCTTTCCTTTAGTGGCAAAGAAAATTATACAGCAGTATCCTTAGAAAAACAATTGCCAATTGTTTCAAGTGAAACAATTTCAGAGTGAAAATTAGTCTAAAAATCTTAAATTTTTCTTTCAATTGATCAGCAAAATTATACAACAGTTCTTCCTCTTTTTTTATTTATACAAAAATCCTCAGTTTTAATATGAATGAAAATTCCTGAAATACTTAAGTCACCTTATTCAAGGTAAAGACCTGACTCAAGGAAAACTGATCCATCTTGAAAGCAAACTAGAAAATAAGGGCTACACACATCTTTATGTGTGTTATGCTAGTCTAAGTAAAAAGATGACTAACATCACCCTAGATTCAACTTTCCACAGCAATTAGCTAAAGTATCTCAATTTATCTTTCTCCGACAGTTTATGATTTTAAGGAAATTTGAGATGTTTGGGTTGTTGGGCTTTTTTCCTTTTAATGGACATTTTAGCACCATCTGCTGGTGTTAAAACTTGCTCTGGAAACTAAACACCAGCTACCTCCTTCATTTTAACTTCCTTAAGGCCTGCTTCTGGCTCTTATTAGGAAAGGTTAATTGCTTGCTTTTCTACTACAGATCCCAGGATTGGATAAGTAATTTATCTGAATGAATCATGCATCCAGATGGAATATACCTTCTGGAAGCCATATATCAGTAGCAATATACTATTAAAGAAATACCACATCTACAACTACATCCAAGAGTGGATACAATTTTTTTTTATAGTGTAAAAACAACAGAAAAGCCCCCTCATTCCTTAAGGGGTAATAGAGATTTTTTTCCTCATTTATTCTGAGTTAATAGTGGTATTTAGACCAAAGAATTATGCTGTGATATTGGAGATTTAATGTCTGGTGCACATAGTCAAAAACTGACCTCTGACTGTATGCAGTTATATAATTCTATGACTTATCCCATCTAATTCATCCAGTTGCTTTTTTATTTTCTTAGATCGGTCCTGGCTTAGCAGCAGTTCTTTCCTCTTTCAGAACCTCTTGGGGCATAGATAGTCTGAAAGCACTTTAGAAAATGGTGATGCTAGGTCTTGGCTGCCATCCTACAGCACCCGTCCTGAATACATGAGACATCTCCCACCTTCAGTACAAGTTTGATCTCTGCCTTGGTAAGCAGTGCTCACAGAGTTCCCTTTTACGTCAGGCTCTAAGAATTCCTCTTAACACTCACCAAATGATCGGGTTTGACTGACAACATCACAGAGCACTGAGAAACCTGCCATGGACTTCACGGACTCCCCAGGGGGAAGGGTTAGTATCAATCCATATGAATTCAGGTAGGTCTAAGCTAGTAAACATACCAGGGGAATTTCAAGTTGTTCTGCTGTGGCTGTTCCTCATATCAATGAGTCCTATGACAGAAAAAATGGGAAATGACCTGGGGATCATTTTTTTCAGTTTTCCCTTTCAATAGTTAGCATTAATCTTTGTGCCTCATTCTTCAGTCTTAGTTCCATCTTGATGATCTCCCAGCCACTATCATCACAGCCCTCTCTGCACACCTTTCATGTACCACTTACTCTAAGAAATACACTCCCTCCTCTCCCAGGTCCCTTCTACAGTCATTAGTGTCTCTTCTCAGTTGACCCTTCTTTGTGTTAGAAACTCCTCCATGTAGAATACCTATGGCTTAAAGCTGAAATTCAGTTGTCTAAACCTTAACATAGAGAAACAACCTCTCTAAAAACGTACATTCCAGACTCTTGTAAAAAGCTGATGTAGAAGCAGAAGACAGGATGAAATGTCAGTTTAACAGCATAGCGTGTCAAGTTGTTACAGGCTAGTAACAGGGCTGGGAAATTAATTCCTTGTACTGCAGCAAGGTTACATGCATCTCTTCTACTACAGGCATAAGCAGGCTCCAGCACAACAGTTCCCTGCCATAGTCAACTTAGGCAGCAGTTGCCCCAAGGAAGCTAAACAGCCATGAGACAATTAATTATCTTTTGCTTTCCTTCCAGCCACAGAGATAAGGTTAAGCAAAGCCCAAACCCTGCTTGTCCATAAATTCTCTGTCCTAGTGAGTGGTGGCTGAAGACTTTTCAGATAGATGTTCTCGGGTAAGTTTTCAAAGTTGTGCTCAAAAGGGTCAAGTCAAAAAATAAATCCTGTTATTTGTTAGAAAGATTTGTGTGTACACCTCCCACATTCACTGCTTTGAAATGGACCCCTTAATGTCTGGAGGGGATACAAAGCCTATGGGTCTTCTAAGGTTTCAGAAGGAGGAAGAAAGGCCATGACCTTTAATAAAGAATATTCTGCAGAAATAGGACTACCTGCCTTTGCATAATCTCTTACAAAATAAGCTTGACGAAAGGTGCAATGCAGTAATCTAAAACAATTCCTTAAGAACTGTAAAGAATCAAGGTGGATCTTGAACACATTATACGGAAAAACTACGATCAAGAAGTTTAAGCCAAAGATGGTGCCACTCACAGTACCCAGCCTCTTTGAATTGCAAAATAAAGAAGCATATTTAGTATAATTAGCCCAATTATGTCTGCCAACACTGGTGAACGTCAATTCAAACTCATTTCTGAATTGCTTCTTTCCACATGAATATCATTCATATCTAATTTCCATCAATATCAGTCAGATTCAGAAAGAGGTTTATCAAGAAGAAATGAGTTGGGTGGAGAGTGGTGAGAAAACTCTTTGCTATTTCAGCAAAACAGAAACCGTGGAAGCAAATTAATTTGGGCAAGTTTCCCATCAAAACAAAGCCAAAACCTTTTGAAACTATCCAAATGTCCTTTCCAAAATATTTTGAACAAATGAGTTCCTTTGAATTGCAATCTACTTCTGCTTTTCAAATTTAAATGAATGTAATTCAAATAAAAGGTCAAAGTTGAAATGAAAACTTTCTAAATCTAATAAAATCAATTACCCTGATCTGATAGATAGCATTAGTGACATAAAGCCGCCCGGCACCTTGGGAACTCATTTTGCACTGACAGCCAGCCAGCAGGGATCTCCTGAGCTCCAACACACTTTCTTCCAGTGGCTGCAGGTACATGGGAAGCAAGAGTGCAATACACTGTTGGAGACATCACGTAAAGTCATACAGAAAGTTAAGTGAGACTGCTAATAACTGCATGAAAAGACTGCCAAGTGCATTCAGAAAACTGAAGTGGCTTTCAGTAAGAGCAGTATCTGAATTACATGCAGCAAATTTATCCAAAGAAAAATGTGTTCTCATTGTATTTGCCTACAAACAGACATTTACATTAGAAAATACACATAATTCAGCACAAATATTTAATATCTGAATGTAGTTTCTATGTAACCATTAAGAAAGCAGGTAACTGAAATACATATGGAATTCCCAGTTACTCATCTAGAGTTCTGATTCTACATTTCTGATGTCTTGAGACAGAGAATGGGATATTGCTAACAATGCATGGTAAAAGATATTATACATTATTCTGGTTGTTTCATTAAACTTCTTGACTAGTCAATTATGGAAAGCATTTTACATTTTAGTAGCAGCAACATTTTAATTATGTGAAAAGAACACATGTTAGATGAAACTAAAACAAAGATTTATTTTACGTGTGTTTCTCATTTCTCATCTCATCCCATAGGGAGAAGTAAGAAAATTCAGAATAAGAAATGTGCACTGAAAATCCCCAAACATCCCTCACCCTGATCCTCTATCTCAGAGAAAGGAACAAGACTCACTATTTGGGTTGTCAGCAGTTCCACGTCCTTTTAATGTTTGCTTTCGGGTGTGGTCACTGTGTGAAAAAGAAATGCTATAATTGGACATCTGAAGGGTTCTTTCACATTTTGGAAAAGAAGAAAGAAATATTGTCCATGCATAAGATATTTTAATGAAAAACTTCTGGCTTAATTGCATATTTTTTTTTTTACCCCAAGAAGCGTAAACTTGCAAGGTGTTAGGATTTTCACAGGACACACAAAAGCACTTTAAATTGTGGTAAAGACTATTTCTGAGCCTGACAGATGCTCCTCCATCCATAGTTTCTCCTGCCCTGTCGTCTGGGGCTTTGTGCTACCTCGGCCCCTTATCTCTGCATTAGGCTACACAACGTACTTACAATAAATAGCGCTCAGTTTAGGTGGCTGAAGCATGAAGTTTTCAATCAGTCTTGCCAAGGATAGTTTCATTGGGTTGAATAGGGATAGTGTTGGATTAATTGACTAACACAAATACATCATTTTGGGGTTATTCACTTTCCACTCTTGATTATTATACATCAGCAAGTAATTACCCATCTTTTCCTCTAACCTAACTTGGGCACTCATCTTCCATCAGTATGTTTGCAGCTCCTGGAAAAACACAGGCTCCTGCTCAACTTTGATATGATAAACTATATGTTTCCTCTTGGAACTAATCCAGCTTCCACTGGAGGCAACACAAAAAAAGAGTATTAATAAATTATAAGGGCCTTTAACAAAGTATTGCCCTGGAACTTTTATTAGTTCAATTCCTAACCGATACTATTTGTTAGATAACTTCTGTTCCTCCAACCTGACACAGCAAAACTAAGAGTTCACTAAGTCTTTAGTTACACAGACAGACAGACATTTTGACTGAGATGAAGTCCAAATGTCCCGTTCACAGCTGGAGGTCTGTGTTCTTTACATGGAAACCCTGAGTTTGGTCCACAGTAGTTACCATGGCAGTCATATTCAAAGGTTACTGTGCATGGATAGAAGATGTTACATGAGAGCAATACATTGTCATTCTGGTTCATAACTTGCAGGCAAAGTGAGCTGGTATATGTTAACAGGTAATATTAGCATTTCAGATCAGTAAAACTGTATATACTATAACAAAATTGAATAGTAACAAACCCCTACTTCCAAATACGCCTTAATGTAAAAGTATTTCTTAAGCTGCATTTAAATCAAAATGTAGTTGCAAAACTGAAAACTCGATTTCAGACTCTTTAAGTTCATGGAGAATTTACATATGGCACTTCTCCTTCCAAAAAGTACCCTTTCACTGTGATCAGAAGAGAAAAAGCAAGGCAAAGCTCAAGTATTAGGTATACGCATAAGTTAAAAAAAAGGAGCTACCAGTACATTGCAGTGAAGCCATGCTTAAGGTGACAATGAATTCAGCAGCAACAAAATACTACTTTCATAAGGGGTTTTATGAACACAATATAACCTGATAGCAGAAAAAGAGCCCCCACCCCACATCCCCACCCCCGGTCATCATTCAGGTGAAAAAAATTTAAATCTTGAGCAGAAATCCCTTCAAACCATCATGAAAAAGTCTATGCATAGTATTGGTATAGTGCAACGAAATTAAAAAAGATGTCATGTAGCCATGTCAGCCACATCTGTGACCCATATGGTGCATGTAACAAGAGCATATGTCTATACCTAAAGAGAACATTATATGCTGTATAAGGCCAGGGCAAATGTAAAAGTGAAGTAGAACACCTTCACATTACAAACACAGTTTGTTATTTGTGTCACATCAAAGAAAGAGTCTCCAAGAATTATTGGCCTCTGAAGTCACTTAATTATGATTAAGTGAACTAAGAACTAATGTAAATGGTATTTTATACCCCAGTGAATTAAAGTATGAGATCTAGTCAAGGTGAATAAGATTTACAGCCAAAACTCATGCAACCTTACAGTAATTCCATGACACTTTTACTACTAGCCTGGACATTTCAGTTCTTGAAATAATTAAAAGTACACAAGCAGATTTTATTCTTTGGACGCTTATAATAAACCACGGACAGAAAAGAGAATAGGTTGCTTCTCAAGTGATTTATGCAATTCTCCTTTTATTATAAAAGAGACAAAGACAATGCAGGGCAAATACAACCTTCAGAGTTTACTAAAAAAAAGAAAGAGAAAAAGAAAAGTAAGCATAGTAGGATGCCCACAAGTCTCTTTCATTTAGACTAAATCTGACCCAGATTAAAGTCTCAAAATTCATCTTTGGCTAATCCCAAATACCTGTCTGCAAAAGAACACATTTGTTAAGTTAAGACCCTATGCATAATACAAGCAAGTAAAGTCAGCCAACTCATTTTAAAGATACTAAGGGTCTTCTCACAAATTTTTACCTCTAAGGAAAACTATTCCCAGGTATTTGCCTTCAAGTAGAATTAAGAGTGTCCAAGAAGAAATGCATAACATCTCAATGAATAGTTATATTTCACAGCTTTTCCAGCTGGAAGTAAACTCATTTTCCAGTGACAACTGTTAATCCACTCTCTTCTAGAGTCTCTGTTTGAAAGGCTCCAGGTAAAGAACAGAAACTTGGCTGACAGAAGAAAGTACCAGATGGCTGCTGGGATGGGAAAAAAATTGAAGAGAAGAAAACAGTGAAATGTGAGTTGTAGAAATAAGGATTGAATCACAATCAAAATGTAAGTAGAGAACCAGAGCCATCAGATTTTAGCAGAAGCCATGTTAGCAACATAGCATCTACCCAAGCGGTAAACTTGACAGCCTCAAGAGGCCCTTAAAAATGCAATGCAGCATTAACAAATTGCATAAATTATATCTATAAAGAGTGCTCTTTGAACAGTCTCTTTTGGCTGATGTGGATTTGCACAAACCTTTCTGCTCGTACCTAAGATGTGTAAACCTGAATATTGAGCCCACACCAGTATGTGTGTCTCTCACATAAACCATGCACTTACTCAGGGTTTTTTTGTTGTTGTTTGTTTTTGGGTTTTTTTTAATTTTAAAATTCCCAGTAATCTGTTTGGGAATCAAAGGGATGAGAATTCATATGCTAAAAAAGTACTAATATAAATGTTCATGCTGTGATAGTAGACATTGTCTTTAGTAGAGAATGGTGTGGAAGAAAAAGAACTCTGGGACTAAAATTTAACTCTAAAGATAAAATATGTAACTCACTTAGGAATACAAATGAGAGAGTCTGGGTTACAGTATACATATCCTTGAACTGTTGGTCACTTTATTCTAGCTCTAGACACTAAAGCTAGTAACACCCTTTTTAAAAAAAAATCTGTCTCATTTTAGTTTGCCTTCAGAAATACTGTCCTAAAGAAAGCTACTAGTACTGTGTTAACATTCATGAGTATCCAGATTTGTATCATATTTTGCATATTTGTAGTGCACCCCCCAGTGGGGGAAAGCATGGTGATTGTGTGATTAGATCCACTTAAAGAATAGGGCCATCACTGGCAGCTGTGCTGGGTGACAGTAGCTCAGGCATCCATTTTATATCCAACCTGAAAAATTATGTTCCGGTGGGATTTTTTTCAACAGCTAATGCTGTTTATGAAATAACAAATGCTGCATGTTCTGTAGCAAAATCATTAACAAAATGGTTGCTCTTAGCTAGCTCAGACACCCAGTCATCATACCCATTCTTAGGCACACCCTTTTGCCACCTCTTCCTAGACACAGCACTGTAAAACAGCCTTCCAGAACATCCCCAATTTCCCTCGTCTTTCTTCATTTGCCTTTCCTTCCATTAGATGATCTTCAGCCCCACTGGTATGAGAGACTTCATTAAAAAATTCCAGTTGAACTGAACTAGCTGATTCTTACTGCCAATGAAATTGCTGTTGCTAAGAAGTCTGTGTAAAAGACTAGCACCTGGAGACACTAGATTGCTCAAGGGATTGGTAACAGGCTATGGAATATTTAATCTCTAGGGTATTGGCTTAAATCCAGAGTCAGGACCAAACTTGAAGCATCAGTCTCTTAGGCAGGCTGCCACACGACACCTTTAAAAAGTATACTCCTTCACTCAGGAGACCCCTTACCAATCTTCTGTTGAGAAACTTTCTCCTCCCTCCAGTCTGAACCTTACAGCTGAGACCACTACAGGTTGGAAGGCTATAATTTAGAAATGTGCAAAATGTTATGCCAACACAAAATAAAAGTTTTAGTGCAACTGTATGAGCAACCCTATGAACTAAATCTAGTGGTCTTTCAGAGGACTGACATGTAGACTCATGGTTTTGCTGTCGATACATGCTATATCACAAGAGACAAATGACAGAACTTCTCTAAGACCAGAGCATAGAGACCACATGCAGCTATGACAACAGTCTTCTATTGCCTCCACACTGAATCTTTATGGACTAAAAATCCAACTAAAATTTCTTAACGATAATGAATAAACATATAACAAAGAAAATAATTTTAAATGGAAATTAAAAGGTAGTAAGGGTAGAAACCATCACAACTAAAAAACACTTCAAGCCAAACAATACAATGAAGTTTAGTCTGTTTTAAACAAAAGACATTCCCCAGCACCTTTTCCCATACACGGCAGCAGCAGCTGTCTGCTCCTTCTCTGTGATGGTGTTGGAAAGAAAATTCCTATGCCACTCCCTTCCCTCCTTCTGTGTTATCATTGTCCACAGCAGATATATTCACACCCTTCATTAAGCTTGATCCTCTTACTCTTTGAGCAAAGACAAAATTATTTCCATTTGATGTTTTGTATCACTGTTCATCTCAATGAAAATACAGTAACTCCCTCTATTAGTGACTCCCAACTTAGCAGGTCTGCGACTGTACAGTATCAGTGAAAGCGCAGCTGGGGAAATAAAACCCATGTAAATAGCTGAAAAGATAGGTAAAAGTCTGGGCAGTGATCCAAAAACACTAAACTACAGACTCCCAACATCTGGTTCAGGGTGGATTCCAAGAAAGACAGAAAGACAGAAAAAGAAAGACAGAAAGAAAGGATTGATTTCTCTGTATATTTTTTACAGAAGATTTTAATTTTTTTTTAAATTCATAAAAAATTCTACTTTATTATTGTGGTTTAATTTCTTCACCCTACTGCATCCTGTTGCTTTACTATTTTAGCCATATTAAGCAGAAGGAAGCAGTGCTTTGGACAGGAATTATAAGCAGCCCTCAGTTTCATACTTCCATATTTTATTGTGATAGAAGCAAATTACAGATAAAAAAGACTGAACTTTATTATCCGTCCTCTCTCTCTTTTTAGCTAGGACTAGGCTTATGACACATGCATGAGAGTCTTACACTGATTTCATCATTTTTCAGACAAATGGTTGCAATAGTGCTAACCCTGCAGTTACTCAGCTTGTCTAAGCACTACGGACTCCAGAGCAAAGCCCACACTGTTAAGCACCTACATGAGGCACCCAGGACTCCACCACTTTCACCACCGCTGTGTGAAGAGTAATTTTCTGCTTTGAACAGTTTTATGAGCTGAGAACTTCTGCTGAGTTCAGAGACAACGTAATTCTCAAAAGCTCATACATGGCTTAAGATCACAAAAGCCCCCTGGTTTTCAGGGTTTTCCCTTTCAGTGTTGTCCACCCTTAACACACCTGAGCTCTTTTCAAACTCCTGCCTCACCATGTTAAATGAACATATCATCTATTCTGCACATGACTGCCTTCTCTGGCCACACAGAATGCCCCAGGCTATCAACATGTAATGTCTACCACCGATACATTCAGATCACCTTGCTCAACACAGAGCTAAAGATGCTGTTCTTACAGACGGCTTGCCTCTCTGGGAAAGTCTTGCTGCCATGAAGACTGTCTCCCAAGCAGGGAGCACTCTGCCTTGTCTGGGTGTTTAATCAACAGTGGGTTTTGCTCTGCGTTAAGTGACAGGTAGCAGACACGCTGCTGGGCCTCCACACTGCTCACACACCAGCTCTGTCCCCACTGTTTAACAGGACTCCTCCTCTGGGGTGCCAAGCTGCCTGGCACCTGCGTGCCTGCATTGCAGGTAGGCCTCTCTGTCCCTCCAACTGCTGCCAGTGGCATTCAAATCTCAAAAACTCTTGATGTGTGAACTCACAATAATCATTAAACGTACAAATGAGATCATGAGAAACTCTGAAAAGTCTCCAAACAATCTCAAATTTGCCTGCTTTGTGCTTCAACGCCGCCTCACTCAGCTGAGCCATGCGTGCTTGTGTGCTTTGCAAGTGTTATACACATACAAACACAGAAAGAGAAAAAAAAAATTCACATAGGGTAATTGTGTGATTCTCCTGCTGAGATTAATCCCCCCTCCATCTAAGCAAGGTATGCATGTTCTTACTTTCTCCTGTCTCAAAACAGAAAGGAGGGTCAGGACAGTGTTCAGGACTTGACACCAAGCAAGTGCACAGGCAGGCTGGACACACCTGTCTTGCCTCTGCCAGTGCTGTGCCCTAGCCCAGGGCACCAAAGAATTTATTTCCATCAGAAGACCTTTAATGCAACAAGGTGGCTTCCAGTAGTGTATGCTGCCAGTAAAATGGCAATAGGCCACCACTCATGTCTCTTAATCCATGAGGAGCTTTCCACTTACGAAAGAAGCCAAAGACATTAATGAAATGGGAGTCCCATTAGGGCATTGACAGGTAATATAAGGAGATGAATTGTCCCTCAGAAACAAAGTCCCTGAGAAATAAGGAAGCTACTGTTCTTGAAGATCTGTGCAAATCATTCTTTAAGACTGGAGCCTCAGGGTAGCAATTACATATGCATATTATTCAAACCTGAATTCTTTTCTTGAAACTCTCTTTAAATTATGCCAGTTTACAAGACTATCTTTTCTACCTGTTCATAGCTTGCTACCACAGAAAGATCAGCTTTCTCCCCCAGCCTGCTGCCCTCCTGCCTGTGCCATCTCACTTCTCCCTTTGCATCGGTCCTGGCTTTGAACTGACCCTCAAGGGAGCACATTCGGCTCTCTAGACCACCAGAAAACAACTGACTTTCACTCTGGAAATACTTGACTGATGTTCCACTGCCCCAGGCAGAAGAAAGAGAATAAAGCAACTTGCTACACAGTTGACAAAGCATGAATGCTTTGAAAAATGACTGATAGGCTCTCCACCCCATACCTTTGTGCTACCCACATCAGTCTGAATGCATGTGTTCGTACCTGGGCACCTAGATCACACACCGAACTAAAGGAACAGTCACAAATGAGAGAGGTAATTTCAAATCAAACGGAATTTCCTTCTGAGTTACACTAACACCACTTTATATTGAAAGCGACAGGCAAGTTAAATGAAATGCCCTGATACAATCCAGTACCTTTCACCCAATCTCCTGCAGTTATTAGTTTCTTCTGCAATTAAGTAATCTAGCAGAAAGCTAACCCCAAAAGACAGGACAGGACAGAAAGTTTTCACCTGAATTTCTTTCAAATGAATTTGGAACTGTTGGGTTGGGTTGAAGATTGCAGGTACTAGCTGATATGCAGGTTGTGGGTTAAAAATGGGGGGAAGGAGGAGAGGGGAAATGTGTAAATACAACCACCATGACTCACCTTATCAGGCAGAATTAATTAAAGCACTTCACAAATAATTACATTAGGTAAAATTCTAGCATTACACAGAATGATTTTTTGCAGGCCATAAGCCACTTGAAAAGATGAATCATGACAGTCAAAAAGCACATCTATCCTTCCTTTACAAGGTTCTTACTTTACAGGCAGATTTATACACAAACAGGCCAAAAAGCTAGCCGAGACAGTACGGCTTCATCCTGTACAATGAAGGCAACACACCAAGTCAGTGAAGCTTAAAGGAAGTCACTTTTTTCTGTATCTCAGCCCTCTGGCTTTTCACCACCTGGACACCAGTTCTAAAACAATGACCTCATCATTTATCATTTTACCTTTCAGTGCTTTACTTAATACATGACCTGCTCAGTAAAATATTTGCAGACTTGGTACTCTGGTACTTTATCCCATTACAAAGGCACGCATAACATTTCACATCTCTTTCATGCAGGTGGTCCTCTGTTCTAACTCAAGGCCAAACAGAATATAAAGTTAGGCCAGTTCAGCAGTATAGGTGAAGGCATCTGAATTGAGAGGAGGGAGTACAGTAACTGCAGATGCCAATTGGGGCTATACATTTCAAAGATAGTGCTAATTTATTTATTTATTTGGCTTACAGTGACCAAATCCATCTGTCCAGTACAGATGATCAACCACATGACATCTAAGAATCACTACGAATATACATTTTTTTATTAAAATTGTTCACATATGTACCGAGGAGCCACAGAAAGGTGTATTAAAAATCGTCCCGTTCTTTCAGGCAATTTCACTCCATTAAATATTATGAGTACACGTGTCTGAGAGAAGGAGAAGAAGAGAAGAAAAAAAAAAATAGCATGCATCAGATACTTTTATGTGCCCAGTTTATTTTTATAATGTTTAACAGTGCAAAACATAATACCTTTTTAGTTCATTTCTCCATTTTTCCCCCCATTCCAATAAAATATTTCCTGTGTTAGATGATTTTTTTTTCTCTCTCAATAGTTCTATAGTGGATGATCTAGTTGCAGACACAGTGATTTAGATTTACAACCAGCAAATAGAATGTATCAATAGAAGTATCTAGACAGAGGAGTTACAGTACCCACAGGCAGGAGGCATTTCTTTTCAGCTTTCTTACAGAACGCATCTGCACAACTGGTTTTGATTTCTATTTATATTCCTCACTAAGGAGACAGATGTGAAATTTGGTGCTTATGGCATGCAGTGCTGATAGGTACTGGGAATGATGCCACCTCCAAAGATGACACTGTAAACTATGGGGACACATACAGGTCTCTCCCAAGGGAAGTTTGCCCTTTCAAAAAAGAAGCACAGCAAAGAAGAGTTGGGAAGATCTCTGCAGTCTAGCTTTCTGTAACAATTCCATTTGGGTACAGAGCTTGACTGTCACAAGAGCAAAAGGGCAGATCCAAAGACACACAGGTGACAGAATCTAAGAGTGAAAAGTACTTTACAGAGCCCTTTATTATGAAAGTTGCTAAGGAAATTGCTGGGTATACAGTGACTGACTTACTATTCTTTCTCTCTTTTTCAAAGACTCAGTTATTGTGCTCTCAAATTAAGATTTGGCTTCAGCTTTTAGAAAGACATGAATAATAATAAAACCATATTGCCGCACATATGACTTATGATTAAGCAGATCTCTGGGTTATATACAGAGGAAATGTCTGAAAAGGCACTGGCTGACACTTATCAAAGAATTTGGAAATGGAAATTACAGCAAAAGAAAGTAAATTAGCCAAGAATTTTAAAAGAAACAGGATATAATGATCAAATAGATGACATCAAATTAAAACCCCAGACCAGGAACCAATGCAAAAAAACGCAGGAAGATATACTTTCAAGCTGGTGGCATCATATTTATGTATGTCCTATGTCATTCAGACATATTCTGGTGGTTTCAGTGAAGATACAAAGCATACAATTTTGAGCTCCCATGGTTTTGTGCCTTGTATATTGCCAGCATCCCCGGGCTTTGCAGATTACTGAAGTCAGTCCCCATTCATAATTCTGTTGCTAAAATTCTACTTAAAGTCAATATTGGAAGGTAGTGCTTTCCAGTAGTATAATTATTGTGAAGAAAGAGCACAGCATTTTTCAAGACATGAGTTAATGAGTCATACAGTTTGTGTTTCCCAAATAAATTAATAACAACAACTAACAATTCATTCCTAAAGTTCCTGCATGCCCACAATTCCAACTGACTGCAGCGGGAGCCAGAAATGCTCTGCAGCTTTGAAAATGAAAACCATCCTATGTGTTCCAGCAGAAGTTTCTACAGATTAATCTGATGATGGTTAAAGGTGACACTTAAAATCTTTGAAACCAAATCTTACAATTAAAAATCCTAACCCCATAAAACACAATAAATTTATTATAGAACACAGTCTTTTGACACTACTACTCCTTTTACCTGTGCAACCTGCCATTGAGTAGCAGATTCTGTATTTACTGTTACTGGCAGTGACAACATTGTCATTACAATTATTTATTACCAATTATTCCCAACAGATTATTGAGAACATCGGTAGAGCAATCCAAATAGAAAAATGTTCACTTTGATGAAAAACACCAACGCCTGACATGAAAAGCTGGAACCTGAACTCATGTCCTGACTGAATCTACTTTAATGACACTATTTTAAATGTGTGTAGGTACACTTTGTACCTAAAGCACACCTTTATGCAAGGACCTTAAAGGTTTGGTATTTGAGGGTTTGGTTGATTGGGGGTTTGGGGATTTTTTATAAGTTGGGTGTTAACATTCCTTCCGTATGGAAAGAGAAGAGATGGCTCAGGGTGGTACACAGGTTTGCCCAGCACAAGTCATTTCAACGAAAACAGCAGCAGCAGCCACACCCTGTGCTGGGCTCCAGCCTGCAACCTTCCATCATCCATATTGCTGAATGGACTGCTACGCCATTCTTCTGTGTGAACAGCTTTTAAGATTTCAATTCGGGAAAGTACAGTAACATACAAAGTCACTTTGGCTTCTGCAGCTGCCTTAACTCTGGCCCGAAAATAAATGTTCCAAGACTGGGACTCTTAGTGTTTAGCTATTAAAAACAAGAGAAATGGAATCAGAAAGGAAGATTGACTTGTGTATAGTAAGCCTGGATGGTGGGTGAGGATGGTGGTGCTGTTTAAGTGAGGGCAGCCAGCAGTTCACCTATGTGGGGAGAGGAAGGCAGCGCAGTGAGGGTTATATAAGCAAAGTCACTTGTGGAATGTGCAGAATGTACACAGAGGGTGTGCCCGGGGCGAGGGCAGCAGGGAGCTGGGGGAAGAGCCTCCCAGACCTGTGTAACGGGTTGCCTGACAAAAGGTGTTTCCAAAATGTAGCCCATGTTCTTTGCCCTTGCTGCTGTTTCTGCCCTTGGACTCAAAGTCACTAAAGCCATCAGATACTAGCATGGACAGTACAGTGCATTATTTAATGCTATTAAGATAATCATAAAATAGTCAACGTTTCTGCAGTGCCTTCATCATCCTTCCTGAAACAGGCAAGACTTCTGTAGTTGTTGGCATCAAAGTGCAGGCAAGATACATACAATCAAAGGTAAAGAAAAAACTTCATACCATTTCCAGAGCAGTCTGGGTTTTTTGCTCTTATTGCTTTGGATTTTCTTCCATGACTAATTAACACACACATCCCAAAACCTACCCAAACCCCCAAGCAAATAAAGAGAAAAAAGGGAATATTTTGATTTTCAATGAGTCTGCTCTAACCACTGTAATGCTCCTTTTGTTTTCCTTTTCCGGTGCCACTTGAAACAGTCAAATCCAACTGGCAAAAGTATTGAAAGTAAGTCCACTTTAAATTTACAGAGGTTTGTAAAGCAAGTGCTCTTGAAATCATGGACTAAAACCTCATCCAGCTGAGAGGTCGATTTATCTAACTAATGCACAACTCCAAGTATCTGTGGAAATTTGTGTTGAATACTTTTGCTAAATACTTGACCACTGGCTTTGTGGACCCACTGTGGGCACACAGAAGTGTGCATGAGTATCCTCTGACTTCAGTACAAAATCAGTTAGGGGCAGAATTCCACTCCTTCCCACTCAGCTACAGGACTGCATCCTGTAAGTGTTTTGTGACTGCCAACAAGAAAACTAAGTTAAACTATCTACAGTGGTACTTGCACTAGCTCTACTGATCAGAACTAATTATAAGAAAAGTTCACACATTGAATGTCAAAGATGAATCCCCAGAGGAAATATAACACATGAAACACATGTTCCAGACACACTGATCAAAACAAATCTGAAAAAAATAAGGTCAAGGAACCTGGAATATTTCTCACAGAGATTCTGCAAGCTAAGTAGCAAAATGGCATTAAATAAATCAGGTGGTTTCAGATTACTCACTATACAACTACAAACTACAGAAGAATATGGCTTTTCAGGAGTACCCTGCCTACAGCAGGACAAACTTGTCTGCAGAAATACACAAAGAAGAGCAGAAACTATCAGATACCCTTTAACTGTTGGCCATGACTTACTTTCTGTTCCATAAACACCAATCAATCTGTTCTTCAGGAGCCGAATTCTGAATGGACTCACTGAGCAGTTCTGTACTGGGAAATTGTGAAGACAACCATTAGCAGGCAGTGAGAACACCGCATACACATCACCTCATTGTACTTAGGCTCCCAGCAGCAAACTGACACAGACCCACAGGCATCTCTGAAGCCCTATCACACCGGCTCTGGGCAGATCTCAATACAAGATTGGGGCAGTAAGATAAATTTAATTTAGAATCAGATGTAGTTCACAGCATTTAGTTAATTTTGCAGGTCTGGAGCGTTACATAGGAACACCATTTCCAGAGATAGCATCATTTCTTTCAAAAAGGATTGTTGACTGCACATTCTGTTAGAAAAGGGATCCCTGCTCCTTCTGGAAATTTCATATTCTCAAGTGTCATTTTTCATAGGAATGGCCTCATTTTTGAGTTCATAGAAAGCGGAAAAAGCAATAAAACCTTTAGATGTGAGGCGATTTTTCATCTTGCTAGAAATACTTCAGCAAAATTCTAATTCACCATCATCCCAGGAAAGGCTGTCTATAATACACTGAAAGACAGCTTGGGCTTTCAGCCAGCAAAGCACTTCAGCATGAATTCAGCCTTGTGCTCAGGCACTGTACCACTGATTTCAGTGAGATGACTTAAAAATCATTGCAATTAAGAAGTCTAAATGGCTTGCTAGTTTAGAGCCTTGGTGTGAACTTCCTATATGGAGTATCATAGCACACAGCTATATCATTTTGAGTTTATAATGCCCTACCACATGACCCAACCTGAGTAAGGCCCTGCAGATGAGCTCCAGGTGAAATTTGATGGGAATGGACAATACTTGCAAAAGGCCTTCAGCAGAGGCCTTTGTATTCAAGAGTCTCTTATCCCAGCACAGGTGAGAGTCTATTTTATACATCCCAGGAGAAAAATAACTTAGTCAGAGAGCTCTCAAAGATAAAGAGTACAGACAGGAAAGCTATTGTGCATAAATCCAGGTGGAATCATAAGTCTTTCTCAAAATGCTGAAAGAATAAATCCTCCTCCCACAAACTACATAAAAAGATGTGGTTCCCATACACAACTGAGTGGCAAAGCAACTTCCCACATAGTCACATCTGCCTCCTTTTTCCTCTGGTCCATCACTTAAATTCTGTCATGACAGTAAATGCAAAAGGGGGAAGGGGCTGTATATGCACACCGTCAGGGGAAAGAAAAAAGGAGGGAAGAGGGTCTGTACCTTAGATGTTTGCATATGAATTTGGCTTCAGCCTTCATCGCGTTTACATGCCTTTGAACACTTTCTGTTTCTTTCTGCATTCTTCGCTGCTCCATTTTATTTATTTTCACCTTCTGCTTCTCAGATCTTCTGCCAGACTGCTTATTTAATTCTACTTGTTGCACTGAAAACACCATTGTTGTCATCCAAATTAATCCCTGAACATAATAAAAACCTCAAAATAACTCAGACGACCAGTTTTCCATCCTTTGGTCTCACTTGAAGTATAGTATAAAAGCCAATACTTGGGAGCTCTGATAGTTTACACAGGAACAGTCCTAGGTAAATAGTATTTTAGTAGGCAGGGTAGTCTTTTCCTTCCCTACCTATCTTCTCCTTTCATCAGTTAAGACTGCTCAGTGTTCCCCCCACCATCTCCAGCCCAGTTAGCCCCTCTTCCAAGGTAATCCATTGCAAGACTTAATGTTTTTCAAATAGACTCAGCACTTTTCAAATACTGAGGTGGCCTTCTGTGACAGGTTAGCTAAGAAGCAAGATAAACTAAGGTCACCTTTACTTTTAGGGATGAAAGAAGAGAATCGTCTCCTAAGAGTCTGTGGTGAAGCATTAAAGCATGATGGCTGCAGATGTCCTATTAAGTCTCCTGTGTTCCTCTCCAAACTGCAGAGGGGACAAAAAATAGGAAAAAAAAAAAAAAGACAAGACAGAAATATGATAGGACCAATATTTTCCCCAAATCTGTATTGTCATTATCTGCCCTTATCCTCAACTTTTTTACCGTGAAGTCTTCCCAGAGATGAGAAGGGGTCTGAAAAGACTAAATATTCTTTTGCTGCAGATCAAATATCTATCCTTTTAACAGTCAATCAGGAGGTAAGGGAGCTAAAGTGAATGAACACAACAGTCCACACTACTAGCCCAGTCAAGTATTCATTTCATGCATCAGGGGAACAAAAAGGCAATGTTGTTCTGTTTGAGGAGCTGGACAAACTTTCTCAGTCTAAAGCTTCTGGTGCCAAGTGTGCATGGGGGTACTCTGCAGCATAATGAAGAATAAGAGCACAGGCAGATGAAGACATTTATCATATGACACAACATGATCAAAGAATAGGATCTGGTCAGCTGGTCAAATTTATAATTTTTAAATGCTATTTTTGTGTATTGTTTTACAGAGGAGAAGAAAGTGGCAGATGCTAAAAGAAGGAATCGCTAGAGTAAGGACTGACTTTCTCTAGTCTCTGAGTCTGCTAAAGCACTCAGAAAGCAATACAGACTACTTAGTTTTCTTACAAACAACAATAACAAAAATTCTGAAACTGCAAATAATCTTTTCTTGCTTGCATTGTTCAGTCTGTCAGTATTGTATTCTTTCGAGGGTAGCTCACTGATTACCCTTCAGTCTTTTTCATTACCTTGATTTGAACTAGATGGTAAATAAATATCATAAGGTGAATTTAAACAGCATATCAGTGAGAAAAATGCTTACTTGAAATATAAAGAAAACACTCAAACCAGGACTAAAATAATTTTTGAAGCTGTTCTAGTTTTTAAAGGACTAGTTTAGATGATTTCTTACAGTCTCAAGGACTCCTGTTTATTTTTTTCACATAGAATTGACAATTATTCCTACCATTTATGTCATCCAGTAGCACTTCTAAACCAGAAAGCCAGACTGGAACTTCAGCAGCTTGTCTGAGTATTAACCAGCCTCAGCTCCTCCACTCTGACAAAGCTTTGGCTGAGAGATAAAAAAGAAACACATACCTACTTGTTAAATGCTATTCATGACAACTCTTCCTTCCCCTTGCTACTACGCACTAATCACAAATTAGAAAGTATTTTCATATTGTCAACACAGAGAGCTTATGCAAAGCCAGATGAGAGAAATAAATCAGAAAAGTAACAAAATCTTTGAATTTATGCTTATGTTGCTTTAGCAAATAATTAATTGACTGGATTATACACAGGCTGCTTTCTAGTCTGTAGATACATTGGATGCTGTTGTAGCAAACAGTGTCGTTTTAAAAGTAAGTCCTTAAAAATAAAAGTTGTAATTAAGACCAAAACATTTTAAGCACTCACTTTTTACATTCAGGATCTCACTTGATTTTGCTGATTTGGGGAACCCAAATTGTAGTTTTCTGCTTCACTTTATGTTCATACCAGGTTTGCTCTGTAGCTGTAACACTAAACACAGTAGGACCGAGTTTAATAAAAATGTGCAGTTTCCAGTGGTCTGGTGGATCTATTTTCCGACTCACAGATATTTCCACTCATATCAGACTCTGTAAAAAGCAAAACAAAAAGCAAAGTCTAACCCACATTTTAGTCCTAAGATATCTTCCAGTAGTCTTTTAATCCTGAAAGATAAAACCACAATAAGATCACCACATTCATAAAGAGCAAAAAGCCTTCCTAAAATAAAGCCTTAAAAGAGGGGGGGGGGGGGGGGAGGCGTCCTGAGAATTTTATCATGCACTGAAACAGTCAATTGCATCAGATCTGAGACACGAGCAAAAGCTGTTTCAACATTGACACTGCCAGCCTCAGCAGACAAAATTATCCTGTCATTTGAGAAAGTATTTACCACCTTGTAGCTGCTCTTTCCCATGCCAGTGTTTCTGTCCCCTCAGAACCACTTAGGAGGGATGCTCTTCCTTATTTTAACTTACCTGCCATCAATAAGGGGTAACCGACAGGGAAGAAGAAAGTAATGTACATAACTGCCTCTCCATATCTCTGAAATCCTTTGAACTAGAAGCACCTCAAAGCTTTCACTGAAAGGCAGGTTTTTGCACTTGGACTGGGGCCGATATCACTGAACCATAATATTTACATTCTTTCTCTTTTACATTGCTTTTCCCTAGCACTTCCATGAGACACTTAAAAATAGAAGGTGAGACACTATAACTAGGCAGAAGGCTATTTAGTGGCATAGTGCTCCCTGTGGATTGTCCATGCCTATTCCTTTTTGATGAGTGGGGGAAATACCTACTAGGTCAATTGGTGCACCTCTTCCTACTCCTGCCAGTGCGAGATTACTACACTGCACCTCTCCACACTGGCTCATGCCCAAGAGACTACAGTATCACTTGCATAGGTTATGTAATGAAGGCTGCCGAGAGCTTTATGTAGCTCACTGACTTAGAAAATTAAATTGGCTGTTCTCATGAAGGATCTGTTTGAGGTGCTTCCTCAGTTTATCAGACTCTCATGTCACTTCGTCTGCTGTCCATGACTGTTCTGGGAGGTTATCTGGCATTGCAGTACTTCAACAAAATTTTAGGAATTTGTTCTTTCCTAATTCACGTTGCCATAATTTTTCAAATTTAGTTGTCTTTTTGATGTCACTTTCTTAAGGTCTCCTCATAGTAACTAATCTCCCAAATACCTAAGTCTCATACAGAAATACTAAAAAGTTTTGTTCTATCTAAGGCTCTCCATACGAGAAAATTTCCTGCATATGTGATCTGCTCCGTATGGGGAATCTCCAGACTCTAACTAGTGTGGAAAGAGCGAGACATGCCAGCCTTCTTGCTGCCTTTTCAACTTTCTTCATAAGATGCTAATACTATGAAACAAATTATCTCTGTGCATTGTCAGAGTAAGGTCATATCTTAATACTCGTGTGAAGAATTACTCTTATTTGGTGCACAATGTATATATATGCCCATGGGTGTTTACTGTGCCAGTGCTGTATCACATGCATGCATTTCAGTTAGGGCAAAGTAATTCACACTCTGCACAGTTAACACACAAATCCATAATATAATTAGAACAAGAATGAAAAATATTAGTCTCCAGATGAAGGATAATACACAGAAGAAATGGTTCTTGAAATTACTAGTATCAATCATCATTTCGTCAGAAACCTGTGTTTACACAGCTTAGAAAGCAGCAATATTGAAATGTATCTCATGTTTTTCATTCCAAATGGATTTCTTTTCTATAATGTTTAAATCTGTTTAACTGTATTTCAGCTGTAAAAAGGTACAAGTGACTTAATGATTCAACTAATTTTACTAACTTGATTTTGAAAATCAAAATATTGGCCTAGTTTTTCACATTTTTAAAAATTATAGTAAAAATTATTCTTCTAATAAGTTTTCCATTCAGCTACCAGTGAAGTTCATATTCTTTTTTGTTTGTTCATATTCTTTTTCTTACAGAAACCAACAAAGCCATCTCTACTTATACTTCAGAAGACCATTTGCATGTTTTTTGTAACATACAAACCAAACGGAACAGATATTGGAACAGAAAAAAGGATAATAAAATCTGTCATGAAAACAAAACTTCCACTTATTATTAATTACAGTTTACTGTCTGAAATATTTTACTTTAAAAAATGGTTTACCACCATGAAAAAATTCTATTCTAAGTAACATATTATACATAAGTATATGTTCACAACTGAGAGACATAAATTACAGTTTCTTACCTGAAAGAAGACTATGTAGTGTGCTAGAGTGATTAATTACGACAAGTAGGCTGTTTCCATTAAAGTTTCACTATAAATATATAAATGTATACATGCACGCACATACATATATATTTATTATTGCTGGTTGGTGATCATGGTTCTGGGTCAGTGAGACAAACACTGTTGCAGTTCACCCTCCCATCATGTTTACAATGGCTGCAGTTTTCCACTGCTTCCCATGCACATTTACTCCACAAAAGCAGACCATGCCTATACCCAGAAGCTTTTCCAAATGGTTTTGAGAGTATGGTATAAACAAGATTGAAATCAAATAGTACCACTGCAAAATATCTCAGGTACTCAGTGGACGTAGTACACTGACAGCTAAAACATTGCACGTATAGCTGTTGATTGTGCCCATGGGACCACTACAATTTCTGCAGAACCATATGAACCAGACCAGTGAGGGTTGCATAGTTTAAAATGCTGAAGACCCCATGCCATTTAAGCACCCTCTCACATTAACAAAATTAACAGGTCCCGCATTGGTGTTACACGTGGCTTACACCTTGAGCACTTAAGTCACTCTGCAACGATACCCTGCATCTGCAATACATTGCTAACAAATTCACACTATTAGCTATCAGTCTTTCTTACAAGGAAATCAGGTATCCTTGGTTTCATTTCCACTTTTATTTCTTATGGTCTTCCCATTTCTCCTTCCTTAAGTTTGCTTCTTTCTCTCCTTAATTTGTGACTGAGTTTTTGCTGCTCCTTATGCTTGATCCATCTTTCATTCTACCTGCCAAATACCCTCTCAATTCAGATTCCTCCTCAAAACCATTAATTTCTCCACCTTTACCCTTTCCTTTAAATGTAACCAATGGCTTGTCTCTTTTAGGCTGCAGATCTTTTCACTAGGGCCTACACTTTCAGTGTTTATTTGTACAATATCTGATTAATTTGTAAGCCTTTGAAAATTCTTACTAATATTTCAGTAGGGTTTTTTTCCCCTCACACATAGGAAGTGATACAGTGTTTGTCTTTTCTGAAGCCAGAGAGATAAAGTGGTCATCCATAACTAGATGTACAAAGCACAATGGAAAAATTAGGTGGTTTCAGCCAGAAAAACTAACAATCGAGAACCTTTTGGCAGGTCTGAATTTTAACTTAAAGCTGCAAAATACATCATTTGAGACAGTTTCAAGTCTTGACCAAATCTTTACTGGAAATTACAGTAGCAAAACAAAGCAGAGTCTCCTGAGACACCCTCACATCTCAGCTAACATTGTTAATCACCTGGCAGCTTACAAGCATTTATTTCACATAAGAGGGAATGTTCCAGATGATTCTGGAATTTGATGGAAAAGACTGTTGAATTCAATAATATTAAAAACTCTGGCAGTCAGTGTCAAACTTGCTGGGCCCAAAATACAATTTCTCTTAAAATGTTATTTCCTTCTCTTAGAGTTTAAATGATGTAAGGCTCCAACTTACACTTGTTCTTTGCAAGACCAACTGGCTAGAAATTTTAAAGACAAAACCCAAACAATTCACTGTGGGGCCCCACCATAAACAAAGTCATATATGAATGCTATTTTTATTACAAAAGCTGTAAAGGTTTCCTGGAAGCTCATCTGTGAAGTTGCTGAGTACTACATACCTAACCAAGGTTTCCGTGATACTGCCTCCAATTCCATGGACTTTCTAGGAGACAGGAAGATTTTTAATATCCTTCTCCTGTTCCAGTGGAAGCACTCAGGTTGAAGGAAAGTATCACTAGCCAGAGTCTTACAAATTTATGATTCTGATTAAGCATTATTTTTTTTCTTCTGGAGATGGCAGTAGCATCCATGTACAGATCACCTAATTGCCTTTCTGACTTTTCATTTGAGTGCTTGGAGAGAACAATTTTTTACTTAATAAGTGGAAGATGGAAGTAGAAGCCTTTAGTAAGTGGAAGATGTGACAGAGAGACATTTTTTGTACTATGCGACAAACTAGTTTCATTCTCTCTCCTTATCTTACATCCTCAGCATGAAGTGTTCCTTCATTTCTTCTCCAGTTTGTTTTGCAACTGCAACTGCTGTCAGTCAAGCTTTCACATATAGGTCACCAGCCCTGAAAAACAGTGGGGGCACACAATAATACAATTCTCATGAAGCTGACCTTTTCAAATAAGGTAATTTTATTTCTCCAGACCAACCTTGTATCAAAAATAACCCATGAAATAAATATAGGTGAGGAAATAAGGAGCCCAAACAGTTATATGGGCAAGCTGCAACAATGCTGTTAATCTGCTCACCTGCCTGTCCTGCCTCCTCCCACCCCAGCCCCACATCAACTCAAGATCTTTCAGATGTCTTTAGTGTTTAGTTAAACAAAGAAGGTCTTTTCCTCTGTTCCAAGTTTTATCTTTCAGTTACTTGCCTGAATAGTTATAAGTGGACAGTTTTTAGCATATAGCCTTTTTTCTCCTTTCTAGCGTTATGCAGACCACCCAACATTTCAGATCCTTCATCCTCCCTTCTCCTCCTACAGCTTGTTGCATCTTGGGTTGAAATTTCTCAGAGGATCAACACCACCACATGTTCAACTCGTAATAGATTCAGCATGTAGCTCAGATCCTGACTGGTCCTTGGATGCTATCAAAAAAAGTAGCACCATATATTTTTGGTTTTAAAATAAGCTTCTGATTCATGCTCCCCTGTTACTGGCAAGACCACAAGTGTGACAGAAATAAACTGTGTGACCTCCATATCAGCAGGGGATCTGTTTTAGGTTGTGCTCACAGAGCAGAAATGGGAGAAGGGGGAGCCGTAACAAGCAGCATCAGACTTCAGTCTTCCTCCCCAGCCCCAGCCTTAGTGTATACGTTAGCCTATTGCAGGGCTATGCTGCCATCCTTCAGGGATTCCTTGCTTAAATTTCTGTTTATATCACAGTGTCATCTCTCAACGCATTTCCAAATTCTACAAACCAAACAGCATTAGTCTATTATTTCTTACAATCTAAAGATGAGTGTCAGAGAGCAAGCTACTGTCAAGCAGGCGAGCTCTAAATGTCTTTCTAAAGAGATTACTTTGTTGAATAAAAAGCATTTCAGAGCCAAGGAATGATCGTGTTTATTTTCTTGTCTCCTTGATGAAATAGAACTAATTTTTTTTTACGTTCAAAGAGATTTTGCTCAGAGCGCTCAGTTTTTAGAACTGCAACTCTGAGCATTCCCATTAGGTTCTCCTTGCAGTTTAAGCTTTTGCCAGCAAAAGACAGACAAACCTGCTGGGTGTGGTCTAATGCACGTCCAGGAGGTCTCTCAAACCATATGTTTCTCATGGTTCTAATCTAGGATTAAATCAATCTAAAAGAACAAAAGCTGTGTGAAAGGAGAAAAGACCTTTATCTAGAAATGAAAGAAAATGCAACCAAGTGTCATTTTCTGAGATTTTTTAAAAGATGCTGCACCTACCAGCAGGTGCTAAACATGGCAAAGTCTTACTCAGTGATCAGTCCCTTCTCTCCAGTCTACAGATCAATAGGTTCTGATCCTCATCCACAAACCACAAGACTGGTGAGCAGCTTTTCTAGCAGAAAACATAAAAGGATTTGCCTTTAACAAAAAAAAAAAAAGACCCTCCCACAAAAACATCTCTTGTCCTTCACAACCCTTTAGAAATCCACTTGTTAGTTTTTCCAGTTGTGAAATGTTGAGAATTACAGGGCACTAAGCATGTTTAAATTGTGTGTTTGTATGACATGACACACTCACTTGTACAGAGGTGCAGGTTAACTTAAACAGAGAGGTACAGAATTTGTAATGATGGTATCACAACATTTTAGTGGAATACAATAATATGCAACCACTGTACCTCAGGTATTTGAGATTAAACAGATTCAAACCAGTAAATATGTTTTTCAGAGTAACCATGTTTATAACATAAAAAATTACATAATTGATTGTTCCATACTGACACCAAATTACAGTGTCCCAATTTTGGGACCCCACATAAAATATCCTATGCCAGCAGCTCATAACAAGGCAGTAAATCCACAGCTGAGCCACCTAGCTGTAGTCCTCACCTGGACGTGGTCCCTCTGCACCAGTGTCCCATCCCTCTGCCAACACAACCTCCTCTGGCCCAGCCAGCTCTCTTCCATTACACCACACACCCTTGGCTGGCTCTGCATTGGGTCTACACCGCTCTGCTGTCCCTGTCAGGTACAGCAGTGTTTTGTGGCCCTTCCTCTTGGCTGTAGTGGACACCGGACACTGCTGTTCCATGTGCACCAGAACAAAAGGACAATGCCTGACCATTGCAGAGAGGCACCATTGAACACCTAGGGAGAAAAGCAGGTCCGCCAGTTTCCCTGTGCTGTTGGCCTCTCCCTCCCTTCAGCATCCCCTGAGAAGCCAGGCTCAGTCTAACTGGGGAGGTGGATGAAAAGGATCACTAGCTTATTTTGCTACATCACAGCACATTCCTAGGACCCCAGCCCTTAGGGGCTTTACTGAACTTGCTGTGTATTACACTCGTTTGGCTGTCTCATTAAACACTACATTTGGCAAATCTGACGTGCCTTAGGCGACGTCTACACTGTAAAGCTTTGCCAAAGTTTTGCACACCCAAGGTCAGCTCAGGGCATGGAAAACACGCATCCTGTAGCTGACACTGTTACAGTGGTGGGACTCCAGGGACTGACAGCATCTGCGCTAGCAACAGAGTCCATGTCATTGTACCTTCTGCTGTTTAGGAAGGTGATGTCCCTAAACCAGCATAAAACCTCCTGAAAGGATATACTGTGCCTCCACGAGGTAGTCTGTCTTGTAGCCACTGCAGAATAAATAGCTTTTGCTGGGTACACAAGACATACTAATTGCAAGTTCTACTTGTACGTTCCCATCTGGCTTTTCTTTGTTCACTTTCTTTTCCTTATACACCATATAGTTCCCTAGCCTTTACTTTGGAAAAGATTCACAGTTGCCTCAGGATGTAACAGAAATTCTCTGTGAATTTTTCATGTTGTGTTTACAAAATACACAGGTTAAAACATGCTTTTAGAGCTCAGTTTCTTGCAGATATCAATTATATGAAGGCTCTTTTTGTTAAAAATATTATCAACATTTCACTGGGGGAGACATGTTCAATACCAAGAATGCAAACTGATGGGAGCCGAGGGAGTTGGTGATATGCAAAGAGGGCAACACCAGGTCTTTCGGATTGTCATTGACACATCATGACAAACATTCCCAAACACGTTCTGTGCAAAATAAACTGTGCCCTTTCTCCTTAAAATAAACATCCTTGATATACTTACTGAAACCAGGAATGTGCCATTACTAATGATAATGTAGTGCAGGAGACAGCTTTTCTTAAGGTTACCCAAAATATTTTTGCTGCTTCATCAGATGTATTGTTAGAGCTCACCAAACCCAGAGCTGTGGTGCACCTGTTTTCTCTCAGACACATCTTATTTTTCTTCCTTGGAAGTCCCAGCTGGCGTCCAGGTTTTCTTAAAACGCTACCAGAGCTAATTGCTAAATTGCTACCAGAGCAATGCCCCAGAAGATGGGGAATTGCTTTCTGTGGTGAAAGGTAATCAAATAGGTGGACTCAGTTAACTAGAATGGCCAACAAGATGGAAAGAGCTGGTGCTAACATCAGCATGGGAGGGAAGAGGGAATACAGCAGCTGTAGCCAGGCAACCACAGTTTTGGGGTCTTTGACTTGGGGATGCTGGAAGCAGGAAAATTTTAGGGAGGCTCAGGGGAGAAAGGTGTTGCTTGGGGCTGGTAAAAAGCTGGCAAACAGGTGGTTCTGTTGGGAGTCACTCAGCTATGAAATCACAAACTTAGGGAAAATATTTACTGAATCCCAGATTTGCTCCACCTGAAAGCATGAAGGCAGTCTGTTTTCTTCATTTGTTTTTTATTTCTTTTGCTTGTTTGGATGCTCTATGATACTATTCCAATATTAGTTTTGAGAGATTTCTCATTTAAGTAGATACTGAATTCAGCCTAATGGAATGGCTTCTCAGCCTGTGACTGGACTCTCAAGCACTGCTTCACTAACAGAAAGGTCAGTCTCACACTAGTAGCTGCAATAAACCCAGCAGCAGAAATAGCAAATGGCAAAAGCTAAGAACAGGCAATGGTTTTGAACTTGCAACCAGTTTGGGAAGGGAAACAGTATTCAACTCACTCAGCAAACTCACAACTTGGTAACAGCTTTGTTGAAACATTTACAGAGAAATTATTGACAACACCATGCACCTTTTTAAAAACAACAACAACAACAACAAAGAATACCACCACTAAAACCCTGTTCTATGGGGCCTGTAATACTAAAATAGTAATGATAATTTAAAAATTTAAGTAAATCTGTGCAGTTCTATGCAAACACAACAGAAAAGACTGCTTCCCTGTGATAATCATCTCAAGAGGCTATATCAACATTTTCACACTCTGGCTTCAGGAACCACACCAGGATATCAAACAAATATTATCCCATATGTGCAGCAAACTTCTTTCTTCTTGCAACAAGCAAACAAGAATTATTTTCTTAACAAACATACAACAGACAAAAGTGCTACTAAGCAAGATCATAAGACTAAGTAAAAAAAATAGTGGTACTGATGAAACCAAAAGTTTGGGGTGATGTAAATGAACACTTTCTTCTTTCCAGTCACAAGTGGCTGGAATTTACACATGTTGATTACTTATGGCTGGTGTTGCACAGGGGCAGCTTTGCAAGGTGCTATGTGCCTGTGTGAATGGCATGCAGATCACCTCAATGGAAACTGAGATGAGCACTTCATGCTGCTGGGGGGACACAGAAAAATACCCAGAAGTAATAGAGAGGAACAAATAGATGATGCAACCAGACTTCTATAAGCTCAAAATGCCCAGTCAAGGTTAGATACGACTTCTCTTCAGGGATTTGATCTGAAGAAGAAAACAGCTCTGCATGAGAAAACTCCCAGACTGATAAATACCAAGACTTGGTATTTCTCAGCAAATGAACTACTTGAGGGATTTCAAGGAGTATCACTATAAAGCCTGTACTGCAGGGTACGCTCCCTGCATGCAAATTTGCAAACATGTTAAAATGTAGTGTGTATTGTAAGGGAAAAAACTTGATGAAAGCCTCAGTCCCACCACACCGAACATAGACTGTTACCTCTAAGAACATGAGCACAAAGTCATGTTAAACTTTGCATTCATCACATTCCCATTGGTTTTACACATGAAAGGGAGGTTGGGACATTGCTCTAGCAGGCAAGGAAAACAGCATTAGAGATGGGTTTAAGTTATTTGAGTGTGAGTTCTTTTCTTAAAAGTCTTCAATCCTAAGACAGTCAGTTGCTGCTGAAGTAAACCACACTGAAACCAGCACAGAGCATTAGTTGCATTTCTCTAAGCAGCTCAGCATCTCTAGATTTATATTTGCCAGTTTTCCTTCACTTATTCCTCCCTTGTGCTAGGGAATGGAGTCCTCAACAAGCAGGATTAGTCTCTTGTAAGAGCAGTAACATTACCAAGAGTAATAAACAAGCAGTAACTATTTTAAACTTAAGATTTAAAATGAGATTCAGTCAGTTAAATGCTCATTCCCTGCTTTCATTTTCAGGAAAAGAAAAAAAAAAAATCTTCAGGGGAATTAAGGGGGAGGGGGCAATTCTTCCCTAGAGGTTCAAATATATCTCCCAGGCAGCACAAAAAAAAATGTTGGTATTCTGTACCACCCAGTGCCTGCCCACTTCTATGCTTGATTACCCCGATAAATCAGAAAACCTGTTTGTTACAGGCTCTCCTTCCATTACAGCTGTTGCTCTGGTTAACATCTTCTGAATCATCCAATTCATCAGGATCACATACATGGGGTTTTAATCCTTTGATTTTTTAAGTTACTTTGTTCTGAATTTTTCGCTTCATCCCTTTACTGACAGAGGAACTGGATAAAGATAAATAAGTCAGAGTAGCATTGTTTTTCTCCCCTGCTTTTTATTTTGCAAGGGGAATAGGGAGGAGGGGGAACAGGGTAGCTCTCTATTTCACAGTTCTTTAGCGGTATCACTCAGTGTTGACAGTGCAGCCTGAAATCTGAAGAGTCTGAAAACCAGTGGTGAACTTCTGAAGTACAGTTAGTCCTATTGTGTTTTCCCAGCCGTTAAAATGCTATCTTTGAAAAATGTATATTACATAGACAAATAGCTTGGTGGTTATTCCAAGCCCTCCATCACTGCAATGCCTTTCAGTACTAATTTCTGTAAAAGGAACAAAATCAGGAATTGTGTTACAACTGAAGTGTAATTGCTACATAAATTATATGGAGTGTCAAAGCTGGAAAGGAAAATGGGGAACATACTAGGTCCAATGGTTGCTAATGGGCTATTGAATCATTCACCTGCCCAAATCAAAATCAGACATGAGTACACACGTTGGAAGGACGCAAGAGAACATACTCTGTAACACTGTTTCAACATGATTTTAGGGTTAATGCACACAAACACACCACACACCTCATATTCATACAAAGATAGGAGAAAAGAGGAATGATGACTAAACCTCAGATTGTTCCATGATTCTACTATTGATACGACACCCTTTGTTTTGAAAATCAGACTGCCTATTTCTTTGTAAAAATGAACTCAACATAGGAATCCAAGATTCCTAAGACTGTGTTGTTCCAAGTCTTAGCTACCTTCAGGACACAGGATTTCAAAACCAAATATAGACTATTTATAAGAGCAAAAATCACTTTTGACAGAGAAGGAACATCTCTAATATTTTACATACCTCATACTGCATAAGATTAGCACCAGTGTTTATAAATTCTTTAAGAAGAAAGTATCACAGCCTTCCTTTTCTGTCCTCCTCACCTGCTTCTTTCCATCTATTTCTTCCCCCTTTCAATAATGGCAAAACCTTATGTCATTACAAGAAAGTATTTTATTGACCAGCATAATGGATTCAAGATCTGAATCCAAGGTTACCAAATGAAAAAGTACCTGTCTAGCCGTAATATGTCAGAAGGAACAGTCTTTAATTACCAAGTTCCTGTAACTGTGATCAAGGATTTTGCTTCTGTTTAATTTCCCAAGAGCCATTAGGAATATATGGATCCAAAAAGATAAGTCAATGGCATCAACAAAAGTACAATTTCTGGCCTCTTATATTTGAGGTAGAGAAAGACAAAGAAAACATGAATAAAAGAAAAAGCCTTCCTTGAAAAATCTGTCTGGTATTTGCTACAGAAAGATTTAAATAGCTGCTTTTGATTGAATTTATCTGATTTGTTAAGCACTTATAGAAAATATTTTGTACTAAAGTCTTTGGGTTCTTGCACTGATTGGACACAGTTGCACAGTATAAATCACATTTATACTGGAAACCCATAAAATAATAAACTAAACTTGAACACAGAGAATTTTGTGAAGATCTTTAGAATCAAAGCAAGCAGTTTTCCCACAGAGTATCTCCTACAGGCAGAGGCTCAACAAGCAATACGTCTGGGTTATAATAATAAACTGTAGGCTCAGTCCTGCAAGAAGTTGAAGTTGGCAGAGCTGCTCAAGAAAGACATTCAAGACTTTTCAGGAATGCACCTGTATTCCACAAATGACAGAGAACAATCTCCTTGAACAAATCAAATCAGTCAGCTTCTGAGTTAAAAAAAACGTGTCATTAGGAAAATATGTGAAAGAGTTATGAATAAAAGCAGCAACATACACCATTTCCCCCATAATACTTTCATTTAATCTTGTAGTCTTTCAACAAAGGACTGACAAATACTGACAATATATTGCAAATGCACGTCCTTCTGTCTGATGACGCTGTTATTCACATAGCATTCTATCAATGTGTATAATGGATAAACTCAGGCACAAAACAGTTGATGTAAATGTTTTCAAATACAGCTTCGGGTTAGTAGCCTACATTCCAGCCGTGCTAAGGACCCAGAGCTTTCACTAAATTAAATAGATTGACAGTACAGATAGCTGCATTAAAATTATTAGAAATATGTAAGTAAAAAGTAACATTTCCACTTTCAAACTCCAAATGGCTGACTGAAAAGGGAATATTAGTATCAAGAGAAGAGAGAGTACCCTCCCTTTACCAGAAAATGCCACCTGCTTTTTACTGCAGAAAAATTCCCTCAGACAGAAAAGAAAAGTTCAGAAGTAGTAGTACGCTGCGACATCCACCTCCAGCTGGGGAAGACAAACATAGGCCAGGGCCAAATAGCATACTGTAAGAATAAAAAGACAGGACCCACATCAAGGGAGACAAAAATGTGGCACATAGAAAGGTAACATAAATAGTCCAGCAGGAACATTTATCAGACTGTGATGAAGCTTGGGCTTACAAACAGAAGTGGCATTGCTCAGAAAACAGGTTGGAAAAGATGACACTGTTTTTTAGAATCACTTGTTGAAAAGAAAGAACCAAACAAAAGCCAAATAGCAACACACCCCTGAATAGCCAACTTCAAAAATAGAGACTGGACTTGGTAAAGGTCACTATTATTCTTTATAAAACAGGAAAGACTTTTTACTTTTAAGTCTATAATTAGACTTCAATGGAAAGTTACATTGTAAGCTCAAGAAAATTGCCAAACTTTCAATATGATTTGAAGAATAGTACAATCTTTATTCATCTGGTCTGGACACGTGTTACATTTTAACAAGTACTTTGCATTGGAAAAGTTCTCAGTCACAGCAAATTTTTAGTACCATTGGAACCAGATACTTCAAAATTTGTAGAGAAACAGATCATTGTAAAAGAGACATCAAAAGTTTTACCTTGAAGCTCTCTCCAAGGCATCTAAGTATAGCAAGGATAAGAATAATAAAGGTCTACTGCCTACCTCCATGCCCGCCACCCTGTGGGACTGCTTATTTTGCAGTCCTCCATGAACATCATTGGCTCATGGAGGCCTCGGTGAACGATGGGTCCTCGTCACATCATCACCGTAACTTTGTACAGCTGGCAGTCTTTCTTCCAGGGAAGTCAGAACACACTTAGCTCAGATATTGAATTTCCTTTCACCTCTCCAGGGTATGGTCTTTCCAACTCAGGGTTAAGCTTGTTTGCAATTCATGGGGAAATGGATTGCTGCTATTGCTGTTGTCTGCACTGTGCATGGCTTATGAACAAAGAACTCTGGTTTCTAAGGCTCTTGCAACTCTTTAAACAGTCACTCCCTAAACGAAAATTTCCTGAAATCTGACCCTCAGATCTGAACCTCTTGAAAACTAGAGGATGAACAGTCTGGATTTAAATCCTCAAAACCAAGTATCATGCTTCTTTGTTTTTAATTTATCCAGACCTCGATTCAGAAGAAACCCAGATCTGATTCTAGCATGGCCAGACCAGAGTCTTGTCTTAACAATCTCATCACAAGCTGGCACAACTGTCTGTGAAGGAGAAAGTTACTCCTGCAAGATTTCTGTTGTCATCTACTCAGATCTTGCAAGACTGAAGGCAAGATTTCAGCAGTCAATAATCTCAGACTTAGCCAGATCAGCCTAAACATGCAGACCCAAGCTAAACACCACCTCTTCAGGAACTCTGCAGTCCCACAGCACAGGGAGCTGGACACTCCTGCAATCAACAAAGCCATAAGCACTTCATTAAAAATCGCAGTGTCTTCCCCCTTGCTTGAACACAGTCGTAATAATGTTAACATATACTTTAATACTATATACTATTACAGACATTTCATAAACACCTAACACTGTTCAAAAGACCTTTATTAAAGTTTAAATATAGCTGCCATTCTCTGCTACTTTCCAACAGGCAAAAAGACTCTCTCCAGAGGCACTTTTGATTTTCCAGACAGTCGGGGTCTACAGTGGTCTACAGTGGTCAGACAAGAGTCTGAACTTTGGCAGCTCTGCAGCAGTCCCTTCAGTCATCATAAAACAGCTTTGATGGGATCAAAAGGAAGTTGTATCAGATGGGACTCATGGGAAGTTACATCAGACCTTTATTTGCCCAAAGAAGGTCAGCAAGTCAGAGTGTTCAGAAACAGCATGCAAAACATGGCACACATTGCAGGGTGTGGATAAAGAGGAAGGATCTTTCATAAGAAAGAAAAATAATTGACATGGCATATTTCATCGGACTACAGTTTTTCCCTATTTCCTGGAGAAACCAAAGCACAGAGAGAGAGAACAATTTGCACACATTCACGCATAGCGAGTGTATCAGAACACATATCTCTTGGTTTGCAGGACACATCCTCTCTCTTTTGCCTAACACGCTGTTTCTCCATTGCCTGGAAATGAATGCACTGGAGAGACTACACTTCAAAAACTCCTGCTTTATGTACTACCATGTTTATGTTTGTTACCCTGTTGCTTGAAAACTGAAGCATTTCTAACTGCTTGTCATTTTATTCATGATTCTGTTTGGTTCCAACTAGATGTGAATGTATTTATACCCTGGAGTTTATTCATTGGTCAGAGATACACAGGAGATTGCAGTGCGAAAGCAGCAGGCCTCCTGGCTGACTTCCCTAGAAAGAGGAGGATCCTCCCTTCTGGCACACCCAACACCTGTTGAGGGACACTGACCTCATAGGGTAGGGGGTGCCGGCTCAGCTCCTCCTGACACTCCGGAAGGAGATGGCCTTGTTACAGATTTGAACACACTAGCAAGTCCAACATCTATTTCAAATTCTTTGCAGAAACCCAGTGCTAAAGAGTGCAAGGTCCTGCACCTGGGTCAGGGCAACGCCCAGTATTAATACAGGCTGGGGGATTAAGGGATTGAGAGCAGCCCTGCGGAAAAGGACTTGGGGCACCAGTGGATGAAAAGCCAGCAATAGGCACTTGCAGCCCAGAAGGCCAACTGTATCCTGGGCTGCATCACAAGCAGCGTAGACAGGAGGTTGAGGGAGCCAATTCTCCCCCGCTGCTCCGCTCTGGTGAGACCCTTTGCAGTGCTGCACCCAGCTCTGGGGTCCTCAGCACAGGAAAGACACGGACCTGTTGGAGCAGGTCCAGAGGAGGCCAGAAAAATTATTAGAGGGCTGGAACACCTCTCCTCTGAGGAAAGGCTGAGAGAGTTGGGGTTGTTCAGCCTGGAAAAGGCTCCAGGGAGACCTTATAGTTGCCTTTCACTACTTAAAGGGGGCCTTTAAGAAAGATGGGGACAAACTTTTTAACAGGGTCTGTTGCCATAGGACAAGGGGTAATGGTTTTAAACTAAAAGAGGGTAGATTTGGCAAGATCTAAGGAAGACATTTCTTAAGCTGAGAGCAGTGAAGCACTGGAGCTTGTTGCCCAGAGAGGGGGTAGATGTCCCATCCTTGGAAACATTCAAGACCAGGTTGGACGGGGCTCTGAGCAACCTGGTCTAGTTGAAGATGTCCCTGCTCATTGCAGGGGGGGTGGACTAGCTGGCCTTTTAAGGTCCCTTCCCACCCAAACCATTCTATGAAGAAAAAAAAAAAAAAAAAAAAAAGGAAAAAAGTCTGAACAATAGATGACAGTCTGCAGGGAACAGCATTAACTGTGTTTGATAATGGAAGTGAGAGTGAATTACCATTTATTGTTTGTGGCAAGGTATCATCTTTGTCAGTTTTTCTGCTTGCAAGATGAGATTTCTATACGCTGTCAACACACACCAGGGTTCTACTCTGCTTAAATACCTGATCAAGACTAATTGGCAACAATGAAAGAGCTAAGCATGTTTTGACAGTACAGCAGAAGCCATCCATTAGTCCTTTCTGACAGCAGTATGAAGCCCAAACTGCACACAACTGCCAGGAGTGAATTCTGGGGGCAAATACTCCCACAAGCCATGAGAGAAGAGTGGGACCCATGAATCGCACTGGTCCTTTCAGCCTCAGATCAACACCCTCTGGTTGCTCTGGAGAAAGCAAGCTCAGCATCCTTGTTCTTTCAATTCTTTCACCTCCCCTCTGAGAATGCCAGTAAATGGGCTTATTGCAGTACTGCCTATAAATACGAACAACAACAAAATCACTCAAGAAACCCCTTCTATTTGTCTCCCAGAAAGTGTGTGTTCACCACCTCTTTTCATGTCAGTTACTTTAACACAGTAAGGTGTTTTCTTCATCCAAAAGGTTGGATGGAGGTTCACTAGGATGAAGATTCTTGCTGTTACTTAATAACCTCTCCACAGTTTAAAGGTCTTCCTTTGCTATCTCAATATCTTTAAAATCCTCTACAACATATATAATATTGAATTCTCATACCACTAGGAAAGCGTAGCTCGGGTTTAGAGAGACCTATTTAAAATGAGAGATGAATGCACCCGAAATTCTATTCTGCTGTTGAAAGGTACACTGACCTTGAGGCTTGAAATAATGTCCCGAATTAGCTTGTCAGCAGCCCAGAGATCCAATCTCAGTTTTCATGGAACTGTTCCCAGAGCAGGTAGATAATGCCCAATCTTCAAAGTAACTATGTCTCAAGTTTATCAAACAAGCAGAAAAAAAATGACACACCAAAGGGCCTATTCACTAAAGAGTGGCTTACATGAATCGGCCAAGCATGTGAAGATCTATTTTTCTTCCTTGGGTGACAGAAATCTTGCACTACAAAGGGCAAGAATACAACTTGCAAGTAGATTACATGGGTTCAGCATAGACAGAATGAATTATTTCAGCCCAATCACAAATCTCCTTTGAACATCAGAGTTTAGGATTTGATTCAAGTATTAAGTTCAGATTTGATCAGCAGAGACCAAGAAGAGAAAAACTAGAAAAAAAAAAAGAAAAAAGCTAATGAAAAATGTACACAGTCTCAGCAGCTCAAGAAAAGCAAATTCCCTTAAGCCAGTGTGACACATGCTGGACATTTCTAATCCATGAATGAAAAACTAGATGCTTCAGGATTTATTTAAACAAAATTCAAACTCCCTTGAAGAAACAAAAAACTACAGCATAGGCTTGACCTACATGAAACAGGCATAAAGCCCTGTACTTTGGGGAGTCTGTAAAAACAACACAACCCCCCCTAAAAGTTCTCCAGTGCAAAGAAGACTTTGTCTACACTTCAGCTGAAGCCTGGATGTATTTGGAGCACAGAATGAATAACAGCCATCATCTTGAGTAGGGGTGGCTAAACCATCCTTAGCACAACATTAGTATCTGTACTCCTGAACCAAGCTATGAGGACAAACCCTGACTTCTTGCAAAAATTTTATTTTCACAGAGGAACAGATCTTCCAAATCTGTGCATGATTTTATGCAGATTGCTGATGTTTTGTCCATACACCAGATTCTGTTATTGCTAACTCTTTAGCAAAAGGTTCTGTACTTAAGTTCCAAGAAAGTTGAGTTTATGCCTCAGTCCTCATAGCTTTTGCTACATACATTTTATTCTCTGATATCACTGCAGATCGCCACACAGGCTCGATACACCAGACACAGTTTTCATTTAACTTCTTCTAAAGTCTTTGTGATGAATATGTAATCCTCACATAATTTTGTTCATCTCAAAGCATCAGTCAAGATAGTTTTCAGCCCTTGGTCCCACTCCTACACTTAGCAGTCTGCCAGTCTTGGAGGGTCCTACCTCTTCTCTTCCTCTTCTTAGCCGTTCAGCATTTTCAGGGTCTCGGAGAAGATCAGCTTCTTGTCCTGTGGGTGAGGCAGCAGCAGCAGCTCTTTGCAAGCAGATGGAAATTCTGCAAAGCAATCCCCCTTCAGTTCGCAAAGGATGCAAGACCAAACTCACAACACAAGCACACAGGGCCAAAAAAAGGCCAGACCCTCCCCACCTTCCCAAGACCATAAAGAAAATGTTAGATAAATGCTTATGGCCTTGGCAACTTTTTTTTTTTTCTTTGAGACAGGCCCTGTACTTTTGACAGTGTCTGATCAAAATCCTTTTGCACTTTTAGGTTTACGGAACAGGGGAGATTATGAGGGGGTTACACTTTCTCTCTGCCAGGGATGACGGAGGGCATCTGTACTGAGAGGTAAAGCTTTGATGTTAAGCAACACACAAGCATTGCCATAGCCTCTGAGCCTGACACTAAGCTGACCAAAGTAATCCACTGAAATCAATTAAATGACATCAGTGTAAAATCAGAACAAGTGAAAAAATAAAGTCCAGAGGTTCTTCAGCCTTACTGAAGAGATGCGACAGTAGTGGAGAGGCATTTTTGGTTTAATGTCTTCTTTGCACATCTAACTCATTTTGGTGGCAAGTAGCTAGGAACAAACAAACAGTAAAAGAAAGCAAGGCACAATGGGAACATGTCATAACATTTTGGTTAACAAAGGTAAGGGGAAAGGTACTTAAAGTATCTGGTGTTCAAAGCCAGAGACTGAAGCCTTTAAACCTTCCTGGGCAATGCAGACAGAAATTTCAGTGCTGAGAGATGCACTTACAGGAAGCACATTCTTGCCTTTCATTCTTTCCTGAATTTTCCAAAACCCAATTGTTTCAAAATCAGAATTAAAAAGCCTTTATACACATACACATACACACACACTTGACATTGTAAAGGGACTAAAAGTTCGGTTAGGCTGACAACAACCTGGAACAGTTCCATTAATCTCAAGTGGTGGAACAGTTGGCCAATCGCTGACCTCCCATTTCAGGGCTAAAATCTTGCTGGTGAGTGTACCTCTGTCCAGTCTCAAATATGGCTCCATTTCAGTCCTGAACCTTAAAACATTAATCTAGTTCAATCCAGATCTAGATACTGCATCCCTCAACGCATCTTGCTTTATAAACAGAAAGTAGTTTTTTCTAAGAATACCCATCCTTAAATAGAATTTACCACATGCAAAGTAATGAAGCACTGTGATACACATCAGGTCAATGATGCTTGCCCTGGTATGTTGGCAGTTTGAAAACCAAGACAGAGAAGACAGACAAGAAAGGCAAGACGGAGAAGCTGACGGTTTTTTAACTCACCACATCTTACTGATTCTGCCAAAGATGTGAATTTAAAGAAGGTTTCTGAACAACAGAAGTGATGGTTTAGGAAAGTACAGTGAGAAAGGGGACTAGCATTCAGGTAGAGATGGGAGGACAACAGCCTATAATACAGAAGCTAGGCGAGAGGAGAATGTGGAAAATATCTGACAGGAGACAGCACAGGAAGAAAATCAAGAGCTTAATGAATGCTAACCACTTATTCAAAATACAGTTTAGTCCCCAGTCTCTCAATGACTTTTTTTCCCTAAATCTTAACAGAATTTCAATTCTAAAAGAAATAACACAATGAAATACATATGTTTTCATCGAAACTGAAACATCAAAGATCACAATTCAACGAAGGTACAGTAGAAAGAAAACCAATAACCTTGCAGTTACATTAACACTGGGTTATTTAGGGGAAAAAAAAAAACCCAAACCTTTCATTTATAATTCAAAAACTCAGAAAACCGATTTGCTTGTAGACTTGGGTCATGCTATTTCCTGCTGTTCCCATATGGCATAATTAGAAATACTGTTACTGCAAGAAACAGAAAAAACACACAACACAATTCACACTAGCAAATACCAAAGCAAAAAGGCAGAAAACCAGATTGGATCAAAACTGCAGCCTGAATGCATTTGTTTCTATGCATAATAATGATCAGTATTATGGCAACACCTTGTGTTGAGGACGTAAAAACAAAATCCTCTCCGAAGAAATGACTCATTGCCTTCACTCTCAACTATCTGTGAGATTCCTTGGAAATAATTTGAGATCCTCGATGCACAACTCTGTTTCATCCCAAAAAGCTGTCAGACTTTGCAGAGCTGCTTCCTCACAATCTCACACCTGTCACTGCACCTCCTGATAGCCACTGGAGCTTTGCAGCAGAAAAATCGCCTCTCAGATTCAGGTTAGGCTCTCAGTATTTCTAAGCATCTTCACATAGAATGACATAGACAGAAATTTCAGAACATTAAAAGACAAGTCAAAAGAACCACGGTTCTGAGCCAACACCTATTGCACTGCATTGGAAAGCTCTGCATTAACTTTCTTTTCTTCATGGTTCACCTTTTTGCACCCTTTTCCAGAATTATCTAGAAATACAGAGATACAGGACTAAGCGCTACCTTGTTTCATCACTCGCTCTTTTTTAACATTTTACGTAACTTTGGTTATATTAACCAGAGCTTTCTTCTTAAGCACATCTTACAAGAAAGAGTAGTTCAGAAAAGATTATAGCACCATCTTTTAGCTCAATTAACTGCCTATAAAACAGAAAGCCCATGACTCATTCCTTTTAAACAGAAGTTTTGCCCTTTACTGTCTTCGCAGTTCAGTCTTCAGATTAATTCAGATCTGCCACCAAGTCTTCAGGTAAGGAATCAGAGAGAAATACACAAATGCAGTAGAACCTGACCTCTGCTACACTGAGGCAGAGTCCCTTTCTGCCTAAGTAATTCTTCTGGGCTTTTGAAAAGATAGACAAAATGCTGCAAAATCCACAACAACAGTCATTCAGAGTAGTGTCTATGTTCCAGTCGCAGTTCCTGGGATATACCCCTAGAGATAAAACAGTTTTTCTTAGGCTTGGCAGGTCTATCAACATTTTATCCAACCCAAGGTTTAAACCATGGCTCCAATCATGCCCAAATGGCCTCCATCACTTGACATCTACTTCATTTAGCACATGGCCCCTACTAGTCCACTGGAGAAGTCAAAGTGAAAACTGTGTTTAAAAGAGAAAAAAAGAAAGTGTTTGGCTCTCAATTTGGGCATAAATTATAATGTCCAGGAGCCAAACAGATTACACTACATATGCACAGCATGAATAGCTGAAAGGCTTTCTAGCCTTAAAGTTTCCAGACAAGGTAGGCAGTTCAAAGGCATGTGCAGTAGCTATCAGACCTGCCCTATGCCCAGCCTGGATGCAAGTCCCAGCTTTGGCAGAAACCTGAAAGGAGATGGTGCTGGGCAGGGAGGGGGGAGACAGCACATGTGAGAGTTTTCCTTTGTAAAGGGCGCGTTTATTTTTTTTTAAATAAACAGCAGAAAACGCAGAAGGTGCACAAACTATATTTGAGAGCAGGATTACGCCTGCAAACATCACAGGAGGAAGGAGAGGACATCAAGTAGGAAAGTGAATTGGGGAAAGAAAGCGGAATTTAGGAAAAAAAAGGAGGGGATCAATGGGTAGACAGTGGAACCTGAGGAAAGAAGTAGCAACAGAAGAACTGGCAAACACTGACCAATGAGTATTAGGGGCTTTGCATACCCTCTTTCCATATGAATTGAGGGGTGTGTCTTTCTCCAAATGAGACAGCTTCTGAAGAGAACGTGGCTGGAATCAGTGCATGAGAAAACCATAGCCCTAGTAGATTTTTGTAACTTTTCCCATCCTTACTTCTGGGCCAGGGCATTGGTCTAGTCTTTGTATATAAGGTCAGGAAAACAAGTAAATACATAACACATGTCAGTCATCCATGTGGTTTAGCAGAGAAATATTTTTCTGTTTTTCTTTATTTTAGGAAGCATTTTAGATGCTGATATAACACAAAAAACAAGTTAATAGACCTGAATTTGCCTCAGAAAGATCAGATTTGTCAGCTGAGTACTCAGCTGAAACTTACTTTCCAGTCAGCAAGACTGACAGTTCCAGCACCCAGAGGACCCTTATACTGTCTTGAGTAAATAAACAGTCTATAGCTTAATTTCAAGGTAGAAAGTTGAGTTAATTCCTTTCAAAATACCATCTTCAATGTGGAAACATACTTAAAGGGACACAAACTCAAAGCAAAATGGATTCCCCAAAACTACCGAAAAATAAGTTACACCTAATATTCATTTGCTCAAGAAAGATGCCATCTGGCTTCTAGACTTCAGAACACACATACAGTGTACCATGTGCCCCACAAACAACATTCCCATGTCCCTCTGACTATAGTAGCCAGAGCATCTACTGCTCAAAACTGTCTTACACACTTAGTCTTTTCAAGCATATCATTCCTTGAAGGTGGACAAAAATTCACATTTTAGCCTACATTGACTTTAGTGACTTTTCATCAGACAAGCAACTATTTTCCCAGGTTTGATATAAATTCTAACTAACCTGAAGTTAAGGGTGTTCAAGTTTTTCTTACTTTTAAAATTCTCAAAGGAAAAAAAGAAAAAAAAAAGTCAAAGAGAAAACATCACAGGCAGTCATGCTTTTATCCATTCCTGATTTTTTTTTTACTTGAATACATAGGCCAAATTCTGCAAAACATCTTTATAGCCATCTCTTCAAATTACAGAACCCTATGTCAGCTGCAGCAACTGAAAATGAAACTGAGAATAGAGTTGTTTTAAGGCCAGCCAAGTTGATATTTCATGTAATCTTTCACAGTGATGAGATCATATTCTACTACCAAGCTAATACTATAATCAAGATAAGTCCCTGTTTTAGGAGGGCCATGACTGACACATTCCTTCCTTCTGCCTTAAAGGCACAATCCTGCTTCTACAGCAATCAAGTGGCCAATGTTTTTTCTATAATTTCTCCAGATTTTAGAAAAATAAATACTTACTTTGTCATTACATATAAAATAGAAGAACGAGCTCATTTAATTAATAAAATATCCTTGAAATCCCAGGTCATATTTTAACTTGTATAAATTTAGCTGATATCCACAATGGCCCACACTCTGCTTAACTGTGCACACTGCTGCCTCAATATACAGAGAAGGCTTTTTAAGTGCAGGCAGCCTTACTGCCTTCCAGATGAGGCTCTTCTCAGGCAACCTCCAAAGAACTTGCACTGCAAACCTTTGCACCTTATTTGTGAGTGCTCTAGCCAGGTTCACCTAAGTGTATTTAGTCATCAATCTGCAAAAAGGCAAATGTGTTTGTAATTAATGAGTTCTTAGTTTACTGTATATAAATCAGAAAAAGGGAAAGATACCGTTAAACAAAGACAGCTATCAAAGGAATTATTTTGCTTCCAATTAGGTTCATAAGGAAAAAGGCTTTTCAATGACTGGTTTCTGTTGGATCTAACTTGATGCTCTCATTTGTTTTGCAGGGGTCCAGAGATTAGCCCTTCATTAGAGCAAAGAAGCGAAATGGCTAATTTAAAACTCATTCCAACACTCCACAGATTTTTGTCCTCCTTTTAACTGAGAAGATTTGCTGGGAGGTCATTTATCTTCTCTGACAGATGCTGCTGCTGTTTAGCTTCTGATCATTTTGTAAGTGCACACACACTCAAAACCGGAAGATTTCCAGGAATTTTTTTATATATAGAAATAAGAAAAAAACAGCAGTTTCATAACAGTGTTGATTTTTCTAAAACATTATCCTGACACAATAATTAACTAGCCATATTCTGATTGTTACAAACCCTTCATTCATTTTACTTTCTTTCTTATCTATCTTATATTCCAGATATAACACTTACAACTAAGCAATCACTCAGATCAAACAGACATGATCAGTATTTGACAACATAGACAGACTTCCAAAAAGCTCTTCAAAAGCACTCTGGAAACTTATACAGGTAGACTTGACACACAACAAACTTGCCTTTCAAAAAGTGTTAAATAAAAGCATTGCTAAAAGTACTCTTTTTAAGGACAAGTACAAAACAGTAACTCTCACCCTTTGTGGCCTTTAATATAATCTTTTCTTACTTGAGAGAGCATTTTTTGTGCAAACTGTGTTTTGAAGGCTTCAGTAAGGAAGAAAGCCACTACTTCCACAATCATATACAATAGAAGAGAAAAGCTACCCTGCCCTATTTAAATTCGACTAGAAGAATTACTTCCACCCTCCCAGACTTGTGCCATCTCATTGCAGTTTCTAATTCACTTCCTGGCTCAAATGGCTAAAGCCTAGGTAGGTGCTTTGGTAAACCACTCCTTCATTAACTCTGCACAGGCAATTATAAGATATTTCTTCAGGATGTAAAGTTCTTGGGCATCATTCTAGGTAAACCATGCTGTTATTCATCGCATTAACGAACACAGCCAGTGTTATTCACTTATCTCTCACTACACAATACGGCCCTTAATAGCATACAATCACACATTACCTCTCTTCTCTGAACTATGATACTGAGAGGATCTCCCTTACCCGAAGGAAAGCTGAGCAGAAACATGCTGATGTTGTTTTGCAGCCCTGTGCTATTTGATTAAATCCCCATTTGTTGTGTTCTTTTGCCACCCCTTTTCTCAAGGCTGTATCTATCACACAGCTGTTCCACATTGAGTTGGGGAATTCATTTGGAGACTCAGGAAAGCAATAGCTTGGCAATTCCAGCACTGCAAAGGCAAGGCTGAAATGCCTTTATGCAGCACCTGCTGAGGGGACCTTTTACTGCTTTCATAATATGGAACAGGAGTTTGGCCCCAAGGGGAGGATCTCACTATACACATGCAAAACCCCAGGTTCTGCCTCATTATAGTTATTGGCCTACCAATTAACTTGCTTCCTGTGAGAGCTGGGAGGAAGGTGTTTTGTTCATTGAGATATTCAGGCTCTACAGTTTGTGCAGTTCTCTACTTTAAGGACTGTGTATGTCCCTAATTGGCATTTGTCACTAGCCATTCAAAACACTTTTCCTAGGCCAGATGCTACATAAAGCATCGTACCCCACTTTTTTACAGATGGGTAAACTGAGGCATAGAACAGGATATCTTGCCGTGGTAATGCAGCATGTCCACAACCCAGCCTAGTTCTCAAGGCACTGTGTTCAATCTGCCTCCACACAGCTTCTCTGATTGCCCAGCTATCAGATAACTATTTGTACATGGTTTTAATAAGAAATGCCAGAAATACTAATTCCTGGAAGTGTTCTGTGTTTGAGAATGTATCTGGGATGCCTAGTCCTCTGTAAGTTTAATCTAGGTCATTTAAAATGTCTTTCTAGTACATCACTCAGTCATCCATTGGCAATGCCATCTGCAACAATAAGATATTCTATTTGTAATGACTGTAAGAGTGGAAAAAAACATTAATGTAAAAAAGGCCTGAAATAAAAGTTCTCTTCTAAATAAGTTGTGTAATGCTTGCAGACTATTTAATACAAGCAGCACGTATGATGTAGCACATACCTACCAAGTGTTAAACTGTGCTACTGTAGTAAAACTGTCAGCCTTGATTATTTAAAAGGTGTCTACCTGCAGGCTTCGTTTTCATTCACTGTTGTTATTAGTACATCCCACATGTCTGATCAGACTGGCCAATGCTCCGCTCCGTTCATATTACACTTGGCCCCTGCTCCTGATTTATCAACCACAGAGACAAAAGTTTGGCTTGCCCTTTCTGAACAACCAAGATTTATTCTTGATGGCATCCCTCTGCAGTCAAATAAAATTCATGTATGCATTTCTCAACAAATCCATGCTAATGCCAGAAACATACATCAGTGTTGCAGCCAAGACAATGACTACTTGTGATAAAAGATGGGTATCATGCAAGCATTGCAGTTGATTGTAACACATAATAGAGTTGACGCTGCCTGAGCCATAGTTTCCAAGCTCACTTGTTCCTTCCTGACCACCACTTTTCAAGTTTTTTCAGCTCTGTCTGCAGGCCCCATCTCATTCTCCACATCTGTAACTCCCATCTGAACTCAAGTCTAGCCTATATTCAATCCACGCATCACAGAAAACAGGAACACTATCTAGTCAATCTCTACACCAGAGTTAAAACAATTTACACTGCCTCCACACCATGACAGAAAGAAAGTTCATGCAATCTTTGTGTTTCTATTAAACATTAACATGCATGAATCAATATGGGCTAGATTCTAAGCTCATTGTCCCTGGTGGACATGGGGAGTAAAATACTTTTCTTTAATGGAATTACTCCAAAATCTGTCCTTTCAGAAGTGCCGCAATAATTCTAAAGTTTAAAAGGAGCTTTGCTTGATTCAGCAGCTTTTAGCAAGAACTTCGTCAAACCAAAACATGCTTTAAAATAAATATGGTCTGGATCATCTTTGAAGTGAAACTATAGCTGAGATTTGTATTTCTTACCAGATTAATTAGACTAGCCAAAATTTTTAATACTATTTTGCATGCCTCAGAGAGACAGAAAGATAAAGATATAATTTTCTGTGAATGGGCCATTACTAACTGTGAAATTGCTTGCTGTTATCTACAGCAAAGCTCTTTGTGGTCTAGCTGTATTTGTTCTGCATAATGAACAGAATGCCCGTGGTTTCCATCTACATACAGCTCTGCACTCAGGGCACTTTACAGATACGGCTGACTACCTTTACTAGTTAAAAATGGAGTTACCAGAGGCAAAGAAAATTTAGCGGTCAAAACCCAAGTCTGTGGCAGAGTCAAGAATAGAACTTAGAGCTTCTAAGCTATTCCCAAAGGCCTGTTTTAACCACTACACAGCACTGTGCTAGCAGGGTGCAACCACAGGTCGAGTTCTGCGCCAAAGGGAGAAGCTGTCTCTAGTGGTGTCAGCTCCACTGTAGCTGTGTGCGTGCATGCGCTGTAGAGCATGTGTACTTGCACATTTCTTTCCCATCCCCCAAATCTTTACAGAGCTTTTATGTGTCACAAGAGAATAAATGCCTGAGACATTATCTGCCCATTCCAAGAGTTCAGAGAATGTGTATGACATCATGGGCATGACTCCCCCACTAATCACATTATATGCTGTTTAACTTAACACTGCTAAGCTTTGTCTGATAACATTGTAAATACCATTTTATTGTAAATTAGATTATACAAACCTCCTCGGAGTTTAGGTCAGTTCTTGTGTGAGGTCCTTGTTCCCCCTCCTCTCTAGGACCCTAAACTGAATCTTTTTGGTGCCTAAGCCAGGGCATTTCTACAGAAGGAAGCACAAGAAGAAAAGAAAGCTAAGCCATTATCTGTTTCTAAGTCAGCACTGCAGATTGCCGTAAGTGGACAGAAGACTCCACACATCTGTTCTTTTTCTCTTTCTTCCCTTGGAATAAAATCAATAGGTTTTGTTTTGCTCTTGAAGCTGGCTGGATTTCATTACAATCTTCCTGTGAGGTAGCATATACTCGAGACCTATCATTTCCTTCTATCAAGCCTAAACTGAGTTATTCCAGTTGGTAGCCACTGTGTGCTTATCCTGGCCTTAAGGTTTCCAATTTGTTTACCAAGAAAGCTGCAGAAGTATTACTTTATTTTAATTTTTGCATTTGATTCTGGTTTCATTAACAAAAGAGCCAGACTGATTACACTAAACCATAGCCCCAGCACCAGCAAGATTTTCAAAGCAATTGACACACTGATGCTTCCCACTTTTGAGAAGGTTATTTTAATTTTCACATTTTGACATATTTAGGGCTGAGGGAGATAGCCGAGAAGTTTCTAATTGTTTAGAAAACCTCAGCAACAGGATTTCCCAACTTTTTTAGACTACTGCATGAGAAGATGCTCCTCATCTATGTTCCCTAATTTTATCAAGGCCATAAATATCCCATGCTATTAAAGCAGAGGTTTGAGAATCCAGACTTCTGAGGTCTTGCCTCAGCTATGCTCCGCTCTACATTCCTGCCCTCACTACAGTCAACACCGGCTCCTTGTGTCAACCTGAATTTTGCTTCCCATCCCTAGGCAAAACTCTGAGGCTGGTGATGCTTCAGACAGAGTTATACCACCCAGGACCAGAACTACCAGCTCTGAACAGCAAAACAAGGCTTTGATTTTTGAAGCTGGACCCACTTCTCAGCAAGGATGCAGACCAAGCCCTCATGCCTTCCCCACCTCCCATACTTAAGACAGATAAATACTATCACAACTAACTGAGAAAGAAAACGTAAGTGAGGCTCATCCTTCCTCAGCATGAAGAACCACATGATGCACTTGTCTTTCACTTACAGGATCCCTGGATAAAACAGGCTTTGCAGCCAGCTCAGAGCCTACACATCCTTAGGGTAACTGTCTTATAAGACATGGTATTAAGGAATGCTAGCAGCCCACAAGGGGAATGCAACACAATCCAGGTGACTACTCAGACCAAAGAACAGCAAATACAAGTGCTAGTAAGGCAGTAGTTAACTGCACTGAAGACAGATTCTCATGGCCTTGAGCAAACCACCTGCATTTTGCATTCCTGCCATGTTCCCATCTGGAGAAAGGCAACAGCAATGCTATACAAACACAGCAAAAGATGCTGTAAAATAAACATTTTGAGTTCTCACATGAAACTCAATCTAGCCAAATTGTGATTACTATATACTGCATTTGTATAAGGTTAATGCTATAGAAACTGGGTTCTGTTCATTCCTGATTTCTCAAGACAGATTTTAATGAAAGTCATATTACGAAACTTAAGTAGCTGTCCTGAAAAGAAACCTCTTATACTAAAACCAATGCACATTCCAGTGGGTGTCAGTCAGATGGAAGCAAGACTGTGCTCTCTTGAATATGTCCTCCCTATCCTTTGCCTGCTTGCAGAACTCATCAAAAATATGCCTTTATGGTGGTTTTCGTAACCAGGTAGTTCCTCTCTCCACAGAGATACAGTGATGAAGCAACATGATTTGTAGGGCTGTTGGTTGCTCGGGTTGCTTGATGGTGGAAATCTCATACAATTAACATTCATCAAGTCAAGTATGCAAAGTACCTGGCTGCATTTTTGACAACAGGAGGATAATGCTGTATTTTAATTAACTAATTCATTAGAGAAAAGAACAAACCTAGTAAGGTATAGAGGGATTTATATACAGAAAAGCGTAATTACAGGATAATTAGCAAATGGGGTTACCATTTTAGACATTTTTTACATGTTTCTTGATAAGCATACTATACAAATAACCTGGTACTAGGTAAATGAACTTGAGTAATGTTACTCATGTGAACCATTAGCAGTTAAGCTGAAAAGCTTCAGTTGTCAAAAATGCCAAAACTGTAGCCTTTTAGCATAATCAGGAAAAGGACGAGGTATTTATTTTATTTTTCCCTTTTCTGTTCTTTATTTTAGGGTCTGTCTTGTTTGGATGGATCCATCTAATCACTCACTTCTAGAATGAGCTCAGACTTCCTAACTCCACCTCACACACTGATATATTTCAGTTTTAGTTTTCCAGTGAGAGAATCAGTGCCATTGTCCTCAAAAAGAGACACAGAGAAGTTCAGCTACAGGGCCAAAAATCCCAGAGCAACTTAACCATAGAAAAATATAGAACTCTGCCCCAGTGTGTAAATCTGTGCTTCAGTTTGAACAGTTCACAGTACCAAGAGTTGACTGAGGTATTTAAAAAACGCTCCCAGGTGATAAGATGATAGCAAGAAAGCTCAATGAGTCTTTCTATCTATGTTTAATACAGAAACCTACAGCCTTTTGCAAGGAGAATTAATTTAAGGCAGCAGCACAGATGAAAATAATGAAATGATATGAGGATTAAATGACAATCCCCACAGGTACCACATGGGAAATTGCCAGACTATTAACTATGGTAAGAAATCTAGCTCATAAATGAGCCTTACTGCAAGAAGAATAAAAGAGAGAATAAATGACATAACTAGTGAAAAGATCATGACCAAGAGAAATAGGTATTCAATGTCAGTGATGTGGGGAGCTCCCCAATGGACTCTGAATCAGGTCTGTGATGTGACTACTGCTTTTTCATATTCCACAAATGATCTGGAAATGCTGTAGGCAGATGGCTGATGATACAAAGCCATTCCCAAAAATGAAAACTAAAATTTATTCAGTGAGTGGGTGTTAGAATAGTAAATTTAACTCAAAGTTCATACATGAAAAATAATGTATGAGGAAAACGACATTCTTGCTGTGCTTTACATCAGCTATTACCAGTCATTAAAGAAATCCCAGAGAAGTGGATAGTTCTCTGAAAAGATCAGTACAGTGTCAGCAGTTGGGAAAAACCATCCTGTTACAAATTTTTAGGAGAAGAATGAGAACAAAGCAGAAAATGGCATTATTCCTTTATATAAATCCATAGGATGCCCACCTCTTCAGTACCAAGCACAGTTCCAGTGGTTGTGGAAATACAAAGCTACAGAAAGGGCAAGAATAACAGTGTACCAAAGCTGCACAAGAGATGTTAGAAAGCCTTAGCACTGGGAAAACTTGAGCAAGCCAGAGCCTTTCAAGCTGGAAAACAAGGAGAATAACAATTTAAGTTCTAAACAAGCTGTTACAGCACGGAAAAGGTAAACAGCAATGATTATTTTAAAGTAGTCTTAACAGAAAAAATAGGGCACAAACTCAAACTGGCAGGCAGCAAGCGGGTTCAAAAGCAAACAAAAGGAAGTTCATTTTCACACAATACCTAATGATGTTGTGGAACTCATTGCCACGGGATGTTATGGCAGCCAAAAATACAAGTGGGTTTCGAAAAAACGATTAGACAATTTTATGGAAAAAGGTCCATCAAGGAATATCAAAAACAATGATACAGCTGCAGCCTCCAGCTCAGGAAGGTCTCTAAACCAGAAACCACTGGAAGCTGGGAGGGTTTACCAAAGGAAGTATCACTCTATACTCGTCCTGTTTTCCATACACAAGTTATTAGCCATTATCAAGAGGCAGGATATGGGGCTAGACAGAACTTTGCTGTGACTTTTTTTTATATTTGACCAATACTAACTGATGCAGATATAAAGACATACCCCTCCATGGTCACGGATAATTCTATGAAAGGCTGCTGTAGTTAAATGGCACACACTTAGAAGAGTAACATAATAAATATCAGCATTTTTTGAGTTGGACTAGAACAGCTTTTGTGTTTCCTTAGGTATGTTCTGAGTCTATGCTCTCCAGAGAGGAGTTAGGATGTTATCCTCCTTTGTATTACCTAACTACAGCAAAAGAGACAAATCCAGTATCTAATTATCTAGACAAATCTAAATTTCAGCTGTAAGCTACACAGTGACTTACATCCTGGTGACTGAGAGCTTCTCAACTTAAGAAACTCCAGAGAACTACTGAAGTAACTGCCTATCAAGTTTGCTGAATATGGCCATGCTGCACAGGTGCTTTAAAACACAGATTAAGACTTCCAGTGATGGTCTAGGACAGAATCTGCAGTCATGGTAAGCCTTCAACAGCGGAGTGTGAGTCCTTTGAGATCTTGTTCCTTACAGACTCCAGCATCCTGAACATGCTTCGACACTTGAATGGCCTCCTTATCTCCTCCATCAGTGAAAACAGAGAAGGAAGTGACTCCCTGTTACTTCAACACCCCACCACCTCTTAGCAGCTATGAGCCTATGCATCACATGACAAGCCTCAAGCCTGCTATAACAGATTACTTACCACCCTTTTATTAACTGTTTCTCAAACCATGGAAGTGAAGGCGGTGGGGGTGGGATGAGGAAAGATGATGACAATGAAGGGATTTTACCAGGATACCCTTATTCTAATTTCTATCATGCCCCTTGGTTCAACAGCTGGGAAGGAAATACTGCTGTCTTGGCACAAAATTACAGCATAAACTACAACACGAAAGGTACGTGCAAGATATAAACACTGTGGAGAGAAAAACCGTGCATCAATCAGTAGCCACATGGCAAGTTGCATTGGTGTGTAATATACTGAGGGGTAGAATTACACAGGTACGTATTCTCTGGTATGCTTGGCCAAATACTAATACCAAGGCCTAATGACTCAGTGTTCCTGTACTTCTAGCCCAAATCCAAAGAAAAAAGGTTACAAACGGAGACAACTGTCTTATGCACCACTTTACCCCACTGAAGAAGCATTTCCCATTCCTTATTAAGCATTTAGTACTTGGTAATGTAATAGTATGAATAATTTGAGTCAGGACTCAAACCTGTGCTTAGCCATGCCAAGGAAAGAAAGGTGTAATTTTTCACGGACAAGAAGTACCTGCAATTTTCAAATGGGATAGAACCCAGGCAAAGCTGAATACGTGAGGGTCAACAAAGCTCTGATGTTCGTTTGCACATGCTTGTCCATTACTTGTTCCCCTAAGGACTACAGATCTTAGTTACAGCAGTTCTCTCCAGATGGGGGTTTCTTGTGAGTCAGAGGAGAGCCAGAACAATTCTGCTTCCTACTCGTTAATCCATACTGGGATTACTAAAAGCAGCAGATCCACATTTGACACCAAAATAAACAATAACTGGAAAAGGTGGGTACTTCCTCCTTTGAAAATTACATAATCTATTTAGGCACCTGATCCCAAGACCCAGGTAGGCAAATTCAGAGCTTTATCCTTAGTCCCTCACCTTCATTCTGCCACCAATTCTAAACTTGCCACAAAAATATATACATACTGCTATACATTGACTGAAATGCTGTTGCCTCATTCATGTTGCCTTCCATCAGAAATCCTTCCACAAGACAGAGCAGTGAGATTCCTCAGGTCAAGGACTCTGGTTTGTTACGCACTTCTTAACACAGTACCCAGCACAAACTGGGTCTGGGCCTGGAAGTGGTACTACAAAAGATAATAATAATACTAGCTTAAGTAAAAACAATCAAAGATAAAAACCAATAAACCATCCTCTGCTCCCCTTAAGAAAATTTGTTTATTCACCCCCTCACAAAGGAGGTTGTCCTATTTGTCTGCCAGGAAACCTCAGACATTCCTTGCATGTGCGGCACAGATGGTCGCCACACAACAAAAGGCAGAAGGGCTCCCCACACATGCACAGTGGACGTGTCTGGTTTCTGGATATACAGAAACTTGGTCAGAGCTACTGCTCCAGCAGGGCTGCTATGCATCCAAATCCCAAACAAATATAGAAAGCCATCAATATCCTTTGAACAGCATCTCTTAGTGGAAAAAGAGACTGTTTGGGAAAATGGAGATGCACAGTGACTTCAGTTGTGAATCTTAATTCATTAGTGTACATAAATTGTTTTGAGATCCCAAGCTGGGAAGTGCTAAGGAAGCAAAACTATTATTTATTAAAGCTCAAGGCTCTGTTGTTTCTTTATCCTCAGATATTCTTCACATCTGATTTTTCATTCATGGCCATTGCTACTTCAAATTTTTTTCAGCTGTCTTAATCTTTTCTTTACCAAATGGAATTGCCCCAGGCAAAGGATATGCAGTATCTAGATTTGCTCAGTGCACTTATTTATCTTACTCTTTTCTAATTAATTTAGTGCTTTGACCCCAGTCCTGCTCTTCCTTTGATTTTATATTCAGATATCAAATGTGGCTGCTCTCCATGAATAGTAATTATCTTGCAAATAAATGCCATTAATATTTTCACTACCTTGCTAAACGTACATTTCTACAGTGTATGGGAAGGGGTCTGCAAGGTCCATTTTATCGAACTGGGTATAAATATTGCTGCTAATTCTTCTGTAAATGGAAAGGCAGAGCAGTTTGGCAGTAACCATTTCAGTTCCCAAGGTAGACAATACAAGCTTAATCAAAGAATAAACCTGGGGAAGCTGCATGAACTGAAACAAAGCAGAGCAGAAAATCAGTTCTGCAACGCATTATGTTCTGTGACACAAATTGTATGCAAGTTTCTGTCCTCCTTTAAGAAATTACTGAGTGCAGAACTGTATTCTATGTAACACATGAAAAAAAATGACTGTTTCTTCTTTTGAAGGAGTTATTCTAGCTTTCAGTATTTAAAATACACGCCTTTTTTTCTTGAAACAATACAGGATACAAATCTCTCTGCTTTTTCCTCAGCTTAGTGAAAACATAAATAAACCAGGAAATTAAAGATTAAAAAAAAAAAAAAAAGAGAGAGAGAGAGAAGAGAAAGCTAACTTTTCCGCATCCTGTTGTGCGTAAATAGAACATATTGTACCAGCCTGTACAACTTCTCAATAAAATGTATCGCGGGCACTTCAAAAGCTGACCATAATCATGAGAGTTAAGTGAGGAATGTCAGCTTGGATGGGGGATTTTGCTGCTTTTGATATACATTAGTTAAGCATGCAGGTTTGTGTTTTTTACTTTATCTTGGATTTTACTGTAATGTAATTGAACTCTGTTACCTTTTTCAGTATCCTGTAGTGTTCCTCTAAGTGCTTGTGTGGATTTGGGTTTAAGGATATTGTAACAGTCAGCAGCAGAAGCCAGCAGCAGAAGCCTCTGTAGAGTTTGGGTAGTCCTTCGATGCGGAAACTGGTTTTTTCCTCTCTCTTCTTAATACCCCCAGGATCAACCTTCAGACATGTTCAGAAATAAGGTGACTGCTATGAATCCAGAGGCAAAACTCACACTTACTTCAGCAAAACCAGGCTTCACAGAAGAAAAGTGTATTTGGTTGTAGTGGGATCATTCACATTATATGAATTTCATGCATTAAAATCACAGCATTTACAGGATTATGTCCTTAACAGTAATTCTGGGTTTGGGGCATCCCATTGTTGTATCTCCACCCCATCTCCATCTTGGACCTCTGCCATTTTCACCAAGGCAGTTTATTTCCCTCAGTTACCTCATCACACCTGAGCCTTCATATAGATACTACAGAAGTAAAATATCTGCATAATCTCTGCAGTGGGATGCTTGAACTCCTCAGACAGTGGTATCTCCATGAAACCATACATGATAAACAAATAGTCAACAAACACACTTCTGTAGATTTTACTACCTCCAGAGCAGACTGTATTTCTATAAAAAACCCAGGTTTAGGCTTCATGTGTCAAGTTCTGCATCAAATACACCCCTTTTACAGCCACAGCTCTGACAGGAAAAAACACACCCACCCCCATTTAAAAACCAGATTCTTCACCCACTGCAGAGACACATGTAGGTGTTCCATGTCATAACATCACCGTTTCCTTCGTATCTTCACAACAGCACTTCCCCGGGGCCTGCAGGGAAAGGAGGCTGCATGCCATGGTCTTTTTAACCCTCCCTCTGGGGTGGATGTGGGGAGAAGCACTTGCTGTGGGGCAAGACCTCCTGATGGCACAGACCCACTGTGGGGGAGAGACTCTGTGATGGGAGAGGCCTGCTGAGGGGATACCCACCAGGTGGGAGACCTGCCTTAGGGAGAGACTGTCTGAGGGGATGCCCACCATGGGGTAGTCTTGCTGAGGGAAGAGACCTGCTGGTGGGGAGAGATCTGTCGAGGGGGAGGCTCTCTGAGGGGAGAGACCCACTGAGGGGATACCCACCATGGGGTAGACCTGCTGAGGGAAGAGGCTCTGAGGGGATACCCACCATGGCGTAGACTTGCTGAGGGGAGATCTGCTGAAGGAAGAGACCTGCTGTGGGGGACAGACTCTCTGAGGGGATGCCCACCATGAGGTAGTCTTGCTGAGGGAAGAGACCTGCTGGTGGGGAGAGACCTGCTGAGGGGATATCCACTATGGGGTAGACTTGCTGAGGGAAGAGACCGGCTGACGGGGAGAGATCTGCTGAGGAGGAGAGACTGTCTGAGGGGATAGCCACCATGGGGTAGACTTGCTGAGGGAAGAGACCCACTGAGTGGATACAGACCATGGGGTAGACCTGCTGAGGGGAGATCTGCTGAGAGAAGACTTGCTGAGGGGTAGACTCTGAGGGGAGAGACCTGCTGAGCAGGAGAGACTCCTTGAGGGAATGCCCGCCATGGGGTAGATTTGCTGAGGGGAGACCTGCTGAGGACATACCCACTATGAGGGGAGAGACCCTGCAGAGATGAGACCTACTATGGCGATACACCTTGCAGGAAACCTGCTGAGGGGGGCACGACCCATACCTCAGCTGCGGAGGCTGATGCCCCCGGAGGAGCCGCTCCGGCCAGAGGGCGTCTCCAGCAGCAGATCGGGCTGGTTGCTTGGGGTCAATTTTGGCGAATTGTCTGCGGTTGTCTCTAGCCCCCGGAGGGGCACGGAGAAGGACGTGGGCGACACCACACTTCAGGGACAGGAAAGCCCAGTCGGACCGCGCAGTCCCCGGCGGCCAGCTCAGCCCCCCGCCGGCGGCAGAAGCGGCGGCCCCCCCAGCACCCCAGGCCGGCGGGGCAGGCGCGGCGGCAGTGGCGCGAGCAGCAGCGCCGCCTAGCGGGCAGGGCGGCCGCCGAGGGGGCGGTCGGGGCACCGGGGGCGGCGGCGCGGGCCCTTCCCTCCCTCCCGGGCCCGCCGGTGTCTGTGTCTGCGCCCCCCCCGCCCGTCTCCCCGGGCCCGGCTCCGTCTGGCTGCAGCGCGGCCGGCAGCTGCCGTTACAGATACGGTGTCGGCGGGCCGGGAAGAACGCGGAAACACCTGTTTCCAACATGGGGAAGGTGGGGAGGGAGCCTGCGGCGGGGCCGGGCAGCGCAGCTCGCCCTCCCCTCACCTCCCGCCGCCTGTAAACCCGGCCGTAAAGCCCGCGGGATCGCTTTTCAAAAAGATCGCTTTCAGTTTTTACACATTAATCTGAAAAACGCGTCTCGAGCCCTCTCCTCACGTGTTATTTTTTCCACCGTGGCCCGGTTTGGGGGGGGTGTGGGGGGCCCTGACAAGACCCGCCGGCCCTGGCCGAGCCGGGCCGACCCGCCGCCTCCGGGCCGGCTGTGCGGGACGCGGCTGCGGGGGGACCGCCGCGGAGGGCCGGGAGGGGGCCGGAGGCTGCCGGCGGAGCCGGGGCGGGAGCGGCAAGGGCCGGCCGCGCTGCGCCGCATCCCCGGCTGCGTGCGGGGGCTCCATGATTTCATCGGCGGCTTCGCGGGGCCCTGCCAAGAGCTGTTATGCCTCACTGCGATGTGTAGCTTTTTCCTGCCATTTTTTTTTTTTTATAATAAAAGAGGGAGTGAAGCTGCCTTTTTTTTTTTTCCTTTCAAAAAAAAATAATAAAAAGAGCCAAATGGATCAGAGAAGAAGGGGGGGGGGGGGGAAGAAAAGCAATAGCCAAAGGGGATGCCAGTGAGGTGTGGCTTACATTTAAATATCCAATATGTCAATGTAAGGGGAGTGTGTACGTATATAAAGTGCAGTTTGCATCCGAGCGCGGGACACATCCAGCTATGGGAGGCGCGGGCAGCGCGGGGCCGCGCCGGGGCCGGCAGCGCGGGGCCGGGCGGCCGCAGCCCGCGCTCTGAGGGGCCGCTCCGCGCCGCGCCGCGCCCCCCGCACGCCCGCCGGCGGCCCCCGGCCCCATGGCCGAGGTGGGCGGCTTCCTGGGCGCGCTGGACCCCGACCTGCACGGCTTCCCCCCCGCGCTGGGCGCCGGGCTGCCCCTCGCCGATTCCCCCGGCTTCCTCAACGAGCGCCTGGGGCAGATCGAGGGGCGGCTGCAGCGGGGCTCCCCCACCGACTTCGCTCACCTCAAGGGCATCCTGCGGCGGCGGCAGCTCTACTGCCGCACCGGCTTCCACCTGGAGATCTTCCCCAACGGCACGGTGCAGGGCACCCGGCAGGACCACAGCCGCTTCGGTAAGGGGGCGGCGGGGGGGCCGGCAGCAGGTGCCCCGCGTACAGAACTAATTACCCCGCTAATATAAATCATCCCGGGACGGATATAATTAGACTCCTAAACAAATGTGCTCACTCCGTAGCAATGCGGGAGTTTTTATTTCCAATTTCCTACTCTCCCGGCGCTCAGCCCTTTGCAGGTGCACAAAAACGTGCCTTAGCAAGACGGGGGAAAAAAAAAATTAGAAAAAAGGGGGGGACACATGGCAGCTCTTGCTGTGCCTCTGAAGTTAGCGGTGAGGGAAGCAAAAGAGAGAGCAGCTGGAAAAAGAAATTCCCAGCTTTTTGGTTTTTTGGTTGGTTTGTTGTTTTTTTTTCTCCCCTCCTTTTCTTTTAGCCTTCACAGATATGTGTGAGCTGATTTCTTTTACTTGCCTGAATTTCATTAGAAGAGTGTCTTCCCCAAAGCGGGCAGGGATCGGTTGGCTGGATGGGTGTCAGCAGCTCGGGTTGGGGAGGCTGTTGGAAAGGAAAGGGGAAGCTGAAGGGAAACCTCCGAAAGAAAGGAGAAGAACAATAGGCAGAGCGCCGTGGATTTTACCTTGATGCCCGGTATACAGCTGGAAGACTGCAACGCCTGTATCAGAGTCACACAAGAGCAGGGATCTCTAATGAGACTATATGTAATCTTCAAAAAATGCATCCCAAGCCACAGGCGAAGAAGTACAGTAAGTTTGAGCACAGCTAAGAAAAATTCCCGCTACTTCAGCATCTAGTGCAGGTGTCTGTGTAAGCTATCAACAAGTCCCATGCCAGTGATCTCAGCTATGTTGTCAACAGGTTGCAAGAAGTGCTCGCAAGACTTTTTTTACAGTTTTCAAATGATTTAACTCCTCAGTGACAGGAATTTTTTATTTTTTTTTTCCTTTACTTGTTTGCAGCCAGTCCTTTCTGATACGTAAGGAACGCCACCACTGCTGCTGGCGTTGGTAGTGTAAGGCAGGTTTTTAGAACAATTGGAGAAGCTTATCTCAGTGCAGCGCTTTCCATAAACACCAGGTGTGTGCATAGCATGTCCCTGCCTAAATCAACAAGAAAGTCATAACCCACAGGTCAGAGCCAGGTACTAATAGGCTTGTGGGGTACACGTTCGTTAATTACCTCCCGAAAGACACGCATCTCTTAACCTTTCATGCTGCAATATGTGATGGGTTTCCACATTAAAAGAAACTGAAAGCAAACCCCTTGCATCTGTTTGGTTTTAGTTCAATCTGCCACGTAGTATTTCTATCGGTTCTTTTTACTTATCTTTATGCAAGTAAACAGCCAGTTTCAAATGGCAGCATTTGTCTTATTTCCATTTTTATAAAGATTGAGTAAAATAAGTGTATTTCCACAAACTTTGGAAAAAGGCGTTAAAGGGGCTACAATTTTTCATGAATTTTGCACGCTTAAGCTTAAGTCGCACAGTGCATTCAATAAATCCAAGCATTGGCATTCCCTAAGTGTTTTAGCAGTCAGCATCCAGCTACGTAAACTAGACCAGACTTCAGATATAAAATATTACAGTTTTCTGCTTCAGGGTTTTCCCAGAGGCAGTGTAAAATAAATAGTTATTTGTTGTAATTGCAAGACAAAGCCCCAAAGGATTAGACTGGAATCCTTGTGTTCAGATAAAGTTGGACTAAACCTGGCTTCAGCAGAGACTCAAAGCAATAACATATTGGCACACAGTATTCACCATCTGCATTCAGTAGCCATGAATATTTAAATTCCAGTGTTACTGGTATGGTTCGTATTAGGATGTCATGTATCAATGCATTCCTAAATTTTGCATGCAGCAGTCAGGAAGAAGTAACTTATTACAGAAATAGGCAGCCTGAGCGATTCTGGGGGACTACAAAACTGTGGCGAGGGATACAGAGCTCAGCAAGAGTTTCAGGCTAGCGGTTTAAAGCTGCCTTAAATCTAGTGGCATCTGGGGAAATACTTAGAAATCCAGTATGGTGGTTTGGGGGATCAAGCCCACATGGCTGGAAGGTGCTCCCTGATACCATGAGCAGGTAATTAATGTGCTCCATGGATGGCTGCGACACCGCAGCAGGGTCACGCATCCAGCTGCAGATGGGATGTAGGGTAGAACCAGACTTTGCATCTGTATTTCTTAATACTAGAAGGGGTTCAGGGAAAGATGGACAGTATCTGCACCCTCCCATGCACAGCCATCCCAAAGGCTACCAGATGTGCAAGACATCCAAGTCCTCATGAGAGGATGATAAAGAGCCAAAGAGCCCACTGATGCAGAACACAGTACCAAGGTCCAAACGGCAAGGGTTAAAGGGAGGGATTCTTTTGTACCACAGCATTCAGTGGATGTGACCATAGGACACAGGGGACATAACAGCAGCATCTACCCATACTGCCTGTGCAATCACAGTTAACTATTCCCTCTCATCTGTTGAGGACTGGAGCGTTCCTAAATCCCACCTGTCTTCTGGAACGCGTTATTTTATACTTGTAAAAATACAGATTCATGTAAGAACAATGGGGCACAGCTTGTTTTTTCTGGAAGGAGGCTTAGTGCAAAATTTGGTGAAGCCCTCTGGGATCGTTGGAAGAAAGCTCATTCTCACAACAGAGAAGTGCCCAAATTCACTCTCTGAAACCGCAGCTCTGCCTAAGTTATCCCAGAAAGAATATCTAAGTGTTTTGAAGACTGTATCTGTTCTCACTGCATCCGCTGAGAACCTTCCCATACAAAGAAATAAAGGATGGTCAAAGTCTGGGGGGGGGGTTGGACTGACAATAGTGCCCCTGTGAGAATCCTTCTCAGAATGAAACCCAGACGAATCCACCACGAGAATATCTGCCAGGAGGAACTGCTCCTTTTCTGCCTCGTGTCTGTTTTACAGCAGCATTGAACAAGAGTAGCACCCCTGGTGTCACTTAACTGCAGTAGAGGAGAGAAAAAGGCCTTGAGTTTGTACTGCAGACTAATAAAGGCAGCGAATGAAGCTCTTCTCAGGTACGAATCTGCTAATGGATCTGTAACACAGTCTGCTAAGAAGCTGGTGAAACCTCAGAAAAAGTTTTGCTGTGGGTTTTGACTGTAGTGCACCTGTTGCTGAACAGTTGTTGAGGTTTTTAGCCGAAGCTTTAGATTTGTAGCCATTAATACAACATCTGATGTTTCTGTGCCCTGCTCCTGAATGTAGTCATGTAAGAAGAGACAGGTGCAAGGAGCTGAATTGTTCTTTGAGGGATGGTTTATAGTAAGGCGAGAGCGTGCGGGTCCAGCCACGGCAAAGCTGGGGAGATTATTCAGTGCTTTGGTGGTAAATGAATCCAGGCAGAGTCTTAATCAAACCTCTCCAAATATTATCGAGAAAGGCTCAAGGAGCAAAGAGAATGAAAAGTCAAAGCGAGAAAAAAAAAAAAAGGCAAGTCTGGGGTGCGGGGGGTGGGGGGGGAGAAAAAGGAAAGAAAAGAAAAGAGAAAAGAAAAGAAGCATGTTCTACCACAAAAACACACCGCTACAATTGGAAAGAAAATTCTTGAGCTGGCCCCAGTGGCCACTCCCTGTGCTGCTGGAGATCACATGTACGAAGCTGCAATTTTGTCTAGCAATTGGAGTGAGTTAAGGACAGGATGGATATCCGCCCACATTTTTTCAGCCTTCACTCTGTCTCCTGACTTTTGTGGGTTTAAGTTACGTTCTTAATGCTGTTTCAACATAGTTGTCTTCCGTGCACAGCTCTAAGTGCCACTCAAGGATCAGAAAAGGGGAACATTGCAAGGGACACTGTCAGAAGGGACTGTTGTAGGCACACCTTGAAGAAATGTAATTTGCAAAACCAGCAAGCATTTCCCCAATCTGCACCAGCTGAGGGGTGTCTCACCCAGCCACTCAGAGAGGGAAGAGGCTAATGCTGTTCCTGGGTTGCTCCAGGTTTGGAGACCTGGGTTCACGTGCCACGTACAGAGCGTGCTTGTGGGCATACTCAAGAAAAGCTCTTGGTTTCCCTGCCTCAGATATCCCTTGGTTTTGAAGTGGGACGAGCAGTGGTTTTCTGCTTCCCAGGGGTGACAAAAGACAAATTTTTTAAAAAATCTCCGTTGCTGCGGACTGTGTTTGTACCTACAGGAAGGTCTCCTACTGTACCTACTGTTCTCCAGCTGTCAGATATTTTTTGCTTGAACATCCACTTGTCTCCAGTCTGGGAAAGATGACTCCGTTTCTGGGTATCCCTGTACTCTTTTCCCCCCTATTACTGTTTACACTCTCTCTAGTTGTTGACACTCTTCCTTCACTCTCTCCTTTTCAAACATTGGCTGTCATCGTTTCTGTCCCGCAGATGCAGAAACGGAAGCACACAGCAGTTCAGTAACTCCCTCCACATGTCAGAACCGGTGGGTAGCAGAGGCAGAAGACCACCCCTCATCCTGCACCTCTTCCCTCCCTCTTCGTTCTTCTTTTCATATAGGAAACCACGATAACTACCAGGGAGCGAGCAGAGCCAGGGTCCTGGTTTGCCTGCCTGGCTTGGGAAGGCTGCCTTCCCTGCTTGCTCCTGGCATTTCAGAAGGCAGTATGTGTCCCCAGGCCGGGGAGTGTAGCTGGGCATATTTCAGCCTGGAAAATGTCTGCACTGGTCCATAAAGCATGTTTTCTGTCATTTGCTTCCCTGTTTGTTTTGAGGAATTGCTGCTGCCAAACCCATATTTCATCTCCCTCCACCCCAGCACCTGCTCGCTGCAGGGAGGGCTGGATTCGATGCACAGGCCCCAGAGTAGGCAGGGAAAAAGGGGACAGAAAGTCTGATATAAGGCAGGAAGACTAATTCTTGCACCCAGTGTAGCTGCCTGCATCTGGGTGATGAGTCTGCGTTGAGCGAAGGGGGGCAGAGGTGTCCATCGCCGTCTGGTCTGTCCTATATTTAGGTGGTGATGCAGTTATCGTCTGAGATCACACCCGTGCCTGGCCGAGAAGACGATACATGCCCCAAGCTGAGGGGTGATGGGGAGCTGCGACTGCCGCTGAAGTCAGCTGGCTCAGGTGGCCGCTCGTCACGCGGGGATTTTAGACTCGAGGCATACTTTTAAGAGGAGCTCTGGGAGGTAACTTGATCAGAGCGGCAATTGCTCAGGACTGGACGTTTGGGGAGCTATATTAAGAGACCTGGAGCCACACTAAAGGTTAGAGCAACTTGGTCTGCCTGTCAATGGAGACATCTTGCCCAGTCACTAGATGGGATGGTGAAAACCATCCTTCCTCTGCTGCTACCTCCCAGTTAATTAATTCAGCACCGGACACAGGCAAAGACTGCCCATGACCTCTAGCTAGGGAGCGTGTGATATCTACAGTCTAACACGGTCCCACTAACGCCTTCAGGAGGTTTTCCTGTGAAGTTTGAAGGTCTCCATCACTTGCAACGTTGGCTTTGTTCAGACCAGTTAAAAATGCACCTACTTGGGGGCTGTTTGTTTTTAAGCGTTTCACCGAGGGTTCTCCTGTTACAAGTCTTTCCTCCACCAGAACAGCTGCCATCCCCCTTTACCGGCAGCGGAGTTGCGGCAGGCAGCACAGCAGACCCCGCTCATTTCTTTGCCAGAGGAAATGAGGCTGCCCCTCATTACTTAAAGCATCTGACACCATCGTTGTAGGCTGAAGCCCACGGGTACAATGGTTGCTCTCGCAGGGCTGGAGATGGCTAGGGCAGGTACTGCTGGGCCGGGAAGGGGCTGGCACGAGGCTGGGGCAGGCAGCAGGACACAAGGGGCAGGAGGGGGTTTCTGGCAGTAAGGAAGGAGCTCCTTCTGGAGGAAACACCAGCGGCTCCCTGGTTCCGAAGGCTGCAGAGGAGGATGCATTTCTACCTCCATGTATTTGAAGGTGGATTTTATCCCTGCAGCTTATGGGGGTGGCAAGTACCCCACTGGAGTGCCAGGGTGAAGATGGCCCTCACAGACGTCTCTTCTAGAGCTTTTTACTTATTTTTGAATAATATATTACTCAATAATGTATTTTTCAATAATATATTATTGAACTGATCACTTTAAAACATGTGGGACTATCACCTCAAACCAGAAGCCCCACGGTGACAAAAATCATTCTCCTTTTGGTGAAGAGTAAAACCCAGCATGGTAGCAGCGTTCTGAAATTTCTAGTGGGCTAGGCACAAGTTTCTACATCTGTCTTCTTGGTAATAACTAGGGAAAAAAAAAAAACAAAACAAAACCAAAATGAAAAGAAGAAAACCTAACAAACCTTTTCTCATTAGCAAAGGTAATTCCTCTTGGGCATGTCAAATTTGCAGTGCAGGGGAGAAGCCTAGAGTGAACCTGGAAGATTGCACGCATGTGGGTCTACAGATTCAAGAACTGTGTCATTACAAACTAGGAAAACGGGGTCTGTAGGAAGCTCTGCAAAGGTTGGGAAAGGCTGTTAGGCATTTGACACGGGAGCCTGGTGTTGATTTTATTCTCTGTATAATTTGGACTTCTTTTCTCTTTCAGGGATTTTGGAGTTTATTAGCCTGGCAGTGGGGCTGGTGAGCATCCGTGGGGTGGACTCAGGACTCTACCTCGGCATGAATGAGAGAGGCGAGCTGTATGGGTCGGTAAGTTGAAGGTTTTGTGCTGGTTACAACACCGTGTAACATACACAGCCGTACAGGCTGCGGGGCCTCATCGGTGCCACAAGCTGTGTCTGTCACAGGCCTCGGAAGCCCCTGGGTTCCACGTGCCCCCAGCCTACCCGTGATGCCACTGTTGTTCTAACACCAACGGTATTTTGAAATAGGGTTGTGGAGGGAAGATTCGCTCATGTGGCAAGATCCCACGGTGGTGCCCAGCCCCTGGGGCAGTGCCTGGGGAGCTGCAGGGGCTCAGCGAGGTTTTACCTTTCAGAAACCGTGAGGCTGCGTGGGAGAATTTAGCATAAACCTGGGGGCTGCTTGTATGTTTTCACTGCCTGAGTAATACACATCAGTTGTACTCTCTGCGTGGTCAGGATCTGCACCTACCTGCAGATGTTATATTTCTATTACAGCTCTTTAACTAACAGAAGCTGAAGTTGTGGTCTGAGTGTTATTTTATTATAACATTCTCTACAACTCCTTTTAGGAGTTTAGGGGAGCTGCTCATAATTTTCTAGAAGTGCCCTTTTCGGACTAAACTTTTCCATCTTTTGCCAAAAACAAATGTAAACTCCTTGTGAGTTTTTCACTCCACACAAACTCTTGAAAACCCATAAACTCTTCCTGACATCACCCATAGCAGATTCTGCCTTACCCTGTGCAGGTTGCACTGCCGCAGCCAAGGAGCAGCTCAGGTCCACCTCGCTGCTTTTCTGCCCAGCATTACTGAACCTGAGCACCCTGTAAACCACTTTGAACATGGGCAGGTGCTCTGATGAGCCAGACCCAAAATGAGAGCGTACATCAGGGTTTTGCTGGATGAAACACCCGCACGCATAGCGACCGCTTCTGCAAAGCTCAGCTGGGACTGCGGGGAAGGGGTGCTCTGAGGAGCCTTGGCATCACTGGAAAAGTCTCCATCAACCCGAACAGAGCTGAGCTCTCCTCTGCGTCTTTCTTATTTTATTAAGTGTTAAGACTTGCAGTCAAAATGTCAGGTCTTAACAACTCGGCAGAGGTGCTTTCCACAGGTTAATTTAACCCAATCCCTAATTATTTAACTCAGCTCCTTACAAAACAGTTATTTCTAGTTAGCTAGAAGAATCACTTCTATTTGGAAAAATTAATTGCATTTTAGATAGCCATGTTTAAGTTTCCTTTTCTGTAGCTGCTGCATGTCACTGGTGCTTTTTCTTCAGATGCCCTGTTGCCTTTAATTCAACCCATCACGTGTGGGTTTTGTTGTGGTTTTTTTAATGCCTCTTTCTAGATCACAGCACTACCCTACGTGAGGATCCTCATTTTTAAGGATGGATCACAGTAAATTTAAAATGCAATAAAATAAAGCAGTTTTAAACCAAAGTGGAAGGCACATACTCCCTCTAACCAAATCAGATCAATCTCATTGTGTAGAGGTTTAAACTTGTGTACTCTGCATATCCAGAAGCCTTCAGAAAACCTTTGCTTAGCAAACAGTAAAAGTAAACCACGAGTTTCCATCTTTTTTTCCTCCCATTCCCATCTGAGACTGCCACAGACCCTTTCACTATTTAAGATGCAGTTACTCATGTTTATATGAGATAATCAAACAGCAGCATGCAGCGAGATCTGCTCTTTTTCCACTTCATTTCTGTAATAACATCTACTATGGAGACAGCAGTTAAATTACAAATGTGCAAGGTATATAAAAAGTAAAATCACCAGGATTCCATAAAACACAAAAAACCTTAAAGCACACTTCAGAAGGCAGGGCTGGAGCCTCCGCGTGTGCAGCAGCATCTCCTCTGTCAAACCCTGGTGCTGCTCAGCAGCTCCTGGAGTGACAGCTTTTCCTTGTGCCTGCTGGAAAGGAGGACAGAAGCCTGCACATTCCCTTCTGTGCTTTCAAACCCTGCAGCTCTGATTATGAATCAACAGTTTCATGATGGGTTAATTAAATTCTAGGGCCTGTGTTCCCGTTACGATGCAGCAACAAAAATAGGCTAACATTTTGCAACACTTCATCTGGAAACAGAATTGGCCTGAAGACATAATCTAGAGAGTTTCCTCTCTGTCATTGTGTCTTGTTCACCAGACGATACGCTGATGGGACACTGTCAGACTGCTGATCCAAACTGTGCAGAAGTCACGAGCCAGGTCCCCAAATAACCCCGGAGGTTTAAAATCTGATGATTTTAAAATGATGGCTTTTCAAAATTGAAAGCCACTACAGTATTCTTAATTAAAGGTCCATAAAACAGTGCCTAACAACAGCATTAGCATTACAATGGTATTTTAGGAGATTACAGTGCAGCGGTATTTTTAAATTTTCGGCAAGTTTATTATTTCCCTCTGTACCAGTTTTGCCTGGACTGTGTGTTATATCTGCGTATAGCCCGAGCCAGCCATCCCCATGGCGACACGTGGAGTCCCCTCAGGACAGACAGCTTTTCTGCCTGCCCCTGTTAACCTTGTGCCAACGGTTCTGTGAAGTTTTCCACTGATTTCAGTAAACGCAACTAATACTTAGGGCAGCAAAAGTCGCAGGCAGCACCTTGCACGCTGCCTATACGGCATCAGGCTCAGTGGAGACATCCCGGGGCTTGGAAAGAAATCAAGCGCACCTTGCAGTCACCCCAAACTCACCAAAGGTTTTCCACAGACACTGGACCTCCAAACAGCGCAGCGAAGAGCGGGTAAACTGGGGCAAAGCAGCAGCGCACGAGTTCAGCCAGTCAGCAGTTTCTAACGTATTCAGAGCGGATGGCATCCTAGGGGAGGGGAAAGAAATCGGAGTCTGTGTTTATTGATGGATCTGGGAAGACAAACCCCCGGTTCCCTAGGCCTCAGATGGCAAGGGCTGTGGCGTAGGCTTTTGGAGGGCTCACAACACACCTCAGGGTTGATTTAATTAGCAGCAAAATATTCAAAACAGGTTCTGAGCACAGGTGAGCTCCTGGGTCATATTACAAAACATCTACTGCAGGCGATAACATTTACTTCCCACTCTGTGTGCCGCAGATAAGACGCATTCCCTACCTGAGTAGTTTACAGTGTAGGTACGGTGTTTGTAATAGTATAGCATCCTACGTTTGCAGACTGCCTTTCACCTGAAAGCACTCCCACGTCCCCCTGGGATGGGGCGGGATGGTGGGTCCCTCTGTGACACAGCACGGCGGCTCTGGCAAAGCCACCCATGTCCCCGTGGGGTGGGGGGACAACCCCGCTCCTCGCTGTGGCTGGGCACGTCCCTGCAGCTGGCACGGGGCAGGTGGGAGGACAGGGAAGGGGCGATGGACGTGAACTGAAAAGCCATCATCAGGCGCTGGCTGTAAGGGCTGGAGGGAAAGGCTGGTTGTGGCCAGGTGACACCGGTGCCATCCATCTCCCCGGCCCGGCGCAGGATGCACTGGCCGTGGGCTGGCGCACACTCGCCACATCACCTATCGCCGCTGTAAATCTTCCCCGGGGTTAGACATCCCCATCCAGACCTCCCCGGGTCTTGTTATGGCCTCACATCACAGCTCTCTGGCGCTTCAGAAGATGAAAGGCCTGAGGAATGCTTTCATTCCCATTGCAGTGTGTACTGTTGCGCACCTTCAACTTTCAAAGCGGCGCTTGCTCCTGTTCAAACCCTTCAGATGCGCTGCCCGCTTCTCCCGGGGTGGCCTTTTACCCAGGGGAGCGTTTTTGGGGTGTGTGCGGTGCCGGGGGACACGGCCGTGGTGGGCAGCCCCTGCAGAGGACCGGCCCTGCCAGGCAGCACGGCCACCCCAGCAAGCTCAAAACTGGCTCCCTGGTCACAGAGACCTGGCTCTCAGGTTTGGAGTTCTGCTACGGCCCTGTTTTGTTTTTTTATGGAGCACCTTTGCAAAATGCACACCCACCTGCCCCTCCTCCTTTTGTCTCCCTCCTCCTCCAGCTGCAGAGGTCTTTGGGTCCTGGCTTGTTTGGCTTGTGCCCATTTCCAGCTCTCACCCAGGGGAAACATCGCCGGCAGCGCAGTCCTCAGGGGAGCCAGGAGAAAGTAGCTGGGAAAACGATAGGAAAATACATTGAAGGAAAGATGAAAAGATTATTATTATTATTTTCATTTTTGACACAAATGTCTTTTCCTTCCCCTCCCATGCCTGCCCCATGCAGAAGAAGCTCACGCGGGAGTGCGTTTTCCGAGAACAGTTTGAAGAGAACTGGTACAACACATACGCCTCGACCCTCTACAAGCATCCCGACTCGGAGAGGCATTACTACGTGGCTCTCAACAAGGACGGCTCCCCCCGCGAAGGGTACAGGACTAAGAGACATCAGAAATTCACTCATTTTTTACCCCGGCCTGTGGACCCTGCCAAAATACCTGCGATGTACAGAGACCTCTTCCACTACAGGTGATGTTTCCTGCAGCTGTCCCATCAGTGTACATACTTGGGCTCCCAAGCTTTTTCCCAGAGCACTATATTAATAGTCATTCCATCATTCCTGTAAGCGTAGATGACATAGGAAAGCACTTACATTGAATTCAGACACTGCTGTTCCTCCTTGTTTCAAGCGTATATCGAACCTGGGTTATTTATGGGGTGGGGGTAGGGGAAGGGAGGGAACCTTACATATAATCTTTCGTTTTCAATCACTTTCCTTACCTGGTTGCTACAAGAGAGGCTGAATGTTCGATGTTATGGTTGCTTAAGGAACAAGCAGGCGAGCAAACCTGATCACCGGGGAGGGGGGGGGAGGGGAGGGGGAAATTAATCTAAAAATGAAGAGAAGGAAAGAAAACAAAAGACCACAGAACCGCTGCAGATGCTGCTGCTGAGCTCGGGATGGTTACTGGCTAAGAAAAAGCCTTTGGAATGGTACCCTGCTTCAGCAGCCTGGGAGTTTGCTACATGGATGATGCTACGTGGACTGGTCCTGATGCGTGGGGTTTTTCCTGCTGTTGGGGTGGGAATGGGACGAGGAACATTATTCAGATGTAAGCATGGATACTGTGCATAAGGACAAAACTATTTATAAAATGTATATGATATTTATTTTATATATTTATTTATTTCAAAATAATTTTATTTTTAATGAGAGATGCTATGACCGGATTTTCATCAGGAAGAATAAGGTCCTACTGAAACAGGAAAAAAAATGAGTTTTAAGAGCTTATCGGCAATAAAATTGTCTTTATATTGTAGATTTCTTGCTAGCCCTTTTTTTTGGCACTCTTAACAATTAACCCAGTATTTCCCCATCAGTATAAATATTAAGACCTCTAAAAAGTCTTTGTATGGTAAAGCTGAATTACCTAAGCCTCAAACTCTTGTACAAGGATGGCAACAAATTATACCTGGCACGGACCTTGGAAGCGTGACCCTACTGAGATGACCGGTTGGGTGTCCAATGAACCGTCATTTCCAGGAAGTGCAAATGCAGCTTCTCCTTTAGTCTGGTGTGGACAAAATAGGTCCTGGGGCCACACCAGCACCCAGCACGGCTCAGCTTTTGTAGCCATCGGATGGGTTCGCCCTGTGTGAGCGTCACCATCGCTGCGAAGGGAGGAACCGGGCAGGCAGCGCCGGCGTCCTCGGGCTCTCCCTCGCCTCTGTGGCCCCACCAGCCTGGGAAGCACCGGTGCAGCTCTTGTTGGGAGCTGGGTCGTTGGGAGCTGAGATGCTTCGGCACGTGATGCAGCCACTGTGGATTAACTGTCTGGTCAAAAATCAAGCGGAGAAACATTTGGAGCATCTGCTGAGTGTTTGGATGGCCCTGTTGTTCCTGCAATGAAACTGCCACACCTCACACAAGACTTACCTGAAGCATGATGGAAAATCAGTGAAGAAAAAGTGGAGCAAAAGCAATTTTAAACCCACCTCATTTTCAAGCAATTACTGTGGATGAAAATCATCCCTGTGGGCAGTGCTTGGATGTTCATGGCTGCGTGGCATTGTCCTCTGCAGAAGCTGCCTGGTCACACAGTCCCATCCCCTTTCCTCTGCAGGGTAGCTCCTGCCTCTTGCTGGGCCCAGCCAAACCCACCAGCGTTTCGGCAGCCCCGAGCCAGCCCCGCATGTCCACTTGCTGCCAGCGCTGTGCCGGGGAGCTGGGGCTGCTTGTGCTGGAGGTTTTGCTCTGCAGCTCACCCCAACACGGCTGCGGTGACGCTTGTGCTGCACATCTGCCCTCACTGCCTGCCCGGGGTGTCAGAACTGCAGGGGAAGCTTCCAGGAATGATCCCAGGTTGTTTTTTGTCCCCTGTGATCAGCAGAGGGTTTTTCGCACATGATGGGAGCAGGAGCATGTAGTTGCTAGAGGCACTTTGCAGCACAGGAGAGGTTGGTGTGAAACATGGTTCTCCAGAGCATGCAAAAATACATACAGATACAGATGTAGTGGCTTTGAGTTGGGGTTTTCTGTATCACAACGGCATTTTTCACAGTGTTGTTTCTCAGCCGCCTCCTTGCAAAGCAGTGGAGGTAAAATCTCAGCTTCTCCAGCTTCAGTCCGTGAATTCCCAGGATGATTTCACTGACCTGGGGATGATCCTCACCAACTTCTTCACGAGCTGTGCTGCTAACAGAGCAGCAGCCCTGGTGCCCAGCTCTGCTCCTGGCTATCTCTTGCCCTGTCTGCCACCTTCCACGTCCCTGCCGCAACCCTTCGGTGCCCCAGCCACTCCGTGCCGGGCGCAGTGGGTCCAGCAGCCACCAGCTGACAGGCTGCGGATCGCAACGGGGAGATTACAGGAGCTTTACCTTGAGCGATCCAGACATGATGGAATTTAATCCTGTGTTTGAAATAAAAACTGTTTATTTACCTTCTTCCTCTGAGTCACTGCTGAAACATCTCATCCTCAGCCACCATGTCGGGAGCACGATCACTCATGAAGTGTCCTAAAGTGTCCTTTTGACCTTCCCCCGTGCGAAGGGAAATCCCTCAGACCTCGAGCTTCACTCTGCCCCCAGGATGATCCTGCCTCCCTCTAGCCAGGGCTTTCCGTTGCACTTGAAGATAAATCCAGTGGTTAACATCTTGCTCCTCTTCTTCAAAATGAAGGTCAAAACCCGATCTCAGCAATGCCGAGTACATTTTTCACCAACTCAGAAGGGAGCTGATTTGGCCCGTGGGGGCAACACAATGGTCTCATTTATCCGCTACCCGAATTGAAGAGCTGCCCCAGCAGAGCCTCCTGCTGCAGAGGGATGCACAGGTGTGAGGGATGATGTAAAACACCTTCCCAGGATCTGAGTTCAAAAACCCGATACTTGCAAACAGCAAGATTCACAAAGAATTTACTGGAAACCCCTTGGTGAAGGTTGGTGTTATCTACGATGTGGGATGTTCTTTAAAGGGGGAATTCAGCATTGCTGAGTCTCACCCCAATGGTTGCTTTCAGCAGAAATTTACTGGGTTTGCTTCTCGTTCAACAAAATCCTTAAAAATACAAGGAATCTTACTGACCTGGGAGCTTAATAGCAGCAGAATTAACAGCCGCAGACTTTGGCTGCGTTTTGAGTGGCACAGGGAGCAGTCGGTGCCGCACAGCGGGTGTCCTCAGGTGGACACAGCCACCTCTCCGTCCCGTCCCTGCAGCAGAGCAGCCGGTCACCTCGTCTAGTCGCTGCCCCACCAGCTGCCACTCTGCTGGGCAAAAGTCACCTGAGGACACCAGCCACCCCTTGGGCCGGAGGCTCTGGCAGGATTGGGCAGGTGGACCCCGCAGCGGCGTACGGGGCTGGGTGCATCCGTGGCAGCGGCCCTGGGGGCTGCCCTGCTCTGGCTGGGAAAGTTTTAGAAGAAAACATGTTGGCGGTGCATCAACCTGAGAGACTCTCTCCTACATCAGCAAAAGGAAACGTCGATGTATGTTTGGGATCTCAGCTCATGGAGTTGCCATGTGCTTCAGTTACCATGGCCTGCTGAAAAAAGGAAAGGCAATGGCAGCTGGTGCAGGGGTGGCCACGGTCCCACAGAAACCCTGCTGTGCCCTTCACCCCCAGCGTTGTTTTACACACAAAAAGCCGTGGGTCTGAGAACACCACAGCAAACGGGACAAAAGGCATTGCTTTCAACCCCTCTCCTTCCATCCAAGAGGGGTGGGCACGCCGAAAGGGAAACCTTACCCCAGGAACAGCTGTGCAAAGCAGGAGGAAGGAGGTCGGTGGCAAAGGGTTGGGTAATTTCTCGAGTCTCACTGTGGAGGGGTGCGGAAACGGAGGGAGACCCCCTGCGTGAGGCCAACATGGTGCGAAGCAGAGCACAGCGCCAACCCAGGAAAAGCCCAGCTCCCCAGCTTTGGCACGTGGTCCGACACATGGGGATGGTCGCAGATGGGACCAAGGAGACAAGCCTACAAGTGGCAATGCACAGGTGGCCTCAAGGACATCCCTGCAGAGACCCCACTGCCTGCGGGGAGCCCTCCTGAGCGGGACGTGTGGCTCAGGGCTCCTTTCTCCATGGGGGGGGAAGGAGCAGAGGCCTCAGAGACTTCCCTTCCCTGGAGAACATGATGGACAGCCCAGAACTATGGAGGGAATCCAGAAACTCGGCACTGAAAGGCAGAGAAGGTGCCTGTCTGGTGAGGTGCTGCCCCGCCTGGCAGTAGGTCCATCGCAGAGAGACACATCGCAGCTGCCGGACAGTGGCTGAGACATTCCCGAAAGGGCACCCCAGGGGGGAGCATCCCCGAAGAAGAAGGGCTGAAAGGCTTGCTGACGGTGAGACAAAGGCACCCGCGCCCAGTGGGACAAGCGCTGGTGTTAGATGACGCTGGGTGCCTCATCTAAAGGGCGATGTCCTCTCCCACAACCCCACGTTGGAGTCACCTCATACTCGGGGGTTTGGCTGAACCACCGACTGTCCTGGCGCGGGGAGCAGGCTGCAGGGCAGGGTCCGGCTTCAGCTCAATCCCGAAAGCTTTGCAGTGCCTGAGGTGCTGTGAGGAAATACAGTGAGGTTACTGGGCGCTCCCTCTAAGCCACAGGACATACAACACACCGAGGGTGTTACTGGGGTTACCTGGTATCTCGGTGTCATTATTAACGAGCAGCTGCGAGTCAATTATTTCTCTGCTCTTCGGAGGACGAAGCAGCGCCAAGGCCTTGCGCTTGGATGGCAGACAACATAGCGAGCACCTGCGCTGAAAGTAATCCATGAGCAAGTGGGCAACACAGGTGCGATGCGCTGCCTCCCCTGGTGCTGTGGGCACCCCGGGCAGCTGGCGGAGGTGGAGGCACAGGACAGAGCTCAGCCCCCGGGACGGAGCAGGGACGCAGCCAGCAGCACTGCGGGGAAGGTGCTTTCTGGGGCTGATGCTGTACAAACACAGCTCCTGATGCTGCTTTTCAGGTAAAGACAGAACAGGCTGCAGGAGGGGAGAAGCAACACGCACCGCCCGCAGCCCCTGAGCCACCCGCTGCCAGCAGCCAAGTCGGCAGCATGACATGGAATCGCAAAAGATGATAAACCAAGAGGACCAAGTCATGCAATAGGGATCATAAGACTCCCCCCCCCCCCCCCCCCCCCCCCCCCCCCGCCCAAAGCCATGTAACTGCTTTGGAGATGTTAAATTCTCCTACTGGAAATTACCAAGGATGGAATCTCACACCTGTGCTGGCCAAGTCTGAGAAAGGCATCTGCAAAGCCAACTCCACCAAGGCGGCTCAGGCTCTTCCTTCACCGCACCAGCAAGTGTTCAGCACTGGGATGCCCGTGCTGAGCTGGGCTGGTCACCGCGCGAGACGCAGCGTCCCCTGCGCTGCTGCTAACGGGCGTCAGCAAGAATGCGGGGAAATGAGAGAAATGGTTTGTGCAACTGAATTACAAATGTAGCTGTGTCACGGGATGCCGCTTTGGGTATCGCCCCAGCTATTGGTGATGCGTTCCACGCCGCCGATAGTTCTTGCACACACCAGTCGTTAAACATGAAGCCAAGGTGGCGTTGGAGACCAGACAGCGCAAGTGGCCGCGCACAGCCCCAAGGGGTGACCCCAGCCCCCCGCCCCCCCAGGGCAGCCTCTCCGTGCCAGGCCTCAGCCCCTCCCCAACACCCTCCTGCCGTCACCCACCTCCCCGCCGGGCAGAGCAGCTGCCGGCGCTGGGGCCGGGTGAGAAATGGCAGGAGCAGGAGCAGGCGCAACTCCAGGCCCTTGGCGCAGCGCGCTCCGGTCCGCGGCCACCAGGGCAATGGCTGCAGGCGGCTCCCGGCCCTGCAGCACCTCGGAGGCCGCAGCTCGCCCGGCCTCTTGCCGCAGCGTGGCTCTCCGAGGGCGTGCTCGGTGGTGTCCCGTGGGTGCTCAGCGCTAGGGGTGTCCGGGGCAGGTTCCACAGCACAGGGGTGCACCGGGATTGCTCCAGCACCTGAGCGGGTCTGGGAAGGGAAGTTATGTGGCCGATGCTGCAACACTGGCATTTTTCCAAACATCTCCAGCTGGGAATACTTGGGATATTCGTCTGCCCATAAATACTGAAAATTTATCGAACTCTCAAACTCTTTTTGCTTGAACTGATGGATTTACTCTTATTTACCCTGCTCAGAGGGGTTCTGCTTTAAGGCAGCCCCCCCCGGGTAAGCTCTCAGCACCCCCACACCAGAAGGTCGCTGCTCAGCACCAGAGCAGCCCCCAGCCGGTGCCACGCGGGGCACAGCCCGGGGCGCTCCCTGCTGCAACAGGCACAGCCAGCACGAGCCTCCGCCACCAGCCTCCCCTGCCCTCTGCCCAAGGTTTTAATCAAGTCAAAAGTCACACGGGTATTTAAAACCACGTCGCCCACGCTGCCCCTTGCAGCACAATGTGACAGTTCTCACACCAGACACAATTCCCACAAACCGGCCGGGGCAGCCGCCCGGCTGCAGCACTGGCCAGGAGCCCCCAGGAAAGCTCCAAGTCCAGGGAACGAGCATAGGGGGCAGACTGAAAACACAATTGTCTTTTTTTTTTTTGGCGTAGGAAAGGAGGTTTTGCCCATCAGGTGGGATCTACTAACTAAGAAAGGGAGAAGAATAACTACGAGGCTGAACTATGCAAGTAGGTTATTCTAATTTGACCAAGTAGAACTCCACCTCACTCTAAACAACTTCTCACTGCCGGGCAGCAACTCACTCTCCATTTTAAACAATGTCTCAGTGCCGGGTGACAACTCACCCTCCGTTTTTAGCAGGCAGGCTGGCTGCAGGAGCTACTACTCACTCACAGAACTCAAAAACCTGGACTGCAACTGTATTCGCTAAATGGAATTAACGGCTACGTCCAGTAACGGGTAAAGAGCGCTTCAACTCACAGCGCAGCGCTCGAAAGACACGTTCTCAGCCCGTGTCCTGCGCAGTTAATGCTCTTTTGTCAATGTAGCACAAGGCACGTTGATGTATTTTGGTCACTTTATTAAATGAGATATTAAATAGTTTAAGTTTCAACTACTAAACAGCACTTTGAATGGTGAAAACACAGATAGTATATCGTCATACTTGAATGCTTCTTCTCTTTAAAAACACATTTCCAGTCCTAATATATATTACAAAACAGCCTTATAGGAAGAGGGAACACCTTTTCTATAGTACTTAAGATATTTAATACAGAACTGAAAAGCCATCTAATAGAAACAAAGGCAAGTCTTCACAGCTGTATGATTTCAGCAGCCAAAGCTGGTTGATGGACTGAAACATTACTATACAACTGGGACAAAACATATACAATATCACAATACTAAGCAAAAACGCTTTACATCAAAAGGAATAAACAGGTTACAAAATGTGGAGAATTTAGCAGGCAAAACTGTATTACAAGCAACATTTTTATTCGTCATCTTAAGCCATTTTATCTAGTTAAAACATCTAAAACAAATATAAAAATGAGCCTTTTATTATCTTACTGATTTATGTTCTGTCTTTAAATATTTGTTAAAGCTTGATGTTATACTCAAAGCACATTGTTATGCAGCTAAAATGTCAAGTGAGAAACATGTATGCAAAGTGGTCCAAGTTTTATTTCAATGCTTATCTCTGATTTCTTCTTCTGTGTTAGTCTTCTGTTATCCGTAGTTTGTCCAGAATGAAAAAAAATGTGCCTTTAAATGTTGCCTAAAACTTCCACATTTAAGTCTTTGAGTTACTGTAAAACTCCACTGAACATTCCCAGGTTTGGTAGAAAGTATTTTTCTTATTCATGACACGTAGGAATATTGGTGAGAGTTGCCCAGAGTACATTTGCCTTCAAAAGTTTGTCTCAAAGTCTCACATTTTGTTTCTTCTAGTGTGAATACCTCTCTCTTTGCTCCCCCCGGCCCCAAATTAAATTTAATTGCAGAGCTGGCAAAGCACTAGAACATACTGAGGTTCTTTTGTGGTTATCTTGTAATAAAAGAGTCCAAGACAGCAACGTGTTAGCTGGTTTTGCAACAGATCAAACAAACTGTTCAGATCACAAACCAAGTTTCAGTCACAAAATGAAATGTCGCGCAAGATTTGCATGTTCATATGCAAAAACCACTTGTCCATTCAGGGCAAGAACTCAAACTCCTGCAAGAAACCTTCCAGAAACCAGAACAATTTTAGTTCGTGTCAGCAAGTCAGAAGAGTCCAGCAGTATCTGGAGCAAAAGCTTCCATCCGATCATTTCTCCAGAGCTCTCCGTAGTCCATACACCATTGCCTCTGATGTTCCTGTCGCTTACTTTTACCCCCAGGTTATAAACTTTTTTCAGGGGGAAGAATCAACCAAACTATATTCAAAGAAAGGCCCTATTTGTATTTAATTAGATCTTTACAAGCACAAAAAGTGTGGATGAAGAGTGCTAATGATATATAATAAACCAGAAATTCACCTCCAGTCTAGATTGAATAAAACCCCAAAACAGAACCAAAAAAAAAGAAAAAAAATAATGAAGCTCTTCATGTACTAAATTAAGTTTTCACACAAATGAAAGGGAACAGGGAGGAGTGCATAACCAAAACTCTTACCGAACAGAGGGAAAGTTATTTCACTGTTCTGGCAGCTCTGGAAGTTGCCACAGCACTTTCTTTGTATCGATTTTAAATGGGCAATGGTTCTGCCATTTTAAAGTTGTTCATATAACAGGGTTTGACCCTGGCCACCATCCCTATTTTAACCCCCAAAATACCAGGAATTTAGTTTTCTTGGCCCGTCTCCCATTGCCGGCAATGGGAAAAGACAGTAGCACCAGCATTAAGGAGTTAAAAGAAATGTGCTTTGTATTGGACTCCGCACAGAGTAAATCAGCGTGAAGGAAAAACGTCGCCAACTCTAAGATCACCATTTGTTATTCCATCACATAAAACTGAAAATAAAAAATGGCAGAAGACTAGGGAAAATCAATCACCTTCCCCAAGTCGCTATTTAAGGCTGTATACAGTTTCTATGTAACTGCACGACTCGAAAATTTCAGAGCAGTAGTATTTAAGAATATTGCACTCAATTCTGTTTCAAAGAGCATTTTCAGTTCCTGTTTCATTCAGCGTAGGTGATATAGTATGAGTCCAGACCTCAGTCAAAAGGAAACTAGACTACTCCTGTTATAATATTCACACTAATATAAAGAAATGGGTAAGCAGAAAAGTATTCCATAATTTGAGGAATCAACTCTAATCAAGAACTCAGCTGTTTACAAGTGACATATGGTATACTGAAGCATACAGACCTGCAGTCCTTCCTAAGCTTCTCAAATCTGTTGACAGCTTCGCAGCTACTAAAAGCAAGCATAGGAGTTTAGACAGGAAACCTGTGGAGATGCTACTGTTACGGGAGGACTTGTTTTCACTGAAAACAACTTGTTATCTCCTGTACTCAACATATGTAAGAAGATTCTAGGCAACATCACTGACAACAGGGAAAACATTATGTCCTATTTAAACAAAGCTGAAACACTAATATGGAACATGGCATTTAAGGGGACCAACCAAACTTTTTTTTTTTTTTTTTTTTACAGTTGAGTTCTGTTAAGCCATTGATTCCTAAAAAAATAAAAGTTCTTTCTCTGATTTTAACAATCCTTTAGGCTTTTAGTGCAAAATCACATTGATTTCCCTTGGGAAGGCCCTGGACTTTTGCCTCTCATTGGGGGTGGTGCTCGTTGTAACGGTGGTGGCTGCATACCACCAGACACAGACTGATACATTCCTCTCATATCTACCTGTTGGTAGTTGGAAGGATTCATGATTAAATTTGGTGGCTTTGGCATCATGAGATGACTCATTGCTGCTTGCTGGTAAGACATCTGCTGCTGTTGTTGCTGATTGTACTGCTGCTGTAGTCTTCTGTTCATAAGTATCCTCTGAACACAACTGATTAACTGTGAAGGGAAAGTAAAGCTGTTGTAAGAGCGTGACCCGTGTATCAAGTTCAGAGTTAAAATCAATTTGTTAGGGATAGCATGGCTGAAGGAAAAGAGCACCATTGTTATCACCATCACTAATGTGCTGGTATTCACAAGCTGATTACTGTAGAAACCATTTAGTAACACCATTTAGGGCTAAGTTCTCTTAATGACTTGCCTACTGTATCGCATGCAGCGTTTACATAAGTTGCTACAGCAATACTACGAATGATTCCCAGGTATAAGTTACAACGCTATGTGTCAGGTACCATTTACCTTCCCTTGGAAAGCCCTGCATGAGGACTGTCATTAAATGTTTGTTTGCCTTAGAGAAGGCTCTTCCCATTGACATCATCTGGGCAACTTTTGGATTTTGCGAAGTAATTCTAAGCTAAAAACCCATTACCGACGCTTTCTAAGATGAGTGCTCCCTAAGTTCCTTCCCGAGCTCTGGGAATCAGGTTTCTCTCGAAGGCCTCACGACCTTCAAGCAAACTGCTTCTACAGAAAAATCCGGTATTTTTCTTTTTCTAAATGAACTTCTGAAGGAGTCTCCTTCGATGAGGCTGAGCAACGCAACCCAACACGCTGCAGAGGTCACCACCTCCGGATGTGACACCACGTACACCACTGCGCAGTGCCAGCAACCCCCAACCCACTGCAGCACACGTTCTGTCAGCACCACCCCTGTACCCACACACATACTCCAGCTCCTGAACACACACAGGCACGTCCATGCTCAGCATCCCAGTTCAAACATGGACAGTTGATCAAATAAACAGTAGCTATTTTACCATCTGTTGCTTGGTAAGGACGTCGTTATAGATGGCTTCTCGGCGCTTGACATCAAGCTCCTGGCTCGCCTGTCTGCTCAGTGCCAGGGCCTGCACTTGGCTCTCTGTGAGCGTCGCATTTTCTTTCCACTGAAAAGAAAAAACAAAACCAAAACCTTCTTGGCACTAGTCATTTTAACAAAAGCGTAATGGTAACAGAGGTGCACCTAGAGTTAAACACACAGCCCAGTTTCTCAAAATGCAAAATTATACTTCACCAGAATCGGAACTATGAGTTACTAGTTCTTCTAACTGCTCGTTAAGGTGATATACCTCTAGATTATTGGGAGCAAGTGAGAAATGTGGCAGACCACGACAGACAGGTAAGGATAAGATACAGGAAATACGTTCTCATCTCTGTATAATTATTGTTATTTGTAGAAAAACTGGCATTTTCTAATTACAGATCTAAACTGCCAGTCCTCCAAGGTCCATAATATCTAGACACCATTAAGGGTAACTACAAGTGGCAGGAATAAACGTCAAACTGGAAATTATATTAGTTAATAAAGCAGTTAATTAGCTGAATGACCATACGTAACAGTAATTTCTTTGCCTGATACGTTTAACATTTTCCCATCTCCTGATCTAAACCTAGTCACCCATTTCACTCACTATGGTTGAAATAATGTCTTCAAGGGGCTGAATTCTTGCTGCATTTACACTATTGGTTGCTTCCACAACTTTCTCTCTTCCTTGATTAATGAGGTCCTGAGAAAACACCAAAAAAATAAATGTAAAGAACAGATACAAAGAACACGTTTCTTTGCCAACCTTCTGTAAGTTTTCTTCATCTTTGCCTTGCGTACCTAGACCTTAATTACTCTTCTCTCTCTATTTGCACAAGTCAATGAGCCTAAGCTTTCACGCAACTGGATTTCAGCATACATTGACTGAACAGCAGGTATAAATCTGCCAATCTGTACAACGGACAGTATTTAAAACCCCTATTTTTGTAGCCAAAGGTTTTCAGATCATCACAGGAGTGCTACATTCCTACCTAGGCAAATTTTCTGCGATACTGACTTTGATGATGTCACGGTTTCAATTCATTCTGTGTGCTCAAAATATTATCTATTAGGCTACATTATCTATTTTAGCCTAGCACTAGCATTTATTGTGCATTATTCCTCAGGCACACTCAGCACAGGGCCCCCTGGCCTGCACACTTTACTGGAGGTGTTACATTCTTTAGCGCAGACTCCTCACCAGACACCGGCAGGTACCGTAAGACAACTGTGCGTCAGCTCCTGCAGTTTACAGCTGGCATCTCGTGAGGAAGAAACGCCCTCAGCAACTTCAGCCGAGGTGGCAAACCAGGACCCGAGGTAACTGAGGAACACAGCACGCGTTCCTCTCTCCCATTCCTTCTTGGACAGGAGGCAGAAAGCTAGGTATGGTAATTAATTTCTGCAAAGAATGCGCTTCACCCTCCAGGATCCCGAGCTACTACACAGGAATGGGTTTATATGCGTACAAGGCAGATGTCAATATAGCTACACACACCAAAAAATACCCTATTAGAAACAGGATACAATTACATATCAAGATATTTAAGAACAACACTACCCATTATTTGTGACGTAAAAAACCACACGCTTACGGCACACAGACATGTTACAATACCTGCGACTCCTACTCACCTCCAGCTGTTGGTTACTCATTGCTGACAGAGCACCCACATTGAAAGGAATATATGGTGTTTGAGAGTTGAAATTTGTGGGAAGCATATTGGTCCCAGCTGGCATGTTGAAACGCATAGTCAAGCCCTTAAAAACACAAAATGCGCTTGTATTTTAGTAACTCTGATAATTCATGGTCTTCTATAATAGCCCATGAAATACCACAGGCAGACAACCAGCCCTTGGAGGAGGCTACAAGCCCCATACGCTGTGCGAACCCCTCTCAGTGAAACAAAGGCCCTTTCCAGACCTCAATTCAGAAGGACATTCTAATCACAGAGGAACAAAAATTCTAGTCTTGAGTAATACAGGAATTTAGCTTAAAATTGTTGCACATACTAAGAAAAATGAATGACCAAGACTTACTAGTGTATCTTAGGTTGTTTAAGATGCATTTTTTTTTTTAGCATTTCAAGCCCACTACTGAACATTGAGTCTGACCTGACTGTAATCAGATTTTGGAGAGGTGAAATGCGTAGTTTATTAGCAGGAATATAAAGCTCATCTCCCATACAGATTTCTCACAGGACAATTTTCAGGGTGTAGTGTACTCTATCTTCCAGTTTCTTTTCCCAATACTCCATACTTCGCTTGTCATTTGTTCACTCAAGATGGTCAGTGGCCATTTATACATTCACTTTTTGTGCTTTCAGCTTACTGATCAGATCTTCGTCCTCCCCGGAATTTTCTGCTATTAGTCTCCAGTTACAAGTTATCATACTCCTTTTACAATAAAAATATCCCAAACCTGTACCCAATTTACAATTTTCTTCATTCCACCACCTGCTTAAATATCAAATAAACAAGACACAGGGAATAAGGGGGGGCGGGGGGGAAGCAAGCTCTCAGGTCCTTTCCAGCAGATGTTTATATGGGGGATCATGGCAAAAGATTCTGAAATCCAATGTATACCTTTAATGGAGCTAGAGATTTCCCTCCAATGGTAAAAGAGAAGTATTACAGAGGACACCAGTTGAGTTTTAATATGTAATAGAAAAAAATGTGTGTGTAAAGGGGAAAATAATTTTTAAATGGAAGTAAAAAAGAAAAGACACACAAAAGACCAGCACTGAAAGAGCGAACAAGACATGGTATCTCCATTTGTCCTATGTCAAAATTTACATATCAATTTCTTGGCCAATAAGAAAACCGATTTCCCCAAAACAAACTTAAAAAGGTGAGTGGCACCTAAATCTGGAAAGGTTTTTTTCATATGTGTAAACCTGATCAGCTAGCTTTACCTTCTTTTCTGCTTCATACTCTGCCCATGCTGCCTTCCTTTCCTCTTCAGTGAGCTCCTCTTCCTCCTTATGGTCCAAGAGTGAATCATGTTCATGATACCCAACTATATACTCTTTATGGATTTGCAGCAATTCTGCCAGAATTGTATCCTGTTCAAATGAAGAGACAGTAAAATGAGAAGTCACTCTAGAGCTCTACTGTATTTCTTCCTTGTGCATGCCTAACTTACTGCTTTGACCCAATTTCACAAATCGCAGCTCAGAGCTCCTCACAGCAAAAGAAAATTAAAAAAAATAATGTAAAAGCACAATTTTCCTCAGAGGGAGGGTAATGGATTAACAATCTGTTACAGAGATGACAGTCCAATCACTTAATGAACCACAGGAATGCACTCAGATTCCACAATAATAAATGCAGTTTAAGAACCCAAAAAGAATGGAATGTGCTCAATGAGTTTTCCTTTGCTCAGGCTGGATACCTGAGAGGACCTATCAATAATCTGCACTTATAATACACAAAGAGCACCTCTACTGGATATAAACCACTAAGCAGTACTTTAGTCCATCAACTGTCCATCAGCATTCAACAGGAGAGGCTGCTTTCTTCAAACTGCTAAGATACAACGTCAAGATAAACAGTCCTGCACCCACCTGGAGTCCAGAAGGTGAAATCACTGCTACAAACCACACTGCATCAGCAGGCTGCAATTCAGACCTCTATATTCCACAATACCCCTAATACTTAATTGCTTTTGAAGGTGAACCAAAGTATTTACAATGTGCTTTATAACGGCAAATGATTGCGAAGGTTCTGTTCACGGGCACGCTAACATTTTATATACATAGATCTGTATTTTTTTTACATATATACACACATACATAAAAGAAAGCTCCAATGTAGCTCAGCGTTCAGTCCAAGATTTCTAATACAAAAAATTATACAGAAATCCTATTAGTGTTTTTTGAAATGCAGATTTACCAGCACATTGAACATTTACTAGATAAAGGAAAACCAAACTAGCTGCTAAGCAAAACATGAAGTTGCTACTGCCCTTTGTCTGGACTACAGATGCCACATCATGATAAATCATTATCTCCATTCAAAAGTGAAATAAAAAGAGAAAAATCAATGTGAAAAGCTGGCATTTCAAGGCAAGTAGCGATGGTTTTGCAGTCCTCATTCTTACTGAGTCAACACTCCAGCCTCCACGTTTTGCAAAGATGACGCCTCTGTGTTAACATAAAGGTGATGCTGCAAAGGATGAAGGAAAACATGCTCTGTAAGACTATTAAGAACTGCTCGTGCTGTGTGGCAGGAGTCCCCTTTAGGGGTAACTATTGAACGTGGGGTTTTATGAATGCACTGGCATCAGTAATGAGCTTGCCAGATTAAGAAAGCTCCAATATACCTCAGCATTCAACCTAACATTCATAATACATTATCCCACTGAACTTTTGGACCACTCCTGAAATGACTGACCGCGAATACACTGAATATACATTTTGCAGCAGGATTATGTAAGTACCTGCAGACCCATTCCACACCATGCCCTGACCCTGCCAGGCACTTGTACAGGCAGGGGTGACACTGTCCTACCCTGATGTTTTACGATCCAGACAGAACAATAACTGGCAAGAACGGCTCGGATCCACGAACAGATTTTTGCAACACCACTGGCAACCCTGTGGAAGTCCTGATGGGTGGTTTTGTCACAACAGCTGCAGAAAGTTGTTTGTTCCTCTGTGTGTTTAGAACTCAACTATGTTAACCAATTATATAAACTAGTCTTTGATTCATCCTTGGGCTATCTGGTCTCTCTAAATTCGAATCGAGGCTTTCTTCCCCAGCTCCTCAACCAAATCCTCAATGCACTATCTGCATGGCTAATGGGCACAAGGAAGAAATAATGGCAGTTTTGGGGCGATGGGCGAGAAAGCTGAGAGAGAAGAGGGATGCAGTAACAGGTATGACACAAACATCTAGAGGAAGTGGGTGAAGAAGAGGATACTACAGAAGTAAGCTAATGCAATTAAAGTGCTCTCAGCATACCGTAGCTGTATATCAGTGTGTGGAGGGTTCCGGGACATGCATATGCATCAATTTCCATGGTAACACTATTATTGAAAAACAATACTGGAATATAATCCACACTCACTCTGCCAGCAGAGTCTTCAAAATGTGGCTTAAATTACATCCAACTGTGTATTTGCTTTCCTTGTCTAAACTTCATTTTGTGTTAACTTTAATGATGGAGCTTGAAAACTGGGATATGGAAGGCACTGCCATTTAGTTTAATTTTACAATTAAAAGAATATTCATCTTACACAAAAAAAAATTATCAGAATAAGTATTCCTTTTCGTTGATTAGCTTGTTGATAGAAAAATGATTATCTATTGGTTTATAAGCTTTAAGGTAAGTCCTGGTGATGAATGAAGAAAATTAAGACACTGAAAAAAGGTTTTGAATTTTAAAAAAGGTTTGTCTTTTTAAAATCCTGATGGAAATTAAATGCTATGGAGAGATAAATGTATTGGAAAGGAAACCTTCCATGAAGGAATGTAAGCTACATTGTAAGTTACAAACAAGTTTTCCTCAACCAATTGAACATTTAAAACCAAGGTTAAAAATAAAAATAAATTTAAATAAGCAGCAAATTCTTCCAATTTTGAGATCAACAGCCTTCCCAAATTCACAAAATTGACCCCTAGTACGGAACTACAGTAAAACACATGCCCTGGCTATGTCCTGAGGTAGTATAAAATAATTATATACCGTATCCAACTGAATCTGAACTATTATTTTAATCTGCTTTTCCAATCTGCATGACATGACCTCAACTGAGCCAAGTTTTTATTTCACATAGAGAATGTGACTGTGACTCTAAGCCAGTGAACACGCCGATCTGGGGGAGAGTAAGCCAGGAACAGAGGGTGCGACAGTGCCAGCTCTGAGGGACGCGCAGAGCCCCCCCGTTCTGCCTTTGCCCAGCTCCCACCGCACACGTACCGCTCCGACAGGCGTACGCACTGGCCAAGGCGAGCACCGCACTTACCGCTTAACTTACTAGCGGTACTTGTGGCTAATAAACGTTTTCTCTTTACCTACGTATCGGCCAAGTCTACCCAGTACACAACCCTCCGGGAGCCGACCGTTCAGAGTCTGGGAGAGCCTGTTTTAAAAAAAAAGAAAAATCCCAAAACAACAGCCCAGTCATAAACCACAATGATTTCAAAAAAGGACTCCAGGTCCGCTGTTCAATTCACAGCAAAGTAAAACGTAAAACCCAAAATACAATCACAATACATCACGCAGAGTTTTCTCACTTTACACCAGCTCTTCTTTTGAATTGCTACTCCTCTATGGAAATAGTAACAAAACCTGCTTACGCCTTTACTCTGTGTTAGATAATGAGTCATCACATTTGCATATAGCTCGTGGACTATATACAGTAATTATTTCTATACTTAAATACAGCAAATTTGACTGATTACTCAGCCTTAAGACATCTGTCACACCTTTTTTTTGGACCAAATTCCTGAAGTAGTCCTTTTCGACTCGACAAGGGTAGCGGATGAATGAAATCAAGCAGTGGAAGTTAAAACTAGTAATTCATGTGAACAACATTCATAATACAAATATTCTGTTAAACCCGAGTATTTACAATGTTCAAGACACAGAAGCCCTTTCAGAGGGGTAAGGGCAGACGGCACTACGAAGGGACGGCTGTCTGCGACGGGCATTTTCCCCCCGAGAACCACAGGCACTGGCTCCTCAGCACTTCTCGGCAGCCTGAAGGTCTCGTTCTAAACTGCTGCTAAAATTAAAACTTGACACGCAACTTTGATAAGCTTCCAGGAAAACTACGTACGGCACATTTGCTGTGTGACTTCTTATATAAAATAGCAACATTCAACATCTTCCCAAGGAAACTGGTCTTTGATTGAAACTTGGATTATTGCAGAAACAAAATTCTCAAGGCTATCTTTTAAAAAGCAAGTGGCACTTGTTTCTTCACTCACAGAATGGCTTTACTTCTCACTTTTAAAACAATATAGAATGAATTCTCCTAACCCATTAAAAGCAAAAGAATTTAAAACCTTTTTTTTCTTAGATCAAAGAAGTTGTAGCTCTTAGTTTTAATACACTTTCCAAAGAACGCTCAACTCTGAAACTATCCTACTCAACACAGGCGACTCCTGGCTCCGTACCCACTAATGCCTTGAGCCTTCAAAGTCCGGCAGCTCTCAGCCTTAGCAGACATCCAGCAGGAAACCTATTATCCGTCCAGGTTCTTCCACATTCATGCTCAGATAGATGGTTGGAGAAAAGACGGAAAATATTTCACCTAATTCCTATTCAGAATTCCCTCTCGAACAGACGCTTGGAAGGGGTCAATTCGACCACGCGTATTTTCCAACGTCTTTCTACCCACGATCCCAGGCACCCGGTACCTGCAGAGCCTCACTGTGTCTCCAGGTGACACGAAGTCTATTTACCTGTTTCTACTGTACATTTCACAGCCAGGCTAAGGATTACAGAGGTAATCCCTCACCGTCCCATCCACACAACAAGGAAATGACACGGCGGTAACACCGTCCAACAGACTATGCTTTGAAGATGCAGAAGAGGCCTGAAGACACAGAGAGACAATTATACACAAAACCTGTAAAAGGCAGAACTAAAGCCTTCCGCTAGCCTCAACGCCTGTTTGGTTTTGCCGGTGATTCTGAAGAGCCAGCTCAGCCTTCACAGCTCGGTGACGGAAGAGTAACACGATGACGTGTTGGGGGCCCTTGTGTCCCGCTGAGGGCTGCAGAGGTCGGGCAGGGGGTACCAGACCTTCCACCAACAAACCAGCCCAGCATCATTCAACGTGATCTTCAAGGACATTTTCATCTCCAAATGCCGCATAATTAATCGGCGTTACATTAAATAGTTTTCATAAGCATATCAGTAGTCTTTTTAACCAATGTTTTAGGAAAAATGCTGCGTTGTTAAATTCATTCAACTGTTAAGTAGTTTTAGAATTATAAAGCTAAATCACGCATCACTGCTCCAATCACACAGAAACAAGGAATATTAACTTTCTGAATGAATAACCTTGCACAATTTAGAGCATAACAACCACTATGGGATTTCCTACAGCTGATACTCGCGTGTGATTGCTTATGTAGGATTTTAGAGAACTGGCCAGATCAAAAAAAAGACAAAATAGGAAATAAAAGTTAAAACTTACAGTACTACAAATAAGGCATGAGCCACAATTCAATTAAATGGATGACAGGAATCTAGGAAGGAGTCACTGCAACTACCGGAACAGCTCAGTTAGGTGCAAAGCAAGAACCTTGTAGTGGCTAAAATGAAAAGGAAATGTCCCAACCAGCTGAGCTTCCCAGGGAAGATAAATGGAGCCAAAAATCATTTTTGAGAAGCGGGATCACCAAAGTAGTGAGCATAAGTACCAAATGAAACAGAGTTCTCCTGTACAAATTCCTTTGTGAAAGTTTGCTCGCTGCCTCAGCGCCAAGCGCCGTTCGCCCAGACACGGCGGGTCGATGCCGAACGAGCAGAGACGCCCCCCTACGCGTAACTACTCGCTTGGTGCTCTTCCTTGGCTGAACCACCTTGGCTCGTTCACGGGAACTGGTCACTCAGGCACACTGGATGGCCCCACAGGACAGATGCACTCCTGCCCAAAGCCCAGATCGCAAGCACTACTTTACACGATGACAACTAGTCATTTTTATTAACATTTCTAGAAATACTACCCCACCCCCCCAACAGGCTGAGGAAGTTTTCACCACAACCACACCAATGGCCCATGAAACCAGCAGCCACCCCACGTGGCCAGCCCAGGGCGAGCACTGGGAGCCATGGACCGCCGCCACACGGACTGCCGCTCCCCAACCCAGCGCTGCGAGCTGAGGGAACGCCGCAGCCAGCATGATTCCTCCCGGTACCGAGATTAATTTGGGGGACAGAGAAAGGGAAAAAGTGGTCGGAGGTTAGTGGCTACCATCCCATGTTCTGCGAGGCTATCCGGAACGCAAAGCCCTCCTTTCAGCAAATAAATCCAGGGATGGCTAAAATAAGATAAATCTACCTCACGATTTACAGTCTTTTTAACAAACAAATAATAATAATAAAAAAAAAAGAGATTACAAAGTTGCACACAGTATGTACCGAGAGGCACATCTTTAAAAGGACAAAATTCCATTCAGTATCGCTTCCTAAAACCATGAGAAAAACCAGAGCACTGCAGTACACAGATTTGCTCTAGTTACAGCCAGGGACTTGGTTAAAAGCTTGTATTCAGAAAATAAATACAATTTATTATATTATAGTGATCTACAGATAGTCTAGAATGGAAAACATACCGCTTTTCCTTGGAAATTACTAGATTTACAAACTGGGAAACCTGACAGTGATGGTTGGAAGGGAATTAATATGGAGCTATTTAAAACTCCATGATAAAGTAAGTTTCGAGTTTGAACTTCCTCTTTTGCATGATACTTTATTCATTAACAGATTTATTATTGTAAAAGAAAACAAAGTAACTTTCAAAATGTAATTGTTGCATTGGATTGATCAACGCTTTGAGTAAACATACTGAATTGTTTCACAGGGTTTTGACCTATTTTAATTTTCTTAAAAATAAGCAGCAGCAAATGGTGATGCATTAGCTATGAGTTTGTGGAAGCATACACATATATATATACGCTATATAATGACTAAGAACATAAAAAGATAAAATCAATACTATTAATTACAACCTAAAGGAAAATGTTTTAGGAGGTAAAAAAAAAAATATGCCAAAATGTACAACACAGTAAAAAAGTAAATAAAATTTTCAGTTATCTACAATTTACTGCTTACAGTGAGAAACACTGTAATAAAATGAGCTTAGATACAGTCATTAAAGTTTGGTTCAAGGGTTTTAAAATGCATGTGTAACAGCAACTAACACTTACAGGGCTAACACTTCTTAAATCCCCCTGGCAGCTGCACCGACACTGTAGGTGGTCTAATAGACTGTTTCAGAGACTGGCTTAACTATTAAGAATGCCAGTGTGATGCCTGACCACAATTTATTATATTATAGTGGTCTACAGATAGTCTAGAATGGAAAACATACCATTTTTCCTTGGAAATTACTAGATTTACAAACTGGGAAACCTCCCTGCCCACACCCAGACACTGTACAATGACCTAAACACAGCAGTAACTCAAAAATTTAACTCGTTACCTACCTGTGAGTCATACATTTACCTGTTACGGTTTACTAGCTATTCACCTGGTAAGACGCAAAGATAATTGCACAACAGCTTAATGACAAATTAGTCTTTAGCAGACCACGTACACAAAGAATATAAAATACCTTACAAAACCTTAGCCCAATCTTAAATACAAACTGACTTGGAAAAAAAGAAATAACTGAACCAGTTTTCTTTCCCCTGAAGGCTCCTCCTGTCTGACCGTAAATGTTACGGGTTTTATTTTTAAATTCCGTTAGTAAATTTTCAGGTCCCTACTATTACTACGTAGAGCAGTGACAAAGAACCACTACTACACACAACACATCCCCTACAAATACACTTAGGCAGGCTTCAGTGAAAAAAAAAACATTGAGGTCTTAAATGTTCATTTAGCACCAAGTTGGGAAAAGGTCTGACATGGCTACTCCGTACTGGCTCAGAGTACAGAGTATCAGCATTTTCACTAAGTTGTGTAAATGCTTGTCAACAAAAATGTCTCTACTAGTACTGGCAACACTAAAAATAGATAATAAAATCTTAGCTTGTCCGATTTTCCTCACCTGAATGGTAAATTAGTACAACTTTTCCACTATTTCTACTGTTTCTCCATTAATGGTCCCTGCAAGAATTCTTATACAAGGAACTAAAACCCAAAAAGGCTTGGCAGTGGAGAGCATGGATGAATTTGGCTCTTATGAAGGCTCACCTAGGTAGATAAAAACCAGACCCTGAAGTACAGCGTCACCTCACAGATTTGTTATCACAAATCGAGGTAATGCTAAGGTTATCACCAGCAGCTGCTCAGCTGCTGATCTGAATCTTGGCTTCCACAGTTTCCTGCAGTAAAACTTCTATTCACTCAAATTGTGTGAAAAAGTATTTCTGTTTATTCAGATCTAAAACTTCTGTCTTTTAACTTAAGATCTTTTTCTTATTCTGTCGACTACATTAAAGGGAAAGCTGTTATCAGCTCATTACACAATCCGTTATTTTAATGACGTATTTTATTGTTGTTACCTGCTATTCACCTCCATCTGAAGTGAGAAAATACTGCTCTAAAGTGAAAACACAGCACTCTTCTCCTTCCAAGATCACATACCCTATGTTCTTAAACAGATGTACGTTATTTTTATAGCATGTAATTCCTAGTGATGTGCATCAACTTACTTTTGGCAACATTGGTGTATCTCTCTTCTTTTTCTTTTCTGAATTAGGATCATCCAGCAAATCTGGCTCGAAAGTGTACAGCTCTGTAAGTTCATTCATAGTAAAATGACGTTCAACTTGCTGTTGGTCGACAACCCGGAAAGACAAGGACTGCTTCGTTACCTGACGATCATAGATCTTATCTTCCATCGTTCCCTAGGAAACAAGACACTCACTGTCATACACATACTGGACCATCTTGTTATACAAGGAAATAAATTAATACATGTAAAAGAGCTAGAATAACAACGTAACAGTGCTCTATTTCCCTTGTTTCTTTGACCCCCCATCTACAAAGTCACCTGCAAACACTTTGTTTCCTAAGAAAAAAAACAAACCCAAGCCTCCTGGAAGCAAACACAAAGTAGTATGAATTGTGTGTGTGGCAGATGTCATCTAGCTATTGACTAGAGTAAGAAATGTATTATTTCAGTAGGGTTTCGAAGAGATCAGTTTCTACTTCAATTCCCCAAAGTGAGATTATGACCAAAAAAAAATGGCAATTTCCACAGCAGGTACTTTATTTTGCTGCTTTGAGCAGCCTGGAAAAAGGAAAACAGATACCCTATCACTGGGGTGGAGAGGAGAGGGAAAGGGAAGCAGTGAAGGCTAATTCATCGCAGCTGTGTAAGAAAAAATTAGACCCTTGATGAAAAAAGGAAAATTACTTAAAAAAAAAAAGATGATGACTATGAGAAGTATGAGAACAGCACAGCCTGTTCTGAACATCGTAATTTAAAAAGGATATCAACAGTTCAAAAGTGCACATAGAAAACGACAAAAATAGACCAAACCCTGCAGAAAAAAACCATGTCTGACAGTACCATGTTACAAAAAGTCATCTATTTAAGTTGGCAAGTAAATAGTGACTTGATCAAGAGTTAATCAGTTACTGGGAAAAGGTCTTCAGAATACTCTGTAACACCTGAAAGGACTAGATGAAGTAAGATACTTCCTAACAGAAATAATGGAATAAAGCATAATCAGTGACCATCAGAATTATTACACATCTTTAATATCTGTAGGTTGTGATACAAGTTTTCAAATCATGACTAGATGCCTTTTTATAAAAAATTCTCCAGCTGCCTGTATTTTCATTCCAGTTGGACTGTCAGGGGCCCACAGAGCAGGGGTCTGTAGAAGACAGCTACACCAAGCAAGCCTACTGCATAACAACCACCATGCTTATGCAGTCTACTCAATTACAAATTTTTAGTGGTGTGCAAATTAAAAAAAGCTGAGAACATTGTTCAGAGTCTGGATACATGAATCATTGCTAGAGTTCCAGAATTCACGTTACACAAAGTGCCACACAAGGTAGGCTTAACAGCAAATTTCAGTTGTTATTTATTTTAACAATCCTTCCTTCAAGAGCTTTTTCAGTGGCCCAATACTGCTATCAGATGAGGGCTGGAAGATGACGGGATCAGTGTGGACCACAACAGACTCCACCACAAGGCCAAGCAGTTACAGTCCAAACAGCTGCAGTCCACAAATTTGATTACAGGACCAGAGCATTCACAAAAATAACAGACAGAAACCTACCTGAGCCAAAAACCTGTACACAAACACAGGTTTGTTTTGCCCAAAGCGGTAAACCCTGAAAATACTCTGGATGTCATACGATGGGTTCCAAGAAGCATCAAAGATGATTACTCTATTAGCAGCCACAAGATTAATTCCAAGGGAACCTGCTTTAGTGGATATAATAAACAAGCGGCCTCTGGAACAGAGAAAAGTTGCAAAATTTTAGTATTTTGGAAAACAACTATTGTTCCCATGTTGCTGTGTTACTATGGAGTTGTTCTACACTGAAATAACTCAAAAACGTCATTAAAATATTGTATTAAGCATAAAACAGATGCAGGTTTCACAAGGACAACACTTGTAGCAAAACACACACTCCCAGAAATACAGATCAGGGCCTTCTGCAAACCAACTGTTAACAAAAACTGGCGGGTAAGAAAAAATTTTTGGGTTTGCATTTTCAAACTCTAATAAAATTAGTTATATCAAATTAAACCATAATTTTAAACAGGCATATTCCATGCTATTGAAACTGTTTCCTGGTTAGCAAGCTTCCAGGATAACTCCAGAATGACACTGTCTCTTTGATGTATCTGCTTACTTTTTTGAATACCATCTCACTCAGGTTCAACTTAAAATGAGCTCTTCACAGATACTCTTCAATAGTTTATTCTGTCAGGTATTAACACCAAATTAGTTTACTTTGTTCCATTTAATTATTTTTTTTCCTGTACATTACAAATGACTGCAACTATGTATTTTATTTTTTGAACAAATCTAGGAAGGTGAAGCTCCTTAACTTCATCAAACTTGTACAGGTTTGTATCTACCTACCTAGCCAAATCAGTCCAAATCAAGCCTTGGAAGTCCCATCCCATATGAACACTGGATGGCTGGGAGACAATTCTGGATAGCTGGGAGGGCTCTGAGCTTCTGCCTGGACAAGTGACTGCTGTCTCCTGGCCAGACCCCACAGGGCTCTGACATTCCTAGGTCCTTAAATCTTTTTAAGTAATTGTAATAAAGAGACTCTTTTCCGATCCAAATTGCTTTCAAGCTAAACAAGAGTGAAAACTGCAAGCAAGCACTGAACAAGTATGGATCAGTGCAAATGGAAGTAATCTCAGGAAACCAGAAACTGATTGTTGTAGCACATTTTCTGTGCAAGTTCTGCACCTGACAATACTGTGGTATTTATTTGCCTAGCCTTAAGAGGTCATTAAGCTAATACAAGTCACAAAAAAACAACAAACAGGGAACAACAGAAAGAGAAGGGGGAAAATTAGGCATATATATATTAGAACAGATCTCACCTCACATTAGTTTCATCATTAAATTCTTCAGCCCATTTCTTTCTTGACTGAGCTGTGGTTGAACCATCTAAGCGATAGTAATCAATGTTTCTGAACCACTTTCCTTCACCTGGAAATGTAAGTGTCAAATTATTAAAATGCTGATTGCGTAAGCAACCAGACTGGTAATACTGGATATACACAACTCTCTAAAGAGCAAAAGAACTAATACAGAACATAAAATCTACTATTCTCTAACATCTGAAAACACAGGAGAAGACTATAGGCTATTCAAGATAGAGAATGGTTTTGGAGGATACAGGTGCTTGCCACAGGCATGCCTTGAAAATGACGTAGTGAAGCTTGCAGAACAAAATATGAAGTATGTAACATGACAGAAAACAGCAGCAATTGCATTTGTGACAACAATGATCATCCACAAGCCTGCAATAGCTCCTACAAACTCTAAACAGATTTTGTCCAAAATGATTAAAAAAAAGAGTAAGTGTTGTCAATATAATTTTACCTTGCAAAAAGTATCCAGCACCTAATCCCTATCCACTTCTTCTTAAGATTTTACTATTTTTTACATAAAGACATTAAACAAAACTCTGCAAAGCAGTTTAATACAGATGGGAATTAAAGATACAAATCTGTAACTAAATTACATTCCAAGGTTAAATTGAAATTGGAAAAGACCTGAGCTTTTCTGGGGTTGTTCCTCTTATTTTTCACTATTTCTTGTTGTACATACACACTTTAGACATATGCCCTAACTCGGAGCCAAAGTTAATTTTAAAAAGTAACTACATCTAATCGTTAGGCATCACAGTACTTAACTGTATCTTTCTAATTGACGTAGTTTCATGTTACACAATTGGTGTACATCAGTCTCTCCCATACGAATTGCATTCATAAGTAAATGCTCAAAAAGAGATTTCAGAAGTCATGGTCTAATAATTTTGGAACTGAAATTCAGAAAAATTGCTTTGTATTACCCTTGAGTTATGGCTACTTCTTGCCAGGTTTGGGGGAGGGGGGGGGAATAATTACAGCTGATAGAAGATAATTCTTCTCTCGCCAATTCACAAGCAACCTTTCATTTTCTTTGGCCATCAAAGTGTATGTACACAAAATGAGCCCCACTGTCCCATCAATTACAAAGAAAACAGCATTTTTAGGAGACGGCATTGCTTAGTACAATCAATTATGAGAAACAGATTGTTATGTCAGGAAGGTCTCTATATGGTGAATCTTGCTATGCTATATAATCTCATCACTTACCAAAAGAACTAGCGTAAATAAAAAACAAACACCACCCCTTAAAACATCATCTCAGACTGAAGACACAAACTCCGTAAAACACAGACAGCTCGTAACACCTGAAGATGACAAATGTTCAGAAGCTAAGGAAGCAACAGCCAGAAACAATAAATCTGTGAGAGAGATACTGGAGATCTTCATCTAACTACGGTGTTGGCACCACTAAGCCACATTTCTCTTACGCAACTGGTCAACATATTTACACTGAGAAATAAAAGATATTTGAAAGGAATGGCAGATTCAGAAGTAATCCTTCAATCAACACATACTGGGAATTGAAACTTCACATAAAGATGAACCGCATCACCAGGAGCTCCAGGAGGATCTCACAGAGTAAACAGAAGAAACGTCCTACGCAAAGGACATGTCTGGCTAGCGAGAAACTCCTCGCCATTTCAGCATCGCTAGGATAATAATTAATTCACTACTTTGCTCCCTTATGAAATCCATAAAATAATCTGCTGCAGCGCGTATGAGCCCAGATTCACATTCTGCATGTTCTACACACTGTTTTAAAGTAGTCTAATTTTCTTTCATTATCTTTCTCCCAGCGGGAAGGGGATCAGAATTTGCCATGCATCAGCATTTAACATTGCTTTTCTACAGAGTTTAACAAAATGCCTTCTCTCCTTTCAGATGATGAACACTTAATCTGCTTAGGCTATATTAAGCACAGATGATACAGAATGAAATCAGAAGCAAGAGTCCGAGACCACCTGCAGAGGAGACCAATAATCCTGCCAACTTCAGGAAAGTACAGAGCACACAACACTTCTAACGCAAACAACTATTTCAAATCCGTTCACTTTGGACTGGATAGAGACTTGTAAAAAGAGTTAGCAGCTTTGTAACTGTTCAAGCTGACACTCACCTTTATAAATAGGAGGCTTCTCTTTGTCAGTTTTCTCCCTGTTGGCCAGCTCCAGAAAATCTTCTATCAAATCCAGAGATATTAGGGACTGGCTAAACACTAGGCTGAAAACAGAAATGGGAACACAAAATTCACCTCTGTGGTTATTTTAATCACTCCATTGCTTTATTTTACTTCCCTCCTCATTCTGGTAGTACCTTTGAAACAGCCCTTCTAGACCAGAGGAAGACTCTCGTGGAGTGAATGCATGTATGGGAAAACTCACTGATAAAAATCAAAGTAGCATGGACATTTGCTGATAAGAACTGAGCTACAGCATTATGAAGACTGAATGAAGAACACTGTCAGACTAACATATTTATACGGTCATTAACAATACTTCTAGAACCAACTTACACTTTGTCTCCAAGCTCCTCTGCCATTCGAAGAATTTCAAAGAGAAGCACCATTTTCCCAGAATGTTCTAACACTTCAGCATCTGCATCAGTGACAAAATCTTTGTACCAATCTGGTGCTGGGCTACCAGGATTGGAAGAGGATGCAGCTTGGCCTATAAAAAAGAAAGTAAAAAAAAATGTTTAAAACAAAGGCAGTGGTCTCCATTTAAACGCTCTGAAATGTCTGAACTACAGAATTCTTTCCTCATTATTAGGCTTAACTGGTATGAAAAGAGTTAAATAGACAAAGAACAAATAGTGTTTGTTCTATTAGCAGTTACCAATAGCAGAAGTTATCAGTAAGTCACAAATCCCCTTTCTGTGCTGCAGGATATTTGGACAAATAGTTCCACCATCTCCATCGCTACCCCGAGAGTATTTATTGACAGGTCTGTTTCCAAGTATGCGTCTTTGAAAACTCACGCATAAATGTTACAGCCACTGAAAAGAAGCTTTCCATAAAGAGAATTACTGTGGATCTCAAACATCTGAAATTGTTGGAAAAAGAGAGTGGTCTTTTGGGTTACCTAGTTTATCTAGCAAGGTAAACTCTCTGGAAGAAAGTTTCCAATTACTATTGTACAGGTGTTTAAGACGAAACTTGTAAACCATCTCCTCTTACTTCTGTTAGGCTCAGATTTAGGATTTTTTTCCCCTAAGCTAATTTAGAAGACAACATTAGCATATAGGAAAAACACCCCACTCCCCTCCAGCTTTTACATTAATTCGCAACAGAGGGATAAAACAAATTCTACCATCACATTCTGCCTTCTAAAAAGTTCTTTAAGGAAGTTTCTTGTCTGCATATCTGCTAACACATTATTACACTAATAAAACCGGTAAAATACATACATGGGAAGAATCCTATTTTTAACATGTTACTATCTTACGAATTATTTTGATAATTTTATTTAACCCCTTAAAAATACAGAAGTACTAGAACAAATATCAAAATTCAGTTATGTATTAAAATAACCATGCATCTAGCAAAACAAGTCTGTTGGGGTCTGTGTCACCCACTCAAGTGTCAGATGCAGACCATGCTCATCTTTAATGATGCTCCCATTATGTTTATTCTGAATTCACCCAGAAGAAAGCATGGATTAAGCATTATAATCAGAACCAGAAAGGCTGCCAAGAACCATGAATTATTTTGATTAATATCACTTAATTTCTTTTATGATATTGCCATGACCTTCAACTTAACCTCCTTTGCATTACAGTGATAAAAAGTAATGAATTTACAATTTTTCTTTTTTCACATAAAAACTTTGATCTACCCAAATATTTACTTACATAGTAGCAGAATTCTATCTTATGAACAATTCAAAACATCTATGTTTCAGACTATGCACCACAGATCAATCCTGACACGCCAGTAATTTTCATGTGCAAGATGGGATCTCCACAGAACTCATATCTGAGCCTTCATACAAGCTTTTAAAGAATGTATTTTTCAATACAAAGAAGGTAACCAAGTAAGAGACCTGGATGTGCTGTGGGAAAACCCTACACACAGCACTTAGCTATTTTCACCTTCACCCCTAAACTTCGCAGAAGGGCCTCCGACAGCTGCAGTCAGAGTCTGCCCACAAACCTCAGCTGGTGCAGCATCAAATGTTTGTTTAGAAATTCTGTACCTACATTAAATTAAACAAGGCTGCATGAAAGAGGTAAACATTTAAGCAACCCAGACAGAAACCCATCCTGCCTATAATGCAAGTAATTACCTTAATACATTTAATCTGTATGTGTATTTAACACACACACTCACACTCTTCCCCTTACCTGTTTACAATGTTTTGTCATTGGGATGGGGACCAAAAAAAATAATTCTCACCTTAACAGTTCCCCAAAAAATCATTTATTTAGGGAAAGTGATCAGACAGAATAAATGATGTAATCAGAAAACCAGCTCTATGATACTAGAGACAAGACAAAAGCTAGATTATTAAAGGAAAATCCAAAATTGAAATGCACAGATGTAAGTAGTCTGAGTAACAATCTTAAAAAAGGTCTCATATTCCTGCTACATTATATGCTTCCTCAACACCCATTTCAAATTCCAGGTGCAAGAATGAATGACATATATATTTCTTGATTTTTCCATTACTCTTTCACCAATACACTTAAAAACAGCAGGTGAAAAGCAGCATAGTTCCTCTATTAACTTTGTATTGTTCTGTACTTGCAAATTAAAAAAGTAGTTCACTGTGCAGCTTTCCTGCCACAAGCACCCGGAGCTCCAAATTGACGCCCCTTTTTTTCCCCAGGGTATTATTAGAAGTAGTGGGAGCTGTAAGCATAGAAGCAGTTCATGGAATTAAGGAATCTGCCATTTTGCAACAAAGCAGAATTCCTGACAGCCCTCTCAAATCACCTTCTGCCAAAGGAATTGCTTTATTTTATGTACTTGTGTATTATACTCACCTTCTTCTGATTTTGTAACAGATGAAGGGTTGTTTACAAGTTCTTCTGCGTTTCCTTCTCCACCTCCGCGAGATCTTGAATTCCAGACTTTAATTACTTCAACATCATTATCGCTGCCACTTCCGCTGGAGCTACACTCTTTCTTCACTTTTTTCCCCTTGGATTTTTTTTTCCTAGAAAGGTAACATTGTACACCCCATTATTTTTTAGAAATTCTACTGCTAGAGGATGTAAAAATTCTAAAAAATATGTAAAAATAGGAAGCATTTTTATGAAGGATATAAAAATATAAAAACGGTAAATATTCTACTGCTAGAGGACATATTTAACAGATACACAAAAATAAAAAAATAACGTTCACTTCTATAGAAATGGCTCAAGTTCTATGAGGGAAATGAATCCAACAATCAACAACAAATAAAAGCGCAATTACTTTGTATGATCATCAGAACTTAAGTTCATTGAAGTTTCATCAGAATCTGAAGCGATGAACTCATCCAGACTGTCTTCATCAAAATAGCCCTCAAAAGAGAAAAAACAGAAATTTTATTAAGTATTCTCATCCAGAAGCTTTTATTAAACCTTTAGCCATCTGCTCATTCTTCATTTAAACAATGGTAAGTCCTACAAAGGGTTGACCTTGCAAAATGTTTTAAGAATGACAACATACCCAGGAACAAAAATATGACAAAAACAGCAGCAAAATTACCCCACAGCAACAAAGATTTCCATTAATTTGACGAAACTTTACCTAGCATTTGGCATAGCTTCTTTGGAAAGTTCTCAATAGAGATTGTTTTGATATATCTAATTTACCTTATTTTCTTTGCTAATATAGTCCAGCTGCAAGCACCAAGGGTGAGTCCAGATTCTGCTCAACATCTGGAAATCCTGGAATAGTTTAGCTCCAGCTTTGCCTCTTCCACCTTCATTGCCACCACCTACACCTGACAATAAAGTTCAGGTTTTAGAATGAAACCTTGAAGTAGGTTTGCCACATACTGTTCCCCCTTTGAACAATCCGTTAGTACAGTACTGAGTGTTCTTTCCAGATGCACATCATATTGTAACATCTCTTGTAAAAGAGGTCAAATTACCGAGTCACAGGCATTTTTTTCCTAGTTAAAGTTGTCAAAATTAGATTTTCCCCTTTTTCTTGATAATGAAAAACACGATTACATTTTTACATAAAAGCACATTTCTCCCTGGCATAGGAATGAATCCAAATTCTCTTAAAAGGACAGTCATGTCTATTTAGGTTTTGTAAAAGCAGCCCTAGGTGGAAAACACAAAATACAATTCGCATTTAGGTCTCAATGAATTCAGCTTACTATTTTGAGCTGCCTTTATTTAATGACTTATAATGCTGCAGTATTCTGTTACAATAAACAATCTAAAAAAAGCCCAGGCTATTTTTTCATTGTCCAAGCACAAATTACTGCAAAGTAGTGCAACATTCAGAGAGTTAAATTTCTTTTTGTACTCTCAGTTTCTCACTAAGCAGCACACTAACTTTAGGTTCTCGCAACACATTGTTTTCGTATTGATCATATGCATCATTTAAGGCATGTATACCTGCAAGAAAATAGTATTTACTGCGCCACAATTATGAAATGTCTACATCAAAACAGGCACAAAGCTTATCTAGTGCATTTCCTCAATGCACAAGACAATCCCAGCAAATGTCTACAAAGTGTAAGTATTTTAACAAATACTTAATCATACAACAGCTTCGAGTATCTTCCCATTGTGCTCCCATATGACTGGAAAATGGAATTGTAATGACAGAAATTCTTAGCTTCCACTTCCCCAAACCTAAGCTAAAAATCAGAGAAATTGGCTATTAACAAGTTTCAACTTAAAAAATCTCATAGATTTTTTTAATTTTCTGTATTACAGAAGTGAAACAAAACATGTACCATTTTCATTAATTGAAGAAAAACCCTGGTAAAATTGCATCTAAAATGTGTACTTTAGTTTATGCCTGTTACAGTGCACAAAAAAATGTAATTTAAAAATTCAGAGAGAAGCAGCAATTCCCCTTCTATATTTATCTTCAGTAGCAAGACTCCCTTTTTTATTTAATGAAAATCAGAAAGCACGTAGTCTTCTTTTGAGATACAAAGGTCTTTCGCTCTAAAGACTTGAGCCATGCTTAGCTTAGACAGCTTTTTCTCCTCTGAAAAGAGGCTGCCTGTCTTTCTCGCTTCCCCTCATCCTTCTCACACTGTCTCTGGCACTGACCCAAACTGGCAGGACACTAACCAAGACGAAGCCAGAGAATGTAGATGATGCTTCCCGCTAGGTTCAGAGAGTTTAAGCAGCCCACGAAGGGCCGGTAAGTTGTGCACCAGTGCGAGTCCTTTTGACAAAGGCAAACTTGGCTAAACTCAGGTCTGTTGAGCCCTTGAAATCTAGGCAGATTAAATAAACTCCCTGTTAGGCAGTGCATTTTCTTACAGTTAGTTACATATACAATGCTAATAAATTAATGGCTCCGACAACGTAGCAAATTTGAAGCTCACTGTAACAGGCTTTTTGCCAGAGCAAACCTTTTCCTTCACTTTAACAATGAACTAGGGGCACCCTCCTCTTATCTGCTGCCTGCTGTATAAAAAAAAGGTAGCACTGAAAGCCATTGTATGTAAAGACTTCCATAAAGAGTAAACCAGTGGTAAACATACAGCGCTAGCTCTTACGCCAATCAATGATCTGTGAAAGATTTACACTGCCATCTAAAAGCATGGCACACCAACAAAGCCAGCATCGGGAGAGAGAGAAATTACAAAACCAGCCCCACTCTGCATTGGAAATTGGCCAAAAATAACCTACCAACCTACCCTAAGCATTGTGATTAAAAAGTTCCTATGAAGAGCTTCCTATAAAGATTTAACCTAAATCATTTAGATGCATGCCTGTAAAGTAAATAGCTAACGCTTATCACTTTTAAGCTACTAGCTTTTGGAAGGCATTCAGCATGATGAAGAAATAAATAGAACACAAATAACCTGCTTTTCAGAACACTGATATAAAGTAAGATATAGATAAAAGATAAAAAGACCAGACTGCAGTACAGAACTGATTAGGAATCAGCGCTACACAAAGATTTGGGCTTGTTTACATACTGTTTTGAAGTACTATTAATGTAAGAAGGGTGTGTGCGTTTGTTTCAGTCGCTTTATATTTTTTTTAAATAAAACAGCAAGTTTCTACTCCTTTAGGATAAAAGGGCAAAGAGGGAAGCTGGCATTTAGGCATCCAGTTACTACTGAAGGTATCAGTAGAACTGAAATTACTTCACTGCTCCTTCAGAACTCCTTACTTCTGTAACTTAACCGAGGAAAGGGAACAGACAACAGAACTGTGGAAATGAAGTCTTGCTAGCAGTTATCTAGGAGATCACAAACTGCACTATCCAGAATCTGAAGTCACTAAGACAACACAGTGAATTTAATATTGCTATAAATGATAGGTTAATTTGAGATACAATCTTTCTTGTAATTAAAACTTGGGAGAGTAACCAGAATAGAAAAATATAGATTAAAAAAATATATATAATAACAATCCATCAGCAACAGACAGGCATTTTAAGACAGGTGGCTTAGCAAGTGCAAAAAAACCCCCACAAACCGGCACAGACTACGTAGTACATTTTGTAATCACTGCAAAAAGCAATTACACACTTCAAGATTTAGACAAAAACCTATCAGCAGTGCCTTAAACATTCTTGACTATGGAATTCAACCCCTGATCATTAGGTCAATTATTACAGATGGTATTTCAAAAAACAAAACCAAACAGAATTACTCTAGAACCCAAGAACTTCTGCTGAGCCATTTGGCTGTATGAAGCACAGTGGTACAGAAAACCTAGCTAAGAGTTCCTTGAGATTAACATTCTAATGGTCTAAATGGTACATATGTGTGTATCATTTAGAGGTGTTGATATTCCAGCACTTTGATACACTAAAATTACAAGTTACCGTAACAGCACACCAGCCCACAGTAACATATTCTGGGCTTGTGTTTTTTCCTTATACACCTTTTCAATTAAACAAATTTATATCTTGTTGGGAAGATGTAAATCCCCAAGACAGAAGAGTCAAAACCCCACTGAAAGCTAATGAAGCACGGCCATTATGAAAACCAGACTTTTGGGTTTAGAGAACAAAAGGAGAGAGTTCCACAAACGAGCCGATATTTGCAAATCACAGCTTCGGTTAGCATAATGACAAAAGGCTATTACAAGGCGGCAGCAATGCTTTCACCAGTACATCTCAATTTTGCATTCTCTCCCTCCAGTCTTACAGTCGTTATCTTGTTTCTTGGAAGAGGAAGACAGTAGATCAATTAGATTTTATGTTTAGAAAAGGAAGAAAAGAGAGATGAACCAAAACCTGAAGCTGTGTATAGTCAAGAGATGCAAATATTATTTCTCAAATAAGTATTTTTATGTGCAACCAAATGTTTTGCTATAATTCAAATTTCAGAGCTAAGGAAAATCTTACAGGAAGCAGAAAAATACATCTGTAGAGCAAATAATACATACAAAAAACCCCAGCCTACTGACTGTGGCAAGAAGCCCCTTATTAGATGACCATCAATCTTGTTACCCGAGAGAACTGCAGGCACATACCTGTCAAATGATCCAAGTAGTACTGGTAGAGTTTGCACTGAATAGGTGTCATTCGAACTTCTAGAACATACTCGTATTTTGGTGGGAGGAACTTTGTTAAAGCTGTGTAATCCTTCCTCTGTAATTTTACAAACAGTACTTCAGTCACATGAACATGAAAACAACTACTGAGAGCTTAAGAACTTCTGGCATCTTAAAGGAGGAAGCACCACGCATAAATTACAAAGATTCAGATACTTTCCAACCACAAAGGGGGAAAAAATAGCCCACTAAATACAATCCAACTACAGGCACTGTCTGCAGAAGCTGATGTACCTAGTAAATGCGGTTGTCTGGCCAAAACTCTATGACCTGTTAACCCCATGTCCCAGTTCCAAGTCCTTGCAAAGTCAACTGCAACTTCAGTAGCTGCTCTGGTAAATACTTCTGCGGTTTTTTAAAAAATATTAAACCATTTTTTTGTGAAAGTGTGGGTAAGTCAAGCAACTGCTATCAGTGTTTGTATCGCACACGAACTCACTCAGGTTAACTTTTCTGGTTTAGAGTACAGAGTACATGGTTTCTGAACACTTGCTTGGGGCAATGCAAAATTCTGTTTTCATTTTTTTGACTCTGAATGCTAGTCTGCTTTTCTCCACCTACTCCTTCGTTCAAACGCTGAACGGTTTATTGACTCTGACCGAGAGACCTTTGCACGTTTAGGAGTTAAGTGACCTTCATCAGAGCTAACCTGCCTGTGCTATGCTGCACAAACTCCTTAGCTGCGGGATAACCTCAGCCAGTCGCTGCAACAGAGGAGCCTGCAGGCAGCTCCCACTTGATACCGACGATTACACCACCTGCATGGCCTTGCTGTTATCTAGAAGTGCAAGAAGCTCTCATGAGAACATCCTTTAGGAACAGAGTTGTTTTCTTCTAAAGAAACTATGTAGTAGCTCGAATGAGCAAAAGAAAGAGCTGCTCCCTACGGACAGGATCTGATCTGCACAGAGTGCTGTGAGAAATTCCATCTGGGCTTTGTCAGGGTGGCCAGCACCTGAAGGCACGTAAGATGTACTTGCAATTTACATTCCTCTTCTCGTTCTGTCTTTTGGTTTGCATTCTTGTACTGCTGTATAGATGCACAGAATTAAGTATGCTATCCTCTCACTACAGGTCCTTTTCCAGCTTCATACACCGCCATAAACCTCTTTATTTCGCTGCTTGTGGGACTATCCCACTATGACCATTTCGGACATCTCGAGCCCACTTGGACTATTTAATCAACTACCAACAACTGCGCAGCCAGGAGGTGGCACTCAGTGCCTACAGTGTCACACCTTCCATCAGGCTGCCTGTGCCTGGGTTTATAAAGCAGAAGAGCAGTAGCATCATGCTGATAGTACACAAGTGCAATACCACAGCAGGTTAACTGGAGAGCAAGGAATCCAGCTCTCATTCCAGAAAGCTAGGGAGTTTTCATTTGGTTTTACATCCAAGGTCTTTAAGGTAACAAGTGCTTCACCCTTCTGAATTAATCTTGCTTCTCTCCTCTTCCCCATTGTTCTGATTCTCACAAATCAGAAAAAACAGGAATTCAGAAAGAACCAAGTGACAAACTACAGATCATCAACAACTTTCTGGGTGGCTTTTAAGGCAACTGAGGTTTTAAATGTGTATTCTTTGAACGTGTATATGGAATTAAAAGAGTATTTCAAAGCAGCTGCTGTCCTACTCTACCATGTAGTTTTCTAGTCTCCTAGCAGGAAAACAGCTGGATTCTCTAATACACACATATGTCCTGCTTAGCATACACTGACATTTGGGTAAAAGCTATGAAACTTTTCTGAGTTTTTCCAGTCACAACAAATAACATAAAGGTCTAGAAATTAGTGGAAATATTTAAGCAATAGCTGCATTCGATGGAGCTTTCAAACAGCAAGATAACAGGCCTTTGAATGCTTTTATCAGAATGAGGTGAAACAACTCCTCCCCCCGCCCCGCAGCTAATCCAAGTCATTAGTTATAGTAAAGCCGCTCTTACCTGAACACATCCAGCTAACATCTCATAGAGAATATGTGCACGCTTCTTCATTACTCTGACATCTACCAGAGTAGAGTCTGCACACTGACCGTTCTGAATTGGATTTATAAATCTATTTCGGAATTCCTTGATTGAACCGAGCAAATTCTCCTTAATAAAGTTAACCATGCAGTGATCTAAGACAAAAAGATCAGACTTGAGTAGTTCAAAATGGAAAGTACAGTACTGGGATTAATTCTAACAGAAAATAAATGCATCTTATTTAAGAACTTTCTGCTGAGAAAAAAAAACCCAAACCACCTCAAAATCTTCCAGAAAGGGCATCTTAAATTGACACATACTTCAGGCACAGAGGTAACTTCTAAATTTAATGTCTGATTTTAAACTACCTCGTCATGTTTATTACACAAAGGTTGAAAGCTGCTGTACACCAAAGCAATATTACAAAAGAATTGTATTTCCAAGTATGACTTTAAATAGATTGAAAAGCATATTAATCAACAGGAAAAAAACCTATTACAGCATATTCACAAACTGGAGCTACTGTTAGAAGCTAGTTTAGAATCAAATTCCCAAGACAGTAACATAAATCACTGTTTAGTGAGTTCACTAAGAACACTGCTCTACAATGCTTTAAAAAAATTTAAATTGATGCTGCTGTAAGACCCGGTCCACCCATTTCCCCTCTGAACATTCCCTCCCTTCCCCTTTTGACATGCTGAGACTCATCTCATCCTTTGATTAGCCAGATCAAGGAACTAAACTGCCAGAAAGCTATTCACTCCTGCATTGCTGGTTTTCTGATACTCCTCATACAGGCTCCCTGAGGAATCAGATATATGTATGGCCACATCAAGGGAAAGATGGAGGAGAGGCCACCTTCCCAACAGCTTCATTTTAATTTGGCTTAAACCATCATGGAGCCACATCTTGACACAATGACTTAAAATGCAAAATACAAAACCAGATCGTTAGGGTTTTTTTAGACAGAGAAATGTAACAAACAGCTTCACTGTATCAAATTATTTTCTTCTAATCAAGCTAAATCCATCTATATATTGCTGAAAGGCAAAAGTATATTTAAGGAAATAAACACTTAAACCAGACAAGTACTCACATTCTATAAGATTATTTTGCAGTGGTGTTCCTGTAAGGATTATTCTTCTCCTAGATCGAATAGAATTCATTGCCTTAGAAACAGCAGATGCTTCGTTTTTTAGTATGTGCCCTTCATCACAAACAACAAAGTCAGGGCCTAGAAAGAAATAACATTAGATCTCTTCCATCTTTTACAACCACAAAGAATCTGGCAGCCTAAAGAATGAAAATTTGTTCTGTTAGTTTTATGAAGTGGGGTTTTTTAACTTTTGTGTGTGTGTTTTGTGGTGGGTTTTTTTTAGCTCAGTTAAGGTTCTCATTCAACATTTGCACAAGCATTCACAGTAGCCATTCTGGTAAACTACAGGCTGCTGCTTGTAAAGTCTTCATGGGAAGGATTATTTTTATATATATATATATATATATATATATATATATATTTTCATATTCTTATAAAAATTATCTATCCATGCAGCTAGTGTGTGCATGTCTCCATTTCCATTCACCCTGTAAAAAACTCATAAAACTGTGCCTTAAATCCAGCTCAGGCTGCCATCTACTGGTGTTCGCTCAATTCTAAAGAAAACCAAAAATCAGATAACCAGTAATTTTTCATTAAGGCAAGAAGTCAGTATCAATAGGGGTAAACAGTGCAATCAGTCTTACCTAAGATAAGACACAAACAAATCTGATCTGAATTACAGACAAGTGAATACCAGCTTGCAGCTGAAAAGTCACCATAGAAATCTCCTCAGCTTCCTTCCGGAAGATAAACCCAAAGATTACAGACTGTTATTTTAGGTGAGTTGCACAAGGAATGTCAAAAACACAGCGCAATACATTTCCACAAAAGCAAACTCTTCTGTATTTTTAAGTGTTACAATTTGGGGTTTAAGATAAATAATAGCAAACTCGGCAGAACAGACTTACACATCCTAATGCTTTTCAGATTTAGGGCAATTTCTGGTACCTTCTTCCTTGAAAGGAGAAGTGTAAGATATTCTAGGATCCAACTAGTAACTCTGAATGAATGCTTTACCAGATCTAAACTCTATCTCAATTCTAGTACTATAAACCATGAACGAAGTCAGCTGAAGTCAAGTTTATGTACCTTTGAAAAACACTATACAAAGCCACCAGCTGGGTTCATCCATTCAGCTCTAAAAAGGCTGATACTTGAGGTGTCAAAGGAATATTTATCAGCATGGACAATCTCACCTTTTATAACTTAGAACAGTTTTCCTCAGACTAACTTTAAACTGCCTTGTAAAGAAGAAAGTTCACTCTAGGACAATGATCAACAGAGTATCAATTACACCTCTGACCACTTGCATGACCTAATGCCAGTGCTGGTCATCTTCATCGTGCCATGCTAAGTGTCAAAGTGATATGAATCTTATATGCTAACAGAAAAGGAATCAAGAATTCTCCCAAGCAGAAAACCAATGTCTTTAACCAAGTCTAGAAGACAATTATTCAAGTCCACATATGAATTCTAAACACACTCAGACTTATCCAAGCCTATGTATTTCTGAGTTTTCACACCTGCCAAAGAAACATTTCCCCACAGTATGTCACAGTTTTTGTACCTTCCCTAGTTTTGACAGCATGCAGAACACTGAGCGGCTATACACAAAGCCTTCCTTTAATTTTAGGTAAACACCTCTTAATAGTGACAGAGCCTTCTCTACTCCTTGTCCTAGTATCTCCTGAAGAGCAAGGATCTCACAAGTTCACCCAGCGCGCAGTACTACTGAGATGGTTTAGAGCAGTTTTCTAGAACTGCAGCACTGGCAAGGATTTGCAACATCTCCCCACCAGATGTGACAGTTTGCACATTAATACATCATTCTCAGAAATAGATTTGGTCTAGTACATTATGTTTACAACTGGAATCAAAGTACATTAGAGAAGGACAATGAAGTCTTAATAATAGACAGCAATCGAAATTGTGCAGATACCCCAGAAATCAGTTTCAGTAAAGACTGTGATTCATTAACATGAACTGGTTAGTTAAAAAAAAACAAACCAAAAATCCACCTGAAAAGCTGTTGTTTAGAGTAAGCGAATGATAGTAAAATATGAATAAACTACCTTTGTAAAATTATTCATGGTTTGTTTGGCAGGCATGTAGCATTGGTATCTTGAACTAACATCTTGGCTACAATTCAGTGGCAGGGATTTTCATAAATTTTTGTGTTTTTTCCTTGTTCTTAAAAAACATAAATGCAATTCATTATGGACAGAACATTTATCATATTCGAAAGGAATGTAAAGCTTAAAGGGACCTCAAGGGATCATTTAGTCTACTTCACCTGAGATCAGAGTTATGAGAAAGGGACCTATCCTCCTGGACAGAAATAGGAAACTCCATGACCTCTCTCTCTTGCTAAAACACAGTGCAATACCTAATTTAAAAGATCTCTGCTGCAAATCAGAGTAAGTTCTGCCCTTTCCTTTCTCCAACTGATGTAAAAACCAACTGATAACAGTCCTTTCAGTAACCAGCCCTTACATGGTGGAAAATGTCAGCTTAGTTGTCTGACTTCTAGGCTGAAAAACTTCAGTCTTTCAATCTGTCCTCAAAGATCACAGTCTTCATCTTCTTATCCTTCTTACTGTACTTACACTTGTTAATATATTGATATACATTAAAAATACTCAGTGATAGATAGATAGATATACACACGGTTCTCCTCCTCCTCTGAAGTCTACAAGAACTTGTCTGCTTTGTACAACTGCCAATTAAAGAGTAGTTTCCAAGTTAAACAGTAATGGAATTTTTATTAGTAGCAGCAAGCAAAAAAAAAAATAGTTATTAAAATGCTGCGAGCAAAGCACAACAGCTATCAATAAACCCAACAGCATTTCATCAGCTGCACAAGGCATTATGGGAAACCATTTGTTGCTCTGCATGCATATATAATCCTGCTATTATTTCACATAGCAGAGCTAGTTAATTAATGAAATCACTCCTCCACCCATAAACTTTGGCTAAACCTTCCCTCTCTGGTCCCCTCTTCCGTAGAGTATACAGTGCAATACAAGCTTCTACTATAGAATACATCTACCCTAGCAGTATTCATTTTAACCAGACACATATCATTAAATTATCGCTCAAATACCGAATTTGCAACTTTTTAAATTAAAAATGCTCCCAGAGGAACCGGGTTTCCTATTTACAGTCACAGCAGTAAGCCAGCCTACAGCTTCATAACTCTTACTGTCAGCCTGTTATACTGCCAGTGCTGTGATTCACTAAGATAGCAAGAAACAAACGATGGTCGCTGCAAAATACTTCTCATCAATTTAGCAAATCCAAATGTCTCCAAAAACTAATGGGTAACAACAGATGAACATGTCTGTCTTTTTGTAATTAGTTAAAATAAGGAAAGATGGGAAGCAACACGAAAATAATTACAGAGTTATCTCAAGGTTAGTTTTCCTAATGGTCTGATACCATCCTACCAACCAACTAGTCCAAGAAGAGAGTAGAAGAGAGTAACAGGTTCACAGGGAATTATCCAATTCAACGTTCAATGTGCTGCAGTTTCTGAACCTGATTAAATCTACAAAAGTCAATAACCTAATGACAAACACTGCTCTATCCTGAGTCCTAAGCTGTCTGAAGAGGTCTGGAAGTATAGCAGAACCACACCTCTAAGGAGGATGTAAAAACCAAGAGGTTGACAAGAGATGGGACAGGGAAGGTTACACACATCACTGTCTCCTCCATAAAATCACGTGCTCAACAGGCCACCTCACTCCACAGCCCAGTATTTCTGAAGTTACATAAAAAACAATCCACAAAGAAAGGGACAATACTACTAAAAAGACATGTGGTAACAACCCCTATGTTTAGCTTCCCTTACACTTTTCACAAGGAATAATCACCATAAAAATCCATCACTGTAAAAGCGTATAACATTTTATTTCATCGTTGCACCAGAACATGACCTGCTGAATACAAAGCTACTCCCCTGTCACTGCTACTTCAAGACAGCAGTTCACACCTTTTCTTCTCTAGTTTTAACTTACTCAGCAATTTTCTCAACAACTGCAACATCCTGAGCAAACCAGGTACAAAATAAGACGGACAGCAGTGTTCTCCCCACCCCGCTCTTTAATTTTTTTTTATTATTTTTAGTAACTGCCACATTAATAGAAGGAGTCAGAAAACCCACTGGCAAGAAGCGTGTTTTCTTAATTGCTTAAATAATGTATGCAGGTTCAACATGATCACAAAAATAGTTTATCAGCTACTGTACTGACTACTGTACAGCTACTGACTCCACAGCAATTATACGATTTAGTCAAACTGGCAGAAAAATTAATGTTTTAGCTGCTCAGACAGGCTTTCTGCAGAGCTGGAGATGCCAATTCCAACTGGACAATGCCAACAACCACAAAGTTATTTTTCCCATTAGAAGAATCCCTTTTGTCTAACAGAACAAAATCCACAGCCCTATTATTTGAGACTTCACAAAATCAAGCTCACCAAGTACAATTACAAACCAGACCAATGCTGCATTTCAATCAGATTAAAAAAAGAAGAAAAAACCAAAGAAAAGCGTATCAGCCACACACTTGTCAAGAAACCTGAAGCCCAGCCAAGTAAATAAAACCCAAGAAAACCTATCTCCAGAATCAAAGAAGCCATTTACCCTACCTACTGTATCAGCATTCCTAATTTAAAGAGAAATACCAAGTTACAGCAAAGGTGCCTTCTAAAAACAGTTTTTGAGGTTTACTGCACGCTGTAAAAACATAACTTGTTTTCAGAGATCAATTGCCAATTCAGAATTTGTAGGAAAATTTTGCTATTTTGGTGAAACTTGCTAATCCTAGTATTTTTAGTTCTTTTTAGTGACCACCTGACAGACTGGTTTTATCAGCTTGGAATATTTTCAAGTGCTTTCTTTTCACGTTCACTCAGTTCAGCTGCCCTTAAACCAGACATCCGTTTCTTTAAGACTGAAAAATTAATCAAGTGTTTTATCTGCAATCGATTCAATTAGCACTTAATTAACACTTGTTCATTCACACTTCTAAAGTACATTCTCAACTGTTTTCCATGCGTAGTTGCTTCCTCAACAATACATTTCTATCAAGGATAAAGCAGCTTGTGGCTGCAACAAATCAGCAGATTAAAATAATGTTAGGTTCCAGAGTCACTTCAAATCACCTCGCAAAGAAAGCAATGCTAGCTGTCATTTCTGTCTTTGATCTAATAGAAAAGACTGTTACAGAAGTCTGTTTACAAAAGCAGATGGGGTAGTTTCTGAAGAACCATTCCTGTATCTCAACAAAAGCCAACAAAGAAAATGTGATAAATCTTACCAACGTTATTGTTTAAAATCATTTGCCCAACAGATTTCCATTTGCAAGATTACTCAGCTCATATACATAAACTAGGAAGTACAATATATATAATGCATACCTTAATTTTCACTTACCTGGATCAACTAAAGCTTTATTAAATATTTCTTTAAGTTTTCGGCTCTTCACGTTCCTGCCTTGTGCAAGGTTACGATACATCTCATAGCCTATTATCATCACACCTCCTTCATCTTGCCAACGCTGGAGCATATAGCCTCTCTCTTGAGGGCGTTTCACAGTTGCTAGTTCACAAACCTTTCAAAGGGGGAAAAATATGCTTGAACTTCTCTTAAAATACTGAAGTACTGGGGTAACTTTCAAATGCCTAAGGCTTATTAATGCAAGTAGATTTTTCACAGACTTAAAGTACATTCCTTAGCCTGTATTTTGAGTGGTGGAGCTTCCTAATTATGTAAACCGTTCAGTTATTTTGTTTTCAAATACTTGTTTAAGTCTTATACCTCCAGTTTTTTGTCATCTTCTAAATCTTCTTGCCATTTTTCAAACTCATTCAACCAGTTCAAGGCAGTGTTTAGTGGGCACACTACCAGAGCTGTCCGAAAATCCAGCTTGTCACACAGCAAGACCGTGTGAAGAAAGCTTACTACCTGTGAGAGAAAAAACAGACAAAATGCCAAATAAAACACTGAGTATTAAACGCTAGCAAAGAAACAGACAAGTATATATTCACAGATAGAACTTACCAACAACAGTCTTGTTTCAACATTTTCTTTGTTAAATAACTTGCTGCTTAAAATTTAATACACATGCATTTTGAAGTCATACACTTACTACTCTGCATTATATGGCTGCGTACATCCTTCACATACCAAGATACATGCAGTTTTGAGTTGTATCAGATTGCTGAACGATTGTGTAAATAAGGAACCCTCCCTATACATTTCACCAATCATCTTCATAAACTAGAAATTTCTACTAGGTCATTTTAAAGTTTTCTCCCAATACCTGTCCCACACATTAAATAACTTCACCTCTTTGGACCATAAATATATCAGGTTTCTTGAAAGTGAACTTCAGCCTTAAATCAACGTTTCCCACATTTTTTCAACATATTGGTAAACTTCCTCCAAAGAGCTCCGAAGCAGGTTATTGAATCACTTTCCAAGTATTCACCCTGCAGCCAGACTGGCTCTATGATGCAAATGATAACACCTCCTTCAGGCCTGGGAAAAAAACTTGAAATATTCCGATGCCCTCAGTATTTCTGCTGGGCTGCCTGGTTTTGAGCAGCAGCAAATAAAGGCAGGGCTAGAGGTAACCTGTAAACACCTGGGAGCAGAAGGATCAGTGGTCCCATGGCAGCTCCAGCTCTCACACCAGACTTCTATTGGTGAAGACTGCACTCATCCACATACTGTACAACATCCAGAAAGCTCTTTCCGGAGCAAATCTTGGTATCTGGCAACTCTGATTTAATACACTGATCAAAGTAATTTCAAACTGTGTGATTATTCTCAGAAAATGGAAAAACATGCTTGGGCCACAGACTGCTTTTAGATGTTGCGATACGAAAGGAATTACTAGTGGTTATGCGATCAAGACAAAAGCATCTCATGTTCAGATGCAAAAACTACCCCTGAAGAGTAACCACGGAAGTCCTATGTCCTGGACAGCCAGCAACTCCCTAATTGCCTTATTTCCCCGATCCTTCACTGACATTCTTCTCTGCAGTTTGCAAAGTCTGCTAAAACCTATTGCTGATTTAGCTCTTTTAAGAGCTAAACAACAAACGGCATTAGAGAGTACAGTAGGACTGGCAAATGACCACAAGGGAAAAACCAACTACCTAAGCTACAAACACTGGCCATAAAAATACCTGACACATATTTGTAACTGTGGCTCTGAGACTATCAAGGCGTTACAGGCAAATCCAATGTCATGAACACATCTGGATCACATACAAAAATACCATCTGCTGTAAAATATTTCATCAAACTGAAGTATACAAAGTGTAAGCGTACAAAGTCCCCTAGACTGCATTGCTACACTAAAGCACAACAGCTCTGCCAAACACTGCAAACCTCCAGTAAAAGGTGTAATTAACCTGAAGAACCATAAGCACGTACAAATACACTCTTCAAAGGTGATTTTCCAAGTATGTATGAAAGCTCTCCTCTACAGTATTGCAGATTTTCAAAATACTGTGCCTGTCACCCCAACTTCCATAAACAAAGCAAAGCTATATATACTGCAGCTGGAGTTCTTAAACACTGCCCACGTGCTGTGCACCACAAACAGCCAAGGCTGCAGCTTGTTTTACCTAAACAGTACATACAGTGCATGACCACAGTGCCTCTGATCATTGAGAACATTGTGTTACTCAAAAAAAACCCCACAACCAACAAAACCCCACCAAAATCAGAAAGCCACAAACCCCAAGCTTCTCTTGAGCCTGTTCTTTGCAGAGGAATCTAGGGGATCTAAAGAACCTGAAGACGTTACACCAGCCTAAGCACTCCAGAACTATATCCTGCAATTTGCAGGTCAAGAAAGATGATCCTCAGGATCAGAAAGTCCAAAATAAAATTTATCTAAATTAAGTCAGAGGAGAACAGGATTAGGTCTTTGTCACGTAACTTCACTTTTTGAAAAACCCTGGGTAGCAATGGTTTACAGGGAAGATGCAAGAATACTGAAGCCATCTGACCCAGCAGGGCACACCTAAAGCTAGCAGAGTAGCATTCACCTCCTGCTAGAGTCCCTCTGAAGATTTTCTCTTGAAGCACATTTCAAATCTCCAAAAATATTAATGAAAGCCTTCAAGACAAGTCAAATCTGCTATCTTACAGCATCCAGGTGCACAACCTATGCCAAACACCAACTAAGACGGCAGATGTGAGCACTACTGAGAGTAAAAACTACTGAGACAGCCCATTCCAAACGTAAGTGTCAATACTCACAGCTTGTCAGCAGGATCTTACAGCATTTTGTTTGTGAAGTGCCTGACAAGGTCATAAAGCTACCTGTTGCCACCTGCAGAGCGTGAATTCAGCTATGGCACAACAATCTTAAGACATCTTTCATACAGTTTGGAATTCCCGTACACTGATATACTGACCTCTCTACGCATGGACATATCTTGAGCCCTCGGGTCAGGCAATAGGGCTCCCCAGTCCCATGGGGAAGCTTCTACCACAACTGACCAAGATGGAAGAGGATGGTGAAATGGCATTTCCTCACAGATGTTTTGAGGATCCCATCCTCACTGTAGGAAGAAAATAACCTCTTTGAGAACCACCATCACCACGCTAAAGAGACTGCCCTCCAGGAAGTAAGTGCATCCACATTTGGAGCATGGGAAGAAAGATTCAGAAGGAAGTGCTGAGCAAGTGCTGGCTGCTAACGCGATCTAGGCTGGCCGGTCACATGCTGGGAGCACCAGGCAGAGCTCCTGTTGAGTGAACCTGATGGCCAAGAACCGCTCCTGGCATAGGAAGGCCCTGACTGACCCCAAGTTGAAATTGGGTCTGATCAATTCCCATGCCTGCAGAAGCGGCAAGTTAGATTTCTCATGATTTTGCTCAAGTCAGAGATCAGAAAGGTTCACAGTAATTCATTTCACTGGCCAGCTGTCCTGAGATAAAGGTATGGGAGTATCTCCCTCCTCCAGAAATGAGGAAACGCAGCATCAGAGGCCAATGACAGGGAGAGCCAAGCAGCCCTGCTTTTCTGAGGTCCTTTTCAAGCATAGATAAGGTCATTACCCTTCTTTCTTCTTCAGAGTTCTCTTTTTTCTCTTCCCCAGAATCAGAAGGAAAGGTTCTTCTGTCAAATGTCTTCTGCTAAAGGAGTACTTGGGAACAGACTGGGCAGCAGAGCAGCAGGACAGGGAACTCACCCCAGCTCCTTGCTCACAGTATTTGTGGTGATGCTACGTCTGGCCAAATGCAAAACCTGAATTTATGATGATAGGTGCTTGGAAACAAGCAAATGCGAAAGGGATTCAACATTCCTGACTACCCTGAATGGTACTAGCATGAATACTGAGATGCAGGGAATTTAAGAAAATTGGTTTAGATCTTTTACCTCTTTTGAAGGTCAAGGGCATAAGCTTCTCCTGAGGCCTGCAATGATTATATGAGGCCCAAGAAAAAGAGCTTTTGAGAAGAACTTTTACAGCAACTGCTTGACTGATCAGTTTCAGAAGCAACATTTTAAGATGGGGACTGACCTTCATCTAAAGACTAACAGAAATGGTAACTTTTTCACTACGCAACTTTCAATATGGCAGAAAAGCCACCTGTATCAGACCGAGAAATATGGAAAATTTTTTTAAGAAATGCTACAATATCCTGGTTTAAAGATTTTTGCAAAGCAGTCTTCAGCAGTGCAAAGGAGAAGGAACATGCGCTGAAGTGACAATGAAGGCTCGAACCTGAAGATCTCAGGAAGCAAAGAACAGTAAAGCCAAAGAAAAGAAATAAAGAAGTGAAAAATGGGTTGAAAGTATGCCCTGTAGTTAACTGCCAAGGCAATGAAGGTTTCTGGTCTTAACTGCTTGTGATGCACAAAGACTCAAAAATATGAAAGTACATATGGACAATTACTGAAATAGAAAACAAATGCCCCCTGTCCCTCAACCTGGAAAAGTCTAAATTGTAACAAAACATTTTACATTAAAACGCAAACCATCTGACTTTAGACACTGGAAGTCTGGCACAACCAAAGCCAACCAAACAAAAAAGTCCCAGACCATAAATAAACCTCTGCTTTATCAATGCAACAAATTAACTGAAAAACCACTGAGTAAAATAAGGAACAACAAAGGAATAAGGAAGACAGTAAAACCCACAATCTGCTTCAGATTATTAAACTGTCTTACAAACATAGCTTCCTGAAGCCTGTATCCTACTAGCTCTTATTAGCTTGTTCGGAGTTGCAAGGGAGCTACACATCACTTACAACTAAATATAATCTTTTCACATGTATAACAATGATTACCTAATCTAATTTTAGATATTTTAAAAGCAGAGAAAGCACAGGTGTGTATCACAACTTTCACAGCTGTATACTATAAAACACAACTTCTTTCTCAAGACCTTGTTACAAAATGTTTATCTCCAGAAACGCTCATCGAGTCACTGCCTAGGAAACAGTAAGCTTCACTATGTTCTGAAAGTCATTAACTTTTGCTGGACCAACTTTTGAGAGTAAACTACAGATCAGAAAAAAAGACTTGTTTCTTACCTGTAACGTTTTCCCCAGACCCATACAGTGAGCAAGAATGCATCCAGAACCAGGAGATGTCTTTGTTTTTTTTACAGATTCACAACAGCAATCCCACATGAACTGAACACCTGAAGAAAATATTGAAAACTTTCTTATTAAATGTTCATTTTAGTAAAGTTCACAAGAGATAGGTGTGATCCCTGTAACATCATAGTAACTCTTAGAAAAGCAGTGCTCAGGGTAATTATTGATGCATTTCTGTCCAATGGGTTGTACAGGGGACCATCTTTTGTCTTGAACGTAATTATATTCACAGTTTTCACTGAAGATGTGGCATCTGGGTCAGAAAATATTACTGTGCAGACTGCAGATGATTGTGATCTTGGGGATAGGGAGAAAAGAGGAGACAGAACAAAAAGTGGCAAGGACCTCATGAAAAGACTAAAATGATTCTCAGTAAATCAGCAACATTATCTGATACAAACTCGAAAAAATTCTGCCAAGACAAATCAGATGTAAGTTCTATGCTTAAAGAGGAAAAAAGTCAAGTTAAGAACTGTGACAGCTGAAAAAGGAAAGGAAATGTATGCTACATTAATAAAATGCATTAACAGCATGAGGGTCTGCTGGGTGGTTTTTTTTGTTCTTTACAGTATTTACTGGGGAGTTGTGTTCTACTATGCTATACTCAGCACAGATGATGCTTCAACTTCACTGCTGTGCCTGGTTCAGGGCACCTCCCTTTAAGAGTTGAAGCAAGTCCCGAAGTTCCTTACTGAAATGGCTGTAGATTATGAACTTTGAGGAAATTTTAAAACAACAGAATGAGCTGTGAAGAAAATTACAATTGGTTATTCCCCTTTTTTCCTTCTCCACTAGAAACAGAATATAGAAAGAAGCTGGCTTGATGAGCAGTCATGTCAGGTATCAGGAAAAAAAAATTCTGTTAAGAAAGCCAGGAAAATACTGAGAGATTTTTAAAACTTCACTGAAAACTGCAAAAAGTGAATATACTAATTCCTCAATAGAACAGGTAAATATAAATTGATTCTGCCCTCAGTGTAGAGAACTGGGTGATTCTGAGGACCCTTCCAACTTTACATTTCTAAGGTTCTTTGCTTGTAAAACAACAGGTATGGCTGATCTCGTTTACTTTTGTTCAGACGTTCCAAACATAAAGCATTAAACCTGACATCCTGGCATTTGCCTGCCAAGGAGATTTTCTTAGGATTCTAATTCAGGTTGCATAAGGTGCTGCGTAAGTGGAGGGGGGAAAAAAAAATTAAATTCTCTTTCCTTACCATCTACTTGGTGTGGTTTCAGTCTGGTAACTATACTCCTGTGAACCTGCACCAATGGTTCTTTGGTTTCTTCATCTTCATCTAAAACCAGCTTAGTTGTAATAGGACATTTCAGAGGTGAAGCATCTTCTACCTCTATCACCTAGAAGTAGAAACAGGGCATCATAGGAATACTGCACATTTGAATAATACCAAGCATTTTACAGACACCAGCTTTAGTAAAATTGGAAGTCACCATTTATGGAGTAAAGAGAAACCTTAAATTGTTCACTATGCATCACAACTTACTTTGGGAGAGCGCTTTTCCCCAGTAAAGCAGCAGGCAACTGACACATACTTCTAAAGACCTCTGCAGTCTTGAACAAAACTTACCAACATTAATCTGCAGGAAACTACAGATAAAACTTGTGGCTTACAAGGTTACAGAGATTTAATTACTTACCAAATTAAACTAAGGGTAAATATGTAGTCTTAAACATCATCATCAGTTCAATTTCCTAGCATTTCACAAAGAAAACAGAACATACCTCTCTCAATTTCTCTCTTTCCCGTTCTCTTTCCGCTATACGTTTTCTTCTTTCTTCTTCCTCTTTCAGTGCATTTTGTGTTTCTGTTCTAAGCTTATCATCTTTAATAATTTTTCTTATTTTCTTCCTGCCTTTTCCAGGAGATTTTGAATCATCATTGTCCTCACCCTCAGAATTACTCTATTTCAAATTAAATAAATAAAGCATTAGGAAGAAAATTATGGCACAGACCATCAAATGCTTCATTTTTAGACAAGCTCCCAACAACTTTTATATATGCAGGTGGCGTTTAGCTTAATAAGAAAAGATACTTTTTCAAAACAAGTTAGCCAGCCTGATGAACTATAATGTATTCTGAGGTATTAAAGATAAGCCCAGCTGTGCAAAGACAGCACTAAAGGTACTGTTATAATTTTATAGTAGCTAATGACTATTAATAAAGAACTATTTTTCTGTTCTAGTAGTGCTAGATCAGATCAGCTATCACCTAGTCCACACAGGAAAAGAAGCCCTAATACTAGGAAAGCCTTAATCTACTATTTGTGTCATCTTCTACAACAGGAAATGGTTTTAGTTAAACATGGCCATTTTTCTCCATAACAGTGCTGTTTTATGAATTGTAGCATTGACTTAACATTGAGAAAAGTTTTAATTTTTTACTGTACTTTATACAGAGTTGTTTGAGATACCCAAATCCCTAAGCAGGTGGCAGAAGAGATAGGAACTCCTTTTCCTATTTATTAGTTCAAAACACAGTATAGTACCTTATTGTTGTTTTCACTTGAAGAATCCTCTTGAACCTTTATACGCCTTCGTTTCTTTTTCTGTTTGTAACTGCGCTGGTTTTCTTCCGCCTCAGCTTTCTTGGCAGATCTATGGAAAAACGCAGGCAGTATTACTGATTAACAATAATCATTCATTGCCTCACTGACAAACAGTAACAAAAGTACATGAATTACATTGCTAATTACCACAATATACTCAGAACATACTCTTTTTGTGCAACCAGGAGTTTACTTCTGAATTTCTTCCTCTCCCTCAACTCAGGGGACTCACACAGCAACAGTCTATTTCAGACAACCCTGAAGAATCTCAGAATTGTTTATTCTTTTTCTACTGCAATCCATCATTCCTCAATTGACATTTGACACATTTGGCATAAAAATGCTCATTTTTTGTTAAATCTGTTTTTCATACTGGCTCATCAAAATGCTGTATACCACATATTGTGCTACAAATTAAAAATTCTCATATTTGCTGCCAAGTTAATTAGCAGATACCAAATTATTGACAAGTATCATCAAAGGTTTTAAGGACCTATCCAAAGTCTTTAACTTTGAGATGGTGAAAGTTAAAGACTTTGGGTAAGTCCTTAAAACCTTCGTCAGTAATTTGCTATCTGCTAATTAACTTAACATTTTTAATAAAATGAAACCCAGGATTAAGCATAGTTAAGTTTTACTTATACCTTGTTCGTGGACGTTGGTCGTCTTCAGACTCGCTGACTTCTTCACTAACCGCAGATTCATGAAACTCGGAGTCATTTGAATCATCGCTGCTCACTTTACAAACAGAAGTATAATTTCATGTTGAATATTACTGCAAAGTTAGCAACGTTACGTATCTTCTAATTATACAAGCTGTTTAAGAACAACAAGCACGGCAGAAGTTTGTTTCAGACACTGTAAGACCCATTAAACCCACTGACAAGAAGCAACAAGTATATAAGGGGTATGGCATAGAAAAGCTTAACATGTAAGCACTAGCTGAGCCGTGACAGATGGCATGTTATGCCAACAAGACTTGAGGTCTTTATGCATTAATACATCTTAGTTTACAAGGAAATGACAGAAAACATTACATGAGAAAGTGTCACATTTCAAAGACAGCAGGCAAGGAGGAGAGAACAAAATGGGAAGAGTGCTGAACAAACAAAAGATGATTTTTTGTTAAACAGAAACTTTTGTTTCGAATGTTTTAGACGTAATTTTATAATCATACTTCACAAATCATGCAAACGAGCCTTATTTACTAACTATATATGCAATTATATTACTGTATTTATGGCTTGAAGTTTCTTCAGGTAATGCAAGTTTAAAACTGACTCAAAAGACAATTAAAAATACACCTGAACTAGCAGGTAATACTTCTATAACTACTTTTAGGAGCTATCACTGGCATTTATAGGCAATTAAGACCAGCATGCCATTTAGCACCTTTAGAATTTCAGTTTGACCTTCAACACAGTGGAAAGCGTAACTATTTTATGAGTAACAAGGTTTAGGAATTGTTTTACATACATGGGGGAACATAATATTGGTAAAATAGGGCTAAAAACTAACAAGCTGGAATAAAGTATGTTGTTCTATCTAAGACTAGTCCAAAGACTTACACTGAGGAATTCTGAGAATTACTCTGGCTGCATTTTATTTGCACATTGACACTTAATTTACAATTACTGTTCTTGAAAGACATGTTGTTGGTAGAGTTATAATTCCGTAAGAGAGGAAAAGCATGAATATACATTCAGACAAAAATGAAGAGTTTTCATGAAGGAAAACTATACACAAAACACATTGCATCTTTTAGTCTATGGAAAGTCTATGGAGTCTGCAAAAGATGGCTAGCATTAGTGCAACACAGAGCAGGAATGTACTGTGCACCCCTACTTCCACTGGTCACAAAATACTATCAACACCTACACTGACCAGCATGGCAGTAAGCATTTATCTTCACTATCGCTCTACTCCTCTGTTCAAAAGGACTTGTTCCAGCACGCAACAATGAAAATGACAAATCAAAGTCAGGCACCGTTTCACAGTGCCATCTGGTGTTCAGCTAAAGCTTGCAACAGTTTGAACTCGGACGGAGACATGTCTGATGCACAAGGGCGTACTAACAGTCCAAACTAAGGAGAGACATTACATAAGGTTGATCTTCACAAATTACGACATGCTGGCCTTGCCACTGTTATTTAAAATTAATATTCTAAGACTAAACACGATTAACCCAATTCAGAGGATACACTAAGTGGAGAGTGCTGCATTTGTATTCAACAGCCTCAATAAAATTATTTATCAATTATTCACAGACAAGTGAATTCTAGATTTAATACATTAAAGTTTATACAGAGATTTTAAAACTACAGAGTTTTCAGATCTCCATTCTGATAGGCTTTCAACTTATGTTATAGAAACAAGTACATGTGAAAAAACCAAAACAAAACAGCTGGACTATGTACCTTTCCTTCTATTTCTGCGTTTCCCTTCTTTTTTGTCTTTTGGTTTCACCTTTTTTTCTTCACCAGACTCTCCATCACTCACTGTTAGCTTGTGCCTCAGCAGTCTGTGTCTGTATCTAGGCTTCTTTGATTCTTCTTCCTCTGAATCCGATTCAGAATTATCTTTCTTCTCATTCTCTTCTGTCAGAGATAAGTCAGTACATGCACACTGGTCATTTTTTTCTTACTTAAATTTGCCAAGAATTAAAATCTGTATTAATTTAGGCTAAATTCTGTGCTTTTCCAGGAAATAAGGGGGCAACAACACACCAATGTTTCCTCAAATTTTAGGTATTTTATGCTGCCCGAACACTTGAAATGTCTGTTCCAATAACGGTGTATGTTAGACAAATCTTTCCCATGCATTTGCAAGTCTTACTGTTCTGTACAGATTATTCCTCACAAATCACTAGGACTTTTGAACTGGTTACAAAAATCAGACTATTAACAAAAAAATACACTTAGAAGAGCAAAAAAGATAACAATCCTCATGACCATGTACACTGGACTATTTGGCAACTACCTATCAACATCGATGACATTTTTTTGTTGAAAACTGAAGAAACTTTATGATCATTTTCCCCAGCAACCTTTGAAATTATGACAGGTGCTACAGCACCATTTTTTCCCAGATGCTTTTTGGTGCTCACCATCATCTCCTGCGTTTTCGTTTTGCTTTCCAGTTTTCTTTTTTCTTTCATCCGATTCATCATCTGAAGATGCATCCTCATCAGAGGAAAGATTGGCTTTAATTTCTTCTAAAAGCATTTTCTTGGCAATTCTTTGAAGTAAAACAGAAAAAATTATTTATTCCATTGTTCAAGTAAATCTATGAATGATCAGTGTAATCCTATACCATTCAGAACTTAAAAAAAAAAGGGGGGGGGTGGTTTGAAAGTTGAACAAAAAAAAGACATGATGAAAAGTCATTGTGGCAACACAGGATCTATCCGCAAAAATCTCATGTTAAAATATAATGTGTTAACTTGCTTTCAGAAAGCAAATCTGCATAATGCTTCTTAAAAAAGAATTTAAATGCTTTAAGCAAGACTGGAGATAGCTATAAAATGTACAAACTTTCATTTTATTCATGGTTTGTTTGGACGAACTCTCATCAGTTCTGGGACAGCACCTATATGTATGCTATCACTAACAAGAACATGAAGATGCTGCAGACCAAACCCTAACACTCAAATTATTCTCCCAAAAATGGTTATCATGCTTACTTGATTTAACTCAATGTGATTAATTTCCTGAGGCACTGAATCTACTTGACCAGTGTATATGTAAACTAATGGTTTTAAAAACAGCATATCGCTGAACGCACGTTTTAAACCAGGAGAAAAGGATTACTGCAATATGCATTAACGTACAGGTTCAAAAAAAAAGAAAATTTATTACCCTACCTCTAAATAGCTTGCTTTCAACTGTGTTTACCACTCTAATTGCTTGGGCCCACCCTACTGCAAAATAGATGCTGCAGTAATTGAAGCAATTCATGTCGTCTCAAGATGAACTGATACGAAGTGCCTCAGGAAAAAAACCCACACTGAATCCCTCCTAACTACAAGCACTCGCCTTACAGCAACGACAGCAAAAAAAAAAAAGGTATGTGTACATACACATACACACAAAAACATTTTATCAAATATTATGGGACCTAAATTTCAAGGAAAAACTACAATCTTATTTCCTGTTCCACCAACTGTTTGCTCAGCTTCTTAGTTTCATTTCAGCCCAAGAATGTTTTCAGATAACGTACAAGTTACTATGGAAAAATGATTTCTTTACATGCTCTTGCAACATAAAAATCTTATATGAATCTATCCAAGGCAAAATATAAAATGATATGTGAAAAGCACAGGAAATAGTGGACTTATCTGAGAATTCGTACTTCCAAGGGAAAAAAAAATCCTGAAACCATGAAACCAGGCCTTCCTCAAGCAAGTATCAGAAATATTATAGTTTCATTCCACAGTCGTCAATTTTAATTTTGGGGGTTTTTTGTATGGGTCAAATCTGGTCTGTCTTGCCTTTGAGGAGAATTAATGTATACTGTATATACATGGTTCAGAATGGGAAAGTTTTCATACCAGTCAAAACAAATAGTTCAAAACCCGTGAAACTGAACCACAACCTAGGCCTCACCGGGAAACGGCAAAGGAACAGGGATTTCTTAAGTACAGCTTCTTAGGCATTAGATAATTGTTACTTACACACAGCACTACAAAATAGGTTTCAAGGAATCTGTAATTCATTTTTCAGCATTCAACGTCACTAAAACAAAGGAACTTTTCAAAGGGAATTTTCCCAAGGTATCTTTCCTAACACTTCACACAGGATTTCCTGTTTTTTTTTGGTGGCAGTATATTTTCCAAAAAGATTCCAATGCTAATGTATATTCAGTTGTTACTAGAAGATGGAAGTAAAATGGTTTAATAAACAATTCAGATTGCCCAGCGTCACAGTTTACATCAGCACCCAAAACACCCCCCCACACGCTTTTGAGAAATGGCTTGCAAAGAAAAAAACGATTAAGTTTAAAATGCAGTACTCTTGGTAAACTTTAATTCTATATACATCAACAGATCACAGTGTGAACCCAATGAAAACTTTACTAAAGTCCATAAAGTAACATCTTCATCCAAATGTTTTTTGCATTAGCTCCTTCCAGGACTTGGAAAAGGGACTTAGGGAGGGGGCTGGTTTGTTTTTTTGTGGGATTCTGTTTTCCTGGTGTGTTTTGTTGGTTTTTTTTTAAAACCCACCAAATCATGTATAACAGCAACAGGAATATATAGCTTCTCATGTAAGAAATTAAGCCTATATTTCTTCCATCTCTTAACGGTCAGAACTCTTTCTTCAAAACAAAACTGCTTGGCACAGGTTGGCTCCTCTTTAAAAGCTTTTAATGTAAATTATTAACCCTGAATTCTGCTCCAGGAAATGCAGACAGCAGCGGTTTAGCTACTTTTCTTGTTTAAAAAAATAACAATCACCACCAAAGTTTTGCTTTGGAAGAGGGGAAGGAAAAAAAAAAAAAAAAAGCAGAAACACTAATAAAAAACTGCAAAATTTCAATATTCAATCCTGAAAGTATTGCCTAGTAATACTGCCTTTGACTTACTTTAGACTGTCCTCAACTGCATTAGCAAAGCGAACACAACTTGCATGCGGGTAACAATACTTACCTTTCATACAGGTCACCTTTAAAAATTTATTTACATATTTTTAAACAAAGGTTGGCTTTGGTTCTTAACAAATGATGACATACATTTTCACTTGTTCTTTTATGAAAAAAAACTTTTTTTTTTTTTTTTTGTTGGGGGGGGGGGGGGGAGCAAACATATCATTCACCTAAAAATACCATGCACAAAATCTACTATCCATAAACAGAAGATGCTGTTATTTTCCTACTAATCATCATCATAACCACCAACCAGACTGGGTAAACTTGCAGGTGATAATTAATTCTTAACAGTAATATTAAGTAGTTATTACTTTTATACTCCAATAGAAAATCAGAGATATCTTTTTAGCTAGGATAAAGACTCAACTGCTTTGAATCAAACAGATGGAACTGTTTAGTGAAAAAAGGTACATTCTCTTCAATGCGTAATACTGGCATGATTTTAGGCTAAAAATGTCAAATATTGTTGAGATGTTCTAAATTTGAAAGATTCCTATTTTTAATGTAACTACATATTTGATAGGAATTGAAAGTGTAAGCAATATCAGAAGCAGATTAAGACTTGTAAATGCATCTGACATGACTAATATAACAAATGGCATATATGAATTAGAATAAATTAAGTCCTGGACTCTTCAAACTGGTTTTTAATTAAATTATATGTGGCTCAGGATAATATATCACATTTCTATTTTAAGATATAAACCTACTTAGAGTGACCAGGTTTCTAAGCTAAGAAACTACATATGCTAGCTTTAATATTTTGATATTCACATTAACATCAAACTGCAAGTACCACGGAAAAACAAGCTATGATTGTGTGAAAACTCCCTAGCGCATATTCTTCCAGAGAAACCAATAAATATCAAAAGATACCGTAATATTTACTTGGATCAAGGTCAGAAAAGACATTCTTGGCCAACAAGATGTAACAGTTGAACACTATAAACAAATTTAATTAAGAAGCATCAAGAGCTGTATGACTTCCAGCACAGGCCTTCAGGTAGTAAAAAAAAAACCATAAAATCTCTGCATTTCATTCATTTCTGCCACTGATCTGCTGTAACCCCGAGCATGTCATACTGTCCCTCTCCTCCTGATCTAAACTATCGTGAGATTTGTATAAAGGCCATTTTCCCAACATGTGCCTTACAGAATGGGACTGTAATCTTAACCAGAGCAAAAAAAACCCCAACTCTAGAATAAAGTAACAGTATATATGCATGATTTTACATAAATCAGGATTTAAACCTATTTTACCTTTGTAAGAATGACACCAACAATATACATTTTAAAAAAATGAATTGGTTACTATGTATTTTTGACTTATGCTAAAGAAAACATTTTTAAGAAAAGACAGGCAAAAGTGGAAGTTGCCCAGGGGCTGCTTAATCACAGTATAGGACTACTTTGAATTATCCTTCAGACACTGCAGCAAAAATGCAACAGTAGGTGCAACCTCTCACGATGTGGAGTTAAATTCACATAGTAATTTGCACCATTCTTTTTTGTGAATTTTAAGAGTGCCAATACAATGCACTCATTTATAGATTGACAAAAATCTTGGTGAGATAACGCCACTGTGAAAATAATTTTTCTTCTTAGAAAGCCAGTTTCAAATATTAGTTAATTATCATGATGTATTACCACCAATTATGTCATATCAACTTACACTTAGTGTTCATAAATACCTACTAACTCTATGTAGAAATAAGGTTGCCCAAAACAAGGCTTTGGGCCAGGGAGGATGTTTTTATGCGGCTAATAAAAGCCACCTTCTTTCAGCTGAAGCACTAGTGAATTAAATGGGCCTTTGGTATATTACTAAAAAATTCAGAACCATTTAAAATATATTTTTAGAGATTAATAATTGGATGAAATGTCGTACACATTTAAAAAAAAAAGTGAGACCTGCCAAACACCTTGTTCTAAAATACTGTACTGCCTTTGTTGAAACAGTCCGATTTTCAAGCTGTCAAGAGTTGTATTAAATTAAATGCTTGGACAAGAAAAACGTTTTACAAAAATTTATTGCAACCATCAAATACTTGAAAGGCATTCTGCATTGAATACACTATTAACTTGTTAATAAACAAAACTACTGCAAATATATTAAACAGTACCATTTAAAAGATCAGAAGGACCAATAATAAATAGTTACACAGCATAAGATGAAAGCATACAACACTGTATGTCATATTAAGACCCACTTGGATATCGCATTTTGGTAAAGATGATTCCAAGACTATTAATATTCATGTCATGCACATCCAAAGGTATGCAAATAACAAGAGCATCTAAACTAGAGACTTGCAAACATGAGTTCCCATACTACAAATACCTCGTAGGTACTACATACCCTCTTTGGCCTGGAAGAAAATAGGCAACTTAATCTGAATAGTAGGTAAACTATTTAAACACTTTGTGTTGAGTAAACAGAAGAACAACCTTTCAACTTCTTGAAAGTTGTTCCATCTTTTTACATTTTGTGTATCTGATTTTGGTGCCAAGTACAATTCACGATGGATGTAAAATTAGACTGCAGTTACCAGTTAACAAGTCTGAAGGTTGACAAAACTGTTTATTGACAAAATGCCTCCCCAACTCATTAGTATATATTCAAAATATTCCCTAAATAAAAACTTCAACAAAGATTCAGTTCAAAAACAAAGTACAGAAACTGATTTTTAAACCCCAAATTCATATTACCGATTTGCTATCAGTTGGGTTAACTCATTTCCCATGTATACCTCTTAAACTAATAATTAAGATCTGTCAGTAACATTTGTAAGGTAAACACTGAATTTTGACAAAAGTATATTGGCTTAGTTATCAACCAGAAACACTTACGAAACAAAAAAGAAAAGAAAAAAAAAAAACGGGCTGAAATTCAAGAGTAATTTTTAAAAATCTTGTATTAGCATGTTCTACTTACAACCCTGTGCTGTCAAGTCCCCAAAAGAGCATCTTTCTTTAAAAGCTGAATTATTTGATTAAATTTGAAGACTGAAAACAAGCAAAAACTACATCAGCAGCAGTATTTTTGATGCTAAACTGAGGTCTGTAAAGGCTATTAAAACAGTGTTTCTAGGAATTTACTTCAGCCACAGATCAAAGCATACAACTCTGTGAAACAAAGACACCGTATTCTAAACTAGTAAGGCTCAGAAGAAGAAAAGAAGGAAGACTCCAACAGCAACTGTGCAAAGCTATGAAGCTGGTCCCACACATGATATTATTCAGCAAAAAAAATCAGTTTCTGAAATACTGTGTAAAAATTTGTTGAATAACTCTTCAGTCTAACTAAAATAACTTCCAAAAAAGAAACTGTGGCTTGTAATTGAGCAATACTTCAAGTTATGCGCCCACTCATTAGGAAACAAAGCTTTTACATTTTCTAGCCAGGCTATTTTTTGTAACTACAATGGTACTGGTGAAATATGACACGTCTTAACTAACTATACCTTACATAGATTAATTTTTATTGAACTTGAAACTGAAGCAATAAATATAAGCCACAATTCTGAAAAGATCTATGCAAAGACTTAAAACGTATTAGTCTCTTCAATACCAGTTGAGCCTATGCACAGTGCTCGTAGAATCATAGCCTTAACTATCACATTACTTACTTCAGGTGTTCTTTAGTGGATTAAAATTCAGTTTAATTAACAGCTGAAAATATCTAATACTGTTTTCTCCACATTTGTGTTTTCTCTTTATTGCGAAAAGGTGTTTCAATTAAAAAGCAAATTTTTAAAAATGTAAAATTTAAAAAGTAGCAGTAATAACCAAGTTCAATCTGAAAATATTTTAGTGCTGCACATTGCACAGATGCAAATTTTTACTTTCTATTCATGGAAGTAGCTTCAGTTCACATTTATCAGAAGTAGGCTACCTGCCTGAATGAAATACTTGTCACAAACCTCACAATTTCAGTGGGAACATAAAATGGACAGCGCTGCAGTGCTTTTATAACATACCCTATGCAAGGTGTGTTAGCTAACACTTCTAAAAACTTTCTTTGCATTTCTGGATTTTGGCCTCTGTTTTCTGGCCCCTTGTTCAAACTTGCGGGAAGCCCGTGAGCGAGTCTTTACAGGGCAGGCAGTCGTGGTTTTTACAACCTGCTTGCTCTTCCGTTGCGCCGGTTTGCGCCCACACCTAGGGTGTGTTATAATCTTTTTTAAGTCCTTACGGATGGTATCATACCTATTCTCAGGATCGTCATCATCATCATCTTCCTCCTCCTCCACTGGAACAGCCCTTGATTTAGTCTCTCCCTCATCTCCTGGGGGAGGAAGGGGAAACAAAAAACCAGAAAACATCAACACTTAATAGGTGTAAAACCAACAACAGACAACACAGCATGTGAACTATTGTCTCCATCAAGAATGCCCATCTAAAAATACCTTGGGCATACCATCACTTCTCCATCAGGAAACAAAAAAGCCAGTTATCTATCTTGACATGTGCAAGTAAATATTTTTACTAATAAAAGCATCTAGTTTTTTAAGCAGCACTTTTATCCATGTTATGCTTGCTACTACACGCACCTTGCGATTCTTTCCTTATTACATACTGTGAAATTGTGGGGTTTTTAGACCAAAACTGTATACAGAGACTGAATACTCCTACCTAGGATTCAGAAATTGAGCTTCCCAAGGCAATTATTAGCTCCATTTCAGAAGCTCTGCTACTGACTTTGTGTAAATTGAAAAGGGGGTCCAAACAAATATATTACAGTCACTTATGAAACTTAGGAGCTACCCTGCTGCCATTAAGTACTCAAGAATAATAATCCTTGCCTATTTTTGCTTTCAGAGTATCAGACATAATACATGTACATGTGTTGTGTATGTGTGAAGACTTAAGCTTTGAAAACTACATGCGCTACCCTTACTGCAAGTTATCAAAACCCAGCTGCACTACATGGATACCGTCTCATACGGAAAGCACATCAAAACCAACAGCATGGGACACATAATAGCGGAGGAAGAGCACAGTATGACACCAGCCTTCAAGCTCCTCTGCACTCTCCTGGCTGAACCGAAAGGAATTCAGATTTCTACTACATTCCCAGGCCTTTCCCCTTTCTCTCGTTCTTCTGACTCGCGTGTAAGTAATTTTACTCCTAGTTAGTAAAATAAGGCTTAGGAAAAGAGACCTCAACATTTTAATGAAACTAGATTCCCTTATTCTTAATTGCTACTGCTTATTTTCTAGCTAGGTGGGCTGGACTAAGACGAGGCTCGCTCCAAGCTGTTTTAACATACACCTGTCCTGGAATTGCCACTACCACGATGTCTGACAGGACTGTGTAAAGGTCATCGCAGAAAGTCCCTCACTCTTGGGCTTAAGAAAATAGAAGTAATTTGTTGGTTAAACCAGATTCTAAGTCTCATTCAACGATCAACCTACAGAGCTTGTTCAGACACAGAAAAGACTAATTTATTCACCTATTAAGCCAAAAGCAAACTGAAGAGAAAGGGTAAGTTTGCCTCCTCTTAAAAAAATACAACAAAGGCAGATTTGAGTATTTCCAAGGACAGGGACTCCAAAATTTCACAGGGCAACCAGTTTCAGGCTTTGACCATACTCAACATCAAGGATTTTTTCCTAGTATCAACAGTTTTCCTTGCGAAAAATTGTACCATGTCCTCTCATCATGCATCTAGCTCAGTCTTCTCTGTAACTACCCATTAAAGTGATTACAAGACAGCAATTAAGACTCCCCATTTTTAGCATCTTCCTCTCCAGGCTAAACCAACCCACCTCTCTCTCAGTCTGACTCTACTATCAATCATCCCACATCACCATCTCATTTTTCCAATCTGTACACTATAATCACTCTTCCATCCAATAGTTATCTAATCTTTCCACTTGTGACTTGCAAATAAAATAATCGCTCCCACTGCCTCAGACACCTTCTGATATATTACAACCAAATTCTTCCTCCTGGGTAATTTCAATACCAAGTCTATGAGCGTACACCGTACATGAGTAAAAATTTTTTCTTTTTAAGTATTTTTCTTTGATGGTCCAGTGATGCTGAGAACTGTTGCATATGGGTTACCTTCACGAAGTAACATCAGTTGTCTATCCATGGGGAGTATTTTAACAACCACGGCAGCTACCACATGCAAGATGCTAGTTCATGACTATGCAAACCATTTGTTATTTGCAATCTGCCCCAGCAGTGGCACTACTGAGAAAAGTAGTTTTGGCAGCCATCAATGAAAAGCCTCCCAATATTACATGCAGAAAGAGGCTACTATCTAAACTTACTTCATCAGAGGACCTCGAGAAACAAACATTACAGTGCTGTAACATATGCAGAATAAGAAACTTACTTTCCAACTGTTACTCTACAATGATGCAAAGCACCATTAATCAAACCTTGATTTCTTACAGGGCTCCAAGTCCACAGTAGGATATAGCACCTGTTTTTATTGTTGTTTTCTTGGTTTTGAGAAACTACAAATAACAATCATCTCATTTTGCATTTACTGTCTGCCTCCAAGGGCTTTTTGGGAAAGCCAAACTGCAACTGTGCCTCTTCCCTTAGTTTCATAAACATATTGGTGTTCATTTTTCATTTAGTTGCAGCTTCACAAACTACTGTATCTGAGCAAACAGTTACAGTAAAGTCATGTACAGGAAGTTCTATGAAACATTAGAAACAAATAAATTAGGAAACAATTCACCTGTCAGAGTAATTAAAACAGCAGTTAAGGCTTCATTTTTTCTAGCTGAAAATTCATTTAATAAAACCATGTGTAACATCCACATAATGTGAAAACCACCCCTCCTTTTTAAGTTCTTTAAAATCAAGTGTTCCAACTCTGAATTTCTGGATTTCTTTCTAATTTCCTAAACATCTAAGACACTGATGAAATAGCTATCTTGGCAAGAGAAAGAATTCTTACTATTAAACTTGCTATGAAAATAATAAGCAATGACAGATTTCTGTTAACTGATACCAGCTGTTCCAAGGCTACATGGATCTCACGAGGCATGACGATCATCTACTTGATTTTTAAGATCTATGCTAGAGTGCCGTGTCTTCCAAGTGATCTCTAGTGCATAACCAGGAGCTGACAACGGAATTCACTAGATACCTACTGCTTAAGGCCATCTTCTGCTCTATCACACCCGAGCAGCCAAAGAGAGAAACAGACTTTGGAAAGCTGCACTGCAAGGAAATACCTGCAGCAATCACAGACTAGAGCTTCTCGAGCCTCTCCACCTACAGTGACATCCTTTCATCCACAAGTGACAACCTGCACAAACTGAAATGGCTGCTTCCAAATCAGTATCTTAACTTCCAAAACTTAACCGGCTGCAAAGGTTTAAATGCATAATTACCTACATACTAATATTTTCACTTCTAGGTTATTCAATGTCACCTGAATCTTACAAGCTTGCTCCATTAGTGTATTATTAATACAGGTAGATGAACATCTGTTGCACACCTGATGACTGACAAAATCCTGTAGCAGCAGATAGTATTAAGGTTTCAGTCACTGGCACAATTTTCTGCTCGTCACTGCTTCCATCACCTGATGAATTCTGTTCAGCATCTTCTTCCTTATCAGATGAGGAAGAAGAAGTAACCACCACCTTTGCTGACACTTTCTTTTTTGAGTTAGTCTTCTTACTTTCTTTCATTGATCCTCTTTTAATCTTTTTCTTACTGCCTTCGTAAGACTCATCATCAGAAGAGGACTCATTCTGTTCTTTCTTGGAAATTTTCTTTTTGTGACTTTTTTTTTTCTTTTCTTTAGTTTCGGGTTTTTTTTTACTCCGTACAGCATCTTCAGAAGAACTCTCCTCTTTTAGGGGAGATTTCTCAGCATCAGAGGATAAATCAAGCTGTACTCTTTTAGGTACCCTCTCTCTCAAATTATGCCTTTTCTTTTCTTTGAACACTGGTTCATTTTTAGTTCTGTCATTTTCAGAAGAATTGCAACTTCCTTTCTCTGGAGATGACTTTTCAACATCAGAATAGGAATCATCTTGCTCTTTCTTGCAACTTTTCTTTTTCAGTTCTTCAGATTTCTTCACTTTGCTTTCTAAGCCTTTTTTATTCTTGAATCTGTCTTTTGAAGAATCAAAATTTTGCTCTTTCTTTGCAGATTTCTCAGTACTCTCTGAGGAAGAATCTTCCTGTGACTTTCTCTTTTTCAAATCCTTGCTCTTCTTAAGTTCAGTTAGCTTTACACTTTTAGGACTACTCTCCTCTTTCTCCAGTGAAGATTTCTCAACATCAGAAGACTCATCAGGGTTTCCCTTTACAGCTTTTTCTTTTAAGTCTTTGTTTAGCTTTTCCTTAGCAGCTGACGCCTTACCAGTTTTTTTATCTTTAGGAGAATGATTAATCTCCTTGTCTCGGGAAGACTTTTCAGCATCATCATCTTCAGAAGATTTCTCTTTCTGTTTCTTCAAATTTACCTTTCTCTTACTACTTACTTTTTTCCTCTGCTCTTCTTCAGAGGAATCATAACTATCTTCTTTTCGAGAGTATTTTTTCTTAGCTTTTTTTGCAGACTCAATTTTACTCAAAATTTTTATTTCTTTTTCCAACTCAGAATCATAGTTCGAAGAATCTGAATAGTTTTGTCGTTTCTTTTTAGCAGCAGTGGAATTTTTAGCCAATTTGCCTCTTTTAGCATCTAAATCCGAACCCGAACTGGAACTTTTTCGTTTTCGTTTTCCATTTTCATCCTTCACTGGTTGATCCTTTGAAGACTTCTGATCCTTTGCTGGTGCTTCACTATTGCTATCAATTTCTGAAGAATTGTGACTCATCATAGCTACTTCTTTAAGAACAGCTGGCATCTCATCAGAATCTGAGCTATTATCTAATACATACGGCTTTTTTGATTTAGAAAGTTCATTAGGACTAGGACCATCAACAGTATTGTCCGAAGAATTTTTGTCATTTTTCCTCCTTGGTTGTTTTGATGATTTTCTTTTATGCTTTTCGTTACATGTGTCATTGCTATCTTCCTCTGAATTTGATGTTAAAGGACTGATGTCTGTTTGGCGCCTCAGAGGTGTAGTCTTCACACGTGGTGATCTTCTGAGATCAGATTCCTCTACCAGTGAGACAGTTTCATTCTCTGTGGAAGGTTCACTGCCAGCATTATGATTCTGTTTTACAGAATCACAGTTTTCTGCTTTAGGTATGACATCAACATCCTTATTCCTCTTTTCTAGACTGCTGTCTTGATCTTCAGCTTTAACTGAAGACTCTGACAGGGAAACAGGAGTCAATTTTACAACCAATTCTTTTGTTCCTTTAGCTGATGATTTTAACTTAGTACCACCTTCAGTATCTTTCACAGGAGCATTTGATTTCATACTTGAATTTAGAGTCATGTCATGATCTGTTCCTGTATTTCCGTTGTCTTGCTCATCTGATGTAACCTGAACCTCCATAGCAGATTCCAGGGTCTCAAAAATATCTTCAGGAACAGATGAGGGAATGGACACTATATCCATGTCTAAAGCCTCTGTGCTATTAGGTTCATACTGAGGTTCTTCACTTCTGCCAGACCTTTTATCTTCACCAGAGGTACGCTTGTTAACTGTTTGTTCCACTGTTGGAACACTTTGATCCATGGGCTCACTGCCAGGTTGTCCTGATACAACTTTTTTCTGTGTCTTCACAGTGTCATCCTCTTTTAATGCCACGTGTTTTCCTTCATCTTTTTTCACCTCATTTTTTTCTGATATAGCATCAGTTTTTTTCTCTGTGGTATTTTTATCTTTGATTTTAACATTGAAAGCTTGAATCTCCAGGTTCAGACCTTCTTCTAGTGCCAGATGAGCTTTTTTCATGTCACTCAACACAGATTTAAAAGCTTTTAGCTGACAAAATTGCACAGTTGGGCTTATTTCCATATTTTCTGCAGCATTTTTCAGAAAGTTTACAAAACGAGAATTCAGATTTGTTGTAGTTTCAATCAGCTTTTTTGTCTTCTTCAGCAAGTCCTTTGGCACCATTAGTGCTTTATAAGAATATGTTATTGAACCTGAATATGAATCATCTAGGTTTTTTTCTTCACCATTACAATTTGAACTACTTCTCTTTGGAGAAAACTTGACTGTATTGTCATATATTTTACTTTTTTCACTTTCAACTCTGATCTTTTTTTTGTTTTGTTGCAGTAACTGTTCTAAATTTTCAAAGACACTGTCGCATGCAGTGACCAAGTCCAACAAAGGCTCTGGATGGCAAATATAGCAGTGCCACTGGTTATTTTCATCCAATATAGTCGATAGCTCCTTTCGACCCAGGTTGCGCAAAATGCACTTTTTACAGAAGGCGTTATGGCAAAAGTCACAGCAAATCAAATTTCCACCTTCAGCACACCACCTGAAATGAGAAAGAAAAAATATGAGTGTTACCTCCGTATCAACAAAGTGACAAATTTGACAAGTTCACTTATTTTTCACTATTTGATGAGGAATCTGCATGTAAAAAATTCAGCCCACCAATGGATATCCATTAAGTGAAAACATTATTAAAAGCATGACTGAAAAGTACTCAGTTGAGAATTGGAAATTAAGAAAGGTAAGGTATTAGATTAACAATTCACAACGCTGAAATGGTAAGTAGTATCCAAACAGTTTCAGCACCAGTTTTAAGTAAGAGAAAAAACTGTGTTTTCCATACTTCTCAGTATTTGAAGGGAGGGGTGGGGGGGGAAGTAATTTATTCCACAGCGAAACAAATTAGCTTCAAAACTTTTGAGCCTTAACTGGTATACTACTACTGCAGGCACATAATAAAAAAAAAAATCCCACATGTTTTTTGATCTACGTCTAAACTGCACAGTCTTTGATGAAGACCTGAGAAGTAGCTAACAAGTAAGCTTGTAGGCACCACAGACCACACAATTTTGACTAGATTACACATTCAGGTATTTGCCATAAAGACATAGTACTTCAGTATTCCAAATGCAGAAGATGCCTCTGGGAAACCAAGTTTCTGTGGCTCAACGTTTAAAATGCCAGATTTTATTCCCCGCTTTAAAGTATTTGTAAGGTGGCATGCTATTTAGTTAAAAAATGTCTTACAAGTGTTTGCTTTAGATTTCTTTATAAAAAGTTTTCCTTTTGATTACTATATTAATAAATAGTATTCAAAAAAAACCCTGGAGTTGAGCATTTCTTGGTGCGAAACAATTGTACTGGTCTTTATCTGTCAGTTATTTCATTATTGCAAGAAAAAAAAACCAACAACCCAAAACAAAGCATAACTGCTGTGGGTGTTACTTTGGTTTTTGTACACTTACCTACACTGTTCATCCATTCCATCTGAATCACAGCTGATGTCATCGCTCATGTAATACTTGTAGCAAGTCTGTAAAGAAAGAAGTAAGACAAGGAATTTTTTATTAAATCTCAACTGGAATTTAGCAATTCATATGATTTCAGCATGTATTAGAAGCAAGCCATTAAGAGCATCAGAAGATCTTCAGCATTCTAACTCTTATAAATCTGTTTTAATCTAAAAAACATCTTCCATAGATAAAACAGGTCGTAAACAATGAATTCTTATTTAGATGGCTCAAGGTTTATTTGAAAATTAAATAGGCTTTTGTTTGATGGCTGCATATTTGCATATTTTAGAACATCATCTGAATGTTTCTCTTCAAAACTATGGTTTTTTCCATCTGTTTCCTAGGTAAATCAATAGCACATCTTCCCTGACACAATTAACCCTACATAAATAACAATTTTCAGCTGTATGCTTCTTATGTTAGCAATCGATCCCATAAGGCATTTAATAAAAAGGTCTTCACTATTAATCCTGATGTTAACATCCAAGGCTCTAATTTCCAGGTGCAAACTAAGCATTTTCATTGAAAAATCGTTAAGAAAAAAAAATACAACTCAGCTAGTAGTAATAGTGGCTTCTGTTGCTCAATTCTTTAAACCAAATTTTGAAGGTGAGAGATTTTTTCCAGTTGCTGGTAAAGGTTCTCCCAGACTTGCAACGCTGCTTTGAATAGGGATCAAGACAAGCTATTGGCTAAATTCTATCCTTTTACCCAGTAAATTCAGAATCAAGAAGAGGCTTCAGCACCTGAATTTAAAATTATGATGCCCCTTTATCTGGAACAGTTATACACCTATTCAACTAACTAAACAACAACAAACAACAAAAACCCCAGTAAAAGCTGATGTTTAGACACTCGACAGAACATTCATAGTCAAAGGAAAACAGCTTCTCGAGTCTGGGACTGTTTACCTAAGCAGGAAAAAAATAAGGGAAGAACTAGGCACAGAAAGTAATGGCAGACATGGAGTATGCAGATCAGGGACTTCCATTCCTCTGTCTTACATAACATAAAATCATGTTCAATTAAGCAAAGATACAGAAAATTTATGGGGAAACAACACATCATATAATTATCTAGCCAGAGCTCACAGTCAAGAGCTGCTAATGAACCAGAAAACTTCAATGCATCCCAAGAACATGTGCAGCTACATGTTAAAGATTTTCAAATCTAGGAACAAGGGTTAGGACTCCAGTGAAGGCTGCAAAGAGTCATCTTGTAAGCTGATTTTTCTAAAGCATATTTTATAAAAGAAACAAGCCAAAATGAATAGAAGAAATGAGCCAGAACATTAGACTAGATGGGCATACCTGAGATAGTATGTCAGCTTAATATGTAACATTAATTGGGAATTAGAAGACAAGCAGAAGGGGAAAAGTGGAATGCTAAATGTGAATAGTAACAGAGATCCATCTCTCTCTCTCTCTTTAGAGATACTTCTGTAAATACAGAATCTCTACAAATGTGGAGATATGCCAGAGAAATCTTTATATCTCTTTGAAAATTAAAAGAAGTCCCCACAACAGGACATAGGGATGTTTCCTTCCCCCCACCTCTTCCCATTGTGGGCAACTCGTGGCCTAACTGAATCCAACATGAAACCACGTAGCTGAAGACCCAGGTGCTGGTTTTGGGTTATGGAGCAGGCCATCATTACAGAGGCTGCCATAAATTAAAACGATCCAGGAACTGTATACAAGTAAAAATGAAATGGCCTTGAAGCTCCTTTTCTGCTTTTTATTCTGATGTTGTTTTACCTACAATGCTTTACCAGAAGATTCAGAATTGCATCTGCTGTTGTAATACATTATGAGTAAGCAGAAACTTCAGACACATCACTTAACATAAAAAATTCACTAAAATTACAGCTTTAAAACTGTAAAAATTAATTACAGAGAAACCACAATGAGTTTAACTGGGGTAAAAGAAAATAGGAACACAAATCTGTAAGTTGTATTTGCCTTTTTGTTTTCTGCTTTTAGTTTCATTAATTGCAACAGTTAATGACTGGAAAGTTTATTGGCTAATCAACAAGAACTACACCCACACAAATCAATTAATGTGACATTTCAAACAAAAACAAACAGTACAAACTGTAGAACTGCTTACCACGTACCTTACAAATAAGAACTTTCAGTGTAGGATGTCTATAGATTGAATCCTTTTGAAAATGGTTCACCTGTTGCCCACAAGCTGTACAGCTTACAATTCCATGTAGTCCTTCCTCTATAGAGAGGATTATAAACCACACATTAATTGAATCTGTATATACCTATTTCATTCTCTTACAATATTTTGGCCTGCTAGGTTTTTCATATGCCTTTATTTCTTTACCACTCAGCATCACAGAAATCTTTCTGTAACCACTTGCCATTTGAAGACTGACAGAATTTTCCTATGATTTCTGTACTCCACTTGGGGCCAAGATACCACTTTTTTCCTTTGAGAGACTTAATTTGGATTAACTGGCCAGCTCATGAGAACGTGTCTTAAATAAAAATTGTTTAAAAAAAATTTTAAAAACCCAATCATCAAAACTCTTTCAAAGCAGCTCTGATATTGTGTATAACCTTCCTCATTTAATCTTTGTTCATAAAATATAATTTAATTCATGTTTGTATTATGGTATTTCTTTCACATACAGTTTTAGTTTCTCGAAATGATAGGAAACTGTTACAGAAGATGCATGAAATCCCTATAATACTGCCTGAAAAAAAAATCTTATCTCACTTTTCATTCCCTTTTTGATGGTGGTTTTTGGGTTTTCTTTTGGTTTTTAAACAACAATTTTGCTGTAATACATATATTCTCACCATCTTGCCAACTGCCCCCACAGTTAAGTGTGCCACTCCACTGCTGTCTACATTCAGTCAAGAAAGCCCATCTTTAATGTCAATCCCCCAATTCACTTTGGAAGCTGGTGAACTTGGGGTTAGGAGGCTCACTATATCGCAGGCTGTTAAGCTGACTAATACTGTAAGACTGTTTTGTTTTCAATGGCAGTGATGCTTTCAAGAAAAAGCAAAATCATTTGTGAAAGCTTACACTCTCAGTTCATATACTTTCAAAAACTTAAACTTGGGATCAAGCAGATCAAGGTTTGATATGGGATCACTTAACAGTGACTTGTCCTTTGCTGTCATGTTGAATTAGTAGTATAGGGAAATTAACTCAAATGGTTAACTTAATAGTTACAGTCAGAGTACAGACTAATATACTTTTTTTTTAAAAAAAAAAAATCACTACCACAGAATTAGAATCAAGCACCAACCACCACAATGTTAAGGAACTGAATGAACGTTCTCAATACACAATACAAGCTACTAGCAATCTGCTACTGAAGGACGACCTCAAATAGCTCACAGGCTGGTAAAACCGACTAATCCAGCCTTTACCATTCAGTGAAAATAGCAGGTCTGCAATTCCAGATACAAAATTTGTTATTCTCAGTTTCAACGCATGCATGATTGTGGGCAAAGCACCTCTTATGACCTCAAAACCAGCCCTAACGCCTGTTTCAAACACTGCTGGTAAACCTTGAATAAACACACCCGTCCTATCGTACTACTTGGAAAAGAATAGCACATTCTATTATACCGAGCTGCACAGAAGCCTACCCAGGCTTTGTCAAACATCACAGTCCTTAAATGGATGCAAGAATCACAGGGGCTGACAGCCAGCTGAGGGAGAACAAGCTATTCACTGTCAAGTCCCAAGCCACTTCCCCCTTCTCTACAACTTTAAGGGGAAGCACTGCTGCCTCCTTCCCAAAATCTGCAAGTTGGCACCAGGAAAAAAAGAGGATAGTTTAGGAGGCAAACCTTTGTAAACTGTGTTACTACTACAAATGACGATGATCCAAAGAAATGAAACTACTATTAATTCATTAATACTGAGAAAGTACTTAAAAAACATTCCTAACTATGAGTTTATTAGCAAAAATACGACCATAACCATTCTGCAGTCAGAAAATTTGAGAAATAAGGACTGACACAATGCCTCTTACAGTCTTGGATAACAGCATCTAGAAACAGCTAAAAAGGCAGAGTTCTATTACTACCACTATTTCTAACAGAAACAGGACACACAATTCCGAACAAAAATGTGAAGATGCACGCTGCAAAGAACAAGACAGACTGGCATTTTTTGTTTTATTGTTATTATTTATTTACTTGCAGCGTGCACAGAATTCAGGATCTCACATAGCTGGGAGTACACGCTTACCTGCTTAAATCGGTAATGCTTAACGTTGTACCTGCACAGGCTAGGCACCTCATTCTAGTAGCAAGGGAAAGGTCAGTGCCATCTCATGTAACAAGACTTGCTGCATCCAAGTGTAGCATAAACAGATCTGCACTACCTCTTCTGCGCATGCCACAAAATACAACTGCTTTGACACATTCCTAATGCAGCTGCTCACGGCAGACTGCAGTGATGTTCCTCACCTGGCTCTTTCCTGGTCTGGAAGTGAGGACAACACAGGAGCAGGCAGTACCTATTCCGTTTCCCCAAAAGTTGACAGGAGCTTAGCACATGTACTGGATAGCTCTAAAATCATGTCAAAGATTATCAGTAGTGACACAAACAAAGCTGACCTTGCCCTGGATAAAGGTATGCCTTAAACAAACTCTTGATGTTCCTTCCAAAACTGCTATCTTACATCAGACACCAGTACATGTGTAAGCAGCCCAGACACACAAAGGCAGGCCTGCAAATTCTCGAGGGATGAAAGAAAAACAGCTGGAAGGGCAGGTCACATGAATTATCCTGGTGACGCAGACACAGGCCACAAAGCTCAAGCAGAGGAGTCCTATCTTTTTAACACTGCACCCCTAGAGATTTCTGTTCAACCTCTTGTAAAACTGTTATAAACACAAACGGAAAAAGCATTCCTATATGCTGAACAAGACATCCTGCATTAATAGAATGGAACTGACTTTCAAAGATTAGTAATTTAGAGAAAACATTGACGCTGAAAATGTGATTGAAATCATGCATGAGCCCATATGTATGCACAAGCACATTTCCACAGAGTCACATTTTACTTCTCTTCAGCTACAGATAGAGAAATAGCACTTATTAAATTATAGTAAGACTTTAAAAGAGAGCAAGTATCTCAAATCATAACAATGGGAAAAATTAACAGCGTGTAGAAGAGCTGTATGAAAATCCTGGGTACTGCTGTAGGTGTATGAACTAAGCTATTGCTAGTAGTATTAACAAAAATACCTGCCTTGTTACTGGCTAGTTTATACATAACCCTCCCTCTCCTTTAATTTTTGAGGGGAAAAAAACCCCAGAGAAATTAATTTCTGTTATCACTATAATCTACCTAACTTCTCCTCAGTTTTAGCAGCAGCTATAGAAAACCAGCTAGCAGAGCAGCTTTTCAAAGATAATCCTTAGAAGGGCCCACTGGTAGGGAATTTCCCACAATTTAAAAACAAAACAAAAAAGTCTTTGGATTGTTAAGAGGTTTCTTGTTAGCTCACTGGTTGATAATATGCCTATACACGTTCCTGCTTAAAGATGGTTGCTTTCTTGGTGAGTCAGTGAATGTTCCCATATCAATAGTGTTCCAACATTATTCCTTAAAGAAGGAATGCCTGTAACACCTGATTGCAACCAAGAAACTGTTTTGAACACAAAGCGAGAGGGTCCATATGGAGTACCTAATGATGCATCTTATAACTACTGAAAATAAGAAGTTTAATGAGAACTAATCTTAGCTTTCACTGCTGCATTGCAGGGGCAGCAATGGAGGCTAATTTCAGCCAGCTAGAATCTTTAGTGAACAAAAAGCCAGAAGAGTGGAGGTATTTTTAGGATAATTTATTAGAAAAATGAACGACTTTTAGATGTACCAAATGTGGTCATAAGCAACAATTTAAACACGTTTTAATAAATGTTTTAAATTGTATTTACCTCCACGCTTTTTGGGAGCTTCAGGTTTCATTTTAACGGTATTTCTGCTTCTAAATTCAGGCCCTTTAAAATCATCTTTGTCTTCATTCAGCACTGGCTCAGGCTGTACAACCACTGTACCTAGAATAATTTTATTTAGAAATTGGAAACCATTACACATCCAAATGAAGTGTAAAAGTCCTGTTTAAGTAAAAGCCAACATAGTACCTTAAAAAAAGTGCAGTCTGTTGACTAAAACTCCACAAACTTTTGAATGCACAGATGTTCACAGAAAAAAAAAAGACACACATACACAAAAAAGCCACCACACATTTCAAACTACATCTGTTTTGCAGTTGTAGGACAAAAGCCAAAAACTCAATGGGCTATTAGGAGAAAACTCTGCTCTCTCTGCTCTGATGCGGTATGTGCAGAACAGGACTGTCATACTGCTGGGTGTGTGTAGTACAGGAATTTGCAGTGCAATGCTACAAATAAAAGACTTGGGTTAGATCACTGAAATCTATCAAAAGCTATAAAAAAAGGGAGAATAACTCCCCCTTTCTCTCTCTTTCCCCCCTTCTACCCAGTTTCCCTCATCTAATGAAAAAGCGATAGAATAAAATCTGTTTTGCCTTCAACAGGATTCAGAAATTTACTTTTTTATTTGAACAGAGTACTAATCAAAATTATGTGAATGAAAAAACATCTTTCCTACTGAAGAGCTCAGTTTTAATACTTTTGCTATGAGGACACTGGAAACAATCTAACATTCTGAAAGAATTATTGAAGTGACTGCTGTAAACACTTATTCTAATGCAGTGAACAGTAGCGGTCCCTCCAATTTTTCCTGTAACTTTCATAGGTAAAAGATGGAAGAGATTAATTGAACTCACACTACAGTTAAGAAGAGCAGGGTGTAGGCTTATAGTATTCACTGTTTTAAAAGATGTTATCCAAAAGTACCTATAATTTCATGGGAGAAATAGTACCTAGCTGCGATGTACATATATTCCCTCCAAAATGTGCTTAAAAATAGATCCAATAATGACATTACTCGCCAGATTTAGTTTTGCTTTTGTTGATCTAATTGTTAATAACCTCAAAGACAGAACAGTAAAATAAGTAAGACCTGCAAAAGACAGAGTTTGAGACTTCTACAAAAGAACAGAAATAAATTATTTCCTGTTTCATGTTGGGTTTTATACACATGTCAGTAGGCATCTGAAATTAAAGTCACCAGCACATCCTGGTGTACCCACAGATTAAATTATGCTGGGTTCAAAATGAAAGGTGCTTGGTTTCCTCTTCTAAATGCAGGGGGGGGGGGGGGGGGGGGGGAAGCACTAGCATGTATGTCTAGATATAAAAGCCAACAGGACCTAAGACAGGCATTTTACTAATACATGTGCATTCCAATTAATTATTTATGCTGCATCATAATCTTGGCTAATTTGCTCAATTCAGAAAGACATGAAACAAAGACAGACATGAACTACCTTTAGGCAAACTTTGCATATCAACATCGTTTTCTGAGTTTTCATTTGAAATATCTTCATTTACAGTTTCATCTACGATTTGTTCATCATCTGATCCGACATATTTTGTTACAACTGTAGGTTTCCTGCATAGAAAAAAAACATACCATGACACATATTACATACTGCAATACAGCTAAGCCTGGTGCTTTGCAAGCAAAAAACACTGTACTGACTGGGGAAACCGATGTTCTTTTTAAATTCATTTAAGAGTTTCATGAGGTGGGATGCTCTGAGTTATTACAACAAACACATCTAAGCTAGTTTTCTTATTAGGAACAGGCTCCCTTCCTATGTTAAATAAAAAGATACACTAATCAAGTATTCTTGTTTCATAGGCTCACTGTATTATTTTTTTTGTAAAATCAAGGTTTGATGCATTTTTAAGAAGGTATGCAGGAAAGTCACACTTCTAGGAATAAAGCCTAAATGAAACACAAGTGAATGTCTGCTCAGAAATTTTATACATTTTTCCAAGTTTAACAGGCAGCGCAAAGAGAACACACAGATATTAGCAAATGACAAAAAGCAGCTTGGCAGAAAAGATGCTTGCAATGAAATAAAGGAAATTCAGAAAGAAATGAAAAAGCTGGCTGTTGAATAAAAGGACCAGTTGCCAGAATTTTACACAAATGTAATTTGGAATTGAATCCATTAAAATAAGTAAGCTTACTATGTCAGGACAGGGAGATAAAAAAAGAAAAAAGAAGAATCTTGAGCATAATTTTCAGTAGTCTGAAGGTATTATGTGAACTGGCACAGTATGATAAATGTATGAATGAAAATACCTTTAGTGATACGGGAGAAATTAAAGCCAAATATAAACCCACACTTGCCAATATAGAATCAAGACAAATAGAAAAGGGACAATTTCATTCCAGTGGCCATGATAAAATAAATTCAGATAAAAAGGAGAGTGAAGAGAGATACACACCTTTAAAGAGCAGTAGTAAGGCAGCTGTTGAAAGTCTGCATTTAGAAAAGCTCACCTATCTACACAGTATAACAGGATTTAAAAAAAACATCACAAAGCACATAACTTCAATGAGCATCAGCTGAGAGCAAAAGATAAGGAGTTTTACTAGATTAAGTCTGCCATTACTTAGGTCACAAATAATTTGTCTCCTGTAGGTTCAAACTGGTCGGTAAACAGTTAACTCCATACTTTCATCAATCAAAGAACAAAAAAGGATTAGGGAGAGATACAGCAAATGGCAGTTTCTGCACAGGACAACTTAATAGCACATTCTGATTCTACAGTTTCCCAGCGGTGAAAGTACACAAAGTCTTTTTTCTGTATGACCCAATTTACATTTTTGGAAGAATTATTCATGGAGAAATAGCAAGAGTGAAGGAACAACTGTGTCTCCAGGACAAAGGTGTTTATACAGCATAATCTTGTTGGTTTTGTTAATAAAAGTCAAGCTTTATGCTGTTAACCTTTGAACTGAAAGATGGTTTGAATTTAAGTTCACTATAACGCATTTGTTTTACCATCACTCTGCGAACTTGACGGATTTATTGTGGTGTATACTGTAACAGTATACACAGGTGCACAGTGCATGGACTTTTCTGTAGTTTTACATGCCAAAAAATAGTTTGTTTTCCAAACCAACCTTTTTGAACGTGATGATCCTGTGGATTTCATTCTTTCTGAAGAACTACTACTCTAAAAACAAGAAAAAATTAAGAAGTCAGCACATTTGCAACCAAGTGACGTGTCAACAAAAAGTTTCTTACATTAACTAGAACACATCTCAGAAGTGACCAGCACTCTTTCAAAAAAAAAAAGAAAAAAAGCATTAATAAAAAGTAGCACACAACATCAACAGTCATGCCAGTTCACTTAAACTACATCTATGGAGTTTCAGATCAGTAGTAAGACTGCAAGAAATCATCATTCTTTTAAAAACAGGTGTCACCAAACTAAGTCACTAATGCTCACCAACCTCCCTACGCACAAAGCAACTGAGAGCACACTGTTACAGGTTGAGATGTTCAGAGAGAAACACTGCATGCGTCTCAAGCACTGACTCTTCATGAAATTAAGGCAATTCTCTCCTTGCAATTCTCAACAAGCATGACCTGCTGAAAGTTCTCTCAGCTTTCTGGAGAAGGGCCTCAGAATGGCTCATGATTACTGGTTAGCCCTAATCACTAACAGTTCTGGGGCCTCCTGCTCTGGGTATCTTCACTGCAATGTTAAGTTAAACGATTATGATTGTGTTCCTGCCCACGGCAGGGGGCTGGAACTACAGGATTTTAAGGTCCCTTCCAACACTACCCATATAACGATTAGCACGTGGAAGAATGGCCTAACTCATGAACACCCACCTGTCTCACTACTTTTGTGCACTTTCACTTTTTTTTTTTTTTTACAATTCACTGGGACTCTTCACAGCACTTAGTACTGCAGTAACTTATGCAGGTCTATGAATGTTTTTCACACTATGTGAAGAAACCATCATATTTTCTGACAGATACAGAGGGCTCCTGAAGGCTGGCATCAGGGAGCTATCACTAGTATACACCAAAGAAGTGCCAGCAGAATGCAGACACTTGTTATCTGGCTCATATGCCAGAAAGGGCTAACTGTCTTTACAGGAAAACTGATTTTTCAGAGGTTTGTGCATGCATATTGTTACTAGGTTTGGACATTATAAAATACCTGAATTTACTGCAATAAAGACAAACAGGCAGGACAGTGACACTTGTGCTTTTTCTACATATTAACATATTGTCAACCAGAACGTTTCCAACACAAGAGTACACGTTAGTAAGACATACTACGTGAAAAATGTCATTTAACCTCTGTACCACATCACATAGAAGAAATCTGCTCATGTTTAATAAAAGTCCTGTACCTCCATCTTTTTTCTTTTTTTAAAAAAGAAAGCATGTTTGCCTAAAAGGACAACTAAGTACCTAATGTTATCTGAGTAAGAGGGTGTAAGTGTAAATATGAAGTAGAGATCAATTATTTTAAACCAAAAATAAGGGCCTGTTTACACGTAAGCCAAAGAACAGAACAAGGATAAAAGAATATTAACCAATTTTTTTTAAAAAAGTAAAACTCACTTTGCAATATACTCAAACTGAATCAACTAACACCACTGTGCATTACTTAACAAAAATGCAATTGTATACCTCAGGTAAGTAAATAAACCCTAACTCTCTTAACTGTGTTAAGAGACTTTTTTCCCCAGGAATTACTGTGCATCAGAAAGACAATTAAGTTGTCCAAGTAAATGAATATATTTCAGTAATTTAAAAATAAAGAAGGGGAGGGGGACAATGGACACAGAATTGCTTGCATATGCCTAAATCAAAGCGAGTAGAATTCAAAATTTAAAATTTAAAATTTATTTTTAAATATTTTACAAATGTTTCTATTCAGCAAATATGATGACATTTACTGCATGGCTGTGACAATATTCTTGAAGTATTTACTGTAAAAGCAACAAAGTGAACTCAGCATTTCCTACACTAGCCATTCTGCCCTAATAATGCAACAAGTTCAAAATAATTTTTATTCCTACCTCTTCTCTATTGTTCTCCATTGAAGCTGGACTACTTTTAGGTTCTCTGCTTTTACCTACAGAGAGAAATTAAAAGAATCCACTGAATTGCAAGAAATTAATTTCAAGTTCTTCACACTGTACATCATAGCATTGTTTATGTTTCACCAGTGTGAATATAGGTGACTGCATGACTTTCAGAGACTAACTGTTGCACAACAAAACACAGTCCACTGTATGGCCTAAATCTTACAGAAATCATTTAGAAATTACTTTAAGTCACTGATAGGCTGCCTTTCCACTGGTGAAAAAATACTGGAAAAATCAAAGTGCAACTGCATAGGCAGAAACAATATAGTTAGTGCATTTTTTAAATCTCTAAAAAGTTCTTCATTTTCTCTTACACACCTTGACATTAAAAACACAGTAATACATCTGAGACCACGGAATCACAGACAAAAATCCCATTTCATTTAGGGTATGACAGAGAATTCCCACTTCTCAATCTTGGGAACTGTAGCATGTAAAACCTAAAGATATGCAACCTATTAATACCTGTTCCATCCACCATTCCAGGTAACGGAAGGAAAGTTTCGAGTTCAATGATTCAATGACATGTGTATGAAGTTGCTCAAAAGGCTTTGTAATAGCAGTATTTTAATAGATGCACTACTGAGAAACAGCAAGCAAAGTGGTAGTATAATTACAGGATACAGATCATGACCATTTGTGATTTTAACATAAAACTGCTAGCATTGCAACTTACTTATCCTTAAACTTCAGTTTTGGGAGAAAACAATCAAATTTCTTTTACACTGAAAAAATTAAATTACTTTGATTAGAAAATTTATTTTGGGTATTTGACCTAGGCTGAATTGTCTGGGTAAATTTCAGCCTTTCTGCATGTGAAGCTAACATAGAAGGAGGGAATAAAAAAAGGAAACAAATTTTTTTGCTCTTTTTAAGTACCTAAAATTTCTTCTCTGGAATATTACAGGTATTCCCGTTTTGACTAAAGAACCTGGTATTTGGAAGAAGGGTGATATTTCTTCTGGAAACTAGATGCTGCCCACCTTTTACCCAAGTGATAAATCCATGGAAAATACCAGTTTACACTTGTTCAGCAGAGATTTCTTTCATTTGGGCAGCCACAATCTGCAAATGCTGTATTCAGACTGCATCTGTGCTACCCCCAAAGTAACTGCTGAACATGCTCCATCATTAGTTTCTACATGTGACCGGGTGGTACATGAGCCATCCCCACAGCATGACCAAGCACGATGCACCCCCTCACAGCTTCTTGTGCTGACCCAGCTGCCCATCCTCCATCCACCTCAGGGCTACAAGAACACAGGACTTCCCCTGTGACTGCTGCTCTCGGGCAGGGGCTGGTCACTTCAACCAAGAGCAGGAAGTCAGTCTCTCCTAAGCTCTCAAGTGATTCTCCTGCTGGTACCCATGCGATGTAGAGGAGGTAGACATCCCATTTGAATGCACAAGATAAAGAAATATTATTAAGGCTGTAAAATCCAGTTCTCAAAGATTAAGAAGAGCGAGAATTAAAGTTAGTGGAGCAATTTCACTTTACTTATCATTCCTAGCACATAGGCATTAGGGTACAGTTCAGCTCCATAGCAGTGCACAAGACAGAAGTGCTCAATGAGCAACTGCTTCATATTTTAATTGACCTGTGTGTGACACGAACATGTTCTAACTCTCCTGAGCCACAATTCACCATCTTCATCATCACATCCCTCCTCACAACAGTCTACCTAGTAGTTCACATATCTTCCAAATGCTGAAACTACACAGGGTCCATTACTACATAAGGCTGATTTGGTCCAAACCATGTCTATCACTTCCACACTGAACAAGCATTCTGTGGACTGGGGGGGGGGGGGGGGGGGGGGAAAGAGCTGCTAAAGACACTATCATTACACACAGGAAGTTGGGAGGGGAAGTAAATTTGCAGTTAGTTCTGGCATTTCCTAATACTTAAATGTTTAATTCTTAACTTTTCAACTTTAATTAATGTTCTATAAGAAATAAAATCTGAGATGTCACAATCAACACTGAAACAAGCCTGCTACTAATGAGTAAGTGTACCCCTATTTCAAAGTGAATCTGTAGTTTAAGTCAAGGAGTCAAATTCTACTTTGTAACTACAGAGGATAAATGGAAAAATTTCTTTTTCTCAGTATGCTCCTCAGTAAAATTTCACTTTGAGATGCATCTACATCACAGTTTAGTTTATTATTCTGCTGAAGTATCATATGAATAATTTCTTCCTATGTTAACAGTTCGGTTTGATGCTGACATAAGGAGATGAGCACCACGTGGCAGCACTGTTGCAAGACAAAACATTAAAAGAGAGTAATTGCACACCAGAAAACTACGTAAGTTTATTACTTAGGACAACGTGAGTTCGAAAAATACACTAACACAGCCAACACACTCTCAATTTAACCTAACAGGTTAATTTAACAGATTTAACCTACTTAAATTTGAAAACAAATTTTATTTATTTATACTGTTATGAAATAATTCAGCTTTTTATGACTGCAATCAAAACAAAGGGTTTAACATTTGACCTAATGTACGACTAGTGTTTTCCAGAATGATTTTGTTTTCAAACATTTCCAGACTACATATAGAAACTGTTTTCAAATAATTATGACAGCACCCTCTCCAGAACATCTGTAACTACAAGAACTGCAAAAGCTTTACTTCAGCAGGAAAAAACAGTAACACCGAACAATAAAGCCATAGCACAGCAAATACATGCATGTTCTCCGCGTCATGTTTCATAGAAAGTAAATGACCAGTAAGATTAGTTTTCCACATTTAGAAAAGATTCAGAACTGAAAGAAAAATTGTATCAAAAGCCTACTGTATATTTATTAAGATATCACCACTTAAATCACATTAGAACTTTGCATAATTGCCCTAGTGAAGTCCAACATAGTGAAATCCCGCCACAAAGTTACTTGACTTTAGAACCATATACACACTGAAAATAAAAACATAAAATGTCTTTTCACCTATAGTTTTGGGTTTGGATAATGCTGGAGGAGAGTTGGCGTCCTCAGATTCTTCTGATGACTGAGCCAAGAAGTCATGAAGTTTCTGCACCAACGTATTCAACTTGCTTTCACTGTTAAAATACAAGTAAAACTTGAAGTTAGCTGTATTATCTCACTCTAATTAGCAAGCCTGAAAGAAATTATGCTTAATTAATATACACCTACAAAAGAAACCCAGTTATTGCTTAAACATTTATTTCTGCAAGAGAATATTAAAGTAAATAAAAACGATATAATTTTGTTAAACTCCAAGTAAAATAACAGGTGTAGCCTTATTGACAAAAAAGCACTAAGGACTCTGTTAACAGTAATAATAAAACTATTTTTTTAATATATTTTAAACAGTAGAGACTGTTTAAAATTATTTACAAAATTCAAGAAAGTCTGTGTGGTAATGCTGCTATGAGCTGAAGATAGCAAAAAATTCACTTAAGATTCTACCTTGTCAGAAGCTGAAGAGGTAAAAATAATAGAATCTTCATTTTATTACCAAAATTGTGAACTTTGGGGATATAACACACTAGAAGTAACAGCAGAATTTCACCTACAACCTTAGAAACAAACATGTCCATCGAGTATGACAGATCTACATTCTTAAACAAAGCTTATATTCAATCAGCCATGTACATACACAGTATATGCTGTATATAGTCCAAAGAACAACCATGTAGGATCAGATCATTTCTTGATCTGTTTGCACAAGAGTTCATAATTAATTTATAAAAAACAATACCCTGAGAATTTTCACTAGGCCATTTTAGATATCAGAAATTGTTAGTCTCGTATATACTCATTACAGTAAAAAGGCAACACCTTTATCCTGTGTTTTTGTTAAAAAACTATACCACTTCATAATCTACATGTTACTCCCTCTTTTTATGCTGTTTATTTCAGATTTTCTCCTCCTGAAACTTTCACAGTTTCCCAGGACAAGTGCCTTTTCCTGACTGCAAGCACACGGACTGAGGCCAAGGGCAGTCACAGCACAGACCCCCTGTACCACAAGTCACCACTCCGCCGTTTGTCACTGTTTCCCTCCCAGACAATATCAGTCCTCCAAAATCTGCCAGCTGGTATGTCTGAGTCATCCTACGTTACCTGCTACCAGATATAGGTTTTCAAACTGCTGAACTAAGGTACCCCCTTCATAAGTTAACCCAGTTAAAGCACACAGGCTTCCATCTCCCCCTTTTTTATCTCCTGTTGCTTTCAAAGTATCTTCTGATAGCAAGAATAAATAAGGTTTTCTGTCCCTGTTTTACAGGTTCTAGGAATTTTTTGAGTATTTATCAGAAGCTCAATCCACTCACCATTACCTCCTCTACTATTTCTCTGAACACATCAATTTATTAACTTCTGACTTTCAATTTGTGATGGCTAAGAAAAATAAAAAAATAATCACCTTTTTTATAAGAAGGACATGCAGATGAGCACTCTTTTGAGCCCCAAGTGAAAGGGTATGATCTCATTAATGCAAATGACTATTTAAATTAGTGAAAATAACCACACATAAACCAGCATAAAACACCCGTTGAAAAAAAATTATCTGTAATTCCTTTAAACCTTCTGAAGTACTCAAAACAAAACAGCACTTTGTAATGGAAAGATTTTCTGCATGAGTAAAGGACACTTTTCTTTTGAGACTACATACATACAATCAATCACTCGAGCAACTTTGAAAGAGAGTGTAACAAAGCCTGTTCTACTCTCAAGTGTATCTTACAATTTTTCTCTCAATCTGTTTAGAAGTCTTTCCCTCTAATTACTGGACTCACGCTGTTACACAACTGCCAGTCCCTAAACCTGGACTTCCCTTCCTATCATGGATGGAGGGCATACTTGGAAAACATCACAGAAAATGGTAACGGTACACTTCAGTTTTAACAGATAGCATGCTCTACTTTAGAAAGGAGATTTAATGACAATTTATTCACTTTAAGTTAAAAAAATCAAGAGTTATTCAGAATTATTTCATAGCAAAAGTACATAAAGAAATTTTATATCCATTCCAGATGGTCTGAAGAACCACTGCACATTTATAGAAAGGCCACAAAAAAGTACATTTTTGGTAGTGAAAACAAAAACAAAAACACCCACACGTGGAATTCTGCTCATTTGGTTTATAAATAACTTGTTTTGGTAACAGCACTTTAGAAAAGAAAATGAGAACTATAGATGAATTATAATATTGTTCTCAATACAAAACAAATTCAGAATATTATCATGTGTCTTTGTGAGTAACAGTTGGAACACTATCTACTACCATTTATTAACTCTTATCCTAACTACCCTAAAATTATCATTTTCAGAGCAAAACGTTCATGCTGACAACAAAAAAACCCCCAACAAACTGATACTAAAAAATCTTCGCAACTTGCTTTTCCTCTTGCTTATTCAGCATTCTGTACCATAAGCCTGTACTAAGGAATACTGGGTCAAATATCAGTAAAGGTGTTACACTTACTAGACTCTACCACAGAGAAGTTTTAATTTAGGGCAATGCTTTTCCTGTTTTTGTACAAAAGCAATTTTATGTCATGCATTTATAGTTGAGAAAATATTATATTTTTTTAAAGCTTCTACTCCGAAAACCTCATTCTTTGCGATATATTCATAGATTCAACCACTATTAAATTGATCACAACCTATAAAATACGTATTTTTTAGAAAAACAGGGGCCTAAAAATTTAGAACCATCTCAGAAGCACTAAGTGAAGGCAAGCAGTCACCCTCTACCACATAGCAACAGTCCCTACAGGTGTTTTCAGGCTTGCATGTTCCAAGCAAACAGCTTCACCATCAGTCTAGAGCTATTTCAACCCTGTTTAGCCTAATTAAAACAGGATGAAAGGAAAGGTGTCCTACTATAGAATCCTAGACTCGTTTAGCCATGAACCTGATTTGTGACCTTGGGAAAGATCTTACAAAAATACCGTTTCTTAACTAAATTCCGAGCAAGTGCTGTGATCTTAAACAGTAAATGCCTGGCCCTTACTTGGATGAAAAAAAAAAAAATCAACACCACTACAAATTAGGCAAACCAGGTATTAGGCCAAATAATTCTACAAATCAGTACAATTATCAGAAGAAAAATAAGGGACAGGTGATGTCCTAACCTAGACACACTATACTTAATTCAATATGGCTGTTCACTGCTGCCCCCTTGAGCATGCTTACCTGTACGGGGTTGTGTGCCAAGATTTTGGGGGAACGGGGGCGGGGGGGTGTGTGCGTACAGGGGGGGCTTGTGAGAAGCTGCCAGAAGCTTCCCCCATGCCCGACAGAGCCCACGCCGGCCGGCTCTGCGATGGCCCCGCCGCTGGCCGAGGCCGAGCCCATCAGCGACGGTGGGAGCCTCTGGGGGAACATCTTAAAGAAGGGGGGAACCCCCTGCGCAACAGCGGCGGAGAGGAGCGAGGCCATGCGAGAGCAGCAGCGCTGCAGCACCCGGGGCAGGGCAGGGCAGGGGGGCTCCAGGCACGGAGCAGAGACCCCCCAACCCATGGGGAAGCCCATGAGGGGGAAGTCCAAGCTGTCCCCCTCAACCCGTGGAGCCCACAGGGAAGCAGATCCCCCCCTGCAGCCCAGGGAGGGACCCACGCTGGGGGATGCGACCCGCGGGCAGCCCGTGCTGGAGCAGGCTGTTCCTGAAGGATTACAGCCCGTGGGAGGGACCCACGCTGGAGCAGTTTGTGAAGGTCTGCCGTGGGAGGGACCCACGCTGGAGCAGGGGAAGAGTGTGAGGAGGAAGGAGCAGCAGAGACAGTGTGATGGACAGCCCCCATTCCCCGTCGGTGCAGGGGGGAGGAGGGAGAGAAATCGGGAGTGAAGCGGAGCCTGGGAACAAGGGAGGGGTGGGGGAAGGTGTTTTAATATACGGTCTTACTTCTCACTACCCTACTCTGACTTGGTTGGTAATAAATTACATTCATTTCCCCAAGTTGAGCCTGTTTTGCCCCTGACAGTAACTGTGATGATCCCCCTCCCCTTACAACCCAGGAGCCTTCCGTTGGATTTTCTCTCCCCTGCCCAGCTGAGGCGGGTGGTGATGGAGCAGCTGTGGCGAGTGCCGGGTATTCAGCCAGGGTCAACCCACCACATTACTTCATCACCTGTGTTAGCTAATGAACACGCTTCTGCAAAGTGAATCAAACCACCTTGGACAAATAACATTTTAAGGAACAGTTTTCATTTGGATCCAATTTGCCACATATTCACGTGATCATTCTCTCCGATGGCAGGTGAGGTGCTGCAGATTCATAGCCAGGGCAAGGAAAGAGCAGGACTGCCCACTTCAGCAGCAATCCCAGGTCACACTGGATTATACCATGCAACTGCACTGGAAAAGCTTTACTGGGCTCAGTTTCTACCTACTTTCTTCAAACACTTTAAAAATGCAAGTGGGAAATGTCCCAGTTATTGTCAACATCTGGAAGAACAGTTTTAAAATTATTTAAACATTTATTTAAAACACATTATTCCACAGGATCTTACCAATTTTTAGTCTAGTTAAGTGTCCCCCATCTGAATGGGATGGAGCTCGAAAGCACTCCTATTGCAATGACAAACACGATTTTGCAGAATTTTTATCTCAAGTAGTCACCTTCCTTAACTTCAATACTTGTCTAAATTTTTTCTGTTTAAACTTTTAAAATAGTTCAAGGGCACAAGTTTTTTAAATTCATCTTTATTGTTTCACATTAAGTCCCAATCATTTTTCACTTTTGAAGCTGAAATTAAATACTTCAGCACAAGTATTAAGCAGACAAAATTAAACAATCCTTAGGGAAAAAAAACCTGAAAACAAGTAAAACCAGATGTGCTTTTAAACTGGTCTGTAGACTACCATCCTCTGCTTCAGACTGTATCCCCATGCAAATGACAGAAATCCAACAACCCACAGCAAAAATCGGAGTATTTTAATTAAGACAGTGGGAAGACATGCTACCTATAAACAAGCCAGTATTCTGCACCTGTAAATCTTCATAGAAGTTTTCCTGATGAGAAGGAAAAGTGTTAGACTTAACTCACAAGATTTCAGTTACCAGGGCAGAGCCTACATAGTTGTTTCACAAACCATGTCAATATTGTGGCTGAACACACATGAAATAGCTTAAGACTGCTGGAAAGACTGAAAGATGATAAACCCTACTAGATAAGTTGTTTGTTTTCTTATCCCTAATCAAAAAAAGGAGTGAACACACCTGCAACAGTCCAAGAAGCCTACTTCTCTCAGAAAAAAATACATAACCAGAAAATAAAATCAGCCTATGACTGTATCAGTTGAACAAGTAAAAGAATAGGGTTTCATCAAGGTGGGGAAACAGAGCACTTCCCCCCCAGTGGTTGGTTTTTAACTCAACAATGGTTTTCCAAGGGCAAAGCAACATGATATTGTATAGCCTAGATCAGATTAGTATTTTGTATTTTATTTATACCGATACACTGATTACACCAAAACAAGTAAGGCTTTACAATCGGGATTCACACAATCTGCTCAAGTTGGCATGAACCAGCTCTACCGCCAAAGGACGCAAACCCTCATGCCCCAACACACACAGCTGATGCCACCCACACTCTCAGTTCTCTACCTTCTCCTCCAGTTCAGTATAAGTATTTGTTTTGACCTATGCACACAAGCTAATCCATATTCAAAGTCACCATTTCTTCTACTGAATCTAGACAATTACCCTAAACCAGCCAGCTCACTGCTCATTGGTACGAATGTTCCTGCAAGCAGAGGTGATGACAGTCTGAGCTGGGAAGCAAGGGACTGTAACTTCAGTGGCAGCAATATGCTACGTGACCCTGAACCATCACGTGGCAGCAGAGCTAAGAATCGGTCAGGTAAATGACACCAAGAATCACAGAATCATTCCAGTTGGAAGGGACCTCTGGAGATCACCAAGTCCAAGCCCCCAGCACAAGCAGAGACAGCTACAGGAGGTGGCCCAGAAATACATTCAGTAAGGTTCCAAGTACCTCCACAGGTGGCAGCTCCATGATATCTCAGGATGACCTTTTCCTGTGTTTGACCATTCTCATAGTAAAAAAAGTCCTCTTGTGATTAGATGGAACGGTACCATGTTAAAACTTACTAGATCAGATACAGTCAGCAAATACCGGAATACCAAAGCTCTGACTGAAAAGAGGTGCAGGCATCTAGCACTTCATCAGATCCGGAGAGTCTATCCTTAAGACTTCATTAACACAAATTCACTCTTACTTTGTTTAGAACTGACTTTAAATCCACAGGGGCTTAATCAAGTGATACCTAGCACAGTTGAAGACGCTCACCGGCGTAGACGAAGTAACTTTGGAGCTTAAGTACAGCATAACAGGTTCAGGCAACTAAACAGAATTATTTTCCTCCAGACACACAAAGGGAATGAGAAAGCAATGGTTCAAAGTCACTAAGAGACCCCTTATTCTGTTCAAGGAAGATTATACAATTTCTTTTTGTTGAGACAGTATCCAAACAACCATACTAAGATTTGGCTGAGACTTACCATGTTTCACTAGAAAAATTCTTTGGTTTTTTAACCTGTTTCTTTAATTAATGGGAGCTTAAAAGAAAGCAAACAAAAAAAAAAATCCCGCTAAAACAAACAATTTCGTTGTTAGGTTGGCTTGAATGCCACACAGAAGTCTCTAACTTCAATAGCTAAATAATCTGCAGCTGAAAAAGACTGACCAAAGTCGGCTGAAAAATCTAAATACAGTATTTTCACCTTTATAAGACAAGAATTATGGTAAACTGAATACCTTACTATATTAAGTCCAGAATAATAAAAGCTCAAGCTAGCATATATAACATAGAAAACAGAAAATGGTATTAAAAAAGCTTAAAAACACTTTGTTTAAAGGGAAAAAAAGGGCTCCACATCCAACAGCATCACACCCTTCTAATGCTGAAACTGCTTTTTCTTTTACTTCATCTCCCTTCGCTTCCAGGAGTTTATCACAGATTCTCAACAAAGCATCATTCATTATGAACCCTGCCCTCAGAATTAAAGCATGTCCCTCTAAGTCTCCCAGATACTCCCAATCAGGTTTGCTACAGGTTTTAAAGGCTGTAGCCCATCTGAAGCATAGCTTTTTGTTTTGTAAGATAAAAGCCACCTCAGTTTGCCCAACTGTCAGTCCTGAATTTAATGGCTCATTTTTTTGGTTTGCTGTACAGGATAGATGTATTTGCCCAACAAGACTTCTACAGTTGCACTTCTTAAGACCTACAGTTGGACCCAAGATGGAAATTTCTACAACCATGCAGCTTTCAGACTTGCAAATGAACTGCCTAAATAGCACTGAAGTGGACACTGGTCAACACTCTGTGTGATTAAGTCCTTGATTTTTTTTCAAGGTTTCACTCTTTTTCTAAACAAACAAGAAAAAAAAAAAAGAGAGAGAGAAAAAAAACAACATCCATCCATCCTCCATCTTGAATGACAACTGCCTGGCTAGATGTTAGAACAAATTATGAAAGCTTTACACTCTTCCTTTAATAAATCAGGGCACTTTACCTAACATCTTTTCAAGTCAATATAAAACCTTCCATATTTGCCACTGAATTTCTACAATTTCTTCTTTCTCCTCATGATTCGCCACTAGAACAACCTGCCACTGTCCTGTCCATGTAATGATTCATGTTTCCAAATCACCTGCAGGCACAAGCTGAGCTCTAGGGATACAAAATGCGATTTCATGAGGTTCAGCAGTATACTAGGCCATTCCCATTTATAAAAGCCACATCTAGTGATCCAGTCTAAAAATGTACTCTGCCGTAGACTGCAGGCATTTGGTTTTATGGTGAACACAGCACAATTCAGTATTATTTTTTATATTTTCTTTTGGTGAGGTATATTCACCTATAAAGCACTAACTTGTCCTCTCTTCAAGCAGGGGGTGCAAGCGCTCATCTAGAACAGAACTGGGAGTTTTAAGTTTCCACAATGTTAAGGCCATCCCACTGCAGAATTTGTATTATACACCCCTTTATCACACCAAATTATTCCATAGAAAATGAAGATACCTTCAGTTAAGCCCTACAGAGATCCTCACACAAAGTTTACAAAACCCTAACAGAGACAGTATTGTACTGAAACATAAATAATGAAGTCACTGCATTAAGTCCCTCTCGGAGAACTGCACTGAAGCAGCACAAACACTTCGGCTCTGGGGCACATCTGGCACAAAAGACAACAGCCAACCTAACGCTTTGCTCTTCTTTGGGGAAGAGTCAAAAAATCTACTTATGTTCGCTCCAAATGACCATATGAAAGACGGCTAACTTACACTGTACCATCAGAGGATATGGAAGATTGCTATTGACTTACTTCCAATTAGATTACTGTGGCATTAAATAACATGCCTCAAACAACCCTATATTATCACTCAGAACCAAGAAATTCAAGTGAATCAAAAATGCAGAAAATTTAATAAAAATGTTAAGACCAAGCTACCAAAATATCATCCTGAAAGTTTTAAAAAGTCTGAATAAAAAGATAAGTTTATTTTGCCAGTGTAAAATAAATCTAGTTTCACCAACTACCAGATGGTTCAAGTGAGTAAGACTCAAAACCTGACTTTTTTTCTATTGTTATGCTTATTTTGTACAACATACAAACTGATTGGTAGGAACAGGTTAGGCCACTATGACAAAGATTCCTCCACTTAACAAACAAACACAAAAAAACCCCCAAACTCTTTTTTAAGTTTAAGATAAATCTTTATAAACATTTACAGAGGCAGATTTTTTTTTTTAGTTTCTTAGTAAGTTACTCCAGTTTTTGTCCTGTATTTCATCATTCCAAACTTCTCATCCTACACATGGGAGATTCCTAGGTTCTTCATATTAAGTAAAAGTATTCCTTATGACAAGTTTAAAACTTCATAACCAGCAGACTAGTGTTGATTGTTTTCCTTTTAAGCACTCTAAGTCTATGTTACAGAAATGCTGGGAAAAGATTTTCCATCAAAATTCTATTGTTTACGTGTTTTCCAAAGAATTTGAACAACAATCTCCTAACTTTATGTCTGTACACATCTTACACCAGCAAAACTGCAGAGAGCAGATGAAATGAGCGTGCAGGGTGACTGTGCAGGGTGACAGAAATGCAGGCAGCTGACGGGCCAACAGGACTTGTGGGAAACGGGGGGGAAGAGAGAGCAGGCGCACACAAACGTGTGCGTGCATTTTTTGTTTTCCCCTCTCATTCTCTCCAACTCCAATTTTAAGTAGAACGTGAACTGACAGAAAGTAAGAAAAAGCGCATGCAATGTGTTCATCAGCTTGTAACTCTGAAACCATGGTACCCTACAATGTCATGCCTAGCTCCTGGCATGAACTGTTCCTGTAAACTACAACCAAATTGCTCAAGATGAGCTCTATATAGGATGAGAGTTATAAAAAACACGCAGACTGAATGAGAACTGAGTTTCTGAACAGAAGAAATGTTTGGAGCACTGGGAAAGAAAATAATATTATGCCCATCTACTTAAAAGTAGTTTGTCACAGGGCCTGCTTATTCTGTGGGGCAGATCCAACCCAAAGACTGCATACAATCTCAAATCTATTCTGTGCATACTTTTTGATCTTCAAGGGTAGAAGTAATTTGAAATAATCCAATTTACCTCTCTGGCTGCAGGTAATCTGAAAAACTGCATGGAAAAATAGATGAGCTTCTGTATCCTTCTCTACTGAAGCACCAAAGTAAAGCAGCCCCTTAGTAGCAACACTAGTTGTTGCACTAATGACAACATAAGAATACAGAAAGGGTTAAGTACAAAACCGTCATAAGGTAGACCAGGAAGAAGTTGTTTTTAAAAAAAAAAAAAAGACAAAGAACAATATGAGAAAACAGGGAACAAAATAAAAGAGCCATAGTAAAATAAAAAGCAAAGTGGTGCAAATGGAAGAACGTTTTTCAGAATCTGCAATGCAAATTACGAATAAATAGTAGTAGCCACATCTTTTTGTTATACAAAAATCAGGCTATCCTCGAACCAACACAAAAGTGGTTTAATCTGTAAGTACTGCAAGAACCTAAAGTGGAGAAAGTGGGAGTCAGAAAGAGAAAGGGGATCTTTCCCCTTTCTTACAAATCCTCATCTTACAAAATAAGGGAGGAAACACACGCACAAGAAACTGCTGTTGAGAAGCTGAGTGCCAAATAATGTGTATTTGCAATACTCAACTTACGAGCCAGCGTATGATCAACATCAAAAACGATGATGAGCTCTTACTGGTTTTGTTAGCTGGAAGTAGAGTACATACTCATGACTTCCTCATAAGTGTTAAGGCTTTAAAATCAAGCAGTACACAAGAGGAGGAAAACTACCATCCCTTGAACTTCTGGCTGAAACTGAACAGCACTTACGACCTACTCAAAATTAAGTCTAAAACTAGGTGGTGAAGACGCACAAACGCGACCCCAGAACAAACTTTATCCGAGGCTCAGTGCTTAAGCCACCGCGATGCCTCCCTTCCTTAACACTTTTGGATTGTGGAGCTATGTGCGACATCCGTGAGGGTCAAGCGACAGGGCGCCGCAGGCAGCTGGAGTATTTGTGGGTGGACTGTGTTGACGAGACCACTTGAGCTATCGATGAACTGAAAGCACACAAAGCCAACTATTTATCGGTCGCGTAACACGACGGCTGTCTGAACACCGACTTTGCTAGGGGTTTTTGTCAGCTTGCTTACTTCACGCAGCAAAACAGGAGCCGTCCGTAACAATTACCACGGCAGGAGCCCGCTCTTCAAGGGTAGCGGGCGGTGTTTGTAAACCAGCATGAAAACAGATCCTTCGCGGGGGGATCAGCGGGATCGGAAGATCTTTACTACAGCGCAAACACGTGGGGCGGGGGCGGACAAACGGAGGACACATCCCCGCGGCGCCCAGCGGCGGGAGCACGGCGGCCGATGGCGGCGGCCAACGGCGGCCCCGCCCCTCCAGGCCTTCCCGCCGAGCCGCGCCGGGACGGAGCAGCCCTGCCTAACTCAGCCCTACCGGCGGGCCCCGGCCCACCGAGCCCGGACAAGAGGGACGGGCGTGCCGCCGCGGGCCGAGCGCCGGGCCGCACCGAGCCCAGCCCGGGCGGTCGCCGCCTCCTGCCGCTGCCCGCCGCCTCGGGCCCGTCCCCGCCCCACCCCCGCCGGCGGGCCGCGCGGTGCAGCCGCGGAGGCCGCCCGCCAGCAGCGGCCGCCGCTCCCCCCGGCGCCTGGCAGGGGCGGACTCCGGGCCGTACCTCACAGGCTCTGCGGTCATGTCTCCGCCGCCGCTGCTCAGAGCAGCCGGCCAGGCCGGAACCGGGCTCAGGCGCTGAAGAGGGACAAAGCCGCTATGGCCACCATCGCAAGCCCCGCCGCCATCTTATCGGATCGAGGCAGAGGGAGACCTGCCTCCTGCCGCCTTCCTCCTTCGCCGACTCCCATTGGCTCCTTGCCGCCCCCAGCTATTTTCCAATTGGGCGGCTCCGACGGGGCCGGTTGCTAGGGTCGTTTACGTCACCGTCCCAACCTTCCGCGCTCCGATTGGCCGGAGCGACGGTTACATCACCGGCAGGGGCCTGGCGTCACGCACCGGCTCCCGTGACATCATTTCAAAACAAAGTGTATTGACGGCTCCGCCCGGCAGGGGGCTCCAGCCCACGGGCGCCCCCGCGGCCGCGGCAGCCCGGCCCCAGTCGCCCGCCCCACCTGAGAGCACCAGCGGCGGCACCTCCACACAGGCCAGGGCCGTGCTGCAGGGCCGGTGGGCCCGCTCTGCCACCGGGCCGGGGGCGCACACCAGCCTTAGAAACCTTTTCCCAAGCTTTTCCCGAATAAAAAGGGCGAGCGAGGTACAAGTGACACAATCACTTGGAGAATTACCGGCCTCGAATTAGTCGAAGAGTGCCCAGGCCGCACTGCCAGCTCCAGCTTCGCTTCAGCCCAGCAGGCCACGCTGCCAGCTCCAGCTTTGCTTTGGCCCAGCTTCGCCAAAACTTGAACCGAAAATCCTTCAGGTGAGGAAGGCCATGGCCAAGGTTTCTGTCAGTATGCCAAGGTGACTTTCCCCGCTTGCACCAGCAGCGCTGATGTCCCCGTCAGAGGTGTGAGAAGTGGAGGGGAGCAGGTCACTGCTGGGAGGAATGGCGTGAGACATGCTTGTGAGGGGCTGGCGGGGACCCTTCTCTTCCATCACCTGCCCAGAACGTGGCACCTGGTCCAGAGCCGGCACCACCTGGCACAGGTACCACTCACCCTATAGCAACCCGTTTAGAAAATTAATATATTATTTTTCTGCAGAAACAAAGTACCACCGCCTCGCCTGGCTTCATAAAAAAATGTGCAAAACATGAGGGAAAAAAAATTGTGAAGCCCTTGTCACCATAACTATAACTACTCCTTAATATATATTTCATTCTAAAAGGCAACAATAATAGAATGAACAGCACTTTGGCACTTCAGCATGTACAAGCTTACACATCCCAGGGAAATTCTACAAAATGGTCTAAACAATTTGCTTCAGAATTTAACATTTTACCAAAGAACTGCATCCTGCATTTGCTGAATTTTAGTAATACCAAACAGCAGATTCAATAACACCATCAGTATAATCAATTGTCAATACCACATTTTTGAAAGACCAAAGTGTTACCTGCCTTCTAGCTAAGTTTTAGAAGGAAAAAAGTAAATTCATGTAACTGTGACTGCTACAAATTGCATTAAAAAAATGTAAAAAGCCTTTTTTTTTTTTTTTTTGCCAGTGGACAGATGAATTAAACCAGAAGCATTACCTATTCTTAGCCCTGCATTAGTATTCCAATAATGTGATTAAATTAAGAAGACAAAACCTTTCTTTTCTTCTTCTAAAGGATTTAAGTCTGCTTTATGGACTAATATCCTACTGATTCAGAATAACCAATAGAAATATTTATTACTATTATTCTGCAATATATTTTCTTATACTATTTTGTTAGGAGATGGAAGGTATTTGAAAGCAGTTTAAGAAAAACAAATTTAAATTGCCCCCAATTCACAACTTATTGCACATGAAAAAGAAATCTTATTGTGAGAAGAGGTCAAGATAGAGTAAGAATGGCAATGTTTCCATGTCCAGTTACACCAGGACACAACAGCTGACACTAGTATGAGGTTGTCAAAAAACAGATTGTAGAAGTATAGTGAAACCTGCCTATGGACAGGTAACACATGCAGCTGCAGAGAAACGTCTTGCACATCTAGAAACATCTTGCACACCTAACATACCCACAGTTAAGTTTCCCCAGCACACAGGACCCCTTCCCCCCAGCTCTCTACTAACTGACTGCTGGCTGCTCCAACGTACCTGGAAGAATGAGGATTCAGAGCTTAGTTTGCAGGACAAACCAAGGGCCACTGTAGGGTCTCATCATACTGATTATTGTTTTTAATATAATGATAGTAATTAGTTTTCTTAAGTAGATATTAGCCTACTTTTAAGAAAAATGGCTGAAAGACATGTATAGTTATCAATCGAGAGTATTTTAATAACTTTATGTGCTCCTGACCTAGAAATACAAACTACATATACATCTCTTTCAGATTATTATCTGTGATAAAAGTAGCACAATTAATCCAGAACAATAAAACACTATGCTTAAATTCATTTTCTAGGAATGAGCTTTTAAATGGAATAGATTCTGTGCAATGAAACTCATTCTCTATTCATCAGACAAAAAGCATGATAAAAACTGAAAACAGATGACTGCCTACTCAAGAGCTTGGGTTTATTCTTTGTTTTGCTGTTATTCTACTCCCCTTAATGAAGTTCCAAGTGATGGTGTGGCACCAGTTGAGTAGTGGCTTGTATTTGATAATTAAACCTTTTCAGCATGAGAAAGCAGAAAACATCAAGGTCCAAAAGCGAAACAAAGTGCCAGTACTTTTCCAAATCCTTTGTGAGAACTGATTTCTCTCAGCAGATGGAAAGCACTTTCAAATTAAAAAAAAAATTATCTGATTTCAGTATAAGCTATTTGCTGTTATAGACTAGCTAATTTTTAAAAGAGACTATCAGAAACCATTGCTAACAAACCATGAAGGAACTCTACAGACCATTTTTCTCCCAACAAACTTCAGCTACAAGATACCACAACCTAGCATAATTTGATGTCACGTGCAGCATATCCCAACAAGCACAAATGCGTCAGGCCTCTGATTTTCTTCGGATGTTTCAAAAGTTTAGGAAGTTAAGCAACTGACCTTCTTCAGTACTTCTAAAACTTCTGCTTTGATTTGTCATGAATATAGACTAAGAATAAAAAAAAAAAATCAGTTATGCTTACTTTTAAACTTCTTTAACAAGGCACAGAATAGGTCTTGATGTACATTTAAGTTAGATGTCAAATAGTTGTGGCCATTTAGAAGCATCTGTGTTTTTATCCTAAAGCCTCTAGGCAGCCATCATCTCATCATATTCCCCAGTATCCCACTGCCTGCCAAAAGGTTTAATGTCTTCTTACCCTCACGTCAGAATGCATATTTATCATGTGATTGCATATGTCCACTCAGCCACAATGACATCACCTGCCATGGGATTAATTAAGATTATTTGCACAAGCACCAAGCCATACACAGCAGATGCAGAGCTGAGCCTGTTTTCCACCTAGTTGGAGGGTTAAGCAGTTCTGCCCCTGAAGAGCACGTACTTAGGAAGAATCTCTGTTAAAAGCTTAACTGCAGAGAAAACTGCTAGGCACCACCATTAAGAGGCATGTTCTGTGCTGAACACTGGAATGGTTTGAAGACAGAAGCTTCCAGTAAATTGTAGACAACACAAACCATTACCTACATTAATCCAATTAAGATTTACTATCTTGCTTTGGCCTTAGCTCATCGAGCTCCTTAAATTACTACTAGCTATTATTCAAAAATATTTTAGAAACATACCACAGCCCCTTCTCAAAAGCAGAAAAAGCAGCAATCTTTGAGGCCAGCCACGTTAAAAAAAATACCCCACACAGTCCATTTTCAGCTAAAGAACATACCATTTCTTCCTTTTATTACAATAAGCGTTCTCTAAAGGTGAGCTTTTATAGTACTTCTGAGCTGTTTAATGACTCACTTGCTAAAGGAGATGGCCTCATCAAACTCCCAGTTTTTGCATACTGGTTCTTGAATGCATTACCTCATCCCACCTTTGTTCTATTGGTCCAGAACTGTACTATACTAACTAGTTAGCAAGATGCATGTGCCAATGGTCCCAAAAAATCACTCTGGTACCAATTACAGCTGGCCATTACCTCTCAACTGATGCACAACATAAGTCTTTCTAGAATTGCACCCTCTCTAAATCCGCTGCAGGTCCTTGCAAGCACTCAATCTTCTCTTGCTCCACTATCACGCCTGTTCCCTCCTCCATGCACTTCAGTTTCAGCCTAGAGAGCACAAAAAATGCTTACTTTTTTCCTACAGTTTTTGCATTTCATATGTCAGCATGGAAAAAGAGGAAAATCCAAAGCTCTCAGTATTTATACCACTGTAAGCAGAAAGCCAACACATCTCCACTATCCATCAGCAGGATGTGCAACTATTAGGCAATATATGATTATATGCTTTTTAGAGGGACAGAATAAAATATGCACCATGTCACAGAAATTGGAAACTAGACTGAGAATTTAAGAAAAAACCTGTTACTTATAGAATGAAACTGTAAGCAACTTTCACCTGCATGGCTAGTGACTGAAGTACAATCTAGAAGTTTATTGGAAGCATTGTACCAACAGGACAGGAAAATAGGCAACAGATACAACAATCCAGAGTTGTTCCAGGCTATCTGTAGTGCTAACTAGACTCCACCTCCAGAAACACTGTTAGTTAATCTGTCTAGGAACCCAGGAAGTCAAGATTTTCACCTCAGGACAGCTGTCAAAGACAGGTAAAAACCATGCAATTTTTATGCTACTACTTGGCTACATGAGAAGACATCTCATATTGTACATTTTGGGCTGTAATTTCCCTACATAAACACGTATGTGCTGCTAATCCAGTCTACTCAGCCATACTGAGATTATTCACTATATACAGACATTTTTATTAACACATTGAAGCAAGAGTGGAAGAAAAGAGGTTTGTTCTGTTTTATGTTCAAGTTCAAAAGACACAGGAGCAGGGATTAAACTAAAAAAATTTATTGAAACTTGTCCAAAATTCAGTCAGGCACACAATTTATCCATTCCACTAAGGCTTGTCGTTTTGTATAGCATAGAAAAAAAAATGCATTTCAACAAGTTGAAACACCAAACAACTAAATTAGTGAAGTTAAGGCACTTGAGATGTGTGTTAATTTAGCAAAATTGCATAAAAATAACATTCTACTTTGAATGATATAGTCCTTTCTGAGATTCAATCTAAAGCATCCAAATTCTGTAACCTCTTGAGACAGGGGAGATGAAGAAGCAAGAGGCAAAAGTCTCATCATATTTTCCTCTGACTAGTAACCTCCAAGGCCACCACAGCCTATGGAAGGAAGATTAGTGAATCAGGCTGCACAGATTTCCTATAGTACAGATGCTGAAATATACAACAGTTTGGGGTGAGGCACAATGTCTTCCACTCAGGAATCCTTAAGGCAAAGTATCTTTGTGAGATGAGAGAACAAAACAAGAGAGCAAAAAGCACATGCATTCAATTGTAAGGCTAACAAATCTCTGTTGGGGTAACAATATCTATCCTGGAATTAGATCTCTGCCCACTCCCATATCCTCCCCAAGGCTAAAAACTTGGGAGAAAATAAATGGAGAACACAGAAACTTACATAGTGACCAAAAATCTGGTATTTTTGAGAGTGTGAATGTTGGACAGTATAAGAACAATTTTTTCCAGCTCCAAGCCAACATTCACAATTTAAATGCTGCAGTTTCAGCATTTAGCAAAGGAAAGTTTTTAAATGAATAACTGAATTAATAACCCAGTTCCACTTGTTGAAAATTCTCCCTTCATCTGTGAAACAACCCCTTGCATCATACAGCAGTTCAGTATTCAAAAATGAGATACAGCTCTAGGATATGCACATTCCACACCACAATCTTAAGTATTCTCCAAGGGTTGCACACAGACTGAAGGAAAACATTTCTAGGTATATGAAGATGTTTTCTCAAACTTAAAAAGGCATGAGAGAAAAGCTATCGTCACCTGCTATTTATCACTTTATTTTCTGTTTGTGCATATTTGAGGGGGAAAAACCCACATGGTAAACAGATTATCCAATTGAACGTAAAGTACTGTTTCTAGTTAGCCTACAGAAATATAGTTCTAAGCATTAAGTTCTGAATTTCACTAGAAGGAGAGTTGTTTAAGAAGATGTAAAGCTTATGAAAGAGAGATTGCATCTTAATACTCTTGTGTCCTTCAGAGCAAATTGCTTGTTATATTTAAGGCACTACATGTCTTCTTTGGTTCAGTGTTTAACTATCTCATTCAGTGTAAAGAGGTAGCATGAACCATACGTATTCAGCTCTTCCATTCCATTACACACAATTTCAGTTGCCACCTTTCTGAAGGTACAGATTCTGGAATCCTTTAACTCATTAGGAAACTGCAGGAACAAAATAACATATATTATTAATTTTATAAGAAACAAAAGGTGTGCAACATTCCACTTAGCTTTCATATATGCCAAGAAAATCAGAATGAGAAACTGGGCCTGATGCAACTATGATGCAAGCAGCTGTGGGGAAGACACTTAAAATAAGTCTTCTAGTAATGCAAAAGCCAAGATAACCACATCTTAGCTACAAGAAGTTTAGCAGTAGTACATAAGACCATTGCATAGAACGGAATAAAAGCTGACTGGTTATTGAACAGGGACTAAGCTCAGCTCTCTTCTGGTCTTGAGAAAAGTCTTATGAAATAAGTTTTATTATTTAGATATTTTTAAATAAGAAATGACTTCTCACAGAAAGGAGATAATATCTGCCTATTTCCCACCAAATCAGATTTCAGAAAATAGGCCCTTTGCCTATTTTTCTGTTCTGGTTTATATTATTACCACACAGGGAAATACAAGTCAGCAGGAACAGATACATTTGTAAGCACACAGTCCACATAAAACCCCAGACTTCTAGTATCACTCTCAATCTTTAAGCCCTCAGTTCCATCTACCCACTTCCTTCAGAAAAGCCTATGGTGTTCTAGCTCTATTGCAATGCACAGGAAAATGACAACTATAACAGCACACACACACACACAAAAAAAAAAAGAACCCAAAACCCAGAAAACACATACCTGTATGGATAGCCATGGTATTTAGACCTGAAGACAGACAGCAACCAGCTGAAGAACAACACCACCAAGCCAATACCAGCAATACACATAACTGCAAGAGATGCAGAGTAAGATTCCAGTAATGTGGCAGCTGTCCACAAAAACACTGCAGTGACTGGGGTTTTCAAAAGCATTCTGTAACGCTTAGAGATTTGCTCAGAGGAGACCTCTGTTAAAGTCACTGAGAAGAACTAAATTAAGACCATTAAAAAAAAAAATCCTCCTGTAATTAATTTTTATACCACTGCTTCAAGAGCAAGTCTGTCCCTCCTCCTCTCCCTTAGTAGCAAAATGCTGCAAAGCACCTTTATATTTCCCCACCTCCCAAAAGGGCTTTGAGTTTATCTTGCAGTTTGCTAAGCAACTCCAAGTTCTCCCAAAAAAAACGATTCACTTCTGCTTAGAATTGGGAAGTGTACAAAAACCCACAGGCAAAAGCCTTTCTATTAAAGAGCATATAAAAAATCTTTACTGAATATGCCTTCTCTTAAGAGAGAAAAGTATTAGTACTTACTTTTTCTTTTCCCCACATCCATGTGAGAAGTAGCAGCTTCGTGGAGAAGTACCATTCCTAAAGTAACACCACCATCTATGAACGCTGTTTAAGGCTAAATCAACAAAATACAATAGACTCAACGCAATATACTCCTTCCTAATCTTGTAAATTCAGCTCCATACCTGGGGCATTAAAACTCACTGGAAAAATTAAAGGCTTCCCAGGCAAACCAGCAACTACAGGTGGGAAAAACAGCAACTGAAAGGCATTCATAATGTCAACTTTCAAAAGAAAATATATACAAAGTTTAAAAATATAAACTGGAAGATACGGTAGGCCTTCACACAAAATTAAAAACATGCATTTATTATCTCAGCTTGTAATGAAACAGCATTTCTTACCAGAGAGCTCAGTCCACTCCTACTACTGTTCTACTCCACTGGAAAATCCCAAAAGGAATTAAACTTCTGCATTTTGCTCCACTAACAGAATGAATAAAATGCATGAAATATTTAATCTAACAAAGTATCCTTCAAGTAGCAGTATTTCAGTCTTTTCTAGTTCTTCAATTAAGAAAAAAATAAATTACCGTTTGTAAAATTAAGGAAGCACAGACAACTCAGCCTGACATCTGCAAAGAATGAATCCTAGCAAAGCAAAATAGTGGATCCAGTGGAACAAAAGACAAGAGTTCCCTCAGATTTCATTCCATTTCACTATAGATGTTCAGTCCCAATCCTCCTCTTGAAATGAGACATACTTATTGTTGACTGTAATGGGACTGTTAGGAAATCTTTCCATTTCAGATGCAGTCTGCCTTCAGCACAAGAGGAAACTGACTTCAGCCTACAGGAACCTTGCCAGCTTCTACCATTTTAAATGTCTCCAGCAACTGGTAGATTGGGTCCATAACATGGATAGCAATAATACAAACATCAACAAAAAGTTTCTAGGTTGAATTTGACCGAGTGTGTCAGAAGTACAGTAATAATTAGAAAAAAGGTCAGAAGTTCCCCTCCAAATGGATGGTTTAAGTTAAAAAAAATTTTGATAATGAATACACAGCAAGAGAGTAAAGTTCTTTTAGCACTAGCATATTTAAACATCAATTGCTTACTTTCTATTATTTTACTACAAAAACTCCGGTGTGTTGCTTGCTGAAATTAGAATTTTGAGCAGATAAAACAAGAGAAAAGGGAGAAATTGGCAGAAGTCATTCTGTTAAAGAACACTGCTGCTGCCAACGACTTGTTAATCACTGTCAAGCACTGAAGAGGATGGGTACTTTGAATGAAGTTTTGAAATTATGTCCCTGTAGTAAGTCTGCTATTCTGTATATTTGTGTAGTATAAAATGTAAGCAATTTGAGACTGTGAAGCTGAAAGAAAAAAGGTATTATAAATAAAATATATAAATCCTGAATATAAAGGACAAAAGTATGCACAGGCTAACACAGATAACGGAACAAGGAAGAAATGCTCGAGTGAGATACGACTAAAGTTACAGATGATGGATCAAAAACATACAATGCGAGAACAAAAGGAAAGAACAGGAATTTTGTTCTTATGACTCTAAAGAAACATTTTTATACAAATGAGAATGGTAAAAACTCTTAACCTGCAAGTTTCTGCTTGCCTTTCTTGATGGCATAATACTGGCATGGAAAAATCATGAATTGTTAGCATGAACAAGTGGTGAGAATAAAAGTAAAGAAGGTAAGCAAAGAAATAAAAGAAGAAAGATCAGTAACAGAGGAAGGAATTCAACACCAAAGCACGAACTAAGTGAGACCGGAAAAGATGGAGACACGCACAGAGGAACAGAGGCTATCCTGAAGAACCTTGTTATTCCACAAAGATCCACACCTTCAACACTATCCAATTCAGTCATTATGCAAGGAAGGCAGCAGTGAGAAAGCAGTAAGTATTTTTCTATTCAACTTAGAGATCACCGGCATAGGAAAAGCGTAAGTTGTCATTACAGAAAGGCTCTACAAGCTTCTGCATCAGTATTAGGTGACAGTTAGAAACCTTGAGAAAGTACCCCAATAGAAAAGGCAGCCAACAGAAAACTCATCACCAACCACATGCTTCTCAGCAGGAAGGATACTAAACAGAAGAACAATGTGTGTTTCTGCCACAAACTGGGCCTGACTGCTCCCATGGATATAGTTCTGTAAGAGACAAAGAGTAATTGATTTTAATACTGGAGTCAACTTTGGCATGATTAACAGCAGCTATGGAGCTTGAAATGAAGTTTTTGCACTGCCTCTTTCAGGAGACCAAACAAAGTTGGAGCATGAACAATTTCATCAGTTGATCACCAATTTTGGGGGGGAGGTGTCAGCATCAAAAATCCTTCTATTAACATGCACAATCAGCCCAATGTACCGTTCAGATTATAGCAAGTGCTGCTACACCCTTCATGGTCCAGATCCCCTGTTCAGCAATAATTACCTGAATTACCATAATTACGCTCTCCTGCGCCCACTGTGATCCAAGTCTGATCCACACCCTGACTTTCTTAGGTTACATACACTGCTCCTCAGCTTGGAACTCTTCAATCTACATGTGAACCCTACTCACTTGGCTCCAGAACCAAGCCTCTGATATCTTTTTCATGGCACACCAGGAAAAGAAACATCACTACCAATACCACTGAAGCTTTATTTGCCAGTCTCAAAAAGGCTTAGGAATGATGTAAAGAGGAAACAAAAGGAAGCATTTTCAAGAAAGCATTTAAAATATGAGAACTTTGACTCAGTAAGTCAACTCAGTTTTATTTACATTAGTAGTTTACTAACCAACTAGGTTAACAGAAAATTTGAGATTTGTGAAGGAATACCATTTTTTAATCCCTTATGGGAAGCTCTACATCACTATGGTTGTGATGTTATATCTAAGTAGAAAGATAAAGTTTGATAAGCAGATCCAGAGGGCCTGACCCACCTAACCAGGCATGAGAAGACATTTCACCAAGTTAATTCCCTTCTGAATAAAGTATGTGAGAAAAGCCAATATGTGACATGTAAGCACCTGAAGAGATGCAATGCTGTCAATACATTCTGACTACTTTTACATTCTCATTCTGTATTATGTACAGAGCACTGTATTCCAAGTGATGTTAAAACTTTTTTCCTCCCTCAGAAATGAGATTTCCTAAGTCAAAGATCACTAGACATTAATCTACCTCAAAAACCTCAGAAAGATGTTTTTTATATGTAAGTCATTAGATGGGTGTATAAGATTAAAAAAAAAAGAGCAGGTTAAACATGAAAATGCCAGGCTCAGAAACAAGACTGTTTAGCATGTAATACTCAACATAAACACCTTTATTTTGCTGTTAGTAATTCAGAACTATCATGTCTCTTTACCAATAGAGGATAACAAGACAGGAAAGCAAACATCACAGGTAAATAAATGCTGAAAAGAAAACATGAAAACAAACAGGAATAGTTAAAAGATGCATAGGGAGTCACAGAAATGGAAGAGATCAGGTAATTTAAAATAACCTACCCTCAGAATCTAAGCAAAAGAGCATTGTCATGCTTCCTCCAAAATGTATCCCTTTTTTTACATTTTGGAGAGATGGAAGGAATGCTTACCTTCGGTTCTGAACCAATGCGGAGCCCCCCCCAACCAAAAAACTTCGCAAATAGCTTTGGTTACTCTGTATGCTATCCTCTTTACCTTAGGGCATTATTTTAGTACCTTCTTAGCTTTCTGTGATTACCAGAATAATCGAAGTTTCCACACACAAAAAGACCTTGAACTCTCTAGGTATTAACACAACAAAAATAAACTCCAGGGTAACTCTCTGGAACTAGTCTGTCCCCTTTCCAGCTGAGTACCATCCATATGACTGATGCCTAATGCTTTATCGCATGGAGCCGTTTCCAACAAGAAACTGAAGGTGCTGCTAGGTAGTAAATGTATCTTAGTATTTCTCATCTGATTAAGAACTGCATTTTCTATTCTATCTTTTAAAAGCTTAGTACTGAGCACAGAAAGCAATACACTTAGGAAACCCTTAAGCATCTGTCCTTAGTCTTAGAAGATCACAGAACTAACACCACCATTCTTATGGAATTAATGAATTATCGAAGAGAAGATGGTAGGAATGACCTTCCTGTTCTAGGTAACGGGTGAAATCGCCCCACAGCAATTACAGAACAGAGCACTTTGGTTTAAGAGCAGTATTTTGTGATGGTTTTAGCACTAAAGCAGGAGTTTGCTAACAGAGTTTCTTCCTTGTATTTCAGCCAAGAGAAGGATAAAGCTAATTGGAAGAAAATTTAAATTTGACTGGAGCTCTCACATTCCTTCTGTTTCACACAAAACCAAACCCCTCTTTCACAACCATATTTTAAGAGAAGACAGATCCTCTCTGAACTAATCAACAGCTCTCTACTTCGCCTTGCTCACTGCAGGAGAGGTTAGCCTCACTGACAGACAAAGAAAGAAGCCAAGAACAGAATCTGCTCTCTGATTTGCTTCTTTTAGTATCAGCCTTATTTTGCAGAAATAAAACAAATGTAGAAAATAAAACTAAGAAAAGACTTACCACTTGTCCTGTATGGGGATTCTTATGAGCATAGGGTGGACCTCTAATGTGGTTCCACATCTGGCCTGATGTCATTGCTAACACAAAACACTGAAAAGGAAAGAAGAAACACTATTTAATAAGGACTTTCTTCCTATTATTTTTTACCCAATTTCTTTTTAATTTTGTACCCAGAAGCACTGGTTTAGAACACAATCTTAGGCTAGGCATTGTCCTACCTTTTATTTGTATAAAAGGCATCTAATCAAGCGTTACCTGAGTTGAAAAGACCAAGATTAAGTAATATTATCAGACTACCAAAATGTAAACCTAAATGCACCTCATTTGCCTCTACCAGGCTTATGCATCTTTAAGTACAAAAGCTTTTAAAGACTTGATTTGCTACAAAACCTACAACAACAGGCAGACAAGAGTTATAACAACTCACCAAAGCAGCAAATGCCCAGCCAGTTTTGTTATACAGAAAATCCAGATTGCTTCCACGCAAATATACAAGGCCTCCGATGACAGCCAGCAGCAGTCCTAGCATCAACGGTCCAGCATAGTTTGGTGGCCTTATCACACGAATCTGAACACAGGATATTTAAAATTATTTTCCCTCAGTGGGATTACACATTGTATCTGCACTGCTGCTAACAACATCCACAATATATTAGAGTGGGTTAATAGATTTTCTACATAATAGATCTGACTTGGAAAGTAATGCTTCTTCCCCTGCTACTGTAACTTCAGTTTTATACACCTTTACCCTACCTATTAATTTTCTCTTCCATAGGAAGAGAAAGAAGGAAATTAGTTTTACCATCTTATCAAATACAGAATTACACAAAATATTACAACACTGAATGGACATAAAACTTGATATATGCCCAAACATGTGCCCAAACTAGATTTTGTAGATGAGAACTATTTAGACTATGTGAGAGCAGATCATTAGCCACAGATCACAACTGACACATTTCACAGCTGGAATTCTGCAGTAAGGGAGTGCTACAGAGGTGGTGGTGGGGAAAGTCTGTATATACTTACATTGACATCAGTTCTGTCAGCCACCCAACGAGCAAGCTGTTCAGCTGCAAAGCCACGCACCTGAAGTTCGTATGTGTCACCCCGTTTAGGCTTGCCTTTAGCAGGAAAGTTAATGAAGGTTGGAGCAGAATTCATGTTTAGCTGTATGCAGAAAATTCATAGAAGATGACAGCAGCATGAAAGTCTGTTTAGTAACACAATTCTAGACCATTTGCATCTTGCAACATCATCATTAAATCAATAAGAAAAACTGTTTAATACATAGATTTCATTGTCAGTAACTTAAAAAAAGTAAAAACAGAACACAGTAGCTTGCATTACTGTGTTTCATAAAAGTAATCAAGGTAGTCCTGCAGTTTCCCTTTTGCATTCCAGTTTTCTCCTTTTAGTACTGACGAATAATTTTTTTTAGCTCTGTCACTAGCAGAGCTGGATGTCTTATTAAAAAAAAATTTAAGCAGGCTTTTTTATTTTTAACACAATTGTGCATGCTTTCTGAAGTGACTGACATTTCTTTGTTAGCACTCAGATCTATAGCTACTGATTCAAAAGATTCAGACCAGGTAAGAGGACATTATGATAAGTAAATAAAAGTAGTTTACAAAATGCAGTTCTATCTTTTCCTAACACTGCTTTTCCCGTAGCATTTCAGGTTTTTTTTTAATGTTTCTTCTTTAACTACTACTTTTGGGAGAGAAATCTGGGAAATAGAAATATATACAATAATCTATGAAGACCATAGCTTCATGAATGAATTTTTCATGCAACACTATGGGAAAACTGATCAAGAGTAAAAGACATTCCTCTCCACTCCTCCAGTCCAAAAGCTTCCATTTAATAAAATATCATTGCCTAAATTGTGTAGCTTTTAAACAGAGACAAGTATCTCTTAAAAAAAAAGTTAAGATTTGCAAAACTATAATGAACTATTAATGTGATCTGCAATTGCAAGCATACATGGAAAGAACTCATACATCTAAAAAAAAAAATGGTTACATAAAGTTAACCAAAGACCGAAACATCCAGGTACTCAACAAGAAGTTAGCCCATACTGAAAGCCTAATCTAGCACACTCTAGTAATCTAAAAGTTGTAATAGCTGTTCCTAATGACATCGGTGCTTTCTATCTTGCCTCTTTGTGTATCATAGAAAAATTCAATTAAGAATTACACCGTGTTACTACAGGAGACAATCTCAGAAAAAAGTGTCAAAGAAGCCAGTTCACTCCTTGTACCTATTGCAGATTTGTTAGTTCTGTTAATATTACTGCCAACATGCTACTGTCCTCTGCTCTTGTCATTTCTTCTGAACAGCAGCTTTTAGCTTCTCAATTATTTCTTTAATCATTGTTACACTAAATTTTGTATACATCTTTACCTTCTTGCCCTCAGTCTCCAAAACCCAAGTTAAAAATAACGTTAAAAGAGAAAAAGAGAGACCTTACCATCTGAAATACATCTGAGCCTTCATCGAAATCTACCATAGCAAAAAAAATCTTATTGGTAAATGCACTGGAATATCGCCAGGAGTTTGCCAGAATCTGGTATTCCTCATCAGCTTGCCTGTAAAACACACAAAGTGAAACACTGTATCACATGTTTGTCCAGAGCAGAAGTTACAAAACAGCTGAGGGAGCTGTAGTCACCCCACCCCATTACTGATGCCTCCCACACAACCTGACATTAACTTTCTAGTTAAGTCCAGACAATCTTCTAACAATCAAGTGAAGCACTTGACACCACTGTTGGTTTTTTTTTTAAATGCAAGGGCAAGTTTTGTTGAGTCCATGAACACAAGCAGTGGTAATTTCTAATTGAAATGTGAAATGGAACCCAGCTGCTCATGATTTGCTAGACAACAAGATACCAAATCGAGTCCAGGTGTGCCCTCATTTCCATGTCAGAGGATGGGAAACCATTTAATTTCAAGTAACCAGGTATAAAAATAATCTTTACAGACCTCTGCCACCTCCAGATTAATACATGAAAGCCATAATATGGTTAAGGATCCAACATATTATAGTTGTAAATAAGCAAGTGCCAAACATATTAATTAACTTTTAGATTGCATGGCCAGCAGTAATTCTACAAACATTTCTCCAGCAGCTCATACCAGGAAAGTTGAGTTTTCACCCCATCTTTCTCCAGAAGCCTATCAGTGTGAACGCTGTTTCTGCAAAGCACTGATTATCTTAGGAGCGAGATAAATAATTAAGGACTATGTTATATTCTCACATACATATTACACATATTCCACACATTTAATTTCAAGTAAAATCCTGCTATAATGTGCCCAAATATAATCTTCCCACATAGGCAAAAAGCTTTATCCCAGTCTTAAATGTAGTTTCCTACAAAGCACGTGATGACTTTCAAGTTCTAATTTAGGACTAAATTAAGCCCGTACTTGCACACAACACACTGTCTGTGAGGCTGAAGAGCAGTGAACATCACAATCACCGAGTAATTTCTGGGCGGTGCCTTTACAAGGCGTCGAAATTTATCTCCATTCATTCGAATAACGGATCTTTTACTCGCCCACTCCATTAGCTGGTTCACTTTTTCTGACAACACCATCTGAAAATAAAGCCAGAAAAACACTTGGATTTTTGGTGGGTTTTTTCCTAGTCTCACAGTACACTCTTGAAGGTTTCTAGATGTGACATAACAAACATCTGCACCGTATTTCATAAGAACACTGCTCATGTTACGTGATACTTCATTAAGATTCTTGAAGGCATTTGCAGGTCCATTTGATAGTCAGGTTAATATTATTCTTTTACTTGAGCCGCTCAGTAATACACACACTTTGAGCTTAAGCACTTTGCCTTTAAGCACTTGGCTTTACACACGCTGGTGAAGACCCAAGACCATTCAGCTCACTAGTACTTTCTCATATTGCTAACTGCACAGATTTCTTTCAGGTGCACACCTCAAATCATGCCACAGCATTTGGTCAGTACCAAACATCGCTCTGTTTCCGATTTCAAAGCTCGGTGGCAGCGGAATCAGCACTAGTGATGGAAGCACCATGCGGGTGAGCTCCACCACCAATGGTCAGCATGGCCAGACAAACCTTGACGCAGCGTGTACCTGGGGAACAGGTGAGTGCTCGGCACTAAGCTCTTTTTAAAGCCAAGCCAACCAATTCTGCAACGTTATACAAAGAAGCGCTAGATAAGCGACAATCCCCCCCAGATGTTAATTTATCACAAACTACTTCTTACTAACACCTTCCTTCAGATGAGTACTTTAAGGTAAATAATGAACTAACTCTTCCGTGACTCCTACCTGCCTGAAGCCGTACAGAGCCCTCGGAGCCGGCTGTGTGGGACTACGTGACACCACCGAGGCCGGGCAGGCACCCACCCACCCCTCGCACTGCCGGGCCACCACGCTCCCGCAGCGCTTTCTACAACAATACGGGAAGAAGCTGCATTTAAACGCACTCAAAGGTACAAGGAAAAGGAGACCTGTAGGATTCTAAAGAGGCAGCCGCTCCGCTGGGCCCGCAGCCGCGGGCTGCCCCTCAGGGCCGCGGGGGCCTCAGGGCCGCGGGGGCCTCAAGCTGAGACCCGCGGGTGTCCCAAGCTGGGGCCCGCCCAGCCCCGCTCGGCGCTACACAGCCCCGCTCGGCACTGCACGACCCCGGCACGACACGGCAGAGCCCGGCGGCACCTCACCTCCTTCCGCTTCTGCCCCGCGGCGCCCGGCCCGCTCCAGGCCAGCAGCAGCAGCAGCGCCAGCACCGGCACCGCCGCCATGGCCGCCCCGCGCCCCATTGGCCGGCCCCGCCCGACCGGCAGCGCGGTCCCGCCCACTCGCTTCCTATTGGCGGAAGCGCCGGCCCGCCACTCGCTGACGGCTTTCTATTCGCTGAAGCTCTGTCCAGCACGGGCTGCCGCTAGCCCATAGGAGCGCGGCAAGCTGGAGCCGTGCGATTCGTGAAACGTGGAGGGAAGGCGGGCCGTGCCGCGCGGCGGCGGCCGGGTCCCCTGGAGATGGGGGCGCCGCAGTTTGGGGGGTGCCCCCTTCTCTGCCCTGCTGCAGCAGCCCCTTACCTTCAGGGTACGCCCGGGCTTTCCTCAGCACCTGCGGCTCTTTAAACGCTGCAAACTGCTGCGCAGCCGCAGTGTGCTTGGGCCGCCCGGGGTCCCGGGGGGCTGGCACAGCGGCGAGGGGCCCGGCCTTCACCTCGGTAAGCGCCAAGAAACCAGAAAAGGAATCTAGAATAAAACACCAAGGAGCTTAATTGGTAGCTCCCCAAAGTCATACGCTGGTTTATTTTTAAACACGCATGTATATTGCTGTCTTGTGAGTTAAGGAGATTATTAAAACCGCAAACGCCCTCGGGAAATCCTCTGCCGGTGTGCGATGAGTGAGGGACCCTCAAGTGTAATCCCACGCAAAGATGTGGGTTCACTCACGCTTCGTTTTGTATTCCTCTGTTCGAGGACGCGTACACTATGGAAATTATTTCCGGCTCCGCGAGCCTCGCTGCAACTTCTACTTGCACTAAAATCTGTGGCTTTAGATGTTCGGCGCATTTATTAATTAAATTCACACGGAAAAGGAAAAAATAAAAAAGTGGTGTCAGAAGTGGGATTCGAACCCACGCCTCCATACGGAGACCAGAATACCCAACCCGCCACGGGAAGGCGCGGAACGCCTTGAGTCTGGCGCCTTAGACCACTCGGCCATCCTGACACTGTGCTTGCAATCGCCGCCGGGAGGCTCTTACTGCTGTGCCCGGGCCGCGCCGCTTTCGCCAGCCCTCCGTGGGGAGTGTAAATTGGCGGGGAGCGCCTGCCTCTTACTCTACCCCTGCCGCAGCGCTCCCCCGGCTCTGGCCCAGCCGTACCGAGACGGCCCCTTTCCCCCGCCACGGCGGCTCCGCTACCCGCAGGGCTCCGCTCGGTGGCGCAGCGCGGCGGCGACTTCCGGCGCCACCATTTTGTTTTTCACCGCTCGCCAAGGGTACCCGCGTCCTGCCGGGCCCGCCGAACCGAGCCGTTTGTCGGCATGTTCCCTGTGGCGAGGGCTGCTCTCAGCCTCACCGGTAAGCACGGGGGAGTTTGTGGGGAGTAGGCGGTTTCCTCAGGGGTCTCCCGGCGGTTTCCTGCCTTCCCTGTGAGCACTGTCCCTGAACGGTCCCTGGGCTCGCTTCGTTCCCGGTGGAGGGTCGTGAGGGCGGCCGAGGGGCTGCGGGCGGCTCTCGCCGTCCTTCGTCTGCTGCTTTTGTTGTTGTTATTGTGCTTTGTTTTTCTCTGCCTCGTGTATTTCCTAGCAGCTTTTACCTGAGCTGACCTTGGGTTCCCTTCCTCGGTGCTTTTCCTCTTTGATAACTAAAGGTTCATCCAGGGCTTGTCACCTGAGGTGGCAGGGGTACTCGGTGACAGCCCTTAAGCTCAGGGCAGAGTGACCCCCTCGCTGACAGACCCCCTGGTGCCAGACCGGGCCTCTCACATCTGCTCCTGGTTCGTGAGGTGCTTAGCCCGAGGTACACACACCTAAAATAAACGTTTGGTAGATGTTCAAGCTTCTTTTTTTCTGTTTATCGACCCCTTATGCAGCCTCACAGAGCATGCTAGGGATGTAGTAGCATTATGGGTCTTGCCGTCATCTTCTCTAGTGTTTGGGTAAACGTGAACCATTGACCTGAAACTAAAAGATTGTATTTTATAATGTCTGTCTTTACACGCACATCGCTGTAAATTGCTGTTAATCAAAGCATCATCAAATGTTTTGTATGCAACTACTAAACAGCCTCGGTGTTCTGAAGCTGGTGGTTTGATTCTTCACTCTTGTCTTCTCCTTAATAAGTCTACCTTTTATATTGTATGTCATACGTTCTGTCACTAGCAGATATCCTCCTGTATTTCTTTCTCTTATTATTTACCTCATGCGAAGGCCCACAGTTATTTCCATTTCCTTCTCCAGCTCCCTCCCCTCCCTTCAAAAATCTTGAAGGAATGAGAAAGGTGTTTTACCCATACCCACAGTCTTCAACCCCTTAATTTGATGGTGAGCTTCATCCTGAAATGCTTATATTAGTTATGTGTACTGACAATAAAGGTATTTACATACGGAAATATGAAACTTTTAAGTACCAAATGAAATATTTTATTGGAGAAATAGTAGGACTCAAAAGTGTACTTGAATTTCCACACAGAGGGCCCAAAGAAAACATATTAATGACAAAAGGTAACTTGGAGGATTCTCTTACGGAGATTAGACTTCAGGAATAAATTTCTGGAGAGAAACTGGGAGAGCTGAAACAAAATGCAAGGCTTTCCATGTATCCTGTGTTTTGGAATCATTCCAAAGCTCTTTAAGTCCAAAAGATTAAATTTTTTTCAGCTTTTCTTGAAGTCTTTTACTCTTGCCTCTCTGTTGGTAGGAGATGGGGATTGTGGTTTGCATGTATATTTTGGTTGATTTCTGTACTTCTAATTCTCTTTAACATTCATTAGCTCGTGGCTTTCAGCGTACTGCCGTAAGACAAGCTCATCGCAAACATGAGCCTGACTTCCATGATAAATACGGAAACCTGGTACTCCTTGGTGGAACCGCAGTTTTTACAGCTGTCTGGGGATATGTAAGTCATTCTTTTTTTCACCACTCCATTGTGACTGTAGCTGTAAACGTGCAAACCATTACATTTCAGAAGAGCTTACTTGTTTGAAATAACTTATGTGATCAGAATTTAGGAGCTTTTTATGTAAGCGAACAGTAATGCAATAGAGATGAAGGGTGTGTTAGTTCATATACTGATTTATTACACATGTTTCTGGGTCAGTCTATTGCTCATTTTTAAAACCTAGTAGAAACACAAGTCTTTTACTGGGGATTTCTAAGCTATACACGTGGAGCTTTTAGCAGAAAAATTTCTAGGCAATAACAGTATCATGATGGGATTTTACATTACAGATTCTTTGTTCTAAAGCTAGATATTTTGAAATAGAAAATGGAAGTATTTAAGTATGAAATACAAATATTTCCACTTGCTTTATTAGAAGATGAACGAGATGTCATGTTCTAATACAAGAAATCTAAACATTAGAAATTGCTCTCTATCAGAAGGTGTCTTTGATTTCGGAGTTAATAATCCTGATTTTATCCTCCTACAGGTGTTAACACAAGCTGGAATTCAATGGGGCTTGTCACCTGTTGGCAGAATCACTCCAAAAGAATGGAGAGAGTAACAGCCTTTGCTTATAATGAACTGGTCTAAACTTTCACTGAAGAAATGATCATATAATGGCATTTGTTTCCTGATTACCACTTGTACGCGGTGGCATTCCTGCTCTAATAAACATACCTAGAAACCTGCCTGGCTCTTCTAGGTTTCATTTACATTCTGTGTCTGCTGAAGTATAAGAAGTACTGTAAAAATTCAATATAATTAAATCATGTTTTAGGTAGCCACAGTTGTTCCTGTCAAGGTCACTAATGGATAATGGACAAATCCAAAACGTGGTGGAGTTATCCAGCCAGCCAGATGCGTGTGCTTAAATGAACCTCCCGTGATCTTTGTAGTGGCAATGCATATCCCTTTACCTCTGACTTCTGTTGCACATCTAATGACAACGTTGAGATCCTGGTTTTTTCCACAGATGTATTTTTATGTCATGAATCGCTCTACAAATGTTGCTTCTCTCAGAGGCTTTTGAGAGTTGCAAAGAACTTGCTGTAGTTTTTGCATCAGAGAGAACTCCGCACAGTGTCCCAGTACTGCTGTTCACTGACACCAGAACACGACCTCTCTGATTAATTCCTGTGTAATTAAAATGTGTTAGGAAGGAGGTGGGTGTGTGTGGGCTCTGTAAACCTCCGAGGCCGTGTGAACCCCTGGAAACGAACACCTGCCCTCTGGGGCACCAGGGGGGTGTGCGATGGCCGCCTTTTGCCCCACCCCCGGTGACTAATCGCCACTCCGCTCCCGCCGGGTGCTGTTCCCGGGACGAACGCGGCGGCGCGCCCGGCAGGCACGGCCGGGGACCGGGGCCCAGGGGCGGGCAGGGCTGCGCGCCCCGCCCCCTCACGGGCCCTGCCGCCGCGTCACGTGAGCGGCGGGGCGGGGCCAGGCGCGGTCACGTGGCGGGCGGGGCGGGGCCGCCCGGCGGGGCGGCTGCATGGGGCAAAGTGCCAGGCGCGACCCCGCGCCGGGAGAGCCCGCCCGGAGCCTCCGGTGAGTGCGGGCGCGGCCCGGCTTCGGCCCCGCGCCGGGGGGGTCCTCCCGTCCCGACCGCGGGGTAGACGGAGCTGCTACATGGCCCTTCGGGGCCGCCCCTGCCTGGGCCGGTGCCACGGCGTCCCCTGGGCCGGCGGGGCGGACCGCCTCTGGCGGGGGCGGGCGGCCGCGCTACGTGTCCTCTCGGCGCGGCGGGCGGCAGCGGGCAGGGCCGTCGCCGGCGAGGGTCCGAGCCCAGAACGGCAGCTGCGCCCGGGCCGCCGCTCTGGCCGGCACCCCCGCTGCGGGTGTCTGGCGCTTCGGGGCGGGCGGGAAGGCGGCGGGGGCCCCCGGCGCTGGGGCAGCGCCTCCCGGGCGGCCGGGCCCTCGGCGCTCCGGAGCCCGTCGGCCTGAGGAGGGTTCCGTGGAGGGGTTCGCTGCGCTGCCGCCTCGCCCCGGGCCGGCTGCCCCCGCGCTGGGCGGGCCGGGGGCTGTGCGGCGAGGCTCACCGCGGGCACCCCCCCCGGGAGCTCCCTGTGCCCGGCGGTGGCTGGGTGTGCGCCCACCCGTGGGGCCGAGGGACCCTCCGCCGGTGGCGACCCCCGGGGGCAGGCTTTTAAGGCGCCTGGAGGGCAGGGACGCGGTGCCGCTCCCCGCGGGCCTGTCTGCCCCATCCTAGAGGCTTCACCGGCACCTCCGGGAGGGCTGGCTGAGCCTCTGGCCGCACGCCCCGCACAAGTGCGTTTTTCCAGTGTTTTCCTTTAAAAACACCGTGTAAATATTCTGGGAAAGGGGCAAGTAGGTCCCTGATGCTTTGGGGTGAAGCCTCAGGAACATGAGCGAGAGCAGACTCGTCTGTGGCCTCTCTGTATCCACGTTTTGGAAATGGCACGTAATTATTGTTAAAGTTCCTTAAAATCTTTGTTGTGCAGCCACTAAAGATGGCATTTCTGTACTTAAACACTTGTTGAATTGTGTGTGGGGATGTAAATAGGCCAAGAAATAGTTTAATCTGTTCGGTAGTGTGGAAGCTAGTCATGTGTATTACGATGCACTGTGTGGGCACAAACATAATTTGATTAGAAATTAATAATTATAGCGTCTTTTGTTGTAGAGAAAAGACCTGAAGCTTTCTTCCTTCCCAGGTGGCGAGCCGGGAAAGTAGAAGCTGGCATTATATTATATGTCACTTACTATTTTATTCTTCTTTTCATTTGTATAATGCATTCCATGTTGTCCTGCCTTGTATTTTAAGGCTGAGCTCAAGAATGAGGAGCCCCAGTTGGCCTTAGGATGCACACATAACAAGGGTTTAAAAATTATATTCTGTTCCTAATATTTGCTGTGATTCTTGCAGGGGAATGTTCATGTTCTCCAGAAATCTGACTTAAAAAGTTAGTGGAAGGGCATGAAGAAATAAAGGGATTCATGAAGAATTTGTCTCAAGTGTTACAAAACTCTTGTTAGAAGTGAAGTAGAATGTATTTAATGTGTGGTCTTTTTTTTGTCATCCATTTTGTACAGAAGTAAGTCCCTCAGAGCAATTTCCATAGTCTGCTGACCAAGCAAGGCTTGTTATGAGCAACATGAATTACAACCTATTCAGAGTATCACATGGCTGGCTGTCAGATATTTATTATGCATATACAATTTCTCCCTCAATGATTAAGCCTCATATAGCTAGTCATACTTGCAAATGTTTGCCAGTTAACCTAATAAAACCTTGTTCTTGCTTATTGCACCAGATCGCCTGTAACCCATTCTCCAGCACCTCTGTAAGCCCAAGGATGAGATGATGCGGCTTTTTCCTTTTGTGCTGTCCTTTGCTTTTTGTCACAGGTCTTTGCAGGCTTTTAGGGACAGGTACATTTTTTCCATTTAATGTAATCAGTAAATTTATCTTTCTTCTGCCATAAATAAAGTAAGCTATAAAGTAGGAATCAGCCATTTAGAAATTTAATAATGTCCAGAGGCTGCAGTTAAATCTGACAGACTCTTTTTCTGGTGTTCGTGTGATTTTTGCCTAGCTTGGGTCTCTTTTAGGTTCAGCAGCTATAAATTCAAGATAATTATACATGGAAAACTTCGGTGGAAAGTGGTACATTTAGCCTGAAACATTGTGTGCTTCTGGGTTATGTATCCTTACTGATCCTAGAGCAGGCATGAAGCATGTTTGTGGTGCACAGAGCTTTGTTGCACTGTGATGCCAGGGTTAGCTCAGATACTGGAAGCACTGAAGTGTTTTTTTGTGGGGTAGAATGAGAGTCTGGGTCTTTACCAGTGTTGTAACTTCCTCTTCACATTGCCTATATTTTCTTTTTTGGTTGGGGGGGGGTGTGTGTGTGTGTGTGTGGATAGTGTGAGGTTGGGAATGACTTAACTTTGAGTTCATTAAACCTTATCTTGCTTCAGATATTTTACTTGGAGACTGTTCTTTAGCACATCAAAAAAAGAGTTTAGAGAGATGTATCTGAGTTTCTCAGTCACCTTGTGCTTGATCACTGTTTAATTTTCCTCTCCATAGGAAGAATTTGCTGTTGGAAGTAGAAATGACTTTCTTTTCCTGTTGCATCATGCACTTCATGGAAACACTAGTTGCCTTTCTTCAAGAAAATGAAATGCTTGAATTTAAACTTGCACACAGGCAACCCAAGTGTTGAGCCTAAAATTGTACCTGAGAGAAAAAAAACCCAAACATATGAAGACTTATGTCTCTTCCCAGCCATGGTTTCAGTCTTAATTATCTCTTGCATTCCTCCTGTTCTGTCTCTGGGTGTTGCTCCTCCACATGAAGGCTAGTGTTTGGTTCTGCACTGTTGCAGAGCCAGATTATTTCTAGGGCTCTGCTGCTTCATTGATGGTGTTAATGTCCAAACACGGAAGTACTGCTGCTCTGTGTACTGCAAAAGAGGTGAAAGTAATGAAAGAGAATGGAAAATGGGAGTTTCTACAGGTGTTAAGCAGTAAATACTACAGCAGAGAATACAAAAGGCTTTTACAAAGTTTGTTCAAAGACAAAGCTCTTTGTAAGATGAACCCACTTTATTTGATACTCCAAAACAGCAGTAGCTGAATTGAAGCCCTTTGGTTTCTTGTATTCTAAATACATAGCTGTTAGTTTAAATGGGACGGCTCCCATTTGTTTGCATTATCAAATCCAAAACTCTTCACTAATTGATGGTGAAGGTGTTTTATAGGTGGGGCAATGCATTGGTTAAGAATAAAGCCATTATTCTTCTCTGAAACAATGTATGATCCATAACTTAGCATATCACTTAAAAGAGTACACCGGTGATAACGTTGAATTACAAATTATTCATTAGCAGTCATTTGCCTGCAGTCGGTGGTAATAATTGAGCTCTTCAGTGTCAGCTTATAAAACGTATGTTGCCGCCTAGAAAGCCTTTTAGATGTTGCAGAAGTTCTACATTTGTTGATTGTTTCAGCTGCATCCTGCCAGAAAATAACTGTCCCTTGTACAGTGAGGTTCTCTTTTGAGCTAATGCGTGTATATATACACACAAGTGCATATATATATGCTTTGCTTTTTTATTTCTATTTTGTTCACAAAAAAAAGTGGGAGAAAAGACAAACAGATATGTGGTGGTGGATGGCAAGAATGAGGAAACAGGGTGTTCCAAGTTCAAGCCATGGCTGTAGTATGCATGGATTACTATACAGCCTCATGCAGATCTTTTGACTTCTGCATCCATTTTCATGTGAACTTAGTAAAATATTAACACATACAAGGGGAACTAGGATTAAATTGTCAGTATTTGTACATCTACTCATAATTTATTGGTGTAACATATTTTTCAGGCTGCTTAGTCATGAGTTTTTCTTAATTTAATGTTGTCAGAAGGAGGAAATGATGACAAAAGTATTTCTTCTGCTTTTCAGCCAAAGTATTTCTACCAGGAAGTACTAATAAGGAAGGTAGAGCGTTAGAAATTAAATAGAATATAACAAGGTAGAATACTGTCTCAGATGTGAGCATGTATTAGCTTTTAAATTCAACTGTTTGTCCTGGGCATCTTGTAAGGGGAGGAAAATGCGTGTGTGCGTGGTTAACAGTCCCAGAGTATGAACTGTATCCTTTCTGCTGAGAACGAGAACTCCTTAAAGCATCAGGAGCACTGGAAATCCAGACAGCTGGGTCTGCAGAGCTCTACAGCCGTACAGAAAACTGAGATTGTGAATGTGCCATTTCTTGATTCAGTGTCGATGATACCGTGCAACTGATGTGAAGAGGCAGTATTGCTTACAGATGGCTCACCTTCTACCTGTAGATATGGACACATCTCATTTTTTTAGAGAACAGCCTGTTTTTAAAAATGGCGTGAAAACTGTTAACTACTTGCAACAAAGCAAAGAAAAATCCTTGCTTGTTGTCCTCCCCACCAACAGAGAGCTGTTTATATCCTATAGATCCAGTAGCATTTCTTAATTAAAAGTCAGAGAACAAAAAGCAGAGACAGTTTGATCCAACGTATTAATTCTGTGATGGAAATTCTGGGTTTGGTCTTAATACTTTGGGGCCTTGAAGGGTAGGAAGAAAATAATTCCTTTACTGTAATGCCTTTATGATTTTTGCATGTTTTAATTACAGTCTCTTCCAGGAAAGAATTTATTCTACTGTGTTTATACAATTCCTAACAGCATGGGGTCTTAGGAGACCAGTCTTTAAAAATAGCCACCAACCCAACAAAGAAAAAACTTCTTGGTGCAGTGGAACGGTTGAAGCTTGATTGCTTTTGATTTATTATTTAAATCCAAACACAAATATAAAACATACAGAAACAAAAATAGCAGGTGATGTATTTTATTTTAAAGGAAAGATTGTGTCTGTATGAAGCATACACTTGAAATGTAAACGGGACATTCTATTGATATAGTAGGATTCTGGCATCATTTGTAAGTGCTCCTGAACTGCTGCAATCAGAGTATTTTCTTGTACTTCTGTAAATATCATCCATCATATCTGAAGTCACTTTACAAGCTGTGTTTAGCTAATTAGTCCAGTTAGGCAGAATAACTCTAATAATTCCTGTTTCTCTTTCCACATGCTACTTTTTCAGTAGGAAAACATGAGGCTGTGTAAAAAAATTGTGGTGGTGATTGTATGTGAAATGAACAGCAGAAGGGCAAGGAAACATGCTGAGAAAATGGAGGAAACACTTTGTCCATTTCAAATGACAGTCATAGTAGATGTTAAGAAAAGTATAATGTCATTTTTGCATATATAAGAAATTAATTTTGTAATGCATTGGCGAGCATTCAGTAGCAGTGCTGATGGCTGCTGTAATGACCTCAGTAGTACCAGTTCACCGTATTACGTGCATGGCTGCTGTTAGCTTGACATACTACTTAAAGAAAAGACTTAAACGCTGTATCCTAGTTTCTTGTAACAATGGATATTATTGTGCTGTAGTTTGAGTCTCAAACCAAAGACCAAGCAAGATAGCTGGGAACTCGGCGGGCTTTCTCAGACCTGCGTACAGCTGTGCCCCAAGCCTCATCCAAGGCAACACCTTACTAACCTTTGATTATTTTAGATAGACCTCACCGTAAAAGTATTACCTTTAATTTATTGGGTTTTTTTCAAAATATGGTAGCAGTACAGTTGTCAAGACAGTTCAAGTTGATCATGCACCTGAAATGCTTTTAAATTCACTTCTAGCCAAACCTTACTAGAGGACAGATCGTCTATGACAGACTGTTGTGTCCCATTTTCTTTGGTTCTGTGTGTCTGGTTGTGCTCACAAAAAACACTATAAGTCAAGTACTTTTTGAAACTTTATTCATACTTCAGCCTTGTGGGAATATTCATTGCTTCCTGACTGTGGAGTTAGAATCCTGTCTTTGTTCTGTATGGACTGAGCGTTCCTTACAGGAGAACAGAGGTAATCCATAAGGATCACATTCAGTATGATGACATGAAAGCATGTGTTTTCTTGGGTAGCTTTATAGGGGTTTTGAAAATATCTTGTACCTCTGAGTGTGCCAGATAAGCCTGTGAGAGAACTTACCATACAAAGTTTGCTTAAAATAAACTCTTCTGCTGCCCCGTAATTCTCTTGCGTGTCGGGTGACAGTTCTGTATTTCTGTGATGTGTGAATGTTTACATATAAATATTTGCATGTGTGTTTCTCATGACTTGGATCTCTTAAGAATAAGCAAAAAGTGAGATCTGAGATAACTCTTCAGGTAGAGTTGCCTTATTTCTGCTCTTAGCAGGGATGAGTTGCCGTTAGTGTTTTCTGCTGCCTATAGCATAACGTGGTGCCGCCTGCAGCGATAGGAAGTTACTGTCACTGTTCTGTCTTCTGAGGTGGCAGCACCCCCTTAGTCCAGCCGGTGCCAGTGGTAATGCCATGTTCTTGGCCAGCCTCAGTAATAATTAAAGCTCTCGTGGCCTGAGGGCCCCGCTTTGTGGGAGCCCTTTCCTCTGTCTCCTGGCATGGAGACCACATCGTGCCGCAGTGTCCTGCTGCAGCGTCCTGCGTGTGCCCACACCTGCATCCAGACACAGGACGAAGCTTTTGATTCTGATTCCACAACCACCAGCAGCCTCCAGTTGTGCTTGCAGCCCTTGTGCTTCCCAACTTCATCCATAAGGGGGGTGGAAGGATGAGATGTTAGCACTTTATGGTGTGTTCAGAGTAAATACTTGATGCCTTTCAGGAAAGTCGGATGTTGCAGGTTGTTCAAGGTTCTGATCAGATTTAAATCCCCATGGGAGTGCTGCTCAGACTCTCCACGTGTCAGTGAAAAAGGTTCCTAAGTTGTTGCATGCATGTGTTCAGAGTCCTTATGGCTACGAGATTTCCTTCGTGCATGGTGAACATTCCTGTCTCTAGCCGTGCTTACCATTAACGTGCGCTAATTCTTATATTTACTGTGTAATTCTTGAACAAAACTCTTGCTGCCTGTCAGAATATGAAGGTTCGTGCCACAGTTTAGATGAATTAGCTGATCGTTTGAGGAACTTAGGAGATGCATTAGGAAAAGAAATATTTAAAATCAACTTCTTGGACTATTTTTCATGTTGTGTATGTAGTTCAACTTTTTCTTTCTTTTTCTGACCTATAAACTATAGTTACATTCTGCCAGAGGTTAGTGGCTGACAGAAATTTGCAGTGTGTTCCTGGCTCTTCAGATAAAATGCAGCTGAAGAGAAATACGTGTGTGATCCACTGGAAACTTTACTAATTCAGAGGTTTATGGTGTCTTCTCATTGATTAAGCTTCAGCATTTAGCTTTGTGCATCAGTGAAGTAAACCTGTCTGTATGATGAAACATCCTTGTATTCTTACATGTCTGAAAGTGAAACCAGAGGCTTTCAGACCTTCTGTAATGGAACAGTTCTGAAATGTCACCAAATTAATTTTATTAAACTTTGTTAATGTAATTTAGTTTTCCAAGATAAGTCCCCAGGGTAAAAAAAAACAACAAGTTAAGCATGTGCTTAACTTCAGCTGTTCAATTGATCATCAAGATTAGCTGTTGCTTCCACTGCAGCTGAACATTAAGCATTAATCTCTGATCATTTTCCCCAGTCACTAATCTCTCTGTCATTGGAAAAACTAATGTGCATTTTCAAAAGGTTAAAAAAAAAAATCTGAAAATCACTTTTGCCCTCTTTTTCCCCTCTGTTACTTAACAGTTTATATATTGGAAATGGGTAGTCCTTTGCATTAGCCATTATTTCTACAAATTAGTTTCATCTAGGTTCACTCATGTTTTTCTGGTGGGGTTTTTTGAGCAAAACTAATAGTGTTCATCTTCAGAGGAGCAGAAATTAGAATTTTCTGAATGAGATTGGGAAAAGGCTTGATTTCCTTCATAGGATGAATTTCAGTATAGCTCATTGTTGCCAGCATAGGATAATATATGAGATATAAATGTGGAAAAACGTGATTGTCACCTGTGCCCCTGTGGCTTGCAGGCTGTCCTCTCATTGTAGCATCCCAGAGCTGGAGTGTGTCTCGTTCTCACTGCTCCCTGTAGCTTCGTCTCACACACCAGTGAATCGCAACTTTGTGCATGCAATTAAATGATCCCTCTTGTAACACAAATGGAATAAGTGTTCAAACACTTTCCCTTTTGAAGATTCATAGGAATAAATACCTAAAGTTCTCCTTCCTGTTAAACTTTGCTCAGATTTTGACATCTACTACAGTTACGTGTGGCTAAGTACATAATCTGTTAAATCCCAGTTTTAGTTTAAATCTTTGTGAAAAGATTGAAGAACAAGTGTCTTTATTGCTTTTTGGCCAACAGCAATGAGAAGACTTGAGTAGAATTTCACAATGGAGGCAAAATCCATAGTCATCGGCGTGGAGGGCATGACGTGCAATTCCTGCGTTCAAACCATTGAACAGCATGTCGGGAAGATGAATGGTATCCATAATGTTAAAGTAAGTAACACGATTTCTTACAAAGCTTTGCTCTTCTATGAGAAACCGTGATAAAGTATGCACCAAGGTGGGAAAATACGTGGCGAGAGTATATTCTGTACGTTTCGTGGGAAGCTGATGTTAGAAGTGCTTTAGGGTATTTCTGGTATAAGAGAAAAACAAGTGCTTCACTGCAGTGGGAGCTAAGTCTTTCTCTGTTACTCTTAAGTAATTACCTGCTTTATAATAAATTCAGTATTGTGAAGTAATGAGAAAAAAGAAGAAAAAAAAGGGTGAGAACAGGAAATTTTTAAATAAGAGAGCGCAAGCACCCTAGAACTTAACACTGGTGAAAAAAGCAAGCTGTCCTTGTCCCTTCCACCGACTAAACGTCAGGATTTGCTCACAGGCCTTTTCTTTCAAACTGACAGTGCACAGGGGTCACTTGCAGGGGTTCAACAGTATTTGTGGGCTTGAGGGGTTCAGTTAATCATGTGGTAGTTGACCCACCATGAAAAATAGAGCTGTTTTGTTGTGGTTCGTGAAGTAAGAGTAGCAGGTAACCCAGGGGACAAAGCAAAGTCTGGCTAGCGCTTCCAAGCGTGGGAAATTTCCTTTCTTTTGTACGGGTTATGGGGAAGTGGGAGAAAGAGCAACAGAACTCGTGTTGAACGGTTAACAGAGCTACTTGTTTGCCCTTAACCCAAACTTCCTTGACTTGACTTCATTGTAAGTAGTTTGGTTGTTTTTTTCTTAGCTCAGAGGAGATACCAATAGGTTTTTGTTAGTGTTTTTTCTTTTGTGGGCAGAATACTGGACTGTAGGCTATGCCAGGGTGAGCTGGTTATTCCTACACAATACATTTTTACAGTAGTTTTGATAATGGAAACAGTTTAAAGGCTGGGAGATTCCTCTTAGTTTTATGGCTTAATTTGTACTGGAAAGAACAGTCCTACCAACAGCAGCGACACAAAATTGTGAAGTTTACTTAGTATCTCTGGTCTGAAATCATACTGTAACGTTCCGTCGTGGTTGATTTTACTCTAAAGAAAATAATACCTTCCTGGTTTCATCAAAACATAATTACTATTTTAGTGGCTATGTCTTGGATGAACACTGGCCTTCCAGAGTAGGGTACACTGTCTTAATGTGGGGGGGCATGTGGTTGTTACCCTAGGTGATTTTGAGGGGTGCACTGCGGGGCACCATTCTGTACGGAGGCAAGCGCTGCACTGCTTAGTGCAGTTTCCTTTTGCCTGAAGTGGGTGTACGTGTACACACGTGGAAATCTGGGTGAACAGCACCGATATTTACAAGGTGCATCATTTTTCATCTTCCTCCAACTGGAATGGAGCTTTAACGTGATGCAAGGCTATCCACGCCCTCGCCCCAGAACCCTGGCTCACCGGACAGACCGCTTCAGAAACAGGGATGCTGCCGTTAACATCTGTGGCGTGATACGGTCAGATAGCTCACTAGGTATCTGCAGGTGTGACGTCAAACGAAGGCTAAAAGCAGCCTGTGAAATAATATCCCAAAATAACCTGACTTAAGAACCCTGCCTTTCTGGCTTGTTCTAGCAAAAGATTTAATCTCGTCAGCCTTGCATTTTTATTTTTTCAGCTAATTTCTGAGAATATACGGATGACTTGTGCCAGGAGAAGGAGTAGAGATTCATACTTTAATTTGATTGAAGACAGTGTGCATCCCATAGCATATTTTACGTAAGGAACGAAGCAGGTTTTTAAAAGGACAGTATTAAGAGTTTGTATTTAGTTTTTAAGGTAAATATTCCAAAGCTGAATACCACTTCTAAAACTACTCTTGGCAAGAACCTAGTCTGCATAGAACAGGACTATAAGAAGCTTTGAGGTCTTATTTAGTAGTTATCGTCATTACAGCATCAGAACTTCAGTTTAGCCAGATCATTTGTTTCAGAAAACCTCTGAGAATGGTGACAGAGGGTTTTGTTCAGAATTCCGAATTAGGTCGGTAAGGGAGATGCATGCTAGGTGAGTGATACAGACACATAGAGCTGCATTTAGGTTATTTTGCCTCCAACTGCAATGAAACCAATAAATGTCCATGTTCCTAATTATGCCAAAGCCCATAATCGGAATAAAAATGAAGAAAGGTTGTTCTTAACATGATTTAAATGTTCTAATTTAATCATGACTGTGGTCTTCAGGTTGTAACTTTGCCCAGAGCAAAGATAGAATTGAGTGATAACGTGCTGGGCCTCTGGCAGGCATCCTGGCTTCCCTTTTGGAAACTGCAATAATTGTGTTTGATATATCATCAGTTGGGAGCAAATTAAATTGAGGGTATTTGTAGCATTTGAGGTGAAAGGCTAGTACCAAATCAGGACATCTCTGAATCACCAAAATGGAAAAAAAGAGGAAAACCAGTGGCTTTAATGTTTCTCATATGTCAAATTTTGAAAGTGAATTTGTTCCATGAAGTCTGATGAGCTTTATTGCTCGTAGCAAGTTAACAGCCTGTGCCTAAGATGCCTAGAAATACTGGACTCCTTTCACTGCTACTTAAATCTGTGGGTTTTTTCAGAGTGTTTTCTTCCATCCTTGTAGCCTAAGGGTAATTACTGCTAACTGCAGAATTGTACATGTGATTAGCAGTGTTTCCGTGGGCTGTTTTGCTTTCAGGGTTGAATTGTGTTAGTCATAATTTAAGAGAGTTTGGGTCTGGAAGTTTCATTAACTGCGTTGACGCTGTCTGGACATCATAAGTAAAAGTGGCCAGACTTGCAAAGGGTCCTGAAACTTGGGGGTTCGGTGGGGAAATCTGCTTTTTCTAGCCATGTGGTACAGATGAGCACAAGATACTTTATGGTGGCTGTTGCTGTGGCTTTATTCTTCAAGGTGAGTAGTGATAGACAAAATTATACTGGACAGGTATTACTAATATATGCAAGTAAAAGCTGTTTCTAGTTTCATGCAGGGTATTAATTCTCATCTCATCTCTTAGTATTGCATTTTGCTAAATTGTTTTGGTTGTGTTTTTTTCCCTTGCAAGGTATCTCTAGAGGATAAGAATGCAGTCATCATTTATGACTCAAAATTGCAGACTCCAGCAACGCTGCAGGAAGCAATATATGACATGGGATTTGATGCTACATTAGCTGATTCAAACCCACAACCTGTTTTACCTGACACTATTTTTCTTACAATTCCTACTCAGTCAGCTCTAACGTCTAAACAGATTTGTAGTACGCTACGAAAGAACAAAGGTATCGTGGATGTTAAAATGTCCTCCGATCAAAAAATCGCAGTGGTGACTTTCATTTCTTCCATTGTCAATGGCAAGCAGATTAGCCAAATGGTCCCAGGAGTAGAGTTGAGTCTCTCTGCACCAGAGGTAACGCCTGGAACTTGTGAAGATTCCAGCTGGTCTCATGCGAGCAATGTTGTGCTGCGCCTGAAAGTAGACGGGATGACCTGTCATTCCTGCACCAGCACCATTGAGGGGAAAATCGGCAAATTGCAAGGAATTCAGCGGATTAAAGGTAAAACCGTAGTGTATTTTTGTGTAAATTGAAGCTGACCGTGCTGTTCTTTGATGGCATTGTGAAGGTTTCTTGGGTTTAGATTTGACAGCTTAGTGTGACAGTTACTCTTTGCAGTACCAGGTATTTGGTTACGTGTTTAATTTGGCCCAAATTGTGGTGAGGCTGTTGCTGTTATGCATGACAGTGTTCAGTGATTGCTGTGTAATATTTTGGTAGGGAGCCTGAAGTAGTCATGCTCCATAATTTTACTAGATGTCTTGTTTGTTTGTTTTGTAATTATTATTAGTTTATATTTTCTGTTCAATTTGAAATTAATGTTAGCTTATATGTGATTGTATCTAAAAGGCAAGACAAAATTATCTGTATAATAAAAATAGCTTTGGCATAAATGTATTGCCACAGACCCCTGATAAAAGGATACATTTAGTAAGAAATGGTGATGCCATTTGTGAAAGTCCTGGGGAAGGCAAAAAATTGGGGAAAAGAGGAGTTGAAAATTGTCGTAGTGCTGGACAAAAAATGGTGGAAGAGCTAAATTGTTTGATATTTACCAAACCAACTAAATCTCCTTGGCATTGCAGTTACATTTCTGACCATTTAAAGTGTTCTTGGAAAGCTTTGACAAGACCTGTTGCTCTTAGCGACATAATAAGCAGCGTGCTTATTATGCTTAGGGCAGTAATGCACACGTATTTTTATTGATTAATTTTCAGTGTCCTTGGACAATCAGGAAGCTGTTGTTGTCTACCAGCCTCATCTAATCACAGCAGAAGAAATAAAACATCAAATTGAAGCGGCAGGTTTCACAGCAGCTTTCAAAAAGCAGCCTAGACCCCTCAAGCTCAGTGCTGTCGACCTGGAGAGGTTGAGGAATGCTCAGACCAAAGGCTCCGAGTCAGCACTGAAACACAACTCGAATGTGAATGAGACAAAGACAGTTGCCTTCAGAGTTGATGGGATGCACTGCAGTTCGTGTGTCCTCAATATTCAGAGCGCCATATCAGCACTTCCATCAGTAACAAGTGTAGTTGTCTCATTAGAGAAGAAATCTGCAACTATAAACTATAACCCAAACTTAATTAGCGTTGAAGTCCTGAGAAGAGCCATAGAGGCAGTATCTCCAGAGACATTTAAAGTCAGCCTTCCCGATGAATATGAAAATGTAACTCTTTTCCCTACCCTGGTGTCTCCGCTGAAGTCTCCTCATCCAGCTTTGAAGGATGCTGGCCAGCCACTTACTCAAGTTGTTGTGATAAACATTGAGGGAATGACTTGCAACTCCTGTGTGCAGTCTGTTGAGGGAGTGATAGCCCAAAAGGCAGGTGTGAGGTCTGTTCACGTCTCTCTCACAAATCGTAATGGGACTATAGAATATGACCCTCTGCAAACAAGCCCAGAAGACTTGCTATCCTCAATAGAGGATATGGGATTTGATGCGTCTTTATCAGGTAATGACATATTAAGCTTCTAAATTTAACAGGATTGTACGGTTCTGTTTAGGATTTGGTACCACCTGAGATGAAATGTAGCAGTTGACATATACTTGCCAAGAGAGCTTTATATCTTCGCTGTCAATGAAATAATTAAATATACATGCGGTTCCTTTAATACATCAGATGAATTAAAAATAATTGAAATATGTCAGGTAAATACTGATGTTTGAATGGTGCTCCACTTTGCTACTGTGTAGTAGTCATGGCATGAATATGGAGCCAGAGCTTTGCTAGCAGTGAAGAATGCTGCAGGATGCTGTGCTGAAGTTTCTTCCGTAGCAAATTATCACAGACGTGGCTCCTGCGAAGCACCTAGTGAAGGGATATTTAGCCAGGTTCAGGCATGACTGAGGAGTGACAAGAATCTGAAGAGTGTGGATATAACTGAGGAAGTTAAAACAATGCTGTCGTGACATAACCCTGGTAGGTGGCTGAAGGCCACCCAGCCACTTGCTGTCCCCCCCCACGGTGGGATGGGGAAGAGAAAGGTAAAAGAGTGAGAACTTGTGGATTGATACAAAGGTGCTTTAATAGGTAAAGAAAAAGTTGCATGTGCAAGCAAAACAAGCAATTAATTCATTACTTCACATCGGCAGGCAGATGTCGAGGAAAGCAGGGTTTCATCATGCATAACAGTCACTTGGGAAGACAAATGCTGTCACTCCAAACATATCCCCCCTTTCCTCCTGCCTCCCTCAGCCTCTGTTGTGAGCATGACATCGTATGATGCGGAATATCCCTTGGGGCAGTTAGTGTCAGCTGTCCCGGCAACTCCATTTCTTGATTCAGTAAGATTAAATTTTGAAAAATACAGTACATGAGCTATTATTTGGCAACATAATAGAAGTGGTCAGGTGCTCCCTTCTAATTCCTTTCGTACTGTTCCTGCATAAACATCTCCTGAATTGCTGTAAGGAGCAGTTGTCTGTAGCTTGAGAGCGCTTCTCTAAGGTCAAAACCCTGCTGACTTTGCTTACGAAACGGGCACGCACTTACAAATTCAGCTTTGTGCCCCAGGGAAAGTCAGTAAAAGTGTGTGTAAAACCCAGGTTGCAATGCAGAGGTTTAGCTTACAACCTACGGAAGAGGGCAAAGGGTGTACAATAGAGAAAAGATAATGCAGAAAGGCAAAAGGAAAAATAGTATCAAAACAGTCAGTGAGTTGATCAGTGGCCCAACCCTTTGTCTTGGTCTCTGTTGCTGACTCTTAGTTGACAGACGGATGGATGAGCCTGGTTGACAAGGCTTATACAATTACTGGGTTTTGGTCTACATTTCCAGCAGCGTGTATCTGTGGCACTGCAGTGGCCGTTCACAGTGTCGTGACTTGCCATCTCCTTTTCAGCGAAGGCAGAGCTGCCTGTGGCCGTGGGGCAGCCCTGGCCCGAAGCGCAGCTGGAGTCTCATGGGACCGAGCTCCCCCCCGCAGTGTCACCAGCCCACCTTGCTGGGCAAGAGACAAAGACTATATCAAAGTGCTACGTCCAAGTCACAGGAATGACGTGTGCCTCGTGTGTAGCCAACATAGAGAGAAATTTGAGAAGAGAAGACGGTAAGCTGGATGTCAGTGTTATCTCTTAAATTTGTGTTTCTTTTAAATAATCCATCTAGCTTTTGTGCAGCATTTTTAATGAGTGGGCTGTCAAGGGAAGTACCGTTGCTGGTGCGTTTCATGGGTGGGATCATAGTCTACTCACTGTTTGCTCATAGGATGCAAACAGTGTTGTTCTTGCTGGTTTGTGGATGTGTGGCCAGAGGCTGCCTTTGCAAAAGCAGGAGCTGGAGTGCTCCAGAGAGAATTTAAGGATCAAATTCAGATCCTTTAGAAACTAAAAATAATCTTTTTCTACGGGAGGGATGTGCCCAGGCCTGCAACTTAAACGCAGAAGCATATGTGCCTGCGTTGGGAAGGGAGCTGTTAGAGAGGGACAGCGTTTATATGGATTAAAGACACGTAAGTTAACCTTAGCTCGGCGAGTCAGGACAGCTATCTCTACCTTCTGTCAGCGTGATGGTTATATTTGCAGGAACAAATAGCTGCATGACCATGATGTAATAAAGAGTCATTAATGTAGACTGTTTAATTACTGTAATGAAAGTGGATGTGTTCCAGGTTAACCTGGAATTTAATTTTTTTCATCCTAGAAAATGGGTTAACAGAAATCCTTTTCACTTAACGTACAGTAGGATTGCACGTTGGTAGATCTGCCCTTTCTCATGGGTGGTGTTGTCCCTTGAAGAAAAGGCTTTTGGAAATGGTTAACGCAGATCAAAAAAATAGGCAAAACTGTATTTCAGAAGAACTTTTTTAGAGTAAAAACAGGTCATATAGCATAGTTTGACCATCTGTAATGAGACTGTTAAAAGCATGCAACGCATGGAGTAATACTTTCATCTGTCACATCTACACTTAGGTGCTGTTGTTGCAATGTTGTTTGTATCTTCCAAAAATGATGACTTTTTATATGCACCTACAATACGGTAGCTTTCTCAATTTCAATAAATTGCTATTGTGCCATCAGGTTACCATAAACGCAGTGTTCCACTCAAACGTGATCTGCCATTCACATTTTTGTTTTCTAGGAATACATTCAATACTTGTTGCCCTAATGGCAGGAAAGGCAGAAGTAAGGTATAATCCTGCTGTCATACATCCTTCAGCTATTGCAGAGCTCATACGGGAACTGGGATTTGGAGCTACCGTGATGGAAAACTGTGGGGAAGGAGATGGAATTCTGGAACTTGTTGTAAGCTAGTAATTAAAACCAGCCACCCCTGTCTTTATTACTTTTATCTATTGAATGTGTTTGTGTAAGCATCCACTTCCTAAAAGTGTTCATCACATAATAGAGCTCAATTTACAAAAAACAAAGTTTAAGACTACACCAAGTATGTATCACAAACTGTATCATGCCGTACAAACTGTGCTGGCTCACTACTACACTTAAGTTGGAGGAATATTCCTGTGAGTTTTTTGTTTACTTTGCCAATTGCAGGAATTTCCTTTTTTTTTTTTTTTTTTTTGTTTGTAGGTGAATCTAGCACAATGCACCCCAGCTCTGAGCCCGACGAGCCAGCAGAGGTTTAGCAGAGCTTAATAACCTCATCTCTCTGCTATGCTTCCTCTGTAGTGCTGTCATCCTTAACTAGAGAGCTCCATCTCACTGCTTTAAACCCCAGAAATACGCAATAAGTAATTCAGGATAGTCATAAATGCTTTTTCTTTTCCTACTTTTTAAGGTGCATAACCTGTGGTTTTGGTAACAGGAGTGAGCCTTTGTTTTACAGGTGAGAGGAATGACTTGCGCTTCTTGTGTACACAAAATAGAATCCACCCTCATGAAGACTAACGGTGTTTTATACTGCTCAGTAGCTCTTGCAACCAACAAAGCACATGTTAAGTACGATCCTGAGGTTATAGGTCCTCGAGATGTTATACAAGTAATAAAGGTAAGTGTCATGAAGGCACCGAGTCTTGTAAAATGTCCAGTGTCCTTTGAAGAGTTACATACCCCAGAAACAGAAGGCAAGACTATTAAAGGGAAATATCTGTGTCTCTTCCTCCCTCTGCTATCTCTTAACGCAGGTTTCTGCAGATACTATGTTCTCAAAAGCAATGCTCTATCCTGACTTGGTCTAAGGTTTTAAGTAGAAATACTAGGAGAGCCAGGCTGTGGTAGAGTTGAAGATACCAGCTATGTGTTTGTCGAAAAATGAAGCACATCCATGGGTGCTGTAGCAGGAGAGAGGTGAAATAAGTTTCTTGGCTTTCTCCCTCGATTTCTCCACTTCCATGCTTCAGGAGTAACCACCTTGGAAAGCCACATCTTAGAATAGCATTTTAATGTTCTAGACAGATTGGTTTCTACGTCAAATTGCTTTTTTCTCTTTGCACTGAAAAATAGTGATAGTCAAATCAGAAATGTTAATGAAGTAAATCATATGTAAGGCTGGCACCATCAGTCGTCTGGCAATAACTTTATATGAGACCAAAGTGTCCTTAAAAATTGGCTGTTCTCTTTATTGTTATGCTTTTTTCTTTAGGATTTGGGTTTCACTACTTCGTTAGTCAAAAAAGATAGATCTGCTAGTCATCTAGATCACAAACAGGAGATAAGGCAGTAAGTATTCCTGAACGTATTTAGATTTTATAAACATCTCGATTCTTCTGCTTCCATCAACAGTAAAGTTAGGATTAATTTTTTTGTGACTGTGCAGACTTATTAGCACTAGACTGCAAAACAGTTGTGTGTTTTTTCTTTTTTTCTTTTTTTTTTTTTTCCAAATCTGAGGTGGAAAAGGTCGTTTGTTGTGAGTCTCGTTTTCTGCATTCCTGTCATGGGGCTGATGATTTACATGATGGTTATGGACAGTCAGCTTTCAGATGCTCGTGCACATCACAACATGAGCAGCGAGGAAATGGAGGCCCTTCACTCCTCGATGGTCCTGGAACACCAGCTCCTGCCAGGACTCTCTGTTATGAATTTTCTATCGTTTTTACTCTGTGTCCCTGTACAGGTAAGTGGGAAGATGACAGCTCCTGGTTTGTTGGGCTTAAACACTCAAAATGGGAGGTGATGAAGAAATTAAATTTGAAAAGCGACTCTAATTCTGCTGATCGAAAATGTGTTTGAGGGCGCTGTGGACCGTGCTGAGTGGGCGTAGGGGTGCTGGGCAGCATCGGAGGCAGCCTGCCTGGCTGGCGAGCACGGGGAGGAGCTGGTGGACCTGTGTGGGGCTGGGAACACCGGAGAGTACTGCGGTAGCGATCCCAGCCCTTGACTAGAGCTGGGATTTTTTTGGGGAAGAGGTGGGGAAGGCAGAGAAGGCAAATAAAACCGGCGTCTCCCTCTCTGACGGTAACACCGCTGTGGCGTGTTACAGACACGTGTATAAAACGCGACGGACGCTCTCGTTGCAGATATTTGGAGGCTGGCACTTCTACATACAGGCGTACAGAGCTCTGAAGCACAGAACTGCGAATATGGATGTGCTCATTGTTTTGGCAACCTCCATTGCGTTCGTCTACTCATTTGTTATCCTTCTAGTTGCAATGGCTGAGAAAGCAAAAGTAAACCCCGTAACGTTCTTCGACACGCCTCCTATGCTGTTCGTGTTCATCTCCCTGGGCCGGTGGCTGGAGCATGTTGCGAAGGTAAGGCAAATAGGTGCCGTTTCGGAATGTTGTGTATCTTTCAAACAAAAGCTTTGTTAGGTTCTTTTAACCTTTGTTGCAAAATAATGTTCAGTAACCAAACTATTAAAATGTGAAATTACTTAATATAATCTGTTTGCAGAAAGTGTTTTCTTAATAGGGTAAATTGCAACATACGCAGTTGTCATTTACCCAGCCATTTTTTTTCAATAGCATAGTCAGAAAAATATAAAAATTATTATTCTAGGGTAAAACATCAGAAGCGCTGGCAAGACTAATTTCATTACAAGCTACTGAAGCTACTATTGTTACCTTGGGCCCTGATAACGTTCTTTTAAGGTATCTTGCTTTGTCGTTTTTCTCTGTTTTTTCCTTTTTTGTTGTTAATACGCATAATTAACAGACAAATGTTACCATTCTATAGAAATATGAAGCAAATAACTGCAGATTTGCTGGCAGATTTGCCAGATATAAATGTTAAAATGCAGAAAATTAACGCTGCTGTGATTTGTATTACTGGAATATTGCTAACTTTTGCTGAACTAAGAAAATTAGTTGATTTGCTCAACTGGAAAGTAAATAAAATGATGATAAAGTAATCGTAGTGCTCATTATAAAGGGCTTTCTTCTGACCATTTCTGTATACATTAATGATGTCAACCAGTGGGATGATGTTTTGTGTGTAGTGACAGCTGCTTTTGCCTGGGAAACTTCAGTTGTAACAGCCTCTTATTAACAACACTACTTTGTTCTAGTGAAGAGCAAGTCGATGTGGAGCTGGTTCAACGAGGTGACATTGTCAGAGTGATCCCAGGAGGCAAATTCCCAGTGGACGGTCGTGTTATTGAAGGACACTCTATGGTAGATGAATCTCTTATCACAGGTGAGCACTTGCTTTTTGCTACTGTAAAAATGTTTTTCTTTTCCTTTAAACAAATCTGAAGAAGAGGAGTTAACTGATGTTCTCCTCAGTCTTCTAACTGCATGTTAGGAGTTGGTAGCTGCTATAATGTTGCCGAAATATACCTTAGTATCTGTCCTTGACCTTTCCTTAGGTGAAGCAATGCCTGTGACTAAAAAACCTGGCAATACAGTTATTGCAGGTTCGATTAATCAGAATGGATCACTGCTGATTTCGGCAACCCATGTCGGAGCTGATACAACTCTTTCCCAGATTGTTAAACTTGTGGAGGAGGCCCAGACCTCAAAGGTAGAGTATTATCAAATTAAGCATTTGGGTTTCGTCTTATCATTTAGGCATCAGCATATCAAATCGTTTAAAGAGTGGTTAAGATTATTTAGGCTTGCATTGCAGTTGCATAATGAAGTATCTTGGTGAATAAGGACTTTGATATGGTCTGCTGTTCCAAGTCTCGTCGTCTTATTAAGCAAATACATAATTATAAAGTGTGGTATGCCAAATGTGCTGCAAACAGAAGCTATGATTATGTCTCTGTCTGAAGGCGTGCAAGACAGTAAGCATGATGTTGCCTGAGCTGATGTTTTTCCTTCCTAGGCTCCTATCCAGCAATTTGCAGACAAACTTAGTGGCTGCTTCGTTCCTTTTATTGTGGCTGTCTCTGTGGCTACCCTTTTTGTCTGGATTGTAATTGGATTTGTGGATTTTGAAATAGTAGAAAAATACTTTCTGGTAAGTAAGTCTCCTTAAACACCTTCTGAAATAGGTAAAAAAGAGTTAGCCTACAAGTCTGTTAGACTGCGATCATTGCCTTTACCTGAATTATCCTTGCAGGCAGTTGCTGACTGTAGATATTATATTATTGTTCTTGTTATATTTTTCATATTGCTTTTTTTAACACTTTTATATTTATACTTACCACTCCTAGGTTTATACTTAAAGAGAATCTGCAGCAATTCATCAACCCCTAAAAATTAGTACTTAAAACGAAAAAGTTAATTAAAAGCAGTGGATACTAAATGTCAAAATTGCCCGCTTTCTGTTCCTCCTTTGTGGGGAAGAGAAGTCCCTTGTGTCACAAGCTCCACTTCTGCATCTAGTTTTGTTAGCATAGCTCGGTGTAAATTCATCTTTGAAATCAGTGGAATTAATCTTCATTGCAGATGCAAGCAGAGGATCAGGATCCTAACTTGTACCTTAGGGTTGCTTTAGGTCACAGGTTTCCTAGTTAATGACAGTTTCTGTAGAATTTATTAGCTTCCAGGAAGGCAATCTTCAAATCCTTTGTTGCTGTATTTGTCGTTGATAGAGTATCTTTTATTACATTGTGGCGTAATATTGTTGATAGAGTATCTTTTATTGCTTGACAACATACAGAAGTTACCATAGCACGGGGTACCTTACTTGGGAAAATGTCCTGTAAATAAGACAGATTGTGGGTATAGGCAGTATAGAACAGAACTTAGTTAACTAGTCATTATCTTTGTCATTAATCTTACCTTTACCATGATTTGCCTGTGCTTTACTACTTAGTATTAAGTATTTTAGCTTATATACTTGCCAATGATTTTTTTTTTTTTTAACATCAAAGGCAACATGTAGTTGAATATGTTGTTTCTACTGTTTGATTTCTTCTATAACTGAAATAAACTTCTGTCACTAGGGTTACAATAAGAGCATTTCTGCAGCTGAAGTGGTAATCCGCTTTGCTTTCCAAGCCTCTATCACAGTGCTGTGCATTGCGTGCCCCTGTTCTCTGGGATTAGCCACCCCGACAGCGGTGATGGTCGGCACTGGAGTGGGAGCCCAGAACGGCATCCTGATCAAAGGAGGCGAGCCGCTGGAGATGGCACACAAGGTAGGAAACGCGGGAGGTTGCTACCAGGGTGGTGCTGGTGGCGTTTTACCACTGGCTGCCCTAGTAGGTAATTACGTGTGCTTCGGTGTGTGTCGGTAAGTGACGGATCGTTAGTGAATTGGGTTGAACTGGGTGGTTTTCTGAGGCAGCTACACCTTAAAGCTTTTTTACTGAATGAAGTCTTCCTGGTTTGTTGCAGGTAAAGGTGGTCGTATTTGACAAAACGGGTACTATTACTCATGGGACTCCCGAAGTGATGCAGGTGAAGTTTCTAGTGGAGAGTAACCAACTACCACACAATAAAATGCTGGCGATAGTGGGGACCGCAGAGAGTAATAGCGAGCATCCTCTTGGAGTAGCAATAACAAAATACTGCAAAAAGGTAAGATAGTTGTACGGGAAAAGTGTAGCTTGTGTTATGGAGGAACCTCTCCTGCAGTACTTAATATGTATGAATAGTCTTGTGTTATTTAAAAAGTAATTGGTGTATCCAGTCGGGAAAGCTGAAAGTTGAGGAGCCACATAAATCGCTTAATCCTGTATTAGGTGTGCTGGATACTCCAGCTTAAGTTTTCATGGTTGATGTTTCTCTGTTCCTGGTAGAGTTAGTGTGGCTGCACTTTATTTCGTGAGGTTTGTAAATGCATCTCGTGGTCTAACCTCAGCCAGCAGCTAATAGCGAAGCACCGTGCAGCTGCCAACTCGCTCCCTGCCCCCAGCCCACACAGCGGGATGGGGAGGAGGAGCCGGGGAAAAGGTAAAACTCATGGGTTGACATAAGAATTTAATAACTGATGTGAAATAAAGTAAAAACTAATAACGGTTGTAATGGAAAGGAGGGAGAAGAGGAGAGGAATAAAATCCAAAGGGAAAAAACCCAAGTGATGCATGATACAATTGCTCACCGCCCGCTGACCGGTGCCCAGCCAGTCCCCGAGCAGCGATCGGCCGGCCCTGGCCAGCTCCCCCTGGTTTATACACTCAACGTAATGTTCTATGGTATGGAGTATCCTATGGCTAGTTCAGGCCAGCTGTCCTGGCCGTGTCCCCTTCCCAATTTCTTGTGCCCCTCCAGCCTTCTGGCTGGCAGGGTCTGAGAAGCTGAAAAGCCCTTGACTTGGTATAAAATTACCTAACAACAACTAAACCCATCCGTGTGCTATCGACATTTACTCTCATACCAAATCCAAAACACAGCGCTGCACTGGCTATCAAGAAGAAAATTAACTGTGTCCCAGCTGAAACCAGGACAATGTGGCATGCTTTTATATATTTTAAATTTTTCTCTGCTTGCATCCTTTTTCTTTAGGAGCTGGACTCGGAAACCCTTGGGACATGTACAGATTTTCAGGTAGTTCCAGGCTGCGGCATTAGTTGTAAAGTCACCAATATTGAAGGACTACTCTACAGGAAAAATAAGATGGTTGAAGAAAACAATATGAAAAATGTGACACTTGTGAAAATTGAGGAAAGTATGGACAGATTGGTACAGCCTGCTTCCATTATTGATGCTGAACTACCAAGTAAGCTAACTCTGATTTATAGAATGAAAGGGATAATTTTTGCTTTTGTGTCTTTAGGATCCATAAGAATGAGGTCACTTCTTTCTGCCCTGGAGAATCATCAAGGCAGATGTGAAGTCATTGGTTTATGTCGTGCTCGCACATCAGTCAGGTCACTTTGATTAAATACAGTTTGAAGTTACATGTTGAATATGGGGCTGGAAAATCATACAGGAATTGTCTTGCAGCTCTGTTTTTACTTTGCTTCATCCCAAGTTACCATTTGCTAGCCAAAATTATGTGTGTGTGCACACTTCTCCAATCAAGAACAGCTCGTTGTTAGATCGTTCAACTCGATGGGGCTGTGAGATACCTATTGGAAGCACTGAGGGAGGGACTTGGTTCTTCACTGTCTTTGTGACCTGTGATTCTTGGTCCGCTGACCTGGTTAACTACCCCCGACTGAAGAAGCTGTGGTGGCTGTCTAGTTAGGGACACATGGAAATGTTGGTAGGGCAGAAGGTATTGAGAACTACTTTCTGCTTGGGTTATCTGTAAATGGTATTCCAGCGCGTACTGGGAGAACCTGGATAGGATTAGCTGGAGGGAAACTTCCCAGTTATTCGTATTACAGTAGGATTGTGTTTTCTTCCTTCAGCTGCTGTGACCTCTCAGAAATACTCTGTTCTCATTGGGAACCGGGAATGGATGAACAGAAACGGCCTCCTTGTTAAAAATGAGGTTGACAAAGCCATGACAGAACACGAGCAGAGAGGTCGCACAGCGGTTCTGGCAGCTGTTGATGGTAAGTTCAGTGCTGTGCTGTTTTTTTTTATTCAGGGGTCGATTTGTCACTATTTAAATAGAAAGTAATAAGTAACAATGTCATAGCCGTTACACCTGATGAAGAGAGATCATTAGCTCATTTTGTAACACTTCCATATGAGAAAGACCTCTTCCTGCCTGCCTTAGCGGACTCGAGAGTTGAACAATAAAGCAAAGACTTCAAAGAGAGCAAAGGGGAAGAAAGAAGAGAAAAGAATTATTTTATTTGTTATTGGACAGTCCATGCTCTGTGTTTCCTCAGACACTGCTGCCCTGATAGCTGTTCTCATTCTGTGTTTTACTGGCGATGCTACCGCTTCTGGAATTGGTCTTACTGGGGAAAAACAGTCAAGTTTTTTTTTTTCTTAAAGCAATAAAGATCTTTATTACAAACTCATTCTTTCCTTCTGTTCTTTTAGGGGTGCTTTGCGGCTTGATAGCTATTGCTGATACTGTGAAACCAGAAGCTGAGCTGGCAGTCTATACTTTGAAGAGTATGGGATTAGAAGTTGTCCTGATGACTGGTGACAACAGCAAAACGGCGAGATCTATCGCCTCTCAGGTGAGCTGTTCTCCTGCGCGTTTGAAGCTTGCTACCAGCCACTTCCAGGAAGTATGTTTTGTCATGTTGATGCTGCTTGTGGCTGGCTTAAAGCCAGTCTGTTGTGAAAAATGGTAATTTAAATTCAGAATAAAGGGGGAACAAAAGGAGCCTTTTTGAATGGAAGCAGCAGCTTCAACTTGGAATTCAGAGCTCTGTTCACACTGTGATGGGTTTGGTCCTTAGGTCGAGCGGTAGGTCTCGGCCTTCCTAGTCACATCATTAAAAGCAGAAGCTTTGCTAGCTAGTAGAAAAGCTGTGAGACAGCTTTGTACTTTCTCTCTCTCTTTAGGTTGGCATCACCAAAGTGTTCGCAGAGGTTCTTCCCTCCCACAAAGTAGCCAAAGTGAAACAGCTACAAGATGAAGGAAAGCGGGTGGCCATGGTTGGAGACGGTATCAACGACTCCCCAGCTCTTGCTATGGCAAATGTGGGAATAGCTATCGGCACGGGTACTGATGTAGCCATTGAGGCAGCTGATGTGGTTCTAATTAGGGTAAGAAATTAAGAGTGCTTCATTAAAATGAGATGGTGAGAGGGGTCGGAAGGCCCAGGATGTCTTGAATGATTCAGACCGCTGCTGAGGTGTACAACCTTCATAAGCCAGGAGAACTGGGGCAGAGAAGAGATTGTCGTCATCATGTTTCAGTGTAGTGATGATTATCCTATGAAGGAAACTCCCCCATTTTCTGGGTACTGTATATTGTGGAGGTAATTAAAGTTTGGGAGTGGGAAAAGGAGAAAGCAACCTGACCTTTGGCAAACAAATTATACTTCGGTACCTCCAAGCTTACAGTCGCTTCTTCCTACACGTCAACACCACCTTGACAGGAATTGTGGTCAGTGCCTAGAGCTGTGCACGTCATTTGGATTGCGATGACGTCTGGAATAAATGGAATTGGTGCTGATTGATTGGGCTGTGCAGACAGACTAGAGCAGCCTGCAGAATGCTTACTGTGTGCAGCCTGTAATGTCCAGGGTGTGGTGTTAGCTTTAAAATAGGAGTATGATGATGCTACGTATATGCGCTTTTTTTTCTCTGAGCTCACCAATAAACATTTTAACTTGCAGGATGACTTGATGGATGTGGTAGCAAGCATAGATTTATCGAGGAAAACTGTGAAAAGGATCCGGATCAACTTTGTCTTCGCTCTAATTTATAATCTCATTGGTGTTCCAATAGCTGCTGGTATGTGAACAGTTCCCTGCAGTAATAAGGTCGTGCTTAGCGAGTAGAAGATGGCAGTGATTTACTGTTGTGTGGAAGAGTATCCATTTTCTGCATTTCTGACTGTCAGTAAGCGCACCGTGCTATGCCTGGGGGTGTTGCAGCAGTATATGTGCCCTGTCCTCCTCCTGCGTTATGGCTATTACAGATATGCTCAGCACATCAAAATAACTTTAAGATAAAAGGCTTATTGAATGAGCCCGATCCTGTGAACAGGCAGTTTACTGCAAGGCAGGCAAGACATACCTGCCTCTGAATGTCGGGCTGCGTAAGTGACGCGTCCAGCTGTATCCACCTGGAGGCTCTGGCTGAGGTACAACACAAATAGTCGTGTATTAAATATTTGTCACTTAACACTGAACTAAAATTCTATTTATTGACATTGAAATACAGCTACGATTAGACAGTCCATGTGGAATTGTGTGTGTTAATGTATGAAATGCTGTGCGCCTGCTGTGACCTACCGCTGTTTTCCAGGTGCCTTCATGCCCCTCGGTTTGGTTTTGCAGCCCTGGATGGGCTCTGCAGCAATGGCTGCCTCCTCCGTGTCTGTTGTGCTTTCTTCTCTGCTGCTAAAGATGTGAGTACGAACCATTTTGTAATGGGGATTTGAAGCTCGGGTCTTTCTCTCTGGTGGCAAAAAACCAAGTGTGGGACTCCGACAAATTCTGAAGACCATCAGGCAGGGCTGTGTTCAGCAGCACTCGGTTTTCCTCTTGCTTGAGGAGTCGGTTGGTCCGACGCACTCCAGACAGTAGTGTTTATAGTGTCACTTCTAAAGTGAAATGTACAAATCAGAAGTGTGTTCAGAATGGGAAATTCCTTAGTGGCCTGTGTGTGTTTGTGTGCGATCTTGTGGGGACACGCTGGCTTCTGGGACCGTGCAGCTGTACACGGTGCGCTGGCACTGAGGATTGTTGCAGCCGGTGAGCCAAGCTGCCGCGTTTGTCACTGCGTTACTGTCCCTTACTCCATGGTGTTAGGGGTAGCGTAGCCTTGTGGTGGGAATTGTAGCCTTTGTTACCACACGAGGTTCTGGAAGGAGAGTGGAAGAGCCGGTAGGTGACGGCTACAGTGTTCTGCTCTCAGTAGATAAGTTTTGCCAGTGTTTTGCACATGCTCAGCCCCACCGGAGCAGTTAAATACTGAGCGATGCACGTCAGCTTTACCGGTTCCTCAGAGCCCTGGCCAAAAAGCACTGGGTTAGCTTATGGTTGTATAGTAGCCTTGCAAAATCTGAAACTTCATCACTGTATAATTATCATCAAATGATGAATGTCTCTGGCTTGTGCACGATCATAGCATGTAGGCTAGTTCCTTCCCGTATTTCAGTGTACCTTACTCCAACCTGAGATGTATTGTTATCTTTGGTTTTTTCCTTTTTTAGGTACCAGAAACCAAGTTCTGAGAAACTCGAGGTCCGGGCCCGTGGCCAAATGAGGCACAAGAGCCCGTCGGAAATCAGTGTCCGCATTGGAATTGATGAGATGGGGACGGGCTCTCCTAAACTGAGCTTAATGGATCGGATCATCAATTACAGTAGAGCCTCTATAAATTCTCTCTTCTCAGACAAGCGCTCGGTGAACAGCGTTGTTCTTAACGAACCAGACAAGCATTCACTCTTGGTGGGAGATTTTGGAGAGGATGATGACACGGCATTATGAAAGACTCGCCCCTCCCCTCCCACTCTTGCTAAGCAAAAAAAAACCCAACCAAAACAGCTGTCTAGAAGTCTGTGTATGCACTGAGCATTTCTGGAGGTCTTTTCAGGTGTACTACTTTTAGTGTGGAAAGCTGGTTTTCCAGTGACTTTCCAGGGTCTTTGTTGGTTTTTTTTTTAACTAGACTTACCAAAAAAAATGGTGCGGGGGCTGTTATTGCTCACACGCAGGCCTGTGTTACCATTCCATGAAGCTTGCAGTATAGCTTTTTTTTTGGCCAGATGTCAGAATACAGTTAAGGAAACTAAGGAACCAGAAACTTTTTTCCCAGCCTTATCACAGACTGCTTTGTGCATTGCCAGGTTTAGTACTGCGTTAAAAAATTACAAATTACTGCATCTGCAAAATACTGGAAAAATACTGGAGGTTCTGCATTTGCAGATAGATGTGCCTTACTTCAGAACTTCCAGGACCCCTCGTTTCCATAGCCCGCCTTCTACCAGTAATGGTTCCTCTCAAACGCCTTTTCTTTTTAAAACACCTGGTTCCAGCTTTTCACACTCCTAGCTTCAAAGCATCTCGCTGTTTGTGATCTGGATTCCTGCGGGGCAGAGGTAACTGAGAGGTTTGGGGTTTGCTTTCCAGCGTCGTACCCACTTTTAACTCTGTGCATCCGAGCCCCGCTACACTCCCAAGGTCGCCTGCTGGAAGGTGGAATAGGTTGGGAGGTTTGCTTGTTCCCAGCCTCACCTAAGCCAAAAACTCCTGGAACGTCCGAATGCAATGTGAATGGGTATTAGTGGGAACTTTTCGCTTTTAAGAAGGCAACAACGTAGGTAGTGCTCACTAATGGTCTACCAGCACTCCTTAAATGAAGCAGGGTAGTTTGGACCAGTGCCACGCAGACTGCCTTTAAAATCTTTGCAGTTCAGTCTTTGCAGATATCTAACACCATCAAAGGGTTCATGATGTGTGAGATACTGCACTGACATCAGTTGCTTGTGAAGGTAAGTGTCTGTAAACCAGGAATGGTCCAGAATCCACTCCATAGATTGATCCAGACCTCCTTTGCTTGGGATGTTCAGATCCAGGCTTTGTGAATTAAGACAGTCTTCATTTGTTACTGAAATGAAGTATCAAAATGCAAATTTTAATTGTTAATATTAAAAATATTCTCAGTGAGAAAAAGGTGGTCATCACCCTGTAACTTGCTACCTGTTTCTTACTTAACAAATCTTGTTCTTTGAATTCTCTGCTGAGATGGCTGTAGGAAGCGATTGCTGGGGTGAATAATATTGAATTACATGATGAGATACAGTCCGTGGTGTAAACGTGTAATTCCAGGTTGTGCTTGTAGAGAAGTACTCACTTCAGAGTGCAATAAAGAGATCTCTGTAATGTTCTAGTCTTTAACTTGAAGTCTGATGTCAGCGCATGGATTATGTGTGTAAAAAAAGTTGTAAGTAAATAGCTTTTGCATTTTATCTGAGAACTACCAGGAAAATACCAGTGTACGGAAACCGAAGAGCTGTGCTATGGAACACGCTGTTAGTAAATCAGTACACTTCTTACACTGCTGTGAGGAGAACAACATAACTTGTTGCTGCCGCTAGTTTAAGAAACAAAGTATTTCTGTTGCAGGATTTAGGTTCTTAATATCTCTACGTGAATATAGATATTTTTTAAAATTAGATTATAGCTATATGTATGTATTGTAGTGTTAAGAAATCCTGAGATATGTTACTGTAAAGCCATTCCATAAGATGTTTTTCTGTTTTCAGCAACAAAGCTGTTTTTACAAGGCAGATATTACCTAAAAACTGTTTGTATTGTGATGAGGTTTTAGTGCTTTGCAACAATGCAAACTGTTCCCAAAGATCTCCATTTCCCTGTTTATCCACGCTCATTCTCAGTGTTGTTCTTGGCAAGATTCTGCAAATGAAAGGGGAATATTCTCCGTATTTTCATCGGGATTGTGCTCGTGGGCGGTCTTAAGTTGTGAAGACACAAGGCGGATCCTAGCGTGTTTTCAGACGGGAGTTTTACCGCTGCAGGTGCTGGCGTGGCACGTCAATGATGGGCATCATGCTCTTACCACAGGAAACAGAGGAGTAACTTAGGATTAAATTCCTGGCTGGTAAATAATGTGTCATGAAGACTTTGTTAAATTATTTCCGAATATGTTTTCAGAGCGCTTTGACCTTTTGTCATCCAAACTGTACATAGGTTGACTGTTTACAGTGGAGTGTTGGCTTTATCACTAGCTTTTTTCCAGTAGACATGTTTTTCTAGGCTCTTCCATTTTCTGTGAAACCCAGTTATTTGATCCAGTTAGATCAAAATAAGGCTACTTTGCAAAACCAGGACCCTTAAGAGGCACAGAGATGATTATTGGGGAATAAGGAACAGTAAAATGCTGGCTGAGAGGGAACGGGCTGGCAGCCTGTAAGTACAGCCAGAGGATCAAGCTGTAGGAGGAGGACGTACCTACGGATCAGGATCAGCGTTAGCCCAAGAGCAGGCGGGTGTGAGGTGGCTGTGATAAATCTGGGCACGGACTGAGATGGAGCTTTTTAACTCGAGCAGCTGTTGGGTTCTGGAACAGTTTCTGTTAGAGCAAGCATGGGTGGAAAGCAGATCGCTGTTGTGTTTCTGAGGAGTATGAAGTGATGCCAGAACAGCAGCGGTCCAGGCTTACTGACCCAGGAAGCCCCTTTCAATCCAGTTTTCCTCTGTAGGAAAAACTGTCTGAGATTTGTCTTTTGAACTTGAATTTAGTACATGGTATGTTTGAGTACTGTGTAGCTCATCAAGAAATTCAGAGTCCAGATCTTTGAAAACAGGTTGCCTGTCCAACACCCCCCCCCAAGGGTGTGATACTGACTTACAGAATGTTCATCTTGTGATTAAAATACTATAAAAGGTGCTTTATGTTGAAGAACCAAAAATCTTCCAGTTTGAATGTACAATGCAAGTGAAATAAAGTGGGAGCTAAATTTCCCAAATGTGAATGTTTTGATATGTAAATATGTTACTCATGTTGGAAACAGTTTGGATTCAGAAACCCAAAATATCACTTGGAAACACAGAGTTACAAATGCAATTGTATTACTAGTTTGTCTATTGTATTGTTTTCTGTAACTATTATTTATAAAACCTGTGCTCTATTTAAAAAACAAAGTACATATGCTCTGCTCAAGGCTTTAAAAATTGCTCTTTGAATCTTACCAATAAACTTTTAAAAGAGTAGATACTCAAAATTTTATACAAAAAAAAAATGTGAAGGTGACAAAACACAATAGAAGCAAGCATCTTTATTTATTAAAAAGTATGTTTATTTTTTTTTTGCTTACAACTTCCAATGAAATGTTTCAAACAAAATCTTTTTTATTGAGTTCTGGTATGAGGAATGGAGAAATGAATGCTGGTGTGGAATGTTGATTTAGTGCTGTTACATTTCCTCACACCTAGAAACCTGTAGCCTCATACTTCCTTTTCTTTTAAGACTGTGCCTCCATCATCATAATGGCAATTGTAAGCTATATAATAAAAATGTAATGTCCAAATACTGTTTTAAATAATGTTCTTTGGTCTCCTTTAAATGTTTCTTTCGCTGACTTACCAGGTTCTACTGCCAGCTGTGCAGGATGTGCCCCCGTCCCTTGGGCATGCTCTCAGTTCAGAGGGCAGGCACGGCACCACGCACGGCACCGGCACTGCGGGGACGCGGGACATCCCAGTCCGAGGATGAAGTGTGCTCTGCAGGGGGGAGGGCCCCGGGAGCAGCTTTGTATGGCACTCGTCCTTCCCCTGCCCCATGTAAGAGTGCGCTGGGTGAACGGGGAGAGGCGAAGCCACTGTTGTTTTTTCTTGTTCAGCAAAAGGCTGAGGATCAGGGTTTCTTAGTGTGTTTCCAGCGCTGCTACACTGCATGACCTCGAGCGGGACATTCAGCCCCACCTGGAGCTGTAGGGCTGTTGGCGAGTGGTGGGGGTGAGAGGTGGGAATTGCGGAGTAGCCATCGTGTGAAGAGCACTCCTCTGTTACGGATCCGTGGAGTAGCTGAGGCTGGAGAAGACTGCTGGAGGTCGCGTAGTTGAAACCTGCCGGAGCTGGTCACCCAGGCCTGAGATTTTTAATATCTCCACAACCTCTTTGGGCAGTCTTTTTCCAGTCGTCAATCACCCTCACAGTAAAAAAGTGTTATCTTGGGATGAAATGTCCTCCGTTCCCATTTGTGCCCGTTGCCTCTTGTTCTTTCACCGGGCGCTGCTGGGAAGGGGCTGGCTAAGCGCAGAGGTGCAGGCAGTCACTCCTTGTCCTGGAGGAAAGTGCCAAGTATGAAGCGGTGGGGAAAGTTCCATGTGAGTGCTCCTATGTTCTCATGGGGATGGCCAGGCTCCCATCTCCAAAATAATCATTTGGGTCAAAATCTAGCACAGATCTCCTGCCAAAGCCTAGGTCCTATCCTGAATGGTGCTGGAAGCAATGAGGAAGAGCAGCAGCAGCTGCTCCCCTTCTTGGCCTGGTTAGAAGAGGTCCTGGCAGCCTGGCTGGAGCCCGGGTTGTGGTCTCTGATGGCCAGTGCATCTCCAGAGGGCCTTTCTGCCTTCATTTGGTCAGGATAGAAAAAAGTGCAAAGCCTGTCCTCCTTTAAGCTGTTTTTCTCATTTTCATTTTCAAAAAACAACCCCGCTCTGTGCAAAATGCTCTGTGCAAAACACTCCCTGTGCTTGCCAGGCTGCCCCTCCACCATGCCTTATGCCGGTTCGCGGGCAGATCGGCCAGGCTGGCCTCTGGAATTCTGCGGTGCCGTTTTTATTGTATGGCCAGAAGAGAAGAGTGCCTTTTTGATCTTTCTGGATTGCTTGGGCTGGGATCCCACAGAAATCTGCTTTCTCCTGGGACCTCAGCTCACCTCTGCCCAGTGCTGGGTTGGTCTCGCTGGGAGGTGAGGGGGAGCTTGGAGTGCGATGCTGCAGGGTGAGGACCTCCCCTTGCGTGTCCTCCTCCAGCGCCCGGGATGAGTCCCTGCTGGGCTGGAGCTGGGTGGGAAGATCCTGCTGTCAGCAGGGAAGAGCCCCCGAGACCGCGCTGTGGGGGTGTGCGAACGGTGAGGTGGATCCCTGAGCTCGCTGTAAATAAGCGCAGCATGGCAGATCCCGGCCGCTGTACGGACACGCTTAGTGGCCACTGATTCTAGGCAGAATGAGTCTGTCTTCACTAGCTCTGCTGTTGTGCAGAAGGTTTAAGTCTGCATCCAAGGCTTTCCAAGATGAAGAATTTTCCTTTCAATTAAGACACAGCCCTGTAATTTCATCATCTTGGACTGACTCTCCTAGTGTGCCCAAACAGGTGTGGAAACTGTAGCACTTGTGGCTTTGAAAACACAGGCTTGTGGCACAGAAATAGTAACCAAAATATTTAGGCTCGTTTAATTTAGGCCTTCAGTTATTTTGGGTTAAGAGAGCGTGTGAACCTTCTTGTTTCAAATTAAACAGTCTTTTTTTGGCTATGACTGAATTAAAAGCAAAAAAATTGCTAGAACGCTTTTTTTGTGTATATATCCAGCTACGGTTTTGCAGCAGATTTTAGTGAAGTGGATCAGAAGCACCTTGGTGTGCAGCCTCAGGCTTCTGTCGCTGCACAGGACGGATGCAGTGCCTGCTGCGTAACTTGGGCAGGGAGGTCTGCCTGAAGCTGTAGTGAGTCCCCAGGGCACAGAACACGGCTCTGCTCAGCGCAAGATCAAACATCTGTTTTCTAACACCTTTCGGTTTTCAGCAGTTTTACAGTCACGAGGCTAAAATGGAACAAAATGGACTCTATCAATGAAAGTGGATCTTGAGATCTGGAAATATCTTTATCTTTTTGAATCTGATAGAGAACAGCTTGTTTTCATGAGTCAGTCCAGACTGGCCGAGCTAGCCTGCAGTGTCAGGGTAAGGTATCACGCATCAGCAAACCTGGCCTTTATACCTGCTGCCCAGAACACAGCCGTATCTCCAGATTATCTGGTGTCACCAATGGGGTTACTGATCTTCCACAACTGAAAGCCTTTCGTCTAACACACTAGAGCATTTCCCTTACAAGCTGTACTTCCCAGATTCCAGCATCTTGGCAAGAGAAATACATGCATCAAGTTAGTTACCCTGATGTGCAGCTGCGCAACGTCTCTGAACAGAAAATCCACCAGTTTAACACATCTGGATCTTAAGGGTATCTCAGAAGGTTCCACAGTTTCAGGGAGGATCACTGATTAATCTGGAGGACCCTGACCTGGATTCATTGAAACATCTTATTTATAACAACGTGTATTTTAAAAAAATCAATCAAATCCCAAAACTCAGATGCTTGTTAAGGTGCCAGGAATCCCCAAATCCTGTGTCAAGGGTTCTTGGGAACAAGGTGCGGTACAAAAATCTCTGCATTCATCTGGCCAACAGATATCATCTGTGATTCAGGTAATGGACAAGTTTAATAGATGAAATTTCTAATTCTGTAAGACTCTCCTGGAATTTGAAAATGTCAGATTTCAGGGAAGGCGAGGCAAGTCAGTGATGTTTCCAAAGTGAAAATAGAGTTGCCACAGTAAATTCTCTTGCAAGCCGCTGATTTCAGTTTTACGGTAGCTCACACAGGTGTTCACCACAGCACCTCATATCCCGTGGTGGTGGCAAGCACTTGTGAGAGAGTGAGCAGAGCTTTCACATTCACTCGTACTGTTCTGGTAGTAAGAAATAAAAAATTAAGTTAAACTATTTGGATTAAATATGGGTTCGTTTTACCCTGTATGAAATCAGTGGAGCAAGCATCAGTTTCTGGAGCTCTGATGGAAAATGATATAGTAGATAATAGTAGGGTTAATGTTATTCTAAAACGTATTTTCTTCTGTGGTATTACAGAAGCACATGGAAATCCCACACCCCAGCAGCCTCCCGTAGCCAGCTACTCCGCTGGTTCGTATCGGAGCCTCTGCAGCTGCTGCCTGAAACATCCTGCTCTCAGGCTTGGAGTCCATTTTAGCAGCACACAGTTCCTGCATAGATTTTTATTATTATTTTCCACTCCCTAGGTGCTTTCCTTTTAATACAGCTACATGATCTTAAGAGGCTCTTTCCTCATCTCTCCAGAACAGTTTGAAAGCCCTAAAGGTCAAGCTTTGATTCAAGAATCAGCATCTGTCACAATACCAGAGCTGTGCTACTGGCAATGCTGGGGGGGTTTCCTTCCAGGTGACTGGATCACTTTGGTAGCTGTGAATTTATATAATGTCTGCTAAGTCATGAATGAAAACCGCTGAAGAAGTAAGACACTTTTTTTTTGTATCCCATTAAACACCTTAAGGCGAGTTTGTGAGCTCATGCCCACATACATGCTTGGCTGCAAGAAAAAGGAGACGCTGTGTACGGAGTGGGGTTCTTCAGCATTTTCAGCTTAACCCTCCATCCAGTTTTATAGTAGGACAGACCTGAAGCCCTTCATTCCCTGCTAATCACAGAAATGAGATTGCATACAATCATTTGCCAACCTGCTGACGTTAGGCAGGTGATGGGAGCAGCCAGGAGACGTACATGTTTATTCTCTGGCTGCAGCGGTGCTGGGAGTTTGGAATTTTGCCTACGCTTCAGGCAGTTGTCTCCCCAGTGCCAGACTGATGACTCAAACTCCATATCCCAGTACATCGTTCGAAGGAAGAGCTGGGAAAGATTACAACAGACAAAGCTAGAGCTGGTGAGAACATACGGGATTTGTGTTCATGCAAACTTTAATCTTCAGAGCAGTAGTCAGTTTGTGGGTATAAATCTCAATATTTTTGCCTAATTTGTCCTTACCTAGCTGGTAATGCTCGCAGTGCAGCAGTGCGTCACGATCACATACGGAGGCAGAGGCCCTCCCTCGCTTTGCAGGGCAGAGACGTTTGCCAGCAGGTAACTCCACCTTTTACTTAGGATAAAAAGGTGGAAGCTAACCTCATGCATGCACACTGTGAGAAACTACACGGCATTTCTTTAAGTCTTTGAGAGTTCCACAGAGCCACGGCTGGCTGACAGTTTACAGAGTATGTAAACGAATGTTCCTGCTGTAAAATGCTGGAGTTCAAAGCAGGTACGGTCACTGCAGAGGTGACTCGGTAGCCATTCATGGTGAGTGCGGATGACCTCTCCTCTGTCCAGAGGCCCAACCTGCAGGAGCAGCACAGCACTCCGAGGAGCTTCTTCCCGTTGACAGTTTCAGAAGATAAAAGCCGAGCAGAACTGAATCTGTGCTGCTTCCTGTCCCCTCTATTTTTTACTTGGCGCTGGGATGGCTGTCCAGTGGGGTGTCACCTCGGCAGCCTGCCTACCCCAGAGCACTCGAACCTGGGTTTGTGCTGTGAGAAACTGCCCTCGTTAAGGAGGTATGAGAGAAACCGAGGAGAAAAAGACAAGATCTGATTATTCTTTCACAAGAACTGATTATTCCTTCAGCGCTCAATGGTTTGGGAACCAAGCAAATTACAAATTAACGAAGCAGACTTCTAAGTTCCAAAGTTTAAAATAAGCACAATTCAAGAAAAACATTTAAACATGATAAAGCAAAAACCCTATGAATGGGTCAGGCAACCTGAAATAGGGAAAGAGCATAGAAAGAGCACCTGGCAGATTTTTGGGGAGGAATTTTCCTGCTGAGAGGCAGAAAAATCTTTCCATTGCACCTTTCAGGCATCGTGAAACCATTGGTTCAGTATCGGTAGAGCATTAACATTTCCCACTGAGTTCTTACCCACCTTGCCTGGAGAGCCCTGCTTCTTAAACACTCCAAAACCAGCATCCGTTTCGCAAGAGGTGGGGATGCTGCGGTGGCTCCTGGGCTGGGAGGAGGCAGGGGGGCAGGTGCTCCAAACCACTCTCGCCTCTGGTTTATTCTAGTCGCTGAAAGCACAGTTCAGTGGCAAATCTATTAGGAGGGTGTAATTGGGGACTTGTCTTTTTATTAGTTGGTGATTATTGTTAGACTAATTTGTTATGCATTTTTTAAGTAGGCAGTATTAAAAGTCTAAAGCAAAAGACAGGAGATGATTGCATTAAAACAGATAAATATGCAGTTAAGATAGATGATGGCAGTATGCCTGATATTTATATTGAATATGAAAATACATGCCCCCAAACACCATCAGCTTTGATTATCCAAGAAAATCTGTATTACAAATCAATTCCATAAGTTTTAAATAATAAATTAAAAACAACACAACAAACTGTTGTATTAAAACTTCATAGTGAAATACGTGATATGTGTGTAAAAGCCTTTTAATATAAATGGTCTTGCTCAAGACTCATTCAGTGATGCTTTATTTCTGAAATGTAGGCATATGAGGTTGAGAGTCAGCATTTGTGGAGGGGGGGCAGGGGGGAAGGGAAAAAAAAACATTTCTCAGTCTCCCTCCTGAACTTCTTCCATCTCTCTCAAGAATGCTCTCATATCTTTCTTACAAGATACTTGTGGTTGAGTATTACACTATGCAAAGTGAAAAGAAACCTTAGAACCTGTGCTGAAGCGTGGCTTTAGGTGGGAGCTTAAAATGCAGAGGGGTGGTTATAAAAGCAGGAAGTTTCTGAAGACTGGAACATATGCTACAGATGAAGATGCAGATTACTGGTCTCCAAACCACAGCCATTCAGCTTGATTCTTATAAACGTGCACAGCAAGTGATCTGTCCAAACTTGCCACGATTCCATTCCGTTTGGCTAAACGAAGCAGGCAGGACCGTACAGGCAAGCACTATGTCAGTCTAAAGTACAGCTTTGGTTTTGTATTCCTAGAAATCACTTCCTAGGACGGTCACAGGTCTAACACCAGACCCTCGTTCTTTTTGTTACCAGCCCTTTGCCCTGCTGGCTTTGTTGTACTGGTTAATTTAAAAGTAAAGGTTTTGAACTGTTTGCAAGGGCTTTTTCTTTAAATATTTGCAATACGTTCTAAATATTTCACAACAGGAGGGAAGGACAGAAAGGTGACTCGAGCATGGGAATGAACTTTGAGTCTCAAACACGTGTCTGTAATTCTTCCCCTTTCTTCGTATCCTCTTTATAAAGCACAAATGCTGGTGCCCTGGCTGTATCCCATCTGGAATTATGTTCTGCCACTGCAATTTCTCATCTGCCATCCTCCCTGTTCCCCTACTTCATGTTCTTCCCCAAGAAAAATGGAGAAAAAGCAAGCAAGCATAAAGCTAAAGTAAGGCTTGTGAACTATGGCTACAGTTCTGCCCAAAGCAATGATGTCTGTAAGAGCACCAAGCTTCTAATTTCAGCTGACTACACACTTCCTATATAATACTCTACTAGCCTTTTAGATGGATATAGTTGTAGTTGAGTTAGCCCTACTGAGTAGAATGTTCTTCGTCGTTTTTATTTATTTATTCTTATTTATAGCTTGCTTAGTCCTTTAGTCCTGAGTGCCGCCTTCTAACTGGGGATTAGCAATTGTCCCACTGTCCCCTCTCCTCAGTCAGCTGTGGTATTGAGCTGCCTTCCACCTTCCACTACTGTGGGTGCTCAAGTCACCGTGTTCATGCCACTTCCCGTGGCGTTTCTCCTTCATGCCTTTTTACCCCTAGGAGGCGGCATGCAAGCTTTCTGAAATAAAGCCTTGTGCTAATGAATGAATCCATTTACAGGGGAAAGTAAATAGGTGCTGCAAGGATGCGGTTGTAGACTGCAGCTGAAAAAGGCCTTCCTTTCTGAGTCAGCATCAAGGAATTTAACTGTTGCCTTTGAAGAAAGCAGTACAGCACAAAGAAGAACAGGGAGAAGGAAACAGATTGATTTTAGAGCAGTTAGTTACAGCTCTTCTGGATCTGGAGTACTCCTTCCTTACCTTACCCGGAGTCCCTTTAGCGTGAGCCATTTGATCACCTGCTATCAGTTGTGCCTCAGGCTCTGTGGTAAAAGCAGCTCTTACAGCTGTCCTTGTGTGCAGGCGATCCCCACTCCCGAGAGGGCTCTTTTGCTGAACAAACCCTGGAAAAGGATCCAAAAATGGAGCACTCCCAGGCGCTGGGAAGGCTGGATTCAGGACCAGTTTAGGATTTGACTCAGGCTTTGGTGAATGTTGCATTAGCACCAACACTTTGACGTCCCTGCCCACTGGTGGTCCTGCGAGTGTGGCCAGGGGTCCTCTGGTTTACAAGGACCCCACTGGCTACTGCAAGTTCAGGGCTGGTTTACTAATTCACAGGACGGACCCTTGGATACACTTCAGATTCACTCGGCAGTCAATATTGACACCATTACTGTACTTAATTTGATTTGAACGCTGCTTGTATGACTTATAGCTACAGATGATGAACTACCACGACACACACTGATAAACTAAAGTGATGTGTGCCTACTCTTCTCATCCTAATAGGTGACTGCCTAATTGGTGATTTCACACCACCTATTAGTTTGTTCCCAGATGAATTATTTCAGCTTTTGTTGCTGTTGGGATTGCCATGTAACTTGGGTAAATTGATGGCTCTAACCTATCCTGGAGGCCCAGCCATGCTTCCCCAAGCCTTCTGATAAGTCGTGCAGGAGGATGCTCCCGCTTTTCTGCCCCAGAGCCCATGCAGGGTGGACCCTTTCAGCCATGTGCGAGCAATGCACTGGTTTGGCTCTTTACTTATCTTTGCATTTTGTTTCTTGTAAGTGCATGCTGGTTTTTTCCTGTTTTGCCCGCACTTCACTTGCCTGTTACAGGCTATTCCTCTGAGTTTGCCCTTTCCTGTCAGCAAAGATTTTGTCAGGCGCTCAGCTTGTCATCACAGTTTTCTCAGCAATATCTGCATCATTAGCAAGTTTGGCAAAAAAAAACCTGCCAGCAGACAGAGGGGCCTAGCTGTCCTATGGGTAAAACCCAAAAGACGGTGAGCTCCTTTTCCCACAGCATGCAGCCCCATTCCACGGCCTTACAGGCCGCACACACACCTGGGACAGGGAATTTTTGGACAGCCCACACAGAGCATACATCTGGAAAGTGTATCCCTTTAAACAGTTGTCTTGAAAAGTATTAATCTACGTAGGTAATTTAAAAATACCCTGGGGTTTCTCTTCTCTTGTAGGTGAGCGGTGGGCCGAGGCCTGCCTGCCCCGCAGGGCCTACCCGCTGCCTGAGGGCCAGCCGCCCTGCATGCCACCTTCACCGAGGTTCTACCCTCTAGTAAGATCCAGAATTACTAATTTGGACGTTAGAGATTAGAAATGAAAGGGGGTTCATGTCAGTGAAATCTGACCGAGTATTTAAGGAGGAAACAAACCCGGCAGCCAGCTACCCCCGAAGCCGGGAGCCCGACGCTGCCTGCCGGGACTGCTGTGTGCTAGTTCCAGGAAAAGCGCGCTCTACGGTGCGCTGGCGGATTTCTTTTTAATTCTACAGTGAAATACATATTTAAATTGACGGGCGGAGGCCTAGCGGGCCCCCGGGGCGTGGCGGACGGTGCGGAGCGCCCAGGTGCGCAGCCGGCGGTAACTCTGCCCCGAGGCGACCGGGCCCGGCTGCGTGCGGGACGTGACCGGGCCTCCCGCCGCAGCCCGGCCTCCCGCGGGGGAGGGCACTCTGCGGACGGGCAGGCGGCTGGACCAATAGTGACGCGCGGAGGGCGGTGCGGCCCAATCGCTGACGGGCAGGGGCGGGGCGGGCTGCGTGCCGGCGACGCGGGCGGGCGCTGCGGCAGAGCGCGGGCGGCGGTGGAGCGGAGCGGATCGAGTCGAGCCGGGAGCCAACATGTCTCTCTCCAACAAGCTCACCCTCGACAAGGTGGATGTGAAGGGCAAGCGGGTCGTTATGAGGTGAGGAGCTGGGCCCCGCCGCGCGGTGCGGGGAGGAGAGGAACGGCCTGGCCCCGCGGGGGCAGGAGCGCCCGGGGCCGCCACCCCTGGTGCCCTTGTGCCGGGGCGGCCTTCGACAGCGGCTGGGCCTGGCGAGGAGGCGGCGGGGCGGGCTGTGCCTCCCGGGGATGGAGGAGCGGGGGGAGCAGCGCTGCCTCCCCGCCCCGCTGGGCCCCGGCCGGCCGCGCTGCCTCCCCGCCCTGCCGGGCCCTCCGCGGCCGGACTCCGGCGCAGCTTCCCCCGGGCAGCAAAGTCACCCCCGTCCTCGGCAGCGGCACGTCTGGGCCCGGCAAAGTCTTTCCTACGGGGTTTGGGTTGCTCCCCGCCCGGCTGCTGGGGAGGCCCCGCACGTCCCGGGTTACCCCTTCCGGGAGCGTGTCCCTCTCCCGGTGGCGGGGCTGTGATTGACGGGGGTAGCGTGAGCCCCGGCCGCGCTCAGCCTTGTTGGGGCCGGGCAGGATGGTGCCCAGCGCTGCCCGAGGTGGGCAACTGGGGGCTACAGCCGCTCGGCTTCCACCTGTACCCGCCATCCACAGGCGGCCTGGGGAGAAAACGAGCCAGTCTACCCTGATTTTATTGGGGAGTGCTCCAAAACCTGCTTATTCCCCAGTTCCCTTCTTCCTTCCTGCAAATCCAAAAAGCGTTGCAATAAAAAAAAGGGAAAATATGGCTCTGGCCAGCTACCCAAATAAAACAGTAATTTTGCTTTTTTGCAGCAAGCTTCGAGTCGCACAGGTATTCAGCACGTCCAGGTGTAAAACCCTAAAATAGGAATTTGTAGGTTAGTTATAAAACATCAAGGGCTGCTGAAAGCCTAATGGTGGAATTGTTGCCAAATACTGGGAGATAATGGCACTGGGGTACATCCTCCACGGAATACTCTTATTGTGGGATTCTTTGTCCAAGGTCACCATGATGTGACTACTGTGTGTCTGTTACCTTGCTCAGTGAGTAGGCAGATACAACAAAATTGTAACTTCTCTTCCCTGTAGTCTGTGTGAGACAACTTGCTCTTTTTATCTTGTCTCTCTGTTGTCTCATTTTGAAGTAGTTCCCTAGAAATTTGATTACCAGAAACTAACCCCCATAAGGAGTACTGAAGAAGCTAGCTCAGAATTTGCATGGCTTCCTAAATTTTGTATGACAAAAGGCCTTTTTATCTCTGTAACAACTTTTTTTTTTTTACCCTGCCGGTTTTACCTTTTCTGGGTTATGTTACAGAGAACAGTCTTGCTTTGGCAGAGGATGAGTTGGCCAGCTCTTAGTCTCCGGTAGTTAATGCACATACCTATTTTTGCAGTTCTGTGATGGGCTGCTAAAACAGTGAAACGGCAGATGAGGTGTCAGCCTTTGTGTTCCCTGCCTGCGTCTCATTTCACTGAAAAGAGTCACCATGTGTGCTCAGTACTAGTAAAATCAGTATCTTCTTTTTTTTTTTTTTTTTCTTATCTGTCATAATTTTGGCATACTCATAACCTGGTTATCTTCCAGTCTCAGTGCTGAAGCTTCAAGAGAAGTTGGGAATGGGGAGGAGAAACAGGTTCAAGGGGAGCTCAGATTTCAGTTATCTGCAGCGGGGAAGAAGAGCAAACTGGGTCTTCCTTTTGTAGCTCTGATGGCTCTGTAAAGCAAACTATTCTTTTATTCTCTCCTTTTAGAATAATAGCATGATAATGGTTCTTTTCTTTTTAGAATTAGTCCACTGTACTGTGGGGCTGCCAGTTCAATTTCTTTCTGCTCAGCTACTCCTGTTTTGCTGGCAGCTTTTGTCTGTCTTTCCATCTGTTTCTTGTGCTGAGCAGGTTGTGAAAGAATTCAAATAACTTCCTGAATTGTGGTGTTCTTTAATACAGATACAGAATGGTGAAGGGTACACTGTAGCAGTGTGTTTTACTTTGCTGGTTCTGATAGCCTGTTACACTGGGTTAGATGTAGCTGGTGAGTAATTCCTGCCTTTGCTGTTACGCAAACACAGCTTCCTGCTGCTAGTCAGCACGTGGGCGCAAGGCAGCTAGCAAGAAATGGCTGATGAAACTTCCCTCTCGCATCCCTTCACCTGGCACGAGTAGGGAAGTTATCTCTAGATCCATGGCTGGTCTTCCAGTGGGAATGTGATAAGCCCCAGGACCCGGCTACGGAGAACAGAAATTCAGAGTTGTAGACAATGCCTGGACAGCTTCCTTGAGCCTGCCCGCTTGCCTTAGTAGTGTAACCAGGTACTTTAGAGGCCTCATTAGAGAACACAACGACACTTTTCATTATTCCCTTCCTTTTCCGTTGGAAGCTCCTAGTCAGTGACCTGAGAGCATGTTGTTTAAAATGAAAAGGTTGTGGGGAGCTTGTTCAATCTCAGTTTTATGTGTTTCTTCAGCATCATTGCTACTGCGGTCATGAGTATTAGGATGTATTGGTGGCATAGCTTTACTAAGTCATTCTAGCAGATATTTGTTCTTGGTTTATGTTCTATTATTACAAGCAGAAATGCCTAATAACATACTGATTTCAAAATGAAACTTGTGTACCAAGGCACAATTAAAAATCTTACTTTAATTGTAACATTGCTTTTCTAGCCAGCATTTTTACTGACAGGTTCCCTCACTCTTTGTAAAAGAAATTTGTTGATTATTTAATTTTGTTCTTGTTTTTTTTTTAGGGTTGACTTCAATGTTCCAATGAAGGATCACAAAATAACCAACAATCAAAGGTGAGCCATAACTTCTGTCCCAGATGGAAGCCCTGAAGTCTGTTTTCGCTCTGACTTTAGCCCAGTTACATTAGCAGTACCTGGAATACTGCCATGATTAAGCTGTGATTGCTCATACCAGGATATTAAAGCTGTCTTAGAGAAGGTCCAACAATTGTTAATTAAAACCCCTGCAGCCACTGGCAAACTATGCTAACTGCAAGGCTTCTTCTCACTATACCTGCTGTGGAAAGCATATAGAAAAGTCTTTTAATTGTACAGATCCTAAACTACATTCTTTAAAAGTGGCTGAAGCGTTGTGACCATTTCACAACCACATCCTTTTCACTGTGTGTGAAAATGAGCTGTATTTGTTGGTAGTATCCAGAATACTTTCTGCCTCCTGGTTACCCTGCAGGTATGTTGACTTGTGTTAGTGCAGCACACAAAGAGACGGGATTTAGAAACAGTGATATCAAATGTCTTGTCTTGCTTGTCTGTCGCTTGCAGACAGATGACAGTTTTGTTCACCACAGAATGCCTGCTGCTCAACATTCCCGTCATGTCTTTATTTGTTCAGAATCACAGACTAAACCAGGAGGCCCAGTAATGTTCAGGTGTGTCCTGACATTTCTTAGCTACAAGCAATCAGCAGAATTTAGATTACAAAATGCATTTCACTTCAGTGTCCTACGTTGCATGGAAGATAACAGTGGAACACAGGAAAACATGCTGGGACAGAGAATTTTGTTGATGCTTTGTGGACCATGCTTCAGGGTTGTCACAGTCCCTAGAAGGATAGGCTGGGTTAGCTCCACAGGGAAAGCTGTGCTCTGTGGGATGTGGTTAGTCTCCTAGACATTTGTTCTAATAAGGGTAGCTTGCTGAGAAGCCCAGTGTCCCTTTTTGCTGGTGGTGATGTCCTGCTGTCTTCTGGTGAGAGGTAGGCTGAACCACGTGAATGCCAGAGGTAGGATGGACTTCTTAGGTAATTGTTCTGCCCAGCTCTTGTGCTCAGTTTCTTTTGTCATTTTTGAAGGACAACTCCCAAGGCTCTTGTGTGTTTACTAAGTTTGCTTGCCTGGTAGACTACTTGAATCCTTTTTTAATTTATTCTTCTCTGCTATTATAGGATCAAGGCGGCTGTTCCTACTATCAAGCACTGCTTGGATCATGGAGCCAAGTCAGTGGTTTTGATGAGTCACCTGGGTCGCCCGGATGGCGTTCCCATGCCTGAAAAGTTCTCCTTGGCCCCAGTAGCTGTGGAGCTTAAAGCACTCCTGGGCAGGTGAAGTAGAAGAGCAGTCCAGCATGCCTCAGGCCCTCTCTGGCAGCGGACCTGGGTGCTTCCCTTTCTGAAAGGAAGAATCACTGGTGGGATGACAGTGTGTATCTTGTGTTTGCAGGGAGGTCTTATTCCTGAAGGATTGCGTTGGTCCTGAGGTGGAGAAGGCCTGTGCTAATCCTGCAGCTGGCTCCATCATCCTGCTAGAGAACCTCCGATTCCACGTAGAAGAAGAAGGGAAAGGGAAGGATGCATCAGGGAACAAGGTGAAACTTAAGTCTAGCTTTTGTGTGTGCCTGCTCTGGTCTTACTAGCTTGTTTGCTGCAGACTGACAAGGAACCAGCAGCCGGTCTAAAATGCTGTGTATGAATTTGCTCTCAGAAGGATGTCAGAGATCTTCAGTTCAGTGTGTCCGATCATTTGTACCATGCTGTGAGGAAGTTCGAGTCAAATGCATTGAATTTCCAAGATGAAACAGCTTATGTGAAAGGTTACAGATGACTCCGTTGAAGGTGCTGTAGTCTGTAACAGAAGGAAAGCGGGGGAAATAGGGCTGTGCAGCAAACTAGTTGCTGCTTATTAGACTTTATTTTGGGACATCTAGACCAAAAAACAAGGTCTGTTTGAGATTGTTGCCACTGGGGCCATAAGAAAGACGCTTCTTTCTTGGTTATCTGACTGATGTTTTAATATAAAGTTTAAACATTCTGCAGCATAGGAATTATCAAACCCTTTTATAAGCCTATCTGGTCTTAATAATCATCTAAGGCCAGGCTGCCTTGCACCTCTGACATTTTCTTGAAGGTCAGGAAGAGTGCTTGCTCCAGACAGCTGCTTTTCTTAGTGACAGTGACCCCACTGACTTTACACAGGTCTTGGCTCCTTTCAGATTCAGTTTGTGGGGTGGAATGCTGACATGGTGTGGTGCCCTTTATGGGCTGACACAGGACTCCTGTAAAACAGGCCAGAGAACTAGTAAGCCTTTGCTGATGGCAATAAGAAATTGAGCAAGTCTGGAATTATTTGCTACCAGAATTGTGCGCCACTGAAAGCCAATATGGTGGCAGGGAAAAGTGGGGCAAAAATTTAATTTGCTTTGGGAAGCAGTCCCTTGGTTTAGTGCATTTGTGTAATTTTCAGGTTATTTAGCTGGCTGTATGCATATGGAAGCATGTGCTGCAGTTGAGCAGAAGAGGAGGGGGGCTGTTGACACACCTGCTTCTCATCCTAACAGAGGTGAAAGTCGGTGCTATGGAAATAGTCATGTGGTACAAGACTGCAGATTATTAACTGGTGCTTGTTAACAAAGCAGATCAAGTGGCAGTGGTTCCTTCGTTCAGAGCCTCTTGTGTTCTGCTTACAGATGTTACTGGTACTTAATCTCTTTGTGTAAAGCCAGGCGATTTAACAAGTGAAGGAGCAGTTGAAAACATTGTTCTATAATCTGTGTAGCCCCTTTGGCTTGTTTTATGCTCGGGCTGAACCCATCTGCCGTACATTAGTGTACCTGCCTGCCATCATCCCCATGGTGTTACATCTGGGCGCTAGCAGAGGCCTCACTGGGAATGATGAGCTGGTAAAGCAAAAAGCACTGGGAGAGGTGATAGCTTGACTGCCAGTCTGGGCCGTTCTTTAAGAGCAAGTGGCTGTAAACTAGGTCCAAGCAGTCACTTAGTGTCAGAGTGAGCTCTGCTGTCTTTTCATGGTGGTAAAGAAAACCCAACTATATGCGCTGTCCCATGAGGATTTGGTAGGATGCGTAGAGGATGGAGAAGTTTTAACAGAAATGCATCTGTTCTTGCTTACTACATGCTAAGCTTATCTTCAGCTTTCCAATGTTGGCTGCTTTTGCTGTGGCCTGTTGTAGTGTGCAGGCTACGTATAAGTTAATCCTCAATGCATCGTTGTATCAGTCCTTCAGGAGCTTGTCCTTTTACCTGTGGCACTTGAGGACCACATTTTCTTTGTTCAGTAATTGTTAGTCTCATCTCAGCATTGCCTCATCTCCACACACCCTTTCTGTTAACCTGTGGTCACCGCACAAAACTGGAAATCTGTAGGAGAGAGACTGAAAGGTTGGTAGTGCTGCAGTTCATTCCTGCTCTGATAGACTAGAAGCTTGAAGTGGGAACAGGCCTCGGGCCTGTAATAGCAGTCTCAGGGAGTTTAATGTGGAGTTTAAACCATTTAAATCTTTCTGTTGCTCCTACTTACTTACTGGGAAAGACCACACGAAATGCAGTGACCCACAGGATGAACTGATGAGTTTCTCCAGCTGACCTTTCTTTGCTTTGGGTTTATAAGTCAAATTGCTGACTTTGGCTTCAGTTTCAGAATCACTTCTGTGTACCTGAATAGCACAAACTTGTCATTCTTTTTCTTTTTAGATCAAGGCTGATTCTGCAAAAGTGGAGGCTTTCAGAGCCTCTCTTTCTAAACTGGGAGATGTCTATGTCAATGATGCTTTTGGAACTGCCCACCGGGCTCACAGGTGTGTATCCAGTTCCCTTCCACAGGCAGAACTGCAGAATGATGTCATGGAAACACATACAACTGTGTCCCCAGTGAGTTTTAACTTCCTTTTGGGCTTATCCCGTTACCATTCTGCTGTTTGTTCGTGAGTAATGGATTTAGTGGAGACAGTTGTCAATAGTATATGCTCTTTCAAGTTTGCTTCTGGGCACAGGAGACAGGTGTAACTCCTAAGACTTGAACTGACTTTTTAGGCTTTGAGGATAAAAAAATTACTTGCTTTGGACTTGTATAAATTGTCCTGCAATTATAGCAGACCTCTTTTCCAAAAGATTAATAGCTCCAGATTGATTATTCTCATGGAGTGTGGTTAGGTATGTGTGCTTTGCAAACTCCAGTGGTCTGCTTTGAGCTTGATTTCATGATCTGGTGCTGTTGGAAGAAGACATCTGTGCTCTTATGCTTAACTGTCCCTCAGCACTCTGGATCACTGGTTAACACTGTGACTTTCTTGCGTATTAATATATCTGTGCAAAAACAATCTCAGAAAGTAAGGGTGTACAGCCAGCTTATCAAAGTAGGAAAACAAAAACCTTGTCTTTGTTTTCATGCTGTTCTCATTGCTGCAACTGACTAAAGGATTGGCTTTGCAATGCTGTGAGACACAGGGATGTTGGACCTGTACTGATTGAAAATTTTTCCATTCCTCACTCTTTTATTCTGCAGCTCCATGGTAGGTGTCAATCTGCCTCAGAAGGCTGCTGGCTTCCTCATGAAGAAAGAACTGGATTACTTTGCTAAGGCCCTAGAAAGTCCGGAGAGACCCTTCTTAGCAATTCTTGGAGGGTAAGACTCAAGAACATATCAACTCCATATTTCTCTTTAACTCCTCTGTAAGAAATGAAAAGTTATTTTGGCTTGGTTCAAACAAGTGTTTTCCTTCTAACTGTGCCTACAGTTCAGATTTATAGATAAGTCCCAAGATCTCTGTAAGATACAGATTAGAGAGGAGCTAACTGGCCGTGTCTGCTCCTGTGATGATACTGTCAGGGTCTGGTCATCATATCTGCTAACCTCTTCTTAATTCCCCACATGGAGACAATCCACAGCAGTTTGTTGTACAGATGAACCAGAAGAGCTGTTAGAGACACATGATGGCCCTGAAACATTGTTGGTGACCTTTCCTCCACGGTTCAGAGTACAAGCATCCTGCACGCTCAGCACTGTTTAAATTGACACAGTCTGTCGTTATGCAATGGTGACCTACTGTAGCTGGGTAGGCCTCCACTCTCCCCCAGTACCTAGTGTGCCAAGAAACTTGAAGGTGCAAAACCAAGTGACTGTGTGTAGAAATAATTTCCCATTGCTAATGATTTTGGTCATGTTTGTACCCAGTCTGGCACTGTAGTTCAGTGACAGTATTTCAGGTCATCAGGTGAATTAAAATACCTTGCTATGTAACACAGAACTGGGACACCATAACATTCCTGTGTTCCTGACAGAAGTATGTGCCTTATTTCTGCTCTTTGCACCCATAAATGTGTTTTTTAAGAAGTAGTATTCAGTTCTTGCATAAAGTTTAAACTTTTTCTATGACCTTGGCTGTAGCGAACCTTTTTTGAGAGGTACATAACAAGGGTGACCAGGAGGTTCCCAGACTAGGAGCCTGGTACTAAACTCATTGTGTGGCCAAGGACTAACGAGTGCTGACTGCACCTTAGTGAGTCACAGGGTGAACTCTGAAGCAGTTCAGAGCCAGAAAATACCTGTATCTGTCTGGAAGTGGCACCTTTTTAGGTGGGATGGCAGATCCAGCAACTCTGGCTCGGTTGTACCAGAGGGAAGTCATGCTTGGAAGCTGTGTGTGGTCCAGTTGCAGGCTTGCTACTGCTTATCTATAATAAAATTGGGCCTAGAAGATGAACTGAGAATAACTGTACTAACAAGTAAAGTGGAAATTAAATGTGTTGGGAAAGAAAGACCATGTGCAGGAAGGTAATTCAGTGCTAGAAGCAGGGTATGTGCAAGGGCAAGAAAGAAAAATGTAATTATGTAATTCACCTTCCCGTATCTTTCTGCCTGCAGCTGCACAGGGCAAGGTGGGCACTGCAGGCTTTTGCTGCAGCTCTGTCCCATCCCATCAAGGCTTCTTGACCTGCTCAGTGCCTACAGCGTAGCAACATTTGCAGCTTCACGGCTTAAGCTGGGGTTGGTGGCTGGCTCACACGAGAGCTCTCCATGGTTGCCAAGACTGGATTTGTAGAGGCAATGCCTATTTCTTATGGTTAGGTCTGAAAGCATTTTGTTAATGAAATTCATGCAGTTATCCATGGTTTAGAGATGGAGAAACTAAAGCAAGAAGAGGAAATGGCCTCATCTAACGTCACCAAGTAGGGTATGGTCTTAAGACTATGATGGAGGTCTCAGAGTGCCAGACCAGATTTCACTCGGGGTTGTTTCCTGAGGTCTTTTATGAAGCTTTCTTTTAGATAACAACAAAAATTCCATACATGGCATTAAAGAGAGAAGACAGGAGACTTTTGTCTATTTACTGCCTCCTCTGCCTTTCCTATATAAAGAAATTTTGGTATTGTTCCAATACCGTTTGTATCTTGTACCAAAAGCAGTCATCGGCTTTGGGGCAGGGCAGTTCTGTATCACATATCACCCTAGCAGTTTGGAGCTGTGCTGTGAGTGTGGCGGGGTGCCGGACCTGGAAGGGTTACAGGAGCTGGCGGTATGGCAGCTGGTACAGAAGATCCTGCTGGGGTTGGACAGTGGTTATGAATGGCAGTGCTCTGATCTCTGCTCTACCTTGCTGGACAGCAGGGGAAATCAGGCTCTAAAGTGCCAACGAGGTTTAGATTGAAATAGGAAAAAAATAGAGGGCTCTTGTAAGTTGATGTTTAATGCTGGCCTGTGAAGTTGCCAAATTCCCTTTCTACCTGCTCCCAACAACTCCTTTGTCGGATCATTCTCTCCATATGGCTTTGATACACCACAATCGAGTAAGTTTTGCCTCAGGAGTTTTGGGCAGCAGCTACATTATTCATCGTTTTTCCTTCTCTCTCGCCAGAGCCAAGGTTCAGGATAAGATCCAGCTGATCAATAACATGTTGGATAAGGTCAATGAGATGATCATTGGTGGTGGAATGGCATTCACCTTCCTCAAAGTGATCAACAACATGGAGGTACGAAAAGAGCAATTCGGTGCCTACTCCTAGGAAAGAATGCGGTCAGAATGTCCTTTATATATGCTAGTATTGAGAACTGGCTATCAGCTCTCTGCAAGAGTAGGGAGCACTGAGAAGTTACTTGACAATCACTTTGCAAAAATCAAATTGGTGCCTATGTCTAGCTAGGTGCGTTAGGAGAACAGTCTTTCCAGAATGGCTGGCTTGACTACTGCTGTAGTTTAGCTACAGTAGCTAAACAAACACCTCTCTCTTACTTTTCCCAAATAATTTCTCTAGATTGGTAACTCTCTGTTTGATGAAGAGGGATCAAAAATTGTCAAGGACCTGATGGCCAAGGCAGAGAAGAATGGCGTGAAGATTACTCTGCCTGTTGATTTCATCACTGCAGACAAATTTGATGAGCATGCACAGACTGGGGAAGCCACAGTGGCTTCAGGCATTCCTGCTGGCTGGATGGTAGGTTTTAATAGGCTTTAAGGGACTAAAAGAAGTAACAGGCAGCAGCGTGGTGGGAAGGACACCTTAAAGGAGTAGAAAAAGTAATTATCATTCTTTGCAAATGTTTCTGAAGGTGGTCAAACTGTGTAGTGTGTTGGTTTAATGAAATGGAAGTCCTGTTTGTCCTGAATTTTTAAGTTTAAAATAGCTTTTGTGAGGTTTGTATTAAAACAACAAAACTCCTCTTAAAACCTTGAGTACAGTAGAAATCCCTTGTATTTGACAAATTTAAGTGGAGTTAGCAAAAGTTTCTAATCAAGGCTTCAAGCATCTGGCATTGACTTAAAAATTTAATTACTTGTACTAGGAAGATAAATACCACACCAGACTCCACCTCCTGCAGCAGCTGCTGATAAATCTTTCTGCTTCTCAGTATTCAGTGCATATAGAGAAATACTTGCTTCATATCTGGGGCTAAGGGGGAAGCTTCTGAGGATCCCAGCTAAACATTGGCGATTTGAGATGAGGGTCAGCAGGAAGTGTATCAATGGCTTCTTTTACTTGTCTTAGGGCTTGGACTGTGGCCCTCAAAGTGTGGCAAAGTTTGTTGAAGTTGTGGGAAGGGCCAAGCAAATTGTGTGGAATGGCCCAGTCGGTGTCTTTGAGTGGGACAAGTTTGCCAAAGGAACCAAAGCCCTGATGGACAAAGTGGTAGAAGTAACTGGAAAGGGCACCATCACCATTATTGGTAAGCAGCTGTATGTGTTTCTTCTTGTCTTTCTAAATGCAACAATGCTTGCCAGTACCATGTTAAAAATACTTGTCAAATTCTTTTTCTTCCCTCATGTTTTCATCTGTCCTTCAGCTTGGAGATAGGACTTTAAAAAATGTTGTATGTACCGATGCAGAGTATTTGGGAGCAGGACCAGCACATAGCAAGGCTGTGGCCCTTAAGCTGAACAAAATCTGAATTTCCTGTGTGTTTCATTGATTATATTTTTTTGTTTGTACTACAGGTGGTGGAGATACAGCTACTTGCTGTGCAAAGTGGAACACTGAGGATAAAGTTAGCCATGTCAGCACCGGAGGTGGCGCCAGCCTGGAACTGCTAGAGGGTAAATGTTCCTTTATTTTAACTACTTCGAGCGAATTGGGTACTTCGGGTGTTCTGCCACATGTTGATACTCAAGAAATCACGATGGGGTGAACGTCTTTTCTGTTCCACCATGTGGAGTTGAACATAGCTTTTGAGCAACGAGCTCCTCATTGCTCTTCTGTAGTCCTCCTAGAGGAAGAGAGGAAAGAAAATGGAGTATTCTTGCAAGCAACACAGTCTGCCACTCCCAGAAAGCAAAAATGCTGGAATAGAAAATAAAACGGCCTTGAGAGCGAGCTTACTTTTGTGGATGATCCCCTGAGACACGCTAACCAGACTGTTTAAAATGCCCAGTTTCTGTGAGGGAAATCACATCAGAATAGTCTGGAATTTTTGCCAGAAGTTTCCTTTTGGGCACATTGTTTGAAATTCCGTGGTTTTGGGGAGCCCTCTAGTGATCGATCACAAACGTGCACAAGTATACTTGGAATTCAAAATGGTGAGAATTTACAGGATTCCTCTAATGAGTTACATTGTACTCTAAATGAGTTTTCATTTCCTCTGGTAATTAGCTGTTTCCCAATATGGGTAAATTATCTAATGCTGTCAGCTTCTCTGTAGAAGAGAAACTGCAATAAACTGCATTGCAGCTGCTAGTTTCCAGCAGTTATATGCGAGACAGAGCTTTTGTTTCTGTTGCCTAGGGAGTGATGGTAAAGGGAAAGAATGCAGATGGCTAGAAGGAAACACTGTGCAACTGATTTATTCAAAAGAACAAACTTGTCTAAGTTTTGGCCCAAAATGTGGGTTTGTGTGTGTGATCTTTTAAATGTAACGGAAGTCTAGCTAATTAGAAAAGCTTCTGAAGATTAAAGAAGGCATGCACGCCCCCCACCCAAAACCCAACAAACTGGTGAGTTGTGAACAGTGTTAAAATTCAGTACTGCCATGCAGCTTCAGCATTAGAAGGTAGGTTTTCCAAAAAAAAAAAAAAAGGCAAAACCAGAGGTCTGTCTTCGTTATTAAAGTAGGACAAAAAGCTAAAAATGCTTTAGAAAACATCGCACTTTAATAATCTGGGCCCTCATGCTCAGACATGAGCGTATTCCTTGCTTCCATCAGTTGGAATGAGGCATGTAAATATCTAGACCTGGGTGTTTTAGTCCCAGTAAAAGACTTGAGACTTGTAGGAGGCTTTGTTTCTTTTTCTGAATTAATTCTTAAAATTTCCACCACACACTCCAAAATTCTATTTATGTGCCACTAGAGATTAAAGAAAGTATGCAGCAACTCCCTAGACCAAACCAAAAATCTGTTTGCCATCAAACTTAATGGAAAAAGATCTTAGGTGTTTGGATCTGACCCTAGCAGAGACTTGGCTAGAAATTTACCATTATTGTTAACTGAGAATTGATGACTGTGGTACGTTAAGAATCTGTCTGCTGACATATGAGTGCAGCTGTGCTCTGGATACTCACTACAGCAGCCCTAAAAGGTATTTACTGCGTGAAACATCTAAATGTAACTCATATGCCTAAGAGCCACAGTCAACAGGAGCATGCATAGATCCGAGCTCTTCCATTTTTAACCTGTAATGTCTGATAATTTCTTTTAATATGTTTAAATGATGCAATTGCAAGTGTAAAACTTAGTTGCTTGAGGGCAGAGGGGTTCTTAACTTTACCGGTATGTTTTTAACTGCTAACAGGTAAGGTTCTTCCTGGTGTGGATGCCTTGAGCAACGTGTAGAGAGCAGAGTATCACCCCAGTTCCCGGTCCTGTGCACAGCCCCTGAGATTCAACACTTCAGCGCTTCTGTATTTCAACTCTGCGATAGGCAGATCACAGAATGTAAACCGAAACTGGACAGGGTTTGAGGAGACAGCAGAGAGATTTTACGACTGCAGTTTACATGATGTGGATTTGTCCACTGTTATCCCACTTGAATTAACGTAGTGAGTTTAAACTGTTGTTGTGAATTTAGAGTGTATATATTTATATTTTGCCTTTTCAAAGAGATTAATCCCTGTTAGACATGTCTGTTTCTCAGAAAGGAGTGCACTGTTTAGCTTCAATGTTCTTAGGCATTTTCATCACTTGACACTGTTCAGAAACAAGAGGGGACTCCAGTTTTTTGGAGGCTGATTGTAATAGCTGCTGAATAAACATATTTAAAATGCTCCCAGTTTGTATATGGTCCTTCTTTCAGATTTTTGAAATGGTATACCTTAAAATATCTCTGACTCCTGATGCTAGGAAGAAGCTATTTTAATGTTTTCCACTAATTACAGTATTTATAAATACCTTTTATTTGTGTCCAGAGGATCTGTAAGCACCCACTCATCATCAAAGTGAACTTTGGTAAGGACATAAATTCTTACGGATGTGCTGTTACATTAAAACTTCCATGCTGTCAGGTAATAAAGTAAGATGAAATTTTGGATGTGCAAGTCTGGTAAAAAAAGTGCACATCTAAAAGTGTTTCCCACCTAGAGAACTCCCCTCATAGCAGGCAACCAATGCATCTGATCTGAATATAGGGGAAACTGAAGACAGGCAGGTAAAAACTGAGTCACAGGCAAACAGAACCGCAGTGCACCTTTGCTAAGTTTGTGGTCCTAAAAGTGCATAAAACTAGCATAGTAAAACCACACAGTTGGACAATTAGGTTTGTGTGTGTGGCTTAAGCATGTTGCAGAGCCACAAGTATTGTCAGCGGAGGACCACCAACATGGTGCAAATGTCTAAAGTTGGGATTTCTGTTTTGACTGTTGTGCGTTGGCTCCTGTGCTTGCTGCAGGACCCAAAAGTGAGCACAGGGCAGCTCTAAACCAAACCCAGGATTGCTCCAAACTCGAATCAGCTTGTGAGCATCCAAAAGCGTGTTTTGGATTATGTTAGCACTCATGGCTCTGCTCATAAGAACTGCGAGAAGGCACAGTGCTCCAACTGAACTGCTTGTGTGTCTTTCTGCTGGATCAGAGAAAAGTAAGTGATGTAAAGCAGCAGTTGCCTGTTTTTATTCCTAGTGAATTCCCAGCAAGTATTGTTAGGGTGCTTCACAGGAGGTTTTGCATGGCCTGAATAGTATAAAGCAGCCAGGACAAACCATGGAGAGAATCTTTGGGGTAAGCAGTAAGCCACAACAGAGTATGCTTTTAAGTTAATTTGTATGTATGTACATAATATTACCAAAACAAAATGAAAGCATGTTTGCCAAATTTCACTTGGTCATGGTGGGATGTGAATTAAACCCTAATAATGCTGAAGTGTGTATAAAGCTGTGTATGAAAAATATGCTTATTACACTTTAAAGCTAAAAGTGACTATGGCAATGAGAAGAAACTAGAAATAATGCAAATGACTGCAGCGCTGTGGTTTTCTCCTCCTCCTCTCTTTGTAAATCTCCCAAGCATTGTCTGATTACGCATGAATGATGCAGATTTTTGCTAGGATTGCTTTCTCGCTGTTACTCATGTTTTCCAGGCAGGGGTGCAGACCTCCGACAGCTGCAGGAACGAGGCAAAGAAAGGAGCAAGCTTGTCGGCCACAAAAAGACTATGGATTTTGGAAATCCAGTACTACAAAAACAAACATTCCACCATGTTTTATAACAGATCATTCTTGTCTGGCTCTGGCAAACAAGGCCTCGTGACAGCACGGCCCATTTTAGTGTCACTCTTATACCCCTGTGTTGCTGGATTCCCATGGAGCAATAACATATTTTCCCTCCATAGCTCCTCTCTTGGTGTTTACAGTGAAAGGTTGGTGTGTGGCTGCTACCTCTGCTGGCTTCCCCCCCCCCCCCCCCCCTTCATCAAAAGCAACAAAACAAAGTGATCTGTAATCAAATAATGGCAAGGAGTAGTAATGCTCCATGAACATAGATGTCTGTGCTTTAAAGCAGTTTTCCCACCTGACTTTGGAAGCTCGCTGCTTACATCTCTAAAATGTCCTTTTGTTTCCACATGGCTTGTTTTAATTGATGCAGTGTTCAGATCTGTGTGCTCAACATAGCAAACCTTGTAGAGCAAGGCCACCTTTATGCGTTGTAAAGAAAAACGGATGAAACATCTCAACATGAGACCCCAGGAGCTATACACTTGATGACTAGCAGCTGATTACTTGAGTGACACGGTTTCCAGATTATTTTTTTTAAGCTTTGCCTATTAATATTTTTTAGCACCTGGCTACTGCAGTGATAAAATATTCTTAAGGCATCTAGAGGTTCCTTCTTTCACTAAATTTTACATCCTCTGGAGTCACACTGGTCTTCCTAGACTCTTTTGGCCTGTGTTCTGACAACTTTTCTAACATGAATCTTTAACAGTTCTGCTTTTTTTATTGCTTTTGTTGAGAGTGGTTTTGGGGCAAGGAACGTTGCTAGTTAGAAACCTTGTGGAGGAGACATTAGAAGACAAAGCTGTTGCAGAAAGATCATGATGCAATGAAGGTAATAGATTTAGCATGTAAGTGGGCTGATAATAAGAGCCAGGTGAAATAAAAAGTGAACAACTTAAATCCTCATGGCTGAGATTATAAAAAATTTCAACATGAAAGACTTCAAATTTGTTGTAAACACAGTAAGCTCCTCCTGGGCCAAGATAAGTGAGCTCTTATATGGCTGTCTCCCTGCATAATTTCCAATCTTCTGTTGATTGCAAGAAGCAGACAAAGTGTTTCTGTGTCGTAAAATGTACAATCAACGGTACCTGAAAAAGTTGTAAAAGCAGCATTTGCCCCTTAGCAGTGGCGAGCCTGCAGCCGTGTGCAGGGACATCAGGCCTGAGGTAGCGGAGTGGGCCCAGCACATCTGTGACACTTGCAGATCTGCCCAGCCAGCAGGCTAGCTGTGGCAAACACCTTAATCACCACTAAAACACCAAAACTTCTTGCTGCGGCCCTGCCTTTCTAAGGAGCGGGCCTCCTCAGGGAAGCGGCCATTTTGTGAGCGATGCCACTAAGCTCTGGGGAAGGCACCCCCTCTCTTGGAGGGAAGGACGAACGTCATCCCCTCTTTATTTTTCTTTTTTCTCTCCCCCTGTGCGTTCCCCTTGACGCCTGCCTCCTAGCTGTACCTCACAACCCAGGTGGCGTTTCACGAGGACTTTCGTGCTTTCAGCCCCCAGGCCCAGCGTGCCCCAGGTGCCCCACGCCTGCCGAAGCGCGCCTCCCCCGCCGAGCGCCCGCCCGGGGCACCTCTCCCCCTCAGCCGGGAGGCGGGCACCTGAGGCGGCGCGGCGGCCGCTCCCTGCCGCGGCGCCCGCCCAGCACCGGGGCGGTGAGGCCGGCGGGGCAGCGGGACTACACTTCCCGGCCGCCTTTGCAGGCGCTGGCCCAGCGGGGGATGCCGGGTGCCGTAGTTGCAGCCGCCTGGTGAAAGTTAATAACTGAATCTGGGGTAGGCACTTCCCAGAGCTCCTCGGTGTCTCTGATTGCCATGCCGGCTTTGTCACCTCGGAGGGAAGCGCAGCAAGATGGATGAGCGGGCGGCCGCTGGGGCAGGCGCCCGCGGGGTGAGGAGCGGGGTGCGGAGCGGGGCGGGGGGGCTCTGGCCTGAGGGGAGCGCGGCTCGCAGTAGCCCCCGTGGCAAGGGAGGGGGCCGCGGCCGCCCCTGCCCGGCCGGGGTGCCGGGCTCGCAGGCAGGTGCAGCGGGGAGCGGCGCCGGGGTTGCCCCGCCGGAGGGGCCGCTGAGGCGGGGGCGCACAGCGCCGGCTCCCGCCTAACGGCCGAGGTGGCCCCGGCCCTCCCCTGGGCGCCCCGCTGCTGCCCGCGCCCCCCGCCGCCAGCCTGAGGGGAATGCCGGCCCGCCGCCCGCGCTGTCCCCTCCTCGTACCTCCGGGACGGAGCCGCACGGCCCGAGGCGGGGATCCCCCCTCAGAGCTCGGGCGAGGGGCTCCCGTGTCTCTCCGCTGCCCTCACGGAGAGCACCCCCTCTCCCTTAGGGCGGGGTGCGTCTGCGGGGCCGCAGCCCCCGGCACCGCGTCCGGGCTCGGGGGTCGCCGCAGGCACCCCCGGCGGTGTCAGCAGAGCCTCCTCATGGGCAGGCGGGGACTGCGGGGGGTGTGTGGTGGTGGGGACAGGGGGGTCGGTGTTAGGGACAGCAGGGCTGTCCCGTCCCTGGTAGGGCCCTCCTCAAGTCCAGGTGAGGCAAGGGGATGCTTTGCTACCTACGGGCCTGCGGAGGAGGCCCTGGGCCTCTGCCCCAGCCCCTGCTGCAGGAGATGGTGCCTGCCTTGCCCTCCGCTCCCTCGGAGTCCCTGTCCCTGCCAGCCCCACACACCCACAGGAGCTGATCGTCATCCGCCCAAACTCTAAATTAAGCAGAAGTGACTCCAAATCCTCCTGCTTTTGTCTCAGACAGAACAAAATGCCCATCTGAGGGTGCTAATCCCCAAAGAGTTAAAAGCTTTGTGTTTGCGTCCTTGCCTGGTAGGGAGTGGGGATCCCTCATCTCTTTGAGTCTCTGCGTTTGCCATCCCTGCTGCTACTTCATGGTCTGCCCCCAGGCTGAAAGATTGTGCCTCTCATTAGAGACTGATTCAGGTAGGCCCATAAGTATTCACCGGGACAGTTTCCACGTGGTGGAAGCAGAAGCACAAATTGCGTCTGTTTTAGTTCAAGGATACTTTTTGAGGAAGGTGAGGGCTGGAAGGCCAGATCTTCACTGTGGAGGCGCTGTGATGGATACAGGAACTTGGCCGATCTTAAACACCCGTTGCGTGTGTTTGGTGGTGTGAATAGCCAAGAACTGACTGCGTTGCCAACATGTGGTAGGATAGCCCAGCACTGCCATAGTGTGCGCTGCTGGGGCTGCTCTGACTTCGCACGATATTCAGGCCCGGGCTCTGGCCCTTGGCATCCTCGTCTGGAATCGTGCATCATGAGGTGCATAAAGAAGATCCCTGTTCAATTTTCAGGTTAAAATTTTCAGTGTCACCTCTGATAAATGACACTCAATTCAGCCCTAATGCAGTATAAAATAGCAAGTTCCATTTTAGTTTGCTTTTTTCTTCCACTTTTTAATGATAATTTTTCATTAAGCATCTAATCCTGTCCTAGCATTTCTCTCAGGTGCTTTACAAAAGAGGTAAAAATATGATTACTCCAATTATCATTATTAAGGCTTAGGTTTTGGACAGCTTCTGCAAATAATATAGGTCATAAATAATTAAGAGTACAACCTAATTAAAAGAAATCCCTGGTCGTAAACCAAAGTGCCATACTGAAGAAGCCAGCCTTCAAAGGCACGGCCTTGTAACCTAATCTCCCTGATCAGAACAGTATCCCATTAACCCACAAATCTTCACTCTCCTGACCCGTCTGCCCCAACAGCAGGTGCTTCCACATGCCTGTGCAGGACCCGAGGGAGGGAGAGGGTCAGGGAGTTTCAGTAACCAAAAGCAGTCTGGAGAGTGTTTTCCTAGTAAAGTCACCTATCTTGTCATTTGGGTAAAGGTCTTGTGTTTGGAGGCTTACCAAAATGGGCAGCCTGAACTGAGCAATGTTAGGCGTAGAACTGACTTAGTTTTTTAGCAGAAATAGTCACTGGAAATTAGAAACATTGCTCAAACTGGAGTCCAGAGGATACAAAGAAGGTTGTGGCCTGGATCCAGTTCATACATGACCTAAATAGAATTCTGACCCCAAAATTTGCTGTGAACACCTTGTCAAATGTCATCAGAGTTGCATATGAACTTTCATCTCTTGGGAGTTTAGGCTCTAGATTGCTAGTGCTAAACTGGGTCTGTGTATCCTGACACCTGCATGTCCCCACTGGAAGCTGACTATCTCAGGATAGCTGTTTATCTACGTAATTCAGCAGTAGGGCTACATGGATGAAATCCTTGTTCTCATTCCAAATACCTGCTGTCACATACTACTTATTCTGTGGGAATGCTTTTGCTCCAGTTTGTGGTTATGCAGTGTTTTGCCATGACCTAACTGCAGCGTTCTTATTAGAGAAATTTCTGAGTTTGGCTTTATGGTTCACCTTCTCAGTAAGTAAATCAGTGCTCTGTAACACCATCTACCATTGATAGTCACTTTAGCCCAGTGTTTTATGAGGGATTGTAAGTCTGATGGAAGGCACTTTGAAGCATATATATCTACAACAGCTTCTCACGCTTTACCATTGTAATGTCTAACTTAGCTCAGAGCAAGCGTAGACCATCTTGTCGTTGAAAATGCCTGAATCTGATGACCTATAGCAGCTTTCTCACCACTAAAGAAACTGCACCTGTGTTAGTCTGGTGGTGTGTAATTTCCTCGAAAGCTGGCGATACACAAGCAGCTACAAATAGAACTGAAAAAGGCTAGGCTGCATTTCTGACTGTCTCATGATGAGGCTTAATCTTGGCTAGGGAATGCTGGTGTAATTTTCAAATCTAACTCAAAGGGATGTTGATTGCAAGTTACATTGAAATGAGTCCCTAAGTCCCCTAGGGTCTTGGAGAGACCTGTATCTTGATCTATCTGTGCTGTAATTTCTTCATTTGTATTGTGTTAAACTGTAATTCAGCCTCATAGGCTGGAAGGCTTGACTAGTAAGGCATGACTGGAGCTCCGAGTAATGCTGGTGGTACTGGAAATGTACTACAAATGACAGAAGGGAACCTAAAAAAATCAGGAAGCAGGGAGTGCAGACATTTTGAGCAGCAGAGAGAGGGAGGGTGAGAACAGAAGAAGGGGGGGAAGGGTCAAAGGAAGGAAAATTCAAAAGAAAAAGCAGGAAGAAAACTAGAATGCCACTGTCCTAGGTGGTGATCAGTGTGGTCTGGGTGAGGCTTTGCAGCTGAACCAAGTTTCCCTAAGAACATTATTATATGCCACTTATGGGAGGGAGGAGAAGGGAAGAGGGTTCCTGGAGAAATGCATATCCACACAATTGAAGCCTTTGGTTTCTTCCCTTGCACATTTGTAGAGCGCTCACGTCTTTCCCTTACCCCAGGAGACATTTCTATTTCCTTTCATTTACCGGTGTTTGGAAGGCGGAAGGAGATGAGGCACTATTGGGTTCCCTTATTAACTTAATCTGTGGGAAGCCCTACATAAATCATTGAATTTCCTAGTCTTGATAGAACGAGGTATTTGTACAGTGAAGTCAAACAGAAGATCGAAGTTTCTGCACAGGGAGGCTTTGACGCTGTTCCAGTCCTGTGCCTGTGACTCTTACGCGTGCATTTCTTTGAAGTCTGAAGTTTAGGAGTCTGCATTAATGATCAAGGGACAGAGCTGAATACGGAATTCTTATGGTACGAAGGTAAAGGTGTGGGTATGAATGCGGGAAGAGAATATTTAAGAGCAGTCTGGCATGTATAGTTAATAATATTAAAAGGAAGCAATCATGTTAATTTCCTATAGCTACTCAAGTTCTCAAAGCTTTTAGCATCTTCTCATGCCTTGGAGATCAGTGATCTCTTGCTGGGTCCTGTCATGTCCAAAATACTAACTTCCTTGAAAAGTAGAAAACATGATGTTTGAAGCCTTTTGTCCTTTCTACAATGGGAAACTTGGTCCGATCTCTTAGGCAGGAATCTCTGTTCCCCACAGCATTGTAGAGTGCTGTGCTTGGCATTTGGCTGTCACTCAGCCCCACTCAGCCAAGTGTCAGCGATCCCTGAATGCTTAAAAAGTTCCTTGGGACTCTGCAGATGTGAAGCTCTTCTGAAGCTGAGATTTGTCAGGAGCAGAATATATTAGAACAATTATTTCTGACTTTGAGTTAACAACTATGTTAAAACTCAGGTATTTTTACCACTGTGTTCATTCCTTTTAGGGCTCTTAACTGTTTCTCTAATTCAGGAGCTATTTGCCTCATTTTTTACTTGATGAAGTAGAATAGTTGAAGTAAAATGCTGTTACCTTGCTGTACTTAATATACAGGTACCTACTGACTGAAACAGTGAAACAGACCCTGGTTTTCAATTTCTGACCCACTATTTTAACAGCTATTTTCAGAACTTCACCCTAATTGCTGCTTTTTCTTGATTGAGCAGCAAATCAATTCCCCTCTAAGCCCCAGGATTACGAAAATTCAGATTTTTCTGAAAAGGCGAAGGTCAGATTTTCAAGACTCTGCTTATATGCAGGGACCTCATGAAGCAGATCCTAAGGTGGTATTTATCTCCTACCAGATACGGAGCTGCTTTCAAAATACTGGCCTTGGGCACCAGGGGATTTGCAGTCTTGCTCTGGATGTCTCCTGTGTGATGGTGGGCTATAGACATGCCACCGGGCTGTGGGAGCACTGGGCCCTCGTTGGTACCGCTCATGCTCCCACATCATTTAATTCGGCCATGGCTGCACACTTCACCTGACTGGGGGGTTGATTACCCCTCGAGTGGCATAACTGGAGACCCCAGGCCCCTGCCGTGAATGACTGGGACCCCTTTCTCCAAGGTATGTTGCTGCTGTAAACTGAATTTCTTCAGCATCCCGGATGCTTTGAAGCTCTCCTCATTAACCGGCTCCTGCTGCCTTGCAGGCACTGCAAGGGAGGGATGGCAGGTCTGGTCAAATTGACAGGGCTGTATTATGAAGTCTGATCTTTTATTAAAAAAAAAAAATTGATTTCTTTATGTATTTAAAACATCATGTAAATGAATATTTATGCAGGTGCCTCAGGTCTTTGGATCAGATATTTCATATAAAGCTCTGATCCAAAGCCCACTGTAGCCTGGCAGAAAAAAAACATCTCTTGACATTTTTCTCCCCTTTTGCTTCCAGGAAATGAAAAAGACAAATTATTTTAAGCAGTTCACCATGTACTGAGCTTTAGTTTGTTAGCTAAGAAAGAGTATGTCTTTCCACAACTATGTTCAAAACTAAAGAACAAAAAGGTACCTTGAAAAATGGCCATTGGGAAGCAGGCCGGCAAAAGCCAAGAAACTTGAGCCCTTTGCTAATGAATACTCTGTCCTTAACATTGTCTCTTTTGTTTCCCACACTTTCATGAGCTGCACATGGATTCAATTTGCCAGTCTTTAACCCTTCTTACTGAGGCCTGGTCTGTGCATAGTTTGGAAACGGGGACAGCTGTAACTTAGGTACTTGGCTTTGCTTTTATTTTTTTGCTCCTGATCTGTTTGTCCCTGTGCAGTCTCTGGCTCACATGCGGTAAAGTAATCCACGAGGGGTGTGGACAAGGCTTGGGTGCGTGCTGAGGAGAGGGATTGAAAGCTTTTCCAGCTTCCTGGCAGAGGGTGTAACAGAGATAGGGCTGGGGGCAGGTTTGCTTTGATTAAAACATAGCATTTCCACAGTGACTACCATAGGGGAAGATGTTGGTGCTATACTAGGACTGTTTTAAGAAGAGCTGTTTTTCTTGGCATGGCTCTAAAACTGATGGAAAGTCAGGGTGGAGCCAAGGGATTTGGCATCATGGGAACTTCTCACACCAACTTGTCTTTGTGCACAGCAGAAGTACCTTCTGCAGAGAGAAGTGTTAAACATCAGATGTTTATTTGCAACAGTGAGATTTACTCCAGTGAATGATTGCCCATAGCAAATACGCTTCTTAGTAATGACTATTGTTTCCAGAAACATAGCTAGCTCCTAGAGCTGCTGTTTGCTAAATTGATAGGGATCTAATTAATCTTTCATTTAAAACAAAAACGGCGTTTCATATCAAAAACAATGCATTTTCTATCCTCATTTTTCCTCGAGGTAACTATTGAACAAAGATCACCAGCAGAGAGTGCTGGTGCTCTTCCAGCAGGAGCTTTTGAAATTGGTTGTAAGATCTAAACAGACTTTGTTCCATAATTCTATTTTTAGGTTTTAATTTCTGTGAGAATGAAATCTTAATCAGTTGTCTGTAACTTGATATCTTTCTGTCTCCAATTATTAATATTTTTATAGCTTATTACAGGAGAAAGATCGTTTTTAGGAGCACAACTGTGTGCTTAGAAAAATTACAATTGCCACTTTTTGAAGCAATTATTTAACAAATTCATATATTTTGTTCTGATGCATTTGACATTTTTTGTACACAATATTATTTCTCCTTTCATTTCTCTTCTTTAATTCCATGTTCAAAACAATCTGTTTACTATTTCAGTACAGCTTCTGTGTAGTGGGGGAGGGTGGTTGTGCTCCTACAATTAGTAGAGCTCTGACCATCTATATGGTGGTCGTTGTTTCACTAAGATCATAGCTTTAACCTTCCCAGGCAGCGGAAGGTTGCTGCCAGCCCAAGATTACTTTTGGTTGGGCTTCTTTAATTTCTTAGTTCTGAGTCTGCTTCTGACATCAATATTAAAAATGAGTTGCAAAAGCTTTAAATCAGAAAGCACTCCCTCTTCTCCTGTCCCCATGGTATTTATCAATACAGTTGCACCATTATAAGTCCTGGAGACTTCAAAGAGGTTAGGCTTTTTGGTTTCAAATCAGCTGTGATTTTCCCCTCTCAATCTTTATGGTCATTGAAATGAAATATCAGGATTCTCAAGTCTTGGTTTTTGCTGCAGAACCTGCTGTGCATCTCGCTCTTGTGATTTCATACATTCTTTAGTCATCGAGAGCAAACAAAGAATGTTGAAGTGCAGGGCCTGCATATGTTACTCTTACAATTCACTCTGATCCAAATCCACTGGAAGTTGAGGGAATCTTTTAATTCATTTCAGCACATTTTGAAGAGACCTCTCTTTCTAGAGAGGCATGAGAGGCAAGAGTGCAGAGAAAGGAGAGAGATTGTGAACTTTCATACGTCAAGGTTAATTAACATACAATAGACATCAGCTAAAGGCTTACAGGTCCTTCTTTGGGAGAAGAACATGTCTCGGAAGGAAACCCCTTTGTCCAGTCTAACCCTGCTGTCCTTATTTTGCCACAATTACATTTAAGCCTAGGGGGCTGGGGTGTGAATGCGTTTAGAGCAAAGCTGAAACATTTACTTTGTTTTTCCATAGTTGGCAGTTGTTCATCACTCTTCTGGTTACATGTCTTCCGAAATTCTGCATAAAAAGAGGCCAAGGTTCAGCAGTTAGAATAAATCTATTTACAGATGATGCCTGGTCAATCAACTCATGGGTGACACATCACTGCTGACCACTATATTGCATTTCACTGTGGTAAGCTGTTCCTTTTATCGCTCTTCCTGTGCAGGCCCTTTCTTCACCCAAGGAACCATGCTGAACTTGAGTTACATTCCGTTAGAGGTACCATCTGAACTGATGTCCTTTTAAAAAATCTTCACATGCAGTAGCATACAAAGCCTTAGGTGAGCAGGAGCCATGTTACAGTGTAAATCAGAACATAGGCAGATGTGAATTTGGCTATGCAAGAGTCTCTGTATCGGTTACTTCCAGAAGTTACGTGGTCATCAAAGTTTTATTACATAGAATTGGTAGAATAACAAACTTCTGTAAAAAGACACAGCAATTACTTAATGAAGGAGAAAGGAATAAACAGTGCTCTTGTGTTTTGAAAAGTAGATTATTTTTTTTTTTCTAGTGATTCCATGCATGTCAAGTTTCATGGTAGTAATTTCTGGTGGTGTTGGTCTGTCAATACCCGTCATTACCACCTGTTGGTAAAGGATAGCTGGTTTTACATGTAATTTGTGCCTCAATGTCATGTTTGTCAGATTGATTTTGTTTCTCCAGGAGTCGTAGCCATACTCAATTGTAGGACCTGAGGGAGCCTTTCAGAGTTTGTTACAGCTGGGGGCTGGGTATAGCAGCAACATCAGATCCTCTAAATACAACTTAAAAATGGCCATGACCACCCTGAAGGCCCTGAGTGCTGTCCGACCCGGTGGTAAAATGGGAGCAGAAGCTGCAGTGCTTATGGCCAAGTCCACCATACGTGCGGGCAGCAAGGCAGGTGCTGTGGCCGGTGACTCTCAGAGACTCTCCAAGTCTAGACTGAACTCCCAGCATGACTTTGGACATACTGCTTAATCCTCCTGTACCCTGGTGCCTTTTCCACACATTTTGTGTGATTCTTACATGGTTTTGAAAACTTCTAATCTTGTTTTGATCTGTATCCCCTAATGTATTTGCTCACTTACTTCCTTTTCTTCAATGATTATATCTGTCAAACTCAGTTTGGCTGCTATGGCAAGAAGTAGCAAGTGATTTCCCTGTTCAGAATTACCCATTCCTTGCTCCTGCTTACCTAGTAAACTTGGCCTGAGCTCTTCTTAGTCTTTTTTACTATTGCTTGCATTACCGTTTGTTTACTGGAGGGTCATTATTTCACCCAATAGCATATTTACAGACTAGACAAAGAACCCTCCGCTTTGGTGGTGGTGGGGACGTACTCTCAGCTCCCGAGAGCTAAATGGCACTTCTGAGCATTGTTAACAGTTTATTTTTATGTGCAAGAAGAAAAGCTCTGTTAAAACTGGCCCAAGATCAGAGATCCACGGAAATTAATTTACACCCCTCTCAGCTGCACTGAATGGGCGCAGGACTTAGCAGTGATTTCTCTCTGTACATGAGGGATAATATCAGCAGCTTCCTGAGCTCCAGCTGCTGTGGACAAAGGACGGCAGAGTTACAGCGATTCCTGGAGGGAGGAACTTTAAGATGGAGGAATTTTAAAGAATGTGAAGGACAAACTCTTAAAAAATTGTAGGTGGAGCAATTCCAGGTCATCCAAACACTTCGTAAGCCCAAGATTTATTTTCCTACTTTGAACTGGTTGTCGTTGTGGCATTTATCTTTTGTGCTTTTTTAACACATCTACTGTGACCTTTGTATGATTGCATAAATTGGCCTGAGTATGCTGGAACAGCTATTAGGAACCCCTTTCTTGTGTTGTTTCCTGAATTCCCACATTGTGGCGTGGTGTGTGTATGGAAACTGCTTGCTTCCTCCACTGGCAGCCGTTCAGATGTGTGCTGGAGCTCCTGAGGACTGGGCTGGGCGAGGAGCTGGGTGAAGGGAGGATACAGGGGGAGAATATTTAAGGAAGAGACTTTGGATTTTGTGCATCTTCGTTCTTTTCCAGTTCCAATAATGCTGTTATCTGCGATTGCATGGGCTAAACATGAGTAGTGCTAGTGCTCTGAAGAATAAACAGCAGCAGATGAGTTGAGGTTAATGAGTCTCGGGCAAGGCTAGCTGCTTTTCAGTGTCTGCATTAAGCAGTATTTTTACTCTCCTGATGACTCTTACCTTCCCTTTTTATGCCCACTATTTTCTTTTAGCATGTGGGAGGGAGACAGGATGTGTGATTGAAGCACAGTTTATAACTCTTCAACTCACTGTAGCTATTTCCCTTACAACTCTACCCCACAGCACCTAGCAAGTATGTGCTTCATTAGCTTGTTCTGCATTGTCTTTTTTTTTTTTTTTTTTTTTTTTGCATTTGCAAACTGTAAGGTTATGGGATGTTAATGAACTGTTTACATGTGTTTCTACATTTGTTCCACTGAAGTGTTCCAATGAATGAATGTCAGTTATGAGAGGAAAATATAGATGTTTATATATGCTGCGTTTGGGATTTCTGAAATCTGACTTCCTGATTTTTTTCCAGATCTTTCTTTCCAGCATTAAGAGTTGGGAATGTTGGAAAGAATTTGTTTGCTTAGAGCAATTAAAAGGTAAATGGCTGAATCATGTTATCTCTTCTCACACAAAGAGCCCTAATGAACTCTGGTAGGCCAAGTTTCACAGTGCAAGGATTTGACATGTGGCCAGTTTTTGCACATTTAGTACTGTTTGAAACTGGTGTCATCTTACGGCCAAACCTTACCAAACTGGGACTACTTAATGAGCTTAATATTTACATGGTCAGACCTTAGTGTACTAAATCAACTGTGGGCACATCGTGAACAGCTTCTTTCATTTTATTGTTCTGCTCTTTCTTGAAATTACAAGTTAGTGAACAGGAGCCAGGAGCCAAGTAGAAGCTGTCACTTGGGGATCCATCCTCCGGAGTTCCTGGACAGGGGTGACCTTACAGGGGAAGGGTTCGAGTGCATTGTATGCAAAAGCCAGAGGAGGAGGTGGATTGTGAGAAAGGCAAGGTACCATTGTTTGTACACTAATATATCCCTATTGAAGGACCAGTTTGTTATCTGGGGCCTTGTTTAGGCTGGGGATTTGCTCTGATTAGAGGCATCAGGCTGGGAGAAGTTGAAGTTCCACTTGGGAAAGAGAGCTTTGCCTCTCTGATACAGAGGTTGGTACCGCTGCAGAGGCATCTGCGTTACTGCCATTACCAACGGCTGCTAAATCTTCCAAAACAGGGAAACTGGCTTAAGCCTTTATCAGCGTTTGGGGATCTTTCACCAACCGCCTTTGAATGGGGAGAGATGCACAAGGGCGCTACATTCACTTAATGGTCGTTACGTGCTTAAAGCTAAACTATTTTTTAAGTTGAAATTCTACAGCATGATTCCAGGCGCTAAAGCCCTTGACAGAGCCCACTTCTGCACGGAGCTGCTGTCATTTTATCATATGGCAAAATGATGAAACACAGCAAAATCATGGTTGCATTTGGGGAAAACGTTGAATTCTTTTCCATCTCGTCTTTCCACGCCAGCCATTAGCTCCAGCTGTGGCGGGGTGGTGGTGCTTACTGTCATGATAGGTTGAGCCTTGGAAGACTACATGATGTGCATCTAGTTTTAAGCAGGACATGATATACAGGGGACTCCGTTAACACCCTGCTTACATGCAGTTAGTCGTGATCACTTCTCGCCACGCTTTCAGTTATTTTCAGCATCTGGCCAGCAAACCGTGGGGGAGCGGCGCCTTGGCTGTGCGCCGGTGTAAGCCCGTGTAACCCCGCTGGCTTCGCGGGGCCGTTTGGAGACCCGGGGGTGCCCCCTGCGCGCGGTTCTGCAGGTGGCCGAGTGGCCGGTCACGTCGCGGCCTCCCAGCCCCTCCGTGCCCAGCTGCGCGGGGCGGGCGGGGCCCAGGCGCGGTGACCCGCAGCCCCTCGGTGCTCGCGGAGCGCGGCGAGGTGCGGCCGGGCCGGCGGGGGCTCCGCCGCTTCCCTTGGGCCCGGGCTGCGCTCCGGCGGCGGGGTGGCGGGGGTCCCCGCCGGGGCCGGGCCGGGCCGGGGCGGGCGCCGCGCACACAATAGCGGCCGCGCAGCCCCGGGGGGCGGGCGGCGCCGGGCGGGGGCGGGGCCGGCGGCGCGGGGCGGGGGGCGGGCGCGGGGCGCTTCCTGCCCGCCCCGGCCGAGCGCCGTCCCGCGGGGCGCCCGCGCCGCAGAGCCAGGCGGAAGGAGGCGGAGGAGGGAGCGGAGCGGCCCGGCCCTGCCCTGCCCCGCCGGTGTGAGCCCGCTGCCGCGGGAGCGTGCGTCCGGCCCTGCGGCTGCTCCGTGCTCGCCTCGCCCCGCTGCGCACAGGTAACCGCGGAGAAGGCGGCGTCGAGCCCAGCCGAGCCCAGCCGCGATGCTGCGGGCCGCGCTGCCCTGCCGGGGCCGCGGGCGCTGCCGGTGCCCCGGGCGGCGCTGCCGCTGACAGCCGAGCCTGCGCCGGGCCGCTGCCGCCGGGCCGCAGGCTTTCCTGCTTTTTGTTCATTCTGCCGCTCCTGAGACACCGCTTGTCCTCCTTCCAAGGGCTGCCGGCAGGTCCTGGCTGACTTGCGTTGGATTGTTACCCACCTATTTTGACTGCCTGTCTGAAACTATTTATTTTTAATAAAAGAAAAACTCGAGCCACAAGTCCAGTTCATAGCACGTCCCCCTTTCTGTGGAGTCCGGTTTATTTCTGCAGTTCAAAAAGTTTACTCCCCGCCCCCCCTCCCCCCCCCGCCCCCCCCCCCTCCAGTTTTATTGACACTGAGGATGAAGAAGGATTTGCAAATGAAAGCGCCTTGAAATACAACATCTTTTGGAGAGAGCTCTGCAGTTCGCCTGTTGAGTCTCAAATTCCACCCTTTGCCCCTGCCGAATCCACTGTTCTGCCCTTTACTCTCTGGGGTAAAAAACCAAACAACAACAACAAAAACCCGAGGGGAAAAAAATACCTTTGGCAGCAGGGAAGCTTTGTGTGACTGACCCAACGAGCTACAAGTGTCCAGTTTTTGAAAAGAAGAAAACCCTTTTGTCTTCAGCAGATCAGTAGGTAAGAGACGGACGTGCTCATGGCGCAAGGGACTCGGCATTCATTCTTGCTGCCTAAACCTGGGAGTTAGACTGGTTCTCTTCTCTGTCAGCTTCTGCCCATCACTTCTCTCTCCTGTAAAGATTACTCTTCATCTTGCAAAATTCTTGCAAAAAAAAGTATACTCGTCCACTCGTTTCACTGCTGGCAGTAAATAGTCAAAATTAATGTACTCGTGTCTAACTGGATAAAGTAAAATTCTGTGGAAGTCGCTGAAGTGGGTTTGTGTCAAGCTGTGTTTGCAAGTGGCTGCATTTCTTGTGGTGCTCTTTTCTTTTGAGAAAATAATCGCAGTCATTGTGCTTGTAATCCATGTGTTAAGATTGTCTTTGCTCGTCATGCTTCACAGAGAAGCATGTATGTGCATTTATGTATGCACGCGTGCAAACAAGGCTGCCACAATTGGTTGAGATTTCTTGTTTCACACTGGAATTTGTTTTACATGAAGTGCTTTACTACTGTGTCACAAGGTGTAGAAGTGTTGAACCCATAATTAACACACCTTAACAGATTATTGAACATGGCCAGGAACATGCTTGGTGCTGTACAGAGCGAGTATGAGGATATGTTTTCTTTGTTTTGAGATTTATTTTTTTTAAGTAAGCCTGAAAACGCAGCAGGGACATGTGCACATAATAACTGGATGGAAGCCCAGTCTCTGTGCAGGGAAACATATTTTGTAGCATACTCCTTTCTGTAAGGGCCAAGTGCTGAATGTGTGCTGTTCTACAAGCGATAATACTGCTGGGAATGTCTCATTTTCCCTCTCCCCCAGCTCTGTATCCACATACTCACTTCCCCACAGCCAGATTGATCGCTACCACTCATTGTGCAAGGGAAGGACCTGTGAAATTTTGCGGGGCTGGTAGTAGGACTCCTCTTTGCAGGGAGGATTATGTTGTTCCTTGTGGAAACACACAGCATCCCCCGGGAGGAGGATCTGGCAGTTCATGTGGTGAAACCAGCCTTGACATCACGCTCTTCCCCCCTGCGTGGGTTTTTCCTGTAGATGATACAGGAAATGCTACATACTGGTCTGTTGTGGTCCCTGTTCCTCTTTCTTTTTTCTTCCTTTTTCTTTTTCTCTTCTTTTTGACTTCTCTTTTTCTTCTTTTTTTTTTTTTCTTTTTTCTTCTTCTTTTTCTTTTTTCTTCTTCTTTTTCTTTTTTCTTCTTCTTTTTCTTTTTTCTTCTTCTTTTTCTTTTTTCTTCTTCTTTTTCTTTTTTCTTCTTCTTTTTCTTTTTTCTTCTTCCTTTTCTTTTTTCTTCTTCCTTTTCTTTTTTCTTCTTCTTTTTCTTTTTTCTTCTTCTTTTTCTTTTTTCTTCTTCTTTTTCTTTTTTCTTCTCCTCTTCTCTTCCTCACCTTTCCTCTTCCTTGGAGGGATTTTTGTGCAAAAAGAAGGTGGAAAAGGTGTCCTGTTCCTGCCTTGGAAGGGGGGCAGCAGTCAGCATGCTCTGAGCTGATGGGCTGTCAGAGACCTGTGGGCTCCTCAAGCTGCTGAGGTGCAGCAGCCAGCAGGCACCTTGTGGGGGGGACTGGGGCAGGTGGCTGACCAGGATCCATCTGGGGAGAGAGGACATGACATAAGTTTTGGCTGCTCTCTTGCTTTTTTCTGCTACCCTAGACTTTTTCTGGGGAGTGAGCCTTTCTACCACCAGATCAGGGTGGGGAAAACAAGGACCATCTTCTCAGGCTTACCCGACACCCTTGTGCTGCTCCTGTGTGAGTGATGGGCAGCATTACATCGGGTTTTCAGGGCTGATACAAAAACATGAACCCTACCATCAAGACTATGACCCTGTTGAATCTTTGGGTCAGGCTTTCACCAGGGTTACCTCAGTGACTGCTCCTTCTAAGAGTAGGGTCATGAGCTGACCCTGGAAAAACTTGTCCCATGGTTGAGGTTGTGGGTTCATCAGGGACACTTGGTCTCCCTCTCCAAATTTCTCCAGGATGCTTATTTGCAGCATAGCCCCTGTCCTTAAAACATTCCTGGGAGCTACGAACACAACACAGAATGATTTGTTTCTGCTCTAACCCTTTCTTGAGGAAAGGGTAGGATTTCCAGGAGGAGGGAAGGAGGCACCTGGTTGTACCCCAAGCTGGTTGTGTTTCTGATTCTGGAGATGGTTTTGCAGGCAGTGCTGCCTGTCCTGGGAAGAAGACTGGAGGCAGAAAGGAAGCTGGGCAGTGCGGAGCAGGCAGAATGGGCCACGTAGTGGGACATGGGATTGCAGCGGTGCTGGCACCTCCTAATTGTAGTGGTGTTTGGCATGACACATTTAAATCGTGATGGCTGGTTAATCTACTGATAGCGTGGTTCATCATTCTGCATATTTATGGTGACACGTGACATCAGATTGTGCCATAAACATGGGAGAATCAAAGTATTGCTCTTTCCTGAAGCATGCTTGAGTGACTTTGGACTGGTGTATACTTTGTAGCACAGAATGCCCCAGCTGGGCCACAAGTTTTTCATACACGTGTAATACAAATGTATAAAAATTCTCTGTAGTCTGTAATACAGCTCAAAGGGCAGCTGATTTGGACGTACTTGAGTGTTAAGGTCAGGAGATCACATTCCATAGGTTACTAGATGAAAGTGCTTGAAGAGGGCATAGCATAAATGTTTGATTCATATAGAAGGGATTGGTGCAAATCCTTTTGTCCCTTCTCCAAAGATGTTCTGTAGGCATAGCACAGTTAGGAGAGGAAAAAACACCAACCGACAGAAAACTTGTAACTTCTTTGTGCTAGAGGAAGTAGGATGGTAACGTAGTGTATTATTGTTGAATTCCACAAAAATTCTTCTCATGGGATACACCATCTTCAAGAACAGCTAAGAGAACTAATGTTTTTAAATGTAAAATGACTCATAATGCATGGGATCTTGAAGTTGGGTTTAACATTGTATGCAAACATTGCCAGCTGGTGGGGATCTTTCTGGATAAATAAGAACTATATTTGTACAAGAAGGCTTGAATGATGTATTTCAGATGCATCCTGATTAGCATAAGCCATTCACTTTGCAGAAGAATAGCAAGAATCCCAGAAGTGCAGATAATTTAATAGTTCTCTTGTTCTCTTTATCCTGTCTTTCATCAGCAGACTGACCAATCTCTTTGTTTATTTAGAAATAAAGTTGCATTGCTTTACTGCCACGTTTTCCTAACCATGACAGTGAAATGGAGAATTTGCAACTCCCAACTTCTCAAAGCATAAATGCTTCTCCCTCTTCTATCCCTTCCTTTTGTCTCCAGTTGAGTGCAATGTGATTTTATTATTTATTTTTTTTGGGGGGGGGGAGTTTGTAGTGGTGATGATGGTGGTTGTTCTGATGGAACGACTTGCACCATTTAATTCTGTATAGCACCCAGCACAATGATGTCTTGGTCCATGTGTAGGGCTCACTGTCGCTACAATGAATAAACAGCTGAAGTAAAATTTCAGCTTGTTAAAGGCTTTATTTTCTTAACGTGGAGCAAAATATGATGTAGGGTTTAGGTTGTTGCCGTATTAATACATAGACAGAGATGAGCCTTTAACGATATAATCATCAACAGTCCAAGCATATGTTAATGTATACATACTTTTAGCTGTGAATGAATTTATCTGTTCATACCTCTCTCGGGGCAGAACTCTGTTTTGCAGTTCTTGCTTCATTCTCACTGACAGCTTTTAAAGAGCTGCAGAACTGTGACCTGACGGTAAGACAAAGCCCAATATAAGAAATTTCTTACATGTTAAGATTTTGTATTAAACTAAAACCTGGCTCCAAACACCTGTAAATTACAAGATTATCTCTTCAGTGCAGAATATGGTGTGTGTTAGGTTCTGTTCTGAATTAAAATGTATGACCTTGTTCTTGGCAAAAGGTTCTTGGATTATTAGATGTTCCCACTTTGGGGTAAAGTGTAAATGCTTTCAGAGTAAAGAAAGATGCCTGTTTCCCCCCATCTAACTGTTGCACATTCCTGTATTTCAAGGTATTTTCACTCACTTTTGAAGAAGTCTTCTCAAAGGTTTCCTAATCAGAATAACTTTATGGATTTTTTTTTTTTTCTCCTTGCTGTTGTGGACGATATAGTGGGAGTGGAATGTCCTTGGTTGCCAATGTTTGCTGCTAGGTATCCCCCTTCCATGGAGACCAAATGTTTATAATAGTGTGAGAACAGCCATTCTTGGTGATTGGCAATAAGGTTGAAGGCTCTCTTTCTCCTATCCACTGAAACACAAGAGAGGACTTGGATCTCTTGGTGCCTCATAGAAGTGTTCCAAATTGCCTGTTGCTGGGTTTATAAAGTTTCAGGAAGCACTAGAGGATTTGTCAAAATGATTTAGTCCATTGTGTTGAATCTGGGCCACAACTGATTTCTGTAAGCTCATTTTCTGCTTTCAGGAATTCGTTGCTTGTCTTAGCTTCTGATGAGTAGTTACTTTCTAGATCAGACTTTCATCTACCTCTTGTGCCTGATCATCTCTCTGCAAGTGCCCCATATATGGCATCATCATATTGTAGGCTTTAAATCATTGTCTTTATGAAAGAACAGACACATAGCTGCCCTATGAGTCCAGTTTGGCTGCAGGAGCTTCTCGGTTGTTAAACTCTTTTAGGCAGGAGAGAGTGTATTCCCAAACAGTTCTGGAATGCAGTGAGGCCACAGGAAGAATTGCATACTGCAGCCTCCATACTACGGCCATACCTTCAGCTTTTGCAAAAGTATTTGGTTCATGCTTTGAACAGATCTGATGCTGAAATTGTATCCATGTGAAAACAGTGTACTGTATGGAGAACTCTAAAGTCAGCAGATATCCAAATCTTGCACATTACTTGGCTCTCCAGAGTAGCCTTGAAATGTAATCTTCAAGACAGGAAAAAAAAAAAATCTCAACAACTTTGGTGAATTATAATGTAAAGGAGCTCCTAGGAGCAATTCATTTTTATATAGGCAATATAATATTTGTCTTACTTGCCTACTATGCCTAAGTGAAAGGAATTTTTCAGGGTTGATGACATTTGTGTTTACCTAGACACTTGGATGTAATTTTTTAAGTAAGAATATATTTGAAGCTTACCTGTGTATAAATGGCCATTCGGGGCAAACCAGACATTTGCTGTAAGTGGGAGATTGGTGAATGGGGAATGAATAGGTGAAGGAGTAGGAATGCAAAATAGAAACTCATGGACAAAACAAACTGAGAACAAAATAGAAAGTTCTGTGGAAACGGAGTTCTCAAAGCCTTAAAATCACATCATGGTAGAGTAGTGGTTATATGAGGTGCTTAGCTTAAGTGAAGGAAGGATGTGTGTTGCAGTCTGCTGTAGTGCCTGGGGATCGTGAGCTGTGGTCACCCTTCGTGGTGGTGGTTCAGCCTGTCGTGCTCCGTTGTGAGCAGCCCCCGTATCGCTAGGTTGGTGCTGGGAAAGGGAGTGCTCTCCCCTGCCTCTAAGAGCTGAATCGTCTCATGTTTTACTGGCATGCAGTCTGCATTCTTGGTCCAGCAGAAGGGGTTCGGAGATAAATACTGCCATTCATACTTGCTGCTTTTTTACTTTCTCATCGTCTCTTAGAATGACTGTTGTCTAGTTTGGTTGTGTCTGAGCTTAAAATAACCTTTTATTTTTTAAAATACTGAATATTTGAAATTCTTTGGGGGTTTGGAGAGGCCTTTGGTCAGCTTCCTTGATAACTACTGTTGGACTATATAAGGATCATTAGTGCTGGTTAGAATATAGAACCGATTCTTTGTTTAAAACATAGAAAAGTTCACTGATCTAATAAAATTAGTTTTTAAAGACCTTGCTATTATTTGTATTGGCAAAGCACTTACAGTGACTAATTGTAGACCAAGATGTTGTTGAGCGGTTCCCTTATATGAATGTCCATGAATTCAGCCAATTTAAGTTTTTGTTTAATTAATTAATTAGCATTTGTAAGACCCTGTCTAAGAGTTGTATCACAGTAATGTTTGTTTGCTTTAAAATGCTTTGTGTCTTTACACAACTTGTTTTTTGAAAGAATTACTTAATCTCCTAGGGTTATTTACTGTAACCCTCAAGGAAAGTAATTCCACATTTCAGTGACTTTGTTCCCTTCAGGGTTTGGTGGACTTTTCCTGCTGTTCTAATTTGGGTGGTTCTCTGTTCAGCTGAAACAAATTTTATTGCTTCATACTAGGGCTAGCCCGACTTGTTGTGGGGCTTGTGAAAAACAGGGTGGGAAAACAGATCTTCCTAGTTTTCCCATTGTCTTCTTGAAAAGAAACAAAGCTGAAACTCCATATTTCTGGAGCCACAGGATATAAACCCAGTGTAAGGTAGCCTGCGGAGGTGCACAAGGGATCGGTAGTCTGTAGCTTATTGAAGTCATCACAACTGGATGCTGATACTCATACTGGGTAAAAATGAACCTGAAATACTTTTTACTGTGGAATGATGAAGGTTGAAGAGACTGAGAGCAATTACGTAGTCTATTCCACCCTTCCTTTGGGTAAGGTCAGGGAACCGTAGAGAGCAGGCAGAAAAGAGCACTCCAAAGTTATGTGAAAAAAAACAGCTTTTGCTGTTGCCAGGTTGGGATTGGGTGTGGAGCACTGATCTTGTTTAAAAAAAGAAGAAAGTAATAAAAAAATCTTAGCACCCATGGGGGAAATGTGGATTTACCACCTGGCAAATGATTCTGATTTGGGGAAGTAGGGACGGCAAGAGAAAATTTTTTTGGGAGGCCAGCGGCGGCCCCATGGCAGGCTGCTTGGGTGCCGTGGGGCAATCTCCAAGGGCTGAAATGGAGATGAGAGCCCAGGATGGTGCTTGTGGGAGGCGGATGGCTCTGGGGGAGCACTTCAGCTATGCGTAGCCTTGCGAGACACAGGACAGCAGGTTTTCCAGCCCGAGCGAGGCCCTAGCAGCCGCATTCCTTGGGCAGCAAGAGCTCAGTGCATTTCCTGCTGCAAGCGCTGCTGGCATCGGCTACAGCTCCGAATGGGAGCTGGGGCAAGGGTCAGTATTTTGGATTTTTTAAGGAGCAATGTGCTACCTGTGGTTTCTGCGCTTTCAGTGAAGTTCAGTTTAGCACATCTTGGTGCTTGACTGGCATAAGATCGTTGTGTGTTGTTAGTTGCTGACACTGCACCATCAAAACATGAACACGCAGATTTCCTTCATTAGGGGAATATTGTGTAGCTCTAACTTTTTGTTTCTGCAGCTGCTGGGGATACCTTGCAGAAGTATCTTGTCCGGCTATAGAAAATACTCAGAAAGTTTCCCCTGCCTTCTGCTTGCACAAGTTCTGGGATGCCTACATCCTTGATCAAAACCATTTAGGCAGGATCTATGCTTAAAGTATTTTCTACTCCAGTTGTGGAAAAATCTTTCTACTCGTGATGAGGTTTACATTAGCAAGGAAGAAATTTTGCTAGTATGGTTTACACAAGGTTTCCTAAGTAATATACCTAAACCCAATTATTTCCTAGTGTAACTGCATCTGCTTTAGAGTGGTTGCTGGAATAGTTACATTGCAAGAAATCAGTTCCCTGAGTGACATAGTTGTGGCAACAAAAACATAAACGTAAGCCAGGACTTAGCCAATCAACGCTGGGCGAAAAAGAGTGTAGTAATGTCTTCTTCCCAGTGTGGTGGTGAGGTTTAATTAATCATCTTACAAGTAATTAAAGGTTTTACAAGGTGCACATGAAACCCCCAGGTGGTTATGATAAAAGAACAACATGTAAACCACTTTTATAACATCCTTGATTTGTAAAAATTCGGTGGTCTGGATCTTCTGTTGGGTTTTACTTTTTTTAAAAAAAAATGCAGATCCATCTTTTTACCCCATGCTACCCATTGAGATCACAAAACGGGCTTGTTTCATGATACTGGGTTGTTCCAATACTGCATTAGGCCAGGTTGGACGGGGCTTTGAGCAACGTGGTTGAGGGGAAGGTGTCCCTGCCCGTGGCAGCGGGGTTGGGGTCCCTTCCAACCCAAACCAGTCTGTGATTCCCTTCCTTGAGTCACAGCATCTCAGAATGAGCATTGCCAGCTCTGTTATGCTGCCTGACAACTGATAAGTTACTTGTATTTTAACTGTTTCATTTTATAAAGGATAAAAAAAAAAAAAAGCAGCCCTTTGAAAAAGGAGGGGCCATGCCCCCTTGCTTTCCATATTCTGTGGCTGGTCCCGTTAAATTCTGTGAAACTGCTTTGTGAAATAAGAAGAGCTCCTCCATATGGGGGCTTAAAGTAGTCGAAGTTGTGGTAATGCTAGAAAAAGCCAGAAAATTCCATGCTATAGTTAGCCAGTAGTGATTGTTTTCTTCTCTACACCCTTCCCCACCTGCGGTTTTTATTTGTGTCAACTTATGATACAAATTTTCAGGATGCCACAACTGACATCTGAGGAAAAAGTACCTTAAGGTAGCATAAAAGAGATCTATCGATTGTCCAGGGATTTTATTTCCGTTGTTTTCAGGACTTAAGCATTTAGGTTCGAATTTTGACTTCATTTTTAATGTAGATGGTGATTCTAATCTTTTTTTATCTCACCAGCAATTAAAACAGCCTGATCCTATCAGTAGGGACAAATGATGCACTGTCAACGTTTTGCTCCCTTCTGATAATGCACATGAAACTGGTTTGTGTGTTTGAAGATTACATTTTACTCTCACATGGTTTTCATTATCTGAGAGCCCCGAGGAGAGGCCTGGACTAAATCAGTGAAGGAATGGAGAAACCACACAATGCAATGAAAATGGTGCTGAGGCATACTTGGGATAGTTGTGGGACAGGGGCTGCTGACGACAGAAGCAGGGCGCTGCCTGAGTGCTAGCAGCAGTAAGAAGTGGAGCATTCTTAAAAGACAAAACAAAACTTGATGCTGAATTGAAATTGTGGCTTGGGTTTGCAGCAATTCCCCAGTTCTACAAGGATAATTACTGGAAAGCTGTGAAGTTTGAAGCAGATGAATCGTGCTTGGTATGCGCTGGGAGGCAGTCCTCTGAAATGAGACCTGATGTGACTAAACCTGTGTAAGCTTGATCTGGTTTTATCAAGAAGACATCTAAAAGGTGAGATCTTGGCCTTTATGAAGTTAGTAGCAGAGCTTCTGTTACTTGTGCTGGAATTAGTGTTTCCTTAAATACGCTGAAATTGCAGTACGTGCCTCGGAAGGGTTGTGTCTGTGCAGATGTGTGAGTAGTGCTTGGTAGTGCTGCACAGCAGTTTAAGTAACTGCATGGTATGTTGTATTCATGTAGAAATACTCCCAATAAAAACAGCTGGATGAATATACCTAGACTGCTTTTGCTATTAGACCAGTAGATGCAGAATAAATCCTCATGCCCATCTGACTTTTGAAATTTTATGGAGGAACTTGAAATTCCATAGCATTCTTATCAAAAGGCTTAAAAGCCATAAAGCATTCCTATTTATACCAGGCTCTGTAAGTGTTTATTCTTCTCTTTTCTTTTTTTTTTTTCCTTTGTAATACAAAACCTAAATTATATTGGTAAAGATTATAGGTACTTCCCTGTGAAGAAGTTGATACTTTGTAGTGAGGGAGCAGTAATTCAAAGGTCAAGTAAGGTCTTTTCCAGTTTTTTCCTTAGAGATGTTATATAGAGGGGGTCGTCTTATGCTGATATCTTGATTTATTTATCTCAAGCCAGACCAAGCAACTTGCTGCTTTTTCTACAGGCCTGCCAGGCTTTCTTGTGCTGTTCTGTGCCCACATCCCAATCCCATGAGCGTTGGAGAACAGTTAGTGGCTCAGCGAGGCAGTCTAGTCCTTGCTGAAGGTGGGCTCTGTTTGGCCTAGAGAGTTGGTAGAACTGTGATCAGTCTTTGGGTGTTCTGGTGGCCTCTCGCTATAATTGCCTGATGATCTAATGTAATGGGAATGCATATTATTTGCACCCCTCCGGGTGACATTGTTCTTGTTTTTAGTTAAAAGAAGGAGGTTTTTCTTGTTTGCCCGGTGACTTGGTCCTTCTGGTATGAAGATGAGTAATGCTGGCGCTGCTCCATGCACCTGCTCAGTGCCACCCTCCAGGATCACCTGAGCCACAGTCAGCAGATCTAGGCAAGCAGGGACGGGATGGTTGAATGAAAGCTAGGGAAGTGTTTATGGTTGGAGTCTGAAAGCCACTTTTGGTTAGGAGCAGGTGCTAAAACGCTATCGCAGCTCTGGGATTTGTTGTGTGCCACCTTGCAGGTTTGGGTGTTGGCGCCAGACGTTGGGAACCTTTATTCTCAGGGACTGTCTTGGTGTGTCTTCTCTCCCTTCCTCCTCCTCGGGTAGGACTGAAGTGATACAAAAAGCATTCAGTGATAACCTGCGCTGTTCATTAAATAATTTTGGACCTCGCCCTTGCGAGTCTGGTGCTCCTAGCCACTTCAAAGTGAGTGTGTGTGCAGAATAGCCATGTTTCCAGTGGTCTTACAGACAGTCCTGTTAAGTGAATTTTGCAGGATCAGGCAATCAGCCTGCTGGGTTTTGCGTAGGCCATGTAGCAAAGACAGATTTCTGTTAACCAGTGGGTGACCTGGCATGTGAACTGGTCTCTGTGATTGCCTGGAGACTTCACAGCCAATCCTTTCTATGCTATCTATATTTTGGGTTCCCTTCCTCTATTACAGTGTGCAGGTATGTCTGAAGGTAACTCTGCACCTAAAAAAGCCACCGAAGACTTCACCTCACTGATAGCACCCCATCACCTGTTGCCACCAGGATAAGCAGTATCACATGCACACCTTTTAAGAAACACATAGAATTGCTTAGCTGCTTGAGCTTGAAGTCTGTCACTGTCACTGGATTGTTTTCTGTATGAGTGACACAAAGTTTAGTAGTAAAACTGAAAGCGCTTAACTGTACTCCAGCTCTTTTGAGGTGGTGAACCTGTTCCCATCCCACCTGATGCGTAAGCTAATTAAGTTCTTGGCTAAGCAGTAATTCTGGGCAAGTATATACAGGCTGTCCTCACAGGGACTCTTGCATTCCTCTTAGTTTCACAAGCTAAAGAAAGATACTTCTCCTTGGTTGTGAGGTTATTATTGCTCCATGCAGGTTAATTGAGCTATAGCATTACTGCCACTCATCACAGAGTGGTGAGTAGCTCACTTGTCTAAGCTTGTTTATTTTTATAACGCTGAAAAATATTTGCATGCTGTACAGAAATGTGCCGCTTTGGTTCCTTACAGCCTGGCAGTATTATCATTTAAAATTCTTCATTAATCTTTCTTCCTCACAAGGGACTGGCAAGGTTCCTGTGCATAATTACATGATGTTTAAGACAGAAACCTCAGCTACTAAGTTTTTACACAGTGCCCTGCAAACATAGGTCTTTTCTTTCTTAAATAGTACTTATGCTATCTCCCTTTTCGTGCTGGTTCTTGATCTCAGCATGGTTACATGCAACACTATTTGAAATTCTAGTGTTAGTTCTACCAGTTCTAGACTCTGATGTTTCACTCGAGCATATAGATATAAAGTTACCATGAATAATTTCAGACTAGAAGTTAGAATAAGGTAACAAGATGACAGAGCTATGATGCTCAGGAACAAACTGAGAAACCAGTTCAGCCTGGGAAATCTGCCTCACAGTGGTTCCTTGGAACAGAATTGATCTAAAACTGAATTTTCCACTTGAAAAGCAAGGTGTTTCTGGGCTTTGTGGTTATGAAGAGTGCACCTTCCAATCCATAAGCCAGTACAGTTTTGCAGAGTTGTTAGTAGTCTGAATTCATTATATCCATTGTAATAGATTTAGGCTAACCACCCAAATACGTCTGTTTAGAATGTCTACAGAACCTATTCTGATTTCCTTCCAGCTCTATCATAACAACTTTTCCAGTGCATCTCACTAATTTCCATCTTTGGCACACTGAAAACTGAAATTGCTGGAAGAGCCTGACACAAACAGAGTTTGGTATCCAAATAAATAACACATGGGCTTCAGGACTGATTGAATAGTTCACTTTTGTGTTTCATTACATAGAAAATTTAACTCCAGCTTGCTCAGAAAGGAGATCCCAGGAATGCTGCCACCCAAGTTAGTTGCAGAAGGTTTTCTTTGTTAATTAAAAATGATGGGATAAAACGAAAAAATAGTCTTAATGCTAACAGTTGGTCTTTAAAGAAAGTGGATTTGTTGGCCAGAATATCTTCATATTGTATCTTAGTCCACCTTTTGTTTTGGATTTCCAGGCTGATTCCTAGTTTACATCCACACTAAAATTGGTAGTATTCAGTTCCAGCAAATACTTTCAGTGTGAATTGTGCCCTGCCTTCATCAGATCAGCAGAATAAGCTTGTATTGCTGTGAAGTGGAACTCTGTGTGAAACGGTGGCATACAGAACTGCTTCCTTGAATGTTTGAAGGAGTTAAACATGCACAGATTGAATTTGTCTGTTGAGAAAATCTTTAAGGCAGAAGGCAGAATCTCAAGCTGGGTTGTATCTTTGTATTAAAAAAATAAACACCACCACCCCTTAGATTTTTCCAGTTGAGACAAAAGAAATCTTTGGGTGGAAAAGGCAGCATCATATTGCATAATAAAAGCCTTTTTGTGCTCTAATAAAAAGGGTTGCTTAGGGCAACTTTGTTAAAAAAAAATAAAAAAAAAAAAAAGAAGAGTTAGTGATGATACTGGTAGGAGGGGGACAAGGAATCCTTAACTTCTGTTGTGCAGCACTGGGAAAAGAGGCTAGAAATTGCTCTGGTTATCTGCTATCTTAATGCCTGGTTTAAAGGTTCTTTACTGCATATTTGCTGGCAGCTGTTTTCAATATATCCCTCTCAAGCTAAGTCACCAGTTAAGAATTTGACATTAGATGTTTTTTTCAACCACCATCTTGAAGTACCATACCGCACAACACAGCCTTGTTCTCTAGTTAGATATTGTTCATGTGCCTTGAAATTGCTGTTGACACCTCAAGTATTTAACTTGCAGATCTGAGATAATTTTTGTTGGGTGTGGATGTGTGCCATAATAAGACAGAGACAGAAGTATCCACGTCTGCATTCCTTCGCTACATCTGTTCACTTTGTTTTTTGCAATGTTCTGGGAAATTAAGTTAAATAAGACATTTCAATGAATATTTTTAATTTCACTAGTTCTGTGTTAATTGCCTGTCCTTAGAGTATAAGCACACCGAGTGCACAAGTATGTTCCACTTCTTTTGCGTCATTTGCCTTATTCTTTAGGGCACCTTCTGTATTAGATTTAACTGCTTCTTGAATAACATGCCTAAACACACATTTTTCTATGTTCTCCTGATTCTCCCCTCAATGGTTAAAGTTTCTTAAGTGCTTTGTATTCTGAAAGAGAAAAGTAACATAATTAAAGAATGTTTTGGGAATTAGAGCTGTGCACTGCAATATATTTCTGGCATATACTTTGTCAGCGTCCTTTTCTTCCCCTCACTTTCCCAGTCTGTAAAACAAAGCCAATATTTGTATACTGGTCATTCTCACAGTCATTTCTGAGGCATAATTTATAGAAGTTTATAAAGCATTTAACCATATCACCTTTCATCAAAGGATTTCTGCTAATACGGTTTGAAATACACAGCACCACTGGAAAAGGAGCCGTAAGCAAAGGGTATCATCATCTGTGCTGCAGCTTTCATTCTTAGCAAAAAATAAAACAATGGAGTTAAAGAATTAGCGGGTTTTAATCACTGTTTCAGTTGGAGGCACAGATGGGACAGAGCATTACTTGGCAACGTTTAATATTGGAGCAGAAATTGTCATGATTAAAGCAGCAGCTGGAGTAGATTGCTAGGGACAGGGGCGTTCATTCATCCTAAAGGGATCAAAATTGTTGGGCTCTGGGAGAAAACAAGAAGCTACAAAAGAAAAGTCTGAAATATGGCCCAAGGTTTGTTATTTCTAGGGTCTCATCTGCTGATTAAAATGATGTTTTCAATCCTTTCCTCAGAATTATTTTGGAAGCGAGGAGAGTATCAAGTGATCTGGCCTACTGAAGAGGAGACGGAAGCGATCTCCGAGTGGAGAGTTTGAACTGGCAGGAGGAAGGCTGTGCTCGTCCCCCCATGTGGCAGAACTGCTCCTCCTTACCAAGGAAGTAAAAGTGAAGGAAATAGGTATGTGCCACTTCAGACAGGATTTCAGAAGAATCATGTGCCAGGCTGGTTAATAGGGCCTGAATCCCTAGTTTGGTGAGGCAGCCTGGACTGAGGTGGATTTTAACTTTTCTCTTCCTTAACATTTGCAAAAGGGTTCTGATGCTTGTGGCAGGCTGGCCTCGGGGAGGAAACTGGGTGGTTGTGGAGACACCGAACAAAGCAGACCCTTCAGGTCTCCTGACTCCTGCAGTCCATCCCTGGTTCTGCCACAGAACAAACTGTTGGGAGCAAGTTACCTTTTACTAAGGGACAATGTTAAACAGAAAAAAGGTGTCAAGACAAAATGCTAGATGCCAATGTGTGTTCTGCTGTCAGGGCAGAGCCACAGCTTAGCCAGCAAGTAAAGCATACTCTCTATTCTGAACTGTGCTAGCTCAAAAGTAGCTCTGCTTTTAGTTAGATGTCTCAAAGGTGTCATTAATTTTGGGTATTTCAACTCATGGCCAATGGGCTTGAGTTTCCATGACAAATTCCTGACTCCACTGGGAGACTGAACGAAGTGTAATCACTGTTGGTCACTGACTTAATCTGTACTTAGGATGTGCTTGACATTGGCTCTTTGTGTTTCTCTCATTGGCACACAGTGTTTTTCCTGCCACTCAGGCCTTTTTCTGTTCCTTAGATCAGACAACTCTTTTTCCTCCTCTTGCATTTGCATGCATTCAGCTGATGATATTTAGATGTGTGAGGATTTGGTTGCCTTTGTGTAGCAGGAAGTTACAGAGTCCTTGCTTGCACCACTATGTAGTGTTGTCTGCAGCAGGGAGACTAGGTGCTGATCTCACTCTGGGTATTTCATAACTCTAAAAACCTGCTGGCTAACGAGGTATTCATTAATTGCTTTAAATGATCTAAGTTAAGAGATTTCTTTACTTCCTTTGAACCATATACTGTCTCAATGGGCCTCTCTTTCTTTCTTTTTTCTTTTTTTTCTTCCTTAAAGCTGACAAATTGCTGATTTCACCCTTTAATCCTTGTCTGCCTGCAAATATGGGAAGTGTATTTCACTGTTGGTAGCCCTAAGTGTAAAGCAAACAGGCATTTTTACCATCATCCTGTGAATTATCGGTCTCTTTTCTGCCTGAAAGCAGCCTTGCTGTCTGAGGCATTCAGCATGCATACCTACAGCCTGCAGTCGATTGATATTCCTATAAACTTGCAAGTCACCTTTCATCACCTTTTGAAGGCTATGCCCCCTGGCATGCAAGTCCTTCTTAGGTCAAGGGCCTTAATGACCCCCATTGTTATGGGAACCTTTGGTAATCTAACCTGCTTTTTTTCTGTATTTCAAGCCATTGCTCTTAAATGTCTCTAGCTTGATCCACTCAGGCCTAATAACCGTGTCTCCTTTCCTTAGGTCAAGGGCAGCTTTTACATTCCACCCAAAAGGCACCACAGTTTGAGATGAGGAATTCAGAAGAGCAAGCAGCTACGACAGTTTTACAGCGCCTGCTGCAGGAGCAGCTCAGATACGGAAACCCAAATGACAACCGTAACCTTCTTGCCTTACACCAGCAAGCCACAGGAAATGCCCCCCCCTTCAACAGCACCGGGAGTCCAGCATCTCAGAACGAAGGGCTGAGCTCCCAGGACCACCAGCTTGTGACTCATGCTGCCCGTCAGGAGCCCCAGGGCCAGGAGATACAGGTGGACAACAGCATCATGGAGAAGCAGCTCTCCCCGCGACTTCAGAACAGCGAGGATCTCCCGACCTACGAGGAAGCCAAAGTCCAGTCGCAGTATTTCAGGGGCCAGCCACACGCTAGTGTCGGGGCAGCGTTCTACGTAACAGGGGTCACCAACCAAAAGATGAGGACTGAAGGGCGGCCCACGGTTCAGCGGGTGAGCCCAGGCAAGGTCCACCAGGATGAGGGACTTAAGGACCTCAAGCAAGGGCATGTCCGCTCCTTGAGCGAGAGGCTGATGCAGCTGTCCTTGGCCACCAGTGGTGTCAAGGCCCATGCGCCTGTCACGAGCGCGCCACTCTCCCCCCTCTCTCCGCTTTCTCCTCAGCAGTCCAGCGACCCTTATAAAAATTCTGGCTCCAATGAGTTCTACAAGAACTCGGTGCAGCCCCCTTCCCAGCCCAACATGAAAGGAATGGAGCAGCGGGGTCCTCCTCCAGAGTATCCTTACAAAAATGTGTCCACCCCGTCTATGAACTGCAAACCTCAGGACTCGGGACATTTCTATAGTGATCATCGCATGAGCCAGCAGGGAAGATCTGATGGGCCTATGATGAGGTATCAACATCCCCCCGAGTATGGGTCAGTCAGGTAAGCAAGATCTTAAGACAAACGCCATGACAGCCACATAAGGAAAGATGGTATAAAAACTCGGTCCATCACCCTCACTCCTGAGGCGGGTTTTCTTTCAGGAAAGATCCCATCTTTATTGTGTGAGATGACATACTGTATTCAGCTACAGGCTGTGTCTGGAAGGGCTGTAACCTGTTTTAGTAGCTTAACTAGAGAGGCCTGACACTTTTTAAAGAAAAACACAAATAAATAAATAAATAAACCAACCAACCAAAACAAAAGAAGCCAGCCTGATTTTATGGCATGAGGAAGTTTAATACTGAGGCTCCAGAGCCTTACAAAAGGTTTGCTGCAAAAGCCAAAGTGATGGTGTGATTCATTGTAGAAACTTGCAGTTACTTATTGCAAGGCTTAAGCTGTTCTTTAATTACATCTGCTCAGACAAAAGAGTTTTTTAAGATTTAAACTGCATCTAAATGCTATGAAGGAAAGGAGAAAGTGAATGAAAGCAATAATGGTGCAGGTAACAAAAATGACCTGGGCTTCCTTTTGAGTTTTTCAGACTTTATTTTCAGTGGACCAGAGTATAGGAGTGGAAAAAGGAGCGTGCTTTGTGCCTCATCCCAAACTTGCTTGTTTAGCTTTTGCTAATTTTCCTTGCATCATTTGAAATCTCAGCCTGTTCTGGTTTCCTCTAGATAAGGAGCTAGATTTGGCTTGAGCCGAACACTGTTGTCCGTGTGGGTGAAGATGAAGTTTTATTCAGTTGGGCTAAAAATACGGCTTTGCTTGACTTGTTTTCTTACCATCTCATCTCAGTCCAAGACCAGGTGGGATTTGGTATTTTGGCCTCATTTTGAAGCTAAAAGGGTAATACAAAAGAGCAACAGGAGGGCATTGCTACAATGAGTAAATGGTGAGGACTCTGTGCGTTTGTGTTTGCACATAATGTGTTGTGTTTTGAGGGGAGCATGAAGAAGAAACCAGTCTGTATTTGGGAACAGAGCCTGAGCTTTGGGGAATTTGAATCTGCTCAGAACCTTCCTAGTCCTATGGGGAGCTATTTTCAGAGTTTGTCCACCATTGTTTGTGATCTGAAATGACTTCAGCAGCATACAAGCCTGATGAAAAGGCCCTTTGATCTGGCTAAATAAATAATAAAGAGGCCAGGAAAAGGGGAAGTAAAGGGTTTAGGGGGGGTAATGACTGTAGAAGCTCGTTGCAAATGTGTTTGAAAATTCAAAGGCCTCAAATCTCGGTGCACACAGGAAAGGGAAACAGATCCTTGACGGCTATGCTGCATCAGAAATACTCATAATATTATATATAGCGAATCTGAGACGTAGCCTGCTTGCTGTTTAAGGGAGAGGTATTTGAAAACACGCCAACAGTCAGCTCCTCTAGACAGGGTGATTTTTGTCTGTATTGGATGGATCCTGGCTGCTTTGAAAGAACATGGTGGGGGGAAGGGGGAGGAGGAGAAAGGTTCAGCTGGCAAGGTTTCCAGTAGGGGAAGCAACTGAAATTTGTCTTCAAAGCATTGGGAATCTAATGAGGTTACTTTTTAACCTAAATAGCTGCACAGAGGAGAGGTTTCCTTTGCAAGCAAATGCTGAAGCAGTAGAACAATTGCAAGACTAATCCATAAATTACAGAGCAGCGTAGCAAAGGAAGGGAGCGAGTCCTCTATTCCCCTCCCTCTCCTACACACTTTAAGAGAAACTGTCATTTAGACAAGAAACCTTCTGTGTTCCTAAAGGTGCAGCTGGGTAGTGGTGTGAGGATTTTAAAGGCATACAGCTTTCGGGAGTGCATTTGCCTCACACCAGGCAGTGCTGACGAGCGTCTTTGCAGCCTCGCTGGGATGATAAAGTATTTTCAGAGACTCCAGTTTTCCTGCACTGCAGCTCAGTGTTTATCGGGATTAATTTGGATTGGTAAATATGTGCATTTTTTGAACAGTGCGTCAAGGAAACAAAGCCCCTTCTTTCTGCTGGTGAAGCCACACCCTTTTCTGCGGGTTTTCCCCCTCATTGTTCGGGGGAATTTGAGGGTGACCTAACGATGCGGTTAAATAAAACTCGTTGAGCAAGATAAACATTGGGGAATTCACAGCATTCTCATGCTTCACCCTCCCCAGTCTGGGAAAGGAATGGGCTGTGTGGTAAGTTTAAACCAGTCTGCAAGCAGTTTGCCTCACCTGCTCTTGGGCGGTGTAAGTTTGGGAACACGTATGTGTTCGTAATGATGTTGGTTTAATGTAAATACTGGGCATGCCGGAGGCATCTGTGCTGTTATGTGGAAGTTTTAGAGAAAGTTCAGAAGAGGGCTGGCTGCATGTGAAGCTCCAAAATCCTGTTCTCTCCCCAGTATCTGAACTGCACTTTAGCACTGGTGATGAAAACAAACCTTCAGCTCTAAGAGGAGAAGACGGGCGCCTTGGGCTCAGTGTCCTATGGGGTTCCAGCGTGTCTTGTGGCAGAACAGCAAGAGATGGCGGGCAAGGGGCTCCTGCTGATGCGGTTTTGGGTGCAGAGGAAGCTTGCTGTCTCTCTGATTCAAGCGCCATCCTCTGTTCAGAGCCCAAATGACTGAACTCCTGCTGTGGTGATTAATCCCATTGACTTCAGAGAAACTTTGAGAAGGAGGTCTGCAGAATTTGGCCCATAATTAGTAAATCACTTCTGTGCACTGTGTTCCCCTGAGCAGCATCAAAGTGGGGGACAATCAGGTATGATTAGGAAGCTGAACAAAAATGCATTGGTTTGGTTTCAGCTGTCTAATCAAGTGGAGTCTGCTCCCTCCTGCAGTCAGCGTTTCCTGGTGTGTGCAGGAGGGCTGTGGAAGAGAGGGGAACTGTAGCTTCTTGAACATGAAACAAGGAGAAGCTGGGGAGGCAGAAAAAATTTTAACGAGCCAGAGACCTTTCCTGATCTCTTGTCATTCTTCTGCCCTCCCCACTTTGTTGCTCTAGCCGCCGATCTTCTGCGTGACTTCATGTTTGCAATCCTGGCAGCCTCAGGACTCCTGATGGCTGCATTTGCTTGCAGAGCTGCCCTTACTGCATATCTCTGTCTTCATGACTTAAAAGCTAATGTGACCTCTGTAGCTGCATAACTATAAATCCAGGTTTGTACTTGGCCCACGTGGTGTGTTTCTCCGATACGCACCAGGGACTGTAAGAGAAGCAGAGATTCTCGTGTGATAGTCTTCAAAATGAAGTGGCCCTTGAAGTTATGCTTTCAAACTTTAAACACTTGCGGGAATTATTGCTCTGAGCTTTTTTCCTATTTGGGGTTTTCAGGTCTTTATGACACTAAGGCAAATGGAAGGAGAATGTGTAATTTTTTTTTCCATTTATTTTGAGAGTCTTTCTGCATTTTTGCATGACGTGGTTAGTTTATATACGATTTTGATTACTACTGGCAGGGTTACCTGAGGACTGATTCTCTCATGGAGGGAAGTTTCTACTACCATTCTATCAGCAATTCTGTTAGGTGACTCCAATAGTGATTTGTACCTTAAAATTTTGCAGTCTGTCTTTAGAATCTTGAAAAGTCCAGTTGTGTGCATTTACCTTTCTGAATCTCAGTCCAAAATTGCTTTAGCAGAGAAATAAATTCCACAATTCTCATGTTAATCTGAACCCACTATATATATATATTTATGTAAGACAAAATTGAAAGTAGTGGGGATGCTAAAAAGTTCTTTGAATGTGTATGTAAAAGTTTGCATACAAGATCTTAAAGGGTTTAGCTGTCACTGTGAGGTTACTAGGATTTTAAAATATTTTTTTTAAGGATAGGATGTATTACCCCATCTACATTATCTCATTTTGCTAGGAATGTAAACGCATTTGTGACATTTTGGATGTTGGTAACGCAACAGAACTAGAGGCTCCCAGCTCTCGTGTTTTAGCCTGAACCCACAAGACTGGTATAATTTCAAGATTACAAGAGGCATCACATGTGAGTGCCAAGATGCTGGAAATCTTGGAAATGTATCTTGTTTAGAAATACTCAGCCATGATTTCCTAGAGTTGTTCTTTACAATAAGTTTTTTTAAAAAGTCATTACCAGACATGTCGGTACAAAGACTGTCCCTTCAGAACTGAGATGCTGTTGTTTTTCCTTGGCCATCTTTATGTTCCTGTCATTAGTGCTCAGGTCCTGCAGAAATGGCAAGATGCTGCCCATGTGTTTCTGATGGCAGAATAACGAGATGCCTTTAGTTAAATAGCTCAAATTGTTCACATTGGCATCCAAATAGTCCTCATTAGGCTTGCAATATTAACACATTGAGATCAACTGAGTCAGTGTCTTTGAGTAACTGCTTCAAGTTGTTTTCAGGCTGGAGAGGATTTTGTAGGTTCACAATTGGAAAGGTGGGTTTTTGCATCCATGAGGGCAGACTGGCAATGTATCTCTTTTGATCTAACCTCTGTAGGTCATCATAGATTAAATGTCACAGCAAGGTTATTCCCTAATTGATTATAATGTCAAAACAGAGGTGCGTGATGTTAGGTGAAGAATAAGCTCAAGGAGATGAGTGATTTCTGAAGATGCGAAGTTTTAGCTCTGCATGTAACTGGTTGAGCTGAGAAAGTTGCTGGAAACCACCTGAGACAAACCAGATGACCTTGAGCATGGCGTGTGACTGGTTTGCCTCATTCTTCATTATGAGAACTGGCAAATAAAGGTAATGAAATAAATGCAACAATAAGTAGAGCTGACCTCCCAGGAGGGGAGGAACCAAATTGCTGCTACTATACTGAACATTCCTGAGGAAATTAATTGCACATCTCTCTTCTGCATGACCCTTGAGATCTGCATGCTGCATATGATCATTCTTGGGGAAAGACAGCTCTTGAAATGATGTTGCTGGCAGGGACCACAGTCACCTGAGTGTGAGAAAGAGAGAAACAGTAACTAAAGCAGTCATTATTTGTTTTTTCCTAATTGACAAAGGCTGGATTTGTTTCACCATTAAGGAGTTTGAACATGAGCTTGCAGGTTTCTGTGCACCTTCTCTGCTGGAAAGCAGGGAAAATAAGACATAAGATGCATGATATTGAAATAGCGAACTCTGCGCTGGGCTGAGAATGTACGGACTCCTACATGTGCTGCCAGCCAGATGTGAGTAATGCAGACGTTTCCTCTTTGGACGGTTATGAAGAGTTGATGCATTCTTTCTGCAGAGAACAGGAAGGATGATGCTGAGTGTTTGCACATTGGCTGAGAAGCCTGTTGTGTAACACTTTAGTTCCCAGTTCAGCTTCGTGCTTGCCGTTGTCAATTGACGTGCCACCAATGCTCCTGGTGCGGTGGGAGAGCTGTGCTGTGGGCTGTCTTGTATACCCAGTACCCCTACTGCACTCAGCAGAGCAAGCTTGTAGGCTCCTTCCTGTGAACGCAGCCAACCCTGGGGGTATTCTGTAGCAGCTATGGCCAGGTGGAACAACAATATATGCTTTTCCAGCTGCAGAGTTTAACTGCATCCCAAAGGATGAGAAATTTTATCAGAAGAACAGGAGTGCTTCAGAATGCGTTGAACTGCCAGACTGGCTCTGCACCAGGCTAAGGTCTGTGCTTAAGAAGAGACTGGCTCCAGCATGGACAGGGAGTGACTTCAACTGTTAGAATAAAGAACGTGCAGAGAAGTTAAAGGTTGAATGTCTTTGGCAGAGGAAGCAAAACCTGCCTCCCGAGGTCATCCAAGCACGATAAATCCATGCAGTGTTCTAAGAGAGATTTCTTACTTGACTAATGCAGCAGAAGTTGAGCTGGGGATCTCCAGCTTCTGGGAAATGTGAGCTGGTGCAGCTTATAGTTAGTTCTATGACAGACTCAAGTATGTTATAGATTGCTAGATTTGTCTTTGGTATCCTATAGAGGTTATTGTTAGGAGCAGCAGACATACCTACTGCATAGGACTGAGGGTGATTCTGAATCAAAAGGCTGCTTCTGATTCTTTGATTGGTTTTCAGATTGTTTAACTGTCCCATTTGACCAGGCTGCAGCTGCTTGGTTGATATTTCAGAAAGTTCAAATCAGTGGTGCTGGCGTAATAGGATAGAGCTTAGCCAGTCCCTTTAACTTTGTATCTTGAATTGCAGAAGAAAATTCATTGTTTTCTCTGTGAGAGTTGGCGCATTTCTGGACAGCCCATTCCTAACAGTCCTCAGTTTAGCCATTTTATCCACAAAGTGTGGAAAAGAGTTATAAATATAATTTAGGTCAGTAGTTGTTGATGGAGTTTGTTTTAGTATTTCTGTATAGACTCAAGAGGAAAGACCTTTGTGCACTTAGAATATATTCTATGATAATGATTTGATTTTGAAACTTTAAAAAAAACAATTTATAAAAATGAGGAAAACCTCACATATGAGTCTTTTGTGTGGGAAGACCTGTGGATAGTAGCTACACAGGTCATCTCATGCCTTGTCCCTGGGTTTGTGCACCATCTTCTGCATGACTTTGATGGAGTTTCTGTGCTCTCTTTTCCAGGCAGAACCCAGATATGCAGCTGCAGTTACAACAGAGACCACCTCACCACCACAGCCCAACTTCTTCCTTGACATCCCTGGGATCTTTGACTTTGCTTCAGTCTCCGCCACCTTCCAGGCTGTCCCCTTCCCAGCATCAGCAACCTCTGACTCCAAGCCAGGGAGATCCTGGCATTCTGCCACGGACCCAGCAGCCATTCTTGTCAAACCAAGTCCATCAGGGAGATTTGTACCGACTATGTCAGCCCTTCCTAGGCCCGCAGCAGCAGCAAGGAGATTCCTATTCAGTAATGTCCCGGGCTCAGCAGATACCTTCCCCATATCAGCAGATGCAAGTAGATCCTTTTGCCATAGTTTCCAGGGCCCAGCAGATGGTGGAAATCCTGTCCGAAGAGAACCGGTCTCTACGACAGGAGCTGGATGGGTGTTATGAGAAAGTAGCCCGGCTGCAGAAGGTGGGTGTTTCTGGATATCAGGCACTCTCCTGTGTCTAGTATCATCCATGATTGAATCATCTGATCTGCAACTGTTACATTCCTTGCTTAAGGGATTGATTATCTACTTTAGAGTCTTTTATATGCAGATTGATTAGTCTGTATCCTGTCCCTTCAGGCATCAGCTTAACTTTGTCAGAAGGCAGAATCACAACCTTCAGTTTTATTCTGACAGTTTATTGACCATGCTCAGAGGAGCATCCTCATCAGCTGCCTTGAACAGGCCTACTGCTTAGCTTGCTTGGTTAAATTAAAGCTAGTGTTCTTATATCCACGATAGCAGGGGCTTCATTGTCCCATCAGTCTAAAAGACTTTAGAGGCTGCAGGAAGGGCCTGTTGGAAATTACATGAGACCATAGTCACTCAAAGAGGCAACAGGGGACATTGCTACAAAACTGGTTGGTAGGACAGTGTGCGAGGCAAGTACTGCTGCTACAGCTTCATAAAAGAGACTTGGACTGCAGGACTGACACTAACACTTCTTTTGTCACTCTCTCAGTACTATGCATCTTCCACAAAAACTTAGTATCTTGTTTTGGATCGAGCTATTTGCTACCTTTGGCTTTATGAAACAAGTAGAGTAAGTGATGCTAAAATGTTTGTAAAAAAAACTCCCAGTGAGACCCATGATTAACGTGCATGTGTAGAGGTATTTTCATTGCAGCCTCATAGAAATAACTTGTTGATGACCAGTGGTTTAAAGCTGTGCAGCAGGCCAGTTTTGCTTTTGCCTTGCAGTTGTGAAAAGGGTGATGCGACTTGCAATTTAGGACTTTGTGGGCCTTGCTGTGCTTGTTGCACTGAGCAGTCTCCAGGGCCATAAAAATCTGTGGCTGCTCAAAACACTTCGAGTTCAGGTGACCAGTGTGGCTTTCCACACTCTGTTCCCTATGGTACCTCTTTCCAGGGACATATGTTCATTTTGTTGTATTTTTCTGGGAAGGTTCCTGGCCAGGAAATGCTTTAGAGAAATGTTTGACAGCTTCCTGGTAATGAAAGATGGATAAAAATGTGCTTCCCTCCACCCCGCTGTTGGATCACTTGCTGTAGGCAGTGCTGATGGAGTTTGCAGTTCTGTGGATCCGTACTTCCATAGCAATGCAAGCCATGCCTGTTAAGGAGAGTTAAAAGTGAATCTCCTTCTGCTCTGGATGATCAGAGAAGCTTTACACTGAAGGCTAGGAGGATGGATAAAACATATTTTACTGCAAATGTTTCCCTCCCCCCACTTTAGTAAACTGAATATTTAAAAGCACAACTAAGTTGTAGAAATGTACACAGAGAAGATGTGGAGGTTTTATTGTGAATGTTGGACCATAACAATTACAGAGCTGCAGAGTTCATCAGAAATGCAGCATTACTGCTGGCATTTTTTTAGCATAGTTTTGTCTGCCTTTCTTGTTGTATTTTACTTATTCAACTTGATACCACATTAGCTATTTATATAAGCACTTCTCACTCAAACTAGTAAGAGTGCCAAACTGCCCCAGTCTTAGAAAAAATTAGATTACATTTGCACTTCTTCGATTTGGTATATTTATGCTTTCATCATATCAGGGAAACAGAGCTAGAGTCTGGAAGGAGAGTCCAGATCTTTTTTTCAGCCATTGGTATTTTTTATACAGAAGGATCCATCACAAACCTGAGACTGTTGTTTCACTTGATGTATAGCTGTAGGTTTCTTTCAATAAAGAAAACTGGAGAGAAAGTAATCTGCTTTCTGAGACTGAACAAATTGTAGTGATAAAACAGTAAGTGCTTGTTTTCACTTCCACTGCAGCTGGAAACAGAAATTCAGCAAGTTTCAGAGGCATACAAAAACCTGGAGAAGTCATCCTCTAAGCGGGATGCCCTGGAAAAGGCCATGAGGAACAAACTGGAAGGAGAAATTCGTAGGCTTCATGATTTCAACAGGGATCTGAGAGGTGAATGAAGTAAAACTTGTGTTCTTCATGTTTTGTTTTTTGTTGTTGTACTCACTTGGCAGGACAGTGTTTTGCCGCAGAATTCACTGTGTGTGTCATCGCAACTAGTATATGACAGAATTCTCAGGTATAGTCGGTAGTTTGAGATTTTAATGGCTTGCTGAGAGTGTGGAAAAGACAGGTTTAGGAGAGTGCTGTAGTCTCTCATTTCCAGCCTGTTTCTCATTGAGAAGAAACATGTGATAAGCCAAATACCATAAACCAGATGCAAGCCTGGAATTCTCTCTTGTCTTATATCCTAGGCACAATTTGTACAATTTGTTTGGTTTATACAAATGGAAAGACATTTTGCTGACTGCCTAATCCCACACCAGGCATGTTCACTTTATTTCCTGTCCAGTGACCCTTTTGCACTGACATACAAACTGCAGACTGCCTGTTCTTCCTGAAGGTCTTGTCATTTCTTATCAGCGTAGGCATCTGGTTTTTTGGATCTCCCTTCCTTTTCCAGAGTGAGATGTTATTAGTATCTGGTTTTTGCTAAGAGGCTGAGGCAGTGTGACAGCTGGCAGGGGAGAGTGATGTTGAATGGTATTTGACCTTAACATGGGTAAAAGTTTAAGCATTAGTTTGAAAGGAAAAAAAAAAAAATAATCTGCAATTTGAGATGTCTTAAGGATGCACAATCAGTCAGTCAAACTGTAAGTTTGATTTGTTTATGAAAGCCTTCTGATTGTCCTACATGTCATCTCTTCTCACTGCCCCTAGTCTCCTACTAAGAATGTGCTCCCAGAAATTGTTTTGCATCCAAGAAGTAAGGCCATACAGTGCCCAGTGCTATCCAGGACAGTACACAAAGGCCTGCGTTAAATAATCTTACTCATAATAAAACACAGCATAAGCATTTCAGTCTTATTTTCATAGACTGATACAAATTTCTAACAGCCTGCAGCAGAAGAACTGTTAAGCTGTCTTTAGGGTTTTACACCTTTCCCTAAAGTCAGGTAATTGGAACAGTGATTTAATCTTCTAACTATTAAGATTTAGTGGATAATTATAAGGCAATCTTTTAATTGCATGGTGAGATTTATTTGGGTGGAAAAAATAAGGTGTCTTATTTTTAAAAAATGGAAAAAATAAACTTCTAATTTCTTTGGAACTTTATTTAACCTGTTTTGTCTCACTGAGAGTATTTTCTCAAGGATGTAATTAGGAACATTGCAAAAGTGAGTGCTAGCTTCTGATGGGCTTTTAACTTTTGGCTGTGTAGAATTAGGAGATCCATTCCCCTAGCTTGCATTAGAAATGTACTGAGCAGACATGACTTAATGCTTGAAAGTTTTAATTACTTAGTGTTCCTTTTGTTGAAAATTCTTGCAGAACGTATGGAGACAGCCAACAAGCAGCTTGCGGAGAAGGAATTTGAGGGGTCTGAAGACAATCGGAAAACCATCTCTCAACTCTTTGCACAAAGTGAGTTACGCAGTCATTATGGGTCAGTAGAAATGCTCCAGTCATCCTGGGAAGGATAACAATACAGCAGGTTGGCGTAGTTCAGAGCTGTCGGTTTTCTAGTGGGAGAGAAATCAGGACAGTGACAGTCCAAAACTGGCAGTGGAGAAAGCAGGAAGGATTCAAGAATTCCTTTTCTGTCAGTACATAAAGTCCATCTGATGGCGTTTATTAGAGATCTTGGGGCAAATTTAGTTTGCAGTTGAACTGTAAAATTAGTGTTTACCTCATAATGTACGGGATATTTTTTCCACCGATTTTGTCCCCTGAAAGCTTTGGAATTAAACCTTTCCAGGCTGACAAGAGTCCTGGCGTGAGTTAAGGCCAGTGGGACTGGAACCTGATAGGCCTCCTGTCTCTTTCCTCTTTAATTTGCTACTGCCCTATCCAGTTCAGCAAAAATAAAAAGGATGAACACTGCCTGCAGTAAGCTGGGCTGGGTAGGGGTCATGAATTCTGTCCACAGCAGTGGATTTATCACCAGGCAAACCAAAATGAGGGATGTGAAATGCTGCTTTTTCTTTGTACTGAACTGTCTTGAGGCCGATGGCAATGAGCCAACTTTTCTCTCATCCCAGAGTGTACTCCACCCTTCTGACAATGCTCACTTTTCTCCAATTGTTATATAAAAAGGTAATGCAATAAAATTGCAAAATAGAGATTTTCTGTGTTGTAACACACAGTGCTTCTACTCTGACAAATGCTGGTATCCCTCTCTCGTGTTGTCTTCAGCTTATGCCTTGTGGCTTACGTTGCAAGCAGATGGCTGTCAGGGTGTGAATTCAAAACTCCTGGTGGCAGTGGAAAGTCTGTGAGTTTAGTCTCACATTCAGACTGATTGGGTGGACTTTGAGGTTCATAGGTTCACCCAGAGAGGTGGGAAGATCAAAGCAGCGAGGCCTCACATTCAGTTTCTCCCTTTGGATGAACATGGAAACCACAGTGCTACATTTCATCAGTCCCAGCATTTCTAGGGGTGCATTAGGCACTTCTCAAGTGAAGCAGTACTCATTTGGGGAGAAGTCTGAAACAAAAAACATCCAAAAGCCTTACTGCAAGCACTTAGAGATTAACAAACAGACTGCTTGCTGGCACTGATTGATACCTGCTGGCATAATGCCACCTTGTCTCATCTCTACCCATTTTCTGCAATACATTTTATCGTGCTAACACTGTCAGCAGCTCATTTCCTGGGTGGAGGAAAAAATACTGGGATGAGAGGGATGGGGAAAAGAATAGGCAGATGGTGACATTAGCCTTTTTCCTTGTGTCTTATGTCACAGGTTAGCTCTGAGTTTGCAGTCAGGGTTTGCTCTGCAGAGTTCTGGGTGCTGTTGGTGGACAGGTTTGTTTTGCAACCTGTGTGTGGGCTGCATTGATTCCCTAGCAGAAGGGAATCTTTAGCTACTCTGTGTTGCTAAAGCTTTGCTTCTGGCTCTCTGCTGGCAGAAGAAAGGGAATAATTGTGGTCCTGTAAATATAGTTATGCACATGCTTGCACAAACGGGCCTGTGTACTCCATATGCAGTCTGTCCTAACACCCAGGATCTAGTTCCTGTTTTTCAAGCCTTCCACTCCTTGTCCTCATTCCTTTGTCATGGGATATTGGTTTCTGGAATGCAGTTTCTCTGGTGTCATCAGTGCTGGGTGTAGATCACTCCAGGGAGTATTCTGTGGTTATGTATCCAGCAAGTGCGTTAATGTTATCATTGTAGCTGGTTGGCTTGAGCTGGGAATGACAACATATACAGAGGACATCAGCTCTGTGTTGTGGCTTTGCTTTACACTCCTGCGTGATAATTTCTCCAGTCCTTGGTTATTTTATCCTATTACTTTTTTTTTTTATGAAGGCTGTTGCCCTGTTCCTGAAACACACAGCGTAGCTCTCCCACTAGGTCCAGCTCTTTTTGGAGAGCAGCAGCAAAGGACCAGCTGCTGTGCTTGGGGTGGCTTTAAAGCATCAGGCGTGAACTCTCAGAGCTGGGCAAAAGGCTTTCTTGAACTGCAGGTCTGCTTTGAACAGTGACAGAATAGATGCATGTGTCTCAGTTCTGGCCCAGGGCCTTGTTTTTAAGGGCAGTAGGGGAAGAGTGAGGAATTCTCATTGCTCGCTTGTTGTCTGACTCCTCTGATGTCCTACTTTGCTGGTAGTACCAAATGGATGTAACTTTGAGGAGGACAGCTGCCCCAGGCAGAGCAGCCTTCCTGTTTGTGGGGTCAGTTTGAAAAAAAGGAGCACAAATTTTCCAGGCACAGAAGCCTGCCATCTCCTGGGATATTAAAATTACCTAGTTTGTTTTCTACCACTGAAAGCTCAGAGGTAAAGAGGTGCCAAGTTTCACAAACCATCTGCATAATCAGAGCAAATTACCTAACTGTACTGAGCGATGCACCTTCTATTCCTTATTGCTAGCATTGTGGCACATTGTCACTTGAAAGTACCATACTTGTTTTTCAGGGTTACAACTCCCCTTCCTTGAAAGCCATGTACCTTTTTTTTTTTTTCTCCGTAGCATTAGATTTGCATTCTCTGTCTTGTGAGAAGTTCCAGTACAATCTTTCCTTCACCTCTGATGTGAAAGACTCCTGAAAGCTGGGTAGAGACGAGTGCTGTCCATTGATAGCTCTCACTTTGTTTTGATAGACAAGGAAACACAGCGGGAAAAAGAGAAACTGGAAATTGAACTGGCTGCTGCACGCTCCACCAACGAGGACCAACGAAGACACATCGAGATCCGAGACCAGGCCTTGAACAATGCTCAGGCCAAGGTGGTGAAACTGGAGGAGGAGGTAAGGATGCTGGGAGAGAGAAATTAGGGTAGCTTGAGTTCCAGTAAAAGTGACTGTGGGAATGAGTTTGTCTTGTGCAAATTAGTAGGAAATCTGCTTGCTTCAAAGCTGTTTATATCTGCTTAGCTTTGTGTTGGTTAGCTAAACCACTGAACTGTGCACAGATAAGCCACAAATCTGTATTTCCTTGGAAGTGCTTTCGTCTAAGCAGCCATGTTTCGTTTTCTTTTTGTTTCAACTGATAAAAGTGGGCTGGAACTGAAATCCCAACCCTGGCAACCTCCTGAACTTGGCAGAAATTCAGATCTGGATGGACTTTTAACTAATTTCAAATGAATGCAGCTTGTCCCCTTGCCAGGTGTTCCACTTACACCAGGTTATCGTGGTGCACACTGCAGATCACCACACGTGCCCAGTGTATGTAATAAGCTGGGCATGACCTTGGTTGTTTTCTCTCCTTTTCCTCCCAAGAGAGGATAATGCATTTGAGCTGCTTAGCTGGGCAGCTTTCACAGTACTTTCTTTCGTAGCCTTGTCCCTGCCACTCACACATGGCACTCACCTCGCTGCCCTTCTGCGTCATAGTGTCCGTCCTCTTTCCTCCCGCCTACTCCTTTCCTCTCAAAGGCTCCATTTCCCACTCCCAGCCTCTGCTTCCTTTATTCCTACTCTTCCTCCATAGAGAGCCTCTGGAGGAAATCTCATGACCAAGCACGCTTCCTCCACTGCAGATTTGTTCTCTCTTCCTTCAATTCTGCCATCTTCCTGCCTACTAGCATTCACCGTCACCTTCAGTCGAGCGCTGTACCTATATCCACCTGCATCTTGTTGTCTGCAGAGACGTTCCTCAAACCCTCCACTTGTCTGCTTCTACTTCTCTCTCTGTTCAGGATCCCATTGTCCAAGAGAGATGAAATGATCAAATGCAAAGTGAACGTCCTCCTGTCTTGTCTTGCCTGCGTTCCTCCTCTCCCAGGTACAGATGTAGCTGCCTTCTGAATTTTAGCCTGCTTTTCTCTAAGCTCTGTGTTTGCCTCAGTAGCCCTTCCCCTGAGCCTTCCTGTGTTTCTTTCCCTGGTGTCCTTGATTTTTGTCCTTTGCAGTACCCTTGCTTTAATCTCTTCAGCTTCATGGAAGCCCTCCCTCGGTTTCTCCCCTCCTGGATCATCTGTGCTCATTCAGGATGTTGTTGCAGGGCTACCTGCCATCGTACCTCCTTAGTCTTTCTCCCCCGTGCTGCACCTCACTTTCTTTTCTCCGCCGCATCAAATTCAGGCAGTTCCTCTCCACTTTCCAGGCCCCTCATGGTTTACCCAACCCTGTTTCTCTTCTCCCTTTGTTGCTGAGAGGCTGTCTTCTACCTTTGTCCTTCTCAGTTTCCAAGCACCCCTTCCTCCCCAGTGCAAAGAAGCACTTCCGTGCTTTCTCCCAGCCTGTCCTCACCTTCCCTGCAAACACTGGCAGGGCTGCTCTGAAGCACCCTTCTGTGATGCTCACAACATGGTTGGCAGGGGCTGGGCCCCAGAGCCTGCTGCCCTTCATGCTGACCCACAGAGCGCCTACTAGGCCTGCCTGGCGGGTGTGCTTCCACCCACTGTCTCCCGTCCCAGGCTCAGGCTGTGAGCTTTGAGGGCAGGGAGTTTTCGTTCTTCAGCGCTTAGCATCGTCAGGCTGTGGTCCATCACTGGTTCTGTGCAATACAAATTATAGTAACAGAAAAAGAAGAGTGGAGTCAGAGGACTGCTTAACTACTACTGGCCACATTCAGCCTTGCACGCAGTCGACAAGTCCACCGATTTCTCTAAAAATTGCAGCATCTCCTGGCAAGGCTGACTTGCACCTTTGTTGCTCAGGGGGACAGGGAGCGTTAGGTTGTAGGGTAATTTAAAGGTGACATGATTCTCTTCGTCTCTAAAACTGTTCTGTCACTTGATCCTGCAATGTATTGAGCTCTTCGGCTTTCATTCAGATTTCAGCACCTTATTACACTAAAAGTCTGATGTGTGACTGACTTTAAGTACACAGGACATCCTTCTGGATTCCCTGGAGCAACTCACTTGCTTGGAGTCACAATGTATAGAGCTGCTGTGATCAGCTGGGGCCAGCACACACAGCACTCGGCTAGGTTGAACCTCAGTGTAGGCACTAATAGTGGCTCCCTCACAGTAGAGTTGAAACCTTTAGGAGTAATAATAATTGTATGTTTTCTTTTCAAAAGACCTGTCTCGTTTTACTGGAAGAATTGGGTTTGGGGCTGTGGCAAAGTATTTTTGCCTAGGTAGAATAGTAAAATAGGTAAGTAACTCTGGGCTGGATGGCATGATAGCTTAAAAACCACGTGTGTGCTGATATAGAGTGGAATGCCCTGCATGAGGGCTTCTGGTCATTTGCATCCAACCTTTGCTCAAATCCCAGGGCGCATAGGAAGTGCCACCCTTCCTGCTGTAGATAAATGTGGAAGCATCTCAGTGAGGGAGCAGGAATTAACTCTCTTTTTTCCTAGAGGTGAGGGGAAATAAGGGGAAACAGAAGGGGTAAAGAGTCACTTTTGCACGTTTCCCAAATCACTTTTTAATTAAATACTTAGGATTATAAAGCATTTGTTGCCTCATTAGTATTGAATTGTGGGAACTTCTCAAATCCCCGAGCTGTTTGGTAACTTTCCGAAAGAAAGCCAAGCAAGCTGTTCAGTGCTCAGGGCACCATTTAGAAGGGACTGTAAACGTCAGCCTGAGTTAGTGACATTCAGTAACCAGGATATATATGAGCAATTTGTCAATTATTTCTTTTACTCCTGCCAGCTTAATCTGAGTTACTAGTCCCTGTAATTGTCAGGATTTCCAAACTAGTCCTGCAGAAGAGGGTGGAGTTTCTTACGCTGGCAGCCACTCTGGCTCATGGCCTGCGGGGGTGTGCATATTTCAGTTGTTGCATCCTGTAATGTAAGTTTTCAGCCTTTTTTTTTCCTCCTTCCGTTTTGACTTTCTATTGAGCTGAGTTACCCTGCCTTATATGCACCAGATCCTTTATAAAAAGAACATTTCTGTTCTAATGAGAGCTATAAGCCATATATCACTACAGCTGGATTTAAATACTGTATTGGAATTGGAACTTCCAGATTTTTTTTTAAGTCTTTTGCCTGAATTGCCAGTTTGGACGAAACCACCCATGTGTAAACTGTAGGTGCATGTGCTCCTATGGAGCTTAGAGAGCTTTTATATGTATTGGATTTTAACATCCAAGTTAGAGGGAAAAAAGAGATAAAGGGATGCTAAATGTGATGGAGAAAGGAATGATCTTGGAGATACTAAAGTATGGTTTGAAACAGTTGTAAGTAAAAGTAGGCATTCATAGAATCCTTTCCCTGGTTCGTTAGCAAGGGTGAAATGACTCTTCAAATTTAGAACAAGCTGCCATTAAAGCTTTTGATAGAGTGGAGTTTATTTCTGCAAAGTTCTAAAAAGGGTGAGTGATCATGAGTATTTAAAACAAACTTAAATATGGCTACGAACAGACTTGCTAAGTATGTATGCTTTATATGTAATATTTAAACTTTACTCCTTCTGCACTTTACATAAAGATACCCAGTTATTAACCCCTATTTTCACTTCTCCATTTCCATTCTTCCCTTTAGTAGATGTTCCACAGTTATGCATGTCAGCAGCTTATTAAAATTGTTTTTTGTGAAGTATTAGTCTGTGTTTTTGAAAATCAAAACCCTTGAGATTTATTTCAAATTTATTGCATGTAATTAAAATAATGGAATATATTTGAGGTAAAACGCCTGTTGGCTTAAAAACATATATCACAGTCAGAAATGGTTAGTGATAACAATATTTGCAGCTAAAGCAATGAGAAAGCCTGATTTTGGAGCATGGATTGCCGTGATGGCAATTTTGATGGAAGCATTTGGTTGGCTGCAGTGTGCAGCAGGTTTGTAGCTGGTAGATGGTCACAGATGGCCTGTATGTGTGAGCTCTGAAAATAGTCACATTGCCATGATTCAACCAACATCTGCTAACATACACCTTGAGAGCCTTCGGCAAACAGAGAGCAGATAGTTAAACTTCGCTTTGCTCTGGGCCAAAGGCAGAATTGCTGCGTTTACGGAAAGGACCATCTTGACCAGCCCGAGAGACTGGGTAAGCACTGCCTTATTGTCGAGTCCTTACCAGGCTTGTAATATTGCAGCAGCGAGTTTGGTGCCAAATACTTTATCTAACCACAACTGCTGGATGTAGAGGGTACAATTGCTACTGTTTTTACACTAATAAAAAAAAAAAAAATTCCAGAACTTTTATTGAACTTGGTCATTTCTACTTACCCTGGTTAATTCATACCATGGAAGACCACACTTCAACTTAAAAAAAGTTTGTGGGTTTTTATATAGTAGTGTAACTTGTACTCCTTTGCTCCACCGCTTTACAAACCACTGTTTTAATGCGTGCCTTAAGGAGACAGCTTTGAAAAATAGCGACTACCACTAAGAAGCTATAAATACCTGCTCTCTGCCATCCTCATGCACACACCTTGCAATGGAAGGAGAAGCCAGACAGGATGTCTGCTTGGTGCCGACTGGGGGCTGGCGAAGGGAAGAAGCTGGAATGAAATATGTTTTCTAAAAGTGCCTTGTATTTAGAAGCTGTAAGATCTTTCAGCCATCAGAATTCAACATAAACCAGATATCAAAGCTAAGATAGTATATTCATTTCCCACTCAGCTATTGTGGAGAGAAATAGCACACTGTTTCTGATAACACTGAGGGTTCTGTCTGTGGGGAAATGTAGCAACGTTCATTTCCAAATGACATCTATTGTACTTCATACGCTGTGTCTGAGATACTTTCAGAACAGAGCTCTGGCTTGTAGGGAAGAGACCCAAAGGAGAGTTTGTGTGCTTGAAAGCTTGTCTTGTTTTTCTCCAGTCACTTCTCTGGGTCTATAAAAAGATACTCCTAGCCTCCACAGCTTTGTCTCACTTAAATGCTTAGACTCTCAGAGCTACATAACTACTCTTTTCAGGACAGAGATGCTTTTAAAGGGAACACTTTTTGGATGGCGTATCATTCGTTCATGGATGGGTAGGAAGGAAAACTCTCTCTCTTCCATGTAACTAGTATGCGTGTGTGTCTTTAATGACCTGCATTCTTGTAACAGCGCAGCACTGGCTTTTTATTGCCATGTCATTACCTCTCATATTCTGTCTGTTAATAATTTTCCAGAGGTGGCTTCAAGAGTTATAACTTATTTTAACACAAACGGAGAGATGACATTATGACATTCCCATGCAACAAGCACAATTCCCTAGCAAGAGGATACTGTTACCAAATTGTTTCAGCATGAGTTCTTGCTGAGGCCAGTGGCGCCTTATTGGGCCTGAATTCTAAGAAACTGAGGGTTCAAAGGCATCCTAGAGGAATATATTCCAACTGCAAGAGGGAGAGGTGGTTTAAATGTGAATGTGCTTGCTGTCTTTTTTTTTTTTTGTCTTTTTTTTTTTTTTTTTACTACATTTCTGCCATAGCAGGCAAATTCTTGTGGGGGAAATACATTTTCAGCTGCATCTGAATGGATTCAGCTTTAGGATAAACCCAGAATGTCATGAAAACACCCTGAATATATTAAACAAAGGACTTTGAAGACATCAGAAATAGTGGGTGGGAGACAAGCAGATGCTGACGAGTGTTACCAATTTACTGAAATAGGAGGTGTCCTAGATGAGGAGGGTAATGGCTGACTTTGTCAAAATGCCTGGGAGAGTTTCTGAATCATTGCTAGCCTTGCAGGAAGTCTTCTCTTCTTCCCCAGAAAAACTGTTTGCTGAGTAACGCATCTGGAAGCGCTGAATCTCTTTACAAAAGATCCTTCCTTCCCCCTCACCTGGTAGGTCCAGGACTGCATTTGCCCTGCAGAGGCATCTCCAGTCCGGAGGATGTTACAGCCTCTACCTCCCTTGCTTCTAGTGCCTTGACAGTGAAAATCCCTCATTCCTGTATGTCCCTGCTCCCTGTGCTGTGTGCGTGAAATCTCCGTGCCCTCCTCAGAGCCTTTCTTCTGCAAGCACCTGGCTTCCCTGAAAGAGATTGCATGGCTTGTGGAAGCCTAAATCAAACCAAGGAACAGGATTTGTTTGGCTTTTAGAATGTTAATCCCTTTTCTGCTGGGCAGTTGTGGTAGTAATCAAAGGTCCCTGTTTCTGACAGGAACACTTTGTCCTTGGCCATTGGTTTTAGACCATGCAAATGCTCTCTGTGGCAGAGAAGGCTGCGGATTGCCTGCAGCCAGGCATTCCGTTGTCTTAGGAAGTCTTTTCTCCTGTGAAAAGTTTCTGAGGACCAGTTTCAGTTTTCTAGGTTTAGTGGATCTGTTTAATCATTTCATCCCTGTGCGTTTAGAGTGGTTGATTCCTTTTCCATTGCTGGAAGCCCTGCAATTTGGTGATAGCGGTGTGCAGATGTTTTCAGGCAGTAAATCTTTCTAACTTGGAAACAGATTGCTCTTCAGGTCAGCCAGACTCTTGTGAGCCGTGAAGCCTCTGAATCCCAAGAGTGTCCTCCTTCTCCCGTCTGGCTCTGAACTGCAGAAGGCAATCTTGACAAGGGTTAGAGGAAATAAAATGAAGACAGAAATACTTGATTGGGAGGCCAGGAAATCTTTCAGGGGTATTCCCTCCATCAATTCACACTTCTGCATACTAGATATCTGCAGAATCCCAAGCTAGTCCTTGCCTTCTTTATTTTTCTTGTCCTCAGTCCTGTTGCAGCATTTACGTAAACATCGTAGTGGATGTGGACTGGAGAGTGACTGCTCTTGTTTACAATGGTTTAATTAGAAAATCTTGTTGATAGAGTTAAAGCCTGACCTCTGATCCTTGGTTAGGACATTTTCCAAAGCAGTCAGGGATTGACTTGGAGAAGGTATGCACATGATTAAAGTTGTGCCATGTGCTTTAGAAAATGCTGGGAAGGGAAGCAGTCATGCTGAATTGCTCTGCTGTGCTTCCAGATGTGCACTGAGGTTATTTGAGATCTTAGTGTCTTAAAGAGGTGTTATAATAAAGATGTTATTATGAGTAAAATGCCCTTCTTTTTCAGAGCACCCTTCAAGGCAAAACAGTTATAATACATTATGTGAGCATGAGCTTGCTTCTTAGTTAAATGCACTACCATCAAAGGAAAATTACTATCTTGTAAAATTTATTTAAAATTATATACTGAAGGGCGTGACCGCATCTTTGTAAAGCTTCAGGACTGAACTCTTATCTAGAGCATGTGTTCACTGCAAGGCTTGTAGAGGAGAGAATTCCAGCATCCTTTGATGCCATCTCCCCCATGGTAGGTGTTACTGTGGCCCTTGGCACTGAGCAGCCAGTTTTAGTTCTTTGCTGGAAGAGAGAGGGTGGGGAATCCATGGCAAATGACCAAGAACAAGCCTCAGCATGCCGCCTTTTTTTCTTCCTCCCATTTCACTTATGTCTGCAGCACCCTGGCAATACTCAGGAAACTGTTTCCAATTCCTGTCTTAGGAAAACACCATCATACTCTCAATTTATGGTAATGAAATCCCTCTGTGCTTGCAAGAATTATTACTGATCCTCTTTACACTGAGAGGACACAACAAGTCAGAAAGATTTATTAAAAAAAAAAAAAAAAGTAATATTGGATTTCACTGCTACCAGTCCTGGAGGATCCTGATTCACAGAAAGGTAAATTGTTCCTCATAAATACTTGCAGTCACAGAGATGGCAGAGCTGGAAATGAATGAAACTGTCAGAATATGCAGTGAGTTGACTGAGTGCAGCCAGTGCATGAAATTAAGCAGTCTCATATATAAAGAATAATTGTGTCAAAAGGCACATTAGGAAAGCTGAGTTGTCTGGAGCATATACATGCCTTTAAAGCTTCCTGAACATCTGTGTTCCAAAAAACTGAGAATGATTTGAGGGATTCCTCAATTAATTCTGTTTTTAAGCCATTAAATAAAATACACATGCAAACCCCAAATTTGCTAACATTCCTAATTCTTCCTGGTGCTGGAAGATGTATTTTGTGAAGGGGGAAGAAAAAAAAACCCGAAGTTGTCTTTATGAAAAGCCACTGAACAGGCCGTGCCTGTACTTTAGGTCTGGTGCATGAGTTAGGCATGTGCAGGCAGTGCTGGTAAGTTGGGCAACAGCTTGTGTTGCAATGTTTCACCTGCAGGTTTGGCTGATGGGAGCATTTTCAAAGTGAATGTTTCAGTGGAATTTTTGTGTCCTAATTCTTTTTTGGCTGGGCTCTTGGTATTCTTTGAATGCAGGCCAAAACGTTAATCCACGCATATGCATACTCAGGTTTATTAGTTATGAAACTAGTGAAATGTTATCGGCAGCTGCTTTTGCGAGGAAAGTTGTACCTGTGCGTTAAAAAACTTTTCAGAAATTTGAATGCTTTGTGGTAGGTAATAAGAGACCAAATGTACGTCCTTCCTTGATTTTTTTTATACAGAAGAGTGGGGGACAAGAGCTGATTTTCAAGAGATTATTATTCAGCTCGATGCATGTGGGCTCGATCTTCAAGGTCTTTTCCAACCTAAATGATTCTATGTTTCTATGATATTTTGCTGCTAGCGAGTTTATTAGGTTGTTCCTTACTCTTGTCTAGGTCAGTAAGCTTGTATGCAAAACCAGGATACTGCATGCTCTTCATTTCTAGGTTCTGCTGCTGACTTATAGTCTATAATTTTTGGCTAGTTACAGAACCGCCTTGAGCTGCTGTTAACTTGAGTGCAAAACTACTGCATTAATCTACACTTTATTGGAGTCTGAGAAAGCTTAAATCAGTGTTATTAAGCACTATGTTCTGGAGTAAAAAGGTCTATTAAGTATAACATTTTATTGATTTTCTGCAGAGCAGCAGTGGAATATTAAGTTGTACTAAAATGTTCTCGTCCCTCCCATTTCAAACAAGTTTGAAATCTTGAGTAATCAAGGAATAAAAATATCTTTCTACTCCACATGCACTGGTGGGAAGGCCTTTGACTGGATTACTCACTATTTATTGTAACTTTCATTATATTGCCCAAACTTTTATTATACTGCCCCAAAAATACTTGTTTGGGGAAAATCCTCTAGGGCAGCAACATTCATGCTGTGAGATTAGATGCCTGCTGACTTTATGAAGAAAAGAAAAGGGTACCATGTCTGGGATTAATAGTGTTTGGAGGTTTTTCTTTCTCTGCTATTCACATTGCAGTCTCTGGATTGCCCCAAGGAACAAGAGTGTGAAAAGAGAAAATTTTGAAGAAACACATGATAAGACCTTTTTGGAATGAAGGTGCACTGTAAGAATGGCTCATATTGTTCAGATCAAAGCCCAGCAAGCCTAGTATCCTGTCTGTGCCGAAACTTAGAGCAGATTCCTAGGGAACACTATCAGAATGGGGCCAACAAACAGCGGTACTTTCCCAGAATACTTTCCGCTTCCAAGAAGGACTTCCTGAGCCAAAAGTGATGTCTTTTGTCTTTAATATCCCTCAGTGGACTTTTCTTCCATGAAGCTGTAGAGTAGCTCTTTGAACTCACATAAGGGAGCCTGTGTTTTTCATTGTGGTGCTTCTCTAGACTTTGGCTCTGACTGTTGGGAAAAGTTGCCTTCTTCCTGCTATTTTTGTATTTCAGGGTTTATGACCGTCACAGCTAAAAAAGCAGTGCCCTAGATTTGCCACAGAAGGCCAGCTAATTGTGATTGTTAGTCTTTTCCTTAACAGAAAATTATGTCCATGGGTGTCCAGTATCCTATATATTAGAACAAAGCTAGGCCTGGGCATGTTTTGCTCATTTTAAAAAAATTCATATTTTAGTTTGGTTTTATTCTGCTGGAACCATGGATTAATCTCGCTAAGACAGTTACCAGGCATCTCAGCATGGTAGTTTTTATTGCTTATTGTAAGTCAGGATAGCAGCTTGGTTGGCAGGATGAACGATGGAGGAGGACTGAAGGGCAGAGACAGGGAATGGGGCAGGAGCTCTCGGGTCACACTGGGCCAAGATGACTGAGGCGGATGTCCGGACTGCTGGAATAAACCTGGCTGCAGTGTGGAGAGAGCACAAGCCATGTCTAGTGTGTGCTTTGATCCTGTTCTTTATTTTATTGTTACAGGGCTGGAATAGGGTCCTGCAAGTTTTGATTCAGTTTCTACTTACTCTCATAAATACGCTGCCAGCAATTTTCAGTATTGCACCGCAAAGTGTTCCTAACTTGTGGACCAGCTCTAAATGCTATCTTTGCTGCAGTTACCTTGGTAGTGTCTCAGGTCACTTAAACATTCTCTATTGTGAACCCAGATGCCCTTTCTAGCCCATTGCTGCTCTCAGTCATTTGCAACAGATAATTACCTCAGTTTCCCCATCATTACCCTGGGGTTGCTGAGGACAAAAAGAACAAATATACCTAGCAGGAAAGCAGAGATGGGAAAGCCTTGTAGCATCCCAAGTGTCGAGTCCAGAGCAGGAGCCTGAGGGACACTGACAGCAGCCGTCTGGACATGTTCTTCCTTGCCTGGTGTTTCTGCGTGCAGCAGTGTGTACAAAGCCAGAGGTTCACTCGCTTGTTCTCATTATTTAACTTACGTTGAATTGTCTTCCTTTGTTTCAGCTCAAAAAGAAGCAGGTCTATGTTGAGAAGGTGGAGAAGATGCAGCAGGCCTTGGTTCAGCTGCAGGCAGCATGTGAGAAGCGGGAACAGCTGGAACACAGGCTGCGGACCCGGCTGGAGAGGGAACTGGAATCTCTCCGGATGCAGCAGGTACCCGCCGTTTCCCTCTGCCATGCCAGGTTTGTGTAGGGTTGTACGCTATACCCTACACACACATAAAGGAAGGGCAGTGGTTTTTTCCATTTTGTAAAATTAACAGATTTTTATTTTGGTAGCTAGAATCATGGATTTGCTGGCTGTTGTATTGGTTTTACTTGATTTAATTCTTCCATTCCAACCAGAAAATTTAGGTAACAGAGCAACAGAGGATCCATCACACGATGAGATTCAGACATAGCCACGTAGCTAGATGGTGTTCTATCTTTAAGTAAACTGGTTATATTGATTTTTAAATTATTTTTAAAATATCGTTCACAATTTGAGATTTTATAAAAAAAATCATTAACAACCAGCCTGAAAAGAGGCCCTTCAGAGAGCTTTTGCATTTGAAAAAAACAAACAAAACCAAAATGGCAAAACCTTTCTATAAATGCTGTTGACAGAAACAGATGGGACCCTCATGTAGAGTATGTTCATATGATTGTAACATGAGTTAATTTCAGTAAGAAGAATGAATGAGAAGTAGATTGTGCAGTGGTGGCATGAATTAGATGTGAAGTTTTAGTTTTAGTTCAACCTATGTCAAACATAGGTGGACTGCCAGGTTTGTAAATTTTACTGGAAATAGGATTCTATGTTCTAAATAGCATTTAGTTTCAGATCATATTTATCCCCCAACTCTCACATCTGCATAGGAATGGATATTTAAATCTTACTTGTATTTTTGGATTGGTTTTAGTAGGAGTTACAGTAATTGGATAAACTTCTCAGTGTTACCATTGGAAGATGAATGTGTGCTCTGAACCCTACAATTTTTGACACTGAGCCTGAGTCAACACAGAAAACAGCTTTCTTGTCATGGTTGAGAATTCTGAGCTGAACATAAAATAACTTGTCTGCCCAATTTCTTTTCTTTTAAACTATTTTTTTTTTAATTTTTAAGTCAAATATCCTGCCAGTCCCAGATGAGACTTCCATATAAAACTAGGTATTTTATCTGTTGAAGTATTAGCTCAGCAAATCTCCACTCTTTCTTGTTTGGAAGGGAGCACTGCCTGTCTTCCAAGTCTTGCTTTAGAACTGAATTATTTTTAATCCCTGGCTAATTAATCCACAGGTATACACTGGATCATATTGATTTAATAACCAAATCCTTCAAAAATATTTTGGATGCATTCTTTTAAAAGGTGTGATAACTCTTGTATGCTAGTTAGTGTTTTGCTGGAACGATGTTGGAAGTGAATCTGTGTTACGTCAGGCATTATGGATGGGCTGTAGCCATCAGACCTGAATAGCATGATAGAGCTCTCAGGTGCACATGTGGGGCTTTGCACATGGAAAAAAGGCCTTAGAAGGAGCATTTTCCATCTTGGATATTTGCTTGTTAGTATTGACCAGCTCTGGAATGGCACCAGGAGGCACTCTAGTATGGATGCTGTGAGTTAAGCTGTCTTTCTTAGCAGCAGTGCTTGGTGTTTTATGACTTTTGAGCTTCAGCATTTGGAAAATAGGAGCCTTTCGTGCAGTATATGAGCTTGTTTACTGGTTTTGACAGAGGGAGGCTAAACTGCCCCTGCAGATGATTCAGATTAAGCTCTAACAGAGACTGTTACCCTCCCCTGGTCTGCCCTGCATGGCAGAGGCCACTGCATTTCACTCTGGGGGGGTTCTTACGTCAAGCCAGTGCTGCTGTGGACCAGCCTCTGTGTTTCAGACAAAAGGCAAACCAACCCCAAATCTTACAGATGCAGCCTGACACCTCTTTTTTTTTTTTTTTTTCCCCCTTGCTTTTGGAAACCAGCGTCAGGGTACATCTCAGGCTGCCAACGTCTCGGAGTACAACGCCACAGCGCTTATGGAACTCCTGCGTGAGAAAGAAGAAAGGATTCTTGCTCTGGAAGCTGACATGACCAAGTGGGAACAGAAATACCTGGAAGAGAGTGTGATGAGACAGTTTGCTTTGGATGCAGCTGCAACTGTGGCTGCTCAGAGGTAAAGGAGACTTTTCATAGTACTGGGATTATTTTTCCAGTTGAATGTCATATTTCTCACCAACGCATGTTGTCATACCACCCTCCCATGATACCTCGCCTTGTGGTCTGAATGGCTTCTCAGACTTCTGCAGGCAAGCAGGGCTTGGCTGCTTTTCCTGGGAGCTGTGGAGTTGCCAACAATTAGAAACTTTTTTCCAGGGGAAGATTCCTCCACATCCAGGAGCCATTTTCCAGATTAGAATTGTTCTGAACCATTCCTAGAAGCTGTTGATTCAAAAATAGGTGTATGAGAAGGGTTTTGGTATTTTTTATTTGTTTAAACAGGGATCAGTCCTTGCTGAAGTCATGTGAGGTGGGGTAAGCTGGGTGATTCACATCATTCACCCTGAATGGCTTCTTGTTCTCCAGAATGTTTTTGCAAATTACTTTGTGGTATTGTCTTCAACATGGTTACTAACCAGAAACATCTACTAGGAAATTCTGCTCAAAACATTCTGCTGCGTATGGAGAGCACTGCTTGTGGGGGTGGGAAGGGGAGGGTGTCTGAAATTTGGTAACAAGCTCACATTCCAAGATAACTGTACAGAAACACTTATTATGGCTGTAAACAGGCCCAAGTGCTTCAGCTAGTTGGTAAACAAGAGCTGTTATTAGAATGCAATGCTTTAGCATTAGGTATTGCTTACATGTAATTTCATTGCTCACTACTTTCTGGTTCTTGATGGCAGATTTTATTTTAGATTGTTTCATGAACCAGATTCAAACAGGAATGTTATCACAACTGGTTTCCTAGCTTGTAAGATCATACTAGAATTACAGGGGTAAAGTTGCAGATGTGCTGTGTTAGCATTTAAAGACTTTATCTTATCTTGCTCCAGAAGCAGGCTGTTATTTTAGGGTATTGATGCTTCTTGTGCACAGTTTTCTGCTTCCCCAGAGATTCTCTAAAGGCTCATGTTGTTGCTTCTCCTTAGGGGCCATGTTATATTTTCAGCATGCACTGATAAGTGAGGGTCTGGTCTATTGTTCATTATGGAATGAGAAGAGCTGTGTTAGGCCTGTTCAAGTTTTGCTAAATGAACAAGAGTGCCTTCCAGTCAGGAAAGAGCCAACCTCTGTTTTTCCATTTCCTTCTAGCTGCTTCTCCCCTAAAAGATGATATTCCATTAGTGTCCATACTCCTGCAGGTTTATATGCAGTTGGCACCTCTAGTATCTCCTTCAAGAATATAGGCTGTGAAGGATTCCACTAATTTCAGTGGCAACCTCACCTACACTGTGCACAAATTTCTTTTCCTTTTGTTTGGTAGTGGAAAATAGCATCCCTTTGGAAGTTAAGGTTGCAGGAAGGATGCTTTAGAACACAGGAGGGAGTCTGGGGCAGGTTAGGTTTCTGTGATGAATGACCTTCTTATGCCGTTCACATTGGTGCTTTGCTGTTCCTGATCTGAACTTTTGCTGAGTTATAAGTACATTTACCCAGACAGTTCTTACTACAATGAACTGGAGCTCTCGGTAACTCAAGGTTTTTTTGTGTGTGTTTGGTTTTTTTTGTAATGTTGTTAATGCATAGCTATGCCAGTAACATGCTCTTAATGTTATGAGTCATACAGTGATACAGAGCGTAGCACAGGGACTTTGTTCTGACTCAACAGCGACAAGTAGAATGAAATACTCATCATGTTTTGTTAATGGACTGAACAACTATCACAGTGTTAATATCAGGCACCATATGGAATCAGTCTGAAAGTGTTTTCAGCCCACTCCCAAGTTTTTGGGACCAAGCTGCTTAGGATTGCTTAAGGAGCTTCCATGCCTAGTTCCCTTTGATACTCCGATTCCCTCTATGATACTGTTGGAAGGGGAAGGGAAAGAGAGCTTTATACCCAAAGCGAAGTTTGTGCTGTTTCAATTGAAGAAAAATGCCTAGTGTTCTATGCCATCCTTCCCTCTCCCCATGTCCTTGGATTTGCCTTGTCGATCAGTTTACAGTAGTACAGTGAATCAGTTAGATCATAGGCTGGCCCGAGATGGACAGTAGATTGACTGTTGTTGTAATGACTTGCATATTTTTGTAATCCTGCTTTCATTAGGGCTGGGAGTTGGATTTTTGGAAGACACTGAGCCAACCTAAACTCAAAAAAAGTGGATATTCTTGCTCGTTGCTTTTGAGCAATAATTTTATGCTGCTAGGAGTAAAGCAGCAAACATAGCTGGTCCTTCATCTGCTCTACTGCTTGTTCGCAGGGACACGACAGTGATCAGTCACTCGCCTAACCCTAGCTATGACACCTCGCTGGAAGCTCGTATTCAGAAGGAGGAGGAAGAGATCCTGCTTGCCAACAGAAGGTGTCTCGACATGGAGGGAAGGTAAAATGCAGTTTGGTCCTATCTGGCTTCTTTAGGACAGAGACTTTAAATTAATTGTCTGGGTAGACACCTCAGAACCAGAAATTCTTGTGTCTTCACCCATAGCAATGATGTAGGATGCCAGACGCTCATTTGGCCAAGGGAGTATCTACATAGCAATCCAAAACCTGTCTTGATACTGAGGGCTAATGCAAAAAAGTCTTCTCTTAGACTTTTTGCATCTGGCTTGTTCCTCTTCTCTCTTCAGGGCATCCTCATCAGACCCCAGGCTCCAGCCAGCTCTTTCCATTCTCACAGAACTGTTTTCCCTAGGGTTAGGTCCGTTGCAGACTCCCACAGTGTGTTAATCCTTTCTGTTGGTCTCATGTCCTGCCCAGAACTCTCAGCTTTGTCTCCAAGCCTCTTCCATGGCTGTTTAGAGCAGCTTCCAGTAGCCAAAGGTGGATGGGTATCTCAGAGCCGTTTACTCATGCATGTATACATGCGTGATCTGCTCCCGTGGGCCAGTGAGCAGCCAGTATTCAGGGCAATAAGCTCACTGGCATCTTGTCTGCCTCCACAAATGCCTAAGGGAGTCCTAGTCACAGCCGTGGGGGCACTGAGGCCTCAGTCCAAGGAGACAGGAGTACAGGTACATTGTTCTTCTTTGTGCTTCTCAAGGATTAAGACTCTGCATGCCCAGATCATCGAGAAGGATGCCATGATCAAAGTCCTGCAGCAGCGCTCCCGGAAGGAGCCTGGTAAGACCGACCAGCTCTCCTCAATGAGACCCGCCAAGTCGCTGATGTCCATTTCGAACGCTGGCTCAGGCTTGCTGTCCCACTCATCAACGCTGAGCAGCACTCCCATCCTGGAGGAGAAGAGGGAGGACAAGAGCTGGAAAGGCAGCCTAGGTAATTTTTAAATAAGGGTGGCAGTTCAGATGTGCGAGTCAGTGCTTAGAGGGGAGGCAGGAGCAGCGGGAGGCAGGTGTGTTGGACAGACAGATGAGCTGGCCTCGTGTGCAGTGAAGCTGGCTGCAAGTGGGACAGGATATCTTTGGAACAACTGCTTCTTTTAATCGCTTTTGGGAAATAGTGATTTCTGCTGTCCAGGCTCTGTCATTAAAATACATAAGCCTTTATTCCCAGTTCGGTACCTGACTTTAGGGATATTTGAGGTTCAGTTTTCACAGTTCCTAAGCACTTGCTTTCAGCTGGGTTGTTACAGCTGTCTGAAGGTGTAAAGTCTCCTTGAACAGGAACAGAGATACTAATCAGGATTGCTGTCTTGTAGTGTTGTGCCTGCACTAACACGGCTGCTCTCTGGAATGGCTCAACACCATTGTTCAGAGAAAATGAGTTGTAACAAATCAAATCTTAGATTATTTTTTTTTATTTCAGGGGAAAAGTTTGGTCCAAAGGCCCTCCCTGTGAGACAAGACCCTGAAATGTAAATAAGAATCTGTTGCAGCTGATGTCAGAGTGTGCAGATTTACCCTGCTGTAGACAGGCCACTACTTAGAGACAGGGAAGTAAGGTGTCAGTGCCCACTTGTGTATCTTTGCATGCAGCAACATGAGGATGCTGCTATTCTTCAGGTACTTTAGCACCTGGTGGTAAATGAGTGTTGTCTGCTGAAGGACAGGGCGCTCTCCAGATCCTAGGGCAAGTAGTACAGAGGGATGCAGAACTGATACCAGTTAGTTTTCTGGGATTGTGAAATTTTCTTCCCTTTTTCCACAAAGGTGTTCTGCTGGGAACAGAATATCGCTCCGAATCCATTCCCTCCACCCCCTCTCCTGTCCTTCCTTCCACACCATTGCTGTCAGCCCACTCGAAAACAGGCAGCAGAGACTGCAGCACCCAGACTGACCGGGGCAGCGAACAGAGCAAAGCTGCACCTTCCACTGCAGCTCCCACACCAGGACGACTCCCCAGTACCAACCTGGCCTACAGCGCAGACAAAACAGGTAGCAAAGCTCAATTGCCCTCCCCTGCCACCGACTCGCAATCAGTTCTGCTCTGTGGGACGGGCCCTGCCATCCCTTTCTCCATTCAGGAAAACCGGGTTTAGTTTTTGTGAGGACAGATGGATTTCAGAGGCCAGCTTGATGATTTTCTGAGGGCTCTCAAATGCTCTGATGGAAAAATAGCCTTAAGAGTGGTAGCGTAAACATGGACACGCTGGATAGAGGGGTATAGGGAGATTTGAGAATTGGAGCAGGTATATGGAAACCCCAGGACAGACTCTGAGTCAGTGTCTACCCTGAAGTAAATTGCGAGTAGTGTGTGGGGTTTAAACAGGGTATGAAAATGGGCTGTAGGAAGTGGCTGTTGTCTTTTAGTGGGTATTCAAAGCCAAGTGGACTCAGATAAGGGCGAGGAAGGAGAAGGAAAGGTAACAGTCATGATGAAGCTGTCTCGTTATTGTACTGTCCCAGTCACAGCACCAACTTCAGCATTGGCACGAGTAGATCCAGTTGACAGTGACTGTCACAGAGCTGAATTTGCTTCCCACAGAGCTCCGAGCTGGCAAGAGCTGCTCATTTTCCAGCCCACTCTGCCAGATCAATGCAGATTACACAACCTTGCCTCTTCTACTTACAGACACATTACAATTATGTTGTTCTTTACGGAAGAGTGAATTTGGCTGGTCTGCTGTGCATCTTGCTCATGCTATGCTATTTAATGGGTATGGAGGGAGATGGGGCAACAGGTTTTGTGGTGAAAGTCTGCTCTGACTCCATTGGTTTAAATGCAGTCGCTCCAGTTTTATATGCCATTGTGTATCAGTGGAAGATACCCAAAGAGAATTTGGTAAAATATCTTTATTTGTCTGGCTATATACATGAAGAACTGAAGTGTTTTAAATGAAGTAAGGAGTTGTTAGCTGTCTTTTGACTAGTGATAGAAGATTACTTTTAAAATGTTAACGTCATATTTCTAACCTCATTGAAGTTACAGCTTTGGTTGTCTTCTCTTGTTTTTCCTCATCACATAGATGGGCCACTCTTCCACTCCAGCACTCTTGAAAGAAAAGCCCCTGTTCAGACCATGGGGCAGGACCTCCCAGATGGAGAGATGGTAGAATACCTCATCTGAAAGGCTGTGCCGGGATCTGAGCTGGGATACAGTAGCAAGACATTTTTAAAAGACATTTTTATTGGGAAAAAATTTGTAGTACCTGAGTAATAAAAGAACACTCAGCTGTTTGTTCTTGTATATTATGTCTCAAAAGTATGGACAGGTTAATTTATAATTTGTTCTAAATTATAAAAAACCCGTAACACTTGTTCTTTGAAAGTTTCCCCCTTTATTTTTTAAATACTGGATCTGGTAACATCTGGAGAAAAGCCAAGAACTTAGGTGCGCTACATCTGATATTTCATTTCAGTATTTTTAAAGTCTCTTAAACAGAAGTACCTACTCTTACAGCTGTTGGTTAAATGTCTAGCTTGAATGCAGTAAGGCGAGCATAATGGCCTTATAATGATCAGAACCGGGGACGTAGTTGTGAGCATCACTTACTGGTTTTAGAATACAGGTGTTCAGAGAATCTTTTATAAACTTGAGCTGTGATCAAGGGAGATTTCTCTTTATACTTTCTCTTTACACTCAGTGTAAGAGCTCAGAATAGGTGTTTCACATTCATAGCCTGGAAAGGTTTCTGTTTTCATTGTGGTAATGTTCTTTTTTTTTTTTTTTTTTAATATTTCCCAAATTGTGTTATTTCTTTATTAAAGAAAATGACTCCGGTGATTAATGTCGCATTTCACATTTTTAGTTTCATTGAAAGATTTGCCACACTTTTATACTTAAGTACTTTTCAATAATTTATATGGTGGATAGTAAATAATATATTGCATTCATGTTTTACGTAAATTAAAAAATGAGCGTTTACAGGCTCAGTCCTGATCTGTTAGATCAGATTTCTGCTGTTGTAATTCCATTGCCTTTAGTGGAACTACTCCAAATTTACCATAGTGCAAGTGGCAAGCCCTGTTGCTTTTCAGCATTAGGAGCTTAATCTGCTGCATCTGTGGAGATGTTTCTCCATAGCAGTTTTTTCTGTATTTCAAATGCCCTTCTACTTTATATGTCCCTCCTTCTTGGAGATACTGGATTCTTTTTCATATAGCAAAGGCTGAGAGGTAGAGCTTTAAAGAGAAGCTCTGTGTAAAGTTCCAGATGGCGAATTCTCTCCTTCCAAAATATTTTTTTTCTTCACCTAATTGGAGAGAGCAGCTTAAAGACAGCCCCAAAGGCATTACAGAAGAAAGTTACACATTTAAGTAATCAGATTCACTTTCAGATTTTTGGGAAGTAGCACAGATGCAGCAATGCTTTGGTTGCAGGTGCTGTAAGGGGAGGTATTAAGACCAATAGAAGTAAATGAATATTTTTTGTTACCATCTTAGCATTTTATTGAAACACTTCAATATTAATTTCTCTTAAAACCTACTTCTTTTTTTTACTTGAATGTTAAAATATTTAATTAGCCAGTGGTCACACATTGGGAACCTGGCTAGTCTCAGCTTTCTGTGCATCATTAGGGTAGCCAGGTTTTCATTTCAGATCGTTTCACCCCAGAAATAAGAAAAATCACTAATTAATCATTGTACAGTTAGTGAATGTCCTCAATTTTTGCTTGGTTGACACTACTGATATGGTGTCCAATTGAAATGGCCTTACCTGAATTTGACAGTGGAGGGTTGGGAGGTGAAAGGATGTGCCTTCTGTCTGCCACGCCGGTGACTTAGCAGGGCCTGAAGATCAGCCGGGAGTTGCATTTTGTTTGTCTTCTGGTGATAATCGCTTAAAAACCAAGGAAAACCCTTCCCATCATTTCTAACAGATTTGCTGTTTGTTAGTGGTCTTCAGGCTATATTCCTAGACCCGACCCACAGGACTTAGAGGTGGCAAAATGCACAGGGTAAGATGTGAACCGATTCCAGATAGCCTGGCTCTACCAGTGACTGCTCTAACAGGCAGCACAAACTCCCTTCCATCGCCGCTGCTCGAGACGCTTCAGAGCTGCATTTAAAAGCTTTGACTGTCTCTGCCATATGGGACAACATCTTTCTGGACAGTGCGGTAGGCCTTCCCTAAGAGTGTCTTCATAATCCGTCTGAATTAGTTCTCCACCCTTTTCTAGGCAAACTATTCACAGCCTCTTCCTTCTTGTCCCTGAGAATGTCTTAAATTTCTCTTGGCTTAATTCCATCCCATTATATGAAGTAATGCCCACTCTGGATGATTGAAGTGATTTCTCTTCCTCCTCCCCGGTTGCTGTAAATGCAGGAGAAGCTTTTCTCATTAGTTCAAGGTGTCCCATCTTTCTGCCGTTTCAGCATAATTTTCTATATTGTATTTTGTGGTTTGGGCTTAGAGTGAACAATAAGGGAGATCAAATGCTGTTGAGTGGCTGTGTGAGAGAGGGGGAGAGACACATGAGTGCTTTTATGTTCTTTTAAAGTCAGGAAAAAATTATGCTCCATCTTTATAAGTACTTCACAGCAGTAAGAAAGAAGTTTTGCAACTGTAGGGCTCTAGATAAACAGTTCCAACTCACTTGATTCACATTAATTCTAAAATGTCTAGGAAAATTTGGATCCTTTACAGATAACATCTGTTGTAGAAAACTGATTTTCCCCAGTCGATATTGGCTGTTCAGCTGGACTAGGTAAAAATAATTTGTTTATCCTCCTTGCAGCTCGTTGTTTTCAAATTAAATGCCACTGTAATCTATTTTTACCAAGAAAAAAAGGTCATAATAGCTTTCTGTGAGTAAAACACAGATTATGGATGGCAACTGTCTCCTCCGAAAATGGAAGCCGGGTGGTCTCTGACGGTCCAAACCATGAGGACTGCAGGAGCCTTAGCAGTTCTGTGCTTGTGGAAGTAAATGTGGAAGATGACGGTGCAGTTCTGCATTGCTTAGGTCAGGTTCTTTGCCCTCTTTTGTAGTTTTGATTTCTTCCTAAAGCAAAACCCCCAAAACTTTTGACATGGAAGTTTGAGGTCCTTTTCCTGCGCTGACAAACTAGGAGCCATCAGGAATGTATTCTTTCCCTCAAGCTTCCTCAGAGCCACCCTGATGTGAATGTGAAAGAGCTGCTTGCTTTGAGGAAGATGTGTACTATAGTCTTCAGTCTCTCTGTACAGATTTTTATTTTGTTTTTAAAACAGGAACTGCTTTAAAGAGACAAACTGCACACCTAGTTCCTTTTCCTTCTGTAGAGCTTATTTCTAGTAGAAAGTGACTTTTAACACAATGATTGCAATGACCTTCTTTGCAAACCAAAATTTTAGACTAAGAGTTTTTCTTAAACTCGGGTATTAGAAGCAGAATTGTAGCTTTTATAAAGAAAGCCACATATTCTCCTTTGTAGAGCAAAACAAGAAAATCAAGTTTAGTTATTTTTCCTCTTTCCTTTCACTGCTTACAGAATGGCCAAACTCCCGAGTCCTTCCCTTGGGTGGTTCTGTTGGGATTTGATGGCTCAGGGAACTGCCTGAGATCTAAGAGGCTTTTGTTCCCACCTGGCCCGGTGTCATTATTAACTTCAAACAGCTCCTACCTGGCCACTCTTGTGGGGTCTAGAGCAGCAATTTTCTCCTGTCTGTGGTCTGAGGACTCGTGGGGCTCTGTCGGTCGCTCCTCGGGAGTCCGCGAAGGGTGGCTGAGGGCAGCAGTACCATCAGCAGGCTGGAATCCTTGCTGTGTGGTCTGGGCCTCGGCGGGCGACTTTGGTTTTGAGGCTGCCCGAGCGAGGGGACTCGCAGAGCATTAGGCCAGAACCATTTCCAACGACCCCTCCTGCTCCAGGAGCCCACAGCGATGCCCAGCACGTGAGCCATGTAACAGCCGTGTCCCGTGGGCCGTGACGCCCGTACAGTGAATCCTGACAGCCGTGGCGGGACGAAGGGCTTTTTCCATTGGCGACAGAACTGGGTGCAGTCAGGGCAAGCAAAACCCGGGGGGTGATTTGACTTTCCCTCCCTCCGAGGAATGGCACAGGTTAGCCCAGGAGTCACTGTGCTTCACGCCACGGCTGATGGTTTTGCTCCATGCCGGGGTGGGGGGCTATGGGGAGGGGGGGATGTCTCTTTTCATGTATTTGTATAGGAACTCTTTTTTTAAAAGCTAGCGGTTTTATGTCTAGAAAGTAAAAAGACATTGTAAAATGTTATTGTACTGTATTTATGAAGAAAATACATTTCTTTTCAAAAAGATCTTATTCTAAGTTGGTTTTAGAGTCTGACTTTCAACATCATCTCTTAGGCTTCCAGAAGCATTGAAACCCATCTGGTTTGCATCGTGCCGTCCCAACTGCAGCGTTAGGGCTGTGCCAAACTATTCAGTTTTAAGAAAAAAGTGGCCACCTGCCCTCCTAACTCGAGCAGAACCTGTGTTGCTCCAAGTTCTGAAGTATTTGAACACTTGCTTTTGTTCAGCGGTGTGGGCTCTGCTCGGGATCAGCAATGGAGACGCTGAAATAACCTGGGAGCAGTCTGGAGCAACGTCCCAAGTCCCTGGAGCAAAGTCCCAAACCTGGCCTCCAGGGAGAGCCGGGAAGTAGCTGCCCTTTTGCTACAACTGTGGAGCAGGGTTTCATCCCCGAGAGAGGTGTCACTCAGGTCTCCTGCCATTTAGGTCCCTTCCAGGAGGAGCTTGGCGGGGCAAATGGCTTCAAGCCAGTTTCTCTTCCAGCGGGTTTGTGGTCTAGAAGGCGAGAAGTGAGTGACTGGTTAGCTGCTTCTCTTTAGGATCCAAAATATCAAAGCAGAAATTAAAATACTGAAAGTTTGCCGTTTCACAACCTTAGAAAATGTGTCAAGAGAATGATCTTTCCTATATAAATCTATATTGAAGTCAATTGTGGGTTATTTTTTCCCTCCTTATTTAAACCATCAAGTTTATTTTGTAATTTGTGACTGAGCTGTTTTGTAATTCAGCTGTTGAAACAGCCCTAAAGTCTTTGAAGATTCTGGCAGCTTTAATTCTAGGAAAGAAAACAAAAAAGTAAGTGTAAATATGCACCAAGATCTTGTAAATGTTCTATGGTTATGTTTGTAGTTAGCTATAAAAATATTTTGTGTGTTTTTAAAGAACAGATCCTGTGTTTTCAGGTTTTTTCCACCAATTTGCTTGTTTTGCAGTAAATTTTCTTAGTATGAAAGCCTTATTAATTACGAAGCGAAACGAATCTTTACCTTATCTAGTCCTTGCTGCTGCTTGACCTTCGTCTTTTAAGATTTCAACCCTGAAGCGGAGATTTTGCAGGATAAAACAATTGTCATTCAGTCTTTTCCTTTCAGCTTCACTTTTTATTTTCCCCTCTGCTGAGTCTGGCAGCTGCACCGAGCGCTGCACGCTTTCAACCTTGGGAATAATCAGACGAACAACACTCGCTTACCGTGACTGAGCTGCAGTGACGGTGCCCATCGTCTCGCCTGTGATGCCTGCACCGTTTTTCAGATGTCTAAGGGTGCCGGCACCTGGGTAACCTGCAGTCACGGGAGTGTTTTCTACAGCACAGTCTTCAACAGACCAACGTGCTTTTTGTTCATGTATTTTTGGAGCGGTTTGTTGCCTCCGGTTTATCTTTCCTCCCTCGTCGTGCTGCTGGAGGGAAGGAGCAGGGATTATTTGGAAGCTGGTGGAAAGTGGTCAGCCTTAATGCGTTCCCACTGTTGGCTTTTGAATTTGACCTTAACGTAGTTGTCGCCTCCCCTGATCGCCAACGCTGTAATAAATACCAGTTTGACAAACCCAAGGGCCAGTGGGCAGTTGAGCACCTACATCCCCTGTGCTTTTGGGCCTTCTGATGTTGTTTCTGTAAATCTCTCTGGCATGCCAGAGTAGAAACAAGGAAAAAAACCAAACAAAACAAAACGCCCAGCCAGACAACAACAACAAAACAAAACAAAACCAAAAAAAACCCCAAAAACCAAAAAAACCCCAGAAGGTTGCTAATAGGAGCGGTGCAGCAATGCCTTGGGTTTTCATGGCCCCTTCCCTTTCCTGGAAGCACGTTGAGCAGCCCCGGTGGATGTAACCCCCTGGCCGAGGCTCTCCCGGGGGGCTGGACCCAGCCCTGCTGTGTTGGATGCATCTGTTGGATGCCTGCACGGTAAAGACGCCTTCAGTCCCATCTTCTGCTGCTCAGCGTGGCAAGGTTTGGGGCTTAAAACGGGAGAAAAAAAATGAAAAGGTTTTTTGGGGTGGGTGGCTTGGTTGGTTGGTTGGGTTTTTCTTTTTTCCCTCCTCTCAACTGGCTCAGCTTTTAAATGAAAAAGCCCCTTTGTGCCAAATCCTTCCCAAGTGCAAGTTAGGTAGCGGTGGGTTGTTCCCCCACCAGTCCCGTTGCTCCCGGAGGTGCTGGAAGGGAACTGGAAGGTAACAGGGTGCGCTGGGAATGCAGCACAGTCCCAAGCATTGCACCACCAGTTGCATTATTTTATTTATTATAAAGCATTACCTAACATTGCTTTTAAATAGCTATGAAAAGCAAAATTCCGTAACAACACGGGACCTTTCCAGAGATGGTTCTCTGCTTCCCCTTCCTGCTTCCCCAGACCAACAAAAGTTGAGCATTTTCTATATTCTGGAACATTTCTTTGAATTTTCGAAGAAAGCGTAATACAAAATGGCAGCAAAAGACTGGCCTCGTAAAGGTGCCTTTAAAATGATATTTACATATAGCGACACGTTTGAATGAGATAATCTTCACTTTGTGTTTTGGAGGTAAACTTCAGAGAAAAATGACGTTGATCCCTTGCCAAGAGGGGTACTAACCTTTTAAATATAAGACCTTATGTATATATACACACACACAAATCGATATAATATATGAAAGCTGGTAATTTTGAGAACCTCATTGCACAAGAGGAAATTTACTTTTCATCCCTAGTCCTTTTTTAAATGATCGGTTTGGGAATGTCAGTATTTCTCTGCCTTCTGGTTTCCGTTGCTGCGTTTGAGAACTAAAAAAAAATAATTAAAAAAAAAATATATATATGTAAGGCAGAAACCCTCCTGCCTGCAGCATTTCTGTGCTTTGTCTCAGCGTTCTGGGGGGGTCCTGGCTGCTTCTCCCTCGCTGATGGGCCGAAGCACAGGGGGACGGGACGGGGGTTTGCCTCCTGCTGAAGGGGCACGCGGAGACCGGGCTGTTGTGGCTCTTCACCCGCTGAGCTTCATCCTCGCTGGGCTGCGGTGCGCGGAGCAGGGCGCTTAGCACGCGCAGCCTTTCTCCTCGGTAGGTTTCGGTGTTAACAGCGCTCACCTAGGCTGCTTTTTTGCTCTGCTTCAGGCCTCCCGCAGCATCCTTGCAAGCGCCCAGCGCAGACTGGGCCTGGCCTCCTTCCATTTGGTTCTCGTTTTGAAAGGCATATAGCATTCAGATCACGAGAGCTAGCATCAATTTTTATTAAATTCCCGTTTTCGGAGGTTGGCAGGAAGATGCCACATGCTGGGGCTGCCCGGGGCCGAGCCAGAGCCCTGCCAGCCGGCAGTGATGCTGCACAGCAGCCACCCCAAAGGCACCCGGCCCTTGCCTCACCTCCAAACACCCTGGGCTCTTCTGTTCCCTTTGCTTGGAAGGGTTTGGGTTTTCTGTGAGCATCCCTCAGGGAGAGGCTGTTCCCTCTTTGGGAAGAGGAACATCTTTGCCTGTTTCCCTGCTTGCACAAGCTCCCAGCATGAGTCCCGGCAGCTCCTGAGCTGCGTTTCTGCTCGCTGCCTGTCCAGCCGTCCCAGCCCTGCCGCTGTCTGCAGCAGAAGCAAGAAGAAACCACAAGTGTTTTCTTCCTGGAGCCAGCCAGCATCAAAGGGGCAACCTCTGGCGAGAGCTGCACCAGCACTGCGGCTGGCACCCTGCGTGCTCGGGGAATGCATCCCTCCAGCCCCTCCTGCTCTGGGAAAGCCCGTGGAAATGTGGTAGGTCAATCAACTGTTTTTTTTCCAGATAAACTTTCATCTTCATTCAACTCATTCCCATCCTTTGCCTTCCCCACACAAAGCTGAGAGCGGTCCAGACCCTTTTACAATCCTTGAGAGCTCTCCTAGAGGGAAATACCCTTTTGATTCAGCTCCGTGATTAAATCCTGAGTTGGTGGAAAGACCCCAGTGCCGAGCAAGCGCGAGGGAGCTGCTGCTTTCCCACCTGCAGCCACGCATCCCGGGGCAGCTGCTGGGGCTCTGGGGGGTTTCACCAAGCAGTGAAACAGGCTTCCACCAGCAGTCCCCTGTAGCGCAGCGTTAGGGTTCGCACGGGCTTTGGTGTTTTTTAAAAGCTGAATGTCATTTCTGGAGCAGGGGCTGGGGGGAAGAAGTTTCTGCCCCGCTGCCCATCCCGCCTCCCCAGCCAGGCAAGTCCCACGCCGGGACAGCCCAGAGGGCACCAGAGGCTTGGGAAAAGGGAAACCAGAAGGATTGGGAATTGCCTAATTAGAAACAGTTTTCTCCTTTAACGTTCTGCAATTACTTTGAGGTCAGTGGAATTATTAGTAGTATTAATCACTGAATTTCCAGAGAACTAAAGTGAATAGTACCATAATTGGGGCATACCCTGCAGCAGTAATTGCTAAGTGCCAGCAGGCAACTAATTAAGTCTTCCAGCCTTGCTCTTTAGGCAGATCTTGTTTCTTCTAAGTCTGCATCATGGATAACTCGGCTGCAGAGGGTTAAAAGTTGGGGTGAGTGCACGGGCAGCCACTTGCAGGGGCTCTGCCCACCTTGCCAGCCCTGCCGCTGGCATCGCAGCCCTTGGGTGGGCATCCCAAGGTGGGCAAGGAAAGGCACTTTCTGCAGGAGGTCCTCCAGCTGGAGCCCGGCCAAGGTGACGATGTTTTGCTCCCGAACAGGCTGGGAGAAAGCCTTCCCGTCCAGGTTTGTTGCTTAATGATGTTATTGCTCTACCTGCAGTGAGTGAAAAGGGATTGAGACAATGCAGGATTGCCGTGCTCTAGCGAGGAGGGTAAAAGGCACCTTTCAGTGATAAGGAGTGAAGCGTGGGGGGGTGCAGGGAGCTGAGTGAGAGATCTCCTAGTCCTTCGTTTGAAGGAGGAGTTCCTTGGGGATCTGATAACCCTCAGCAAGTCTCTTAGCGGTGGAGGGGAGCTTTAGCTGCAGCCCCGTATCGTCACCCCCCCAGATGCTGCAGCCCTGCCTGCCATGGCACTGGGATTGGAGATCTCTTGAGGGGCTTCAGAGCCAAGAACCAGAAGAAAAGACAAAGGAGAACAGAAGCAAACAGGTGTATTTGCTAGTCCCACTCTGACGCCGGTGACGCGGTGGGCTCAAGGTAAGGGCGAAGGGTGTGCAGGACAGGTGAAAGGCTGGCAGCAGCAGGAGCTCAGGAAGGCACACCACCATTTCAAGACCCTCCAGGGTAGCTTGTCTGATTCTAATCTACTCAATCACACCTGAGACACCCCCTTCTCCTATAGCCTGCTTCACAGACCCCCAAACACCGCCCCCTCGCACCGTGCCTGCCCCCAAGCACCCACCCCTCCTGCCGCATGCCCAAACCCCCGGCTCCGGGGCCAGTTTATAAACCCACGGTGCCACCCTCTCACCAGCGGCAGGGAATCAGCCCTTCCCGGCAGGTCCAGCCCTTGCTGCCCTTGGAGGAGGGATCCTGTCGCCGCTGACCCTGCAGCCCTGCTCCAGCAGCATCGCCCAGCCCTGGGCTCTCCCCAGACCCCGCGGGCTCTCGCTGGCCGACGCAAACAGCATCTGCCTTCGCTCCGTGGTAGAAACTTCCACACGTTGATGCCAAAGTGTTTCCAGAAATTTGAGAACACAGGAAAATCTTTGCATTCTAACTCTAGAAGGAAATAATAATTGCAACATAATTGTGTTAGTGCCAACTGCAAATTACCCGCGAGTGGAAAATGAGGAGGTTAAAAGCTGACTAAGTAAACAATGCAAATTAAAGACACAACAGCCGGCAGAGCTGTGCCTTACAAACAAAACTCAGGTTTAACCTGGAGAGGGAAAACAGTTTTAGGTCACTTGTGGATGCTGTGGGTGGCGTCGGCTCTCCCCCACGTACAGCCCCTAACGACCGCTGCTGGGTGACACCCTGCGGTTGCAAACCTGAAATCCAAATTTAGCCCACCCCACAGCCTACCAAGATCACAAACCCCAAATTTCTGGTTTATTGGAAATGCCCTGTGTGGTGAGGATGAGCAGCTGTGCCATGCCACCTCTGCTCCTGCGCGCCCTTGGGTCATTTAACCCTCTGCTGCGGCTGCTGCTGCTGCCGCGCCTGCAGGGAAGGCACCGCAGGGCTGGGGGAGGGCGGCACTTCACGGAGGGGCCGAGCAAATTGGGCTTGAACCGGCTGCGCTTCACGTGTAGGGGAAGGCTTCGACGCTGACATATGTATTCTTTATGATTATAACCCAGGGTTCCGCTGCTGCCTGAGCAAGGTGCTGCCGTGCTCCTCGCGGCACCGGCACCCAGTGCTGCTCACCCCCCGCCCTCCTTCGCGGGACAGGGGTGCCACGGGCATTAGCCAGCTTTCAGGCATCACACCAGTCAAAAGGCACGTTTCCCAGTGTGCAGCCTGTCGGGGAGACCAGCCTGAGCTGGGACAGATCACCCTGAAGCCCCCCGGCCACAGTGCTGTGGCAGCTGTGCTGGAGGCATCGGTGGAGATGCCCAGCTGTGCCTGCGGTGCCCTTTTCTCTTTTTTTTTTTTTTTTTTTTTTGATGTGAAGGAAGGGAGGAATGAAGCCATATGTTTGGGGAGGTTGGGGATGGATTCCAGGAAAGTTTTGTTCCGGGTTAATGTTAAACATTTCACTGGCACTTTGTCTCCATGTGTGTGTATGTTGTGCGCGCATTGTGGGTCTTTGTTTCAAGTGGGCCGCTATAGTTACCTCACAACGCTGAAAGTAAATAAACCTCCAACAAAGCATTTGAGCAGCTTTCATGGCTAAATTCACCCTCCCATCTCTTCCTCCCCCCCCCCCCCCCCTTTGCATAAGGGCCATTGGGGAAAGAAAGCAATGTTTATCTTTGAAGTGCAGAGCTGTGCTGAAATTCTCTGTATTGTTTTAATTACGGTGGGTTTTAAGCCGAATCCCAGACTTTCCTGGAGAGCTGAAGTTCCTCTTGTAAAATTCCCTGAGGCCTCTAAGGTAGGGCCCGTCCAGGAGCGATGTCCCTGGAAGGACACGTTGTGTGTCGGCCGGGCTGCAGCCCCGGTTGGTGTGTTTGAACCGTCCGGGGGGGAGGGGAGGGCGGCGCAGCCGGGGGGCACCTGCCCAGCGCCTTTTGCAGGGAAAATTCCCTCCTTGGTTCCCCTCCTCATTTTCATAGAAAAACGTCGTTTAGAAGGAAGTCTCCAGCCTGGTGAGAGATGACATAACAAGTGGCCACGCTTCCCAAGCACGGGGCTTCTGGCTAATTCTGAGCATCGTCACCAGGGGCCATCTGACCCGTTACTATTTATCTCCTACTTGGGTATTCTCTGGCTTCACACCATTTCTGCTCCTCCTCTGAACCTCTACCTACCCTTTCCTCCAGCCTTGCTCACTTCTTAAAAATGCCAAAGTTTCCAATTTTTCAGGTTTCTGTTTTGGGTTTCCTCTGCAAGCCATGGGCTCCTCTCCTGCCCCTGCTTTCTCCCGGCACCTCTGCTTCTCCCACCCAGTGATGGGCCCCCACATCCCTCCGGACAGAGGCGGCAGCGACATGAACCTTATCTCAACTTGTAAGCATTCCTGCTTGGCTGGGTGAGCACCTCCAAAGCGAGTGCTTCGCTGCTCTGATGCGGAGCATCTGCTGGAGCTGGCATTCGGGATTTAGGAAAGCAGCATTTATTCCAAAGAGGTTCGGGCAAACCAAAGTTTAGCAGCAGCATTTGGCCTTGCAAGGGCATTTCCACCTGCAGCTCAGCACACCTGCTAATGACCTACCGCAAGAAACATAAAGGACCGACTGCTGGCTTTCCTAGACACTAGTGCTGTAAAAAATGAGTATTTCATCCCTCATAAACATGCTGAGTGAGAGGCGTGTCTCATGTATCACCTAAATAGTGCTGTGAGTGTCCGCTCCGCGCTGGGCTGGATTCTGGCACCAGTGATGGATGGTGCTCTGATAAACAGATCAATAAGAAAATGCAGCCTGGGGGGCTGGAGGTGCGACAAAGCAACTGTGGTTTCTGAAATTTGCTGAGACCCTTATTAAATTCATTTGTGCTTCTGAAAACAATTGATGCCTTGTTGGCTTACACATAGCTGCGAAATATGGTCTGAAGAGGGCACGAAACGCAGCGCTGCCCCAGGAGAACAGCCTGTGGCTCTGTTGGAAAACCAAGAAGCAGGGAAATATAAAATGTAATTAGCTTTTAAAAAATAATAATCAAAGCAACCCACACCCTTCTGCCACCGAGCACATCAAAACCTGAGGCCGGGAGGCAAGCCAGGCTCCAGGAGGGCAGGCGTGGGTTTGTCCCAGTATCACAAAAGTAACTTTCCAAGCGATGTGATACTGAAACGGTGCGTGTTTGGGGCTGGCGTCTTTGCAGCCTGATCTTATTTGGAACATCTTTGCGCTTGGCCATCTCAGGAAGTGGAGCCCACAAACCATCCCCGGGCAGAGACGTTAAGCTACACCGGCTGTGCGCGGCTTGGGAACAAGCCCCAAAGCATCCCTGCTACAGGGACACAGGCTGTGGCCATGGCACCCAGGGCTGAGACTGGTTTGTCCCGTCTCTCTGCAGCCTCTCGGGCCAAATCCAGCCCTGATCTGTCTTCCCTTTCCCCGGCTGCCAGCGCAGCCCCCTCGCCCTGGTGCAGCTGGTGTGGTGCTGGGCTGGAGCACACAGCTGGGGTGGGCGTCGTGGGGCACCATGGCCACCCCAGCCCTGGTGGGAGCCGTTCCCTGTCACCCTGCCCGGGTGCTGCCAGCTCGGGCTGTGCTTGCGGGGCTGAGGCCACTGGTTTCTCAGAAGCCTCTAGATGGCAATGGCTTCCAGCACTGCTGAGGCATCTTTTCCCCAGCTGCCAGCAACGCAGCTCACTGGGAAAACCGTGGTTTGTAGAGCCACCGGCTTTATTACCAGCATCACTTGCTTTTGCATCCTGCCTGGGAAGAAATGATGCTTTGAGCCTGATGTTATTTTTCAGCATCCTTTTAGTGTTGCTGCCTGCCAGTTCGCTATGCAGGAGGGACCTGGCTCCCGGCGTGCTGCTTTGGGAGCAAGGGGCAGGAGAGCACGTCCCAGGCCTGCCAGCAGCCCCGGAACCAGCAGGGGCCCAGCGTACCTAGAGAAAAAAATATTTAAATCACCTAATTTATTCCTAGCTGGCTAAAAAAGCCTTTTCCCTTTGCATCTGAATTTAAAAGCCTGTTTAAGTGCAGAAAGCGGCCACATAAGGAAGGTCTCACAGGTGGGTGCTGAGGTGGGCTGTTTGGGGAACTCCCAGTTTGGCCACCCTGGCCAGGAGCCGCTCACCGGGCGCTCGGTGCTGGGCAGGGGCCAGCTGGGTCCTGTGCAATGAGTGAGACCAGAGCAGCTCCAAGCCAGCAAACAGCAAATACCGGCCTCCCTCGGGGCTGGGCAGAGCATTTATCACGGCACAGCTTTGTCAGAGCAGCGACACAACCAGAGTGCTTCCACGCACGCACGGCACCGCAGCACCCCTGGCAGTGCCCGGCGATGGGCGCAGTAAATTGTATTTGTTGTGTTAAGAAAGGAGAGTGCTTCCAGCCCAGGGGACTGCTCACAGCAGCTGCCATGCAGATAATATGGCAAATATTGCCAGTTTTCTCTGATAAAATATAATAATCACAGCTTATTTCAGCCTCAGTGATGGGAGATAGAGCAAAGCAAGAGTCACCTTCCAGCTTTGTTTCCACATGCTCACACCTGTACACAGGCACTCTTTTTACTCTCTAATTTCCATCTCTACTTTCTGCAGGTCACTGAGCTGCTGCAGGAGCTGGCAGCAATATAGTGGGTTTTCACATGAGGACCCTCGATTTGCTGTAACTACTGCATCCTACCTCCAGCTAAGGACAAGGTTTGGCTCATCCCACAGCCCCGGCTCATCCCGCAGCCCCAGCTCATCCCGCAGCCCCGGCTCATCCCGCAGCCCCGGCTCATCCCGCAGCCCCCGTTTGTCCCGCTACGCTGCCTTGTCCCGCTGCCCTGGCTCATCTCACTGTCCCCACTTGTTCCTCTGCCCTGGCTTGTCCTGCTGCCCTGGCTCATCCCGCAGACCCTGCTTGTCCCACTGCCCTGGCTCGTCCCACTGCCCACCCTCTGCCTTCAGTTTCCCAGGTAATGACTTTTCTGCAAATATGGGTTCAGATTTTTCCAGGAGGGTGCCTGGGCTCTCTCTGCCCCCAGGTACACCCACTCTTTTCACCCCCATGAGAAGCTGGCGGGTGAAGGCGCAGCCCGTGAGTCAGGGTGGGAAGCAGGGGAGCCCCACAGAGCAGCCCCGTGCCCGTCACCCAGCCCGGCTGGGGCAGTCACCAGTTCCCCCCATAAATGGGGCTGCTTCTTCGCCCCAGGTCAGAAGCAGGGTGACCTGCTGGCATGCTGGGCACCAAAGAGCTTTCCCAGCATCTTGGGAGGACTGGTTTTCCCTGGTGAGATGTTTGCCAGGGCTCGAAGTTCACATGGCATCAAGGACAAAGAGCTGCAGAAGGGAGCAAGTAGAAAATTAGGAACTGTTACAGAAAATGACAAATCACTAATAATAAATAATGCAGTAAGAGGTAATTAATTATCTCTATTTATGCTGTGCTGCCTGGTTATTGATTTAGATGTGTTTTCAGCCTAGGCAGCCCTGACTCCTCATCTGTGGTTTTCCACCCTCCCGCTGTTAAATCCCACTGCGCTGCAGGTCTGTGCAGGACTCGCAGCCTCCTGGGCTGGGGACTAGTCCTGCATTTCGCCAGCACAGACCATCCTGCACCAGTGCCGGGCACTTCTCTGTCTTTCAGCACAGATGTGGCCACATGTGTTCAGGTCAGCTTGCAGGGACAGGAAGATAACCCACGGCTGATCCCGATCCCGGAGGGTAGCAGCACGGACGTGGTCGATACCCCCTTGCCGGTGCAGTGATGTCAGAGACGCCAGATGCCTCTGTTGCTGCCTGATTGAACGGCGCCTAATGAGGTCACTTCCATAAAAGAGGCAATTATGTCCTGGGAGCCATTTGCTAACGTAATTACTCTGCTCTTCTGCCTGATTTTAGGGACTGGCTGAGAGCAAGGCTTGTGTGGAAAGCAGAGCAAGGAAGGCCCGTTCCAGCACTCACACTGCAGTGCCTCAGTCCATCCGGAAGCTTTTCGGTTTCTCCTTCCCAGAAATGGGTCAGCTCAACTCCGGCTGTTCCGACCGGCAGCCTCTGCACCAAGAGCTGAGTTTCCCCAGCAGCTGCTGGTTTGGGCTGGGGTGGTGGGGGTGGGGGTCCCCGCCAGGGACGGGCTCAGCTGTCCCCAGGTGCATGGGATGCAGGGATGCGGAGCATCCTCACCTGCAGTACCCACGCAGCTCGGCCGCCGCTGCACTGCCAGGGGCAGGACTTAGGGCAGCCAAACGATTCACCACTCAGATGTGCTAACACATGTTCATCTCCGACTGCAGCTGCTGCTGTGTCCTGGGCAGGTTTTTCATCCTACTTCCCCACAGAAGTGATAGAAAGGCCGTTCCAGGGACACACCATGTGCAATGTCATTTGTAAGTGTAAAAGATGGGTTTTAATGACTTGTATCTCGTATCTTGGAGGCAATGGAGCCTGGAGGAGTTTCTTCACTTCTTTTTTCTTAGAAAATCAGCTTAGTACAGATGGCACTCTGAGCATTTTTACTAAAATGAATAGGAAAGGGCTGTGCCCCTGGAGGCTGTCCTGCTCCTTTGCCCAAACCCGACGGGTGAAACACAACCACGAGCATCTGCCAGGGCAGACCAGCCATCGAAACAACAGCTCCAGCCATTCCTGCTCGAGCACAGCTTTAATTAAAAAATAAACTGTCAGACACCACAAAAAATTAAAACTTAAATGCCTTTAACATCCATCTGCAAGTCTTGTGTGCAAGCCTGATGAGTCAGAGTGGCTGCCGCTCCCCGCCTGTCCTCGAAAGGCTCCATGTCCCCACGCGGGAGCCTGGGTCCCACTGCTGGCACCCATGCTGTCTCCCTGCGGGGTGCAGTGCAGGGAGCATGCCCACCTCCTGATGCTGCTGGCAGCAAGAAGCAAGGGAGCCTGAGCCCCTCCTGCAAGCTCCCAGCGGTGCTTTAAGTGCTTTCATTTCATTTTACAAGGATTTTTCCACTCCCCTGTGGACGAGGCAGATGTCACCCAGGTGACAATGCAGAAAAGCCAGTGCAAGGGGAGCTGCCACCATGCTGGCGAGCAAATGGGACAACAGGTAAAGGGTGCCAGGACTGGCCCTCTTCTGTTTTGGGGGTCACAGTGATGGGCACAGCCAGTGATCCCACAGGGGAACTTCTCATCTACCTTATCTTGCTCTTAGTGCTTTAATCCTTTCCCCACGTGAGTCACTGGGGCAGTTTATCACTGCTCTGCAAGGGGGAGGATTTAGGAAATTATAGTGCTGCTTCCCTGCCAGGCCACCACTAAATTATTTCATCTCTTCTGAAAAATCATCCTGGTGTCTGTTGTGGAGGGAAACTACCCAGGCTCTGCCTGGAGCCTCGGTCTCTCCTTTTACAGAGATTTTTTGCATTCATGTGCTTTTTGCTATTTTTGCTCCTGACGAGGGCAGGTGTGCCTGTCCAGCACACTGGGGTTGGTAAAGCTTGCTCGACTCCCAAGTGCCTGCTGCTCTTCTGTGATTATTCCTGTTAATTACTTCCTTTGTAGCAGAAACCAGATGCAAATCCACCAGCTCTGAGTGCTGCTTGGCTTTTGCCCTTGCATCTGCAGCCGCTGGCATTTGAGACTCCTCTTGGAGCAGCAGCTCGGTGCCGTTGGTAGGCAGGATGAACAGCAGCACTGCAAGGCACTTTGCCGCCGGTGCTCTGAGCCATGGCCACATTCCCACTGCCCTCACCCACCGATGCCCTGAAGCCTCTCACACAGCCGCTTCCAAAACGTTGTTCCGATATATTTCCCTTCCCAGTGATTTTCTGGATATTTGGATGCGTGGGGATGTGTTGGTCAGAGCAGAGGATGCAGGAGTGGAGGCCATGGCTGGGTACCAAACTCCATTGCATCTGCCCCAAGGATCTGCCCAAGGTGGGGTGCTCTGTCCCCAGGGTGCCCTGGGACACATGCCCAATGCCTGCGGTTCCTGGCCACTCATTGCACGCGCTGCACACACCTGGGTGAGGAGGGGGTTTGCAGCGGGAGGGGGGGTGTGCAGCAGGTACGTGGTTGAGGCGGAGGGGCTGCGGGGGGAGCAATCACTCCGGGGTCAGAGCAGTCTCCGTGTGGCTGAGAAAATAGGGCCATGAAAGCCCAAACTTTACAAGTTTCCTCTCCCTCTGGACCGATTCACCGAGTGTTTATCGACCAGCAGGTGTGACAGGCTGTCCCGGGCGCATTGGCTGTTTCTGCTTCTCCTTCCTTCATCCCAGGCTCACTGGGCTCATGCTGATTGTTTTGCCCCAGTTTCCACATAGGAAACACCCATCTCATGATGATGGACAGGGAAAAGAATGCTCAGCAGGAGCATCACCAAGTCATTTACTCCCTCCTCGCCCATAGGAGCACGTGTGCCGCGGCCCACAGGCTGTACCACAGATCTATTCCAGGAGAAAGCAGAGTAATCAGCTTCCTGGCAGGGCTGTGAATTGAAAGAGGATTTTACGCCACAGGCTGCAGCTTGCCCTGCGCTGAGCTCCCGCTGTAAAGCAGCAGAACCCACCAGGGATTTGCTCTCAAGAGGCAGGATGGTCCTTAGAGGGGCCGAAGGCAGCGGTGCCCTCGGTGCCCCACAGGGGACAGCGCATGTGCCAGCCCGTGCGTGCAAAGAGCTCGTGTGAGCTGGCCCTGAAGGAGCGTGGGTTATTCGCAGGCGCTTTTGAGCAACGATTTGGGGAAATTTGCAGTCCTCTGTGAGCCGAGGAGCCCTGCCAGGTGGTGGGACAGCTCTGTCACCTGCCTGCCATTCCCCACCTCCGTGGCCGGTGGACAGGAGGCATCGCTTGTCTCAGAGGGCAGGAGGTGTTTAGAGCAGCTTTGCGTCAGAGCCAGTGGGAGGGCTGCCACCCACTCAACGTCTTGGATGGGCTGGAAAATCATGGGCTTGTCCTTGTCCCCAGCTGGCTGTGTTGATGTTCTGCCCAAAGCATGGTACCTCGGCAGCCGAGGTGGAAGGAGAAGGAGATGGCAGGGCTTGCCCAAAGCCCCACCGCATGACTCCCTGCGCTGCGACGGTGTGAACACCCCAACCTGAACCGCAAACAGAACAGCAGGGCAGGGTCTGGGAACCTGAACCAGAGGTGATTTTTTTTCTTCCTGGCTGACACCTTGCCATGGGGAGCTGATGAGTGCCAGCTTCGCTGCCGCGGTGGCTATCCCAGGCAGGACCTGCCCAGAGCCTGCCACCTTCTGCTGGTGTCTGGGGATATGGGGGCTTTTGAACATTCAGCTGAACCTCCTCTGAGGTCTTGATGCCCACCGTGATTCTCTTGGACACTGAACATGCCTTAAGTCAGAGATCTTCCTTTAAAACATCAACTTTTCTTCTGAGCTTTACTTCTTCCTGCCATGGGCCTCTTGTCAATAATTTCCTCGGGGAAAGGAGAAAGCTGGGTGCTTGCTGGGAGGTTTATGAGTTTGCACAAACTCCCTGCAATTAAGCATCTCTGCCTTCAGTGCCGCAGCTCAGCCCTGGGAGCCCCCTGATGCCGTCACACCCGGCTTTGGGTGCAAGGACTAGCAGTGGTACCATGGGCTTGGGGCAGGCAGCCGGGTCCGTGCGGAGCCCACGCCACCGCCGCTGGCTCGATGCCTCCTCTGACAAAAAAGCTGAGGAAAGAAAACCTGTCTCGGTAGGATGAAAACAGGGGCAGAGCAAGGGATACCCGCTGCCGTCACCACTGCAGCCCAGTGGGAGCCCTGGCCCTGCTTCATTAGCATGAGGTTAATTACACAGCGAGCAATGGTCTGATCAGCAGTGACATGGTGGGCTGGCAGGAGGGAGCGCTGCCTGCATCCCATTATCCCACCAGCCCACCACCAGCGAACACACCTGCTGCAAAACCCCCTTGGCCCCGGTCACTGGTGAGCTTTAGTTTTTGGTGGAAAAAAAACCCCACCCAGTGAAAATGACCTCCCCAAAACTAAACATTTCAGCCCTTGCAGGGTGGGGTGGATGGAGATGGGGCGGATGCACCCCGGTGCAGGACTGGGGACTTGCTAGTGGGATGTCCCCAGTCCTTTGGGGGAGGCTTATGCTGGCTGATGCTCAGCCCAAGGATGCTACAGAAAGAGCTCTCAGCTGACCTTTTTGGCTGTTTTAACAGAATTTTTTTGTTTCAGTTCTTTTCTGGAGAAAAAACATTTTTTTGGGGGAAAAAAGCCACAGTCTCACGTGGCAAGGGCAAGCATGGGGCACTGCAGGGCATCAGCCTCTGGGCGCCTGGGGCTCTTCCATGTACTGCAAGACCTGCTCCCGAAACACACAGCCTTCGACAAAGCCATCAAGTTTTTGGTTTGGTCTTTTCCAAGACAAAAAAGGAAAACGTGGCTGTTCCTCAGCAGGGCTGGCTGGAGGAGAGGAGGGGAGACCCCGCGGGGTGTCTGGGTGGGACCCATCGAACCTTGGCATGGCTGGGAGGCATCCCTGGGGCCGGCTGGATGCTGGGGCGCATCCCGAGAGGAGACCTGTGGAACACTCCAGCACCGGGGAAGAAACCCCTTCTGGGATGTGAGCTCTCACTGCTGGAGCCTGGCTGAGTGCAGGAACTGGGGGCTTGGGGAAAAAATAGCGATGGTGAGTAAATAGGTGAAGGCAGAGGAAAAGGGGGGGCAGCAGCACAGCTTCCCCGGTGCAAGCTGGTATAAAAACCATCGACTGAAATGTCAGACCCGGTGCTGAGCGATGATTTAATAACTTTTATGGGCAAACCCATCGCAGCCAGTCTCGCCGCACCAGCAGTGACTCACCAAGAGCCTGCCAGCTCTGATCCGCCACCGAGACAGGAGCGTATTTCACCCCTTCCCAACGGCTCGGGAAAGGCAGCTCCTGGGGGAAATTCTCTTTTTCCCCCCTGCCAGGGACACAAGACCCAAGCACGGCAGCAAGGCTCCCTGGGCAAGTGGCCAGCATTTTGGGGCAGAAAGGGAAATCCCACTTCCAAAGGGCTGATTCTCAGGGCAGGGGGGGAAGAGATGCTTTTCCTTTTTTTCCCCCCATGGTTGGAGGATGCACCTAAACGGCCACGATGAGGCCTTCTTGCTTTCCATCCATAGTCAGCTCCACACAACCCTTTCCCGATGGTTTACAGGGGGGATATTTGTGATTATGGAGTGAAAAATGTGAATACTCCGCAGTATTTTCTGAAAAGTTGCCATCTCTGCGTACAGCCCTGCCAAAACGCTCACAGAACTGCTCGTGGGAAGTGAGGATGCCGGGGGAGCAGATCCACCTCCCAGCATGGGGAGAGGGGCTTTGTCACCAGCGGGGAGGGTGGCACTGGGGCTGCTCACCCCAGCGGGCAGAGGAGCGAGGGACACCCCGGTTTGCGCAGGGGACTTGGGTGCCCTTGGTGCCTGGGTCCTCCCCTCAGGTGCTCAGTCAGGGCAGGGCGCCCAGCGCTGGGCACCAGGGATGCTCCACCGGCCGGATCAGCACGTCAAAGCCCCCATCTCCACCCAGCTCCAGCGATGGTGAAACACACCGGGTGTTTCTGGGCTGGCTTCTGCCCATCACAGGGTTGGGCATCACACAGCAATGGCTCCTCAGGGGTCCCCAGTCTCCAGCACAGACACCAGCACTGGGTCCAGCAGCACGAGTCACCCAGTCACCCCCGTGTCCCAGGGAGGTGGCCTAGGTGGGCTCCAGGGACGGCGTCTGCTGGCAGGCAGTGTCTGGAGGGCTCTCTGCCCTTTTTTCATTACAGAGCTTTGCACTCCATTTTATAATGTGATTTCTGGAAGCAGTAATGAAGAGCATCTGCCAACAAACACCTCGCACGGCCACCAGCACTGTTGAGCTGCGTGAGCCCAGGGCAGCAGCTGAGCAGAGACGCTCCATGGGGCCGGGCACCTTTGGGTGCCTCATCCTTCCTGACTCAGCCCTCGCTGAGCAGGGGAAGGGCAGGGGGAGAGGGGGCGGCTGTGTCTGCAAATCCTGCTCCATCACAGAGTGACATAAATCACCACCAGCCAGGGTCCCCGAGAGCCTGCCGCTGAATTCCCTGTCTTTGCAGTGCCAGAAAGAATTTAAAATATGAATTTCGCTGCTGGTGTTTGGCACAGCCTTCTAGTGCTGCTTAATGCTCATCTCTCACCGCAGAATGAGCGTTAAGCATTTCAGGAGGCCTCCCCAAGCTGTCACGTTGCCCGAAGGGAGTAGTAAACCCCCTAATTCGTTACAGTGACCTTTAGGAGGAGCACAAGTACCCCAGATGAGATGTCAAGGACACAGAGTCCATGCAGCCACCGGGTACAGCAGAAACTGGGTGCCAGCATGGTACTGATGAGCTCCAGGAGCCACGATGGACCACGAGAGCCATGATGGACCAGGCTGAGGAGCGAGCGCTGTTCAGGCAGGTGAAGATGCTCACGCTTCTGCTCCTCAGTCCAACGCCGCATCCCAGGGCCTGTTACGCCAAGGCAGACTCCCAGCCAGATGGACTCGACTGATCTGCACTGATATCAGCAGCGACACCTGAGTGTTTACAGCACTGCCAAAGGGTAATAATCCTTTACATGCATAAAAAATCCAATTTTTCTTGGAGGGTGAATGACTGTCAAAGGGTTCTTGGCAATTGCTCTGGATACAGGTGGTGCCAGAAGGGGAAAAAAAAAAAGCAAACCCTGGCTATTCCCCAGCCGTCTGCCCTGAGCAATGGAGACTGTCCGTGTCGCCCGAGCTCCCTCTGCAGAAGGTTGTCCCATGGGCTCCTTCCACGCCCATGTCCTACCGTATGGCTGCTGGCCACCTTAGTGCCCCGTGCAGACCTCTAGCAGGATCCCGAGCAGCTCCTGTACTATAGTGGAGAGTGTAAGTACGGGAAGATTTATCAAAGGGACCTGGCACCAGGGTACCTCCAGCACATGACTAATTTTTTGCTTTCTCATATGTGCTTTTGCCCCAGGGCTGAAATGCTCAGCTCTGGTCCAGCAGCAGGAACCAGGGCTCAGGCTCCCAGTGCACCCGACCGCATCCATCCTGTCCCAGGGTAACTGGCAGCAGCAGCCCACGGCTGGGGCGGCAGGGGAGGCTCCTGCACAGTCGGGGCACAGGGGGACCTACCACCATCACAGGGGCCATGCCCTCCCCTGGTCACCCTGCCAGCCCGCACAGTGCCAGCTGTCTCAGCACAGACACCTTTTTTGTCCTTTTTTTCTCTCCCCTGCAGGATCCTGCTGCCAAGGCTGGCAAAGCCCCCGTGCCAGAGAGGCTCAGGATGGTTGTAAGCAGCTGGTGCTGCTGGAGGGCAGGGATGGGCACACACTGAGCCACTCACAGACCCCTACTCTTTCCCAAACTGGGCCAGATCCCACCACCTCTCGGAACAGCTATTTGTGTAAATGCATTTTGGGTGGAGGCTTCAGCTCTGTTCTCCTCACGGCAGCAGTGCTGCTGGGTACAGTGGTGTAAGATGTGGCTTTTGCTATTAAGCAAATTTTTTGGTTTTTTTTTTGTTTGGGTTTTTTTTTTGTTTGTTTCCTAGTACAACTTTATTTTGCATGGAAAACCCTGGAGTATCTCCCTGGCTTCCCATTTTCTGGGAGGGTGTTGCGAACACCTTGCCCTTTTACACTTGCCCCAGCACAGCTCAGGTGAAGGTCTCTTGTGCCAGCTCTGGCCACCAAACTGCCTGCAGAGGCTTTTTTCTTAGCTCATGTAGTCTCAAAGCTGTTTGCAGGACCTCCAGTCATCCTGCTCACAGGTCTCCTGGCTGAGCTGCTCTGAGGGGTTCTGCATGAGGCTACAGCCCCAGGGAGACCTGGTGCTCATCCTCAGCCACCTTATGGCAGTTCCAGACAGACCTGGCTCTCCGCATCCTGATTTCACCTTGGACAGACGTGGGTAGTGATGGTGGTGAACCCCCTCAGCTGTTTTGATGCCTGAGCCACCATCTTCATGCTCCTGCCCAGCTGGTCCGTCCATGCCAGAGGCTGGCAGCAGCGTTTGGTCCTTTTGCTTGGGACCTGCTGGTTCCAACAGCTCCGCAATGCCCAGGCGAGATGTAGAGAGGAGAAATGGCCTGGCAGGAGCTGGGGGTGAACATGGAGCTGTAAATCCCACCAACATGAGAGAAAAGCAGTGGTTTGGAAGTTGAATTCTAAAATCCTTGCTATTTCCCCATAAAGTACATGGGCAAACACACCAGCAGCCCACCAGAGTGCCAGCCCGTGCGGGCAGGCTTGGTGGGATGCAGCATCATCATCTCACCCCACATCCATCTCTGCAGTCCATACTGTTCCCAGGTGCATCCCTTGTGGATGCTCCCTCTGCAGTGTTGCTCCCAAGCGAATTGCCATGGAAACAGAGAGCCAAGGCAAACAAAATCTGCCTTTGAGCAGCCACTGAGTGCATCTCGGCAGGGGACTGGCTGTGTTCATCCCTGCTGCCTTCAGCCTCAGGCCCAGGGGCTTACAGCTCCAGCAACAGGAGGGACAGGGCAAGGAAACCCTGTCCCAGAGCTCCCTGGACATATTGTAACCTTCCCCGGGACATGGAGGGTTAATAATTCCCTATTTCTGTGACACGGTAGGAGTTTGCAGGGATTTTGGAGTGCACCAGGGATTTGGGCATGCAGGTCAGACTGATGCTGTGCCTCGCTGCTGTGCTGCTGGGGCCAGCTGCGGGATGGAGCTGGGTGGTGAAAGCTCATTGAACCGTGGGGTCTTCACTGCTTGTGCATCCTCCAAAAAAAAAATCAGTCCCTGCTAATTTGCTCAAACTGTTGCACAGGCATAGGCGTGACTGTATTTAGAGCTGAGATCTGGTATCATTTTCCTTTCCAAGTGGCACAGGGGGCTGCTGAAGCCCCCTGCCCCACGTGCTGCTCTACCCCACCTTGCTGGGGGCTGCTGGAAGCCGGTGGATGGACCAGCCTTTGCCTCGCTTGCTCCAGACTTGCCGCCTGGCGACTGGGCTACCTGTCAGGAAAAGTGGCTACCGGATGGGAAGCAAGGTCCCTAAATTGTTCTTTATAAAATCTCAGTGTCCTATTGCCCAAAACCTCAGCAGGGTCAAGGGACCCACCCGCAGGGCATAGGCAGCCCCTGCCCCGCAGGGGTGATGGGGTGGGAGCAGAGCAAAGCTCTGCAGGGGCCGAGTGGGGACCAGCCAGGCGCCTCCCCAGTTCTCTCCAGCAACACTTTCCCTCCACTTTGAGATGCCCAGAAGAGGAGACTTCCCAAAACATCAGTCTGTTCAACCAGGAATTTCCTCTGAAATCCACCTCCCCCCTCATCGCCACTGTGGAGTTAACTTTGCCTTCTAGGCACTTAGGTATAAATAATCTTTTACTATATTAATTACTTTGCACAGAAGGATAAGACATAATTTCTAACCCAATGGGTTATAATTGCATGTTCTTAACATGTGTGCCTCCTTACTAATTATCCCCATTCTCCCAAACAGCTTAACAAGCAGAAGCATTGAGTGGTGGCTTCCAGGGAATAAAGCTGCTGAGGCAGGAGAGCAAGCCCCTTCTTGCCACCAAAGAGGGGGTGCGATACTACTGCAAAAATAGCCGCCTCCTCCCAAATTAAATTTGTTGGAGGTTGGTGCCCGTAGCTCTCCTGTGGTATAGTGATGCCCACAGCAGCCCCGAGACCTTCCTCCCACCCCCTGGGGCTTTGCTCCTTCCTCTTTCCACTGGCAAAGCAGCCGCTTTTGGATTTATACCACAAAAAAACATATATTATTATTATTTTTTTTATACTGAAAGCTTTTGGACTTACATCTTCTAGGACTGTGGCTTTCCAGCAAGTACCCTTTGGGATGGGGTGGGTGATCTCTGGTTCTGCAGAGCCTGCAGTGAAGGAAGAGGCAAAACCCGTCCTTGTCGTGGTTATGAAGTGACCCATGAGACCACCTGCCACCTACACTTGGTTGATGCCGGGAATTAGCTAATAAAATACTGTGCTTCCCCTCCACAGGCTGGGCAATAGCACCGGGCATCGCCGCAGGCTTCGTGCTCGCCGTAGCCCAGGTAGCACCGGCAGGCCGGGTACCAGCAGGGATGGCCCCGGGATTCCAAAGGTAAAGTCAACTCCAGACGTCAAAGCTGAAGAGCTTTCAAGTCCAGACTGTTGTTTCTGCTTATAGAAAGTGTCTTCTCTCTCAGACTACGCAGAGGTGGGCATGTCACAAGAGGACCAGTTCGTACCTGCTGTGAGCAGCATGTCCTGGGCTACTGGGACCCAGGGTGCTGCTGTAGAGCTTGGGGAAGCCACGTTGCGTTTACTCAGCTGCAAAATAAATCAGGATCTTGTCCTTAGGACAGCTTCTCCTAGCCTTCCTCAGCTATCTTCCACACAGGCTCCTCCTGCTCCTGAAAGCATTTATTCTCTACCAGGAAAGCCCGTAGCCAGCACACCAAACCCCCCCACCCCAGCCCCCCAGCTTGCTGCAGAGCCCCATGGCTCCAGCCCCCTGTTTTGAAGCTGGCTCTCTTGCAGGACAAATAACATCTAGAAGGACTTTTTGGCTGTATTTCCAACCTCAGGACACTGGAAGTCACAGATGGCTCTATTCTAGTGATGCCATTGTGAGGGCGCAGCTGGGTGCGAGGACCATGTCGAGCCCTGGATTTACAACGCCGAGTAAGGCAGTGCCTAAGGGTTAGGCTGTGACCAAAGGTTTGCAGAGAAGGGGAGTAGCAGAGCCCAGACTCCCTGTCACCCATGTACCCATCCACGTTGCTCTGCAGCTCTCCAGGGCTCCGGGTGGATCAGGGGGACGAAAAGTGGGAGAAACCTGCGGGGTCAGGGCGATGGGCATCTGACGCCGCAGTAACGTCTGAGCCTCTATCCGCGGGCTTCCAAACACCCAGCCCAGATCCCACTATAAAAATAGTTGCAAGTGTTAATTGTAGGCAGCAACAGTTCAGCAAGCTCCTAACAAAACCTCAGCTGAACCTGGGAATGAGCAGATAAAACACGATCCTTGCACAGCTTGTGGGAAACCGTGGATTTGTTGGAAGGGGACGGATAGGCGAGGGAGCAGGGAGTGCGTTGTTCCTGGCAGCAGGAATACAGCATATCTGCCAGGTTACCTCTCTCTGAATGGCAGATATCCCCTCCCCTCACAGCTTCTTTATTACTAACAGCTTCGTTGTACAGCTCTCCTTTACAGTGTTTATTTTTAAGTACGTATTTCATCAGTTACCCAACGCATCACAGAGATATTTCAACTTCCCCTATGCGGTGCGAGGAGCCTCACCAGCCTCGCCAAGAAACTGCTGCTGCCCAGGGTGGGTGCGTATCCCTCCTCGCTACAGTCCCTGCTCGTTAGCAGCACAGCTCTAACGAGCCTGCAGGAATTAGCTTTTGTTGTTAGGCGATCGGAGAAAACCTCGGAAGAAATCAGAAGACACCTCCCTGTGTTAATGGCGCATCCCCGCTTTTGCTGAGCCTGGTTATAGGAAGCTGGGGATTTCTTTTTTCCCCCTTTTATATGAATTTCTGCAGGGACGAGGAGCAGGGTGAGCTGCCCCAGCCCCAGCGCTCTGCCCTACGTGTGCAGCAATGTTGTTCCAAGCGACCTTAAAAAGGATGATATTTTATGTTGCAGGTTTTAAGACGTGAGTAAAACATGCCCAAGTTCATAAGGATTTTTTTATGGTACCACAGTGATTTCACAGGCAAAATGTTGCAGATGGAGCTGGGGAGCAGATGGGGCGTTCCTCCATCCCTGGTGCAGCTTCCCAGAAGTGGCTGCATCCCTTGGGACAAAGGTAAGCAAGGCCAAGCTCAAACCCAACAGGGGTGTTTGTCCTCCTCCAGCTGCAAAGGGACTAACCCCCCGTGGCCGTTGGGGTGGCCGTGGGATGCCCGGGCCTATGACCCCCCCGAGCTCAGCAGCCTCCCCCTTCCAACGGGACTTTGGAGACATCTCTGGCTGAGCCTCGCACAGCACATCACTGCCGTTTCAAATAATTACACCTTGAATTAAAATAGCTCCTGAGCAGCCTGCGAAGCATTTCCCCTCCAGTGCTTCAATGCCGCAGCAGGGATGAGCCGCGCCGGTGGGAGCTGACATGGGGCCGGGAGGCGAATGTCCCCTCAGAGCTGGTGGGGGTGGGCTGCGCGCCTCCCCACCCGCCCGCCCGCTGCTGGGGCCGGTGCTATCGCGGATATAAATGGGGGGTTGTTGCCAGCTTGGGGAACTTCTGAGTTTTCTGGGGGTTTCTGAGTTCCCCAACACAGTTTGGTTCTGTGAGCCCGTTCACGCCCAGCGAGCGCCCGCTGTGGCAGCCACGACCCTCCCTCCCCACCACGCTGCTGCTCAGTCCCTGCGCGCTGCGGGGGGCCGTATCCAGCATCCTGTCCCCTTTGCATGGTACTTGGAAGAGCATCACCCCATGCGTGATTTGCTGCTTTGAATGTGCATCAAAAAATGGCATCGTTTGCCATGGCTGATAACATTTTTTTCCATTCTGTGGTTTTACTTTTTTATTGGTTTACTGATATTTGAGGAGAAAAAAAGGGTAAATGGTGAGTGATGTCCTGTACCGATGGCAAACAGCTTCCAGGCAGTAAAGCCACTGTGCTGCTTTGGTCCCTTAAAAAAAAAAAAAAAAAAAAGACATTAGCATACCTGGGTTCATTACAACCTCAGTAAAAACCTTCAGGATGAGGGGAAGCTTTGTCATCTAACTTGCAGAATTGCCTGGGAAGAGAGCTTAACTAACCAACCTACGAGTCATTTACACTCGCCGAAGGTGTCTTCTCAAAATGAGCCCAAATTTTATGTGATTGTCTCCTCTCAAGAGGAATATGATACACATTTTTCACAGACTGGTGATTTAATAAAGCAACTTTTTCTTCCGGAAAGCGCAGACACGGTGATTTTTGCTGGCCTCCAGGCTGGCAGAATTGCCGCCGCCACCAGCCGTGGCTCGAGGCTGTGATCTCCTGCTGCACCGCACAACCCAGGCCTGTTAAATGTCCCTCAGCTGGCCTTGGGCTGTCCGTGCTGGAAACTGGCACCGGGAGGGACACTGGTGTCCTTGCCCGGGACAGCTCAGGGCTCCATATGCACCGGTGCGGAATATTTCACCTCTGCCAGCCCCGTGCCTCCGGCCCCGTCCTTCCCTCCCTTCTGCACGTGGCACCGGCTCTCATGCTTGCCCAGCTCCGGTGGCTGCTTGCCCTTGGAGGCTGCCAGTATGGGGTCCTGCACCAGTGCCGTGGGTGGGGGCACGTCCTGTGCCTGGGGGGACTGACCCCCACGGGGGCCGGCAGGGAGCTGGGCTGGCATCCCTGCTCCTACCTGCAGCAAGCTTCCCTGCCACCTCTGTTTGCTTTGGGGCTTTGAGGATACCAAGTAATTATTCCCCATTACTCCAGCTTAACACATATCTTCATTTGCTCTACTTGCATGACCATTCTGATTTATTTTTTATTTTTTTTTAACTGCAACAGCAGCAAGCAAGGAGCGACAGGCTCCTCGTTGGTCCCCCCTGCTCCCATTGGAGCCCTAGGCACGCGAGGTGGTGTTCCACATCATTTTCCTCATCACGCCACGTGACTGAGATGCTTTGCTACAACTACAAGGGCTGGGTGCCAGGTGGCTCCTCCAACAGCTTCTCCCCCGGCCCCTCATGGCAATTATCGCCACTGGCAAGGTTGGATGCTGTCAGCATGGACATCCCATCTGGGTGCCGGGGTGAGCATCAGCAGGGAGGTCTGGGCATTTGGTAGTCCCTTCAGTAATAAAGATCAGATAAATAAATGCCTTTTTAAGCCCCAAGGCATGTAGCTGCTGTGGCAGGGTACCCTGAGCATCACTCGATGGGGTGCCGTGCCTGGGGGGGCTCGATGCCCAGCACCCACTGTGCCCCAGGGATGCACCAGCCACTCCTCTGGGTGCGAGCCCTTCTTCTGCTGGTGCAGCCTGCCACTGTACCGGGCCAGCCCCGGGCCTGCCCTGCCCATGGAAATGCCACTGAACAGGCAGCCCCTCCACGTTAGGGATGGTGATTTGGAGTGAACTCATTATTGAAATGAAAAGACGCTTCCCATCTTGCAGCGTCACTTTGACACCAGGAAAGCACCTGAGAGCAGCAGGTGTCCCCGCACCCCAGCGCTGGGCTACGAGCACTCTTGGCTTGGGGGTGCCCAGCTCCACACATCCCCAGGGGCTTCCTGGCCTGAGATGTGACTGATTTTCCTTGATCACTTTTCATAGACCTGGGAAGCAGCGAAGAGCACTGCAGAGCGCCGTCAGGCAGGTCGCTTGCTAAAGGTGAGTATTTAAAAATCACTGTTTATGCACAAGCACACGGGAATAGCTCGGAAAACATTTGAGGAAGCCGTGTGTGCATGGTTGGCTCCCAAGCAGGGAAAAAGGTGGTCAAAGCCACCAAAGAAAACATTCCCTGGGGATCTTTCATTGTTTAAAGCTTTGCAGGGGCTTTGCAAATCCCTCCCCCAGCTCCTCTGCAGCAGAAGATCCATGTCTCCTATTTCATACATTTACTTGGGGCAAGCTGCACAATTAGCCTCAACTTAAGCCCCTGCCCTTCCAATGCCCCTGTTTCCAGCAAACACTTTCATAATTTTATTCGACTTCAGTTCCCAGAATTGCTCCACTGAGTTGATTTGATTAAGTTCAATATTTTTCTAGCGCCCAGCAGGATTCGAGGCAGCCCACCTCCCCCCTGCCCAGCATCCCTGCTGGATGCAGTGCTGGCGGGGGCTCCACCACAGCCCTCTCACATGTCTGCGGCCATCCCCTGGGAAGCAAAGTCCCACAGCCAGATGGTGATGGTGGCACTTTTAGGTCCCAGGCCATGGGATCCGCTCCGCCAGGACTTATCAGCCTCGGCAATGCTGCCATCGCCCTGCATCCCTGGGAACAGACATATGAAACCATGCAGCCGAGCAGCCCAGGCGGGAAAAAAGGCACATTTTGCTGCAGGGAAAAAGGCTTCTTTTTAGTGACCATGACCATTTCCCCAGGCCTGTCTCACTGCTCATCCCCAAATTTTCCACCTCCCACCCATCCGGCTCATGCTGACCGGCAGCTCCATCCCTTCACCCACCCAAGCAGGTATTTATTTATCTTTTATTCTTTCCCGCACATGAAGTGCCTGCCAGGCTGCCAAGGCTGTCACTGGTTTCTGCACAGCCTTGGCTTTGTTCAGTGTCTGGCTGTTTGAAGGATACAGCAGGAGCGTCGCCTGAGCTGACACTGCCTTTGGGGACATTGTCCAGGAGAAATCCAGGCTCCAAAAATCATTGCTATGAAAGAAATGGCTGGAGAGTAGACTGGTGTGAGCCCCGTGCCATAGCATTTGATTCGGTGGCTCTGCAAACTACAACATTTTTTTTATCGTGGTTTCTTCATTCCAAATCACTTTTTTTTTTAAGAATTCTTTGGAGTTGTGGAAGCAGGGAAGTGACACCAGGGCTTTGGTGGCTTGCAGCAAAGCAGAAGCTCCTGCAAAGCCCCGGGCATGCAGGGAGCCCCTGGTAAAGCTGAGCGGGGTCTGTCCCTCTCGCTGTTGCCCATGGACACACCAGCATGGGGCGAGAGGTCCCAGTCACCTCCTCTCCCAGTTGCCCCCCAGCCCCGGGTGCTGCCCCAGCAGGTCCCAGCCTGCTCCCAGAGTGCAGGGCCAGGAGGGGACCCATGGGGTGCTGGTGGCCCTGGCTGGAACTGGAGCTTTCCTTGCTTGGGGTGCTCGGGATGGTCCTTGCATCAAGAAAACTTCTGTTCTTTGTCTCTTCCGAGGAAAAAATGATTTATTAGGCTATGCTAAGGTGTGCTCTGGTGAGATTATAGCTATTGATTCCTAGAAATATACATGTAGGACAAAGCAAGTAATCACATCCGCGCTCAGCCGATGCGGGGCTGTGTTGGTGCGGACACCAGTGGTTTCAGCAGCGCTGCTGATGTCTCGGCCAGAGTCAGCTCATCCCCGGCACTGCGCGCCGGGTGCCGGCACCGCAAGGTGGCACGGAGCTGGCAGCAGCCTTCGCCTGGGGTTTTCCATCACTCCACCTGCCTTCCGAAAGCCCTGATCGGCTCACGTTCCCGGAGGTACCCGGGCATGCCTGGAAGCGGGCAGATTTGCTGTGTTAGTGGGAGATCAGAGGACTCGGTTTAGGAGCAGATGACCCCGGGTGTGGTGTGCCAATGGGGGGGGAGCGGGCGCCCGGTGAGGCTCGGCAGCACCGGCTGGTAGGGCTCTGCCGCCTCCCCCATTTGTTTATTTTGCTGGTGAGACGTAAAATATTCACATTGGGGTTTAATGACTGAAGGGCTGATCATCACTTCCTTGGGTGAGATGTGATGGGAAATCTTGCTGACCTGCCTCTCCATCGAAGGGAGCTTCAGCGAACGGTCCTGGTGATGCGAGGTGGTCCTCGCAGCTGTGCTCCAAATTACAAACTGCCGTGAAGACTTCCAGCGGGTAGAAACATCTCCCTTGAAAGCAGACAGGAAAAAAAAGCCCAGCCGCCCACAGGCAGTGGTGCCCAGGGTGATGGCTGGGCTTGCTGGAGGCATGGGGAGAGGCGTGGGGAGGACAAGCCCGGCCACCACTGGCACTGGGACAGGTCCCCGCGCTCCCCGGCAGCTGCGGGGGGAAACCAGCTCCACCATCCCCCCACTGCTGCTTCTTATTTACCCCAGGGAATTGCTCTTGATCAAAAAAATCTGTGGGTTAACAAGTTTCTATCCTTTTTTTAAAAATCATTATTAATTTCTCCTTTTTTCTGAGCAATGAAGAGCTGGGGAGAATGTGCCGAAGTGGGGAGTTCAGCTTCCTGCAAACACCAGCAGTGAGTTTTACGGAAAATAGGAACTTTTGCCCTGTGAAGCTGCTGGTGGGGAATGCCAGGGGCAGGCAGCTGCCAGGGCTTTCTTCATCAACATCACAACCAAGCAATAGGAGACCCCTGAGAACCACAGCTTCCCCCCACCAGGCTTCCACCCCCCAAGTGTTGGATGGGCTGGCCTCAGATCATAGAATCACAGAACAGTTGGGGTGGGAAGGGGCCCCTGGAGACCACCCAGACCAGTAAAGGGTCACCTAGAGCAGGTCGCACAGGGTCACATCTCTGGAGAAGGAGACCCCACAGCCTGTCTGGGCAGCCTGTCCCAGGGCTCCAGCACCATCAACGTGAAGAAGCTTTTCCTCCTATTCAGACGGAAGTTCCCGTGCTGCAGTTTGTGCCCGTTGTTCCTTGTCGTGTCGCTGGGCACCACTGAAAAGAGCCTGGCCCTGTCCTTCTGACACTCACCCTGAAGATATTTGTAGGCCTTGGTAAGACCCCTCTCAGTCTTCTCCAGGCTACACGAGCCCCACGCGCTCAGCCCTTCCCCACCTGGGAGGTGCCCCATCCCCTCAGCACCTTCGCAGCCTGCTCAGCTTTCCTGTGACTTTCTGGCACGACCCGTGCGCTAGCTGCAGGTGCGGGCAGCATCGTGCAGTGTGCTTCAGCAGCGATGGGGCGAGGGTGCAGCCGGGGAGAAGCCCCCTGCCCACAGCCTCCTCACCAGCCCCCAGCCCCCGTGCCCCCTGCCTCCTGGCGCCGGCAGGCTCTCGCCCCGACCCCTGCCCAGGTTAACTCCCCCTGCCCAGGTTAACTCCCCCTGCCCAGGATAACTCCCCACAGCACCATCAGGATGCCGGTCCCTTTCCAGTGCCTTTAGCAGCTCTCTGGTTAGACCGGGGCACTGAGAGGCACGGTCATTATTCCAGCGGTTGCTGCAGCAGCAGCTCAGGGTATAAAGCCAGAGGCTTTCCAAGGGCGCTATTACTCACCGCTCTCGCAGAGACCCTTATAATTCATCTATTGTGCGGGCAGGATTTCTCAGGAGTGAGTTCCATTAAGCTGCGTGTGAGGGTTAATTAATTTTTAATGTTAACAACCTTTTCTTTGTATCACATGGCGGTTCATCAAGTTCTGGATGGGAGAAAAAGCCCACCTTCCCACAGCAGCGGCTCAGCTCTTTGCTGAACGTCTTTCAGCAATTATATATGTGAACATAATTTTCTCTGCTTTATAGCTCTACCCTGTAATCTAGGGAAAGTGACATTTTCCACTGCACAATATGGGTTAGGCTTTCACTCTGATGATGTTGCCTTTGCCAATAGATTTTCTCCCAGTGGCATATGGCACGCAATGTTACATCTGCTCCCATTTCCAAGAGATCCTCTACCCTTTGTTGAATTTTTACAAATGCTATCAGTCTAAATAATCCAGAAGGCTGCTATGGCAACAAAACGAGAACTCAGTTTCTCTCCCTTCCCTTTTTTTTTTTTTCTTCTTTTAACCCTGGAGTACAAGGAAGAAGGACGCTGGCTGTGCCTTCCAGCAGCTGGCAGTGATGATGTTGATGCCTTGGGATGGGGTTTGGGGCCTGATCAACCCCCACCGCCCTCCCACATCTGTCAGCATTGTCCTGCATGTGGGAAACAGCAGAGGAAAGCACTCAGATCATCTCTTTATGCGGGCTGTGTCACTCAGGTTTTGGAGCCGGGTGCAACATTTTTAGTACTGAACATGCCCGAGTGAGTAAATGAAAAGCTGCTCGTCGCTGGCTGCAGGAAAACCCCTTCATCCCACCCGAGCACCCCACCCTGTCCCACTGCAGGGGGGGGCAGGGAGCACCTGTGCCAGCAGAGGAGCAGCTTCCACCTCTTTGGGAAAAATTCAAATTTCTTCGGATATAACAACTTCTCTGAAAGAGTCCACCAGGAATCTCTGAGACTGAAACCCCTTTGGACAGCTTTCTCTCTCCTGCTCCCCTAGATGCTCTAATTGCTGTGTTAATCAAAGCATGCTCTGTTCACAGCATCCCCTCGCAGCCCTGCTATCTGTTTCAATCGCTTTTATCCCTGTTTCCATGCTGCTTCCATAGGAAGCCAACTGGGTGCCTTTTTCTATCAACAGTAATGGGAGCGTGGTCCCTCCTCGAACACTCCAGGACCAAAGGTGTGGATGTCGGGTGAAAATTGTTCTGGCAGTTTGAATGGGGAGCAGTTCCATGTCACCTGGAGATAAGAACTGGAAAACAAAATAAAGCCACAATTCTGGCTTGAATTAGCCAGCAGCTCGTGTGGGAAATTAAAATCAGTGAGGTGCAGAGCAGGTAAGGTCTGACCTTGCAGCTAAGGTCTGCAAGGGACTTTTCAAGACTGTCTCCATTCGTTAAAAGCTACTTCCAGGTCATGGCCTCCTAAGATCTCAGAGACACAAATTCTCTTTAAATTCTGCTAGGACAGGCAGCCAGAGCTGCGGTGCCCCGTTAGCCAGCCCTGGGTTTGGTGACTCCTAACGCTGTGTCCCCAACACAGCCCTCCCCTGCAGGGGGCTGAACCTTCGCCAGAAAACCCCGCCGTAACCCCCACACACACAGTGCCCACCAGTGGGCCAGGGCCAGCTCAGGCAGTGAACAGCTGAAGCAGGGGGGAAATAACTCGGGTAGGAAGATGCTTTGATAAAATGACCAAAGTGATCTATCAAGACCTGCATAATCTGCACTTTCTCCTGCCAGCTCACCTCCACTGTGCACGTCCCCCGGGAGACAGAGGGAGGAGAAAGTACAAGGTTTCTGGGTTAAATATTTACCACTGAAGCTGTTAATGACTATTTTAAAATCCATATTTACATTTCTCGTGAAGACAGAAAAATGAGCCTGGGAGAATGAGTTAGGAATAAGACTCACCTTTGCTGGGAGCTGTTTGTAGCGGTGGCACTACACACCTGAAGCAGCCTTACTGTTTTGTTAAAGAAGCTCCAGAAGATGCTACAATCCCTCGGTTAAACCCGGTGGACCTCATACTGACCCTGTGCCCCATCCTCCCCAGCATCGGGATGAAGGCTCTCTGAGTAAAACAACGCAAACCCCGTGGCCATTGCTTGTGGGAGGTCCCCGAGGCCATCTCCCCCCATCCCATGGCCACAGCCACAGCAGAGGGTGCAGGGTCTTAGAGGAGATTGTCCTGCAGCTTCTGAATCAGCACCGCAAAATTCACCCGCTAAAGCAACTCATTTAACGAGCGAGGCAAAAATAGGCAGCGGTTCGCTCACAAAGGGGAGTTGGGCCGAGTCCGAGAGAAGATGCAAATCATTTGGATAATAATTAGTAGCAGATAAACACATCTGCGCACAAAGTGTGACTAGGATGGCCACCACGTTGCCATCTCTCGCTCTCCCCTGGACTTTGTTCCTTGGTAGGAGGAACTGGGATGGCAGCGCAGGCACAGCCGCTGCCAGGGGTGTCCCCGAGGGGTTCGCACCCACAGCATGGCCGGGGGGCTGCCATGGTCTCAGCCCACAGCCACGCACCCCCACGCATTCTCCAGCGAGGAAATCCCTCTCTGCCACAGCTACAATGCACAGCCCAGGATGTATTTCCTTCTTTTTCAATCATATTCTTTGACGTGAGGTGCTCAGCCCCAGGCAGAGGGATGCTTGGGATGGATACTCGCCTACTGCTGATTATGGCTTGGAATGAAATTTGTTAGCAAACCATTTCTAATTACCGGCACTCTCAGGCGCCAGCTGTCCCCACGCACGGTGCCAGGCTGCGCCGGCAGCCGGCTGGCGGCCAGGGATGGCGAGCAGCGCTGCCCTGCCACGGCCCCTCTCCCTGCAGCCCCAGCCTCCGGGAAAAGGTGGGTTTGCCAAGGGTTTGTGATCTCCACGGCCGGGCACTATGTGGTTCTGATCCTCTTCGGAACACACACGCTTGCTCAGGAGAGCCCTCAGCCATAAGAAACCTGTCAGACCTTTCTGGTACAAAGGTACTAAGTTAATAAAAATTATCTGTAAAATCAGATGCAAGGCACTGCAGTTTGACTGAGATCTAAACTGCGCAGGCTGTTTTATTACTGCCCTTTATAAATTATCCACCCAAACCTCTTGGTTAGGTCTACAACTAAGGACAGCCTGCAACCAAATTTATTGCATTTCAAAGGCAGCGAATTACCTGATCTGCTGAAGGGAATGGCTCAAAGTTAAAACCTCGATCAAGCCGAGCACCTCCCAGGGGAGCAGCGACATTGCCCAGCAGCTGCAAAATTTTGCCCAGCAGCTGCCCCGGACATGGGGCAAAATAGAGTCAGGGGGTGTCTGGCACCTGCACATCTCCAAATGCTGCTTATTTTGCAGGAAGAAAAATGTGTCGGCTTACAGAGAGGAGCATGGGGACAGTGCTCTTGGGGTCATACCAGGTGGACTGCAAGAGATGCTCAAGGCCACCACCATGATGGTGACACGGGGGCGATGGAGCTGCCGGTGTACCTGTGATGGGGGTGCAGTGCAGGCAAATCCCCCCGCCAGGGTGGCCCTGGTGTCAGTGTCACCCACAGCGAAGCTGGGCCAACCGCCCCAGTCACTTGGAGTTCCAGACACTCAGTATAGACTGAATACGTAGGATTCCCTTACTACAGTGCCAGTGGGTTCTAGTGAGGGAAACGAGCCCTTGGCCACGTCTGGGAGAAAGGCTGGTGGAAATGGGGCAGGGGCTGGTGGTTCAGGCCAGCACCCACCCTTGTGCTGGCTGTGGGGCACGTCCTATGACGGTAGGACTGCCTCCTGATGGGCCAGAGGCGGTCAAAGCCAGCAAGGGTGCTTTTGAAATACCATCAGAAGAGTGGCAATTTCTAGTATATTCTCTATGCACGTACACCCACCTGCCCTATATACATGCATAGATGTCTGTAGGTCCTGGGTGAGCGCAAGGCTACCGTGAGCACCCCTATGAAAGCAAACCCGGGCATGATGAGAGAGAACAGAAAACCCTTTGCAGGGTGAGAGATGCTTTCGGGTATGAAAGCAAAGGCCATGCAAGCTGCCTCCTGCCCCGTGGTGCCAGGCACGGTGGGCCCCAGGCAGCTCCCTGTACAACACAGGGCCAGCGCGGGATGCGGGGCTGAGCCATCCTCGCAAGCGCTAAAGAAATCACCGGGAATATCTCACACTTGAAAACTGTTGCACAGTGCGTTTCTGAATACGTTGGCGAATGAATTATTCACAGCTAAATCATCAGCGTGAGAACTAGTGTTTATTAGTCATATATAAATAATAATTGCATTAGCTAGGAGAAAATGATTAATATTAATGGTTTCGTGGCTGTGGCCAACATTTGCATATTGTGTGCGAGAGGGATTGATGTATCGTGGAAAACCAGAGTCTGTGTTGATGCTGGAAGTGGCAGCTTCACTTTGTGGGGCTCAGCCCTGCTGCTCCCCATCACCGTGCACCACCTTCACCCATCCAGGTGGGCCCTGCAGCTTCCCGGGGGGCTCTTTCTAAACGTTTCAAAGGGATTATTCAGTGAAGGATGCACCTTGCTGAGTGCGGGCTGCAGCGTGCCCTTAGCCCACTGCTCGGGCTGCGGTGCCGCCGGGAGATGCTCCTGGCCACTTCTGTCAGAGGGATCAATGTCACGGCTTAGAAACAAACCACCACCTCCAGACAATATTTAAGGCTCTTATAAAGATACGGAGAAACCTGAGGCTCAGCAACGCTTGCCTGAAAGCACCTCGCCCCGACAGCAGACCTCAGCAGGCTCTGAAGTTTTTAAACGCTGATTTCTTCCTCAATTTGGGAAAAAGAAATGTCCGTGTCATGACAGATCCCAGTCTTGCATGGCTTGCTGGTGCTAGAAGTATTTTACAACCTCTTATAGTGCTGCGGGAGGAGATTTTTGCATATCCCGACCCCTTCCCACACGGCAACCTGCCTGGGCAGCATATAGACTAAGTGGCCAGAGCATCTCCTGTAGCAACCAGCCAAATGCCACCATAAACGAGGAGCAGCACTAAAACCTGCTGAGGCTTCAGCAGCTGTTAGTGCAGCACCTTCTGTTCCCAGGCCAAACCACTCCGCAGGGGAGCAGCTACATGTTGCCGAGGCAGAGGAGGAGCGAACTCTCCTGCAGCCCACCCAACATGCCTTCAAAAGAGTTTTCAGCTCGTGGCTCGAGAAAAAGGGTCACCTTGGGAACTGCAGTGGAACACGCGGCTGCTAACGGGTTGGCACTTGCTGCTCTGTGAAGCCTTTGACCACAGCGCTGGCCAGGGAAAGGGCTGCATGTTTGAAACCTGCTTTCACCCGGCCGCAGATGGGAGAAAATCTGTCACTGAACTGCCACAGACAGTTTGTTAATGAAACCTCATTATCTGGGGCATCATTAGCTTCCCACATCATCCACACAGTGTCCGGTCCTGCACGCACCAAATGCAAACGAAGGCACGAGCAGGGGTGTGTGACATCCCAGGGTATTCTGCAGAGCCTCATCGCATGGCAAACTGGTGATCTTGGGGCAGCAGAGAACAGGTTTCAGGCTTGAGATACCTATGTATCTCTCTATATATGTAAGTGTGTACATACATATATATATATATAAAAGAGGTTTTTCCTCCCTCAGATGACTAGCAGGCTCCACTCTACTGATTCATCCCCCTCAGCCGCAGAATACCGAATGGCTCTGACTGCCGGCCCTGCCATGGATGGATATGATCTGCCTAGAAGGGATGGCAATTAATCATTTTTGTCATCGAAAAACAGTTTTTCGTGAAGGTTACAGTGCAATCTAATCACAGGCCTTTTCCCCTCCAACCAGGTACATGTGATGGCTACGGACGTGGCAGCAGAGCTCCTGTTGGACCCAGGTTTTGCAGTCATCTCCCCACAGAGGTATTTTTTTGGTGGGATGGGGGAGGGACAGGGTAGGGATTCTCCCTCCCCAGTGACACCCAGAGGGGTGTTAAGGGGATTTCAGGAAGAAACATGGCTCTCCCAAAGGCTTCCTAAGTGTTTTTTTTTATCAGTGCCATCCATGGGACATCAGTCACCGACCTCCACTCTGTGCAGAGGAAAAAGGTATCAATGCTCAAATCCCAAAGTCCCATAAATAGGGAGACATGGGGTGCAGCCCCGCCTGATTTCCTCCATCCAAATTCTGCCTCCCCCTACCAAATCTTCACTGATTGTGAGATCCAAAAATATAACTGTCCTACTGTGAACTTTTGCATGAAATGTTTGAAAAACTGCTTGTCATGTGCAAAAGCCAGGCTGATAACTCCTATTCCCTACAAGGACAAAATCAATTGGGTTCTCACAGCCCGGTGCAAACACTGAGTCACCCTCCAGCCTCTGGAGCTGCTCGGGATTCCAGTTAACCACTTGCTTGTTCCCACAGCAGCAGCAAGGGGAGAAATTCCTGAGTAGCACCTCCGGCACTCATGTAAACAGGGATCTGAGATGCCACACCATCTCAGTGACACCATCTCAGTGACACCATCTCAGTGACACCATCTCAGTGACGTGGGATGTCCTCTTGTGTCTTTGCCAATAACCAATGTGGGAGCAGGAGATCATGGGATCACAGAATCACAGACCGGTTTGGGTTGGAAGGGACCTTAAACCCATCTAGATCTAACCCCCCTGCCACGGTCAGGGACACCTTCCCCTGGACCAGGTCACTCAGAGCCCCGTCCAGCCTGGCCTTGGGCACTGCCAGGGATGGGGCACCCACAGCTGCTCTGGGCAGCCTGGGCCGGTGTCTCACCACCCTCACGGTGAGGAATTTCTTCCTTCTATCTCATCTAAATCTCCCCTCTTTCAGTTTAAAGCCGTTGCCCCTTGTCCTATCACTACATGCCCTTGTGAAAGCTCCCTCCAGCTTTCCTGCAGCCCCCGTCAGGCACTGGCAGGCTGTGCAGGGTCTCCCTGGAGCCTTCTCCTCTCCAGGCTGAACCACCCCAACTCTCCCAGCCTGTCTTCACAGCAGAGCTGCTCCAGCCTCTGAGCATCTTTGTGCTCCTCCTCTGACCTCCCTCGGTGTCCTTCCTGTGCTGGGGCCCCAGAGCTGCACGCAGCACTGCAGGGGGGTCTTGGCAGAGCAGAGCAAAGGGGGAGAATCGCCTGCCTTGCCCTGCTGGTCACACTGCTTGTGATGCAGCCCAGGGTTTGGGTGGCTTTCTGGGCAGATGGAGCATGAGAAAGGTCTGTGCTGAGCAGGTGGGAACCCTCCTCATGTTAAACAACAGCCTCATCTTGCACTGCAACACTCAAACCGTCCTGTTGTCACAAACTGATCTCCCTCCAGCCTGCCTCTGCCCAGCTCTCCATGCTGCTTGTCCTTCCCTGGAGAAATCCAGTTTTGGTTTGCAAGGACTAGTTGCCTCTGCTGGCCTGAAGAGCTCATCCTCAACCCTCCTGTATGGAGCAAAAGTTGGATTTGCTGCATCTTCATTGTGGCATTGTGGGGTGCTGCCTTTGGGGCTCTGGCTGATGTGTGGGTTAACTGCAGTCTTTTATCTTGACAGAGACACCATTTTTAAGGACTGATACCAAAAAAAAGAAAAAAAAAAAAGAAAAAAAAAGGAAAGAAGAGCCATCATGAGCTTGGGGATGGATGCCAGTGTGAAGGGAGTTTATTCTGTGCCTGCGACGCTGAAGCATGAGGGGGAAAGCAGCAACTGCTGCCTTGGCTCAGCTACACACCAGCTGTGCGCGGGTACCAGGGCTGCAAAGATTGTTCTGCAGCTGCGGAGACAGCCGGGCAGATGCTCTCTGCAAGAGAACATGGTAAAAAGAAAAGGTTTAAAATTGAGAAGTGATCGTACAGTGCCTATCTGGTCTCTGAATGCGAGAGCAAGCCTCCCACTTGCTCTTGGGCTGATCGTGTCGGTGCAGCTGGGGGGTGCTGGGTTCGCCCCAGCACCAGGGCTGACCCCCTGCGTCATGGTCCCAACTGCAGTGCCCAGCATCTCGCTGACATCTTCCTTGTATGAAAACGGCCCACCATGTCACGTTTGGGGAGTGTATAGAAGATAAGGATGCATCGGGTCTGTACCTGCTGAGCGTGCTCAGGTTATCACTTAGTTTATTACTTCACTTTGCTTGAGTCGTGGCTGAATACCCAGTGTTTCGCCTGCAGGCTTGCTTTTTGACATAGCTTCTGAAATGCCAGAGACACTTTCCATTCCGCACTCCCTGAAAAGGCCGGATTTCTGCCCAAGACTGATCTTTAAAGCTCCCTCATGATAAAAATAGATAGAAAAGAAAAATAACCCGCACTGGCTCTTGCACCTCCTACCCCGTGGGCTCCCACTGTGTCCTTCGGGGGCGGCTGGCAGAGCTGGTTCATGACTGTTGCATGAGAAAAGGCAGCTGCTCTAATATTAGATGACCATCAGCAATTCTGAGAAAAAAACCCCCAGAATCCTTAATTGTGCAACGTTTGCTCAGAACGACTCCTTTGATGCTTGGTTGCCACTTGCCGAGGTGCTCTCGGGTCCCTGCCCGAGCTGTGGTCCCCTCCCCTTGGTGGAGCCCTGCCTGTGCCCGCAGCAGCACGGCTCCTGCCGCCTCCTCTCTGGGCCATTGCGCTGCCCTTCACTCTTGAACCCCATTGGCTTCGACTCCTATTTCTCCCTTTGTTTTTCCTGGAACAAACTTTAGATGGTCTCCTTGGCTTGGTCTGGAAAACGGTTGCCATGTGATAACACATCTGGTTACACTTTTGCCCATTTTAGCTTTTTTCCCCCTTACATACTCCTAGATTTTCCTTTTGGCATGTTTTCCAGTGCTGCGGTCATGCAGGTATCATCACGGATAACACCCTCGGGGCTCAGCCTGTACATGAGCTGGGGGAGGGAGCTGGACTCTGTCAAGGTGGGGACACTCGGCCAGGGGACTGCCCGGTCCATCGTGTTTGTTCTGCTGAAATTAGAGGCAACTTCAAATACAAAAGCACCGGCAAGGGAGCTCATGAGCATCCAGCCCCCCAGCACCACCACAGTCAGAAACCGCCCTTCACATAGCTACTCCAACAGCTCCAAGCTCTAAATCCATCCCCCATCTTCCCCCCTGGATATAGGGTTGGGAAGTACCGATGTCGTTCCCAGGTATGGCAGTGCCTATATGAGTAGAAGCCATAAACTCCATCCCAGAGATTCATCACCAGCTCAGGAGACATGGCTGAAAAATGGAAACAAATCAGGAAAATAATGATAACTATAAATATTCTTTTCCTGAACCATCATATTTCCATCAATGTGACTCACATGTTATTCATTGTCTCCGATTTTCCTGTTTCTTAAAAAGCAGAAAGGTCAGAGAAGTGATTTCTGTCACAGCAGTTCAGAGGAGGAAATTTGTTGAAGGAATTTTTCAAAGACGAAAATACAAAAGGATTGCTTTTCTTTGAAAAAAAAAAAAGATGCCTGGCAATAAAAAAATTGCTGTAAAGCAAGCAACTTTCTAAAAAGATTATTTTAACAATATTTGACAACAGTAACGGTGAGTTATTCTGAAAAAGCACGTGTGCGTTCTTGCAGCAGCATGAGGATGAGGGGATGGGACAGAGGGGAGCCTGGCTTGGGAATTTTGAGAAACAGGAAAACTTCGCATCACTCAGACAGCGGGGATGAAAGGTGATAGATACATTTCTTGGTGAAACGCTAATAAGAGCAAAGAGGTTTATCAATGTTACGTTCTCTGTGTCTTGAGGACCTTCCCATTTTTCAGCCCAAATTTCTGAGCCTGTGCAGAACCCACCCGAGGAGGAGAGCAAAAGTAAGGGCTCCGTGGGTTGACGTTGTCAAGCTGGGAAGATGGTGGGAGTGGGCTCCAGGCCAGGTGGCACGGGCTGGAGGAAGCTTTGCCGGCTTTTGCGCTGGGTAATTTCTGACCTGAGAAACATGAGCCATGGATATCTGAAAAGCAAATTTCTGGCTTGTCTAATCACCGAGCGATGTTGAAAGGCTGTCTGAAGGGCCTGCAGGGGAAGGTCAGCCTTTGCCCTGCCCCTGGGGATAAAGCCAGCCGGGGTTGGATGGAGCCCCCCTGTCATGGGCTGGCTGGCTGGAGCAGAGGAGCTTCCCCATGGGGGAGAGATGCTCACGCTGTGGCCAAGCCGGTGATCTCTCCCTGCAGGCATCCCATCTTTGGGAGGTGGCTGACTGCAGGGCATTTTTAAAGTGTCATTTGTTTAAATTTTGCTCTTTGATCTAACACCCCTGCTGCAGGGCTGACATGGCTGTAGCAGTGAAAATGCGATTCTGGCCTAAAAATAACATCCCCTTGGAAGCCTTCATTTTAGGTCCATTTTTCACAAAACTTATGGAAAAGGTCTTGTTTAATCCATTTCTAGATGGAAATGGGGTTGGATCTTTGTAAACGGCGATGTGGTACAATTAATAATAGCTTGTAACTTGCTGTGCCTACATGCATAGGCTTCTTGACAGAGTAAAAGATCTGCTTGCAGATAAGATGGAGAGTTTATAAAGCAGCATAATTAATAACCCACTACATTACTGCCTACCCATCCTTCCAGCCAGCCCGCAACAGGTCCAAATAAATGACAATTACCAGAGAAAATGACACAGAAATATGGCTCTAGCATTGCTCCAGGAAGCGCTAACGTCTTTTTAGGAGTTCTTCAGCCATTTGGGGCGATGGGGAAGGGTTCTGCTCCCGACGGAACAGTGCTGCTGGTCCTCCGAGCCTGCCTTGCCGTGATGCGCTGTTAAAGCCGGAGCAGGGCTGACGTGTGCCTGCTGTGCTTCCCGTGTCAGGAAGGGACAACAGAGATGGATTATCCCTAATTTTGAGTCTGGTTCAGCAGATGATTTCAGTCAATTCCCCTCGAGTTTCTAGCAGGCAACCAAAATGGTTTTGCTTTGAGTTTTCCTTAAGTAATACTTTAATTTTGGGCTACTGTTAATCAATAGAAGTGAGTCAGATTTTGAGGTAATTAAGCCCCTTAATTAGCACCTGTGCACCTCTGCAGTCCATCCCAGGATGTGCAGAGGGGCTGGTTGCAAAGCCCATGCGTGCAGCAGGCAGAGCTTGGGCGGGGGGTGGGTGGGGTGGAAACTGTGACACCAAAGAACAGCGGTCTTCTGGGAAGGAAAACAAACCCCTACAACTTTTTCTGGCTGTATTAATGATTCAAGAATGAAGAGAGAATCTGGGAATATATAAACCTGGTCGGCAAGAGGAAAGATTGATGGTTTAAGAGGAAGGTGGCAAAGGGCTGCATCGTACCCTGGACTCCCTGAGCTGCATTCCTGGGACGGGAGCAGGCTGAGCCAGCGGCGAGCGCAGCAAAGTCAGCATCTCCCACCTCTTAGGGGAGATGAAATCCATCTTTAAAACAAATGATGGGGGATGGATTTTGTTTTGCCACATCAATCACTTGGCATCACCTTCCCCTGTAGGGTGGATCCCTGGGGGGAGACCCCACGCTACCCCCAGTGCCTTACCTGGGCTGGATCTGTCCCTGCTGGTCAGTGCTTGGGGCTGTCATTGGTTTTTCTTTTGAGAGAGGGCTGCAAAGAACCATTCACCTAAATAAACCCACGGGCCATGGGGCTGCTGACTTGGCAGTGAGGTTTGCACTGCGGGGGGGGATGCTTTCTCCTAAGGGATGGTGGCTTCCTCTGCTCAACAAGCAGACATGGTCATTTCACACATCTGTGGAGAATATTTAAGCTTTTAAACACCATAAAACTTGTTTTCAGAGAAAAGAGTCCATGAAGCCCAAAAATGTGCTTCTTCCCTGAGAGCTTTCCCATCCTCCAAATTCAATGGGCACAGTAACTCGCCCGACCCCGACGCAAGCAGCAAGTTTAGCCTCATCGTTAGCACTTTCCCCATTGCATATTTACAGCTGCATGAGGCTGGGCTTACAATCTCCTCCTCATTTTCCCCCGCGCCTGCTGGGGATGGCAAAATCTTTTCCAGGGCTATAATTTGGAAATAATGTTTCTCAAGAGACTAAAGAACAGCGGGATCAAATTGGTTCCGTTCTCCCAACAGGCTGCGAGAGAGCAGAGAGTGGCAGTCGGCGGGGGCTGCTTGAAAGGCTGGATGAGGGGTGAGACATGCCAGCCGCTCCTGTGACAGCTAAAACTGAAATATTGCAAATTGCAACTGTTTGCTATGGGGTGGTTTGTAATATCTCTGTCGCAGTGCACCCCGCAGCCCACCTGGTGGGAGGGAGAGGCTGGAGGCTTTGGCTGCGGTGCTTGTGTGCTCCATCACACCTTTTCCTGACCCAAAATCATGCCTAGGAATATTTTCACAACCTGAAGGACAGTTGAGCCTCCTCTGTCATGTTGATTTCCAGGCAGCTTAGCCCCAGCTCATATTTAACAGCCTGATATCTCAGCTAGAAAATTCCCGCTGGAATAAGTGTTTGTGCTGCATTTCTCTTGCAACTGCCAGAAAAACCAGTCAAAGAGCTTTTCTCCCCCGTAGATCGAGCCCTGAGACCAAGAAAGGCGTTTGCCAGTCGTGCTAGCTGAGGGCACGCTCCCCAGCCAAAGCCAAAGCGCCCAGCAAGGGCTGAGAGCATCGGGGAGCTGCTGCTACCCGCAGCGCTGCCAGGGAGTACGTCCCTATCGACGGTTTCTATCGTAGGTGCAATTGCCAGCTCTATACAAAGCGTTTTCTTTACAAAGGAGCATCATATTTTAGCTGCAGGTATGAGTAAGAGCATTGATGTGATTGCCCGCAAGGCAGGACACCAGAGAAGGAAGATGCAGTGAGCGTCATGAGACCTTGGGCGAGGAACAAAATTTGATTTTGAAGGATGAGGCTCCAGGGTAGGCTGGGTTTTCTGATATAAAACACTCGCCTATGCCTGGAAGTAAAGCCTGAATCTACACAGCCCAGCCTGCTGGGGAAGAGAGGAGGAAATGGAGGCAAAAACTTCCTCTGATTTCATTAGGGGGGAAAGGAGAGGGGAGCACGGCTCCGCACGCCGCCCCCCCACCCTAGGCAGGGAGCGCTGGGCAGAGGCGCTGGGCGTTCAGCCCAAGAACCAGCAAAGACACATTTTGCTGATACCCACAGGTATCCAACCCACTCCTAGGGTGCAGGCGAGACTGTTGACAGGTTTTTTCCCTGAAGACCTCATTTTCATGGTTTGAATTTTGGTAGAAGCACTGAACTTGATATACGTCACCCTAGGGACTGCAACAGTCCCCGACTGGCAGCATCACACCGCGCCGAGCGCGTTGGAGGCACTGGCGGACACAAACCCTACAGTCCGATGCTGGTGCTGTGCGGTGTGGGAGGAGCGGGGTGCCCGGGAAGGTGGGCACCATGCCACAGCCCACCCGCTCCAAGGGCCACCAGGGACCAGCCCGCCACTGCTGAGCCAGGATCACGGGGGATCAGCTGCCTCGCGGTGGAAAAGGAACCTCCCGGGCTGGCAAACCGCAGCAGTGTGCAAAGCAAAAGGCTACCCTGACCGCCGCAGGGATAGTGGAGTTGTGCTAATGAATTCTGCCCCAGCTGGGATGATTTTTTTCCATTCCTGTGAGCAGAAACAAGTTGAATTCCATGTACCACATGGCATTTTGGCACTCGGCAGCAAATGATGGATTTCTTTCAGGCACCTCCCCCCTCTCCTCCCTAATGAGCTTGAAGCAGTCGGTGAACAGCGCTGGATCTTTAATTTGATAAGCAGCGTGTGAGAAGAACAGATATTTGTTCTTGGCAAGCTGCTTCAATCAGTTCAGCATCTAAAGCAGTCAGCTTCAGCGCAGTTACCAGTTTGCCAGAGCACTCTTTGCAGCCCCTGCGATGTTGCACTGAGCCCATCCAAATGCCTCACCTGGGTTTCTGCGTTTTCCCCCTATTAGAGCCTTGTCTCGGTATCCCACATTGCTGCTCTCTCCCCTTGGCCAGGTTTTCTCCAGCCCCGTGTTTGTACCTCTTGAGTCCAGCTGGGACCCGAGCCCATGCTCAGGTCTTCTTAGAGACACTGCATCTATCTATCTGTCTACCTACCTGCCTACCTATCTACACCATCTCTCTCTCTCTCTCTCTCTCTCTCTCTCTGTCTATATCTATCTATCTACCTATCTATATCTATCTTCTATATATAAAGGCCTTGCAGGTGTCTATATGCAAGGGCTGAGGGCAGCAGAACAGCAGTCCTCTGTCCTCACTCAGCTCATTTGCCTTGGAGAGGGGATGCCCCATCATGCCAGGGGAGCAGAGCCACTAAAATAGTTCCCTTTCGGGGGAAGTTGACCAACCTTTCTTTGTTTTAGAGGAGATTCCTTATTTCTTTAGTTTGTCACATGAATCAAACATTTGCAGAGCGATGCTGAAACATGTACCATTGATTAAACCTTATTTTCAGTGTGGAACTAACTCATCCTGAAGACATATTGGCACTATCCAGAGCCATTCATATGTGAAAAAAGATTTAAAATGTGCTCGCTTCCAAGGTTTATCTGCAACTTAAGTAATACATCTTGGTAGAACTAGAATTTTATGTACTGCTAACGATAATTCCTCTTTCGGTTGAGAAAACAGTTAAACGATTAGGTTGGCAAGGGCATATATATTTCCTTTCTGGCCACCATCTCAAATTGTGAACATATCCCTGTTCCTGATATGGTTTTGAACTGCCTTGAAATCTGAGCAGAAAATGCTGTGCTTGCCTTTGTGCAACCTTTAATGCATGCTTTAATGTACATTTTTTGGCATGCTTTAGTGCATATTTTTGTGCACACTTCTGTGCATGCTTCAGTGCGTGTTTTTGTTCACACTTCTGTGCATGTTTTTGTGTGCACTTTAGTGCACACTCTCGTCAAAGGGGATGCTGGGCTGGTGGGGTGGCACTGGGGCTCATCTCAGAGCAACCAAATCCCAGTGCTAAGCCACAGCATCCTTTAACCTGGTAGAAACCTGGCTGGGAAGAGAGGGTCGGGTGTCCACTTCCTTTGACAGGACTAGACAAGAGTCACAGCTCTGCTCCTCAGTGCAGAGAAACGGAGAGTGAAAAGTGCTAGTCTTATACTTAAGTACAGGGGAGGGGGAGAAGGAGACAGCCAGGAGGAGATGACACTTAACACACTTGTCACTCAGCAGTTATTGACAAGACTAATTTGTTCCTAAATGTTGCGATAAAAGGATTCCCAGAATAGTGCAGCTGTATGATTACAGGGAAAGTAATAATTAAATCTTATTTATTGGCTTTCATATATCTGTGCGTGGATGTGTGTGTAATGTTAAACATAGTTAAAGGAGGAAGGTGAAGCACCTAGAAATCTTGAAAGCTATCTGCAGGCTGCAGCTTTCCTGCTGCCCTCACCAGGAACAGCTCTAAAGAACGCAGCGAGACGTCCAAGTGCTCTGTGAACACCAGCACAGCTGGCCCTAGGAACAGCTCATGGGGCAAGGTGGGTATTTTCTGTTGCCACACCATGGGCAGGGGAGGCATTACCTTATACAAGCCCCTGGTCGAATTTTCTATGACTTGTCAAGTAACTGTGGGATTCAAGTCTCCATAGAAACATCTGTCGTTTGATAAATGTTTACCCATAAAAAAATAAATTGATGATAGATGCCTTGTGGTCCTCATTTCTCCTGCCAAACTGATTAGAACAGTACTGGGGGGAGAAAAAAAGACAAGGAAAAGCTTTTGTTGTTCTTCTCCGAACAATTTAATCTTACCAGCTGTCACACAGTGAGAACCATGCCCCAGGCTGCTTTTGGCTACCCGAGTTCTTCTGCTTCCCTTCTGACCTCTTCTTTTTGATAGCATCTCCTTAGAGATCCCTCTTGCTTGGGTAGTGCTGCTTTAGAGGGAAGTGATGTGCCAGCTATTCATACCAAATCACTGTTCATTCCAGAAAAAATACATCTCCTCCATCAAGACAACAGATCCATGGGCTATTGAGGAACTAGAAGCCTGAACTGGAGCCTGATCTGGTTGAGTGTGCTGACAGCTTAGTTTTAGCTTTGATCCCTTCAAAGCAGAGGGCAGCTGGGTGGCTGGACACCAAAGCCAGCTAAGCAACTTTGCCGTGGAAGGCAGTAATGCCATCAAAGGCTACAGGGATCCCGGTCCGTGCTTAGAGCTCAGGGTTCATTTCAGTGTTATGCCTCATAAACTATTTTAATTCAGTGATATTTGCATTTTATCCCGTCGTCTTCTGTCTCCCAAGAAATTCCCATCATTAACTAGGCACAGAGCCCTGGCCTTGGGAGAGCATGGCTCTCCTTTCCGCCTCTGCTGAGCCAGAGGGACGGTGCCTTGGGGCAGCCTGTCTGCTCCTACCTCTCTCCTGACCAGCATCTCCAGATCTCCACTGATCAGCAAGGGGTACCTTCCTGCTGGTTTTGTAGATACAAAACCAAATGAAAAGCCATGGGGAGAAATTTCCTTCCCGGTGAGGTTTCCTGGCAGCATAGCTCCTGCCTCGCCTGGCCCCAGCACAGACCCGATTCCTCAGCCGGCAGCTTTGGTCTCCAACATGGCCAGATCTTATGCTTCAGAGAATATAATTGTATATAAGGAAACAGATAATTCACTAAGAAAAAAAAACTTTTAATTATGGCAGTCTCATAGTGAGAGACTAAGTCATTTGACCAGCATTTTCAGACTAAATTTCATTTCAGGACTGAACCATTAAAACAAAAGAAAGAAACCCAAATGTAATAAAGAGCTGGGTTTCTTCCTCTTAACCCACAATAAACGATACCTCAAAATAATTGATATAACACTTCATGACTTATTGTTCTTTAAAAAATCATTAAGTCAACAACAGTTAGTGCTGCCTCCTGGGAGCAAACTTGGGAATGCCATTAATACTGAACTCTGGGACATCTGTCTGTGTAAATGCTGTCTCTTTCCAACTCTTTATTTGCAGGTTGATAATAATTTCTGCCATCAATATATATTTGAGTCACACTTGTAGAAGAGTGAAAAACATCTTCTGGTTTATGGGTGTCACATTCTCTGCTGAAGAAATAAAGAATATTTAACGCCAGAGAAAAATTAAATTCTATTCACTGTGCCCCTCAGGCACTCACTTTTAAAGAATTTAGGGTACCAGTAGTTGTAATTTGGAGTCTCTTACATGCCTAACACAAAGCAATGAAAAATAAGACATGCTGAAGTCTGCCTAATGCCTTGAAGATGTATTTTCAATTATTCAGAGGCAGCTGGTCTCACAGGCAGCTCGCACCAAGCCCCTGCATTTCTCCCCAGCTCTCAGGTGGAGGAGGGCAGCTGCAGGAGGAGGAGAGCTGTGAGCGTCCCTTGGCCACTGCTGGCAGGGTGCTTTGGCTCTGCCTTGTCATGGCATGGGGCAAACTCCCCTGCCCTCCCAGGGATGCTGCACTGGGATTCCCCCTGGAATGGAATTCCGTCTCCTGGAGCCTGCTTTTGGAAGAGCAGCTCCTTTGGTAACAGCCAAGCGTGAGTAGCTTAGAGCTTAGAGCATATGTAGTGGTTAAAATCCTTCTCTTTTTCCTTTTTTTCCTGGAAAATTGCAGCCTGTAGCCTGGAGGGCAATACTGCACGCCAGCCTGTGGGGGTCTGACGTGAGACCATCATCCTCCTCACCAGCATGTCCCAGCTGGAGCTGTGTTTACTTTCCTTTCCTGATGAGGAAGCATTTGCTCCACAGATAGTGCTGGCCACAGAGAAAGTTCTGGAAGTGTTGGCAAAAGGCCCTGGGGTATGAAGCCTGGGAGCTTCGATGGAGGAGTGCAAGCAAAGGAGGAAAAAAATGCAGCTCCAGAGCAAGCTGTGGGCACAGCGTGGCTCAGCACAGCGCTCAGCACCTACAAATGCCAACAAGGCTTTTACCTTTATTTTTAATATGTTCAAGCCCAGGCCCATTACGAAGCGTTTTCATTACAAGGTTTGGTTCCGAATTTGCCCTGGCAGCTCTTTAACAGGATGCTTCCAGCCCATGGCATGCTAAAAGAAACAACAAGAAGAAACAATCACAACGATTGATGGAAATACAGAAATATTTGGAAACATTAAGAGCAGTGGCAGACCAGAATGGAAACTCAGCAGAGCGGAGGTCTAGCTCGGTAATTTCAGGGGAACCAGCTTATCAGGAGGTCCTAAAATAGAGCTGGGTTGGTAACACTGCCCTGAGCCTCCACTTTTCAGCATAAGAATAAGGTTTTTCACTAGGATTTCTGGCAGAGTGTCTGTTCTGTGAGTCAGGCAAAGCCTTGCAGAGGTCTCTCTGGGGCTGGCAGTGCCTGGGCTCCTGCCGCAGCGTGACATCAGGACCAGGGCTTGGCCAAAGGACTCCAGTGTGGCCCTGGCCTCCTCCTCATTGTGACCCTAAAGAGGTCTTTGAGGAATGGAAGCATTCCAGTGCCCTTCTGCTTCTCTCCTGTCCCACCTGAGCAAAAAAACTCATCTTTCAGGCGGGCAGTAGGAGCTTGACATAACCTAGTACATACAGGCAGGTAAACCTGCCTTTTCCACAGGGCAGAGGATAACGTTGCAGCCTGCGACGGCTTACGGACAGGGCAAAATCTCTCATGTGGCTGAGGAAGATAGACCCTCACTAATTCCCTCCAGGAGCCAGTTTATCGTACACCAATTGGCATGAAATAAAACCCAGCAAAAAGAAAAGTAGGGGCTATGAAGACTGAACAAAGCACAAGAGCTGAGCTCTGCTGTCCTGCTGCTGTGTTCAGCCCTGCTTGCATCTGGGAGGAAGGGAACAAGAAGTCTAAAAATTGGACCTATTATTAATATTAGGCGTAATATTTTCAAAGGTGAAAGGAAAATGGTTCAGCTTAAACCTGGGGGGAGCGGGGGCGTCAGTTCTCATTCAGTGCATTGTTTCGCCCAAGCAGAGCTCATGGGAGCAGCAGAGCTGCCCTTCACAGCGGGGACAAACTATCCATCACCTCTCGGATCCGAGCTGGATGCCTGGATGAAGGCATAAGTGATGGCCGCAAGCAGCATCCCATCATGGCTTTTCAAGGACGCAGCCTCCGGCAGCCCCTGAGGCTGTCCCCATGCAGGGACACAGGCCACGCTGTCCTAGAAGGAGGGCACGTGTGTGGCATCCCAAGCAAAGTGGTTGCCTAAAGCTGATGATTAGTATGTGCCTTTTAGTTGTAGAAATGACCAAAAACATCCAGAAAAAATGATTTAAATTAAAAAAAAAATAACCATATGTCTGATTTTATTTTAAAAAGGTTGAAGTTCTTTGATATTTTCCAGGTAGCTTAATAGCAGCTGGGTTTGGGCTGGCTTTCAGTATTTATTTTTCCCATTTTTACTTTATGAAGATGCCTCTGAGATGAGAGCTGGGGCCGTCTGCACTAGTGACCCAGCCTTTTCCACTAAGTTTGAAGATGCAGATGCAACAAAAGTTCATTTTATAAAGAAGGTGGTCTCTAAAAAAGAGGTTGAGTGTAAAGATGGGGCAGGGAATATTTTGACATTTTATGCAAAAAGTGCTACAAATTAAAATCTCACTCTTGCAGGGGAATACAGCAACTACTCAGCATCACCAGGGATGGCAGGATGCCTCACTGCTGGACCCCTGTATCACAGACACGGACCCTAAATAACTGGTTATTTAGAGGCTGAGAAGACATTAAAAATATTCTCCTCCTGATGAAAACAACCTAATTGGCTTGACTTGGATAGGAGTAACAATATACTCCATCTCCTCTCTGGGCATTTTTCAGACTATGTACTGTAGCTGTAAAATCAGGTTTTATGATCTTCCTTCAGTGAAATAATGAAATTAAATCCCCGACGTCCGATGTACCAGGCACTATAATTCATGGGTGAAACAAGAATATGTGTTTGGGGGACAGCTCAGGAGAGAAGGCAGGTTTTATTTATTGGGCTTGGGGTTTTTTTGCTACTGCACTTTATTTCATTATGTAACCTCTCATACTATATTCAGCATTAATTCATGGGACATTATTTGAAGCTTATAATGTAAAACCAGTGAAGTGTGTACTGGACGAGTGGTTTATGTGTGCGCACAATTACGATCTGTTTTATTCGCTTTCAAGTGTCTCTTTTTCATATAACCAAATGTTTTAAATAGAATTTTTATTAGAGCGTTTAGGGTTTAAGTAGGTAAACTTGCCTGAATTATGCTTTCTGGGGATCTCTGGCATTTAAAAAATTAAAGCGGTATAGCTGAGGCTGGCTTCACTCTCTGAGCTCTTTAGTGTGTGTTACGTGACTCGGGTGCCAAGTTTGGGGCTCTCTATGTCCTCTTCGGTCCTACGACCAAAGTGGCCAGAAGAATTTGGATGAATTGTAGGAGCTATAGATCAGAGATCCTGGGATCTCTCAAACTGGCTAAGGCCAGCATCGCCCCATGGCAGAGCTGTGCGGCTGAGGGGAGACAGTGCAACAGAGACAGTACAAAAGCAATTGGCGCCAAGCTAATATTTCAAGCAATGGAAATTAAGTTGCTGTGGTTCTAAAGGCAGCAAATTACCTGTCTAGGTTGCTGCATGTGAGAGTCAGCACCTGTAACACTATCACACAGTGGGATTTGTGGCTACTGCCTCTTTTTCCATGTCACTTGTTCTTTGTATATATATTATATATATGTGTATATATATATCACTTGTTATTTGTATATATATTATATATATATAATTCAGCCAATTGTACATTCTTCTTTTTTAAGATTTTTTTCCTGGTGTGGTCATCACTGAGTATTCGTGTTTACACAGACACTTATAAACCTGCCCTGGTCAGAGCAGAGGTGGGACCTGCAAAAGCCATAAACCCGCTAACCCCTCCTGTGCAGGCAGAGATGGAGACCCACATGCGTAAGCTCTGTGCTCGTTGGTGCCTTTGGGGAGCAAAAAGGGGCCGAAGATGGGCGAAAGAGAGCAGTGAGGGGGGAAGGATGGGTTTAGGTTTTAGGTTTTAGGAGCCTGGTTTGGGCATTGACTCACCAGCCTAACCCTCGGTACCATTCCAACCCCTTTTTGCTATCCAGTGCTTGTCCCTGCTCCCCTCGCCTGACTGAGGAACTGGGCGCAACCCCAGATCTCTGGGATGCACCGAGCACTAAGACTGACCCCAACACAGGCATGCACACATGCAGTCCAACATGCACGTCGGCTTTCCCTGCTGTGACCTGCCCGCCTGGCCCGCAGCAGCGAGCACAGAGCCTCCTTGCACGCTTGCCTTCGGTTTTGCACGTCCAAAGCAAGTAGCTTCTCTGCAGAGAGCTCGCTGCAACACACACTGCAGCAAAACCGGCACCGGCACAATTCACAGCAGTGCTGGGGGAGAAAGGTTTGTTCCCATCACTCGTGGATGCAATGTCTGGCTCCTGTTCCTTTTTCTATTTTTTTGCCATATTTTGCTTCCTCTGTGCTGCAGGGCCTCGTAGCAGGCTGCCTCTGCGCATTCCACCTGGGGCTGCCATGGCTAGGGCTCTGTGCGACCCAGAGCAAAACACCCTCCTGATGAATGAAGGTAAATGGTGGTCTGATGGTGATGGGGTTATTACAATAACCCTTAAAACCACTTCAGCCCCTATCGATCAGTAGGGCGCGGACAGCCTCTCCCTTCTCCCAGCCAGCCAGCCACAGCTGGGGGACAAGCGCGACCGAAGAGCCCTGCTCGCTCCATTAAACACTAAACTGCCGTAATGAAGTGTGATGGCAGGATAAATCCCACTGTTAGCTCCTGCCTTTGGGACATGAGCGTTGGCTGGACCGTAGAGAAGGGCTGGGACCCCCTCACAGCCCCATTGCCAGAGAGAGGGACATGCAGAGCAAACCTCCCCAGAGCCCCCATCCCCAGTTTCTGCCATAGCATGTGTCCGCTCTTAATGCTTTGGAAATTACTGTGTATTAATAATATGTTCTGGATTCCCTGCATCTTCATCTGTATGAATTAGAGATGCTGCTGTTCAGTGGTGACAGAGTAATTTTAAAGACACACACACACACACACAAAAACCGATATGGGAAATATTACAAATGCATAAGCTTAAAACTCAGATATTTTTTTATGGTGTGTATTATTTTATTTCCATGAGATAGATAAACACAGAAAACCACACTTTCTAATGGGAGTAGTCAAACAGATTGTGTGCTTGGACAGAGACACAGCCAGAGCCTGGGAAAGGTGGCTGTGTTTTAGGCGTCTGCCTAATGATCACAGGGGTGGGATTTGGGTGGCAATCATGGTATGAGGCAGGTATCAGCCGGTTCAGTCAGATGGGGATAAATGTGACTTTTGGAAACAGTGAGGTGACAGTGGGGTTGGGTATTCAGCCTCCCCTACACCTTGCAGGGTGGGGGCTTTGCCTCTCCTGGGGGGAACACAAACACAAATGTCTTGAAAGCTACAAAATCTGTTTAAAGACCCACTTTGGCAAAGACTGGAAGCTTATGAGATGCTTCTTTGAGTACTTAAGCCACTTTGGAGATGTATTTATCTATAAGCACAGTTGCAAATCCTGCAGAGTGTAGGAGATGGGATTCCTGCTCACACAGCTAAGCACATGTTTGGGTGCTGTGCTGGAGGAGGTACTCAGAAGCTTGACTAGATTGTGTGTCTCTGATGCTGAGAGCAGGATCAGGCCCTCCGTTTGTATTGATTAATCTAACTTTAAATCGTGGTAAAACTACTGCTTGTATTATACCTAGAAGCCCTCCTACTTCCATCAGATTTTTCAGCTGTGACAACAAATCCAAAGGGATAACTGGAATTTGTAGACTGAATGTTTGCCTATTAAAAATACATGTGTACAAGAAAAGCACATTTGTGAGTTTTGTGGCTCAAGGCAGGAGGAACGAGCACCCGTTCCCAGGATTTTGAGTGATGGAGCCCAGCCCTCTGCCCCGGGCACGGCCGGGAGCCCCTGCCTTGGGGACACAGCCGAGGGGACTTGAGCTCAGACCCCACCGGAGATATACCTCAATGGGTGCTACACAGGGTACATGAAAATGCAAGGCAGAATCTGGTCTGCTATGTAAACAGGGGATTTTCTTTCTTTCCATATAAATCATTTGAATTTCCATGGTTTCTCCCCATCCACGATACAACGCTTTGAAGACAGGAGAAGAAAAAGTGATGGATGCAGGTGGCTGCAGAGGACAGATGTTGGACTGGAAGTTTTGATAGATACTGAAAGCCCACTGAGGTTTTCAGCCAACTATAAATTCATTTTGTGGCAGACAGATCATTAGAGGATGAGAAAAGAATAAAAAAGCCCAAACCTCTTTTCTGGCACGGATGGGGACATTTTTCACATCACTTGGAAACTCCTGGGTATGGTACAGGATGTTTCACATGGTGACTGAGATTTCCAACGTATGTGCTGTGGGGAGTATGGGTTTCCCATAGCAAACACATACAGCATGGCAGCTAAGCCCTGTTAATTATTATTTAACCTGCTAACCACATTGTCAGATCTTACTCCAATACTAATAACTGTTAATGCTCTGCGTTACATTGAGCCCTTCCTGCACGTTGGGGTTGGTGGGGCCACATTTCTCACTGTACCTGCTCAGCTGAGGGGAAAGCTGTGTTCTGGCAGTGCCAAGGAGCTGCTGAAGGATGCTCTATGTTTGGGGGTTCACCACTTCACACGTTCTGAACACGGGCTGGATGCCAGAGGAAGGCAGAGGTGATAGTCAAGGCCATGAACTTTGGTTCAGCTCCTTATTCTCTCACAGACTTTGTGGCCATTGGCAGGTCACACACCCCTCTGAAGCAGGAATAACCGTTCAGATCCACAGATCCCATTGCCCTCTTCCCCTAGCCGGGGGCCGTCGCTGCGCCCCGGTGCACTGACCAAAGAGCTCAGCCACGTTCTTCCAGCAGCACACCTTGATCTTCCTGCATTCGGGCACCAGTGACACCATTAAATAACTCACTGTCAGTCCATTAACAAATGTACTACCCCAAGCCAGACATAGCGCTAAGTCTACTTCGAATCCATAGTGTCTCAATCGAAAGGCAATGATACAGCATTTACCCCCTCCTTACTCATTGTTTCTGAGTTGTCTTCAACCATATATCTCATTTAGGGCAAACCAAGTCACAGCTAGATTAGATTACAGCAAAGAAATAGGATTATTTTAAGTAGATAATATAAAACATGTCTATGGAAACTCCATGCTAATTGCATTATCTTTGGTACATTGTGAGAGAATTATCTGTATTGTATTAGGTGGTGGAAACACGCCAAAATGCTATTTAAAATGTGAGTGGGTTATAATGACAAGTCAGTCATTGGTCACAAATAAATTAAAATTAAAAGGCAGGAGCCTTTCCTGTTCATCATTTCTGGTTTCCATTTTGTCTCCCCCCTCCCAAGGCCGTGGCTGTGGAGAGCAACCACACGCCGATGGCTTAAACACAGAGGTAAAGCTCTTGTGATCATATCTGCCATCAGACAGCCCTTTTACCTCCAGTCCTTGCTGCTCGGAAAACGTCAGCGACAGCTCTAAAGAGCACACAGAGCAAGTGCCAGCAAAGGCCACTTGTAGTCAAAGGTTCTGTTTTCATGAAACATTAAAGTTTCCATCATAATTTGTCCAATCTGGACCAAATGACTGTGACAAAATTTGTAGTGATTTTGTTTCTCCTGCTGACAACTGGCTAGGAATAACACAGACGGCTGTCAGCAGCATCGCGGTGTCCTTGAAGCTGGAGCCCAACCAAATGTCATCAGCGGGATTGGAGATAATTTATTTGACAGGGTACTAATGAACCTAAATATGACAACAAAAATGACTTCCTAATCTAAAAGAGAATTTAGAAACTGAAAAAAACCGATTAGACTCTTGGTCTGGGGGTCACACTGCCCTTAGTCTTGCAGCTCGCAATCGCTGAAGATTCAGAAGAAAATGAAAAAAAAATGACTGAATCACCCACAATTTGGCTGGGACAGGGGGAGTCAGGCTGGGGACCTGGCAGCCCAGGTCCCTCATCCTTTGCCGTCTCTGCCAAGTCTCACCGTGCAGCCCTGGACACCGACCTCCATTTTCTCCTGGAGGTGGATAGTGACTATTTCCTCCTTTAAAAAGCTCTGTCTGAACACTGAATCATATTGTTGTTACAGCAGGAGACTGTACGTTGCAGGGGCGGTGGGGGAGTGAAGGTCCCACCTGGTCTTGCAGGTAACGATGTCTCGCTCAAAGAACACGTTTTTTTCCTCTCTCCTGTCATTTCCCTCACTATCATAATTGCCCAGTTCTTCAGAAACGGAGCCTCAATTATTCAGCCTTTCTCTGGGTTTTGATGACTCTCTGAAGCAGGACACCCACCAAATGGCTAGAGGATGTTGGGAAAAACTGGTGCCGTCTGTTGGGAAAAATTGGTGCCATCAAGGAATTTTTGTACCGGTCATTTATTGGCTTCAGGCAGCACAGATGCTCCCAAGGGACTTGCAGTGGTGTCCCCAGACTAACCACTCCACCATTGAATAGTCTTTCCTCTCTGGATGATCTGCCTTCAGGTTGCCACCACAGCTGGTGCCCCCATGCCTTGGTCTTCCCCCCCCAGGTTGAGTTTTTCTCTGGCCCTGCTCGGCTTGGAGCCTGCAGCCAAGTGTCAGCACCATGCCAACCTGGCCGATGGGAATGCCTTGACTGGCACGTCCACCGTGCCAATTCTTCTAACGTTTCCAAAAGAGGCAGCAAGCGGTGGTGGGACTCATGCAGCTGGGAGGACCCAACACTGGAAGCCGAATGTTAACACTGCCCTGTGCTGCTGGAGGGTTTCCACAATGAAACTACTCATTACCCAGGCATTAATTAAAGACCTGGGGGGAGCTCCCTGCTGATGCCAGCAATGCTATGGCATTGCACCGACCAAGAAGCCCAAGGGAGCAGAGGGACAGACCGCTCCCGCAGTGCGTGCCGCCAGCAGCTCACACAGCCGCAGAGCCGCGGCTGTACTTCACACACTCTGCTCGTGCCCAGCCGCTGCTCCAGCCCCCAGCAAAAGCTAAAACCCAGCACTATGCACTTAAAAGCTGTTTTGTTATCGGTAAATTTTGCTGCCTGCCAGAAACATGTTTGGGACCATTTACTCTTAAAATATCTTTTGGGAGGTGATTTCTGTTCCGGTGTGGCTGCAGAGAGTTTATGAAACACAAGGATTGAAGGCTGAGCAAAGAGCCTTCTGCTGCATCCAAAGAAACACATGCAAAGAAACACAATATTCTCTGTACAGCACAACACGCTCCCAGCCTCCTTCTCCCCTTTCAGGATTTAAGTGCTCCAGAGACTTAGGGCATTTGCAGGGCAAACACAGCATGGGCAGGGCAGCGGGACATCCCTTCCCAGCGGCTCCAACAATGTGGCTGGGGGGACTGCTGTGTCAGGTGAAGGGCAGTCTTTAGTTTTCACTAAAGTAGTTTCAATAAAGTAGTTATTTTAATATGTCGTGTCAGTGATGGTGGAACTATCAGAAGACATTGATTTCTGCCCCTTTGGTTTCTTCCTGTGGCCTCACCTAGAGCCAGGAGAGTTTTGAAGGTGCATTTATTCATCAAAAAACACGGACCAGAGGACTGATGTTGGTGAATCTCATTTGAGCACGTCTAATAACTTTGGCTTGGAGGAAGGGAGATGGGGAATTCTATTTTTTTGAAGGAGTTCAAAACCTTCAAGATTTTTATTAACAAAATCACATTGTTCTACAGAAAAACAACCCTGTTTAGTTTTCAAAAGAGACCAAAGAAAGCAACATCAGTTTTTTCTTTCAGCCTGTGGAAATACTTTGGGTCATTATTTTCTTCATGCTTTAAAGCTTTGTGCCCTTCTGGGTTCATGCCACATAGATGCCTCTGCCTCACCCCAGTTCTCAGCTCAGCCCTCTGGGGCTCCCCAGAAGAGAGAAATCCACCGAATGGTCTTCAGGGCAGCCTGAAAAAGCCCAGAACATCAAAGCGGTTCAGGAAGCTGTCCCCTTTTTCCTCCAAAGTGCTCGGTGCGGCAGCAATTTCCTGGAAGACAGCTAGCAGGCACAATTAAACCTACCTTTCAATGAAATTTTTGCAGTTTCTACCCATATTGCTCTCAGGCCTCATGTATTAATGATTCCTCTTTCCAGGCTCTTCAGCGGGCTTGTTACAAAAAGAAAAAAGGGAATATTAAAAGCACATTCCCCTGATTAAATCCCCTCTCTGGTCCTTCTGGCTGCAATCACCTCCCTGTGGCTGCAACCCCCCCATTTTACCGAATTCTGCTGCTGAGCCACTAACACCTGCCTCAGGTGGGAAGGAAAGGATGGGCATTGGGTGCTGGGGCTTGCCTGGACCCACATCAGCCCTGTGAAGCAGCCACTTGAGCAGTGGTCCCAGCACCCAGCAAGCCAGGACAGTCAAGCAAGAGAAAATCTGAGAGAGACACTTTAACAGAGCAGTATTTCCTGGTGGGGTTTGGCCTGGGAATGTATTTTTAGCAAAGAAATAGAACGTCTTTGCAATTTTCTACTACTTTCCCATTTTGCTCACATGGCAGTTCACCTGTGTCTGCTTTCACCGAAAGGAACACAAGCTGTTGTGGTTGGATTGAGAGCTCAGACGGTTTTTCTTGCCTTGGTTTCCAGGCGCACTTCTGCAGGGCACAGAAGCCAGCGGGGACGTGCGGGAGTCGCATGTAGGTTGCTCCAGTGTGTGCCAATAAAATGTTCGCAGCACATGAGGCGCTTGCCGGGAGGATACGGGAAATCTGTTGCGGAGAAAAGATCTGAGAAATGTTTGTGCCAGTTTACAAACTTTCTTGGCAAGCGAGGGTTTTGTGCTCTGCCACCTATAAAACAGGCATCTCGGGGAACAGTGAGCCGCCAGTGATGGGCTCTGTGGGAGAGATAAATCACAGCTAAGCTACTTGTATTCTCAGATCCTATATTGTTATTTATGTAGTCAATTATAGAGCCATGTGCTAAATTGTACATCTAATGCTCCTCCGACAACCAGGCCAGCACATAGCTCAGGAGCCCAACGCTCCCAGCATCTTCTCCAGCTTCCTCACCTCTGGCAATTTTGGAAGACACTTTTCACAGAAACATGCCTTTCTGCCCACTTAGAAGTAAAATTTTGTATCAAAATTACATGTTCATATCCAGCTTGGGCAATACTCTGCCCATAGCCATTGGCAGGTTTCAGGTCTCATTTTGTAGCTCACTGGATTTGGGAGTAGGAACCTCCACCACTTGATACAGAAATATTGTCATTGAAGCCTATAAAGATTTCTTCTAGTTTTGGATGACAATGAAATATGAGATTTGATAGTAATGACATTCCATGACAGCTGCTTGTAGAAGTTTTCTGGTTTTTCATGTTAATCTGCGTCTCTTGTCAAAGCTTTATTCAGCAGAATTTGCTGCGATGCCCTTGCCTTCTAGAAGTGATGAAAGAAATAGCCCTTAACTCAGCAAAACATTTCTAGGTAAGAGGTTTTTGATAGGATAACTGGCTGCAAATTAACTAATTTTTTATTATTATTATTATTAAAAGAGTGTTTTGAAGATAGACTTTCAAAGAAAATTATTCATTAGAAAAGCTGCATGAAAGAATGTCTCTATCTTTTATGTCATTATTAATAACACTGCTCTATGAACAGTGGAATTAAGATATTAATCAAATACCTTAGTATCTATATATCAAATACCCAGTTCCACATCTGATGTAGAAATTATTTTTCTAAAACTTTGTTTTTCAATAAGATGTCATTCTTGGCAAATGAGGATAAAGTTCATTATTTTCCTTTAGCTGTACATGTGGCGTAAAACATTAAAAGCATTTTGAAAATGTTATTGATTTTCCCATAAAGGTGACAATTCCAACAAATGATACCTTCAGAATATATGATGTATCATTACAGGCGTTCCAGGTAGTGACCCTGTTAAAAATATCTGCTGTCAGCATGCATAGAAAGCATTATCCAGCCCATATTCCCCCCACCATTTTATGGGCCAGTGATATGCATTCGCTGAGCCAGAAAGCCTCTGGCCTTCTTCCACTGAACTCAGCGGAGCTGGATGATGACGATTTTGGCTCGACAAACTGCAGTATCAGCCACCTGGATAAACAGCATGTTTTGCAGGCGCAGAGCGGTGGCCTGGGCACTGCCCACAGCTCCATCCCTGCCAAAGCATCCATGCCCTGACCTTGCCAGGCTTTCCCTGTCCCTCCTCCACATCCCAAATCATTTCTCTGTTTCCAGTCCCCTGTCCCTGGCTGTCAGTAGCATCGCAGGGGGCTGTGCCCATGCACAGGGAGCCATCCCTGCATCCCTGGCTGCTGTGTGTGCAGAACCGGCTTCTTTCTCTCCGAGCTTACCCGCAGGGTCTACGAGGGCTCACGGGGTGTTCTGCAAATTTCCAAAAATATCAGGATTGAGGGCAAAGAGGAGGCAAGTTTGACTATCTTGAGTGAGAGAAAGGAATCTCTGTATTTAGCAAGATCTCTCAGCTTTTTAGCGAGGAGGTGTGCTCCTGACCCGCGGGACCCCAGTCTCTTCTGGAGCCCGTTGTCTGCTGCTCCGAAAATGGGCTCTGAAATACAAAGCCGAAGATAAAGTGGCTGCACTAGATGAAGGGAGGAGGGCAGGGATGGCAGGACGGGCGGGCCTGGGGGAGGTTTCCCATGGGGAGTTTGCTCCCCGTCACCCCTGCTTCACCCAGACACCCACTCACGGCACCCACCAGCAGCTTGGAAGGGATGGACAAACCCAAGGGACCATTACCAGAGCATCACCTGCTTTGGGTGCAGTTGGCCTCCAACTAAATCCTTCCCGTGATGCCAGGCATGGTGATTAGATGCGACCTTGCCTCTTTTAACACATGACCTATGTGCAAAGTTGTAGTAATACCCAAGACGTCATATGCTGCTTCAAATGCTGGTCTGCAGCACCCAGAAGCCCTGGGCACCTACTAACACCCTCATCCCAGCACCGCCCACTGCTCCCTGAGGCAAACTGGTGCCTATTAAACCACAAGCAAATTAAAAATTGCAGCATGGCTGCAGCAAGCCATTTGCAAACATCTTCCAGTTGTCTGCACCAGCTCTTTGCCTTCGTCTGCCTCAAAAGCAGGCAAATCTTCCAGTCACCCGCAGGATTTCTGCTGATGATTAATGCACAGCAGGAGTATCTGGAAAGCCTCACATGAAACAAACTGTGGTAAATGGATCGCTTTTGTAAGTGATAATGAAAATGCTGTTTTGTCCATCATGCACACCCCAGCTGGCTCTGAACCCACCCTGGCATGGGCAGAAGTGGGGCTGCTTTTGTCTGAGGACCACTTTTGCTAGAGATATTCGGGGCTTTCAGAGGACACAGCTGCACCCAACAGCCGGGGTATCCCATGACTGATTCCTTATATTGTGCTGGGAGATCCTTGGACGTAGGACAGTGGAGTCATCCTCTTTTCTCCCCCTTATTCCACTTGCAATGCTTTATTGCAATTCCTTGGACTGCAGCTGGAATCATCTACGGAGAGCAGGTGGGCTGGGAGAGTAAAGATAAAAGAATGTGCTTTTTACTCAGCTTTTAAGTGAGAGCGATAACTCTATGCATTTCAAAGGATGTGTACCAAGAAGTGGGGCTGTGGTATGTGTTTAATTAACTGAAAAGTGGGCTTTTGCTTTTCTGTGTTATTATACTTTTAATACCATTCTGCCTTTTCACTGTTAAATATATGTCAAGAGCTGCAGCTATTTTGCTTGGGGCAAAAAACTCTCTTTCTTTCCCCATTTCTGTTGTTGTTCTTTATATAATACTGAGAACATAAGACAGCACAAAGGTACGGTTCTGTAACAGCATTTACTCTCTACATAGTAATAGGCCCAAGTAAATATAAATGTGTGTATACACATACATATGTGTGTAAATATATACATACGTGTGTATATATATATGTACACACACACACTTATACCGCTATGACATTAGAATTGGGTGGGTTTTGCCACAGACACCCCGGAGACCCTCTGGGGTCCCAGGCTCTTTAGAGGGATGCTTCCCAATTCCTGTCCATGGAAAATAGTGGTCTCCAGGCAGAGGGAGGTAATAAGCCAGGAAGAACTAATAATACCATTTACCTCCTCTAGAACCTACTTTTTCAAACTGTGTGCAGGGGATAGGATTCACACTAGGCAGAAAAGTGTACAACTACCAGTCCTGGGCCGGGTTCTAGCTGTTATAAGCCTCACTCCCCTTCTGCTAAGAACCTCTGGGCTCAGGAGCGCACGTCCTCTCCTGATCTCTCACAATACCGCGCGCCTCGGTTACACTGAGAGCCCTGGCTGCCGTCTGTGCCTTCTCATTCTTGTAACAAGATCATGGTGATTTCTTGCTGCAGTTAGGGAGCTGCTCTCACCTGGAAGGGTGAGAAAGTCTGATCTGGGGGAACTTTGCTGGTCTTCCTGGTACCTTTTACATTTTGCCTTCATTGACATTGCCCACAATGTAATACAAATGAAATTGGAAATAAATCCTCCTTTCTTTTTACCAGTAAATCAACTTTTTCCTTCCTTCACTTTACACCTCTACAGCCTTGATGCTTGTCATTCCATCGAGTACTCTCACTTGTAGTTTGCATTACATGTGCTGTGCAAACGAGGGCCCAGCTGTAGTAGAAGATTTCTAAAGGCACAAACTCTGCTTCGGTGACTATGCCAGGGATGACAACGACTGCCAGGATAAAAACCAGGGTGTTTTGCTCTATAAATCTGGACTAGAGGCACATTGTGCTCTCATCTCATAGTAGGGGTGAGCGACAATTACCAAATGAATGAATATACATATATATATATATGTATATATACACATACATGTGTACAGAACCACTGAGAATTTTTTTATCATGCAGTATGTCTGAAAAGCAATTGCAGATAAGAGATCCTATACTTTGGAGATGCATGTAACATCAACACCCTCTGCTCTGCCAAGCCCTAAGCCTTGGAGGTATATCAGATCTGGTGACATTCAGAGATGGGATCTAAATTTGGATTTTTTCCTGCTTCTTTCTGTTATGAGTTTACTACAAAGGAGAAAGTTTTCCAGATCTCAGCAAAAATCACCAGTTTGACTTTGTCAAAATGTCTATCACCATCTTATCGCTGGAGCCTAGGAACGGCACTAATATGATAATGATTCCTTTACCTCCCCGGCTGATTAGGAGTGAACAATGACTGATGACTCCTGTATCATTAGGGATTTCCTTTCCCTCCCCTCTCTTCTCCCCATTTGGGAACATCAGAAGAAATGTTTGCTAAACAAAAAGTAGCACCCTGCCTTTTCCTTGATAAAAATTCCCCCCCCCCCCCAAAACAAAGAGGATCTAAATTTGGAATTGATATATAAAGAGCTGGTGCCACATGAGTCGTACCATAACTCTCCACCCCACAACACAAGGAGCTTGCCAGTGGGGAACGTGCCAGTGCCGAACACCCACCACTTGTCACTCTCCTGCTGCACACAAAGCTCTGCAACCAAGGCGCTTCTCTCCCATTACCGCCGGGGGTTACATTGACATATTTTATGTCCTTTAATAGCACCTGCTGTTAAATACAAAATGACAGCAATATATTGTAGAGTTTATAAAAAATTATTGAGGGCTCTCATACCAGGAGGCAGCTTTAAAGCTGGCTGTGGGTTTTACACATGCATGGGAAATGCATATGAAGACAACCCGCTTTATTTTTTTTAACTGAACTTTGTTATGAAGAGACACTCAAAAGAGAGAAGCTGGGAACGTCTTGAATTCCAACAGCTAAGGCAGAATCAAAGATGTGATGAACAATCACATCATTATATGTCAAAAGTGAAGTTAATTTCAAAGGGATGAAACTCCTCATTAAAAGCTAAAAAAATATACAGATGGCATTCATTTAAAGTGCACTCATGAAAAAAATTGAGGTCTATGTATCTGCTTGTCTTCTGACTTGACACCACCACATCCCAAGCTGAAATATTTGCTCAGACTGATCTCTGAGACTTTTTTAAATAATGTATGCTCATTACGGATGATTTTCCAGTGTGTTGTAAAGTCAATGGGCATACTCTTTTGAGGGTTTGGGGACTTTTATGTGCCACTTTGGAAGAAGGGGTACACCTCAGAAATTCAAATAGAACTTGATTTGTGGGTAAGAGACAACACTTCTTTGCAGGGATCATTCAGGTTACGGATGTCTCGTCTGCTGCTGCACCATACCTCCCAAGCAGCGCAGAAACCTCTGGACCGGTCCGAGACAGCCTATGCTGAATGAAGGAGTTGATAAGCTGAGAACACGCACATCAGAAACATTTCCAAAATTAAGAGTAGGCAGGTTTAGAAAGGAATAATACCGACACGTGCATTTTGGGACTACTCTTATTTTCATATCCAATTTTACAAAGTGCTCCTCAGCATATTTGATGACAAGGGACACTGCAGGCTCACTGTGCACCAGACACTTTCCCACTGGCTTCTTGGCTACGAACCAGGTCCAGAGAATACTGCGCGTAGAAGCCAAATGATACTCCAAGAGGAGAAGCAGTCTGCCACAGCTGCCCAGTGCATCAGCTCAATGCTTCAAATTAAGGTGTCTAACAAGGACTTTTGACCAGCGAGGAGCTGACAAGGCAAATAAGTTCATCATTTGCATAGCTCAGAAGCAAAGAGGTGACTGAACAGCATAGCGATTTTTATCAGTTATTCAGGGTAATTTCCCCGGTTAGGTGGCAAAACTTACACTTGTGAAGGATAATATTTATGGGGGGAGTGGAGATGTCATAAGCACTATTTGAGTCTTAAATTAAGGCCACAAACTTTCACTGCCATGGTATGCCAGGGTGGGAGGGGGTCACACTGGACGCTGAAGCTCCCCTTCTTCCCCAGCATCCTACCAGGGTTACCACCAGCCTGGAAAGGGACTTGGAGAGCTTCCAGATCAGTATGACTTACAGGAATGAAAGCAGACATAAAAAATGCTGAAAAACTAGATTTTATGTGGTTCTCCTTCACCAGTGCATTCCTAGCTACGTTCGAAGTGGCTCTGCAGCAGGGGAGAGAGACATCAGGAGAGTAAATGCTCCTGGCAAAGCTCGGCAGGACCCTGCAGTTTGCCCAGGATTATCCCAGGACAGAGACCACTTTGGCATCAGCAAATATTTCACTGAGATGCCAGGGTCCAAAAGAAGCATTAAAAACAAACATTCAACTCGTCCCTGGCTGCAGGGAGCAGAACCTTGCTGTGGCAGAGCAGCAGCTGCTCCTCACACTGTTCCCAAGGACCAGGTAACATGAGCATTACAATTAGTGAACAGAATTAATTCATTCTTGATTCGGTCTTTAATTTCAATGTTCTCCAAAGGGAATCTTTCTGAGACTTAGGACTTAAAAGCAGAGCACAATGCAAGAAAACGAGAACATGTTCAATATAACTAACGATGCAGACAACTTCCTCCCACAGAAATTATATTATATGCGGGAGCTTATTTCATCTTTCCCTCTGGGGGAACATATTATAAATTCTGTTTACTAGAGCAGCCTGAGACAAAATGCTTGTATTTCCTAACATGGAGGAGCCTGGCAGATTCCTTCGCATTGTTCACAGCTCTTGGTTGTACCAACTCACCTTTCTCCTTTCCTATGTGTTTCTAGTAGTACCACAGTGACAGCAGTGCCTTCAAAGGACTAAAATGTGCTGGACTTTAAGATGACCCAATATAAACTTGCCTTAGTGGGAAGAAAATTATTATATCTCTTTTTTTTTGTTTCATGTACAGAACTAAATGAATCAGATAATAGAAATTACAGGCTGAAGAAGGCAATGATTTGCAGAAAGATTTGATTCCACTGCTTTTGAGCAGCATAAGCATGGAAGACACAGATCAGATCAGAGACACTAGCCCAGAAAGGATCAAGATGCATTTGCTTTTTTTAGGATTAATTTTATTTTAAGCTGCCTATTGTAAGAAATGTGGTTGTGTAAAGGACAACATAGTTACATATAAGGAATGATGGGCTGATGAAAAAGCAAAGCTGATAGCTCAAACAGATTGTTAATTATCTTTGAAAACCACTTTTCTGGAGCACATCGTGTCTTTCCAAAATGATGCTAACCTTTGGTCACAGCTCCCTGCTTGTACTGGAAAGTACCATCTAATGCATGCTAAGGAAATCAGGCTGTGTAGAAGTGGGGGGAAAAAAAAAAAAAAAAAGTAGCGTAGGGGTATGTGTGTGTGTGTGTATGTCTCTGCTCCCCTCCCCAAATTCTGCTCCCATCAATGCACCAGCTTAGCTGCTTTTGTGTAGAGAGGATGAGTGAGAGAAATTGTCCCTGGATGTTAACCTTGATTTGAGCTGACGGAAGTCTTGAAAAGATAGAAGGTTTTTGCTTTCGCTTGCTGTTCCAGGCACAGCAGATTGACAGCACTGGAGCTTTGTGTTAAAAGTCTGAGCTACAAGTTCAGTGTTGCTCGAGGATTAAGGCAAGAGCACCTCCCTTAAAGCTCTCCCCTACATCTCACACCATTACTGAAAATGCTTCTCAAGAAGCAGTTATAGTCCAGGTTAGCTGTGGGAGGTCTAAAGGTCATCAAGCCCTTTTGGTATTCTGGGAGAGAGAAGGTTTGATCTGCCCCAGGTACAGATGGTTAAAATTTGTCTTTTCCTTCTTCACCAGTAATTGGCTCCAGAAAACAACAAAAATAGCAAAAACATCCCAGTCAGACTAATTACTTTGTTTGCTGCAGGCAAACTGGCTGAAGCTGCAGGTGTCTGGGATGTGGTGGGAGCCCCATGCACAATCCCCACCTTGGGCAGGAATAACTACCCAGAATTTCCCAAAGGGGGATCTGGGGAGCCTATTCCCACTTAACCTTTGGGAACCATCCACTTGGATGCTACATTGAGTATCTCCCTGGTTACAGAGGTGTCTGGAAGGTATTTAAAGCACTGGCATTGCGCACTTGCTGCTTATCATTGTATTTTCAACTTAAATTGGCTTTATACCACATGAGGTATGAGAGTCTGTGCTGGCAGGGAAAGCTTCCTGCTAATCTGCAGGAAGACTCTCATCTCTATATATTCCTCATGCTCATCTTTCAGTCAAGTGACTACAGAGTAAGACCCCACGGAGAATACATCTGCAGAGAAAATGGTTACAGCAGCATCTTTATGAAAGCTGCCTGCGTGGATTGAGGCAAATGGAGAGAAATAAGTCACAGGGAGAAGGGAGATGGGGAGGTGCGGTCTCCCCAGGGCTCATGAGCAGCAGAATTCTGACCCCTCCCTGCACAACCCATTTTTATAACACTATTTTCAGTTGGGTGGATGGAACTGGTTGTGCTGCACATGAGTTGTATTTGCTGTGGTGAGTGTCTCTGCTGGTCCTACAGCAGAGTGTGTTCTGTGCTTACCAGTACTGCGGGACACTCTCCATCCTGAGCTCAGGACCACAGCCTGCCTGGGGCTGCAGAAAACAGACCTTAGCTACTACGTGCATATAAACATAATATAATTTCTAAATACACACCACTGGAGAAACATACATCTGATCCCCTAGAAATGGGCAGGGGGACAAGCGAAATGTTGTGCCTTCACCCTGCAAAGGTCTGGCTTACTCAGTCTCATCCTGTCTCTGCTATCCCAAAGTCCTTTAGATATCAGAAGGCACTGTGAGAATAGGGAAAAGCTGATAATGTCTGTTAGGCCCAATCTATCTAGATATATATAATTTATTTATTATTTTATTTTTTTTAGAGGCTTTAAGGATTTAGATTTCAGAGCACAGATACCCAAGGCATTTGAAAGAGGCACTGTGTTGTTTGCTCTTGTCAGCCTCACTGCTGCATGGTCTGCCTTGCTGGGTTTGCTCCTTGGGGAGCTCTCCTGCAGACATGCAGGGTCACACCATCTTCTGGGTTATTAGAGTGGCTGTGTCAATACTGGCCAAACTATACTAAAGTGTATCCTTGTTTCCATAGTGACATTTCTGCCCATATGAGAAATTTTGGGCTTTTTGTTGTCGCACTCAAAACCATGAAGCAATAAGGAGGTATAACCCGCAATGTAACTACTATGCATCAAGCGGGTGTCCCAGCTGGGACCAACGGAGCCACATCCATAGGGGACAGCACCATACAGACATTCCTTCCCAGGGCAGTGCGACTGCACAGATTTCTGTCCCTGTTTGCTGGTGTACAAATACCCCAGGGAGCAAACTGCCTTCAGCTTTGTTTCCCAGCTTGCTAATGGTATCTGCCCAAAGGACAGGCAGTGTCCTATTTTGAAAGCATCGAATATTCAGAATAACCTCAGAGGACAGTGCCTGACAGCTTGGATGTGGACCAGCATGACAGCAGTGGTGGTGCTGTGGAGCCCATCCAGATGTGACTCTGAACCCTGGTGATTCCCAACGCTTCAAATGGGAAAAATCTTTTCAAAGAAAAACACTGTGACTCTTCTGACCTCTAATCTCTCTGCTCTTAGAGTCCGGTCTTTGCTACTTAGCTCAAGTTTGGGTTTACCAGGAGAGGTGGTTTGGTCTCCAGCACTAGTGTGCGTGGTGTCTTGTATCTACAGTGTGGTCAATGCTGTGCTCCTCTGCTCTCCCCAGTTCAATGACAGCTGTAGCTACATCATTACTCTAACCTTGTGCAAGTTAGTGAAAAAAACAGCAACTTGTGGCTACATGTGTTGTACCAAACTCACGTTGTCTAATTGCAAAAGACTCCACAGTCCAAAGAACAAAAGACCAGGGTCTGGTGATCAACATGATAAATTTGGCTATGTGTGCTGTTTGTTCAGTGGAGTACAGTTGTCAAATAATATGCTTCCAGGCTCAGTGAAGCAAATTAATTTTGTATCCTTTAATCAAAAAACCCTTATATTTTTCAAAACAATACCCTCTTTTCCTTCCCTGAGGGCCCTGCAGAGCATAAAGCAATGCACAGAAAGGAGAGAAATAGATGGAGAAAATAAACATAGTGACAACATGACAAATCTTTATAATCTGGGAGAAAATTCTTTCTTTTTTTATTGCTGCATGAATCTGAGCCTGGAGTTCTGTTATCTGCCGTGGTAAATAAGGATGAATTAATGTGGAAAAAAAGTGTATTTATAGCATGAGTATACTGCTGAGTAATATAGTGCTGTTTGCTGCTTAGGAACACAGAGACCAAGTCTTATTCCAGTGAAGCACTTTTGTAACCTGGCCAAGTGCGTCCACCTGAATCCATGAACAACCAGGGCTATAGGATTGCCTGCGCAGGACTCAACCAGGAGTCCACGAACGGAACATAGCAAGTAGATAATCTGCTAAAAAAATCTTTTTTTTTAAAGAGAACATGTGAATTAGCAGTGGAACTCTGTGCCACATGATGCTGTGGGTACTATAAGATTACAAAGTAAGCAGGAAAAATTAAAGAAAGAAATACATCATTGTGGTTTTTCAATACAAAGACAACACCTCTGGACTGGGAAGCCCCAGGGCTGCAAGCTGTGGGAGTTTGGGAGCATTTGCTAGGAAAATGCTGCTACTTGCTTGCCCCTTTTGTAATCTCTCCTGTCTGCTAGTCAGGTCTCCAGCATGATCCAGCATGGCCATTGCTATCCTCTGACTGAAGGGTGTATCAACAGGCTGTCACTTGTGCTGCACGTAGCTGATATGTACCTAAAATGGCATGAAATTATGGGATTTCCAGACCCTAAGTGTTTAGGCCCTTCTGATTCAGGGGCAAAGAGAAAAAGGAGGAGTTTGGGTTAAATTGTTAAGAGCCCTAATGTAGACAAGGCACTAATATCTTTAGCATCATGCCATGGGCATCAGATGTGAGCAGGATTAGACTACATGGTGTCTAAAGCACTGACGTCTTGGAGGTGCCCTCTCTTAAGTAATGACTTAAAAAGTGACCTTAGAGAAAGCATGGACCCAGTATTTCAGTGTTTCTTAACACAGGATGAGCCCAATTTTTAACAAGCTCATCTTCCCTCAGAACAGTTTTTCACACAAACCATACTGTAAGTGTTTTTGTATTTATTCTCTGTGATGAAGCTTTCCTAGGGCTCAGCCAGGTACAATTTCTGTACTCAATAGCCTTGCTCTCTCAGAAATCTCATCTGGATGACTAAGAAAACCAAACACATCTCTCCTTTTAGCTTATCCTGGAGTGTCAGAAGAGAATGAAAATGGGTTGAATTGCCTCTCTACCTGTACCAAAGAGATTTCTGTTTTCTCATGTGAGTGTGGTTGAAAGGAATATCTTGTTCAGGCTAGTGTCTACCCCAAAGAACTAGCTGACAGGTGGGACAAGAGGAGCCAAAATGGTTACAAGCTATCATTTTCAGATTATTAGTTTTGTGAATCACAAATTCATATAAAAGGCTGGGAAATCTCCCTATTACCCCAGCGGAAGCAGACTCACTGCTGGGTTACATTGCATTCTGTGTCATTGGTCTTCCCAAGCACTCTTATCTCATGGCTAAACAAATAGACTTCATGTCTTCAAGGGAGAATCACAGCAACATTTTGGCTTCCCTTTTCCCTCAGACCTTAATTCTGATCCAAATTAGGGGATGCACTTCAGTAAATATCTGATCTTCAGCAAGCACAATAGTTACAGTGGGACTTTTCATGTGCTGAGAATCAGGCACGCACCTAAGCCAGTGATTCAAGATCTGCAGTCTTCTCTTTGTGAAGTGAACATGCACACAGAGATGAAACACGTTCAGTTAACAGCGGTACGGCATTACACATACAACAGAATCGGTGATCAGCATTTTATCAGGAATGACAGCTATCTCTGCATATGACCTGAAAGGAATACATTTAGCAGCAGAATTCATAAGCCTAGATTTCAAGCACTGTGTGAATATGCAAGGTACTTCAGGGCTGTTGAACACCTCATCTGTTTGTCACCAAGGAGCACTTAATAAAAAGCAGCTGTAATAATCCTTGCAGAAACACCGGCATTGATTGCGAATGTTTGAAGACACACCTCTAGACCTTTGCCAAAGGCCTCTCAACCAGGCACCTGCAAGGTCAGATGGCTGCTGGCTGAGATCCCTCTGCCCCATAGGCATCGGATCAGGTCTGCCATCAACAAATGGTATGGGGAGAAGGACTGGGAGCGCCAGCTGGTGCAAAATCACCTTAGCATGGAGAAAGTTTCATTTTGAGAGCAGGGAGGAAGGCCTTGCTACTAGGGAGCAAGGAAGATGACAGAGCATCAAGTTATTACTCATTGCAATTACATTTATGCATAAAATTATGGATTAAAACCTACCCACGAGGTCTACAAAGAATAACAGATAAATTCAGTCTATGCTCTGCTTTAATTTTTTCAGATGAATGTTTCTTTTTATACCAAGCATATGGTGCACTAGATTTCAAGTCCCATTGATAAAGACTCTAATCTCCGTAGTCTCTTTATTATATTTTTCCATTTTCTGCTGAGTTGGAAAAAGGCATTGCATACCATCTGTCAGCGTGATCATAGTGCAATTTGCAGAAGTTTCAGACCGGTACAGTGTTAGTAGCAGCTCACTGTTCTCCTCCAGACTTGGGTTCTTTTAGAAGCAATATAGCTCCATTAAAGAGTTACTTCACAAACATAAACTCATTTGTGCAGTATGCTAATGACAATAATGCAAATGAATCTGTCATGTTCATACCTACTATCCCTAACCACCCTATTCATGAATATATGGTAATTAAGCTATTACTGCAAATGTAACTGTGTCAGCACTACTAAATTAAGAGCTGTACTGTAAATAAAAATGGGGTCATAAAAAGGAAAGAAGGCAGTAAAAGATAATGGATAGAAATAATAAGGGTGAGGTAGAAAAGGCTTTGCACAAGCAAATGAATTTATTTTAAAAGCTCCTACTAAAGGATCTATTTTGATGCCATGGTTTGAAATAGCAGATAGATGCCGATACATAAAAAAATAGTTCTTTTTGTCCTCAAATGCAATACAAAATCCCATGACACTGGCAGGTTTGCAATAAAAATGATAAGTGACCATCAACATATTAGCCCTCCACTGTGGCTCCATCTCTGAGCTTATTAATAACTGCAAGGTATAGAAATATGGCTTAACAGACCCCTTCTGTAAAAGTTTGCAACAGAAAAGTCAGAGGTTCCTATTCCCAAAGAATAATTTGTAGTCTGAACTATGCAAAGTCAAGGTTTTTCTTATTTGGTAAACTCAATGGCACTATACACTTCTAGCTCTCTTGCGTTGTCCCCAGTGCAGCCAGTTTTAAAAATGTAAAACAAAATTATTCCCACATGAAGAATCCTATTCCCATTAAACAGCAGTTGGATATTTGCAGCAGAAATAATTCTGTTGCACAAATGTAAATTTTGAGAAACATCACTGAGATCAATATTTTCCTTAGCCTCAACCTACATATAAATGAAATCAGAGCCTGGCTGTAGGTGACCAATCTTGCTGGTGAGATCTGCACAACTACCATCCTGTTCCAGTTTGAAAGACTTGAGGTTTGAAAAGGTGGAAAGAAAAAGTCCTGAATTAAAATACATGTCCTTGCTGAAGGAGAGAGAGAAAAGATGGGAAAAATTCAGTTTGAGGAGGTGATACACAGATGCACAGAAAGAATCATGAGCCATATATTCCATATTCTGCATTTGCAGATTTTCCTGAGCTCACTATTTTCATGGAAGGTAAAACTGAGGAGCATAGTGGTCAAAACTGTAAGACACTGCACACAAAGAAAGCCACTGTCTGCAATTAGTCTGAGATGTGTAGTGGATAAATAGCACTGAAGATGGCACATGGTGAGATTTATCTGTAAAGTGAGAGTTTTCTCCACTGTATCAGATAGAGGAGGTTTGTCTTTTTCGAAGGCACATAATCCCTCCCGCTTCAGCACAGAAGCCGATTGCCATCAGAGATTGGAAGATGCCTTTTCTCCAAACCGCTTATTCCACTTGCGTTCACAATGTGGTTTCCTGCCTTTTCCTTCTAACTCAGCTAGAACAGAGCCCTGATGAGGACAGGGCATTGGATTTGATGTCCCCAATATGTAAATCCTAATTAAACACAGACAAGGATATGCTGCATCGGTTTGCTGATAAGCTCCCTAGAGACTGATTTATATAGGGATAGGCAAAGTATATAGCTCAGTGGTTCAACAGCATGTTGAGATATTGTCTGGGAAGAAGGAAGCTGGCTGAACTCTCAAATCTGGGTGAGCTGGCAGCCACCACCTGTAGTCAACCCCCTTCAAAACATCTTTGCTTTGACAGGGCTGAGGGTCTCAACTAGAGCCAGCTGTGGATTTTGCAAAGGGCCCCTCCATTTCTAAAGCTCAGGGCACAAACCATCCCGCTCAGAAGTGATCACCTTTCAACCTGGCATCTCAAGCAGTCTGCCCCCCACACCTTCTCTCCTTTTGTGCCTCTGAGGTCTCTCCTGGGGCTCACCCTGAGGCTGCGGGTGGGAATATGATGCTGGCGAAACCGCTGCATCTGCCACAGGTAGGGCTGACAGTAAGCCCTTCCCACTGCCCCCTCAAGCAAGAATTTGACAATGCTTGCTTTTGCACAGCTGGCGTGGGATGCAAGAAATTACTTTGCCAGTAAGTTTCCAGTTCTAGCTAGAGATTCAGTGGCTTTCTTGAAATGCAGGGTGGCTCGGGGTCTGTGGGGAAAGGACACTTGTGGACCAAGGGCAAAATGTAACAATAATGTGAGGCAGTGATGGAATGTAAAATAGTTCAGTCACTTAATACAAAGTAAGCCATGACTAGCTCAGGAATAATTATTTATTTCTGAAACTCCCTTTTTTAAAGAATTAAACAATATTAAGGAAAAGACCATGTTTGAAGTCAGATATCCAAATCAGAGCAGGAGAGCATAAAGGCAAAGTTTCAAAGGTGTTCATCCCAGGAGCTATAATTAGAGGTGAATTGCAGGAAGATGGAAATAAAACTCCTTTGGTCTCGTACAAGTGCCTGCAAATAGTAGTACACGCTCGAGTGCTCCTGGCTGCCGAGCCCTCTGCTGTTCCCCAGGGCTGTGTGCGGTTACACCACACTCTTCCCATGATATTTATTGCCAAGTCAAGGCTTTTGCTTCCATTCTGACAATTCAAGTATGTACTAAAACCCACATCTGTGTCTTCAGGGGGAATTGCCAGGGCATTTCTGAGAGCAGACTACCAGGTGCGTGAGCTCTGCCAGTGGGTGCAGGGAAGCAGTGCTGGGGCCAGCATGCCCTGCAGAACTGCACGCACAAGCCACGTGCACGGGGAGTGCAAGGAGGGCTCAGCAAATACATTACAACCTGTGTTTGCAGGGAGCAAGAGGCACATGCACAGAAGGATCAAACAGCATTACATTAATGAGCAGCGATATATTAAACAGCGGTGTGACTGCTGCTCGTGGTCATCTATCTCCTCCCAGCTCCTGCAGGTAGCAGCACTCATGAAATGATGTGCTCATGTAACAAGACTAAAAGCTGACTTGCCTCATGCTGGAGTAAAGTTGAAGAAGGGAATAACTTGTTTTAAGGCTGTCTTTGTAAGGCATAATTTTGGTGACTTTGTCTGCCATGCAGCTCAGTGTCAGCCTCGCCAGAAAATATCCATCCTGATGTGAGCAGCCAAACAGACTGGTCGTGTGTCTGTCTGCAAGCAGGAAACAAAAATGTAAATTCTGCATAGCAAAAGGGAAAAAGGACCGTGAGCTTCACAACAAAACTGAGACAAACTGCCCTTGGGCTAACACATCCATTGTAGGATGGAAGGGATATTGTGACAACAGGAATTAAACTCATTTTTCTGTACAGTTTAGTGGGAGCAGCAGGTATAAGTCCTGGGGCCTGATCTTCCCATGCCGTGAACCCGGTGCTTTGCCACTAACATGAACCAAGCTGTCCTGACTGCGCAGCAGCAAAGCAGCTGGCCTGGAGTGTTTGCTCAGTATGTGCTCACTGGAGCAAAAAAGATGGAATCCAAAATAATGATAATAAAGGTAAACCAGAGAAAAATTAAAACTGCTGAAGAGGAGGCATAGAAATCTCTGCTCGTGGCTGCATCACCAGCTGTAGCCCCGTACATCTTGTCAAGCTATATTTCATCAAGCTGCACCAATTCTTGCAAATCCAAGTCAAATGGCAGCCTCACGGGGATTACCTGCTGCCCAGTTAACAGTGAAAAGATTTTGAAGTGCAGGAAGTTTAATTTCCATGTTCTGATGACCTGAAGTCATCTAAGGCAGCAATAAAAAAGAAAACCAAAACCCCAAAACACCCCCCCCCCCCGGCATTTTCTTAAGGGATGAATTATTTTTAGCTGTGGAGGTTTAAAGCTCTCTCCAAGTTCCTGAACTTTCAGAACATTTCTTCACTAAAGAGCTTGACAGCAAAGCAGGTTCTCTTTTTCCCAACTTTTCAACTGATCTAATTAAATTATGAAAAATCTCCCTTTCTGCATGGTGAAGGAATATACATTTTTCCAGTGAGATAAAAGGCATTTTCTAGCGGCTTTATTTTTAAGAATAATTGCTCCCCTTTCTGTTTTTAGGGCTCAGCTACCTTCCTACTTCACTTTATGGTGGAGAGGTGGGAAATAAACAATCTTGCCCATTCTACTGGGTTTTGTTCTCAAGATTACTGACACCAGACAGCTTTTGTGAGACAAAATTGGTTGTCAATGCGTCATTGGTCCTGATTCTGATTGACACTGGTACCACTGCACACTGCCAGCTGGAAATCTGCTCCTTTATGCTTTAATTTAGTTCAGATGGCTCAAGAAGAATGACTTCCCAAATGGGAGATATATATATATATATATACTTTTTTAATGGAGTTTGGGTTAGTATCACTTTTCTGAAATGACACTGCTTTTTAATCACCTACATTTATGGGATTTTGGGGGGGCATTTTGCATTGCTTTTTGAGCAAGGCTCCCCTCTGCCCAGCACCCTGACAGCTGGGGGCCAGAGGCAGAGCCAACTGCCAGCTTGCCCTGTTTCCCTGCTTGCAGGGCAGCCATGCCACTGACATCGGCTGCCCACATCTCCAACGTGCAGAGCTTCAACAGCTTTTCCTGTCATCCCCTGGGACAATATTGAACCTTTTTTATAGGTGCAAAAATTAACCCTTTGCTCCTCCAGACTGTAGCCACCTTGTAAGAGGCCCTGGCTGAGAGGAACTCAGGGCCAGGATCTGCAGTAAAATGCTGGACAATAAAATTCCTATAGAGAACATACAGAAACAAATTAATTAAACCAGTTAGAAGGAATTGCTACAGAAGCCCTGACCTCTGTTGTCACTACAGGCTTTTGCTTCATGGTTGCAAAAATTATTTTTTTTCTTTCTCACTGAAACTATTTTCTGTCCGTAATCTGAACCTAATCTTGGCTGCTAAAGGGACTCTCTCCTTGGACTCAGGGCCATTCTTTGGCAGTAAATTCAGATCATCCCACTGGAACAGGGACAAAAGGATGTCATTTACAAAGCCAACTGCACCCACTCAGCACATAAACTTATATACGGTACAGCAAAAACCCTGCAGCAAAGTGTCACGTGTCCCAGTACTTGGATTTAAAACCCAGACAAACTCTAAAGCATGGGTTGACTGAATCTGAGCAGGAAGAAAATCATTTTGTGTTCTTGGACTGACACAAAATGCAGGCAGAAGTTTTGAATAAATGATTTGCTCTGAATCATTTACTCAGCGCTACTCAGTACCTCGGAGGACAAGGAGGGCTCCTAAACATTTGCAGTAATAAAATATTGAGTCAACTCTAGTACTGCTTTGCAGGGGAAGAAGTGTGTCCTGGCTGCCGGCAGGCGCCGGCACTTTGAGCTGTGGAGCCTGTTGTTGTCTGCATAATGGTTTTGTGCCCCGTTAAAGCTGTTGTTGCATTTTACCTTATAGGTGGGTGCATCTCTGTGACAGATAAAGTGGTTCCTGTGCACAGACTGTAGCTAGTAAAGTGTTTTCTTATGAAAGTTCTAGCGAAGTGAAGCAAGTTCAGACTATGTTATGTATTATTCATCTTTTAGTAATATCACAGCAGAATTTAGGGGAGTACGGCAAAAATTTTGATCGTCAAAGAGGGCAGGACACAGGTTTGACGTTTATAAGGCCAATAACAAACTCCTCTTGAGTGTCAAGCCTCTGTTTCAAGCATAAAGCGGTGAGAAAAGCTCATTGTAGCAATTTCGGTGCTTACAGAGGAAAAACAATGTCATGCCAAGATTTTGTGCCCAGTGCAGAACCACAGGGGATCAGCATGGGGGAGCAGAGTGAGGAACCCAGGTGCTCCCGCTCGGGAACTGCCAGGGTGCTGTGACCCTCCCCGTAACGCCTGGCGTGGGCAGCATCCCAGTGTGACGGTGAAGGCAGGGTCGGTGCAGATGCCTCTCTCGGAGCTACACTCAGCTTAAAAGTGCAAAAAGAGCGTGGAGTGAACCCCAGTATAATCTGTGATGCCTGGGGGTGGTTGGTGGGAAAGCGAAGGAGGGAAACACAGAAAAAGGCCCTCCTGGATGACCAGAGGGAAGCTTTCCTGCCCAGGGAAAAGGTAAAAACGGGCTTTCACTGAATTCAGTCTGTCAGTAAGCGAGTTATGAGGTTTTCTTGGTTATCTGATAGATTTAGACACTCGTGTGCCAAAGTGTCTGGGAAATGAAGAGATTTGAACTCAGAGGCCCAAAATGGCTGGAATGTGGAGTGCAGGCCACTGGGCTGGGTGCCGCTCGATGGCGTGCTGGTGGGCACCGACAGGCTGGGTGCCGTGGAGGCAGGCCCTCAGGGCTGTCCCGGCAGGTGGAGCGCGGGTCATGCCTGCCTGCCCCTCTGGCAGCTGCCCCCAGCCCAGGAGCAGTTGGGATGGAAGGCCGGCGCCCCTCAGCCTCCCCGCTACGGGCCCAGCCCAGGCCAGGCCCTGCGGGTGTGAGGGAGTGTGTGTGGGGGGTGTGTGTGCTGTGCCTGTGTGTGAGGGGAAGCTCTGTGTGTGTGTGTGTGCTGTACCTGTGTGAGTGTGAGGGGAGGTTGTGTGTGTGAGTGCGTGTGTGAGGGGAGGCTGTGAGTGTGAGTGTGAGTGAGTGTGTGTGAATCCGTGTGTGCGAGGACAGGCTCTATGTGCGGGGCAGCTATGCATGTGTGTGTGAGGGGAGGCTGTGTGTATAAAGCATGTGTGTGAGGGGAGGCTGCATGTGTGAGGGGAGGCTCTGTGTGTCAGGGGACGCTGTGAGTGTGAGTGTGTGAAGGGAGGCTGTGTGTGTGAGTGTGAGGGGAGGCTCTGTGACTGTGAGTGTGTGTGTGTGAGGGGAGGCTCTGTGTGAGGGGAGGTTGTGTGTGTGAGTGTGTGTGAGGGGAGGGTGCATGTGTGTGAGGGGAGGCTGTATCTGTATGAGAGAGGGAGGGAGGGAGGGAGAGAGGAAGGGAAGGAGGGAGGGAGAGGGGCGGCTGTATCCGTGCGGGTGTGTGTGTGAGGGGCGGCTGTATCCGTGTGTGAGGGGAGGGTGTATCTGTGCGTGTGAGGGGCGGCGTGTGCCTGTCAGGGAGTGCGAGGGGCGCTGCGCGTGCCTGGGCGCGACGCTCCGCTTCGGCTCGGGCCCGGCTGCCGCCGCGGGGCGGTCGGAGGCGGCGGGGGAAGCAGCGCGGCCACCCGGCTCGCTCGGACGCGGGTCGCAGCCCTGCCCGGCGCCTGCCCGCTGCCGGGGCGAGGAGCGCGATGCCGCGCCCGCCCTGCCCTGTCCGCCGGCGGCGCGGAGCCGCGGGGCCGCCGGCAGCGGCGTAGCGCGCCCGCCTCGGGCGCACCGGCTGGGCAGCGCGGGCGGGGCGGCATGGGGGCTCCCGCCCCCGCGGCGCTGGGCGCGCAGCGGATTACAAATGAGCGGCGCGGCCCGGCGGCCCGGGCCCGCGGGCACCCCGGCATGTAGAGCCTGACGGAGCGGCGCGGAGGTGAGCGGGGACGGGGCGGGCGGGAGCGGGGACGGGGCGGCGGGCAGGCGCGCACCTGGCGCGGGGCGCGGCCCCTGGGCGGCGGGGCCAGGCGGGGGTCGGGGCTGGGAGCCCCCTCGCTCCCCCCTTGGCGCTGCCCGAACTTGGAGGCGCCGCGGCTCGGCGCTCCCCTCGCCCCGTGTGCTCGGGCACCCGCCGTCCGGCCCCCCCCCGCCGGCACCGGCGGCCGCTTGCCCCGGGTCGGGGGGTTTCTCCCGCCGAAGTTGCCGGGACGCGCAGCCGAGGGGACGGCGCTGGATTTTGGCTGCCCTTGCGCTAAATGACAGCGCGCACGGCGCGTAGCCTGTCAGCCACCCGCATCCTCCCACGTACGGAATAAATACCGGGGTAAATTGGCATTAATTAGGGTACCTTTGGACCTGGTTGTCAGTCGTCTGGCTGACCCGCGAGCCCTCAGAATGGAAAAGGTAACAGTGGTACGGGTGGGGGTGTTCTCTGCTGTGATGCTCGCAGAAGAAATCCCTCATTTATGGTCCCCTCGGTCCACAGGCTACCGGGCATCTTGCAGTTTATAGTTTATCAATTCCGCAGCCCGAAAAAAAAAAAAAATCAGGGCTTATTTTCAAGACTCTTGATAAGTTCATTTGTTTACTATGGAGCCGTGACTTCAGTGGTCTCTTTGGCATAAAAACATTCTGCTTGTGTGATATTTTTGGTGGCATTGACAACAGATTTGTTAGTCATGGTTATGAATATGGTAATGTGCAAGTCTTCCATTAAATCCTACATGCTCTAGGTAACATGGTTGAATGGTCATGTATGAAGTCTTGCATTCTCGCTGCTCCTGCAAGGCAGCAACATCGCTTTGAACTTCCAGTGGGTTTGGTCACTTCCTCTTAACTTTTCCTCTATATTATAAAAAATATTTCATCTTCCTGCTGGTCAAATGCAAACCCAAAGTTTTGTGTCAGGTGCACCTCCTTGCAAGCAAGCTTATGTAATGCGGCACCCTGTGCGGAATGCCAGAGGAGCTGGAAGGAAAGATTTTTGGAAAGAGGGTGGTCATGTGGTTACAGTGCATCTGTGTGTGTGTGTATGTCCTCGTGGGAGAACTGAGGAGGGTTATTTATTGGGGACATCCTGCCTGATTCTGGGCAAGTCTCTCAGCCTTCTTCGGTGCTGCTTGCCTCCTCTGTAAAATATGGCTTAGTCTGTGTTACAGCTTCCCAGGGCTTTGTGAAGCTACTCAGAAGCCCTTGAAAATACTTTTCAGCCAGGGAGGTACTGTGTAAATGCAAATTACTATATTGCTGTTTTAAAAATGGTCTTCAGAAGTTAAAGCAGTATCTTTAGGCAGTTTACTGAAACTGTAGACAAATGTCTTTTCGGACAGCTCCAAGGGAGACTAAAGGAAATTTTTCTTGAGTAATTCTCCCCTGTAAAGAAATCTATTGTCATTTCTCAAGAAAAGAAAAACAAAAATCACATTTGGGTGTTACCAGATGCGTTACTCTGTTCTGTGCGTGAATATTTACCCGTATTTACCCCCAGTTTCTCTGCATGTAACTTGGCAGTAATTATCAGCTGAAGAAACACTTCAGTCCTAGACCGTTTAAGCTGTAAGCGGTAGATGAAGACATGAAAGAGCTTAGCCTGACCTAGACATCAAACCGGCCTACTGTGAGTCTGCTGCTCTCTGTGGCGTGGCTTTGCTGTTCCATCTGGTTGTACTTTTATGCTGAGATAAATCAATGATCAATATGTTATCAGCCAGGAGCAAGTCTTCCTAGGCAAGAGCTATGTCTGAGATAGTGCTACAGGGCCCATTTCTAGCAATAAAAGCAAAGAAAAAGGTCCAAGTGCTGGCTTGCTTCCCCCCGCCACACCGTTGAAAAGAAAAAAAAACTAGATGGAAAAGTACTTGAGTTTGAGACTAATCGTAACCTCTGATCAGCTTTAATTTATCTTGCAAGTACAGAGAACATTAACAGAATTCTTTATTTTTATTAGTGGGATTCTGTGAAAATTCCTTTTATTTTGATGTACATTGCTTTCATTCTAGTATATTGAAATCTCAATGTTTTGTAATATATTTTTTAAAAGGCATTGTTATTTTTCTTAACCACCTGCTTTGGTAGACTCTGAATAGCTTCTACTCAGAATTGCATTTAAGGTAATGCAAGACAACAAAATTCTTTGATTAGCCTGCTTTTTTTCAAAGATTTCTTTTCAGACAACCTAAAAAGAATTCTTAGAATGTAAATTCTGAGGCCTTTTCTTGTTGTGGATTTAACAGGCAAGGTACTGTCAGCTGAGTTGTGAGTCTTGCTAATAATATGATTACGTTGTTTTTTGAGAGCTATAGTTCTTGAAAACATACCTCAGAGGAGAAAATTCACAAAAGCTGTGTGCGAATAATTTTTTTTCCTCAACAGATGGAAGAGCTCGATAATCACCACTCAAGGGTGGCTAAAATTAGTTTGAAACAGAAAAGATTATTTCTACAAGTACAGTAGTATAAGCTATACAAAATGAGCCAAATCCTACTAATTGTTACACTGGTGTAAATATAGAGTAATTCCTTTGCCTAGAGTTTCTCCTTCTCTATGAAGTAATGTAGAGCACGGGGGATTGTGATGCTGTTGAATTTTGACACGTTTGTAGCAAAGGTCAACTTGTCTTGCAACCCAGTGACAGAATATGGCCCAGAATTTAGCCCGCTGTTAACATGTTCACAACAGCATAATAGTCGCTCACTGAGACTCCAATTCAAAATTTGCTGTAATATGATTGTGGGTAGAGGGTTGCTGAATGACTCAGATGAATGTAGCTCAGAGTAAACAAACATGTAAATCATTTCTGGCTAGAGAGAGAGAAAGGAAAACATGAGAGAGCAGAGAAAAGGCAACCTATCAAGGATGAGACATTTATAATGACATGATCAGCAAGGATCACCGAGTTCAGCAGGATTCAACCATCAAAAACTCAGGGCTGGATTTGCCACAGTCTTTTACCTTTGTTAATGAGAGGAACCTGTATGAAATGAGTGCCTAAGTGCAAGTATGACAAGCAAGCAGTTTTCTAGTTGCTTGGGCTGATAGCCTGCTTATGTCAGAAGCTGCATTTGGGCACATTTAAATGGCCCACTGTGAGAGCTGGGACCCAGGTGTGCTGCCTGTCTCAGAGAGGCAGGATGCTGCCAGTGACTGATGGGTAGTCTCTACGATGTCCAGTTTGGGGAAAAATACAAACTAGTAAGTGATTCCTGGAAGTTTCTGAACCCCAAATCCTGGATAGCTGTTGGTATGAGTAACTGCAGAAGGATCCAGACCCGGCTCGTGGTTCGGATTAAGAAGTACCAGAGCAAGTCAGTGGCTTTGAAACAACTGTAGGTTTCTTGTTAGCTAGGTCTGTAGCACAAAATCAGAGCAAGGCAAAGGCTATTCTGATTTGTTTTTCCTGCCAAGGGAGATGACCAGTAAGCACAAATCACTGCAACAGAGCACCTTGCCAGTCAGGTCTTGTTTTGAATGCCCAGGCCCAGTGCAGTTAAAAGGCATGGGAAGATGGAGCTGTCTCTGTGTGTGGGAGACTGCAGTCGCTGGAAAGCTGGGGCAGGATTTTTATCCCCTTCAGCTGTCTGAGCTATTACGCTTCACTGTGTTTTCAGGGTAAGTTAGATTAAGTTCCCTCTTGGGGAAGCAAGAAATGTGCTGGCATCCAGAGTTGAAATGAGGAGAGCTGTGGCTGGTCCCCTTCTGCTGCACATGGATCAGTTCCTCAGAGCTCTGCCTCACTGCTGGCTAACCTGCCTCCTGTTTTGGCCACTTCTACCATCATGGTAAAAAGAGGATGCTGCGTTGTGGTGTAGAGAGTAGTTCAATGTAAAATCTCTTCTTGAGATTTCCTGTCTTGGAAAGCAATGAGGAGTACTTAAGAGTGAAGTGTGGCTGTAGGTATGGCATCCCTGTGGTGTTTTCTATGACATGATGGCTGTGAAGAGGAGAAACTGGCGAGATAAGGTATATTTCTCTGTGTATATGAGTAGCAGGTAGACCTCATTTCTCCATTTCTTATTTTCTTTAGAGTACATCAGGTTTTATGTAGTGTTGGTTGCACTGGGCATATGCCATGGTCACTAGTTGCTGGCTGGGATAGGAGACTTAATTTAGGCAGCAGGATAATTTTTGCTAATAGGAATTATGTGTGTTTCTGTTAGATTGTTAGACATGTATGTTTATTCTTAGTTCAATCTCTGAATTCAAGCCAGGAAGCTACTTTGTCCTTATTCCCTTCTCCCTTCTCTCTGTCTCTTTCCCTCTTCATGAACATGTTCCAGTGAGAGATGAAGCGATTTCCTGGCCTTTCTCCCATATCCTGCATTCCTTTTGCATCCTTAGAGAGGAATCTGATTCACTGTTTGGGAAAGACTGACTTAAGCACCTGAATAGAGTCAGATATGTTTCCTATCATGTCTACTAATTAAATTGTAATGTTCATTACCACAGGATGCTGTGGAGGGCAAAAGCATAACAGGTTGAAAAAGATGAGAGGAGTTCACAATCAACAGAGAGCGGGTAAGAAACACGATGGTCTGGATGTAACCTCTGGCTCTCGGCACTATGAATTGCCAGATGCAGGGGGAGTGCAGAAGAGAACAGTCACTGCAAATGCAGTGGACACAGACTGCTGCCCATCACCAGAGATAACATCCTGGGGTAGAAGGACCATGGGTCTAATCTATTCTTGTGTTCTTCCAGCACTGACACACATAGCTGCTAAGACAGCAATTCACTTTCTTCTCAGTAAAATAAAGAAGAAAGAACAGAGCTTATGGAATAGTGTTTATTGGGCATTGTGGTTCCAGCATAATAATCAAAGTAGAGATTTCATCCTGCTTACACAGGTATTAATAGGGTAACATAGGAAGCTGCAAGAATTCCCTTATGTGAAGCCTTACTGGCAAAGCAGTGTGAGAGGATGAAGCCATTTGGGGCTCAGGGTTCTGACTGGAACAAGAAGATGAAGTAATTCCACTCTCTCATTCAGTCTTTGTGTCCTGTTCATTCTGGTTTGTGCTGCCTTATGAAATGGAGGTGCTGATCTCTTACTTAGCCCGGAGCTGCAGTTAATGGAAATATCTGTGTTATGTGTATTGGGGTATTTGAAAGTTTCCAGGTGGAAAGACCTCCAGGTTTATAAAATTGCCCTAATGCCCTAAAATTGTTCCTAATGGGAACAAGAGGAATAAAGATTCCTAGGATGTCAGTGCCTCGTCACTGTCTCTTCACCCATTTCTCTTGGGATGTCAAGTTAGATGGAGGGCCACTGTCACTGAATGGACAGGGGGCTGTGAGGTGGGTCCCCAAGGTACAGCTAGAAAGGCTGTTTCAAAGAGAAGCGTCTGCTGCAAGAGAGGGATTTTTTTAACAGTAGAGGAGAGGTTACACTGGCGAAGGAAGTAAAGACTGATCTAGGGAAGACGAAGCGGGCAGGAGAGTACAGAAAACGTTTGAACAAAAGATGTGAAGTCCCTGCAGTGTATTTAAGGCTATAGTGAAAATCCTTTACCCAGATCTTTCTTTCCCACCATCAGGGGATCCTTGTTTGGGAAGAGCAGACTGAGTCTTTGAAGAATACTAGAAGTTTTCCTAAATTTGCTTCTCCTGTAATATCTTCAGCAAGAAAACAAAGACTAACCCTCTTGGGAAAGTCCCTGAGGGCCCTGTCTGGCGCTGACTGTGCCCAGTGGCTCCACAGGGGCTGCTGGAGAGAACAGGGCTGCCCAGGCAGTAGCCGTGTTCTCCACCAGCCTCCTGGTTCCTTGGCAGGGAAAGCAGCTCCCAGGAGGTCCTGGCTGACACCCTGTTGCCAGCTCCCGCTGTCAGGGGGGGTGCACAACAAGAGATGGGTACAACATGGCCACATCACTGTTCCTGGCAGACAATGAGTCCCTTCTCTGTGTCATAGATACAACGGGCAAAAGCTGAACCCAGACCAGGGGTTGGATTGCTGTATAGCTGGGAAAAGGGCTTCAGGCTTCTCAGACTCAAGGTCTGAAACAAGTGTATGCCTTAAAATGCACATCTTTGTTTAAGCCTGAAGCTCTGTGTTTATGGAGTGCTAGGGCAAATGTTCTGACATTCATCTGTGGGTTTCTATTGATCTTGAAATCATGCCAAATTTTAAATGATACCTTTCCAGCTTTCCTCACTCCTTCACCATATGCAGGGATTGATGCTGGTGTGCACACATGTACACTACAAAGGTTATATGAAGAGTTGGTGCCGAGGAGTGATACGTTATGGTCCTGCAAACACACGCGCCTGCGCACACACACGCAAAATGGCTTCACTTCCACATTATCTGCAGTTTTCCCTGCACCCTGTCTGTAACCTAATCAAACAGGCTGAGCAGCTGGTGAGTGGGCGCCTTGCCTGTCAAAGACATGTGAATGAGTATCAGCAGTCAACAAGCCATCACATTAGCTATTGGCACAAAATGTAATTGGTGAGGGTAGACACCCCTCCCAAAAATAAACTCATTGCTGTCCACAGAAGCCACATGAACCCCTGGTTGACTGAAATATTTGGGAAAAGAAAGAAGTTGAAGAGTGCCTTGACTAAAAGTGATATATGCAGGATGCTGCAATCGATGAAAGGAAGGAGTGTTTTAGAAGTATTCTAGCTCTTCATGCAAGGGTTTCCAAGCAATCTCCAGTCAAAAATAGTTCATCTGCACTGGCCATACAGCTATTGAGTGGATCAGGTAGCATGAATAGTAGCAGATCTTTCTGGGTTATCTTCTGATTTTCCCAAAGATTTGAAGGTACTCATGAATGGAAGAAGGCAGAAAACAGGGGTTTCTTCCTACAAAAAATCTTAGAGATTCCCAAAATGTCTCTCCTGCCTACAAAGACAACAGTTACCAAACCCTGAAAGTTTGTAATTATTTATGCAAAATGACGTATCTAGAGAAGCCAAGAGCCTGGTACTTAATTACTCAGCAGATGTCTGGGGAAAGAAAAGGAAAGGCTGGGATTCAGGCCATCAACACAAGGGTGGGCCTGGCCCAAAGTCTGGTCTTTCTTGTACGGAAGAAAGATCAGATTTGTCAGAGCTATTAGCTCTGTTTGGTCCCTGTTCAGATACGTTTCCAGTCCAAGGCTAAGCTCAATTCTCAGAATTCCTTGTTCTTGCCTGGCTGAAGGGGAATGTGGCTTTAATCATCATGTTGTCTTTCACCAGTCTGTGGACTGGCCACAGGTTGAATTGCTGGTGAAATCTGAAGGATCCCTCTGGACCTATGAGGTGAGCACAGGAACAACAGTGGGAAGTGGAAAAATGCCCATCAGCTTTGCTGAGCTTTGGATCTGGGCTTGAAGAACAATGCTGTATTTCAGGTGCTCTCACTGTCCTCTGAATGGCTTGTTTTCATTCTTTTTTAAGGCCCAGTAGCTGATGGCACCAAAATTCAGGGTGAAGTATTCAGAGTGTAATGAAGGAGCAGGGTTGCTGCCGTGACCTTCCCATATACGTTTGAATTTATCTGTCTTACAAAAATCAGTTGGAAACAAAGCTCCCTCCTCTGTGGCACAGACCTGTGCAGAGCAGGCCAGTTTGAGGCTGGTTTTTGTGTTCACTTTTTTTAGGATCAGAGCCTTTCTTTTTTTTCCTGCTTCTGCATGCAGAGCTTCCCCTCAGTGACTGGAGGAGCGTATGTGGAGCAGGGGCGCCTGCCTTCACCGACATGGCAGGAGACCTGTGAAGGTGACCTCTTCAGAAGCATCTTTCTGTCCTTCCCAGAATAGAGGCTGACTCAGCCCAGGAGTTTGGACTTGTGTTCAGGCTCAGCCCTCAGTGGTCATGGAGTTAAAAATGGCTGGGTAAAAGCAGAGCGTGCTGTTGTGGACTGTGACAGGCTGAGGTGAAGGGATCTGAGGAGCTGCTCCAGACAGAGTCGCAGAGGTGTGATTCCTGCAGTCCTGCTACATAGCCCCTTTCATGGCAGTGCTAGTTTAGAGTCCTTTGGTCTGGTTATTCTGCTTGGCTGAAGTCCTTTAGCAGCCAAACTTACAGCGCTGAAGCTGTGGTGCTGCGAGTGGATCCTGTGCCTGATTGTTCCTACATTTGAACTGGGGTAAGACCACAAACATCTGTCAAATCTCCACTACTGTCGGATTATTCACAGCAACTACATTGTTAGATTGATTTTGTTGTTGGTTATGGATATTTCAGAACCTGATCCAGGTTCTACCAATGGTTTTGGTATTCCTGGATGTTTGGCCAAACATGTTTTCACCGGCAATGGCTTGTAGACTGGTCTCTCACTTTTTGTGATGCCTGTAGGAAAATTGGGGCAGCCACAGGTTGTGGCTCTGCCTGATCCAGACACTGATGCCTGCGCCTGAGAGCCTGCTCTGTTCAGATGGCTTCTGGTAGTACTGGCAATCTGAGGGCTGTTGCACACATGACAGCATGGGGTTTCTTTCCTTTTCAAATGATAACCATGCATGAGTGGGTACATGCTGGGGCATACAGCAGCGTGCAGTCTCAGAGCAGTGAGGCCTGGTCTGCAGCGTGTTCCTGTGCTTAAATGTCAAAGCATTATGAAGAGGATGCAGAGTTCAAAAGAAATCGAATTAGGCTTTTAGCTCTTGTTCATTTCTGGAAAATCTGAAACATGTTAAATGGTATTAATACTGTGCCCATATTGCAGTTGCTGTTTAATTCGGCTTTATGGATTGAGCCTCTTAACGTGGAGTTAGGATAGATTAGCAGCATTGTCACCCATTTTACAGACAAGGAAAGAGAAACGCAGCAGCATACCTATGATTATGCAAGACTGAGAAGTCAGAGCCAGGTCTTTTGCTTCCTTGATGCCATGCCACACAAAACTGTCACTGAGTTTAGTTTATTAATTCAGAAGCAAAGGAACAGTGTGCTACTGAAAACGTGGTTACGCAAGGGATGCCAACATGCTGTGTAGATGTTGTGATGGATGGATTCCTGTTTTAATCATCTTTTATCGCCCTAACATATACAATACACTTCTGTGAGTACTAAATGGGGAATCAGATGATAAAGAACTGAGACTTCAGACAGGGGGGCACAAAGCCCAGCCCACTGTCCACAAAGAGATCATTTGCAGTGGTGCAATTGCACATGCACACCTTGTGTTGTTATGACCAGCTTAAACTCAATATTGAACATGTCCAGTGCTAAACTGGAACCAGCAGTTGGGAAGAAAGTAGCATAAAGTAGGATATTTATGAAATAATTATGAAGCACTCTTAGGTGGAGGATCCAATCAAGAGAGTTTGTAGAAGAAGCTCCTGTGGAAGTTTGTAGAAGAAGCATGCAGGTTAATTCTTTGCCTCTGTCTTGCTGGATGATGGGGATTGGATCGAGCTGTGGGGCAGTCTTTTTTTCTCCATTACATAGGTATCAACCTTACTGCTGCTAAGGTCAGCTGAAAGCAGGGGTAAATGACTGAATTCTAATCTGCAAATATGAAAAGTGAAGAATATGGGCAGGTCCTCTCTTCAGTGGAAGTAAAGTATTTTATAGGAAAGATCATTTATAAATATCATGGATAACTCATGCTATTCAAAAGTACTGGTTTGTTTCCAAATTAACCTACTCTCTTCTCATTTAAATTATTTTTTTTTTATCTTGGTTTGGATCCAGAAGCCTGACCTACTGTTTTTTATCCAACACTCCTGTTGAATCCATATGGATCAATTATCATTATCAAGAGCATCAGGCTGGTCCTAAAGAGAACCTCTTGCACCTGAAAAATGAACCCTGGAAACAGCCTCCTCAGACTGCAGAATTTTTCTAGCCTAGATGGGCCACCTCTGTGCAGTAGAGATGCTGGAGGCAGGGGTGTTTGAACACCAAAAGGTTTTTTAGTTTAACCATCTCTGTTTTCATAGATGTTTGGAGAATAACTGCACTTTGTACGGGTGCCTGAGTCCATGGGAGCTGGTGAATACTACAAGGTAATGGACTGTTCCTGGTGGAAACCCATTCATCTGTTTGCGTTAGACCAGCCTAGTGTGTGTGTTTGTAGCACTGCTGATGGTGCCTTTCAAGTTTGGGCAGCTGCGGAGACCTTATGAAGCAGAACATAGGTTTAGCCCATAGAAAGTACTGGAACCCACCTGCATGTGATTGTTTCAGTGAAGAATCCTATTTGTATTTGTTACAGTCCAGAAACATACCATGACCTGAACATCATCTTTACCCTCCTGGGTAACATCACACAGTCTTTGCAGAGCACCTTCCAATGTTTCCTGCTATCAAGACACCCTATTTCTGCATACAGGTATATAAGGTGCCAGGAGATGATCCTGCAAATCTGTGCTTTATTTGGCCCTACATCTCCCCTGCTGCATACGTCCAAGCCCATATATCCTCAGCATACATCCACTGGTGACATGTGGATAGAGCCATACTCCTAAATTGGCACTTGTTCTTTCCTCTTGCCTTTTTTGGGGGTGCTGAGTAGGGAAGATGGAGCGGAAAAGTGAGAGTGACAGTAAACTAACTCAAAATGTAGCAGGCTTTGGGGCTGAGAACTGAAGAAGTTCAATAACAGCATGTGATAGACTACACCAGTACATGAAACGAGAAGCAAAGCATGGAGCTACTTTGATGTGCTACCAAAGCTTTGCAATACTTGCCCTGCTGAGTTAGAGGAGAGTTTTAATTTGGTGAGTCTAGTCAATGGCAGCAGCCCAGTAACGGAGCAGGAAGGAGTCCAGAATAGTGGCTTCTCTTTTCAGTTTTACCCATGCAATTAGGAATTTTGTCACTGAAGTCAGCAAGACAGGTGAATCTGCGTAAGCAGAATGAAATTCAGAGTGCGTAAGATGCATTTGAAACGATTTGACTCTGCTTTGGCTGAAGTAATGTGAAGGAAGAGCATAATAAATTCATAACTATCACTAGAAAGGAAAATAGAAAAGGAAGTTAAAAGAAAGGAGAGCTCTAAGTATTTTCTTACGTTAAGATGACATATAAATATATATAGACTCAATTAGGAGAAGGTTACTTGAAATCTCAAAACCAGCTATCAGCTTCTCATTTTCTCACAATATTTTGTTACAGCCTACTATAAAAAAGCCATGTAATTAAAACAGATTTATTCATCCAATCATGCAGGCGTTACAATGAAACGTTGTTTCCAGAACTTGGGTCTTTTTGTTCAGCTTAATGGAAAGTAATAATATCATGGAAAAGGTCTGTCCCATGTTAATAGGCAATATTCATCCCTCATACCTCAGCACTGGTTTGTTCTGTGTCTTTGTCCTGAGCCGAGCAGACTGCAAACACACTATGAGATTTTGTCCCACATTTTATGTGTATAAAGGGAGGATTTTCCCTGAGACGTTTTCAGTTGCAGTGCTGTAGTTGCTTATATTGCTTACTTAGACTTCCCTGTGTGCCCTAAGGATTTCAGTCCTATGCTAATGTAATACATAAAGTAGAGTCACCTTGACTTCACATTTATCAGCTTATGCAAGTGCTAACCTTTTACTGCACTGCAACAGAAATGTCACTCCTGTTCAAGCCTTGAGATGACAAACAAACAGCTTCATTGTCAATAACAGATTTAGGAGGCTGGCTGGCTCAGTGGCTGGTGTCATGGCTTTGGGACCATTGTTCTTGTCAAATGCTGCACAAACTGGAGTGGGCAATCTTGTTTTTCTCCCCAGGGAGGGATGGTGTATGTTTGTTTGTTTGTTTGAGTGGTTTCACCTTTTTCAGGCCTTAAGGAGGGCATACTTGAGGTGTGCTGAACATTTCATGCCAGCTTTCCACTCATTATGTGTTGCATTATCTGATGCAGAGTTTGCGCTTGTTTGGGGGCAGCTTGAACTGTAGGATCCTTGGCAGGGATGCAGAATCCCTGGAGCTATCACTGCCCCTCATTTTCTTTTATAGAAGGTTGAAGTCCAGAATGAAATTTGGGAAACATATGGATAGCATTTGCCTTTTTCAACCTGAAATGTCAGCCAAATAACTTTTGTGGAACCAGGATAGCCAGACACCAGGCGGCAGTCACTGTGTAACAGCCTGGACCACCCTGCTGAGGATTTACAAGGAAAGTCAGTAGCTTGCCTGAAATAAGGGGAATTCTGGGAAGAGTCCAACTTCATTTCCCCAGACCCCTCATTCCTGTAGCTCCCCTTGAAGGCGATGCATGATAATTTGGCTAAGCAGAGGTTTGAGAGTGGTATTAGTATTAGCATGATACGTTGAACAGGTTTGTTGGCTTCAGAGGGCGTCTCACTAGCTGAGCAGGACACTGTTTGCTTTACCTGACCTAGCACATTCAGAGCGAGCTTCAGTGCTGCTGTCATTAAAAGCACCACAGAAAACTCAAAGCACAAGTAAAGGGAAACTGGGCAATAATCCTCACAGGAAAAAAACCTATTTCAAGGCTCAGAATATATGCTTAGCAAAACATTTTGATTTTGCCAAGGAAAATAAGTCATCCATGACTGAGCTAGGGTGGACTGTTCTGTGACACCACAGGGATGAAAGAAAATCCAGAGTACTAGGAAGAAGGAAGACTTCAGGTAGAAAAGCATCTGCAACTTGGAATTCCTCCAAATTGCATACTCTGAATACATGCCACTTGGAGTCTCAATGCCTGGCCTTGGGAAAATGTGCAAGGACTGTAGTGCCTTGCATTGCAAGAGCATGTGGGCAGGAGGCAAGCAGGCATCCTGGGGTCAAAGAGAACAACGGTGACATGGCCAGCACAGGGTGTGATGCACAATGGTGTGCCAGGGTCAGTCAGGTCAGCAGCAAGCAGTACCTTTAATTATTTTAAAGTAGAGCTTGGAGCAAAAGCAGGGCAATAAGCAAAAGCAGTTGTAGTCACTATTATAATATGGGTAGAGCCCAGGGCTTACAGCCTTCTTCCACTTTGTCGTTCATCCTCCCCATGGAAATATAGAGGCAACCAGTGGGGGAAAAACTAATCTGTGTGGTCAAGTAACTAATTTCTAACAAACACAAATGTGCTTGGATTCATCCAGAGGGGACACGTACTAAGCTGACATAGAATGAATTAATTGCAGAAGATTTTGTGTCTTTTAGGAGATGGCAAAAATTCCTGGGTCCATAGAATTGAACTGAGACATTTAACAGATGCAGCAATTCTCATTCAGCTGAAACACCCCTCTTGCAAGGAGAAAGGCTAACAAAGGAGCAGCTGAGTTCCTTGCCCTGGGAGCTGTAGGATGAACAGCAGCATCCCTTGCTCATTGCGGGGAGAAAGGTAGTACTTGTGCTCACATAGATAGAGCCAAACAGGTGAACAGCTAACTTTGCTGCTACCTAAAACCAGGGAACCCTTCGTGGGTATGACTGATGCCCTGTAGTTTTCCATGCTTGCATATGCCTGTATGAAAACTGGAGAATATGTATGTATGTGGCCGTTGGGCTCAGCTTCTGCAGGCTGCTGTTCTGGCTGGAGGTGCTGCACAGGAGAACAGTGTTTGTGGTTGTCAGAGGTGCTTGCTGGTAGTATAGTCTACGCTATTGTGTTTAGATCAGAAATCAATAAAGGTGGACCCAAACTGCAGCTCTGAAGATAGCTCTGGAAGGAAGGAGCCAGAGCTGCTGGGCCAAAGGTACGCAAGCAAGAAAGCAAGTAGTGAGCAGCTGGCCTAATGCATTTTAGACAAAATTGAAAAGAGGTCTTCACTGACAGCAAAATCCAGCTAAAAAAGGGAATGCAAGGGCTCCTCAGAGTGCCAGAGGGCACAGGAAAGTTGGTGCTGAATCTAGCTTCCCACTTGAGAGCTGTGCTGTGCAAAGGTAAATTTGATGGGCAGGGGATGAAAATGTCTGAAAAACAGGAACTGAGGAAGCTGAGAAATGGTAGCTAGGCTGCAAGTGCTGTAACATTAAACAAAAAGATACTTCTGGTCCATCATGGCACTTCAGAACCCAAGGCCTAGGAAATCTAACCTCAGTATGTTCAGAAGAATTTGACCCTAGTTTACCAGTGTAAAACATTTATTATTTATTTCTTCATGCATGTGTTAGTTGAAACTAGCTAATAAATACAAACCCATTCTTTTGTTAATAGTTACAGAAAGGGACCTGAAAAATGAGAAGTTGTCCTGGTTTCAGCTGGGATAGTTAACTTTCTTCTTAGTAGTTGGTGCCGTGCTGTGTTTTGGATTCGGTGTGAGAATAATGTCGATAGCACACGGATGTTTTTAGTTGTTGTTAGGTAATTTTATACCAAGTCAAGGGCTTTTCAGTTTCTCAGACCCTGCCAGCCAGAAGGCTGGAGGGGCACAAGAAATTGGGAAGGGGACACAGCCAGGGACAGCTGGCCCGACGTAGCCAAAGGGATATTCCATACCATGGGATGTCACGTTGAGTGTGTAAACTGGGGTGGGTGGGTGGGTGGGTGTTGGCTGGGGCTGGCTGATCGCTGCTCAGGGACTGGCTGGGCATCAGTCAGTGAGTGGTGAGCAATTGTATTGTGTATCACTTGGGTTTTTTCCTTCCTTCCCTTTGGATTTTATTCCTCTCCCATTCTCCATCCTTTTCATTACAATTATTATAATTTTTTATTATTATTATTGGTTTTATTTTATTTCAGTTATTAAATTGTTCTTATCTCAGCCCTCGAGTTTTCCCAATTCTGCTCCCCAACCCTGGGGTAGGGGAGTAAGTGACTGGCTGCGTGTTACGTAGTTGTCAGCTGGGGTTAAACCACGACAGAAGGTCTTCAGAAAATTGTGGACCTGAATAATTTCAGTGAAACCAAATTAAGTCCTGTATGTAATTAAGCCAGTAGGGATGCAGGGTTATTCTAAAGAGTCAAAGAATTAATTTTAGATTTGTGACAATGTACCCCCAAGTAAAATGAGGCTCAGAATTCTAATCAATCATGCAGTCCATCTAGGAACAGCTCAGAATTTGAGGAAAGTCCCAATTTTCCCTTGCAATGATGCATGTAACATATGTCTTCCATGGATATTCTTTTTGAAGTAATTTTTGCTATTCTGTTATGAAAACTTGACTGTGGGTAATGAAATTTAATGGACAGTGTTCAAGAATGCTAACAGCTAATTAGATGAACAAAAAATATATAAATTAACTGTAGAGCTTGAAATTGTAGAACTGTACATGGTCATTATGCGCATACGCATTGAACGTGCAAGTGAAAAAAATCCCCAAGTCTTTTAATATCTTTGCCATTTGTTTGTTGTAAAAGCTGGATTCAGCCTTTTGGATCTGTTTTTTAATCAGACACTTTATCTGCTTTATGTGTCTGGAAAGAACAGTGCTGACAGTATCTTGAAAATGAGAGCTGTGCAGTGAGAGAAAGTTATAAAAGCTGGGAGGAAGGCAAAAAATGTGTTCTAGAAACAGAATACATTCCTGTTACAGCAGCCAAGACCAGGGCTTCTTAGTGTCCTTACTTGTAGCCACCGGTGATGCCATATACTCTAAAACCAAATGAGAGAAGCAAAGAGAAGGGCAGATCTGAAAAATGACTTGCCCAAAGGTGCACCAGAAAGGCAGTGGAAAAATCCCCAGTTTGCTGCGTCGCTGGGATGTGGCTGTCAGGTAGATCAAATACTGCTGCTAAAACCCATAGCTAGAATCCTGATTTCTTTTCAACACCAGAGAAGCTCTCAGGCACCTTGGGGGTTTTGCCACACATAATGGAGTATGTAACAGACAGACCTGATTCTGGTGGGAACCACCAGGCCCATCACACAACTGACATGAGAAGCCAAAGCCAGAGCAGAGCTGGGGACTAATCTCATTTCCCACACATTCATTCTGCTTGTTTTGCCGTAGACCTGATGACCTGTGAGAAGTGTGGCTGATGTGGTTATGCTGTTTTTGCAGTCATCCCAGTGGCTGTCCCTAGCCATCCTGACAGCTTTGAAGGTTTGTGGAAAGTTATTCCTCAGGTAGCTAGACTGTGAGGATCTTAGCTTGATACTTATTTCTCCAGTTAACGTCAAAAGCCCTGCTCCACTGGAAATAACTTTCAGAAGGGAGGATTACATTTTGAACACTGTGTTCACAGTAGGAGGTAGTTCAGAGTCCAGGACTGGGGTCAGACTGAGCAAGCAAGAGGTGGAAGTGCCTTTCCAGTCTCTACTTGTTAAAGTAACATATTCTAGGTGAAATGGCATCTGAATGACATCTGACATCTGCAGTGGTCCCTCCAGCAGTTTGCATAGTTATTTAAATTCTCTGTGTGTTTCCTGTGTTTCAATGAACACTTTGAGCATAGTTCCTGTTCTGTTCACTTCTTGTACAAATTTTGTTCATGCAGCCCCTTTTAGGTGGGGCAAAATAGGTGAGTGTGTCTTCAAGCGTCACCCAAGGCAGTAGGAAGGGTAAGTAATGCAAACCAGTAACTTTCCATCTCCTCTCCTGTGAAAGGACTGGAATTACAATCAGCACTGATACTTTGATGATCTAGCCCCAGAATTAACCCCTCACTGAGACGGATGGGACTGTCCGAACCTCTCTGAGCCTTTTGTTCCTTTCCCAGGCTCTCTGCTAACTGCTGTAGCTGTCTAAGCATGATACCTACATTTTCAGAGTTTCCTCACAGCCATCGTAGATGGAAGCTTTCAGATAAGAAAGCAAGAGGGGAAAAAAGCAAGAGGAAGTCAAATGAAAATAAGAATTTGAGAGAACAGTGCCTGTCAGAAGAAACTAGGAGTGCATCATCATCTGCTGCTCCAGTGCCTTGTAGTGAGAATGTCAGCAGGGAAAACAGCTGTGCTACCCTGAAGCCCTACTCTCCTCTACAGTCTCCCACATGTAGTTCTGCCGTCAGTCAGTGGTTAAGGTGGGAGCCTGGAGTGGAATAAGATTCTTTGCTGGCCCTAGACTTCCTGTCGAAAGTTGGTAGTGTCTCCTGCTTTTCTTTCCTTAGAAAATGGAGGTGATGATACTTTTATTGTGCAGGGAGCCCTAACCAGATGTGCTTGTAAGCAAGGATTTGTGGAAGGAGAGCCCATAGGCACAGAGCTTTAAAGAAAAAGGGAAGAAATTTGAAAATAGTGCCTGTCTGGTATTATACACGCTGTTTGCATTTCTGTCTATAGCCACAGTTATGCCTGTGCTTACATAAAGTTGTCTACTGTGTGACATATTTTCTCAGCTGATATTACTGCATGGCAGTAATAGAGGTGTCTTGCAGTGGAGAAGCTTCGGCAGGCCTTGGCTGTAAGTAGGCATGTATAGAAACGCGCTTCTTCCCTGCCAAGAGTGGTGTTAAATTGGTGGCTGTTTTATCTGATCGAGTCAAAGGGATCCTCTCACGCTACATGTGAACAAGGGTTTATGATATCTCGCTGGCATGATTTAATGGACTTGCAAAACTGTCCTCATGGAGAATTACCCAGTGATGTTTCTGCACTGTGTTCCTGCTAACACCCTTTTAGTTTTATAAATAGCAGAGCAGGCAATCCTTGAAGTGTGTCGGTGTGAGTCACTGTACAAAATGCCACCACTGCCCTGACCTGCCTGGTACCAGAGCAGAGCACAAAGACATCCCTTGCTGCATGGGCCGCGCTGGTTTTTTTTCCAGCCAGGAAAGGGCTTACAGAGAAGGTGGTGCTGGGGCCTGCCAAGAAGGTCTGGCATGCCCCAATCAAGCAGCTGTAGTATTGCCGAGTCCATGGGCTCCAAAGCCCCATTTCTCCCCTCTCTGCCCCATACCTCAGATCTGCAAACTTTGTCTTAAAGTTAATGAGGTTTTTAAATCTAGGGAATTTGGGACACTTTCTGTCTGGTTTCTGCATCAATGAAGTTCACTCAGTGACTCACACTCTTTACTTCACACCCTAGAGGCTAGAAACTTTTTTTTTTTTTCCAGAAGAACACATTCTCATGTAATTACTGAACTCCCAAAACTTGGGGCTGAAAATAAACCCCAGCAAATGTGGCTAGACTCCCAAGGAAGTGACAAGCATGGCATGACTGTAATCTAGTCTAGTCGTGCAGACTGCGAACAGTTATGGAGAGCACATAACCCTGGGGAAAACTCTCCTGGGGTGAAACGACTCCTTGATGGCTGCTAAGAGTGATACTGCTTACATGGCCTTCTCCAGGCCTGCTCAGCCCTGACTGCTTGGTGTGGTTTATCCTGAATCTCCACCTTAATGCCAAAACAGTTCCTTTCAGAGTCACTTTACAGATAGTGCATTGCTGCTCCATTGGCAGAGAGCAGTATCTTGTGAGCCATCTGTACTGTAAGAAACAATGGTGTCTTGTCAGGGAGATGGTGAGAACGATATCCTAAGTGTTGTATAGCTGTGATTTAGCAGCTCAGTGTAGACATCCAGGAAAGACAGGCACATACATAAAAAGCACAGTTAAAGGTGCATCAGGAATGCATATACAGGAAGAAACCCCAAGAAGCCAAGAACAAAGACATTCTGCTGGTAAATATTGCTTGGGTAAACTAAGCAATTAGTCACCTTTCTTCTTTGCAGGTTCATTGCTCCGCTGTTCCTTTCATATGCAGTAAATCATAATTTTGATGTATGTCTACCATGATCTGACCTACATTTTATGCAGAAGCCAGGAAAACCTAAAGCAATTCTGCAAAGCAATGCTCAGGTAAAGCAGAAGAGCAGTGAGTTAAAATTGTAGGTGCATGGGAAGGGAGGGGCCACAGCTACTGCCTTCCAGGGACCATACGTTGTCTCATGCCTCATTCCTTTGCCAGAAGTATAACTCTCCTGCCTGGCACAGATAACTGAGAGATGCCCAAAGGATGGGAGGGGGACAGAGGTCTGTGGCATGCCAGTAACTCCCAGCAGGTTCTAGACACCAGGTATGAGGGCTAGCTGGAAGGAGCAGAAGCGGAGTCTTTGAAGAGTCTTGGAGGGGAGAGGAGATCAGTATCAAGAGAGGAAAAGAAAAATAGTAGAGACAGCTGTGGTAATTACCACTTCAAGGGTGATTTTCATTAACCTGCAAGATCTTCCTCCCAGCAGAGATCAGACAGAAAAGGCAAAGTGAATCTGTGTCAGAAGAGACCTGAGAGGGAGGAGGAGGGAGAAAGGGAGGACAGGGCAATCCGCTCAGGAGAACCTGGGAGAGAAAAAGTAATGTCCTGGTCCAGTCTGTGAGTCCAACAGTGAAGACAGACCTGGGGCAAGGTATTTGTTAACTGTTTTCTTTTTAAGGTTTGCAAAACATTAATATTTTAAATAGTTTATTCTTCATTAGCATAATTAAGAATACACAAGTCTGAACTCACTGAAAACAGAATTAAAAAAATTAGCAGGTGCAGGAATTTGGAAGCAAGAGGTCTGCGAAAACAGAGCTTGCAAATGTCGGCATTAAGTAGAGCAGTGAAATTGTGCCAAGCCTTATTTATGGTTTTGTGCATTTCCTTTGCATAGGCCCACTGCTGCAACTGGACGAATACAGCTCAATTTAAACATGAACCCCCTGCAGTTATAATGTAGCTGAGCCTAAAACTAAGAGCATACAAAATAAATATTTTCTGAAGAAAAACTGATGAACCTCACCTCAGATTTCTCTTGAAAGCCAAGATTGCTTGAATGAACACAATTGAACATCAAAACGAACTGCAAAATTACATCCAAAAGAAAATGGGAGAAAATTTTAGAGTAGTATCTTGAAGAAGGAAAATACTAAAAAAAAAAAGCAGCGACGTTAAGTTATATTGAAGACATAAACTTGGGGAGGAAGAAAAAAACATCCCGTACCTGTGTGAGAAGCTCCCCTTAGAAAGACCAGGGACTGATTTTGAAGATAATGTCCTGCAGGATTTTTCAGCATGTGACAGTGTAGCCCTGTGGAATATTTAAAATAAGTTTCCCTAATGAGGTGGAACATTTCTGGTTTTTATCATCACTTCATGTGCAGCCTTACATGGGACAGAACCACCGCTCCCCATCAGGGCATGGAGCCTAGGAGAGGGTAGTCACTGCCGTGAGATTGGAAAGGGTTGCCAAAAGGCTTCCACTGCAACATCATAGGGCAGAACGTCTGCAAACTTCAGATGTGAGCCCAAGGAAGAGGGACTGCAGTGTTCCTGTTAACCACAGTGGCTGCCGGTAAGGTGAGGAGCAGGTGTGGGCAGAAGCAAAGCTCCTGCGTGGTTCTCTCTATACAGAAAGTGACAATAGGGCAAGGGAAGAGCATTTCATATCCCTCTAAAGGGGCTCAGTGATCAGCTCTGCTGGAGGCATTCTGACTCCAATTGTTCTGGCATTGTGATTGTCTCAGTAGACAAAAAGGATCTGTTACACATGTTAAGCTATACATACAGATGTATATGTCGGGACATTTCTGGACAGTTATCACTTGTGGTCACGAAAGGATGAAGCAAATCATTTCCCTTCTCTTTACTGCGGATTCCCTGTCCATGCAATGAGAGGATGAATGCTGTCTGTCTTTTAAAAGTACTTTTAGATCTATGGCTGAAAAGCCATGCCAGAGATGGGTGTTACTATTGTTGCTAGCCAAAGGGCATGAAGATTAAGAACTAACACGGTTACTCCTACAAATCTCTGACCCAAATCTCTGACTTTGTAAGAATGATTTGGTAGTTGAATAGGCAAGTTTTATATTGGAGATATTGTTCAGGAACCTTATTAGGGCATTAACAGAAGCAAAGATCTGTGTCCTATGCGTTTCTTTACTTAAAAGCCGTGTTAACAGTGTTACTCCTCTTCCATGCTGCTTTATGTCTGTGCAGAATTTTTTAGTGCCTTTTAGATTCACATGCTTAATTCTCTAGAGAACCGTGTTTTTCCATTTTAAATGAATGTTTTTATCTCCTCCAGCCTTTCTCTGGGTCTTGAAAAACTGTCCAGTTTGCAGTTCTAGGCTCTTTCTAAGCTATCTTAATGAAATAGGATTTGGCTTTGTGCTTTATTTTATCTGCAGGCTGCTCTGTTTATTATCATTGTCAGGGGAAGCTCCCTCCCACTTTCTCTCTATGAAAATTTTGCTTTTCTTTTTTCTGTATGACATTTCCACCTCCCCATAAAATGCCCTGCTTTACTGCACAGCCGAGGCAGTTGCTCTGTCAAGGGACTGTCTCAACAGAAGTGGCAGTGAGGGATGCTAGGACCAGGCCTGACTTGTGCAAAAACATGACTGAGATCAACTGATTGCACTGCCATCGCGATCTGTAATGCTTAGTCTCCATCATTTTAAAATGGTACATTCAGCAAGAAATCTTTCTTGTTCTCAGCTCTACAACTGTTCAGGTGGCTCAGGCTACAGGACTTGCTGGCGAGGTGTGCCCGAACCAGCCAGGGTCCAGTGTGGCAGGGAAGCTGGGCAGCCACCACTGGCTGCAGCCAGAGGAGAGAGCACTGTGCCCTGGATCGGCTGGTGCTAGTGAAGGAGAGATCCCCCCACCGCCCCACTCCCTGCCAAGCTTGTGCTGCATTCACATCAGTCACCTGCTCTAAGTACTTCAAATACTTCGATTTTTCAGAATTTTATTCCTCTGTCTCGAAGCCCTTAAGAAATCTTTCTTTTCTGAAGGTTTTAGAAAGGAGAAAAGTAGGAAAGCTTGTTCCCTTTCTGCAGAGTGTAGGCACACAAGCATCACTACCAGGCACTAGCACCCTCATGGGGGCAGGGCAGCTGCTCCTTGCCCATCATGAACTCTCTTTTTGGTCCCATTTGTGCAAATGACAGAAATGCAAGTGGCGTGCTTGCTGTCCTTGGGGTACAGATTCCTTGTATTTCTGTCCCCAGTGTTCTGTAGCTGCAGGAATTTGGCTTTTAATCCCTCCATATTTACATAGTTTGGAAATTAACTCAGGGTAACAGTATTCGTGGGTCTTGCACTTTTTCATCTCCAGAAGGTGCTGCAGGTGAACATAGTATTGTCTAAAACAGCCTTTCTTTGCAACTGGGAAATAGTTAGGTGAGAATTGAGCACATGGTTTTTGCTTTTCCTTCTGAGAACCTCTAGTCTGGTTTGAATGACAAAATTAGGAACAAAACTAAAATGGAGCCAAGAGCTAGAGTTACTATGGCATAGTAACACTGGAGACTGTCAGTCCAGGGGGCTGCAGGTGATGGCTGCTGCATACACTGGGTCTTGACTATTTTTTTACATGGGTGCCAATGAAAATAGTTCCAGCAGAGCTCGTTCAGAAACGGTAGCTGATCACCACTAATAAATCCACCCATTACTGAGACAAGAAGCAGAGCCTAATCAATGGTCACTGTTCGTTTGTAGCTTGCTGCAGCTGCCCTTTCCTCATCCTGGAAACTGCCATAATCTTGTATTTTCCTTTTCCAGCTAGGTGGTTTACTTGTACTTTCAGCCAGGCTGAGGCAGGTCTAACAGCCCATACTGCTGTCAGCTTTCCTACAGATGATGTTCACAGATTATCTTGTTGGTGGAAGAAATGATTACAACACTCGTTGAGCGAGAGTGGGAACAGGCAAAAAAAATCTCTTCTTCAATAGCTACAGCAGCTAAGAGACTACAAGCAGCAGGCGCAGAAACAGTGGACATAGAGCACAGAGATGATAATGATGCCATGCCACATTAGTGCTGCATTAGCAGATAAGGCAATGGGGCAGCTTGCTTAACGGTATTTCTCAGTTCACTTGACATCTCTTTTTTGTTATTAGATGGTGGAAAATGAATAGATAGCCTATCTCAAAAGACATAGGGACAAGAGCAGTGACATCAGGCAGCCAAAATAAGCTTTCTGTTCTGTCTGCATTTGCAAAGATACATACTATGAATATATTCCAGGACTTTTTTTTTTACTTTTTTTTTTTTTTAGGCTACACACAGTGGTGCATTTTTATTTATTCACACCTGTGTGATAGCTGTGTGGAAAGAAGTGGGAGAATTATAGACTGTAAATCCTTCATTGTAATAGTAGCTAAAAGCATGTGCTGCCGCCATTCCATCACCAGGAAGTAAATTTAGTAGCCCAGACTGATTTTTGTTGAGGCAAAACTGAAATATTCCAGGATGGGTCAGTACTCCCCTCTCCCTCTGCCTCCCAAATTATTTTGCAAAAAGAGTTTTGCAATTGGCTCTACACCAGAGGTTTTTTCTGTCATGTTTTCCATTAAGACATGCTGGAGGCTGTGTGTTGCTTTCAGGACAGATGAAACCAAATCTGGGCTAACTCTAGTTGCCCTCTCTGCAAAGACCGCACTGACAGAGCTGGAGATAGACAAGGTTGTTGCTTGTCCTGAACCCAGGGATGAGTATTGGCCCATGTTCTGCTTGGCTGCTTAGGCTGCGTGTGAATCACAATGGCAAGGAGTAGATGTCCCGTTTATTATTGTCCAGAGACCAGAGAAAGCACTTTGAAATCAAACATATTCACTGAAAGGCTTGTCAAGCACGGGAACAGGCTGCTCAGGGAAGTGATGGAGTCATTGTCCCTGGAGGTTTTTAAAAGACCTGTAGATATGGCTCTTAGGGACGTGGTTTAGCAGTGGACTTGGCAGTGCTGGGTTAAGGGTTGGACTCAGTGATCCTAAAGGTCTTTTGCAACCAAAACAACTCTATGATTCTATATTAGCAATTTTTCTGGAATGCAAACACTCTATATGTGTGCATAGAATGAATCTACTGTTTGACAAATTTAGGCAAGCTTGGTATTAGCTTTTGCTGTCATTTCCCCACAAAGGGTACTGTTTGTTGTGTGAGTTCACTTGCACAGTACAAGGCTGAGCAGCCTCATACCAGCTTGCTTACAGGCTGTAATAAATGGATTCTGCTTTAAGCCCGTGTATCTAGGGCTTGTCCGGGTTAATATGAAATGCTGCAACTTCTGTGCAACTAAACTGAAACTAATGAAGCTAATGAACGTTATAACATAAACTAGGGGTTTCCCAATGCTGTTTTCTTGGTGACTTTCACCCTTAAATAATGCCAGTACAACCTGTTCAGGCAAGAGGCCTTAAAAGTCATGTATGATGGAGGAGTAGGTCACACAAATATGCTGAGCTGAGCCAGGTGAGTACAAATCTTTTTCCTCCACAGCAAATAGAGTCTCCCCGAGAAGTGTTTTTCCATACACTGTTAAAACTCAGGGCATCACTCATTTGGATGAATTAAGCAGCCTGCCCACAAAATGCAGTGGCTGTGTATCTCTTGAAATGTTGTTACACTGTGTATTTCTAAATTACAGCTAAAATACACATTTAAGAAGTTTCACATTGAGGAAAAACTATCTTATTTAAGCCACAGATGTACAAAACTTAAATGTCCGGACAGCATCTTTTTGAAATAAAGCCCTGCTGAAGAGAACATCAAGCTCAGCAGGTGATGATGGAGGACAGAGAACTATTGGGGGCAAAGGATAGAAGAAGAACTTTTCTGGGTTGCTGCAGCTGATTATTGTTAGCAGTGGTAGCCCACCTCTGCAGCTCCATGGAAAAAAGCATTTTGAGAACATCCTGGTCATGTGAAGGTCTGCTCATGTCCTCCAGTGTTATGAAGGACTCAAATGCTGAAGCAGTCAGTTCAATAGAGAAACCTAGTAAGAACAGAACAAAAGTCATAGTTGGCTTGAGGAGAAAAGCAAGAAGTATCAAATGCCTCATCTTTTTAAATGGTTAGGCTTGTGGTGTGAGTTCTTCTCTATGGTCAGGTCAATCCAGATGTGAAGAAGGGCTTGTGTGCTGGCAAAGTCTTCAGTTTTGTTTCCCGCTACAGCAGTTAGGTATGACAAATGCAAAAAATTTCCTGCAGATTTTCCTTAATTAGATCTGCAGATGAGTATAATAGAACTTTCTACCTCTCCAAAATTAAATCTTCCTTTTCTGTCCTGAATACCAGCCTTGCTTACCCGCTAGCTGACTTTTTGATTCTGCAGAGATACAGCGAGGTGAAGCCTTGCATCTACAAAACCCCATGCAAAACCCATGGGATGTTTCAGGCCTGTAGAGCTCAGTCTGACACTGAGGCCAGTTTCATGTGGTGTTCTCTCTAGGTAGGTTCTTCTGCTGCAGTCATCACTAGAGCATGGGAGAGCCCCTCAGCTCTTCCCCAAGACAACACGATTCACATCTGTTACATGCTGGCTTTTAGACTCTTCCCCGTGGTTTTGAGCATATGTGGTGGAGTGTCAAGATTTGTTTTCCTTTGAAATACATATGTAGCTGTGCCCCTCTGCTTGAGAAGGCAAGGGCAAACCAAGCGCTTTGCGTGTCTAATGAAAAGCAGTAAATTTTGCAGTGCTCCTTACTTCCTGGGCAAGTTTGTTCTACAGAGTCATTCTGGCTCTCAGTAAGGCTCTGTCCAGCAGAGAGAGCTTATTCATCTAGCAGAGAGTTCAGTCGTGCCAAGATTTCCATCTTCCAGCATTAGGCAGCCTTGTAGATGTCCTAGATGGACATGATGGAGCACCCTAAAGCCAGAAGACTGCGAACTGAGTTTGATTCCTAGGTTTTAGTTAGGACCACTGATAGCTCAGAGAGGAAGAGGTACTTTCTTAAGCCCAACAGAATCTCGAAGTGTACTCCATATGTGATATCTTTTGTAATGGTATATATATGTTTATATATACGTACATATATACACCCATATGGGGTTGGTCATGACTCATCAATTGAACATGCAGCGGAAGAGAATTACACCAAAGAGTTGGCCTTTTGAAATCAAACATATATATCTTTGATAATTGTCACCCTCTCCAGGAAGTTAAGAATTGCAGCTGGGACTTGAGTCAAATTATGACATTTTGAGTTACTGGCAAAGAATTTTCTTTTGGCTTCTGTAAATTTTGTAATCTGAAGTTTGAGGTTGTGTTCTTCTACAAACACTTCTCAGATTAGAAGGTTACATGCAGTACCCCAGTGACTATATGTATTCTTAACTGTGCCTGGAGTGACGAGTGAAAAACATTCTAAGAAGAATTTTTCTCTGCATCTTTTAAGTACATATTCTCCAGTGTGAATCATGAACAACTGCAGCCTTGCATTTTTATCGCATATTGTATTAGTGCTCTCCCTTTCACTCATCTTGGGCAGTGAAACTAGATTACTCATCTCCTATTTTATTAGCTGTCAGTTTCTCATTTTTGTGTTGTGCTGCAACTCTGCAAGTTTTGGAAAGCACTTATTCCAGGGGAGTGATATATCTTATATAACTTATGAGCTGAATATAAACTTCCTGAGATCATGGGGCTGTTGCTAAAGGGAATTTATGCAGCCATATACAGCAGAAGGTCATTACAGTTTTATACTTTTAAAATACTTCTGAGGTGGTATGTTTATTCAGTAGTGGCTTTTTTTGCATTTAAAAGCATCAGGAAAAATTTCTCCTTTTAACCAAAAAGGTGGTGAGTGTGATGCAGAGACATCGTGAGAAGCAGTGAGACTTAGGGTTACAATCTGGTTCCCACTGAACTCCATGGAAGAGGAATTTTCTGGAACAAGAGAGTATCTTTGCAGAAGAAAAGGATTTGCAGGATGTTACAAAATCGGTTTTATTTTCTCAAACTATGGGAGGTATAAGCTCAGTCAGGCATTGTTAGTAAATAAGATCTAGAGCACTTAGAAGAAGGATCCAATCACAAATTCAATTGGTCCATTAACTACATGTAATATTATTTACCTAAGTGGCCCTTCTGGACTATTTCGTAACTCAAGTTTATAATCTTTTTAAAAAAGATCAATATAACTGAGCACACAGCCTTTGAGCATGATGGAAGAGACAGGCCCTTTTAGTAGTATGGTCCATGATTGCCAGACCTGAAGTCCAGATTAGAAATGCAAAATGAGGAAAATACTCTCCCTAAAATACTAAAAAGAAAAAATAGCATTGGAGAGAAGGATGGAGGGAAGCAGTGAAGTAAGATGTGTTGCAAGATATCAGTTCTTTTATTGGGCTGATACAACTAGAAAATACAGGCAGGCTTTCCAGTACATAAACCCTTCTGCAGATCTGAGAGAGAAGATGTAGTGACATTTAAAGCCACACACACGGTTTTGCCAACATGTGTCAGAGTGAATCTCCAGGAGGAGGGAACAACCAACCACTCTATTTGCAGCTTGGCAGATGGGGTGTTTTGTTGTCTGCTCTAATGTGTGATATGAGTTGGCTGCTCGTACTGAGTCCCATCAAGTGGGAAAGGTAGCTCTTGTCTGTTGATCTTGTGTTCAAGATCCAGTATTTGATTTGTTCCCCAGGTAGTCAGATGCTGTCTGTCATCAGCTGGGAGCGATGAGCTCTGGTATCTAAATTCAGTACCCCTACAAGTCTCCACTGCTTCCATTAAACAGGGAACTCAGCAATCAGGAGCAATGGTGCCTTTCCACCTCTTAATCAGCATCATGAAAAGTCAAATGATGATAAAAGCAAATAAAAGCCAGGAAGGTCCTATTTTATAATGGGCCTGGTGACTACATGGATGTAAACTGGCACTGGCTCCCACTCTTTCAGTTATACTCATCATACAGGTTATTCTGATACCCATGAGACAGTGGCATGTGGGAGTGTGTTGTGTGTGTGAAGTGGGAAATGAGGGATTGTTCAACTGCTAACAGATCCTAAAGAAATTTGTAGTGAAAACTCATGAAATTTTTAGTGGTAAAAGGCAGTGCTGTGCTGCTGAGTGACCTTTGCCTGCCTGTCTTAATTAACCACATCTCTAACTAATAGCTACAGATCAGTGCTGCTCCCCTGCCATTTTTTCTCCTTGCTCTCTCCTCACTGCTTCTTACATATCCCTTGGGCTGACCCCTTGCTTTTTCCCGTACTACCACACATTGCTCTAAACTTTGTGCAATTTTCGTGACATTTTCTCTCTACATTTTCTCTCTGACAAGAAACATTAGAAAGGAAAGCTGATTTTCATTCTTCCTGTTGTCTCTTCCCCCTTAGTGCGGAAGCAATCTCTGGTTCACATGGGCATCAGTGATGAACTGATCATTCCAGGGTGGGAACACACAAGGGCATTGTGGACAGCACAGTGTCTGTAGAGAGTGCCGACTGTAGATTTCATACAGATGGTGACATGTATAAAGCCACTTCTTAGTTTTCAGCAAAAGCCATTGTTTTCAGCCCTTGACTGAAGTAGTACCATTGTGACTGGACATGTCCATCCCAAGAGTCCAGTCCAAAAGCAGGCAGCAGGAGATCCCCACAAGCCCACCTGTGGCAGCTGTGATGCCATTTCACTCTTTAGATTGAAAAAAATAGCCTTGTTGATGTAGGAAATAGATACATCTGAACTGAGTGTTGGAAGATGCAGAGAAATTTTGGCAGGGATAGAAAAACCATTTTGTGTTATTGGACAAAGTAATGTGGCTGGAAACCTTCCTTTCCCAAGCCAGACAAGCTGTTTCTGCCAGGTACGGCTGCTTTTCAGGGGCCAAAGCTCTCATTTCTGTGCCAGGCAACATAGAAGTGGTGTCAGGCTGAAATGGCTTGAAGATTCGGACTAATAGTTCAGGGAGAAAACTGGCACCACTGGAGAGAGGTGACAGAGTCCAAGTGGAGTGGCAAGTTTCTTTGCCTTATATTGTGTAGTTTTTTATGTGATTCTCTTAATTTTTCTACACCTGGTTGTGCTGGAGGTATCACCGTGGCATTAATCACTCATTGGATATTGTCTGGAGCATCTGCAACCAGGCATAGACTGGAAAAAAATTTCCTTGCCCCAAATATTAACTCAAGTAGCAGAAAAATGCCTCTCTCTGAAAAGAATTCATATGGAAAATGCGCATTTTCAGGCTCTGCAAAGATTCCAAAATTTTAGTGGGACTGTGTTTCTATTTTCGCTACTTTCAAGTATGTCATCGTTTCTAGGCACCTATGAACTGCCTACCCCTTTTCTTACCTGGATTTCGTGAATATTTTTGTCATTTTTTAACTGTTAAGCAAGAGACATACTACTCTGGGACAAACACGTGGTCTAGGGTCTACCAACATTGTTTCTTTAACCAAAAGGTGCTGCCTCCAGGAGACTGGTGGTATTGGGAGACAACAGCTAGAGAGCAGTGATCCTTGGGCTCATTTGTTCCATCCACGTTTGACTGATGCTCTGTTAGGCAGTTTTGGAAGAGTAGGACATCAGGTTTGGAAGGTCCATCTGTAATTGTGCTGGATCTTTGGCTGAGGGGAGGCTCAACAGCTAAAGGTTTTGCTGAAATCCTCCGTGTAATCTGGGCAGACATATTTTTTTTATTTTTATAATGCAGGCTATCATTTCCAAATCCAGTTAGCAGTGTGCGTTTGTTAGGCTATGCAGATGATGGTGTGAGAAGAATTCAGGGCAAATTATTCTTTTTGTGAGTTTTTCCTGTTTAGTTTTATCACAGCTTCTTATGTTCCTGAAGTATTAACAAAATACTTTCTTGGACTGGGCTTGTACTGGGAGATGAGATCTCACTAAGAAGTTAAGATAGCTGAAGCTTTCTTTTCTTTCTACAAAATTGTTGGAAAGGGATCCAATTCTGGCATGATGTTTCATAACGTGGCATTTGTTATAACTCATTGCAAATGTTACTCACCATCTACAAAACATTCAATTAAACTGAAGAGCAGTGAAAAATATCCAGTTCCACTTCAGCAGCTGCCCTTGTCACCGTAATCCCTTGGGTTTTTTGGAGCCAACAGATTCCCCCTCAGAGACCTCCCCACAGTGGCTACTGTTCTCTGCCACCAGTCCCACCACTGGTGTTCCCTGCTCCTGTGAGCTGGACTGTCACATGATGACAAAATTTCCCTTCCTATTTGGGCTTATCCTTACTTCCCCAAAGATCTCTTTGGTCCTTACTTGCTGTCAGACCTGTTCTGCATCCTTTTCTGTCTTGTCAGTATTTCAGTGGGAATTGGCTGGACCCTGCAGGGATAACATTTTCAAAAACAAGATTCGAAAAATGACCTGTGATATTTAGTCCTAGTAGTTGGTTATACGTGTAGTCTACTAAAACTTCAAGCTCCTAAGAGATTGTTCCCTAGTTCTAAAAGCTTTAGTGTCCTAACATTTCAGTAGAAAATAAGCCAATGTATTTACAATGGCTTCTTTTTGGATCGTTTTGCCTCTTAACACCTTTGTGTGTGTCTTCAGGTTGAAGGATATGTGCAGAGAGCTGTAACTCTGGGAATGTAACAAACAAAAACTTCTCGTACTTGTAGGAAATCGGGATACTAAGAGAGCACATTTTTTGAGATGCCAAACTCGTTACAGATCTCTGGCTCCCCAGGAAACACGCAGATGTAACTTTGCTATATGCTACAACCACCCACCGTTTTGCAGTGTCAGCTGGGCTGGAGCTCAGATCCACCCACTCCTACCGCACCAGGCCCGTTACACTGGAGCTGAAGGCAAAATGCAAATCGGCTCTGCTGAACACAGTTGCCTTATGGCGTGCAGTGGGATGGTAAGAACAGAACCCATGGTGTCTCCCGGTTCGGCACCTGAACGATAAGATCCTCCTTCTCATTATCTCTTTCATCAAAACCTCATCTTTCCCCTGGATAGGGCACTAAAAGGGAACAAAACTCTGGCTAATTTGCTGCAGGAAACCATTAAGCTTTAGGCAAGGAGATGAAATGTCATCTAATTAGTTACAGCTGCTGGTGTCCCCTGGTTCTGATTTGGTGTGGTTTAGCGATGCTAAACGGAGGTAGATAAGCATAGCTCCTTTTTCCTTACGTGTGAATACCTGTCCAGCCCATGTTTCCTACGACTTCAGTCACCTGCTAGGTCCTCTGAGCCGTGGGAAGGAACAGTAATTCATTCAGTTTTCTACATTTGGTCCAGGGCAGGATTTACTTTGCATTTTTCTAGGCCATAAGCAACATCACTGTCTCTGGAGAGCAAGGGTGGTGGCTTTCTACATCAGCCGGTCTTTAGGTCCTATTTGTAAATGAGGTGAGTGAGAAAATATGATTAAAAACACGCAAGCTTTAAAAATAAAATTGTGACTTAGTCAAAGAGTAAACATCAGGGAAAAATAAAAACCTGCTTTAAGAGATGGAAGCAGAGAACAAGCAACAAAAACAATCAAAATAAATCTTATTATTGTAAATAGGAGGGTGTAAATCAGCAGCTCACATCGCTGACAGTTCAGAGATGCTGAGGACCTGGCTCAGCAGTGAAAAAGGAGGGAAGTTAAAAAAAAACATTGTGCGGGAAATAAAGCAAAGATGATAAATCCGCCTATTTGCACATATGATAGATTATCCATAAACAAGAAAATCATGCTTCTGACCAGATAAAAGAAATCAACGGCATAGTGTTTAAACCAGATTTTAAAATATAGTGAGTGTATGTCCTTCTGCATACCTCTCTGAGCAGTGGTGTAACCTTTATTTTTTCAGGTAGCCTTTTAATTTGGGGCTGCTCAGGATGTGTTACAGTCACGGTGTTGAGAGCAAAACAGTTTAAAAAGGGATCAGAAGCTTTTACCGTGATGGACCTTTGGAAATTTGTCCCCTGTGAGGAACAGATAGGGGTTGCTCATCTGTTTTGTCACTTACACGTGCTTCTTGTTCCCCCGTAGGTTGCCCGGTCACTATGAACAATGGCCCAGCTATACTACAAAAAGGTAAACTATTCACCGTACAGAGATCGGATCCCATTACAGATCGTGCGAGCGGAGGCAGAGCTCTCGGCAGAGGAGAAGGCCTACCTCAGCGCTGTGGAGAAGGGGGACTATGCCAGTGTGAAACATGCCTTGCAAGAGGCAGAGATCTACTACAACATCAACATTAACTGTATGGATCCTCTTGGTCGCAGTGCCCTTTTAATAGCCATAGAGAATGAAAATCTGGAGATCATGGAGTTGCTTTTGAACCACAGCGTGTATGTGGGAGATGCTCTGCTGTATGCAATACGGAAAGAAGTGGTGGGAGCTGTGGAGCTGCTGCTGAATTACAGGAAGCCAAGTGGTGAAAAACAGGTTAGTTGAGTGTTCCAGTTCAATTTTAAGCTATTATATTGCATTAGGAAAGTGGTACTGCACAGAGAGGTGCTGTGCAGGTGTCATAAAGTCCTTAATGTAGGTCCATTGCTATAAATGCCCAGAGTAGGTGTGGGCAGTTCTGTTTGGATGATAACTTTCCAGTCTGAGCAAACTTGTTCTGCCTGACTTAAATACTCAGCATTTTCAATTTCACTCTGTGTTCTTTTCAGTCTTGCAGTGTTTGTGAATATAGTGATTTATAGGTTGATTTATAGACACGCACTTTGCAATGGAATTTGGGGCTGTCTGAAATTATCCTACAGTCTGTAAATATGAACTATTGCTATGGTGTTGTACTGATATTAAGTGGAATAGCTTTTCATAAGTAAATCCTGAAAGCACACAAGCTTGTAAATAACTGTAAGCAAGCAAACAGTTTGCTAGGTTTCAGTACTTAGCCATAGTACAGACATATCACCTTGGTCTCTATCTCTAGAGAGCTCTAGTTCAGAAATGCTGAGACAGTACATAACGTTACAGCATGAGCTGAGCTGGTATATAGCTGAGCAGAGAAGAACTATGACTTGTAGGAAGGATCCTTAGCTACAAAGCCATCAGTAAGTTAAATTAAGAATCTTTGTGAAAAATCATGAAGTCTGAATTCTGTCACTTGGAAGTGTCAGATATCACACCACCTCTAATTTTTCCTTTTTTTGTTTTTTGTTTGTTTGGTTTTGCTTCTTTTCATCTGGAAGTACTACTGCCAATAACTAGAATAGTTTATATACATAACTGACCACTGACAATTTTTGCATGCTCACTGCTTAGAGGGGAACATTCAAGACTTGGGTAACCCTTATATATCAAGCCTTGTTTTGAAGTCTATTTGAACCCATCCTTCTGTGTGTGAAAGTAGAAAATTATTAATTCCAGTCAATCATAGAAGAAAATGTTTTCAATGGATAGGCTCCTTAGTACATAGTTTTTCCATAGTAATTGTATGTAGCCAGAGTAAACAATAAGGATCAACTCTGACAACATTCGAGAGTGCTCAGTTTAATACTTCGAAATGGCAGCATTCTGCATGCTGTAGCAATGTGATTCTAATGTGTGGTTTAAGCATTAGAAAGCTGAAGAATCTTTTGTCAGACCTAAACATTGAATTCTTATTATATAGGTTTTAGTCTGACAAAATGTAAGTAGCCAAATACATACCGTACATGGAGAATGAGTAATTTTTTTCTTGGTCTTCTAGAAAATTTGACCATCCTATAGACCAACAGGACAGAAAGTAGAATAGAAGAAAAGTTATTTTCAGTAGCATGGGGAACTGCCAGTAATTGTTGCAGGTTAATGACAAGTTTCTCCTTAAATGTCAGGGAAAACAAGAGATGGATTCATGTGGATTTCTCTAAGATCTCTTGAATACCAAGACTTCTGTCCACTTAAATTCACAGCCTAGCTGGCTTAACTGGACAGAGAGAGAGGTCCATGAAATAAGGTTGATTATTGCAGCTGAAATTCAGCTATAACATCTCCAGTTCAGTGATACATTTTATAGTAGGTCTGTTTCATTTTTCTTTAACTCTATGCCAGTGTGCAGCTATCCTTCTGTAGCTGGGTTTGTATCTGCTGCAAGGTTTACAACTTGAAGGAGAACATGTGTATGGGAGAAGACATGCAGTGCCAGTTTCAGCATTGTTTACAAGGTTTGTTACAAGACCAGATTTCATCAGTACGTTTTAGACTAGTACAGGCTTGATGCAAGAGACTGTACAAATCAGGATTAACTTCCCTGGCTGTGGTTCAGGCTCTTCTGTAGACTGCAGGAAGGGCAGTCGGTACAGGACTGCAGGACTGGACTTCCATTTCAGCAGTTTCACTGATTGTTCGTGCAGTGATGGTAATTAACATTTATTTCATGTATAGTATCGTGATATAACAAACGGAAAGAAGTGCTCAGTTAAGCAAAACTGGGACAAAGTTGGTTAGCTTGTCAAATTACAAAGCTAATACAGGAAAGGTTTCTGAACACAAGTTCCTGATGCTAATTCCACAGCAGTATCACTATACATTCAGTAATGATCTTTGCTGGACCCTTGCTCAGAAAGTCCTTTGGGAATCCCATGCCTAATTACTTTCACAAAAGCAACTGATAAATCAGTTTAGCATAGCTTTGTCCTAATCAGCTACTTACGTGTTCTAAAACATGTAGAAAACTTGCTTTTTTGGTTGAGTAGTAAGAAAAATTCAGACTTCATGGAACAGTTTCTGTCTGGCTGAGAAGCTGGTAAGATAGTGTCACAGCACATCTTATATAAAAGGTTTAGTATAATCTATTCATTAAATGTACACAAGGTTCAGTTTGCCCGAACAAACCTGTGTGAAGGCAGCTCCTTGACTTGTGTAGCAGCCTGTTTCCAATGAGGGGCTGTCTGTCTTTGCTGCAAAGGTGCAGAAGCATCATCTTCTGATTGTGCTCTCTTAAACGTTCAGTACATTGCCTTCTTTCATCTGGGTCTGGGGTCTGTGAAAACCTGTTGGTTGCCGTTTTCCTGCTGCCTGCCTCTGAGAGATTATTATTTGAGTCTATACCAAAGTCTTGTTTCTCTAACTGCCAGGCATGAAGAGCTGTTCCTATTTGCGTCTGTTCACGTCAGCTCAGTTAATTGTTGTGTTTGCATCTCAAAAGCAGCTGAGTAGCATCATTCAGCATAATCCATTTTATGGGCATGTATCTTCACTCATTCCCACAACCTTATCATCACACTACAATCCTGACCAAAAAAATTACAGTTAGGGGTTACTGTTAGCAAAAGATACAGCCAAAATAAAGTAGAAACCAATGGCCCCTTACAGACTTGACCTGCAAAGCAGTTTCACTCACCAGCCCACAGGGTCTCTAAAAGGTGATGTGGCCTGGGTCCTCCTTACCTGTCTCTGGAGAGCTGCCTAAGCGGGGGAGCTCTGCTTTTCCTCTGTATGATGACCTTTCCAGGGAATAGAAATAAAAAAAACTTTCAAATATAGGAAGTGACCTTTGTTGTATTCCTCATGTAAGAGAATCAAGGTCTCATTCATGATGTAAGAGACTCAGAGAAATGGATGAAGAGATGGGGCAGCAGAGACACTTGTGTCCTGTTATTAAGTGAACGTCGGCAGTCATTATTCTAAAAACTTTTGCTAGACTGCTGTTTAAGTGCCATTTATGGAAAATACCATGGCAATGGCAGGGGTAAGTCGTAGCCAGTAACTATTAAGAACATGCTTCTCCTGCACTGCAGCCATGCGTGTAAGGGGTGTCTCGGGAGAGAAAGAAATTACTCTGTTTACGTGTGGAGTGTGTGAGATCCAGGAGTATGAACCACCTCTTTCTAAAGGCTGCTGCAAAGCACGTGATAGATGAGTGTGCTGAACAGTGATGTCTTCGAGTAGATGTATTTCCTTTTAGGTTTACCTCCAAGTGAGGTTCACAGGCTATTTTAAGAACTTAACATTTCTCCTGAAATCTGTTCTGCCTGGTCCTGACAACTTACAGCCACGGTTTTGTGTACTGCTCTGTGAGCCTCTTGATAAAGCTGGGGAGAAGACTTCACCAGTTACACCCAGAAAAAGTCGGTGGCTAGTAAAGTTACAGCTTTACTTGAAAGATGCTGTCACTTATGGGAGGTTTTGGGTTCAGTGAGAGAGTTGTCATGATGTGAGTGTCTTGTCTTTTCCACCATGGGAAGACCATAGAGATGTGCTGGTGTGCTTCACTCCCAGCAAAGAGTAAAGCCCAGGCTTTAAAGGAACCATTCTCTTCTTCAGATCAGAGTTAACCTCTCCTCAAATATGTCACACCGTGCTCTGAGGTATGTTCTCACGTTTCTTTTTACTGTCAGTGTGCAAGGGTGGTCCAGAGTGCAATGGAAGATGCCTGTGTGCAGAGCATGTGGTGCTGCAGGCGGTGACAGCCCTGCCTACCCACTGCAGCATAGTTAGGGGCTTTGCTGATCTCAGCAGGACATGGTTTGGACCTGGCACAGCATTAAGAGCGGAATTCTCAGGGAAATAAAGGAAAATTCAATTAAGTATCAAAAGAGCTTTTCTAGTTCTTCGATTTTTACAAGTTCACTTGTTATTTCCAAATGTTACATAAATTACATCAATTAATTCTACGAGCTTTTTTTTTTTTAAACCATAGTTTGCTTTGGCCAGTCACTTTCTATTGCTGATTGGTCACTTAAATCGTAGGATAGTTTCCCCAAATAGATGACAGATACTTGGAAAGCAAGCAGTCTGTCTATTCATGAATATTGGGAGGAACAACAAAAGAAACTAATATTTATGGAACCTGGAGGTTATGAAATGTTGGTTGCATAAGTAGTCAGTGATTGTGTATTCTCCAGGAAATAAAAGGGAGCCTAATCTGGTACTTCGATAGTTATTGTTTGGTTTTCAGGACAGTGGAGAGGCTGATCTTGTACTGCATAGTGGCCGAAGAGTAGTGTATGTGTACTGCAGACTGCTTGGCCTGGCAATCCATGCTCAGGTCTTCCACAAAATGAGTGTCATGTTCTTTAAATAAGATGACAAACCACTGAATAATCTTCAGAAAGGGTGGAGCTAGGTTAGAAATAGTAAAAATCAGCACACACAGATGCAGCGTTGACTTTGGCCCAGGTTTATTGAATTGGGTGGCTCTTTTTGGGGTAGGAATGTTAAACTGCAAAGTTGTCTGTGCACAGGACATATGCAATACATACAATGGGACAACAAGACTTTTTGTACTATTCTATAGGTACATGTCAAAAATAGAGATCTGGGTGGTGTCCTGTGGGGCTGGAATTAACAGGGAACTTGTTACTTCTTTGATTTTTTTGATTCAGTACTAATGTAGGAGAAAGGGAATGTATATATGAAGCCTGTTAAACAAATTCTCTTTTCCAGAAAATCTTCTGTCTCCCAACCTATTTGAACTTTGAGTTTTGGTGCCTTTTTCCTGAAAGTTGTATCAGAAATTTTTTTACTACACAAATATCAATACAGTGGGTTATGTTTTCAGCCAGACTAGAGTCTGCACTTAAACTGCATCAGCAAAGAGCAGGAAACATATGTCTGAAAGTTCACATTTTCCTACATATTTGATTCGCTTTCAATTTATCATTAGTAGTAGTTGTATTTGCAGACATTCTGAAGCCCACTGAAATCAGTACTAATTTTCTCTTTGACTCCAGATGAGGTCTGCAGGGGTATTTTCTTAATAGACGCTTGTATGAATTCCGTGAAGTGGTCCCGGTTCTCCACTAAACATGCATCACAGCTCCCAGGGTAGTGCTCTCAGTTTGCACAGATCTTGCATCCTTTTTTGCCTTGCTGCAGTGGATGTGTTCGCAGTGCACCAGACACGGCCTGTGCTGACTGCTGAGCCCTCCTTCCATTCTTGAAGAAGGTATAATCAATCATCTGAATTACCACGCGTTCGTGGTGTGGCCATAAGCACCTTTACGGGTAGCCGTTCTCCTCACAACGATCAGACCTGACATCAAATGTTTACATAAGGATGATACTAGCATGTCTCTGGTATCTGCCAAAATTAGCAATTTGCTCATGGCAGATGGCTCCAAATTAATCTGGTTCACAGATGGGACTACAAATGCAATTCTTCAATAATGAGAATATAAAGAAAAGGGATCTTAGTATTTATGACTGTGGTTCAGTTTGTTTCAATGGTCCAGAGGCCTTCTGAATCAATGAGATCTCAACAGATATCTATCCATATGCCTTCCAAAAGAAGGAACTTTACAGAAATAAACTCTAGAAAAATATGGTAGAAGAGGAAACTATAGAGAATAAAAGGCAAGTTTTCAGTCTTAGTTGCTAATTCTCAGATACCTGCTGGTGGAAAGTTGCTGTACTTGATAGTATTAGTGAACTTTAAATTTGACCTAAAAAATCCTCTTTCAGGTGAGCTGATGAGTGAAAATCTGCCTTAACTTGTGTAAGTGTCATAGGTCAACAACCTAGAGACAATCTTTTGTGAACCAGAAATTTTATGTTGCATTAAACCATTTTATCCTTGCCCCAAACCAGTAATTTTCTTGATACAATGTGGTTTAGCTTAGCTTCTCTACTCACATAGGGTTCTTTGTCCTGTTGGCAGAGTCCAGTGCAAAGTTCAGTTCTCCCCACCAATAGCCCTTCCTTGCTGCAGACAGGCTGATACTTGCTGTACAAGCTCACTGCTAGCATCGTCAGCCCTGTGCTATCACTGACAGGACTTTTTAAGTCAAATGAAGCAGATCAGTTGTCAGATATCCCATGACATAAAAGCTAGATTCTTCAGGCAATTAGAGAAGAATTTTAGAAGCAGCTGATGTTCCTCATACCCTGGCTGAAGTGGTTACTGTGGATCTGTCTCACCTGCAGGCGAAGTGCACAGAGGTACCCTGCAGCAGGACCAGAGGATCTGGCATTTGTAGCTGTGAGGAATGTTATCCTATCTCCTTCAGTAAAAGGTTTATGTTTCCTTCAGAGGCGAAGGAGAGACTTGTGAACTTCCCGGCTAAAATTGCTAAGCGTTGCAGCACTAACCCCTAACCTATAAGCTGAGGATGGATGTGGGGAGATTGCTTACATACAGGCTGAACAAAGGAATCTTGCTTATGTCATGGTAATAGATAATTTGGGTGCATACATTGTTTTTTTCGGGAGCATCACAGACAAGGCCAGTACCAGCAAGCATGAAGCATTACAAAGGTATGAAGTACAACAAAGTGATCAAAGCCCAAAGTGCAAGCTGATTTGTGTAGCCCTTCAGCAGCGTTAACCATTGCATATCAGGAGTATTTGCATTCTTCCTTCAGTTTACAAAGTTCAGCTAATTCAGGAAGGTGTTGCTGAAACCTGGGCATCTGTATCAAGGAAGTCTGTAGGCATGGCCTGTTCTCACTGAGTTCTTACAGTGCTTTTAAGCACAGTAATGGAGAGAGTAGCAGGCTGATTGGTATGATTCAGTACAGATACTGTGCCCTTTGGTATGACTCAAACCAGCCATTTCCATGTTAATATGAGAAGTACACAGTGAAAAGGGAAGGCTGAACCTGGTTAGATACGCTGTGAGCAAGAGCAGATTCTGAAGAATAGAAGCAGTTGAGAAAAACTGGCCACAAGTTCTCAGCATGAAAATATTTGAAAGGCACAATAAGGAAGAAAGATTGTGTCTGAAAACAGAAAACTAGCTGTTACTGCTCCAAAGCCTAATGGCTCTGCTAGCATCCAAGCTTTTCATTATTTTTATTGATGCAGTAATAATTCACAGCTATAGTTAACATGCCTTTGACATTGGCGGCTGCCTTCGAAATGAATTCTATCTAATTAAACTAAACAACAGAGAAATCAAAGACCACTTCACTTAATGATTACATTTAACTCAGAATTTCTTGCTTTCCTCCCCACTGCCTTCCTCCCCAAATAATCTTATATCTATGAGAAGGAGGTATGAGGCAAAACAAAGAACCTGGGTGAGATATCGCGTAGACCTATTGAGTAGCACTGGGGCTGGGGCTTGCAGGCTGCGGTGCCAGCTACCCCACAGCTGACAGTGGCAAATAAGTCACTGGCTCCTTCTCCTGGGTCAACGTAAAATCTGTTACTAGTGCCTAGCAGAGCTAGTGGGGTCAGGCCAAGCACTGCATCACAGCGTTTAGAAACATTGTGCTTGTAATTTAACGTATAGACAGGTGGAGAAGTTGGCAATGCACTGTTATATGAAATGCTTCCCAGGGAATTATCTTTATTAATTTGTAGGAGTGATCTTAGCACTTGCCTGTGTTTGGCACAGTGTACAGTCTGTTTTCAGTCAGGAGTGATGGGTGCATGGGATTCAGCTGAGTGGACTGCCTGTAACAAACCTATTTGTAGGGGAAGAAAATCCTGTTTGTGTTCCTATGCAATTAAATTTTGGTCTCTTTGTAGATCTGTTGATTAAGGTGTTAAGAGTTGCAAAAACCCCGTATTTCATTACCTACCTGGCTTCTATGCATATGCCTGGTTTACTCGCCACCCTTTGCTCATAAGCCCCAATTACAGCACTAGCTGCTGCCTTACATCAGCCCCCTGACATCACACAACATGTTCTTGCCTCTGGTCTCTATGACCTCGGAAACTCATAAGGGGCTTTTTGACATAGCTGTCGAGATGCACTGATACAATTATGCAGGAAAGTCAGCCTAGTGCAACGGTTGCAACATTATTTTCCAAGGGAAGCTTCTTTGTGTGGGGACATGCACCATCCGTGCAGCATTCAAGGCCAGGCTGGATGGGGCTTTGGGCAGCCTGGTCCAGGGGAAGGTGTCCTGGCCCGTGGCAGGGGGGATGGAACTAGATGATCTTTAAGGTTCCTTCAAACCCAAACCAGTCTTATGATTCTGTGATACCAAATGCAACAAATTACAGGCTCCTCTGAAACAAAGCTCTGGGATCTATAAAGAACTGCAGGGTGGTTTAGCAGGAGTCCCCTAGTCCTTTTCTGACTGTTGAATGAGAGCTGTGCTTGGGTTTGCAAGGTAGAATGGCACCTTTATGCCTTGTTTATCCCTGCGATGGGCAGTCTTGTGGTGACAAGGGGGGTGGATCAAAAAGGCATTGACTGAGAACAACATTCTCCCCACCTGTCTCCACATTGTTACAGCAAGGGAACACTGTAATCCAAGGTCTGTGCTCTATCATTGCCTTGGGAGAACAGGTTGGAAAACCTCTTCAAGCCCGCAAGAAGCTCAGGGTCACATGCAGCATTGGTACTTAATTCATGACAGTGAGAGAGGGCTCGTGTGCTCCACTTAAATACTCTTCAGGCAGACAGATGATGAGTTAGAACTGGTCTCTGAAGCATGAGGGGCATATCATTAGCTAGATGTTCTGAACTACCAAGCATTAGAAATAACAAAGGAAGTCAGTGCCTAAGTGGTAATAAAAATAACAACCACACAGATTCTACACTGATGTGAGACCATGCCACCTGTCTAGATTGTCATTTCTCTGCTTTCACAAACTGGGGTCTTTTTGGAAGCCACAGTGTCTTCTTGGTTAGTATAATAGCAATGTGAAAAGCACAGCTTAACAGTCAAAATGGGGAAAAAATGCAGCCTCCTGGTTTGTGAGCCTCAAGATTTGTTTTGTGCAACATCAGACAGTGCTGAACTAGCACCAGATGCAGTTACTTACTCCTCTCTTTGATGTTGTCTTATGTCCTAATCTCATTTTTTTTAAAAAAAAAAGGAATGTGATTGAATAGGAACACAACCCCACCTCTCTCAAGCAAAAAGCCCTCCCTTTTCAAGCACTGTTAGCAACATATTACCTCATCGAAACTTAATGAAACATCTCTCATCCACGCACAGCAATATATTAGAGAAAAGAAAATAGGGACATTTTATGTACAAAGATGACATAAAAGGCTATAGATAGCATGATTATTAGCCTATATTAGCACATCTTGTCCTTGTTACCACTAAGAACAGAAAATACAGAGCTGAGAGAAAATGAATTAAAAAGCTGACCAACTCTTCCCTCCCTGAATAAATCCTGGACAATATTAGAAAAAGAGTAGCTATAATAAAACGAAGATTACCTTGAAGACAGAGCTTGTAAATTTCCACCTAACCATGGGCTGTCTTTGTTTCAGTATACTTGGGGTCAGGGGAAAGCTTATCCATAAAATGAAAAAATATTTAAGGTGCAGCAACATTCCAATGCCTTTATTGTAGTTAAGAAATGTACAGGGCTGGATTAAGTAAGCTTTTTAACAAAATTCATTGTGAAACTTAAAAACAACATTAGAAATTGGTAGGGTTTAGTCTTTATTCAAAACAGCTGCTCGTATCACAGAGTAACTCTTAAAATAGTAATGAAAGGTGAAAAAAATGAACAAAGAGCATTTTATGTTTCCAAATGGGGGAAAAATCCAGGTTCAGGCATACCAGAACTAGTCTAGTCTGCCTGTCCAGACTTTAGGAGACAATTTAATTTACTCTCATGTCAGCAATAGTAGGCTTACACCTGAGTTGGTATAAGATGATCTCAGGAAACAGATCTAGCAAGCAGCCAGGGGACCTCTGCATTTTAACAAGTCTTTGGGAGATCCATAACATGCCAAGCGCCAGGTTCGGATGTTATTTATACCACTTTTTTCTCTAGCAGCTTCGTTAACGTCTGGCTTTGGAAAGTCCCAAACTTTTGTCCCTTGTTTGTTTTAACTGGACAGGTGTCATTATTCAGCTAGCCCCAGGCAAACCTGAGTGTATGATAAAACCAAGATTCATTTGATCATTGGTCATATCATAGAGATAACGTGACATAACGTGTAAGTTGTGAGTACAATGAACTTCTCAACCATTCTTACACAGACGAGAAGTCATAACCAGGAGAGGGTGCAATTGCTTATGGCACAACACTGCTCTTACTGCTCTACACAACGGTAGGCACTCGCTAGCCGCTTGCTCCTCCTGCTGCGTTCAGTAGTTCTTAGCTCGAGCAAGACACAGGAATTCAGGACAAAGCAGACCTCAAGACTGCACTTCATTTAAATACAAGAGGTTCAAACACAAGCTAACTCTTTAATAGCGTTCCTCTGTGACTTGGAGAATGAAGTCCACACTGACTGCACTCACATCATCAAGTGCCTCATCTTATTTCTTTCACCCGCATCAGAAAGGGAGAGTGGCTTAGAGGAGAGAGTGCTGTATCTGGAATAAGTTGCCATAGGCCATTTAAATGCATATTTGCAAAATCCTTTCCTTCTGAAGGCTTCTCTCTGGATTCGTCTTTTTTAATCCCCAACAAAAGCGAAGTTATTATGTGGTATCAACCACAAATGGTGACATCTTTTGACAATCTTTCTGGCTGTGCCGCATTTCCTAAACACATGGCTGAACAGAACAAGCTCTGATGCAGTTCTGCCACTGTCAAATGCACTGGGTTTCAGTTCAGCTCTGAAAACTAATCCCTTGTGTCTACCTTCATTTTTTAAACACGTGGATAAAAAGTCAAATTGAAACTTGAAGAATCTTGAGCAGATACCTGTATTTTGCTTTTGTTTATTGGTTATAGAGAAAGAAGTTTGGTTATACGGGTATCACAAATTTTCCCCACACACACATTATTTCAGTAGTAATGCATTCTAGCAGCATTTGGCTTGCTACAAGGCACTAAAAAATACTAATTTTCTCTGTTTTGCAGTATCAGTCTGAGGGGCAGAGATTTTATTTGGCTTTACTGGCATGTAGGACACAGAGCAGATTTTAGACTAGAAGGAGCCTTTTCTTCTGGATATTCTGGGACAGCTGTATTGATTGAAATCACTGGCAGAGCTTACCCAAAAGTACATCTACAGCCACGTGTGCTTTATACCAGTTATGAACTTGTTCCTAACCAGTACAGAAGCCCTTAAAGTACGTTATTTTTTGTTACCAGTTTGTGTTGTTCATTATATTTCATTAACCAAATTATATCATTTCAGCCAGTGAATTGGTCTTTACAGAAGAACCCTCCTCCCTATTAATACAGATACTGTCATCACACTGATACGAGATGTCTCTTAAGGCATCTCTGATTAAGATATTCAGTTATTGAAGCCTGTACCACTGCATCACCTAAAATGAATGCTTGAATTTATAGAAGCTCGTAATGTTTTTCCAGAGTCTTAACGTAAGGAAACAAATGCTTATGGGGTTCTGTCAGTGAGGGAATTTGTTTGTGGGTTTAGGCAAGGGGCGGGATTCAATTGGTCATGCCAGTCACAATATGTGGGCTTTTTTCAAGACCCTTTTGCTGGTAACATGGCTGACCTGCAGTCTTAGCAACACTAACTCCGTCTCTCACGCTCTATTTATAGAGCTGCAGCTAGAAGTATCACAGGACTGTGATTCTGAACAAGATCACAGTCACTGCTAAAGCTCCTTCTGACCACTGAGCCTTGTGCTAAATTGATGTAGTACAAAATCTTCTCTTTAGAATGATAGAAATTGGCTGTGCCTGTTACCACACTTGTGGATGGCATGTGCACTTCCCCCATAGAGCTGCGCGCATATAAAGAAACTAGAAATAAGAAATACTTGCTCAGTAAGCTATCCAAGCTTCCATTTCTATGTGTTAGATTTTAAGTTTTTCAGGGAGGTTGCGCAAGGTTGTTTTGTTTAGTAAATCATTGTTTTGGCAATCAGAAAATCATTTATAACATACAATTGTATCAAAAAGTTATGCAAGCTGAAAATAATGCAGATTAATATATTTATGCCTGTCATGGTTATAGTTACAGTTTATTACCCTAGTACAGGTGAGATGCTAGTTTATGGAACGGAGATGCCTTGAAAATAGGGCAATTCCAGCTGTAACAGGTGAAAGTATTATTGGTTATTTTCAAGCAAAAGGAGTGGCATTCTCAATGCCAGACAGGATGTATATTTAGACTGCCTCCGACTCAAGCATCTTACAGTTAAGAGATTAACAAAACTAAGAAAGTAAAGAATTTTGTGGTTAGGCTTTTCTTTACTTTCTAGATATTCTCTTTTCAGTTCAGGTTTGAAGCACTATAGGGTTATCTGGGGAGACTGCAGCTCTGAGCACCAGGAAGAAGGAGACACCTGAACATGAAGGCAGACTAGTGTCTGGTAGGGTTGGCAGACCATAATCAGGAGGACTCTCAGTATAGAGGGGCAGAAAAGCATAAGACACAGAAACAGAAAACCACCCCCAAACAGAGCCAGACTTTTTCCTCAGAGTTCAAGATTTTGCACTTGATTGGCAAGTTCCTTTGCTGCAAAACAGCTTTTTTTTTTTTGTTTCAACCTAGTTGTCCTTTTTTTATATGCATAGATAGATGACAGATGCTATGGAAACACTATAGCTTGCTTAGAAATCTTCCAGTGTTTCAACCTGGATATTATTTTAACATGGTTTGTAAAAGGCAAAAGACGCATTCATATTGGTCTTTTTGTTTGGCTGAGGAATGTTCTTTTGAGCTGTATCTCCCATTTTTACTGCACTTTGATTCACATTGCTGAGCAGTCCCAGAGCGCTTGAGCTGGATGGCTTTCACCTGACACTAAACCACAGGATGTTCTCCAGGGGCACTCGGGTACCAGACTAGATTAAGGCAAATGTAAAACTCCTAAAAGAACTACAAGACTATCCGGTCTTTGGTGCCAGTTTTGGGGGTTTTTTTGCTCTGTTGTTCTGCTCCTCTTAGACTGTACTGCTCTTCCTATCCAGAGCTTCTTTCCAGCAGTGCACTATTTACTGGAAAATTTGTTTCTCCATTCAGAGGAGAGCTTAGCTTTACTGAACAGTGCTTTTATGTGAGCTAATCCTCCATTTTCTTCTCTAATGAATTAAGCTTGTTTCTCCCTCGACCCCCCCCTTTTTAAATAAAGGAGATTTTTCGCTCACTGCAGTATCGTTCAGAGAAGCAGCGGTACAGCAGTAAGCAGCCTAGCTTTATGAAGATTAAGTCTAGAAAGATGGTAATAAGCATTCAGTCACTTTTGTTAATGGTAACGTTAATTTCTTAAGCAAGCATTACCAAGATGAAATACAGACAAGGCACATGCTTCTGTGCAAGTAGTGACAATAAGGTTCTGAAGGACTCAGCTTAACAGTTTGTGTCAGGTGATGAGGTTAATGGAAAAGAATTTGTTATTCAGGTCACTTAATGAAAATAACCTTGGAAGAGCTTAGCAGAGCCCTTGGGGTAGAATAATTTATTCCTCTTCTGCTTCCATCACTGTAAGTTAACCCAAGACATACAAGAAGCTGATCTAAACATGAGCTCAACCTGTCAGAGTAGTGCAGGAGGAACATCAGCAATTACAATGCATTGGTGTAATCTCTGCTGCCCCTCTAGTGATGACAGGTAGAACACAGCCTTCAGAGCAAAGGCTTGCTTTGCATAGCCCCATCTTTGAAACAAGACAGTTTATTAAGATGCAGGTTATCAAAACACTGTGCAAGACAAAAATATTTACCACAAGGCATAATTGTTAGCCAGTGCACGGTCTTTGGGTCAAGCAGGCATAGAAAACAGAGGGGCTGCATCAGCCATCATTCACACTATTCCTGCGCTGTGTTTTGGTGGTTTGGTTTGCTGCTCAGCTATAATCAGAAATAAGCTTCAGCTCCTGTGATTTGAGGCGTTACAGTGATCTGCTCCCAGACCCCAGGGAGCTTCTCTGTCTCTGCATCACCGTTGCCCTTCTTATCCCTTAATTAGAAGTGCTGCAAGCTGCCCAGGAAAAACATGCCTTCCACACAGCAGCTGCTCGAGTCCTAACAAAGTAGTGCTCCATTTTTGGAGTGAGGGCTTGTGATATGAGCTGGAAAAAAGGTTGAAAGATCACTTGACAGATAACCCCTGATTTGATCCCAAACCTTGGGACAACTGTTTTAAGAGCCCTAGATCCAGATTTAGAAAGCCTCAGGAGCAGAGAGGAGCATACATGAGTAGCGCTATCCCCACCTGTAACATAACTACCTTCTCGGCAAGTGCCCATTTCATATTCTGAGCAACATGAATACCTCATCCGTGTAAAACTGAAAATCCTTTTCACAGCCCTGGGTACAGTAACTTCCATGTAGAACAACAAGATTAAACTTGACAGTAATAGGAGTGATAGAGGAGGAAAGCGTTCTTCCTTTGAGGCAGAGGCTTTGAATACAGCAGCCAGTTACTGACTGAAAAAGAAGGGGAAGAAACATAAATGCAGTTATTCAAGCATCAGGGCTTAAAAAACAATGTTTCTGAGAGAGGGGAAAAAAAAAAAAAGGAAAACTCGCACCTTTCTCTTGACATTTAACAAACTACTTGAACAAGCTAAGCAAAGGAAAAGAAAAAAGTCAAAGACCTTAAAAAGGGAGCTGCTTTCAGCTGTTTGTTACTAGAGGTCTGAAAATACATTTATCCAACCTCACTAAGAGACACCAAGCTCTCCACAACCCACAAGGAATCCTCATGGCCATTCCCTCTTCTTCCCCATGAGCATATTTATAGGCTCCCTCCTGGCTGCCTCTGTAGGGACCAGCCTTGTTAGCAAAGCCTCCTTGCACCTGTGTGTCTGTAGGCTGCCAGAGATTTAATTCCTCACGTGCTGCATCCAGGGTAACAGACTTGGATTATTCCTGAAAGTACCTCTAGCCACTCAGTGAGCTCAGCTCCAGTGAGTGACCCTGCATCTCAGTGAGGTGCTGACCTTTGGGGGAGTGTTGTGCATTGTGAGCAGGCTCTGTCCTGCTGCTGTGTTGTATAGAGGTTCATCAATCAACTACAGCCCAGGAGTCTTTAACTCTTCAGTGCTGTAGAGGCATTTAACTCCCCGGGGAACTCAGATTCAGTGGTTACAGGTTCACCTGTAACCAACCTTAGGTATATCCTGCAGAAGGATTTCTAACCAGTTACTTAGTGCTACTTTATCGCTGCTTTACTTTTGGATTTTTACAGACTGAGTAATGTTTCCTGTCATTAAGACTCTTTGACAATGGTTTCTCTGAAACGCCTTTGACATTTGCAAGGGGAAACAGGCCTACTGTTCACCAAAACCAGCAATCACCCCTTGAGCAGCAGGATGCCAACTGCCAGGGCAAGAGTGGTGGGCACATGAAGTACAGTATGCTTGAGTAATGATTAACACGCAACAAAGAGAGCTGCCTGTGCTGCAAATGGAAACACACTGCGTGCTTGGGAAGTAAGAGCATTTTGGTCTAATTTTGCACTCTGCATATAGTAATAAGACACAACAGGGTGTGCATTAAGCTCATCTTTTGAGAAGTGCAACAGTAGCTGAATAATGCACACCCCGTAGTGTCTTATTTGTAGTGGACTATGGCTCATTAATTTTACATTTAAATTTTTTCAAATCCATTTGAAAAAAAGCCACCACAAATCTATTCTGAGGGCAGTTATGTAATGTATCCTTCCACAAAAAAGTATTTTCAAATAAAAACAGTAGGGAAAAGGTGAGGAAGAGCTTTGCTCAGCTGCAGACCAGTGTTTGGTTTGGTTTGTGTAGGGCCTGCTACAAGCAGGTTCTTGGCCTGCTAATGCACGTATATAATACAAATAATGCTAGTTATGGAAATCTATTCAGTGCTTACTCTTTTCTAGACTTTCCTTTTTTTTTGTGTAATTACCTGGGCTTTTTGTCTTCCTTTTTTCCTACAAAAGTCCACATTTTGGTATATGAACCAATACCCATTCCAGAACAGGTTCACATATAAAGCAATCAGATGGGAATGTGACTGACTTTTACACCAAACCAGGAACTGAATGGTCACAGGTTCCTGCTTGGGAGGCAGACAGGCATGATTTGGGGGAAGGTGGTTTTGCCAGAATAGCAGTGTGTGTGCCTGTGCGTGTATGCAATAGAATTTAAAAAACAGATGGTGTTAAAATACTTCTGTTTTGTTATGACATCACTTCAAAAGTATGGAGGAGGGACATCCGATTTCTGCTGTTCCACATGAAATATGACGGTGGTTTATCCTTTTATATAGGTTCCAACCTTGATGATGGACACTCAGTTTTCAGAATTCACTCCAGATATCACCCCAATAATGCTGGCGGCTCACACCAACAACTATGAAATCATCAAACTGCTTGTCCAAAGACGGGTAACAATTCCACGCCCACACCAGATCAGATGCAACTGTGTGGAATGTGTCTCCAGTTCAGAGGTGGACAGCCTGAGGCATTCCAGGTCAAGGCTGAACATCTATAAAGCCTTAGCCAGCCCTTCATTGATTGCCTTATCAAGTGAGGACCCCATCTTGACGGCCTTCCGACTGGGCTGGGAGCTGAAGGAGCTCAGCAAAGTGGAAAATGAGTTCAAGGCTGAATATGAAGAGCTTTCACAGCAGTGCAAACGTTTTGCTAAGGACCTTTTGGATCAAGCACGGAGTTCCCGAGAATTGGAGATCATTCTCAATCACAGAGATGATCAAAGTGAAGAGCTGGATCCCCAAAAATGTCATGATCTGGCAAAGCTAAAGGTAGCAATAAAGTATCACCAGAAAGAGGTAAGAATTATCTACATGTGAAAGTGTGTGAAGGCTTCATGTACTGGGTAAAATGATTCATTTCTCTAGTCTCCATGTGTTTATTCAGGGTTGCAAGCTGAGAGCCATTAGGGGTGAGTTTGGGTTGAGTGAAGAACCATGTACAAATATGTTAGTCACAAACCAGGAGATTCAGTGCATCTTGGTGACAGTGTGAATCCGATGACAATTGAGGGCAACAGGGCCAGGACTTGCAGCAGTGGGTTATGGCTTCTACAGCACTGACACTTCCTGTTTCAAAGATACTTAAATTCCATTTCATTGTAACCCATCCCCCTGCAAAGAACAACCTTCAGAGATTTCCAGGTTTGTTATCTCCAAAAGCTTTTGGCAGTAGCTGCTTTTATACAGCAACGAAAAGCTAGAAGGGGTTGCCTGGCTCATGAAGGTCTTGACTGCAGGAAATAATATAGACAATTCACTTCCTCCAGCCACCAAACACTTCCTAGCACCCATTCAACACTAGCTTATAAGGGCCAGAGAAACGACAGCAGCAAAAAAGAGCAGGAGAGATCAAGGGCACTCTCACTGTCCCAGGCCTCCATGTTACCAGCAATTTTGTTAGGTGAAAATGCTCTTGTGATGCAAGGAAGTGGATCATGTCATGCAAATACTTCTTCACACCTGAGACACCTCAGATTGATTCTTGTTCCTTGATTCAGCCATGTTTTAGGAACTCAGCAATTCCCAGAAGTTCAGACTCCTGCCCACAGCACCAGAAAGGAATGACATACTCCAGCTAAAGGGCACAGAGCCTTTCAGAAGCCCTGCAAATCCAGAGATTTATAAGTTGATTCAATAAAGGCCATGAACCCAAAGAGAATGCTGACAACAGTTTCATTAGTTGGCTCTGGATTTTCTTTCTCTTTCCAAATCTGGACAGAATTTATTAGATGATACATTACTGTTAGCCAGTGATGTTCCAGGTTATTTGAAGGAGGAATTTAGCTTGCGTGGTTGGGGAACTGAATTGTAATGTCTATTACATTCTTTTGTGTCCAGAGGGGACAGGAGTGGTGGAAAAGCCTGCCACATGACTCTTCACTGTCTTCCCCACATTTGATGCTTTGTTTTTTGCATTGACCCAGATGAGAACAGCCTGATATGATACATTCTGCCTCCCTTAGTGGCTGCTCATGTCATCCGAGGTACAATAGTCAAGAAGTGAAAGAGGCAGATTTTCCTTTCTTCCCGTTGATCTGTTACACCTCCTGAGTAGCAGCCCATTGATGCAACAAGCTGGAGCCGAAGCCTCAAGCTTTCTGGGTTCTAGCACGTGGTCACTTACTGCTATTGCTAGCCTGATAGCCACAGATGCTGCACCCACATACATCCTTCAGCAGCCAGGATACCACTGGCCCTGCTGTGTGTAGGTCACTGCTGACTTTGATGTCACAGTTCAGGCTCACTCTTCACATCCAAGCATAAATCTGTGGCTACCCTTATCTTGTGTTCACATTCAGAAACTGCAAGTCTGAAGGAGTTCACTATAGTTGAAATGCAGTGCTGAACAGTCCTGAAGCTGTTTTTATTTTAAAGTAACAAATTTTTAATCTTCGCTTGCTTGCCTGGCAGTTTTTATCTCTTTTTTTTTTTTTTTTTTAGGCATATTTGACTTAATTCCAAGCATATGGATGAATTCCATGTTTTGTGACATACTCATGACAGTTCCAGCATAGAAGTGATAGCAAATATGGTCTGTGTTGCCAGCTGAAGTCAGAGCTGTTTCCAGGTAGAATACTGGTGGGCAGGGACAGAATGAATGAGTTTGGGAAACGCGCACTAGTGAACCTGCTCATCCTACCTGGTTATTCACAAATACCTGATGCATCCTGCAGGATGGTGTTTGTATGCCACAAATATTGCAGGGGTTTTCTTACCATGATAATTAGTCCAATACAAAACACCAAGCAAGATACAAATGTCATTGCTGGCGTCTGAAAAAAACGAGTAGGAACATTTGTCAGGGAAGCATAGAGAAATGCCTTTTAATCGTGATTGAAGAGTATCAGACTGAGAGAATTTTTGTGGGGACAGGAAGGGAATAGGAACAAGTTTGATTTCATGAAAGACAGTTCTGCAGAGAGAAACAGCAGACTTCTTAAAAGTAGATCATCTCACTCTGCTGAAGCTTTTTATGTCTTAACATTAAATAGGATTGGATTGGATGGAGAAGCTTTTTTTTAATCTTAATCTTAGACAAAGTTACAAGTCAAAACACTGGTAGTCTAAGACAAAAATGCAAAGTGGACCTCAGTTATTTTCTGGGGCTGTAAATTATTGCCACAGTTGTTAGTTTTTTATATTCAGCATAAAGAATGCATAGTCTCACATTGATTTTTGACAAATTGCTAGAAAAATTGCTTGCAGCTTTTTTCTTTTTGAGTGAAATACACCTCAGAATTTCCCCCCAAATATGAAGTGATTCCATTTCAGCTTAATCTGGCAGATAGGTTCAACTTCAAGATTCTTTCCAGCAAAGTTATGAAGAGGGAATTGGTAGAGATCATTGCCTTTGGATGGAGGGGCAGTACTGTGTGTTTTGCGTAGGGAGTAGATCTTAAAGTTACTTTTTCTTTGCACCAGTGTAAGTGATCTGGGAATCCAAGAATACTCTTCACCAGACACGTTATTCAGTGTTCTTCTCTTGAAAGCATTTCAGATTAACCCACTGTGCCTTTTTTCTTTCCCCCATTGCACTCCTATACTGAAGAGTAGGTGCTGGTTTGTTCCAGGTACAGAAAGTAACAGCATTATTCAAATTCTTAGTGCGGGTTGGTGATCTCTGGCAGTGAACATACAGGACTGAAAAAAATCCTGATGGTAAAAGCTAGACATCTATGGGCAGTTTTCACTCCCAACTGGGCCCTTGGAGGAAAGCTTTTTAAAGCTAGTTAGGCTACTAAATATGCAGGTAAATAGGCAGTAAGTCTTTAAACAGAGTATAATCTGGTTAAGTGCCTAAATCCTGTCGGAGATTAGACACTTATCTTCCTGAGGCATTTTGAAATTCCACTGCTGAATTAGCAGCATCTTTTGGCACTTAGCTACTGGAGAAAAATCTGGTCTTGTACTTTAAGTTTTAACAAACAGTTATCAATCAGCCCTGCCACGGACACAAATCCTGTCCTCTGCACTGAATCCGGTAAACATAATCGTGATATACACAACTTCATCTTCTGATCTGGCCTGAGTGCCTCAGTCTTCACAGTGAGTAACTTGGACGAGGGCTGGATTTGCAAGGGGAGCCACTTCGGTTCAGTCCTACCTCCATAGGAATACCCGCCTCATCACACAAGCTCCACCTCGGTCTCTATCCCCAGGTCAATCCCACTGCCAGTGCATTTCTGCCTCATGATGCAGGTATGGGTTTTGTCTTTACAATGGTAGAAAAAAACTCACAATCTTTTTTTTTTTCCCCCAACAAAAAAGCCTGGGAGGTACAAGTTTTGATTACTCCAAATATTACATGTGTTAAGTATTTTATAAACTGACAAATGTATTGCTCATGAGGAAGAAGACCTTTGTCCTTTGGAGTAGGGCCAAAACAGTGGAGAAGAAATGTCATGCTTTTTGTGTTTGTTTTTAATAAACCCATATATCCTAGAAGGTAAATTACTGTTTACACAGAAGAAAAAATATCAGTTATACAGGAAAGATGAAAATGTGCTCTAAGGTAGCTTAGTAGTGTATTTTATGGTAGTAAATGTTAAAACCATGCTGTACAAATTGACAAGCTCCCTCTCCATCTCATCTTAAGTCTAGAATGGTTGTGTCTTCAGTTTCAAATTACAGAAGGGCACTGATCATTTCTTCAGAAGATAGGAAGGACTTAATAGTTGTGATCGCTGTTTGCATGGCAGTCACAAAATATTAGAAAAAAATGAGGACAGCTCTAATGCACTGTGAAACATGACAAATTTGATCCAGCAGACACGTCAGTTTTCTCAGTCCACATTTGAAAGAAATTATTTTTGTAGGATCACAGCAATTGGTGGTCTAAGAGACAAGTAGCCTTTTCATAAATGTTCTGTAGTATATGGCATTTGCCTTCGTATTATTACTTTTCAAAGTATGTTATTCATGATGAATTCTGGAAGGAGAAAGGTGCTGAAGACTTAATATTTTCATATTAATGAAAATTTTTCAGGCACGGCTCAGCTGTTGAAGATCAATCTTCACTATGCTGTTCTGGCACCAAATTAGCTCTGCATTTGTTAATTTGTTTGCATTTCTAAGAAAAGACGGGAAAAAGTCATCTCTTAGGATCTTGCCAGTCACATAAAGTACAGTTGTATGTACAGTGTACCATTGGTGTATTAGAGGATCAGAGCATAGGCAGAATGCAAATATAATCTTTATGTCCTTTAAGTTTTTTTTACGTTGTCAAAATAATGTAAAGCAACCATCGTGTGGCAGTGAGCCAGGTCTAAAAGGGCAGATTTCTGCTTGTATATACCATTCTGCTAAGCCACAAGAATAGCAGTATACATTCAGCCTGTCACTGCTTCCCTGCTCTCCATCACAGGTCATTCACAACTTCAAAACGAAGTGAAACATCACAGTAGTGGGTTTTTAGTGCTTTGCATTTTTCTGGTACTGGTAGCAAATGGCTGTGCAGGTTTAGTTTATATGTCTGTAAGAAACACACACAATGCAGGGCGCTCAGAAAAAAATGTATTTTACCTCTGACCATATTGCTTAGCGCTTTCACTGAATTAGATCAAAGGAGCGCATAAAATTGCCTCTCAGAAACCTTAACCTTTGACTCTCTTACTCACTGTACTCATAATCAATGACAGGAAAGGAGAGAAGTAGAATTGCTTGCTTTTCTAATTTAAAAACTGTGCTCTATGCTGTTTTCTCTTCAGGACGAAGCTTCAAAAGTTTTAGTTCTTTTTTTCCAAGACATTTACATTGACAAGTACCTCCTGAGGTACAGTACTGGAGTGAATGAATAATCATTCCTGCCATGCCACATATTTTTCAGCTGTGTCTTGACTCTTGTCAACTGTGTGGCTGCAGTTAGAAGTACAGCATCATTCTCCAGGGAGTATGCATAAACTTGGCAAATTTCTAAGGGCACCTCAGTAAGTGTATAAAAAGAGCTTTAAAAAATATCAGAGATGCATGAAAAATGAAGTGTAAGGTCTTCAAAAATCAAAGCTCATCTACTGAACCTTGTTTACCTGTTTTGAAAGCCATTCAGGTATCTTGATGGATAGCCACAGAGCTTTCTTTGCTTGCAGGCAGTGCTCAGTTATTCTCCCATGGTTTTGTCTGGTTTCTTGCCATACTGCCTGGAGGTATAATGATAGAGGGCTGAATATTTGTGTTGTGCTCTTTAAAGGCACAATAAAAAGCTAGCTTCTGGGTGAGCCTGCACACCTCAGAAGATTAATAAACAGGCTTTTACTTTCAGGTTTCTAGAATGAAATCATACCATGTCATGAAAAGATCTTTGTTAGGACTAGATGGGGGAAGCAGAGCTGCTCTTTGTAGAAGCTTTTTTCCTTTCTAGTGATGTGGAACATCCATATTAGATGGTGAGGATGGTGTGGTTACACTATGTCCAGATCTGTTCTACACCACACACATGAATGTAAGTTTAGGGATTTCAAAAGCGCTGAATGCCCAGATACCATCTTTCATTTTCCAACAGCATTCATTCATTCATTGTATACAGCAAAGTTACCATATGATGTGTTGAACAGTGACCTATGCTAAATGAGGCTGTTTTTTTCTCAGACTCAATCCCAGCAGGCAGGTGACCATGTTACAAAATCGTCCATGCATGTAGTACTGAGTTGTTATCAACAGTCTCAGCAGCAGGACTCTGGGGTGGCAGCTGGGGAGACTTATCTGCATTTGCACCCTTAAAACAGTCTTTCCAGCTGATCACTGGTGGGGCAGCAGGGTGAGTGGTGCGTATCTTGGAGCCCCTACTCTTATGACTTTGTGCAGTTGCCAGATCTAGTTGTTCAGTTCTGGAAATTAGCATGGAAATTTAACCGCTACAGCTGCATTGTGTTACAAAAGTTAGGACAAGCAGCATTGAAGTGTAACCTCTCCAAACTTGGAAGAAGAAGAAATATTCAGAGAACTGATGGTTCATTGGCTTGACAAAGTGGACTTGAATGTTTATTTGAGGAGACAGTATTATTTGGCATGTTATTCACGTAACACCAAAATGTTCTAACTTGATGTAGGTTAGCCACATATTGCAGCTGTCACAGAACAGAACTGCAGAAGACTAGCTTTTGACAGCAAAATCATCTCTGACTAATCTTGCCATGCACAAATTTGAAGAAACAACATAAGATCGGTATGTCAGTCAAGGACAAGGAATCTGTTTGTGTTAGTGTAATGTATAGCAGGCAGTAAATGCCTGGATCATTTGTTAGGTCATTTTTGGTGCCTCATGCCTCTGACTTGAATGATCTCTTGGACAAAGACTGGAAATATGTTGAAAGTTAAAGGGATTGTCACTGTTTTAAGAACATTCAAGAATGATTTAGTGAGTTTGTCAGTTCCCTTAACTTTATGTATCCCATCAGTCTTCTTGCCAGTAAGAAAAGAGGCTTGGGAAGCCAAAGTTGAAGTGCAGGACATGACTGATTGACTTTCTACAGACAACAGAAACCGGAAAGGTGAAGTGACACCTTTTATATTGTATAAGCCCAGTGTTCAGTCTTACCGCATCTGAAGGACTTGAATGCCTTTCGGAGTCAGCATTACGTCAATAGTGAAGAGTGTATCATGTTATTTCATACTTCACTTGGAATGATACCCTAAAGTAATAAACTCTGTGGAACAAACAGTGACTGCTATGGATTCTCCCTTTTGGATACAGAAGTGGTCATTGTTATTTACCTGATTTCTGTGAATTTCAGCTTTACTTCTGTGGCTTAGTGAAGTGTTAGGATATTCTACAGAGAAAAGAACTGAGGCTGCACTCCCCTTATACCTCTCATGTATACATCAGATCCATCATCATCCAGATGAGCCATTTAGATGTCTCATGACTGAGAACACAGTTACCTCATAGTTCTTCCACTCCAAGAAAAGTGAGGTGGATGGATGGATTAATCATAACCCCCATACTGAGATCTTGTGCAGAATGGCATTTAAAAGCTGTGACTGCAGTTTTTCTGTTCTTATTCTTTCTCTACAAACCCCAGCTGGCTGAGTAAACATCCTTCAGCAAAGCATATATCCTCCTCACCCTACACAGGTGATGTTACTCAGAAGCAGAGGTAGCCTTTAGGGAGAAGTGTTTATAGTATGTGTGTCTGTTCTTTCCTGGATATTGGAGTAAATTTACTCATTCAAGAAAAGGTAAGGTAGAAAGAAAAAAGAAACCAAAATTAAATAGATTCAGCATAGATATTTCTCAGGTCAGAAAGGAAGCAAATGAAAAATATTTTTAGAACTTTTTATTAACACTAACAGGGTAAAGTAGGTATGTATTCAAAAATATCTGTGAATTACTTTTAAAATGCTCATATTTGCTTTACTTATCACTTATTTAATGTAAATGTTAGAAATCCACTAGGGAGAATAAACCCAGCCTTTCACTTAAAAGTCAATACCTTCTCCACTTAAGCTAAAGTCTGTGAGAGCTCCTCTTATTCATTTGCAAGATCTGTAACTCTTGAAGTGCTGCCTGCAAGAGGACTTGGGAAACTCTGCAAGATTTGTCTCTAAACAGTTTTTAGCCTGAGTGTTTTTTCAGTGCTTCTGTAGGGTGTGTCCAATAACCCCTGGTCAGCTCTTGGAAACAGTTAGTGTGTTGTTAATCAGCTGACTTTCTCAGGTATGTTGGTCATACTCAGCACTTGCTTGTACTGCAGCACTCTGCCTTTGGAAACCCAGTCTTATACCTACTTAATCTTTGTAACTGAACTGTATCCTGGAGTGTCTGCTGAAATACATCCCACAGGAATTTTTGTATCAACTGTAGTCTGCTGTCTGCTAAAATAAATGCTGAAAAGTTTTGCTTATGTCTGGACTCTTGCTCAGGGCCTGACCCAGGCAAACTGTGCTCTGGTGGGGTGTTTGCTCGCAGAGGATGGCCTCCAGAAGCACCGTTCAGCAGCTTGCCTTTATTCAGTGCAGAATTTATGCCAGCACTTAAATCCTGCTGACACAGGCCATAAATACAAACCTATAGCCAAACACATGTTTAAGCCCTCTGAGTAGGATTTAATTTCAAGCTTAAATACTTTCTTAATTGCTTCCTTCATGGGTAGGTACCCAGGATTTGCAAGCCCTCTACCTTTGCCCTAGAATATGTGGGACCTCTTTTATTTAAATATTTAAGCCAATCCAGCATGAATTTGTGAAAACTATGAATTTTGATGGAATTGTAGCATGCTTTTAGGCATTACTCAGGCTTTCCTTTTGCTAGCGTTCATATCACTGGTGAATTTCCAATTGCTACTGCTGACGCTGAGTTCATGTCTGCTACTATCAAGGGATGTCTTACGGATAGGAGACCTTTAGTTAAGACTCATATGCCATCATCACTTAAAATATTTTAAGAACAGATAAGACAAAATTCTGTGTGATTTGAAGCCATATATTCATCTGTAGAGGATCAGGAGTTTGTTTTATTCACCAGCAGAGGGACTGAGCGATTTGGATAGCACCTGGTTTCCTCGAAGGACTTTTCCAGCTCAGCTAGTGATCTTTTTGAATCAGGAATGACCGCAGTTGGGTTTTGCATCAGTGCTTCGCTGTTCGTAGTAATCGGCACGTGAGTAGCAGCTGTGGTTTTGATAGGATATTCATCCTGTATTTTCCTGAGAAAAAACTATTATCTTTTGGGAGTGCCTGATGAGGGATGTTGAGTTGTAAGTCCTTTCTCACTGAGTTATGCGGCCTTCCAGAAGGCCTTATTTCTTCCTTTTTTTCCTGTTGCAGAAAGTACTTAATTAACAGGATGAACAACCATTAGGTGTTTACCCTCTGCAGCTCACACTTCAGCAGCAGAATGTAAATAACTTCGCAGTCATTAACAAGGTTGAACTTTAAAAAGAAGTATGCTACAAAAGAGGATTTTCTTATTCATCTCACTGTTTGCAACACTGCAAACTTGAGGAGGCTGGTATTCTTATGTAGCATATCTGGTCTCGTAGGGCTTACTGGCTCTCTGCAGCAGACATCAAATTAGGCCACAGATAGTTTCTCTCTTCAGTCATAGGCTCATTTAGAAATGTAGCTCTTTGAGTATTGCCCACTGGAATTTCCTTTAAGAGCAATCAAACCGATACAACAACCGCATTTCCGTTCCTCCTCAGAAGATCCTGTCCTTGGTACCAAATGGAGGGAGAGTGGTTTGTCTGTGTCACTGGGAGTGTGTTGGGCTACTTGGTTCTTAGCAGGAGCATCTGCAGGAAGAAAATGGATTTTAAAAGTTCATTTCTTTGCGTGCCATTTCATGTTCCTGAAGCCAAAGTTAAGAGAAAAGAGGATCACTTCATTGCAGAGTGTGACCCATGTGCCTGTTGACGTTGTGCCAAGTGTTAAAGTATGTTTGGACCATTGGACGGTGTATATTAAGCTTTGTGAGTTAAGACATTAAGATTTGGCATTGATTGATAAACGCTAGCCTGTGGTAGGACTGACACTGTAGGAGTTTCCTGCATCTTCATAGAAGGAAAGAAATTCTAGCCAATTCATTCTGAAAATTCAAGTGTGAGAGACTGCTCTCCCCAGTCCATCTGCAGTTGTGTTGATGTGGGGGGGTGGGTACTTCTGTGCCTGGGTAGGTCACCCCTGCTATCGCTCCTGGATGAAGAGGGGAGTAGACCTGCTGCTCCCAGTCCTGCCTGGCCACACTGTACTTGCCAGAACTGGGGGGAGACGTGTGTCTTCAGAGATATCTCCCTTCAGCCTGCCAGAGAGAGGGTGCAAAGCAGTACCTCCACAGGATGGGACCGGGCTTTCTTCTGAGTGGAGAATGGCATTTATCCTTTTTGTGATAGAATTGGATTCATGGGAAATCTACATTCTTTACAGATGTAGCTGAAATATATACTTACGCTACTATATCAGACACTGCAGTTGTCCGATTGTCACACAGACTGCAAAATCTAGCTCGGGTCACGTGAAAATCTTCCTTCCCAAAGCCAAAATATCTTTAATTGTAGAGGGCAGCAGTATATAATAATACCCCCAAACACAGTAGCCTTGCAGGTATTCAGCTGCGATGTTTTAGATGCAGTGGGGTACAGTGCTGCTGGTGAGATCTAACCTATTGAAATGAGTGTCAGGCTGGGGAACTAAAGTTAATTTCATGGCTCCCGTGCCACGTTTGGCTCTCAGTGGTAACCTCCTTGGGAGCTGATGTAGCTGACTGATAGAAGAACTCAGTCCTGCTTATTAACACAGGGCTCTGCAGTTACAAATTAGTGTTTATTCATCTATGAAGAGCGTTCACTATCACTATCCACAGCAAGAGTACAGAAAAGAACTCCAACAAACTCCAAACAGAAGAGCCTGTTGGCAGCCATCACAATAATCAGAATAAATGCCGAGAGATACTGTGCTCAGCCCCTGTGATGTCTATCAGGGAGCTATTTCAGTTGCTCCCTGAGGCATTCACATCTCAGCCCATCTGTGTCTGATCCTAAATTACTTATGACTGTGAGAGATAAGGGATTTCCCCATAGATAAGGGGAGGTGGGGTGGAACATAATTTCTGTGTTTGATATTTATATTAATGGCACAGCATGCAGAAAGCATTTAATTCCTGAGAAGTAGAATTTAAGTGACATAAAAGTATCAGTAAAGATTAGATATTAAGAAAAAGACACTCCATCCAGCAGCTGCTTTTTTCCCTTAAAAATTTTCCCCTTGGTAGAGGAGCAGGTGACAATGAGTATGATGAACACTGAAAATGAAATTCTCTAATAGCACAATCCAGCTGCAAGCCAAATGTTACACAAAGACCCTGGCAAGACTGAAAGAAGAAAGAAAGAACATAAAAGACTTTGTATTGCAGTAGTCTCTACCCTCAGAGTGCTTCCCAACCATGACTGAAGTTGCTAATCTCACTTCTTGGAAAGGCAAAGATGCAAAGATACTTATCCCCATTTTCAGAAGCCAAGAGACTGAGCATCTTGTCTACTGGTAGGTAACACAGTGGCATTATCCTCACCAGAAGGTACTCTGAGTTGCATCTTATCTCCTAGTCATTATGTGAACTGTATCTTCAGCTAGGGACAGGTTCTGCTCAACAGGTGATGGAGAAGGAGCTTGCTCTTTGGATTACCTCCCCCAGAAATGCATCTACAAGCTTTGCATACAGGAAGGGGCAATCCTGGACAATGTTATGCTAGCACTACCACAGGCTTCATAGCACTGAATGTTTAGTTCAAGCATTAGCTGAATTGAGTATAAATGACACTTTTTGGAAGCATTTCTTCTCATTAATGCAGCTGTCAGAACATTCTCCATTATGTCTGTGGGATGATGTCTTGTGCTGTCAATTGTAATAGAGATTGGAGGCTCCTATAGTGTCGCAGTCCTCAAAAAAAAGCTCAATACTATGCTTGTTATGTATTGGAGAAATACATTGTTTGCAAGTCATATGCTCATCTTAACCACATAGAGAGCTTCTGGTACCGTATGTCTGCCTCTGATTCTAGATCATCTACAAAAGTGGGACAATACGCAGTTTTTTAAATTATCGCAATCTGTCCTTTTTATTGTGCAGAAACTTTTAACTGATCCAAATCCTGTCACATACAGTGTGTTCATATGACATGGTAAAAGATTATGATATATACATGCGCTATTTCTGTCCATGGCAAATGAAAGGCTTTGCAAAAGGTGAAAAAAACATAGTTGAGACTCTACTGTCCTTTGGGACCCTACTGTCATGGTTTCAGCTGGGATAGAGTTAATTTTCTTCTCAGTAGTTGGTGCCGTGCTGTGTTTTGGATTCGGTGTGAGAATAATGTCGATAGCACACGGATGTTTTTAGTTGTTGTTAGGTAATTTTATACCAAGTCAAGGGCTTTTCAGTTTCTCAGACCCTGCCAGCCAGAAGGCTGGAGGGGCACAAGAAATTGGGAAGGGGACACGGCCAGGGACAGCTGGCCCGACGTAGCCAAAGGGATATTCCATACTATGGGATGTCATGTTGAGTGTGTAAACTGGGGGAGCTGGCCAGGGCCGGGCGATCGCTGCTTGGGGACTGGCTAGGCATCGGTCAGCAGGTGGTGAGCAATTGTATCGTGCATCACTTGTTTGTTTTTTTCCTTTTGGATTTTATTCCTCTCTCTCCCTCTCATTCCTTTTTATTACAGTTGTTATCGTATTTTACTTCAATTATTAAATTGTTCTTCTTAACTCACGAGTTTTACCTTTTCTCAGTTCTCCTCCCCATCCCGCTGGGGGGAAGGGGAGTGAGCGTGCAGCTGCCTGGTACGTGATTGCCAGGTGGGGTTAAATCGCAACATCTACCTGGGTGGAAATTGAGCTTGTGCTCAGGAAGGGCCTTGGCATAAGCAGTGTTGGAGAAGCCAACTTGCTTTTCCAGATCTCAGTTCTGTCTATTTGCAAAGTAGAAATAAGATCATTTCCTTAACCTTCTGAAGAAATTTGAAATTATGGATGATAACAAAAGTGCCACGGTATTATTACAGTTTCAGGCTACTTTGCACCTAAAAGGGCTGAGCTTTTTCATGTTTTTTGTGTTTTATGTGCATTGATTTAGCAGTATGTATCCTAGACAATCTTCAATGAGTTGAGCATTCAATGGCTTAGTCTCATCAATTAATTTGATGGTTTAGTTTAGGTAACAACACCTAGAAGCAAAGCTGAGGCCAGCATTCACAGGACTACTTAGGGAAATAGCTGATTTCTGATTCTTTCAAGTTAACACAAAGTTACTGAAAAGCAATTGGTTCTTTAGGCAGCACATCAAGGGCTTATTAGTTGACTTCTTCAGTATAATTCAAAATTGCAGTGTTTCGGCACACTGGAAATCTTGTTTTTCAGCCAGCTGTAGTCCTTGCACTACTTGAGATCTAAACTGCAGTATTTACTGATTTTAAATCTGTGATTAGTAAGTTGGACTACTACAAGTCAGTAAAAGCCTACATTCTAAAGCGCTTAGCCTTACCTTTAACAAAGACAGCATTTGATGTTTGTGACATTAGGGAGTTTCTTTCTGTGGTATGCTTAAATTTCCCTTAGGCCATTTTCAGTGAGGTTGGGATGGGCTTGATTGGAAAATTTAATGGCTTTTTCCCATTTCCATTCCCTTTTGCCAAGCTTGTCTTTAAAGTTGCTCTTTCATGATGTGTGAATTTCTCTCCATTTGAAGAACTAACATCAGATACAACACAGAAAGCAGATTTTAGAAATGAGCTATTAGGCAGAGAAGAGGCACTTTTAAGATGCTTGCAAGTTGCACAGCAACCAGCGGAACATACAGTCATTTGATTTCTCAAATGACTCTGACTTTGACTCAAGGGGAAAATGGTTTTATTCTCCCCGTAGAGGTTTCTATCATGTATGATAAAGAGAAAATGTGTTTATATATTTTCCCCCTTAAAAAAAAAAAAAGTTGCACCTCATCTCAGAGAAAAAGCAGCATCTATTACCATGTAAATTACCACAGAACACATCTAGTCACAGCTCCCGTTTGTGATCTTAAGTGAGAAAATATAGAGGGTAACCTTCTGTTTCTTCTAGCTTTCAGACATAACATGCTGACCCTTCTGAAATCATAGATTAAAACCCAACCAACCAAAGGACAATCGAGGCTTGATGTTTCTTCAGTTTCTGTAGAATTTTTTCTTTCATCACTGTCCCCAGACATAATTTTACAATAACGTTTTCTGATCATTACAGGCAACAGGTCTTTCCTTTTTCTGGAGATAATCACTGTATCAACTACTGTCCAGTTTCTGCTGCATGCATGTGTAGGTTGATTCCAAATCACATGTGTTTCTGATCTTCTTTTCAGATGCCCTCTGGAGCACAGCGTCACTTGTATGCTAGATGCAGTAGTCGTTTTTATTATAGTAATAACACATAAACATCCAGGTTTGTAAATGCCAGATATCTCCTCTTCGACATCCTATTTTCTATACCAGTTTTGTTCAGTCCATATATTTGAACTACCCAATTCAAAAAATGGTCTGATTCTGATATTAACAGCTTGTTATAGCATATAAAATATCACAATATCTAAAAATACCTACAGAAATTGCTTCATCAGTCTGAGCAACTAATTTCTCTTTTTGCTTGACCTTGATTTAGTAATTTTGAACAGGGCAGCGATAGAGCTCTGCTTGCATAGAGCGCTCTGAGAACTGCACATAAAAAGTCCTCCCAATACTGGGCAGTTTTGGCAGGGAACAAATATTTAAAGTTATGGGGGTGTGCTAAAGCTGTTATTAATAAATTGTCTCTTTCACACCTAATCTGATCTCCTGGTGACTAAGACCTGCAGGAAGTCCTAGGTATCTTTAGATGTGATGAGGAGAGCCTTGTAACAGTCTCATAAATGCACATGTGAGGGCTGATTTAGTATTAGCTTAGGCCACGTCTACACTGAGTGCAGTTGTCTGCATAGGGGCTTCTGCCAGGGTTGAAAAATCATACCAATTTGGGGTGGCAAAACAGAAGCTGGTCCCTTTGCTATCATGGTGTAGTCTTTCCAAGAGCTGGTTTAAATTACAGTGGTGAAAGAGTGCTTTGCCTGATCACATCTTCCCTAAGGGGGAGGAAGACTGTGGTCGCACTACATCCCTCCCAGAGATCCCTTTTAAATATAGATGAGCCCGGTGTAATAAACAGTAGTCATCTTCAAGTTACTCACCACTTTGAGTCACCTTTATAAGAGGTCTCTTCTTGATAAATGCTGCTAGTACTACTGTGTCCATTGGAAGTGTGATTCTTTCTGATATGCTCTGTCCTATCATAGACCTAGTTATATTGCTACGGGAGTATGTTTATCAGCAACGGTATCCATGCTAAGACAGTTTTTCTGGTTTAATTACAGAGAACTAAGTGTAATAAGCATCCTCAGAACAGTGGTTGAGATTTTCTTTTGAACTTACAGAGCCCAGTGAGAAATCTGAATTTAGTAGAAGTACAACTTCATTAAGATGGATAACAAATCAAATACATAAAGAAAAACACAGTTGTCTTGGTCTTGCAGATATCTCTAATTAGCTATGGGTCTGAAAAGTTTTGAAAACCATGGGGCTGAAATAGCATGGCCTGAGTTTGGAATTCCAAAGGCTGTTAGGTATTAGAACAGTCTGAAGTATTTGCAACCTGAGCATGTCTGGTGTGGAGTCACTGAGGTGCAATAGATCACCAACATAATGCTTTTTTTTACAGAGTGTAAATAAACTTTCAAGTGTCACTTTTGGTACTATGATCAAAGATTTCGCCTCTGCTTAATCTCTTATATTTTCCAACTGCTTTCTTCCTTAATAGTGAGGCATGTTTACAAATGTGCTGTCCTGCTTCCCAACAGATGTCACCTGGCTGAACTTCACATTACTGCGTGCTGTCTCATGCCCAGCCCAGCCCACACGCACATATGCTGGCCTCCTTGCACAAAACCACGTGCAGCACCCCACACACTTCTAGAGACATTCTCTCTCCCTTTCCCTCTCTCTCACACACTCTCTCTCAGAGCTTTACACCTTTTCCCTCCTGTCTCATCTTCCAGTCACTTCTTAAAGATGCTGACAGTGATTTGTTTGAGGTGGTTGAAACCTGAAACATTCTGAAAAGAAACATGCCGAAAGAGAAACACATGGGAAGAGAAAAAGCTTGTAGTAATTTTCGTTATATCACTTTTGCACAAGGCTTCGTGTGTGGTGAGTGACTGATCTACATAAGGGTGCTTCAGATAAATAAATCCTCACTGAAGATATCTTAAATCCTATGTAGAAAAATAAGAGTGAAATATTCCTCCTTTCTTCCCTCCGTCTTCAAAATGTGAGGGTCCATGTGGACTCTTAACACATATGTGAGGGGGAGTGCACATGAAGTACCAGTCAGTAATAATCTTTTTTTTTTTTCCTCCTCAGTTTGTTGCTCAGCCAAACTGCCAGCAGCTACTAGCAACACTTTGGTATGACGGTTTTCCAGGATGGAGGCGGAAACACTGGGCAGTAAAACTCTTGACCTGTGTCACCATCGGACTGCTATTTCCTGTGCTATCCGTGGCATATCTGATTGCACCGAAGAGCAGGCTGGGACTGTTCATTAAAAAGCCATTTATAAAGTTTATCTGCCACACCGGCTCTTACCTAACCTTCCTCTTCATGCTCCTGCTGGCGTCACAGCACATCGTCAGGACTGACCTTCACATGCAGGGACCACCTCCCACCATCGTGGAGTGGATGATCCTGCCCTGGGTTCTAGGTAAATCGAAAACACAAAAATGCCTGAGCCACAGTCACCTGACTCGCACCCATGGCAACTGTGTGGAGACTCAGTCCTGATCTCAGCATCAGCAGCATGTAAAGAGATTTGGCAGCCAGCTTCAGTAACTGCACGAAACAGCTGGGCTCCTTCTGGAACAACAGATCTGTTGGCCTAGGGTTCTTCTGCTGTTCACATTGCCATCTGACATGCCTTTAGACATGACCCTGAGTAAACCGCAGCAGGCACAGCTCTCTCCCTGCTTCCCCCATGCAAGGAACGGGTTAGGAATTAGCTTCTGGGTCACGCTAGTAACAAATAGTGTCACTTCTCCTGCTGGCTTAGTTCTGCTGGCTGGTACGTGGCAGAAGGCAGCACTGAGAGCCTGTCTCTGCTTTTGCCTTCACACTGATCTGCTCCCAGAGCCAGCAGGCAGGTACCAAACCTGTATATTCCTGGCTCCCAGACTCCCAAATAGCCTACAGGAAGGCAAGAAAGAGAAGATAAGTCTTACCCTGCCATATGCCCCTGTTCTGATAAACACTGACCAAACCAGTATCGAGCAATCTTATATAAGCAGCAGGAGAAGAGAGTATTTATCATCAGAAGCTTAAACATGAGGCTCTTGTTCCCGTCTGGCTTGGGCAACTACAACTGTGAAGAAAAGGAGGTGTCCGTGTTCCTGAGGGCAGGGTGTATCGGTGAGCTGGTAAGATGGGATGGGAGAAAGCGGGTAGAGCCGCTGAGGGAGAAGAGCAGAGAAGCATAGCTGGATTTAGTTTTGTTGGCAGAGGAGTATTTACCCTTTCAAACGGCTCCAACACAACAGCAAGTGAAAACGTGGGGACTCCATTAGAAACACGATCTCTCCTCTAATTAAGCTGCCACCTCCCTTGCTGTGCCATTAACATGTAGCACTGCTGTGAGCGGTGGTTTCCACACCTTTATAGCTCCTGTCCAGCCTCTCTCCGCACAGCCCAGGGCAGTTCAGTGCAAAACCCAGGAGGTCAGGTAACAGTGAATGCGACTGTCCAGTACACATCAGTGGCCTGGAAAGCCACGCTGATGCTTTCTGAGGACACCTCTCACAAACTTCCATCTCTGGAGCTCTCCATACAGCTCCCCAACCCTCCTCATGGGTCCACCTCCACTTTCCTGTGTCTGCTGGCTCTTCTCTCCTCGTAACACTGGGCGCCAGCTCCTCGTTTCTGTGGTGGCTCTGGGATCAGGCTGGTTCTGTGCTAAGCAAAACTAGCTGTTCCCTGTGCCAAACCTAAAACTGCTGATGGAAAACAAGGAAAGAAAGTAAGAGTTGCATACATGTTCACAAACCACTTTTGATCATGACCCAGGGCACTTTGCTCCTTGTGTAGCTCTACCACAACTTACAAATGGTAACTGAACCCTCATTTTCTTATTGAACTGATTTATGGCATTGAATTGCATATGTTGGTAGAAGCTTCAGAATAAGCTGAGAAGGTTAAATGTCTTTTCTGAGCTTAGGTGATCTCTTCACTTTATCCTTAACTTCATGGTTAAAATTGAGGGAAATGGTAGGCAAATCAGCAAAATTGATTTGCAGATGAAAGAAGAATAATCCATTAAAAAAACCCTTTCAAAATCACCTCTTACAGCTGTCTGCTCTTCTTTTTGAGTTCCTTTGTTTCAGATAAATAGGAATATTGTGGGACTGTTTATTAAATGGAGAAATTAGAACAGTTTCATGAGATTAAAGGTTATTATTTAAGAAATATTTTCCACTATAAAAGGAGAGAGAGAACAGGCACACACAGCATTGCTGTAACTATAGTAACCAGCAATGATAACTCACTATAAATACAGCGTACGAGTTCTTCAGCAGGCTCCTCTCCATTGATTTATTTTATTTTATTTTTTTGTGTGCATGCAAAGATTTGGAGACAGCTGTAATAAAATTACCTTTTTGGCCTTGACATAGTGCTTGCCTGACCATTGACCTGCTGCTGGCAGCTGAAGGGCTAAGATTGATATTTGGATGTTTGCAGCAGTTCATTTCAAACATTATCTGCTCTTCAGATTGAACTTTCACATCCTACGACTTGAGTTGCAAGTGGCATTTCAGTGACCACTGCAGTGTCCTGTGGTTAGGGATGGCTAGCCATTTGGGTAACTGTGTTGGTAGTGCACCTGGAGGGGTATTTTGTTGGGGTTTTCTCTTTTCACACATTTCAGGTCTTCATTAAAGGATAATGTTGTAAACTGGGTAATTCAAACTATGTGGGGGCTCAGAAGCATGTAGGTGACGAAGGAGCCCAGCTGCCACTTTTTAATGGGACTTAGCCTCTCAAAAATGCTTCAGCAATTGTACAGTAAAGGACATATAAGTTACTTAAAATTAGAGTTGTATGCCAGGTGAGTTTTGCAGTCTGGTAATGAACTTCAGAAGCTGCCCCTCACCTCTCTGGCTGCAAGGAGGTATAGTGAAGTTTAGCAAGTGCCAAAAATTATTACCAGAAGGCATTTCAGAGTTGAGATGATGGGCTCTGGCCGTAGCCTCAGGAACAAATATTCACCTCACAAAACCCATAGCCGTATTTGATGGTAGGTGAGTCATTGCAGAGATGCGATGCCAGGCCGCAGTGCCCTTTTTCGTGCTGAGTCTTACCTTTTTTTCACAGATAGTCCCTATGGGCTTTTTGTGCAGTAAGATGCATAAATACAGTGACTGAGCATGGAGAATGAATTAACTTCTTCCTTCTTTGGCGTGATATTTCCAGGTCAGGGAGGAAATGTGCTGGCATGCAGAAGCTGGTACTGGTGTTGCATGTTCTGCAGAGAAAGTCAGGAAAAATCAGTATTTTCCAACTGAGCAATTAATTACTTCTAGTTTCTATGAGAGCAGAAAATCTATTCGAAACTATACCAAATACAGTTGCTTAAATAATTAATTCATGTATAACAAATTTCATCTGAGCCAGTCCACTCATACTAGTAATAATTAACATATGTTTCAAGCAGTCTCCTTGTGTGTGTATCTGAAGCCCTGGATAGGAAACCAAGGTCTTTTTCATCTCTCTCTAGACTATATTCCCCACAGAATTGTAAAATTTCTCATAATCAGCAGTATTATACTTGTAGAAGACAGGAGGGATGAGACTTTTTTCTAAACTGTTAATTTAAAAATGTCTTTTATTACATCAGATATACACAGTGCTTTAATGGCAAGTTATACTTCATCATGACAACAAACTCTCTTTCCACAGGTTTTATCTGGGGAGAAATCAAGGAAATGTGGGATGGTGGATTCAATGAGTATGTACATGACTGGTGGAATCTGATGGATTTTGCAATGAACTCCCTCTATCTTGCAACCATCTCCCTTAAAATTGTTGCCTACGTCAAGGTACAGTAACTTGGGAGTGAGAATTTGTAACTTGCTTGTGAGAACTGTAGTACGCAGGGTAGAAATTGTCAAAATCAAAATAACAGATGGAAAAGAGTAGCTGCTTTTTAAGCAGTCCAGGTTTTAATATCACCTGGAAAGCTTATTAATTTGTTTGGAGGATGATCATCCTTCTCATCCTGACTCTTTAATGAAGTAGATTGTTTGGGCACTGGGTAGAAGTTTCCTCACTTGTCCATTTTGTAGCTACTCAGTGGCTAAAGATACATTTTGTTTTCCACACTGACACTGGACCTCTTTCAACAATGCTAGACATAGTGAAAACACAATTTTAAAATGAAATTGTAAAGAAAAAACAAGAATAGGTTATCTGAAAACATCTACAGCCAAGATCTATGGTCTGTAGTCCTACAGATATGCAGATTACTAATCAGAAGTTTGTGAAAAACCTAAGAAAAGCAAGCCTGCTGGAGGAGGCTTCCATCTGATACAAAGGAGTCAATGTATTCTTTTTAATACATAGTTTTAAACCACAGGGAAGGAAATGACAAAGGAGTATAAAGGAGCATGCTGGAGCTTTAACACCGTGTAGGTTCTTCACTGTCATGTTCCATTTGTGGCGAGAATGAACATCAGAGCTCATCCTCAAAAGCACCTTCCACATTTATAGACTTCCGATGCTCCAAGTCAGCTTATGCATATGTTTTGAAGCCAGAGGATAGCCTGAAGCACTTTCCTTCTGTCTCTTTTTCAAAGACTCAGACAAGACACAAGTGGCCTCCTGCAAACCTCCTTATGCAATGGCTCTCTGACTTCACTTGGAGCCGCGTGCTTGGCCTGATTCTTTTCTTGGTATGAATCAGCAGTAGCTTCACTGCAGTTAGTGTAATTACACAAGTGTAAATCAAGTAACTGGAGTCTGCTCCTCGGCCGCTTACGCGCTTTCTAGTTTTGCTGTGCTACTGTCTTGGTCTTGCCCTGCTAAAAGAGTACTAGTTCTTTTAACCCAGCCTCTAATAACCAGGACAAGTGCTTCCCCAAAGCAACCTGGTTTTGTCCTGCCCAAGCATGTATGCAGGCAGAGAGGAAAAGAGGAGAAAATTTCACAAAGCTCATTGACTCCAAAATGGCAAGGCTTTTATAAATAACTCCTTAGCAAGCAGTCCTGCTATGGGGCCTTTTTAAAATCCAGAAGGCTGCATAGTGGTGACTTAGTTTTTCAAACGGAAAAGCTTTGAGATAGTTGCTGCTCCCTGAAGAGGTAGCTCTGTAACAGCATCAAAGCAGGAAAAGATTACATCTTTTTTCTCCCAGCATTTAGAACCAGTGAATTCAGAAACCAGAAGCAATTCATTACAGACTTGAAAGGTTGGTCTTTAAATGAGAGCAATACAGAAAAAGGCTGGAACTTGTAAGATTCATGAACAACTCTTAAAATGTTAACAATCTCGCTCTTTCTCTTTCTCACACACAAATGACTAGAAGAGCTGTGCATCCACAGAAATTTACTGTCACATACTGGGCTTTAAACTCAGCCAAACCACGCATATGAAGGAAGTACAGCTTTGTTTATATACTCTGTAAGAACTACAGAAATGTACAGGCTAACTACAAAGACCTATATGCCAGCACACGAAAGAATGCTTACAGGAATATGTCTCTTTGAGTACAGATCAGACAGACTTGGATTAAACGTGGCTGATCTAAGGTCTGCTCCTGACGGGGACCAATGTCAGACAATTCTGAAAGGTGCATAAAATCTTATATAGGAGTAGTTCTGAATCAGCATGCTCACAGAAGTTCCCTTCTGACCTGTGTCACTCAGAGGTTGCAGTGTGCTCTGAAACTTGAGGATTTGTAATGTTGATAATGGCTTCAAAACCTTTTGCAACATGACTTGTAAAGGTTTTTTTTTTATTTATAGAACAGCCTCGAGCTGGAATAGGCTGGGATATATGCCAATATACCATATTCTAACACTTCTTAGAACTTCAAAGGATTACATGGACATTTAGCTTTCTGCCAAATATCAAAAAAATAAATTGCATACTGACACTAATGTTTTCCATCCTTGTTTTTACGTGGAGGCTTTTTTTTTTCTTGATTTGACTGGTTCTAAGACCTGGCCCTAATATTGTCCAATACCAGTGAAATCTTCAGGGTAATTGTAGGGTAAAAATACTTTCTTAATCAGTTTTAATTTGCTGCATTGAATTACCACATAATGAGGAAGGCTAAATGTGACTGCCTGCGATAACTTAGTTGTACTGTTCTGTATACATCTCTGCTGTGTTTCATCTTCTGATGCCTAACCCAAACAACTCCAACCTTCCCCGATACCCAGCTTCATCAGATACCTCTGAACTCTTCTGTTTCTCTATCGCCTATGATGCTAGGCTGCTCCACAGACACTACAGTTTTCCAAGCAAGGACATACCATCCATTTATAAAGGGCCAAAATATGCCCCTAACAAGTTGTTTTACAAGTAGATGTGAGATGAAGACTTTTTCATGTACGTTCACATGCGGTCTGTGCTAAACCCTAGCAGAACACCCCTGGGCTGCTGTGTCCAGTCAGCGTGCAGATGTGAATTGCGAGCAACCGTGAGGCTTTCTGATCGCAACCGTCCGCCCCCACTGCTGGATACTGGCAAAAAGTTAACGTCTGCTTGTTTGTAAACATTTTAAGACCTATCTTCAAATCAAGTTAACAGGCTCTGGCCATGATGTTCATGTAATAAAGAACAGTTTGGAAATGTCAGAAGCAATCAGAGGTCATGCTGAAATGCCTTTGTATCATGTCTCAACTCCTTCATACAGAGGAACAGTTTGAAATATCAACTTGCTTTTAGCTGTGTCCTTGAAAAAATTGTGAGCTCGTGTATTGGGCCTTCAGATTTAAATAGAAAGTCCCTGCAAACTCATCCGTCAGTATGATACTGATACTGTTTCCTTTTAAAAGGTATAAAAATTATTTTAGGAGTTCTAAACACGCTGGCTACGCTATTAGCTGTATTATTCTAAGTACATTTTTGCCTTTTTATACACGTTAAATGAGCAGAGACAAATGTTAAAAGGACAATTATTCCTTGATGTTAAAATGTCTTTGGCTCCGTTGTACTGTGCCTGTGTAGTTAAGCCAGAGTAGTTACATTTATGCGACCAGCTCTTTTGTGCTACCTATTTGCATCTGGCTGCATGTTGCTCAGAAAATGTTTCTGCTTTTACAGTTACGTTGTGAACCAAGTTAAGGTTATAATTGATGCACTCAAATGTATCCAGTGTTTCAGCTGTGATTATGACCTCTGCTTTAGCAACTCTCCTAAAATTGCCGTGACAAATTAGCTAATAAGAAAATTAATATGAAGAAAGCATTTTGGTTCTGGGCTGTTGACACTTTGAGATTACTAGGGAAAGAAAGCATCCACTTCTTATCCTTAATAGTTCATTGCTTTCCTTCTTCCCTCCCTCACATTCTTCCTGGAATGTGCAGTGTTTTGAATGCGCAGTTGATATTTAGGAGGAATAAGAAAAAAAGAAGTAATCGGAAATTTCCAACCTGAACCTGCTTAAAAGGGTTCATTCAGGCAGTCTGAGCCCCATTAAATATTGAAAGAGAAGGAGATTGTGAAGCCACGGACCTGAAGAACCCACCGACAGTGAACTCAAAAATCAAAAGGCCTGTTTTCTAAATATAGGCTAAGAAGAGCCAAAATATCAGAAGCCTCTAAAGAAAAGCTAGTCCCACAGCTATCCATATCGGGGGTCATGATTTAGTAGGGAGAGTTCATGAGAAGGCATTATTAAACCTGAGTCTCTACCCTGATCAAGTCAGCTTAAATCCTGAATCCCGAATGTTAGTCTGACAGTAGCTGAGATTTAGAAGTACTTCTTGTGTCGCCAGCACCTGGTTAGTATTTACATGTGAAGCATTAGTATTAGTAGGTGTGACTTTTTGAGTAATCTCAGAGTAATTACAACATAATTTACTTTTATACCCTTGTCATTTCTTTCAGTACAACGGTTCTCGTCCGAGGGAGGAATGGGAAATGTGGCACCCGACTCTCATTGCAGAAGCCCTCTTTGCAATATCCAACATTTTAAGTTCCCTGCGTCTCATATCCCTGTTTACAGCAAATTCACACCTGGGACCCTTGCAGATTTCTCTGGGACGCATGCTGCTAGACATCCTTAAATTCCTTTTTATCTACTGTCTGGTGCTTCTGGCTTTTGCCAATGGACTGAACCAGCTTTATTTTTATTATGAGACCAGTGCCTCGGAGGAACCCAACAACTGCAAGGGGATCCGATGTGAGAAACAGAACAATGCCTTCTCCACGTAAGACATCCTTTCCTTTCTGTTTTTAAGGTTGACTTCCACTGTCCCCTGTCTTACCTGCCTTTGCAAGTTTTCTGTCACTGCACTGAAAGCGCCTTTATTTATTCATTTGCAAATATCAGGTGAGCTCGTTGACTATGCAGGAAATGTGTGAGTTAACTGGGGCAGACATTCTGCTGAGCTTTGCTGTCAGAAAGACTTTTAGTTAGGTCTGGCAGCGGGAGACAATTGTTTTAGTTCTGGACCAAGGAGGCTCCCTACATGATCCTGCAACTTAAATTTTATTATGGCTACATGCAATTACAGTATATTTGAGAAAGCAAATATCCTTTTGCCGTAATTGTTTTGTCTGATTCTGGAGAGAGGAGGGGAAGCCAAACAAAATGTAGGAACCTGGATAAACCTATGAAAAAAAGGTATTAATAAATAATGTGATACAGCAACAACAACAATCTCATGTAGGACATTTTTATGCATACATGATGTTGCAGACTTCTCTGATTTTTTTTCATCCGGGTGAAGCTAAAATCCCAGCAAAACACTTTTTGGTGGAAATGCTGTTACTTTACTGAGATGTTGGCATGGCAATTGCTGTGATGACAGCTGGCAGGGCTGAAAGAGATAGCACATGCTGAAAAATAACATGAATTGTCTTTCTGATGTATTTGTTTTAATTACTAATAGTGGAAATAATTATAATAATCAGGCCCCCCCGATTGTTCTTGCTGCTTGCACAGTACTTAAAACACAATGGGAAGAGAAATAAATAAAGCACGGTCTAGAAAAAGGCCTACGCCCTGCAAACAAGCAAAACAAAACTGTTGTCCACCACTTTATGCTAAATTAAATAAAACTTGTCATAATGCCCAATAATTCCCCACCCTTCCTCAGCTGAAGGCTTGAGGTTAAGAAGGGATCTGTGACGTATTTGCAGCGTTATCAAAAGCAGATGATGGCTGAGGCCACATGACTGGGTTGGAAGAGTCTCTAGCATTGTCCTTTGGGCTTCCTCCCTAAAAGAAGTGGCCAGCCTTAGCAGAGCAGCATGACCTGTTAGACCAGACGAGCTGCTGTTTTCCAGGACGGGGCAGGAACACCATAGGCTTGATTAATTTTCTCATGAAACCTGTCTGTATCTGGAGGAAGTGAATGGAACTGCACTGTGCTAATAAAAAACAGAATTATAGACTTCAGTCTTTTTTCTATTTTTAATTGTTTCGCCTGCCTCAGAAACGTGTTGTGCTGCCCTTGCAAAGGAATTAAATAACAAACACTATTTCTTGATCTATGTCCATATTGATGCAGCAGCCAGAGGGAGAAATGTCTGGCAAGCACAATGTTTCTTAAGTGGCAGCTTCTAGCTCACAAAATGGCCAAACCCACGAAGTTCGGGACTAGAGCCTGCCTTTCCCTGGAGCTAGGTGAACAGATGTGTTCAGTTCTGCATGCTGGTTTGGACCTGTCTCCATTGTAAACCAGTTGTTTTATGGATTTCACTGTCGGCAGGTTAGTGGAAAAAACAACAGCAGGATTTGACTAAAGAAAAAGAGTGTTGGGTCAGGAGGAAGAAAAAAAAAGATCCTCAGGTCTGTAAGAACATGTAATATCTTGGGAACTAGAAATGATACCACTTAAGAAACGCCACTTAACAGAAAGTGTGCAGAACCGCTTAAATACAGACCACAATTTCTCCCACCCTAACATTCAGTTTAAACCCCCTGCCAAGGAGAATGTAGCACAGAAAGGAAATTGAGGGGGCTCAGCCTTTATGGCAGAGGTTTGTTTAAAACAAAATCGCAGTGGGAGGGTATCCATTAGGACTGAGGTCTCCTGGCAGGGGACGGAATGCTCTGCAGTTACTTTTTGTTTGAGACTTGCTTAAGAAATTTATTTAACATGTTCTTAAAAGTTTAAATAGTCGTTATTAACACCCCCAGTACAAGCTGACATTTGGCCCTCGAGCAGATGCACAGCATGGGTGACTGGCTAAGTGCGAGCAACCTGCAAAACAGAAAATTATGTTGTTGGGCTAAGGAGAGCAAACATGGCTGGAGTGAATTCAAGTCAGAGCTGGTGTAACCTCCAAGTTTGCTCATAGTTCATCCCTAATGAAAGAATAAATGTAAAAAGCTTTCAGTCAATACCCTCTGATTTCTACCAGCATTTCTAGGCAGTCACACAATAGGATCTAATTTTATAAGGGAAGGAAAAGCAGGATGCCACTTGTGTTTGTACAGCTTGTTTAAAATGTGACACCTATTTACTGGTGCATTGTTTCCTATTACTCCCAAAGGATGGGTTTAATATTTTCTTGGTGAGGAAATTTTCTGCTTCGCAAACACAGATCATGGAAAAGTAATATTCTGTTGTGACAGCAAGGAGGTGAAGTCATGAATAATTTAAGGTTTTATGCTTTGGCCTCACCATCCCTTAGAAAGCAAAGTGTCTACTGCTCAGGCAGACAATTTGGAAATATGTTTATTGCTGTGATTCTGACAACCGAAGAAGAGGGAGAGGAAGAGGAGGAAGGGGTTGAGGAAGTCACACCTGACTGCCTGCTGTGTCATCCTCGCTGGAGGGTCATGCTGGTTGCTGGGGCCATTTCTCCAGGGACTGCAGGAGGTCGGGAGGGTTCCTGTGGCAGAAGGCAGCACCTGCTGTCTCTAAGTCCCTGGAGAGTGGTGGAGCTTTGAGATGATTCTCCTATTTGCTTAAGATCCAAAATATACTCGGCAGGAGGGGATAGTCAATAGTCTCTCACTCACAATTTCCAAATTTTTTTTTTTCTAAAGCTGCTTCTCTGAAGCAGTGTGAGACTCACCTGAAACACATTGAGAAGAGACTGTGGTTCTGATCTGTCATTAAACACCAAGAAAAGAGTAACCAAGCCTTAGGTCTGTGCAAAGTTGCAGAACCCAGTTGCTGTCTTTTTCAAGAGGAACTACGTGTCCATGTGTGGATATGTTTGCCTTAGTATGGGCCCAAATTACATTCCTGGTGAATACTGTGAATTCAGAGCATGCACTGATTGCTGCTAAGACTGATTTCAGTTTTGTGACAGGAACCTCTGTCTCCCTGAGCCTACAGCCTAATCAGTACTTCTGCTGCTAATAGTTAAAGTAAGTTAAAAGATAGCTAGCACCCCATCATTTTTGATAGATAAATTTTTAGCATTCTTTGGTTAATCCCTACTTTACCACCTCACTTATTTAATAAATCTAACAAAGAGCTTGAGTTCTGAGAGAAAGGATTTTTGCTTTGAAAAGTCTTTATAATTTTGGCCAATGAAAAACTTAAGATATGTCCAGAAAATATAAAGAAACTAAATCCCCATATAAAGCACGAGGGTGCAAGTGGAACACATGCCCAGAGAAGCTGGGAGAACAGATTCCTGGTATGTCAAATAAAGTATCTGAATTATTTGTGTTGATTTTTCTAGTAGTAGTATTTGAAAATACCTACTAACCTCAGGCCAAAATGGAAACTCTTAAACAGGCATATAAATGTCATTTTTTGATGATATAAATGCCATATTTTGGAAAGCCAAACTAAAGATGCCCAAATAGAGCAATTATTTAGATTGCTGATTATGTATTTGACGTGATTGCGAAAGGTCAGTTGTCTGTGGCTGAAGCAAATAGAGACCTGGGATGATCTCATCAGCTGTAAAGCACAGTGAGGTCAGGTCTAGTTCATCTATGGAAGGAAGATTTCAAAAGAAGAAAACCTCTTGAGCTGGATTAATGTGATGACTCTCTTCCATCTGAGTCATTACTGATCAATTGTTGCAGCATGCTACCGAGGGCACTGCGCTGTGGTGCGTGGGAGCTGCTGCACAAGCAAGCCGGAGCGACCAGCATTTTGGGCCACGTGCAGGGCCTGGTGCACTTGCAGCTGAAGTAATTGCAAGCTCTCAGCCTGCTTTAGAGCAAAAAGGTGCAAGTGGGCATGCTTACTCACATTTCCTACCTTGTGGTGCCTTGTTGTGCACTGTGCGCTGGTTAACTGCCATGGTCATGCTGTACTTGTTCCCTCAACATTTACTCTGCAGACATGTTAACGATGCAGTCACTGATTAGACAGGTGAGTTTGTATCTATAGGTAAGAACAATATCCCAGCACGGCAATTTAATTAGAGAGGATATATTGTGGCTGTTCTTTGCATGTGTGTAGAGCCAACTTTGGGTTCCTTCAGGGCAGTTGGGCTCATTGCATCTCACAAGGATGTAGACAGGGCTCTCAGGTGGGTAGCAAATGTTGATGTGACACAGCTGTCACATGCATTGGCCCATGGGTCACTGTGGTTGGAGTGCAGACTGCCTCCCAGGGAGGATAAATGGCTGCACTGAGCAGCCGCTCTGTGGTGTCCCAGGCTCCCTTGTGTCTAGCTGTTCCCCACCTGCATTGTTTTCCATTCCCCAGAGTCAAGTAGCCAAGTAAATATCTGGTTTTATTTGCAGACTTTTCGAGACCCTCCAGTCACTCTTCTGGTCTGTGTTCGGTCTGCTGAATCTCTACGTCACCAACGTGAAAGCCAGACATGAATTCACGGAATTTGTTGGGGCCACTATGTTTGGGACCTACAATGTCATCTCCCTTGTTGTGCTGCTGAACATGCTCATAGCCATGATGAACAACTCCTACCAGCTCATTGCTGTAAGTTACCTCATTCTCTCTCTTTTTGCTTTTGTTGTTCTCCGTGTGCCTCATCTGTTTGGCTTCTAGCAAGTGTGTATCTTCTGGGATGCTTGGAGACGGCTGCCCCCAGTTTTTGACAGCATATAGTTGGGATTTCTGCTCGGTAGCCTGAATCATGCTAGCGGAGGAGGTTTTGCTCTGTTTGTAATGCTTCTTAGCTGGAAAAGGCTTCTCTGCTGTGATCTGCCCTTGTCTTCTCCTGTAGAGTAACCTCACTGATCACCTTATCCTTAGCAGCTGATACACTTTGTAGCAGAGAGGGTATATAAAGGGAAACCCTCCCACTGCTTCCTGATGTTTGGTTTTAACTTGGGGTGGTGGGTGGTGTATTTTTTTTCTTTCTCTCTTCTGTTACTGTTTTTCTGTTGTTGTTTGAAAACTTGGTGTCAGGAGCCCGGTCCTGTAATTTCTTATTCCAGTCTTCCCACTGAAAATTAATCATTTCCATCTATAGCACCAGCCAGTCCCATGGCAGCTGACTCTGTAGACCCATAGTCTCATATTCCTGGGTAACCTCAGTGAGTGCAGCACGGATCTGAGCTGAGGCAGCGCAGGGCTGCCACTTGGCTCTAGAGACAGTTTCAAGCTTAACTTTATCTTCCTCTGAATGTTCAGAACTGGTGTCTCCGCTGTAATCTCATTCTGTGTACCTAAAAGCCAATGTGTACACTGAGGATTAAATTTGTCAATAGATTGAAAACTAAAGCAGCATTTTAAGGCTCTTCAGGTAAGCTACACAGAAACGGTATGGAAGGAAGATAAATAGTGTGTGCACAGTGCTTAAGGTAAACCAGTGGGCACTTACTTTCCACACCTGACACCTACACATGATAGGTTCAGAGATAGTGAGGTGATGGAGTGTTACCTCATCCGTGAACAGTTACAGGAGTTAGGAAAGTCATTAGTGTCCTCAGCTGGTCACTCAGAAGTACAGGCAGAGTAGAGACATCTCTGCTTTGGGTGACTCTTGCATTTACTTTAGAAGACAGAAGACAAAACAAGAGGGAGAAGAAGAATGAGCACCAGCTCTCCTACTATTTCCATTCACAACTTCCTGGACAAATCTCTGGGGAAGTACATGGATGAGATCCTTTCCTGGCTAAAGCACACAGAGGAGGATAGCATCGGGTTTTCTGCTTGAACAGGTTCCACAACTGCTGTTGATCATCTGCTGATTCAAGTGGCTCCTGAATTTAGTTATCTAGTCAAACTGAGCACAGACCCAGTCAAATCGGTGATGCTTTTGGACACCTGATCTTTATCATGTTAAAAAGTATGAGAAAAACTGGACCATTGACCTTCCAAATGAGCTGAAAAGCAGCTTGTCACAAAGGCATCACTGCTTTATCAGTCTGTTTCAATGCTTTAAGTGCTTTCTCTTTGTTCGGTGCTACTCCTCACATTCCAGGGAGATTGGAATGAGGGACAGAAAACAAAGATACTCTCCTTGGCCATTTTCTCCCATTCCCCTTCCTTTATTGTCATCACACAGGCTTGTCACTGACACAAAGCCCAAACCTAAGATTGGCGTAAGAATAGCAGTATTTGCTATTCACTGGGATGCAAACCACTCATCATTCTTTTCCCTGAATAATTTGAGTGATGCAATGACACATTACAAACAATCTCACATGACTTAGAGAGACCCATCATAACAATTAACTGAAGTGAATGGTCCAGAGCGGACTGTTACATCAATGTTTTTGTGTATGGAGCCGTTGGGAACAGTGAATTGCTCCATCAGGAAGTGGGCTTGGGAGAGACCCGAGGGTGAAGGACTGAACTCACCAGATAACCGAGGCATAACATGCAGTTCAGCGTGAGCCCCCTACTCAGAATGACAGTGAAAATGCTACAGGACACTTCTTTGTCACTTAAGCTGTCATATTGCAATTGCTGCTGAGAGCAGTGACATTTCTTGGGAAGGCAAGAGGCAGTCACTTCCAGCCTCTTCTTGAGCAGTGCATGCAGCTTGGTTTTGGAAGCCAGTATTTCTGCATGCTCACAGCATTCTCCCGGGGACAAGTTTTCTTCATGTGTCTTCTAAGGGCAAACATAAATTAATCTCTTCCCTGAAGAAAACAATTAATTAATAAGTGTTGAGCTTTACATTTGTGGGTCATTTGTTAACCTCCTGTAATCAGGTCTACCCCTTTCTGAATCACAGTAGACTGATTGCTAGACTGGGCATTTCTTCCTCCTGGTATTTATATCACATCGAATACCCATGGAATGACAGCATTCCAGGGAGGGAGGAGGGGAAAGCAGCCCTTGGAGCTAGGTGGAGGTCTTCCTTCTTAAATACATCAGTAGAAAATCTTGTGCCGTGTGCAGGACTCTGCAGAGAAATAAAATGAGCTAGATAGCAGGGATGAGAGTGCATCTCTGCTAGTTGATTTCCCTGCAGTAGAATGGTTAGGACATCTTAATTAATTCCACTTGTTAATGAGCCAGTGGCACTGCAGCATTGTAAACAATCTCTCTCCCCTACTTTCTTCCAGGGACAAATATGTTAATACTTTTGTAGCAGTTACTCTTCAGGTTAGCTTTTCCCCCGTTGTCTCATACATACATGAATTTCTGCTGAGAGGTTAGAGAAAGGAGAATCTTAGCTGCTCCTTCGTTGCTCTTCGTTGTGCCTCCCCAGTATGGGGGTTAGGGCTGGGAAAGTTAATTAAGCGCTGTCTGCACACAGCATGAAACCGCAGGGTGTCTGTGGAAGACAGAGCAAGGCAAGCAAAGAGTAAAACCTCCACAAGGCTTTGAGTGATTTCTGATTCAGAAGGAAGAATTTTTCTGCCATAATGTTGTTGGGGTTTTTACTAAGCTATTTCAGACTTGAATGAATATATTTTTCTAGGGGTACCCTGAAGCAGTTTCAATATTGGGCTTTTTCATACAGCCCATTTTTCTCTTTTGCCAAACCATTGTCAAGAGCTGGTTGGTTTCACTGACAAAGCAAACAAAATCCAAATGCACACCAGAATTTCCATACACTTTGCGCTGTTTCAATATGTGAAGATCAGAATGTTCTATACAAGCAGCACAGAATGCAACTGGATGTTACGCGCTGCCAGGTCTCTCATTTCAATACCTTCCCAGACGTGACAGAAATACCATCACCTGATGAATAGAAGAGGAATACGTCATGATGACAAGAGGAAGGACAATGCAACTTATCTGAGAGTAGCCAGGTGGCTCCATCATTCGTAAAATGACAGAAAGTAACGGAGTGGGTAATGAGGACACTTTATGTGATAGGCTATTTCTCATAGGATTGCCACTTGGCTGCATCTGAAGTTACACAATCCTTCTGCTAGTTTGTAATTTTTTTCAAAACAATGTAATAGTGGATGTTACAGGGGGTCCTGGGGTGCAGGTGCGTTTTGGCCTTTCTGGTGCCCTAGGTGCAGGTTTATTTTGCAGGGAATTAGCCATCTATGCATATTTTCTGAAAGCATGTTCCTTATGGACACATCCATGATATTCTGGGAAGCCATGCAGGAATTAGTCACTGGAACTGTACCAACAGTTCTGACTCCGCAGCCGAAGGAACAATGGGAATCAAGATCGATGGAAGAACGGCAACTAAGACCCATCTTCAGGAGCAAAACCATAGGGCTGTGAACTCGTAATCGGAGTTCCAGGTGAGTTAGAGCAATAAGTGGTGCACAACAGCACTGCAGCACTAGGCATCCCACTGACAGGTTAAGGAGAGAGCTTTCAGATGTTTTAGGAAAGTACAATGATGCTTAATATACCTTAGGGACAGCGTCACACCAAAGTAGGTCTGAGAAAAATCACCTCTTAACTGCTGTGCATGAAAGGGATGGTGTTACAGCTTCAAGTGTGTAATATGTGGTGTAGGTGTGATGCTGGAATAATGACTTCATCCTAGCGGTATGTATTAAGTTATGAAGTTGTTTTGTATATTGTATTTTGTATCCTGCTGTTGGTTTGTGTGTGTCTGTTATTTCAAGCTGATTCATCTGGACAGCTGTTACTGCAGAGGACAGCTGCATGCTTAATTTTGTTAAGCCTATGTCTGGAGCAGAGCATATGACCGAATCGAAACGTAGTTGTCAGTGTTCAGATTGGGAAATATGGGCACTGGACACCAAACTAGGGGTGCAGTTTGAAATGATGGAATGAAATAGCGTGGATTAGCATGTGTTCTGGAGGACAGGAGTGAAAATGATAAATATTTTGCATAGCAAAACAAAAGCTGTACAGTAAATAGAAACGGTGTGTGCAGCTAAGAAGAAGTGATCACTTTCAGGAAATCTTGATTCGAAGTGTAGGGATGTTGTACATGGAACTTGCTCAATTTTTGCAGAGTAAAGAGCTTAAAAATTAAAGCACAGGGGAATGTAAAGATTTTTCAGCTCCCTATTACATTGTTTCCAAGATAACTTTGGATTTCCCCAGGAAGTCATGTCAAAATTTTCTTGGTCTACAAAACACAAGAATTCTTCTAGTTTTCTGCGCCAATTGAACTCCCGCAGCACCGTGACAGTAATTGTTACCCAGTTTAATTCACAACAGCAGTAGAAATTCTCTTCCCCACTCTGATCTATGATCCTCAGGACTGTCAAAAAAATGTGCCTCCTCTGCTTTCATGACCTGCATAGTTCTTGGTGGTTTTGCTAAGGAAGAATTTTATGAATCAATAAACTTAGTTCAAGATACAGAGCTGGACAGTCCCCACCTGTGGCAGGTTTTGGGGTAGGAGATTGTCCCCCATATAACCCAGATAGAGTTAAGGCCAGCTCCAAAGCCTGGACTGAAATCGAAGCTGTTGTAAAGCATCAGGAAACATTTATGTCACAAACCCCATTTCAGAACCATTAATTCGAATTTCTTAGGAGTAATTAAGATATGTTTGTTTTTTAACTCCGTCATACTGCAGGAAATGAAATTATGCTCTTGCTGTACTCTTGTTGCCAATATGAGCTGGAATTAATGTCTCTTGAAGCTTTTTATGGTGTAACAAAACAACTAGGCTCTAGAAAGGGGCTTAAATGCCTCTTTTTTTTTTGTTTGCTGGCTGTTTGGCCCGTGGTTTTATGGCCCTCAGGGGCTCCAGCTGACCAACACACACATCCTGCTGGTCACTGTCCATGTGCAGACCCTGTGTTCTAGGTGCAAGTAATACCCTCAAGTCTTTTTTTTTTTTGTTCTACAGTGCAACTGTAATTCCCCAGATTTCAATTACTGCACTCCCAAAACTCATCTGTGTCATCAGTAACATTTAATTGAAATGGCAAATTCTCCTGAACTTACTTGGTGCCTTTTGTGACATTTGGGCAGGCAGATTGCTGTTCCATTTCCCCACAGAGTGCAATACGTGTGAAGAAATGCTGGACCCCTGCTCTCTAGTTCCCTCCTGAGTAGTGTAGCACATCTCTGGAGGAGTGGGATTGATTCCCAAGGCTGGGCGCTCTCCCTGGAGCTTGTGGCTGGATGTGGGGGCCTCCCAGCAGATTTTTATTTGAAAGTGAAGGGAAATACGTTGCAGCAGTTGCGTGCTGTGATGCTAGCATACAGCGAGAGGCCTGCGAAATTAGCCCTGGAGCCTCACTCTAGACTGGCAGGCAGCTTAATTGCTTTTTGTTAGCAAGCTGAAGTATTCATTTGAAGGTGTAGAACTGTTTGTCTTTTTGCTGGCTTTGGCCTAATTACATATAACCCATGGACTTGAATCAAGTTGTTAATATTCATCTGGTGTTCGCAGAGCCTCTAAATGGAAGCACTGGATGTGCTCTGACTTCACATGCTGCATCTTTCTTCTGTTGTTAGACAAAGCTAATTCTCCATCCTAGGGCCCAATCCTGCAAATCCCCTTCATATGAGCATTATCAGCAGGATCAGAAGGTTAATCCCTTCTGTTGTTTTTGATCTTTGAAAACCCAGATATTTATCTGACCCTGTGTACCACCATGGCAAAAGCACTCCGGGGCTTATTTAGAGGAGCAGAAACATTACATTTAAGTAAAAAAGAAGATGAGCTTGCAATCTGTAGATGACCCCTGGCTGATTTGAGATGTTACAGGGAATTTGCTGGCACTGATACGGGTGGGTTGTGTTTTCTTTGGTGTAGTTAACACACCAGTGCCCCGCATGACAGGTCAATAATTCTCTGCCCATTACGTGCGAAGCAGCACAGCAAGTTTTGCTCTTGCTACATGATAGAAGTTGAAGTATCCAGATGGAACCACATAGGTTGCAGCCCCCTGCATTATCCCATCTTTTATTTAGGCCTGACAAACTCAGTCAGCATTATCTTGTGCTTTTGGATCAAGGGGACTTTTGTTAAAAAGACAGAAGAGGAAAAGTGAAAGATAAAGGGAAAATGTCACTGGGGAAAAAGCAGTGGAAAACTGAAAGGGATGTATCTGGGAAGAGCTTTCACCTGGTACTGAGCAATGGAAACAGCTATATTAAGCATCCTCTGAAATGTGACTTTTTAGATGCCAGTTCTTCACAGACTTCCTTTTCAACACGCTGCAATCTAGCAAATAAGTGGATGCTGATTATATAGGTGAAATAGGATACGTACATCTCCATCCAATTAAACAGGAAGATCTCTAATAAGCTGGATGCTGTGGCTCCTTGTCTGCATTTCTGTGCTCTGGTCCAGTCCCCCGCAGCTCCCCAGCTGCAGACCCTGCTTTCAGAATCTGGGGAGGAAAGAGGGGCTTCACCTCCTGAACCAGTGCTGTCTGCACGCTCGGGATTCACTTAGAGGCTGGAGTGATCTCATCCATTTATAAGGGTTCCCTTTCTTTTGGCTCAAGGATATATTTAAATGATTGGGATGTTTAGCTAGGATTTTTCATTTTTGAGCAATTTTTGGCAGCTAAGCTCATGCACTGCACTTAAGTGACTGCGCAACTTCCAGGGGTGTCGGGCACCTGCTTCTCCCACTGGTGCCGTGACCTTTACAGGCTCAATAAAAGACATAGTCCATCTCCACTCCTTTGCTGAGAAAAGGCAGTTTATGACTGGTCATAAAAGAGCAAAATACTAAAGCATTTGGTACCTGAATATACATACATGGTTTCATTACTTAACTATGGAAGTTTGGGAATAATAATTTTATTCTTTTGTTTACTTCAGGAAGGGATATAAAGGCTGTGTATATATGAGCATTAAAAGGTTGTAAAGCATAAGGAGGTACAGTGAGGCTTAGAGCTCTGATTCAGGGAAAATCCAGCAACACATGAAGCCAGCTCCCAGCATCAGACCAGTCATGAATCCACTGTGTTACTATCTTTCTGGTCAGCTCCATGTGAGCAGATATTCTGGTAAACATTTTTGTAGCAGAAGAGTCAGTGGCAAAGACCGTCAAATGTGCCTTGTGACATTCCTAATCAGGGCTCAGATCTAAAAGTTACAAATGGCCCTAAATAACACGCTAACTAAACTGTTAGAACTTTAAATACCTTTGTTGCAGCTGACATCAGATTTTCTAGCTGAAATCACATCCTTATAATGTACAGACTGGACCCTGGGATCTGAAATTCACATGTGGATCCAAACTGGGATTGTTTTCTTCTTGGGGCTAATTTCTTTTGGCGGGGGGGGGGGGGGGGGGGGGGGCGGGGGGGGAACCAAAACAAAACCAAGAAATAAAGAAAGAGGGGTATAGAGAAGTACTGGATTCTCCCTCATGTCTGATTCCCACCAGTCCAGCAATAAATTTCAAGACATTTCTTCTTCCTTGGAAGAGTCAAATCCCAGGCTGACTGGCTATGCAGAAAAAGATCAGAGATAATATTCTGGAAATCGTGCAAGCAGAAATGAGGCAAAGTTCTTTTTTTTTTTTTTTGCCGCGGTACTAATAGAGTCATCAACATTCAAGCACTTTGAGCTAGACATACCTTCTCAGCCCACCATTCTGCTACAGGCATGTGTGAATTACTTGATTTTGACCTGGCTGGAGGTAGTTAACATTATCAGCATAGATGCACCTTATCTCTCTGACTTTCAGCATGAAAAGAGGCTCTTATCAGGCAGTGATAAAGGGGAGAGAATGGATGGCAGGAAGAACAAAGCCTTAGTGATATCTTTCTTATTGTTTCTTCCTGCTGAGACTTTTTTAGAGAACTATTTGTCTGCCTGACCTTCCTACTGCTCTGATTTATTTGACTATTAAAATAAAAACTGAACTTTGCTGGGAATATGACTGTAGGAAAAAAAAAGGTGTCAGTTCAAATAATTTAACTGCACTAAAACCAGCACAATCCACAGTTTGCTGTGTTTTCTCAAATATAATATTCCCTGGCCTTCTCATTAGCTATCGTTGTTTCCATCCAGTATGCTGGTGGGAGATGGAAGGTAATTGATACATACATACAACCTAAATACGTTGTGGAACGTAGTGCATTGCAAGCTGTAATAAAAATTTTAATTATGAATATATTCTGCACATGCGAGATATAAATAGCAGCGATGGCAGAGATGCTAAAGCATGCATTTTCCAAGTACAAACTGATTCCCCAGAGCTGGGAAAATCAGCCAGCTCACGGTGTGCAGGTCCACTCTGGGGAAGCAATGGCCAGTGGAACAGCTCATGCAATGGGCCTGTTGCAGTGTCACTCGGGCGGGAGAGCTCTGCTCTTCACCTGACCTTCTGTATTCACAAGCCAGTGGTTTTCTTTGCCATTACAACCAGTGACCTACCCCATTTCCATAATTCCCAAGCCTCTTTGCCTATGCTTACAGGAGGGAGTCCTTTATTCATCTTATAAATGCAGTTGCTGTGCTGTGTGTTGTTGACACTGAACTGGCCATTCCCTTGATGTGTTTAAAGTGATGGACCTCGGGCACGGCAAAATTAAGGAAGCTTTTCCTGACTTCCTCTGTTACAGTGAGTCCTTTTATGGGCTCTACCATGACTGGGATCTTCATCCAGCTTTCAAGTTTTTAAGGCTCACAATCCCATTGATGGCTTATCTGAAGTGTCTGCTATGTAAAAATTCAGATTTTGAGTTTTTTCTCCCTTGTGCTGTTCAATTTCCTCACTTCAGGGCCTTGCTGCCTTCTGCCTTTTACCAGATAAGGATAGCTCTTTTCCAAAATCAAGTCTTTACCTGTATCCTGGCCCAAGAATTTAATTTTCTTGTATCCCAGTGCTGGTATTAATTTATGGGTATTTCTTCAGGACCTGCCTACGCTTCACGAATGCCCTTCTCCTTTTGGGTGCCAGAGCCAGAACGCCCTGCGCCCCCGGCTGAGCTGCTGCCCGGGGAGCCGCGCTCCCTTCCCGTGCCGCGTGCCCTGCCCTTGCCCGTTCTCCTGCAACGTGCTCGTGCACGGGGTTTGCTTTGCGGCTCTCCAGGCATGTTTTCCCTCACTCTGGGTGCTCCTGCACTTCGTATGTGGTGGTTTGCATCTGCCGTGGGCTTGGTGTCCCCAGAGCGTTGCCACATGCTCCTCTTCAAAGCTGTGTGTTGCCGTGGGGCCACCCCAGCTTCCCTGGCGTGAACGTCTGGTCAGGACTCGGTCTGCTCTGCCCACTGCAGCGTGGGATTCTGCTCCAGCCAGTACTTTCATCTCTTCTCTGGCTGTCTCATTCCCTAACTGTTCTAATTGCTTTTTCTAATGCTAGATTGTCCTCCTTTAGTAATTTTTCTTGTATTATTTTTGAAATTGATCCTATTAAGTTCTTATCCTTCAGTATGTCATCCCCAGCTTTGAAAGCAAAGTCATTTGTTGTCAGCTGCAGCTGAATTACCTATGCATTAATTGCCTTTGTAGGTCCCTGATTTTTCTCATAGACTTTTTTTTTTTTCTTTCTATGACATATTTTTCTTTGAAAAATATCAATCATCATTTACCTCAAATAGCCTGCTTGGATTTTTGCTGCTTGCTTCTCTGAGCTTGTCATTAAACCCCCAAGCTCTGCTGATGTTATTACCAGTTTGCCCAACACCTATTACAAAATCAACAGCTTTGGAAGTGCGCAAGAGTTGTCTGTGTCAGGTTCTGTAAAGATTAACTTTCTCCCAGCCCTCCTTCTACAATGCTTTCTGTTCAGGACACACAAGGGTATGTATTTTGTTATGCTAGCCTGCTTGAAAGCCATCACCGATATATTTTCTGTGCTGTTTCCTGCTCTGGGTTTAGCAAAGAGCAAGAAAGAGGCACGTGAGAGAGAAATATACTAAATAGAGTTTAATGATTTCTCCTACAGTTTGCAGCGCAGCTAATTACACAGCAAAAAAGCACTTTTGAAGTTCCTGTGCCTCTAAGGCAACGAGCCTCCCTTACTCGATATGCTGCAAACAAGGGATGTCAGCAAGCACCTTTTAAAGGTGAATACTGCATCTCCTGCTTCCGTCCTAGAGGAAGGTACTACAGCTTGGGCACTTCCTAATCTTGGGGGGCTGCTGCTGGCACCTCCTGGGACAGCAGCAGAAAGCAGTCCCACTACTGATGCAGAAATCACGCTGGCTTCTGCCAGCCTTCTTGGCACAACTGGAAAGCTTCTCGTGACTCCTTCGGAGGCACTCAGCCACAGCCAGCCAGCCTGGTCCTGAGGGCATTGTCACAGCCATCTGTATCTGCGGCTGACAGGCAGCAGCCTGATTTCCAGCTTAGCCCACTGACTGTTGTATAATAAAGCACAAGAAAGGCACACGCAGCCCTTCCTGTGCCGGCTGGAAAGATGCGAGGTGTCGTGACACACCATCCTTCCCAAGGGGGCGCGGGGAGGATTTGCATCCCAGGAACGGACTGAGGGGAAGGGGCAGAAGCCCTTGTGCACCTACCTCTGTGTAGCGGAGAGGAGCTTAAGTAACTGATTATCTTGTGATTGTTTACCAGTGGAAAGGTGGAGATGCCAGAGTGCCTGGCTGCCCAGTTACGTCATCTCAGCGTTAGGTTTCAGCTGCGTGTTAGTGCCACGGCTGTACACCTGCCTAATCCAGAGCCAACCGAAGAGTGCGGGGAGCTGCCATGCTCCATTCCAGCTGAGCTAAAGGAAACTCAGGACTATCCCAGTGCTTTCAGGGATGCTAATTCAAGAGTCCACGAGATGGTGGCCAATTTGCCACAGGCTTCCCACAGGGCAGCCCTGTACTTCACCTCCTGGGTGCCAAGTTAAAAGGAACAGTGTTTTCCTCCCTCAGCTTTTCAGCCGCAAGGGAGCTGAAATACTAAACCCATGAAGAGGCTGAGGAATCCAGTGGCTGCGGCAGTGGTGGCCACCTCGCGCAGAGAACTGGAACAGTCCTCCCTTGCTGGGTCTGTGCTGGCTGGGTCAGCACCAGCTGAGAAGCTGGCGGTTACTTGGCAAAGTAGGATCGAAACCATATGGCTCAGCAAGGAGATGGTGATGGAAATCTTTATAGAAAACATTTCACAAAATATAAACAACAGATTTTCTACACAGAGATGAAGATGGAGATTAATGCTTGAATTATCCTGGATAATTAGTGTAGCAGGTAATTATTTAAAATCTGGCACATCTGTGAATACATCACTTTGACTGAATTAGAAAATCCTCACACTGCTACAGTAAGATGGCTTCAGCAATCCCACGGGGAAATCTTTATGGGAGATTAATTCTCACTTCAAATGGCAGAGATTTGCAAGAGGATTATGTGGCCGGTATGACACATTCGCATTGTGATAGTGATACAGGTTTTTTTTCTCACAGAGAAGCCGAGCGCTTGTTTCTTTGAGTTCATGTGTTCTTTGAGCTTGAGGACTCAGCCCTCTTAAGAAGTAGTGTTTTATAGCTGAAATGAGGAGCAGCGCTTGAAAGAAAATGGTGACAGGAACAAGGGCAAGAGCAAAAGAAGCTCAGAGAGAGGACAGTGAAATCCAAGCTTGGATTTAAATTCCTAAAACAACGATGTCACACTTGCCAAGCTAGTGGGTATGTTTCTTTAGCTTATTATAAATGTTACCAAAAACACGTCATTTAAGAACATTGCATGAGACAGCACGGGTCTGTGAGCATCCTGTCCTCGCTGCGCAGTGCGTCTGCCCAAAGCCCCTCGCCACGGCGGAGCGCCGCACGGCACATCTTGCACCGCTGAGCTCCCCTTGGTGCATGCGTGCCCTCTGCCAGCGCTCCCCGTGCAGGGGCAGAGCACCTGCGCTTCCTTCTGGCCTCTCCCTTCCGAAACCCACCTCCCCTGAAGCCTGCCAGGGTTACGTCCTTGCTGGCCGTCCCTGGGAGCGGGCTCCCACACACCGTCTGCGTGCGGACTCTGGCTGTACTGCTGCTCAGGAGCTTGCTCTGAGGGTTCACCTAGGTGCAGTCTTTGCAACAGCTTTGATGCAAAGCAGGCTCAGACTCGGGCAGTTCTCAAAAATGTGGATCTTGCCCGGTTGCCTGCAGTTACTGGGGAGAGGCACAAAAAGCCTGGAGCACGTCTGGTGGTCCACTGGGCTGCGCTCACAGCCCACGCACTGACTGATGCGCTGGCTGTAGCTCCGGAGGGCCTCAGGTTTGAATTGGGTATCGAACGATGGCCGAAGCATGGTCCTCTTGGTACTCAACAGAGGGTGGAGAGCTACGGAAGCTGTTGTTTTGTGTGGAGATTTCACTGCTTACAGCACTAAAGAGAGCTCTAACCAAGAAAACGGTGGTTTCCTGGCACGCAAAGACATCCTCAGTAAAATTGAAATGTCTCTCTGCTATATATTTCCAACACAAAACTGCTGCCAGGAGCTCTCATCTGATTTACTCAGGTTCTCAAAACATCAAGGTGAGTAACTGAGACAGCCTGAGTTTGTAAACCCTGGGGGATTCACAGCAGCAGCAAAGGGGGAGAAGGAGCAAGAGGGGATACTTTGAGCTTTGTGCAGAGGGTCTGTCTTTTAAGAGAGGTTATATTGCACTTGTTGACTGAGACTGCACAGGAAGAAATACAGGTGGGGGCTGAGGCCAGCATCCACCAGCCTCAGCCACAGGCACATTCAGATCAACAGGGATTTGTTCAGACCAGCCACAACACTTCCCAATGGGAAGCTCCCACTAAGTTTCACAGCGCTGCCCAGCATCTGCATTCAAGTCCTGGCCAAGCCCATGCGGTCCCCTCAGGCTACGTTAAATGAAAGAACAGAAAGAAAACACTCTGTGAAGAAAAACTCTTTTAGCCCTTTTCTTCCTTCTTCCTTTCCCAGAAACTAATTTGCAATCCCCAAACTACAGTTTTGCCTTATCCTCTACAAACAGCATCCACCATCACTGCTCAACAGCCTCTGCCCAGGACATGCCCTTTCTATAACGTGCTGAAGGGAACGGCTGCCGAGTCGCTGCACCTGATCCCACCCCGCCACCAGCCCTGGACCTTTCTAGAAGGGAAGGGTGGATTTATAACTTTCTCCTTTCTGACTTCTCAATAGGACATTTACACCTACTTCTGTGTTAACAAAGAACATAAAATATGTCTATGTCTATCCAAAGGGACAGTCTTTGCACTCTCCTTCAGCTACTCACCTACCTACCTACCTACTTGCCCTAAACTCTCCAGCTGCCCCAGATAGTGCTATCAGTGTTGCCAGGTGTCCGTAGTTCCTGCACACCCTGAGAAAGGCTTACTCACAGCAGGGCTGAGTAGCTCGGTGCTGGTGTCAGGCAGCTATTCCCCTGCAGAATGCTTTAGGTGCTTGAACCAGCGCTGCCCCTCCTGTCCGCAGCCTTTCAAGATGCTGCCACCGCTGGGTTTTCCCTGGTAGCGGGTGCATCCAGGTGGAGCGCAGAAAGCTGCCGCTCAGGCCCCTTCTCTGCAAGCCAGGTTTGATCTCCTGCCTCCCCTGCAGGCAGGGTGCCCTCCCCAGAGACACTGTGGCTGTTAAAAATTCAACCCCTTGGCTCGCCTGGCGTGTGGTGCTGGGCATCCTTCTGCTGACGACTGTTCCAGCTGAAGTTGCCCGGACCAGGAAACTTCCAGGTAGAATGATGGGCATGAGCAAGCCATTGGGACTGAGCAGGGAGCAGCCAGCCCTGCTTCTGGAAGAGGCTGGGACAGCTCTGCCTTTAACTCTGGGCAGTCATTAGGCAGGAGTCGTCCTGTGGGCTGGTTGTGGAGCTCGGAGCACTAACCCCGGGTCTGGGAAGGAGGAACAGCTTGCCCTGCTCCCCTCGAGCTCTGCTGAGCGTGCTGCAGCCTGCAGGTAGACAAATGAAGAAAAACTGAGCAGGACTTTTTTTTTTCCCTCTTTTTTTTTCCTCTTTATTTTTTATTTTTTTTTTTTGGTGGCAATTATTCCTACTGCTGCAAACTACGTTTTTACTACCTAGAACTTCATTTCCACCAGCATCGGATTCTAATACTTCACAGTGGTGCTGCAATTTTCCGGCTTACAGGGTCTGATAATGTATGAGGCAAAAAGAAGGCATGGCAGGCTGCTTCTCTGGTCTACCCATGGCGTGAAACCAGCCCTTTCGGTAAGATGGCAGGGGATAATAGTATTCCGGGCTGATTCAGACCATCTGCAGAGACTAATGTGCTCCTGGGCCGCTGAGGGAGTCATTTTAAATTGAGAGCTGTGCATAATTTGAATACGCTACTAAAATGGAGTTCAGCTGCCCCTCACGGTCAAAATGCAAGCATATTTTACCCATGTCAGAGTACTGGAGCGTAGCCAGAAGCCAGTGTAGTAATTTTTTGGGCATGATGTTCAGCCATATTTTATTAAATTCCCTGTCCTACACTTTACTGCTTGTTTCTGAGAGCTGCTGCCCTGCAGCCCAGCATCCCTCACTCAAGAGGGCTGCTAGTTCCAACCTGGCTGAGATCTCCTCAGAAACTTAAAGGCCCGCGTTGTCCTTTTCTCCTGTCTGGTGCTGTTACTTAGCCTAGATCATCACGGCTTTGGCTTAATCTCATGTCAGATACTGTTAACGTAAATGCTGAACAGCCAAAATGTCATGCACCATACTCTGCAGTGATAACAATACACAGATTTACCACTTAAATTCAGTGTACTGTTGTAAGCTGTGTTCAGCACTGCTTGGCTTGAAGGCTTCAAACTATTTCTTCTCTGTCTAATGTCAGAATTTCTGCAGAACATGCAAAACAGCGGCATCTTTTAACTTAAAACTAGTGCAAACCAGCATGACATCCATTTTGAAAGCTGCAGTCTGTCGCTGAACGGAGGCTGTAGGTAGATCTCTCTGCCCCGATGCTGAAGGGAATATGCAGTCTGTTACTGGGCAGATCAGCCTGTTGGCTCCACAGATTACACTGCAAATAACTTGATTTGGAGATCACCGTTTTGCAGTCTGTAAGATCAGTGTCTTGCATAGACTCAGTATTCATGTCCTGATGACTGGAGGGACTGTATGCTTATCTGTGCAGCTGTAAAATGATGCTACTGATTTTCTACCTTTACGTTGTTGGGATGAAAAACACTAGAGCACAGCAAGCTAGCATGGTGATAATATAAATGAAACAAAACCAAAACCACCACAAAACCTGTGCAGTAAGATGTCTTCTGTTTTGTGTAAGGATAATGCAGAGGCAAGATTTAAAATGTGTCACTTTCATCAAGAGCTGACTTAATGGATGCTATAAAAACCAAACAAATCAAAAAAAATTACAGAAGATCTTATTCCAGGGAGGAATGTGAGAATTCGTTGGATTTGGACATGAGAAACAACAGTTTGTGATAATAAAAGTGCTAGAAAAAGCAAAATAAGAAATGTGTTTTCTTGCTTATTGTATTGGCAATTAACAAGCACAACCTCTAAAGGACAAAGTTGGGCTTTAGCATGTGAAATTCATTTTGCTGAATGTTGCTGTCATCTCATTTCTCAGTGGTTGGTATTTTTGCACTCTAGCCACGTTTCACATTGATTTTTTTAAGTACACCCCCAGCGAGGGAGATGGAAGAAGCGATACTGCTTTGCCTGCAGCTGGAGAAATCCTTTATTGCTCACGTGTCACCTCCTCAGCTGTGGACATTTGCTCCAGGAAAGCTTGCCTGAAGCTACTGATAGTCTCTTTCCTTCTGTCACAGGACCATGCGGATATTGAGTGGAAGTTTGCACGGACGAAGCTCTGGATGAGTTACTTTGATGAAGGCGCCACCCTGCCCCCTCCTTTTAACATCGTCCCGAGTCCCAAGTCAGTCTGGTACCTTTGCAAGTGGATTCACAATCAGCTGTGCCCAGGCAACGACTCCGACAATGAACAGAAGAGGCATGAGAACCTCAAAACATTCACAGTAAGGAGCTGCGTGATTTTATACTTCATTTTTCGAGGGTGCTCATGCATGTTCAGGATTGCATGGGCCACCACGCTGCTGGTGTGGAGGAAGGTTGCTGGATCGTAATGTGCTAAGAGCCTTCGGAAGCTCTAAAGACAGGACTGAACAGGTAACATATCTGTGCCTTTCTCTTTCCAGGAACGGCACGCTGACAACCTGATTCAGAATCAACATTACCAGGTACGCTTTTGAGCACATAAAGTTATTACTTGCTGGTTTTTCTTCCTGCTCATTTTCTAATACTTCCATTCTTGCTTGCTTCTAGAATGTATTTTGATAAGTATAGGTCCGCTAAGAAGATTTTGCTTATCGTGAATTAAAACATTTCCTAAATAATTACTGAACCGTTTCCCAATGGCTCAGTAAATCACTCCTAGCCTTTCACCCCCTCTGAAGTAGTGGAAAACTTGCCAGGTATCAGTCTGGCTGCTGAAGTCAAAGTGACATCCCCAGTGCCATCGGGGGACCAGGCTGACACACCGTCCCGATTAGAACTGTTCCTGCAGCATTTGTACGCGCTCCCGAGTTGTTCCTCTCCTGCTCTTTTTGTAAGGCATCCCTAACTCAGACTGGTTGGGATTTTCCTTTGGGCAGCTCAGGAAGGAGGAATGGTCCCTTTGTGAATCTCGCTGGTTTTGTTTGTTCTCCGCCTGCCTGACATCAAGTGCTCATTAAAGCCAACCTACAAAAGGATGAAACGGTATTAAAACCAGCAGCTTCAGTACTTGAATTCAGTGTGATGTATTATGCCAGCGTGCTGGAAGGAAAAAAAACTTTCCAGAATGTTAGGTGGTACGTCAGGCTATGCTGTCAAAAGCCATTAGTAATTTGTCTTACTTAAGACACCTCCTGCTTTTTGAAGAGTATTTTTATCTGAAGTTGATGTTTAACATAATTAATCGCCTTTGACAACAGACATTCGGTACTACCTGACTTCACAGCACGGCTTACGGGCACCAACAGTGGGATCTCTTAAAAAACCTCCCAGGAAAACCTTGGTGCGGAGCCCATCTTCATGCTTGGTGATGCTCAGGCTCGTTATCCCTTCTTATGAGAAGGGGGGGAATGAAGGGAAGGTTTGGAGTATTTTCTGTATGTGGAGCTCAACCTCCGTGTATGTTGGCTGGCACAGATAAACGGACAAGCTCAAAGTACCAGTTTGCATCTGTAAAGCCAGCACGGAGGTGCACGAACACAGAGGACGGATCTCATCCTGCCCCAAAGCTGTACCGTAACAACAGCCCAGGTACCGCAGAGGAACGAGAGCCCTCGGAGGAGGCCCTGGGGGTGTGACTTGGTCCTTCCAGCGCTGTCCACAGACACGGCAGCAGCCTTGAAGGAGTTTCTAACCTGCCGTTAGGGAACACCCAGGCAGCTGGCAGATGTGGTTTAACATGAATGTGTGTTGCCCTGTGGGGTCCTGGCTGTTCTTCAGGTTATTTGTTGTCAGCGTACCCTCCCTGGCTTTCACATACCTGATAAACAACTTTCAAATGGCGAGTTTAGCCTGTCAGGATACACAGCGTATACACATGAGAACGGTAACCTGAAAAACTCTCAGCAGCTGAGGTTAAATGGCTTGAGGACAGTTAAGAACATCAAGAAATTTTTCTCAGCGACTTTTACATATACAAAACGAGTACAAAATACCTGCTCACTGTAGTTAACAACTGAGCATTCGAGAAGGAAGGTGTATTACCCTTTCCAAAGGTCTGTTCTGTTTAAAAGAAAGTGTTTTGGTCTGAATGGTAAGTGATTTTCTTTTTAGACAGCAGCGTCGGGACAGCCACTGTCGGTCAGAACTCGGTGAAATGCCGTTAAGAACAGAGTCTGCTCTGAGGCAGCAGCTGAGTCACTCGTATTATTTCCTATTCCAGGAAGTGATAAGAAATCTTGTAAAAAGATATGTCGCGGCAATGATAAGAACTTCCAAAACCAATGAAGGTTTAACAGAAGAAAATTTCAAGGTAATTTATTATTCCTTAATAATAATTTATTATATTAATACAAGAAGTCATTTGCAGACTTCACACTGACTGTGAAGATGATTTGTAACCTGCTGTGGAAATCGGGCTATTACTGGAGCTGAGAATATATAGGATGTGCGCGGGGTGGGGGGGGCGTTGAGCAGAGAATATTATTGTCTTCTCATATGATTGCCTCCCAGCTTTTAATATACAACATGTTACATAGACAGAAGCACTGGAAAACGGTAGGAATGAAGTATCTGATTTGAGTCAACGTCACATTCCTACTCCTAACCCAGAGAGAGACAAGGAACGAGTCTGGGTTAGTGCACCCAGGGAACACTTGCCAATGAAGTTAAAGTTGGGGCTATCAGCTAAACAGGGTTCCTGCCCTATTTCTACATTTCAGCAGTGTTGCCCCTCTTCTCTAACTGCCTTATTTGACTTTTTTGGGGGGGAGGGTGGGCAGAGGGGGTTGGCCAAAAGGGCTGGTTGTGAAGCCTTTGGAGAGAAAGATCTCGCGAGGTCTCCCATTCCCAGGATTACCAATATGTGTTGTGTGTGTGTGTCACTGAATAATGAAGGTGGGGTATTCCTGTAAGTGCGACTTCGTGTCACAGGTAAAGCCGCTGAGCATAACTCGTTTCTCCTCTTGCCTTAGGAATTAAAACAGGACATCTCAAGTTTTCGCTATGAAGTTCTTGACCTCTTAGGAAACAGGAAGCCCCAGAGGAGAAGTTACTCTACCAGCAGCACAGAGGTGTCCCAAAAGGATGAAACAAATGAGGATGGTGCTGGGGAAAAATCCAAAGCCAAGAGCGTGTCTTTCAGTGTAGCCAACAAAAAAAAGGACTTCAACGTATCTGCTCTAATTAAAACTATGTCTGGGATCGATATGGTGGAAGAGAAGCCCAAAAGCAATGGGATCAGTAAGCGCTCCTTTGTCCGAAACGGGAACAGAGTTCAGAGACTTTCCAGCTCCAAGAAGGAGTCCTTCAAGAGACTGGGCCTGCTTTTCTCCAAGATGAACGGACACGTACCAGAACCAAACTCAGAACCCATGTACACTATTTCAGACGGAATTATTCAGCCACACTACATGTGGAAAGACATTAAATATTCTCAGATTGATAAAGAGAAAGAAGAGAATTGTTCCAAAAGTGAAATTAACCTCAGTGAGGTGGACTACAGTGGGAACACAAGACTTACAGGACAGAGCAAGGAGTGCCCTGTGGTTTGTACCAGCTCCCTTCACTGTGCTTCCAGTATTTGTTCCTCTAATTCCAAACTTATAGACTCATCAGAGGATGTGTTTGATTCATGGGGACAGGCCTGTGACTTGTTTATAAACCAGTGGAAAGACGGGCAGGATGATCACGTTACAACTCGGCTATAAGTAAAGCTATCTTAACACTCGCTGGAAAACTTAGCCAATTATTTGTAATTGTTTGCTGTCATCCAATCCAGCATTACTATTTCCTTTCTGTCCACAGCTGAAAAAAAAGTGTAAAACTACTCATGTTAGCCTATTTTATAGCCTTCCACACCTTTTTTAATTTACTTTTTTTTTTTTTTTTTTTACACTCACAAATACTAAAGGTTTCACCATTTATAAGGTCACTGTACCCCACAGCAGTCCCTTCAGATGCAGTCTTAGTCTTCGCCCCACACAGACTTCAGACGCACTGGTGGCCCAGTAAAGGATTTCTCCAGCGCTGTCAGCATCGTCCCACCACTGCTGGGTCATCGCTGCTGCTGTCCAACATGATCGGCTCCGCGTCCTGCTCGATTTTCCTCGCCAACACAACCAGCTGGTGAGCAGTGGCTTAGCAGAAGGCCGAGAATCATATTTAAAATGGTTTTAGAAATGGTTTCAAAACAAAACTGGCTTTTTGTTTTCTTTAAGCAATATGACCTCTGATTCTTTCAGTTGTGTGTGTTTTTTCAGGTGGTTTATTATATGAATATTGTAAATCGTTACTGAATAAGAGACCCATTTGATCATCCAGCTAGAACATGTTAGATTTGCTTATTTAACTAATTCCCATAAGAAATTCCCTCTGTAGTGAGCAGCTTGACCTTCCAGTTAGGCTGACGGTGGAACCCAGCACCCAGCCTTGCTCCCAACTTCTGCACAGACGAATTGACCCCAGACAAGCTGTGGCTGCTTCGAACACAAACCTCAGTCTGGTTTTCACATTTCTAATGAGCTGAACCAACCCCCGGCCCTCAAGCTGTATCTGGATTTTTTGTAAAAATTCCTGATCTTAATTCCACTGCTGCATTTGCTTTTTGCTGCCTCTCTGATGGCTGTCAGGCTTTCGGAAGCAAACCATCCTCCTGGTGTATGGCAAGTGCTAAGAGACAGCATCTTCCCTGCGCCGGTGAGCAGCATTTCTGAAAAGAAACCGAAGCAAGAGCAGCTCGGGCTGCACCTGGCAGCCTGGAAGGTCTCTGCAGTTCCTTTTCTAAGGTGCAACAAAAAGCAGTGGGGCAGTAAATATTCTCTTTGATTTCCCCGGCTGTGGTAGTGTCTGGACAGGGCCTAGCACTGTCACTGCTTTTGTCCGGAGAAGACAACCCCATCAAGGGCAAAATGGTTGAATTTTTTAATAGTGATTTTTTGGGGTTTGTTGGGGTTTTTTGTGTTTTTTTTTTTTAAACAATGTGATACTTGAACTTTCTTCTGCAGTGTTGCTAAGAAACACAGATGATTGGCACGTACTTACCACCACTTCAGAGCTGTTATTAGTCAGCCGCTTTCTTGGAAGAAGCAAGTCCTGATCGGGAGCTCAGGAACGGCCTTGCGGTACGACAGAGCCTCGTTACTGCTTGTGCGGTCACCCTCACGGCCCTGCTCCCCGGGGAGGTGACGTGAGCGCGTATCCCAAGGGTGGGTGCCAAAAATCACCTCTTCTGTGAACTGCATTTGTAAAAGCATGATGCTGGAAAACCTACACCTACCGTTGGCACTGGTCAGATGTTACCAGCCAGGGGTGCGAGCGGTGCGCAGGGTCGGGAGAGGGATTTCTCCCTGCAGCAGTCCCCCGCAGAAGAGATGCTGGGATGCCTGCCGCTGGATACTCTGCCTGCGTTTTAAACCTGGCTCCCTCCTCTTGGTTAAGAACCTTGTTAGGTTCTCCCTTGGGCACCTACACAGCATTACCTGAAAGTCTGCAGCAGGGAGAGGAACGTGAAGGATGCCCCCAGCTCCTGGAGCGGAGCTGCAGGTACCAAGCCCGGCCTCCCGGCGAGGGCTCAGTACCGACCTCGAGGCGGAGACTGTGGCTCCAGACCAGCTCTGGTGTCAAAAGAAAGCAGCAGCAGGAGCAGAGACTCAAAAATGTTTCTGTGCTCCTTGCTTACAAACACCACCAGTCTTGTTACCGGCACGCAGTATAAAGCCTCAAAGATTTAAGCGTCGAGGTGTGTTAGTTAAGGCGGAGTGAAAAGCATTTTTGTATCAACAGATTTTAGGCTTTCATGCTAATTGCAGGGTTAGAGTTGTCTTTGACAACTGCATCTCCTCTTGCTTTACAAAAGGCTGAGCTGACTGACATTGGTGTTACACAAGGAGACTTGCAAAACACGAGGGTCAGCAGCAGCGCGCCGGTCACTCATGAAGAAATCCAGCACCCCGGTCTTTTAGGAGGCAAATCCGTCAGTACGTGAGAGCTGCAGTCAGAACCAGCTGAAAGCAATTCTCAAAGCGGCTCAACAATAAAAGCCCTACAGTTTAATAAACTAAACTGAGCACATTTCTGGAAAAAGAAACATTAGCAAGAGCTACTACAGGGGGGAAGAAGGAAAGGGGAGAAGGAAAGGGTTTGAGTAATTTTCTGCCTCACCTAACCACACCGCAGCTTACAAACTCTACTTGACATGGGGCCAGCAGACCTTTATGGTATTTCCTGCGTAACAAGAATTAAAACAATGCCGGTATGGTTATGCAGATTACATCAACCGCAGCTGGGGCTGGGACAGAAGCAGGGTTTGTATCCCTGGCCAGCAGAAAGGCTTTTAGGCAAGCACACTGCTGCTGGTGATGATTATATCGTGTCCTCCAAACGCAGCACTGCATTAACGGGTACAAATAACAAAAAGGAACGCAATTAACTCTGCAGTGGTGCCTCCCAAAAATGTAAAAGTGACACCGGGCAGCGCAAATCTATTCTGTGCAAACGGCGTGAGTCACGTTCCCCTGCTGCGTCCTGAAAGGGCAGGGGTAGGAGCTGCCACACTTGAATGGCATGAGGGATAATGCAGCCTGCAAAAAAAATCTCTCACTAACGTGATGTTAAAGGCAAGAGGTACGTCACAGGGCTGCTTGGCTGGGGCTCCCCTGGGGTTTGTTTCATGACTCAGATACCTCCTAGCTCCCAGCTAGGAGCCAGTCTGAGCTGACTTTGGAATTTAACACAAATATTTGATTTGGCTGCGATTAATACATGTGTCCAGGAGTTTACAAAACTGTCAAATTCGTCCCCCAAAAGGCAAAGTTCTGTTTGGTGGCATCTATGCATCCCCTTTGGTGTAGCAATAGACTTTACAGCAGCTGGTGAATTATAATTACTCTAAAACAGAAGCTTCAGGGGAGGGAAATTAAAATACCTTGTGAAAAACACATTTGCTAAGCAAACCCTGGGGTGTTTTTTTAATTCACTTGTAGTCCCAGTATTTGGGATTTCACTAGCATTTTTCCATTTTCAACTGCTTCAAAAGGAAATGTGTTTTAGTGAAAGTTACTCTTTCCTTCAGAGGACTCGGTGCGCTACCCCTGTGCTGTCTGTGCAGGCGATCAGGGCCGGAGCTGGTGGGGCACTTGGAGCTTCTCCTGTCAGGAGTTAAACTTTTCTTTGGCCTCAGTTCAAGATGCACAGCTGTGCTCTAACTGGTATAGCCTGGCCTTTATCCTGTGGACTTCAATAATAAACCTTATGCATATGCAAGGAATTTGGAATTAGGAACAACAGAGATCTCAACCATTTGCCCTTTCTTTAGGTTTGTAGCTCTTGAAGTTGCTTCATTTCCCACCTCCCATCCCCGGTGTCATTTTCACCTGGCTTTTTTAAGCAGCACACCTACAAATGATCACCAATTAAAAAGTTAATAACATCCAGGGCTAAGAATCTCAAGTAGAGCTAGGAGGTGTTTGTACTCAGGTCAGAGATTAAATCAATTGTTTCAGAAACAAGAAATTAACTGACATATCTCTGCAGATTATTTGGATAACTGTACATTATTCACTTGCTGGTATATATGTAAATACTCAAGTATTTGTACATGTGGTCCCTCCCGAGGAAGCATGCACAGCGGGCAGAGCACAGGGTTAGAGGCCAGGACTCCCGAGGTCCAGTCCCAGCTCTGCCCCTGCCTCACCTGTGACCTTGGGCAAGTCACTCAGCCTCTCTAATGCCCCAGTTTCCCCATCTGTAAAATAGGGATAATAATACTTACCTACCTCGCAGGGGGGGTTAGTTCATTATTTATAAGCACTTTCAGATCTTCAAATTAAAGGCGCTATATACATAAGTAGTTAATATTCGTAGCAGTAGTATGTACTTTTATTTTCTTACAACTAATTCAGGTTAGGATTTAACTGTATGTCCGTTACGATAGTTTTCCACATAGAAAACTAGCATGGTTTCCCATGACGGGAATTTAGGGGCCTTCTGCAGTAGACAGAGAGCAGGAGCAGCATACCCTGGAAGCCTAAACTCTTCAACACCCTTGCTTTCGTGATTTATGTTTCACCCTTAATGTCACCTTTACTGTATTTGTGTTTCATCCTTTTTTCTGATGGTACATGTAACATAATTTTTAGCAGAAACAGCCACTGTAAATATTAAGAGTATTTAAATAAATATATTCATGTATAAATACCTTACCTTTTAAAGAGGTTAAAATTGGTTGATGCAACAGATTTCTAAGTACGGGGAGGTTCCGCAGGCAGCCCAGCACCGATGCACACGCACACAGCAGGATACTGGAGTAGGGCTCTAGGAAAATTTCCCCATGTCATCACCTCCTCCGTTGTCACTTTCCCGCCCATCACCGGCGAGGGCAGCAAGTGACACAGGTGACAAAGTGTCACAGGAGGGTGCACAGCACGCTGGGTAGGGGGCTGGAGCAAAACTGCCCTGCTACCTGTTTTGCCCCGAGGAGCAGGGTAAGGCAGCTCCCGGACACGCACCTCGGGCAGCGGCGCGTTCCCAGCGTGACGGTCCTGGAGAAACCTTTCCTGGGCAGCGGAGTGTCCCTGCCGGGGAGCTCCTTGCCCAGCCCTCTCTGTAGGTGGAATTTGTTTTTCATTAGCGCTTACTCAGGATAAAGGTCTTTAGTTTGAGTGACGGGAGCTGTAAGTTGACTTGCCCAGGAAGGGCACAATGAGCACTCTGAGCTCCCTTCCAGGAACACGAGCAGTTGCAGGGTGTTTGCACTGGGTATTTGGACAGTTACTAACAGCATAAGCAAGGATCTGACTTACTGCTGGGTTTTGTAGCGGTTAGAAAACTCCATGAGCACCTGCTGCTCTCACACCATTACGTGTATGTCCCACTTCCCTTGGGACTTCTCAGCTTTGCTTTGCTATTTCTGCTTTCCTTTTCAAAAGGCCAATATCCCAAAGACAAGCAAGTTTCCAATCAACCAGGACAAGTTTCAGTTTTGGTTTAACTTCTGCAAGTTCTCCTTTAAGCAGGTAACTTGTCCTGCAGTGTGCTAACACTGTCCCACAGACACATCCATGAGAAAGATCCGTGCAGCTTCAAAGGCGGATTTCCAAAAAACCAGGATCACCCTCCCACCTCCGCTGCAATTCCACAGTCAAACAAAACGGCAAAAAACAGCCAAAACCATCCAAACCGCTAGGGCTGCCTCGAATTAATGAAAGTTGTTACTTAAAACCCTCTGGAGCTGTTTTTTGCGGGGGGCGGCGCTGTAAGGACCTCAGCCTCACACGAGGGACTCGCCAGGCCATCGGCACGGTGGCCACGGCCAGGCAGACGGCACAGCTGGTTGCAGCCTGCCCAGGTGTGCTGGGAGCACTGGTGACTCTCATTCACATCATGGTAAGATTAAATGGAATCAGTGAGACCACAGTGAATAATAAATCAGCTCACTGGAGGAGCATCTAAAATAAACTGTTACTAAAATAATCCACAGATTTCAGCGAATGTGCAACGTGAAAGCTAACAACTATAAAGTCAGTCTCTTGCTGGTTTATTTATTTTTTTGGAGGAGGAGGTGGGGAGCTCTCTGTGCTAGCCATGTTACCATATTTTCTAAACATTTCTAGTTTGATTCTATTTCATTTCCACACTACTTCTTTCCCCATTTCAGGCCATTACACTTTTACAAACAAATAATTTATATACTATACACCTAACTGCCTCCACTCGGAACAACTACTGCTCTGGAGTAAATTCATGTTTGAAAAAGAGAACAATGCTTTATCTAAAAAAGTATATTTAAAAGGCAGAAGTGTTTGATCCTTATCTTCCGAATGTTTGACAGTATTTTATCCTTCAGGGAAACACTTTTACCTGCGCTGGTTTTTTAAGGTGTGCAAAACAAAACAACCGTAACAGCAATAGAGACCCCCTCGCCCAGCTCCAACCACCCACAATTTTAAAAGCCAAACGGATCTTGCGGTTCTTTCTTTACATCCCGACCCTTCTCAACCAGTGGCTCACCAGCTACGGAAAACAGTGTGGCCCATTCCTCCTGGCTAGCACGTCCTCCTTTAGCACGGATTATTTTGTTTATTTGGGGGATTTTTTCCCCCCTCCTCTCCCATTTAAAGCATTTCCATATCAGCAGTAACCCCTAAGCCAGAAGAAACGATGCGCTTAGGACAAAACGTGATCAACCAAGGCGCTGGCCTTTTAGCACATTAGCTAACAGAACACTGTGATACCTTTACCCAACAGAGCGAAATGCCTTTTGACTATAAATAGTTGTTTTTGAGCAAGGGGGCACTTTTTGGTCTAGCTATTTTTTGGGTATTGTACAGTCTTATTTAAAAAACTACTGAATGTGTTTTTAAGGCGGGTCTGGGAACTAGAGGGCTAGGGTTCTTTGGGAAGCAAAGGATAGTAGCAGATGCTTAAGTACTCTATTTTCTATATGGCAAGCCCCAGAGACCCGGGCTCACTCTGCAAGCAGTTTTTTTAAGCGATCGAGTTTTAATATCAAATTAAATCTTCATTTAAAAAAAGCTATCACAGAAACAGCTTCACACCTGAGCATATTTTCAAATGCCATTTTACTTCATGGGATAAAAAAAGGTGAGGCTTTTTTTTCCTCCTCCTCTACTTCAGTTTTGGTCAAAAACTTGATGGCCTTTTCCAGGCAAAAGAGCTTTTAGATGTTTTAAGAATTTTGCATATGTGAAGACAGAGTGGGGACCTCAGCATTTGCCAGTTGGGTAGTAACAGCCACCCCTAGAGAAAGGGGGGGAAAGAAAAGGGGAAGAGCAAAAAGCAAAAACAAACGCTTAGTTTTATGTACTTTTCTACTTGCATCTCCTCTGTCCGTAGTGCAGACTCCATGTCATACCCTCGTATAACATGTAAAAATGAAATTATGTACATAATAAATAAAATTATTTATTTTATGTGTATTTTTAGCTTAACTATAAACTGAAAAAATAAAAAGCATTTAATTTTTTTCCCAAAAATGTAAGCCTATTGAAATTCAAGGTGTTTCTACCTTTTCAGATGTAACATTTCCAGCTGCCTATTGATAATAAATATTTATGAACAGCAACAAATCTGATGTTTTATAGTTTTTTAAAATCATGTTCAGCACAGACTTCTCAAGGGCTGTCAGTGGTCAGAGGAGCACTTAAGGGCTCCGATTCTACAGAGACTTACATTGGTCTTTACATAAAAAAGCCATGGTCCGGTCCTGCGTACCCACAGTGACGCCGACCGCCCAAATTTAAGCAGAGGTTCATGAGCAAGGGCTGAACACCACCCGGCTGCAAAAAAAAACCCACCCCAAAACATTCATTATAGCCTGTCTACAACAGAAAATAGCAAACCACTGGAAGTGTTGGTAAATAAAATGCGCTGCATGAATGCAATTACTCCTCTACAAAGAAGTCTAAGTAAGTGTAATACCATTTTAATTTGCTCCCCAAAGATATCCTTAGACCAGCGGAGCTACATCAGCCGCACTGGAATATAGCAATATAGCTAATGGTGTAAAAGAGTCATTAAGCAACAACATATAACTGTATTAACATAATTTGCTCATGTAAAGCTGTCCTCCAAGCAAATCGCATTAAAAGTACTGCAGGCGTGCAGATACATTTCAACAGGTTTCCATTAAGTACCAGAGGCTCTTGGTCAAGCCTCCAGTAAAACAAGAGTTTCCTCAAGTTAAACAACAATATCCCTTCCCTTGAAATGCAGGAGATCCTCGCAGCACAAGGGGTTCAACACAGACACCCACAGAAACACACACAGTCCACGCCAAAAGCTGTAGCAAAGCCCAGGGCCACCGTGATCCACAGCTACAGAATCGTAAAAGACCCACATACAGAGAGGCAGCGACCTTTGGTTTTGTTTTAATAGAAAAGGACGTTTCAAAGTTGGATGTGCACATTCCCACGCAGGTCAGAAAGCCCAGAAGTTCAAAGTCAAGGCACTCCGAGTCCCCAGTTCTGCTTCTTATTCTAGAAACAGGAACCAAACTGCACCTCCAAATTGCTTCCATCCCCCCAGCGGCACCTGCAGAGGCGGATGGGCTGCAGCAGAAAGTACCGGATTGGCCCAGGGAGGGAGGCGGCAGGTAGTGGAAGAAGTTTTGCAGTGTATTTTATCTCCTCTTACTTGTGCTTCCTGACAAGTAACACAAATCACGCATTCACCTGATCACCACAAACATTAAAACAAACGTTTTTTGCTTTCAACTATGACAAGTATTAAAAAAGGTACTGATTTAAAGAGTCAGAAACCAAAGTTTTCGATTGGATTGGAAAATGCAAACAGGCAGAGTAGGGAACAGGAAAAATACATAAAGGAGAGGATAAAGGGAGTTAGATGGGCCACTAATTTCATCATTCGAGGATATTTCACTTCCTCTTAAAAGCCAGTTTTCTCTAACACGACGAAACCAAGCAGTCGTCACAGCTATGAGGACAGAATGACGCTTTATCTTGGGGTAGCCCCCAGCACCCTGAAGCTGGCAGCAAAACAGTCACCTGCTCCAGGGAAGGCAAGACTCAGCATCTGGAATAAAAGTATTGCCATAAACTGAGCCTAACGCCTAAGAACACCCTGCCAGGACTCAGGCACGTGCTCCTGTCACTGCAGACTGCCCCACTTGCAGAGATGACTGAACAGCAGTAGCTGCCTGCGTACATGCTCTTAGCCTGTGGCTCGCACCTGCTGAACTCTCACACTTGCCACAACTCAGCTGACTGGGAAATCTGGGAAGCAGCAACGACTTGATCACACGTAGGAGCTTCTAGATACAGGCCTGCCCTGCAACATTTAAACTCTGATCGTATTTCAAAGCTATAAAGTCCTGGTCCAAAGGTTTTATCTTCCTCTCTTATAAAAAAAGCAGTTACTTAGAAGTCTGGGTCTGGATTTATATGTTGAATATCTTCCACATATAATGCAGTCTTTGACAGTGTAATTTTATAAAAGAGAAAGGCATCCAGCAGCACTGCAGAGAGAACTGGAAGCTGAGTGAGCAAAACTGAGCTAGAAAAACAACTTGCCGTAGGAAGGGGTTCGGTGTTCTTATGTGGCCAAGGGGCAAGCAGAGCACAGGAGCGATAGCCAGCGATAGCCCAGCAGGCTAATGCTGCTGGCAGGCGGAATCGGCGCGCGTTTTCTCTACAGTATTTATAATAATTATCTTCAACAACAGATGGATTTTACAATTCAAAAGACTTCAGAATCATGCCTCTGGCGAGCAGCAGTAACGCAGTGGATGTTAATGCACGCAGAGTAGAGCAGGACTAGCAGTATGCCGGCCACGGAGGAGGGCTGCATGGTGCGGGACTGGGGAGGGGGCGCAGGGCACACGCCGGGAGGGTGACACTCGCCACCTGACTGCAACAGGGCACAGGCTGGGCACAGAGTTTGGAGAACAGAGGTGCACTCTGGTGCCTGGCAGCCTGCAGGGAAACGCAGGCAGACCGAAACCCGCTCCTTCTGAGGGCAGAAAGATTTGCAGCAGCTTAGAAAAGACCGACATACTTTAAAACACCAGCAGCTCGCACCCAAGCACACAAGAACTACGGCTGATCACTGCTGCTTTCATCCTGCAGTTTCAGAAGAGAAGAGGTTTGACTCTGTGGCTGTTCGGAAGGGCTCCGAGCTCCGAAGCGCTCCCATCTCACGGAGCACTCGGTGGTGCTGCCAGCTCGTGCATTCTTCCCGCACAGCCTTCAGGTGTTAATTTGAGCCCCTGCCTTTCACATATAAAAAACACGGTGTGGAAAAGGAGGTGGCAAGCATGGCTAGCGCAGACTTGGCTGCATGACTCTTCTGTTTTCCCTTTTAAAGGCTGAATGGCCATCCATAAAAAAAGAAGAAAAATTAAAGCCATATTTCAGGATCAAATTCTTGCTTTAAAAATACATTATTATGCAACATACTTCAAAAAACCCTAAAGAAAGGGGGGGTGGGGGTGGGGGAGGAGGGAAATCAATCTGAAGAAAAATAATTGTTCCCAATAGAAATCAATACTCATGGATTTTTCTGCGCTTCTGTTTAAAGATAAAATATGCTTATGGCTGCAAGCTATATCCTGCTACCCCTGTTCACAGCAGATCTGCGATTCTGCCGGGCAGGAAAGACCCAGAGCATTGCTCTGGTACCAAATTGTAACAGAGCAATCATCAACGCTGTGCAAAGGTAAACAAGTCTGGATGATCACCTGGCTGACACTGGCTTCCCCACGAAAAAAATAATAAAAAAAATAAAAGACCCTGAGCCCACACCTTGGCACCCACAGACCACACATACACACACTCCCCCCAACAAAAAAACCCCTCTCAAACAAACCCCCGGAATTCTGAGTAATTTTGATGTGAATAATCTCATAGCTTCTGAGAAGGCAACTGTTCTGTAGCAATTAGCCACTAGAACACTTAAGCACGAAACTAGGAATATTCATTAGTAGAGGGATCCTGCAGCCAGAGCTAGTAACCTCTGGATGAGGAAATGGCTGAGGTATGGCGCAGGGCAGCCGTGGTGTAGGCAGAGCTGGGGGGGGTGGCAGCACCCGTAGAGTTACTATAGTGCAACTCAACTCTGGAAAGCAGAATTGGAAGTAAGAGACTCCAGCATTGCTGTCCACGAAACGGCTGCGTTTCCCAGCCTGCGGAGAGCGTTCCCAGGCAGCAGCAGGAACGCTCCGACCGCGTCCCACGGCCCCTGCCTGCCAGTCCCAAAGGTTCACTCTATGCCTAACCAGTCCTGGCAAAAGTACACCTATCAAGTCACAGACGTACCTCAGGACATCAAAACCGTAAGTGAACCGGCCACATATTACATATCTTATTATATCAATTAATGTAATTTTCATGTATCTCAAAGTGGCCAACGTGGCCACAATAGCCATGGCTAATACTGAATGATCCAGCTACTAGAAGGGTAAGCAAAACCATGCAAAACACTTCACTCGGTACCCAAATTATCAGTCAGTGTTTCTAATTTAAAAAAAAAAAAAAAAATTACTTTAGGAGTCAAACTAATACCAGAAGATAAACCCCCAACACTTCGCTATGATAACCATTTGTGCAGAAAAAAGCGCAAGGCCGTCTCAGTGACAGCAGAAGAAAAGAGGCATTATTCATAGCTAAAGGCTGAAAGTGGAAGATACTCACTTCTGTGCTTGACAGCAACCGTTTAGTATATGACTGATGGCACTCGTGACTGAGACGGAAACACTTTATGACTCCATCATGGAGACCGTACTTGGGAGTCTGTTCCATTTTAAAGTTCATAAAAGAAGTCACGTGCTTTACTAGTTCCTTCAGAGATTAGTCCAGTGGATACTTTTTCAGAGAAAGGATGCAAATAATCCTGTGGTACCTTCTCCCTTTCTAGACAAAGGTCTGTGCAAGTTGAGTGCTCCTCTAGAGGCAGAAATACAAAGGCCAGGGTCCTACCCACCACCAATTACATTGTAAAATAATTTTGCTTGCCTGTCTTTTTATTGTTTTAAAACCAGCAAAGCAGCTTATAATAAAATTAGTTTGTCAGGGGTCATTCTCATCATGCTTTAACTTTTCACCTGGCTCTTCCATCTTGAAAAGCCGTGATTAAATTGCCAAGTTATATGTACAGCAATTAGAAGATTTAAGGAGACAAACCAAAAGCCAAGCTTGCAACCCTCCCAACACAGGATTATATTAACATCTTCTCTTAAGGAAGGAAAAAAAGTCTCAAGAGTTTTAAGGAAATAAAAGTGCTGCGCCAATTTAAGATAAACCTATAAGGAGTCATGTATTCCTACTATGTTTTTCCTTTCATGGTTACTTAAAAGGGATACCAAAGGAAGCACACATTTTCCCCTCCCAAATCTGCAGTCAATCCCACTTTCACCAGCACTTAAGTGATGAACAAAGAAAAAAAGTAAAAAAAAATAAATCACTAAACAGTAGCATGGGCCCATAGACTTGATCTCAGCTTTGGGAAATGGCACTGTCTGAAGCTACTGACTTCACCTCCTTATCTAAAGCAGGCTGGTGGCATTTCGAGGACTCAAAGTCCCTACAAGATCTGGCAGCCATGGCTTTCAGAATCCAGCTCAGAGACCGAAACACTGAAGTCACATGAAAGACAAAATTACTTGTTAAATAAGTGTCCTTGTTGGTTCTTGGGACCTCCAGCACTGAGCCCCCATAACACAAAACACTGCTGCTGTGTATTTAGGTTAAGAAGTGCTGCGCATTTGTACAGCTTTCCCCCCACATCACCCACCCCCCGAGATTTTCACACACCACATTTTCATAACTTACTGGTAAAGCAGGAAAAGCAGCGCTGTCTTCTCGTTCAATTTCATAGAAAGTTATCGTTTCTTCGGGTCCCTGAGGCTCCTCTCCATTCCCTGGGACAAACCCATACTGACACTCCTTATTCACACACTGCAGCTGGCGGCGGCTACGGCTGTAGGAGCTTTAGAAACACGAGAGGAGGTCAAGAATCACCACCAGCTGCAGTCCCACCTTGCTTTCATTGCTCAGTTTGAACTCAGCTCTTTTTGGAGAGGCCCAATAAATCTGCTGCTTCATGCTGTGCCACTGACAGCCGACTCAGCCCTCCGCACACCACCATCCTCCCCAACTCGTTTAGAGCAAGGTTTCGTAAAGAGGTTTGTAGTCACTTACCAGGACCTGCAGGAGAAATTCTCATAGCATCTCTTTCCTGGACTGGGGTAGAATGCTATTTGAGGGCCAACCATGTTGTGCCTGTTTATAAATCAGGCAGATCCCCTAAGTTTAAAGGGCAAAAGGTGCAATTACCAGGAAGTGCCTCTCAGATGGAACTCACTGTAGTTTTACCTATTCAATAGCACAAAGTCTCTCCTGACTAGTCTGCAGCAAGAATGAACAGAAAACAAGCAGTGATCTCAAGACAGGTTTTCAAGGCTTCGTACCTTGGCATCCCAAATCCACGGTTACGTCTTTGAGGAGGATTCTGAGGACGGTAGGGTTTGTGAGGTGCCACGCAGCGAACAGGGGATTGCCTCTCACTACTGCCAAAAATTGCTTCCCCTCCATGCTCCCTACCAAAGAAGGCAGAAATAGCTGAAGCTGTTGTACATGACGCAGTGGCAACTCCTACCCAGAGGACTTCTGCTCCAGTCTGAGTGCTACACGTAGGGACAAGGCTGAATAACCAAGTTTTCTTTTACTGCCTTAACCAATAACTCAACTCAGGAGAAAAATTAACTGTAGGAAACAGGGGGAGAAAGGAGCTTCTGTCTTCTGAAAAGAACTTTCTAGCAAAACACTTGGCTTTGATGGCTAGAGATGACAAGGAGAAAACACAAAGCACAGACTTTTTCCCATGCAAGTTCCCATTGCAATTGCCATGCCAATTCAGGGACAGCTGTCCCCTTCAAAACATGAAGGCAAGAAGTCAGCACTGAAGTTACAACTAAGTCATTTTAAGCCAAAGCAAGTGACGTGGTTTTTTTTTTTAAAAAAAGACTTTTAATATTTCTCTTTGAGACGTAGGAAAAAAATGGGGAGTGAAGATGTAACCAAAACCAGAAGACACCCAAGTCCACAGCTGCAGTGTGCGCACTCTACCTGGCCTCCCTGCAGAAAGGGGAGATACTGTGACTGGCTGAACTGCTGTTTGTGGGGGAATTGCTGTTGTGGCACTGGCTGGAGTGGAGGCAGCAGAACTGGAGGAGAAGCCTGTAGCTGGAGCAGTATAAACACCTGTGGAGGTTGAGATTGCTGCAGAGTTCACCACCACCTGGAAGAGAGTCACAGTAGTCAGACTGCCTCTACAAAGTAGTAAATGTGTTAAGTGTCTTTGATGGTTTTCAGGGCCTCCGGCACTGAGCCGGCATAACCCACACTTGTGCCCTTGTTTGTTACCCCAGGACAGGGCCGTGCCACCACAATGTCCCCCGGGCTACGGCAGGGCCCAACCTGCACCTGCTTCTTGTTGATTTTGCATGTGCAGTGCACATTTCTATCAAGGACAGAGCCTGTGCAGACAGGCATTTGAAATAATTGCAGTTCGCACGCAGACTATTCAATGTTTTCTTCCTAACCTTATCAACAAAAGCACAGCCAGAGCTTTCCACTGCACTTCATTCTCATGCTGAAAGCTCTCGCTACTTTCTCACAGAAGGCTGGAGCAGCTTTATCCCGCACAACTACCCTTCTTCAGTCCAGCCCGCTGATGACTAATTGTCAGGAATGTAACCTGCCAGTGACAAATGACCACTCCTTTTCATGTGTTCAATGCTTTTATTTTGTGCTATCAGTGCAAATTAAACACCAAGACTACCACCATTTGTGCAACAGCTTTCAAAAAACAAGTCTCACAAACATACAGCAATGTACAACAGATGAAAACAGTATTCTTACACTTTCAAGAGTCACGAAACTACACAGAATGAAAAGGAACAGAAGAAATACAGCCATTACACATACGTGACCACTAGTGGCAAAGAGGTTTTGTTTTGTGACATCCGAAAATCCAACCCATTTCAAAAGTTTTCACCCTCTAACGACCCTGTGCCCAATTTTTATCCATAGTTGTAATGACAACCTATTTCAGTGCTTCAACAAGAACCATGCGTCCAAGTGTTATAGTGCAACCCCTCAGAGGTACATGATGCCACATTCCTTTAGTTATAGCATATATATTTTTACACCCTTTACGTAGTCAAATTCAAACTGTGTTCCTTGCACTATAGTCTGTGTATACTCTTTTCTTATGCTTTCCTACATAACTGACTAGAACAACATCCTGCCACATCATTGCTAGCATAATCTTAAAGAGAAACATGTCATTTGAATGCAGTTTAATCAACTGACCCAGCTCACTGAGACAGGTTAACCTTTATGAAACAGTATTAACACATAGTTGACAAACAAAACACAAGAGGAATCAAGGCCAAGAAGCGATCGTATAGCTTCCATATTTACATTCCTGGAGACACATCATGATGTGAAGGGTTAGGGGAGGCAACATAGCTGACTTGGTGCAGCGGTCCAGAATTTACGACATTAGCGATTTGTGGAGCATTTCCATATGGTGGATTTACTGGATGCCAGGTACTAATATAGCGATAGGCAGGCACTAAAGAATCAAACCCAGGAGGAGACTGCTGACTGAAGGGGTCCGACACGATGGGGTAATATACTGGCCCATAGGAGAGGGGTGGAGGCTCTGCATTTTGAAAGTTACCTTAAAAAAAAACACACACACACCAAATTTTACCATATCTATGGCCTTTCAATGCAGACCTTCATTACCATAAACACATCATTATTTTGGTGGCCAAAAGGGAAAGTTCATTTAGATGACAGTTTTATGCCCGTATCTGTCCCTCCTAATGGAGAGGTCAAAATCATTTTGGGTCTTAAGTTAGACTAGAAGACAACTTGCTCATCTTCTCACTAAAATGTTTAAGAATTACTTAGCAACATACTGCTTTTTCAAGTGGCAGCTTTTTCAAACGGGACTCAAGTAGAGCGCTAGTGTATTCTTCCATTTGATCTCTGGCGATATGACACTGATCTATGCCAAAGAACCGCCCCAGCTCAACAGGCTGAAGCATCATCAGAGCTATAAGCTGCCATGCCTCCAAGCAATAGTTACGTTATGATGCTCTCCAATACTGACTGTTTGCTGTGTTCCATAGATTTTAATGAACTAGGCATCTGACTTTTGACATCTTTTTCCTCATTTAATACAATCCTCCTATTCACTGCCAGGCACGCCTACAAGCTTGTTACAAAGCTGTTAGGTGAAACTAAGTTTTGCTGTAAACTTTACACACAGTAAGAGATGCGGCTAGCAGGACGGGACGGCTACTCAGGAGGTAACAGCTCAGCATGCCGAGCCTAAACCCGAGGTTTGCAACATACTCCTTTTAAAAATTCCCATGGAGCTGAAGTACCGATGCTCAGTGCTTGACAAAACTCAGCTGTCTCCTTTACTTCAAATACAAGCATTCTGTTTTGATACCATGACTATCTGCTTATGAGCAAAGATATTCCTTCACGGTTTTAAAAAAAAAAATAATCTCCCAAGTTAGAGTACCTAGCACAGGCCTAGGAAGGATTCACTTCTTCCTTTGTATGGCTTTAGAAAGCCCTTGACACATGGGTGGCTACACCAGTGACTCTGACATACTTTAAGTAGTACCACAAATGGCAGAGGAGCTTGTGATAACCCCTTACAAGGTTTATTCTCTGTCCTCCCAACCTCACACTTCCTACAGGACAGCAAATCTGCAGGCAAGTAGCTCCTACGGAGCAGTCACACCCTGAAAACCTACTCCCTCACTTCTCATTAGTTGTGTACATGGTCCTATACCCAAATACTAACCATTTGCAGGTGCTTCTAAGGGAACCTGGTGGAATTCAGGTCGCCCAGCATCCGTGTAGAGCTGAGGGACTGACTGATCTAGGACAGGAGCTGGCTCAGCATATGCTGGATAAACTTCTACAGGTGATGGTGGCAGCACAGGCTGTATGTACATCATGGAAGGCCAACAGCTCTGATGGTAATACTTTAAGAAAAGGAAAAAAAAAACATACAACGTCACACATACAACCACATAATCTCCAGCCCTCCTCCAAATGACTAGTAGTTTCAGATCTAAAGTAAGGAAGAAGTGCTTTTTTCCATTCCTAGCCCCTTAAGATACTGCACACACCAAAAAAAACCAGTACAGCCTACCAGAAAAGATACTTTAACACTTGCAGCAATAGCCACCTTGGTTCCACACTGCTGTCATGTCGGAAATCTTTACAGAGAAAGAAATTCTCAACTATTGACTGTCATACTCAAAGAGATTTTTCCTATTTCTTCAGCTGAAGAAGCTGACATTACTTCTTTTACTTCCCTGAGCAGCAGCACTGACACTGCATATGACTGCTTGTGCAGAGAATACTCTTCAGCAGAGCAAGAGCTCCCAGAACACAGAGAAATGGTGCTAACCAGTCTGAACACAGCTGTACAAGTCCTAGAAGACTCAAACCACACATCACTAAAAGGTCTTTGATGTCGTGTGTAAGTACACAAATTTTCTTAAGAATGGCTCAGGTTCTTCCCCTTATCTTCATGGAAAGAACAATATTTATCCACAATCCTGTGCAAAACCAAAAGCAAAACCAAGAAACCCACCACCACAACCCAAAGTAAAACAGCTAAAAATCATACTAGCATGCTTCACATTTTGAGTTAGAACTTTACTTCCCGAGCTGACTTTAATCTTCACCAAGCAAGCCTATACATATTAATAGTCAAGTGCACAGGATGCACATTTATCACACTTGGAAGTCTTAAATACATCAGTACATTTGGCAAGAAAACCAGCAATTTCTACAAGCAATTTACTATACTCATTTTAAAAGCACTTACTTGCAATCCCAGATTAAAATAATACCGCAAGACCTTTGTATCTGAAATTAAAGGACATGATATTAGAATAGAAGACTATGAACAGAGAAGCAAAAGAGATTTACACCCATTAAGAGCATTTTATTTTCAGTTACTCCATGAATAACAGTATTTTAGCACTACTTTAAAGTTTCGAGGATAAAGAATATATCTTGAACATAAATAGTTGTTAAAACTAGTTTATCTTTTTAAGTTAATCCAGTTAGATATTTGTGTAATAGAGCATTCGTCTGACCAACTTAATAAACTTCAACAATTACATTAGCTTTAATTTTGGTTTATTCATCTTGATTACTCAAGTGATAATTGTCAGTGTTGTTACAAGCCTCTACTCTCTAAGCAACTAGGACGTAAGCAATTCTGGCTTCCTACTAAGGCTGGGGTTTTAGAGGAAAAAGATTTTTTCAAATAAAAATTTGATTATGAGCCCCTAAATTAAGTTGACCTCTACATGCACTCCCTCCCTTCCTCACTACAGAAATGAGAAAGGGTTTGGAAGCACGCAGACAGGCAGAGGGGCAGACTTCTTATACACCAGTGACAATTCACCCACACATCATATGCACACACTGCATACATACTGCAAACCACCGTTCTGGGCTGGTATGAGGGACAAGAGGCCAGCTCCACAGAGACTCCAGCTTCACACTGCCCGTTGTTAAGTCTGACTCCACCACTGTCCCCACCTTCACAGCTTTGCTGAGCAATGACCACAGAGACGTGCCAATGGGGAGAACACACACGGCAATCCTAAGACCTCCTGACCTAGTTTTGGGAGTCCCCCCAAATCGTTGTATCGAGTCAGAAAACAGGGGTAGGGGGAAGTATACAAGGAATATGTTCCTTCCTTCTCCCTCCTCACAAGGGTAGTCAGTTCCTTGCTTTCTTGCAAGTAGTCTTTTACTTCTGTCTTCCACGTACCAAATAATTTGCCCCCAGGCAAATACATGATAGGCTGAGAAGCAATCCCAGATGTGTGGAAGAACTTTAAAAGCTCTCTCCAAGAACAACAGTGTTTTGAACTTAGAAATGTGTTTCCAAATGTCCAAAAACAGCAAAGCAGTTTTAAACCTTTAAAGTTGATTGTTGAAAGGTAAAAACAGAGACAATGCATGTTTTAAGGCTATAATGCAGTTCTGGAACTGTGCATGAGAAAAATTGATGATTGCTGCTCAGATTCCAATACAGATTTGTTTTGAAGGCTTGGGAAGAGCAAGTCACCTGTTCCACAACAGCAGTGGGTTTGCATGTGTGTGCATGCACACAGGCTTTGCTTTAGTGCTGCTGGAGCTGACAGGGAAAGCTGGGAAATGACACAAAAGGAGCAAGCCACTAAGGACTTCAACTTAGCAATGCCTCCAGAGTTACCACACACACCATACAGACCAGGGCCTTGGCTCCACATTGCTTCCCTGTCCACCCCCCTACACACACACTTTCCCAGCCCTGCTCTTTTTCAGTGTCTCGTATCATATTTTGCTACAGACAGGCACAGCATCAAAAGTGCAGCCCCCAGTCTTGAAATACACAAGGATTCGTTCCTCTGCTGCTGTTGCCAATTCTCAACACTCTCACTGTTCAGCATATTTGATCAGGGCAAAAATCCACGCAGCTATTTTAGGAAGCGCACACAGATCTTTCCTTACATCTAACAGCTGTAAGCTCGCTCCTCAAAGTGCTGGGTGATTTGGCTGTGACATTGACCACAGTCAGTAGAAATATTAAAAATAACCCAAAGGCTCACATAAATGCTAACTTTTTAGTATCTAGCTGAAACCGCATCTACATTTGGAACCTTTTTTTTTTTTTAAATCAGATTTTGTTCTTCAATTGTTTATGCAAGTCTATGCAAAACAAGTGTAAGAGCTGAATGAAACAGCTGCTTCATAGCAGCGATAACAGTACAAAGGAAGAGCTGGGAGGCTGAAGTGACGAACTGATACTGGAAATACTGACATCTGTGGAATGCTGGAACAGAAGCCAGTACAGTAGGAGACAGTTTTTGTTTATATTCCTCTAAGATGTCTAGAAGTCAGCTCAATCTTCAGTAAAACATGACTACCTTATGAAGCAATAGCTAAGCCAAAAAATAGTAAACTACCCTGACGTGAAAACATAAAGACCACGTGAACTACTGATAAAAATCTCATCTCACAATGCATCAGAACAAAAATAATGATAAAATTTTTACTGTGCTGATGGGAAGCTCTGGTCAATCCTGACCACTACTGCAGGCTCCGGAACACAGCAATACCAAGTGGCCTTTTTTCAACAGCTCCTTCAAATGCAAGGGAGCAGGCAAGGGTAGAATAAACACTTCACAAGTCCCAAGCTCCGTCAAAGAAAGATCCAAGAGACTCTGAAAACTGCAACAGATACAAATGTACCAAGTAACAGTAAGGCACGTAGCAGGTTCTCCTCCTTCATGCTGTTGACAAGCCACGCTCCCAATCTATACCAGGCCGGCAAGTATCTTGAGCCAAGTGCACAGAACTCTAGGTCAAGTATACCTCATACTTTACCCTGCACTACTCCAAAGCTTCTGGATTTCTTAACTTAAAGGCCATTTAGATTATACTACAGCAGTGTGACAATACAAACGGTACATGCAATTCCTTATTAGCTACCAACATTAAATCCTTAAAAAAAATTTCTGGAGTCTATGCCAAGAAGGACATGGCCAATATTATGTGGAGTGACTCAGCTGAAGAGCTACATGCAGGGTCTGAAGAGGTTATTAATCCATATCCACTCCAGATTCTTGTCAGTACACTTAACACCCAATTCTCCCAAGTGCTGAAAGCCTCAGTTAAGGGCATTCAACTAAAGCTGAAAACCATTAACTCTGATGTGTGCATAGTATCATCTAAAGTGATAATACTGCAGCAGGAAAGTGGAAAACAGAATATTTAAGATAAACAAAACCAGGAAGCAAGAGCATTTGCAAGAGAGCACAGTTACTGCAGAGCACATTAGCAGCATCTGTGAAAGCAGCAGAGCTTTGAGCAGCCATGCCATAGGGTTTTGGAAACTGCCTTTTTCCAGATCAACTTCCGGTAGGACAAGCATGTTACATGGTAAATTCAACTGAAAGAATCCATACCATTTCAGCCCAAAGCTGTTCTGCACCTCCAGATGTAGCTAGCTGAACTGTAGATACCAAAAGTTGCTGTTTATCTTACCAAAAATTAGACCTCCAGGACTAGCACACTGAGGACTCTCCCACACAGGGACCACAGAGCTACTTTAGATGGCAATAGATTGAATCAAGCATGAAAACAACTTGCACTACTAAAATATTTTAAGTATTTTATTAGAATAAAAGCCAAAAGCTTTACATTCTGATGCAATAGAAGCTCCTACTGCCATATACCTGAAATAAAGTATACAAGGATGGGGTTTTCTGGGGGGGGCAAGGCGGGGAGGAGATCAACTCGGTTATCGTGAAACCACTTTTCAAATAGCACAAAAGGGAACACCTGGGATTTCACAGACTCTACATATATGCAGTTGGATCTTCCCCTCGCTCACCCCAAAATAAAAAGCTATACTCTACGCCAACAGGGAACATGGGAGATTCAGAAATTTGAACTAAAGGCTGTAAGTCTGACAAAATCATGTCATTTGCTGTGTCTACACACAGCTATTACAGTAAGCCAGCTACGATGCACAGACTTGCAATATATCCAGTGTATGGGAGTATATTTAAAAAGGCTGCGTACTTAAAACCAGTGTGCAGAGATAGACCCACTACTTGAACAATAAAAACGTAAACAGCCTGCCAGTTTTGCACTGCTGCTCTTCAAAGTAGGCTACAGCTTTACCTCTAGCTTGGCCTCACTACTGCCAAAAACAGCTTCCCCCCATGCTCCCTGCCAGAGAACACAGCAATAGCTGAAGTTGTTGTACATGATGCAGTGGCAACACAGGTAACCACAAATGAACTCACTCCTACCCAGAGGACTTCTGCTCCAGTCTGAGTGCTACACATAGGGACAAGCTGCATCTTGCCATCAAGAGGACAAGGAGGCTGAATAACTAAGTTTTCTTTTTCAGCCCTTCTAAGTTCTTAACCCTTAGTGCAGTTTGAACCAATATGCTGCCAAAAGACTGAGCAAGGGGATGTGCAGAGTGGAGCATTTTCTACAACTGTCCAAAACTACGCACAACCAGCCACCCTTATCAGCTAAGGCGAGACAGTGCACCACAGAACAGTTTTATCTGCCTCTTAGGATGTGTGCAGTGATGCAATGGTGGCACGCTTGGGCCTCACAGCATTCCCCACCTAGTGAAAAACAAATTATGTAGCGTAACAGCAAGCAGTACTGTTACTCCTGTAGATAAGAGGCACTTCATGAAAAGGACAGCAGACAGCTTGATCTTCGGGTTATTAAACAAATCTCTGAATTACAAACTCAGTTTATGCTTTGTGAACCATAAACATGACAGAATGAGGGGATAAATTAATAACAAAAAAAAAAAATCAAATATGAATATGCCTGTTGTACTGCTTAGCAAGCTTGGCTGTCTGATGCAACCTTGCATGGTATGCCCATACTTTTAAATTCTAAGAGCAAGGTGACTGAAGACTACCACTTTCAAAATGAAGTCCATGTTAAACTGATAAAACTGAAAGCCATTTCTGAGCTCTTTGCTAGTGGGTTCTATGTTTGTCGCTTAATAGCTGAAATATACCTTAAACACTGTTAAAATTAATGACAGTATATGAAAATGCTATGCCCCTGCAGATGGCCCTACACTTTATCCCCGGTTTGTGATACCACAGAACAACATCTTGGAGCCATACAGGAAAGCCACACAATGTACCGCTGAACTGTGCAACAGCACCATTTTATGAATACAAAGATTTGCGTGTATTTCAATCAGCTACCGGAAAAATGCTCCACCAAGAACAAGCATGACATAGACCAAGCACCCTCTGCCTTGGTATTCATTTCTTTGGGACACTGTCTAAAGCTGCAGTAATCCCATTTTTGAGTCAGATACGAACTTGCTATTCAGAACTGGGAATTAAAAACATTTTTAGTGTAAGCATCCATATTATTTCTCACTCCCTGCAAGCTGCAAAGAGCCCTTTTTTCTCACTATAGGTATTCTGTTAAGTTTCCATGGAGAACACAAATCAGAAGTGTGCCGAAGAGCAACAGCAGTGGTAAAAGCACAAAATACCATCATTACCTCGAGGCAGATCACTGCCACTGGGATCACAAGAATAAGGTGGAAGAATGGCACCAGCTTCTCCCACCTCACTAACTGGAGGAAGAGGAGCTGAATAAACTGGGAACGGCACCGAAGAAACTGCTACAATCAGAAGGAAACTAAAGTCAAGTCAAATTTGCAATGGCATGTCAAATGAGCAAGATGCTGAATTACACAATTAAGCACGCACTTATTATCTTACTGCCCCTAAATTCAAGCTTTAACAAAGTTCTCTTTAGTAATCACTTTAGAAGATGTCCAGAAGAAACCTTAAAACCAGATGGGAAGGTTCTAATTGCACAAGCCTTAACCATATGTCTATCTGCAAGCTTCATAACGCAGTTCAGATAGATGTCTTTTTCAATCGCTTCTTCATACTAGAAGGCAGGCCAGACTTTCCTTACATAACTGTCTGTCCTAGAACAACAGGGAACAGACTAATCACTTCAGGTAACCACAAGTGTGACAAAAAACCCACAAATATAGGGGAAGGTTCAAGATATTCAAGGATAAAAATAATTTGGACAGACTACTGTTAAATATTCATTAGGTGGCCCACAACTCTAACACACCAGCAGGTTATTTGTAATGGCATCAGCGAGTAGACAGCTAGAGAACTCTGCTGACTAAACTCTCATGCAGAATGGGAAGAAACAAAACAAGGAAAAAAATAACGCAAAGGGAGACTGAATTGATCAGAATTGACGGGCGATAGTTTTTTGGATGCTAAATGAAGTATTAAAGAAAACATGAAAAGTCCTCTCTATAATAAGGGAAAAAAATTTTCTTAACATTTCACAAGAACAAAGTAGATACAGGTAAGTGCACCACTTGACAAATCACAATTTTGATCTCCTTGCACAGAAATAACTAAGCGCAGAACCTAAGGGCCACAAAAATGCATCAGACATTTGTGTGGATCCTGAACCATTGCAGCCAGTTAGTCTTTTGGAGGGGACAGTAAAGTCTCAGGACCAGTATCTCAACTCAAGAGGAAATTTTTAACTGTAGGAAGTAGAGGGTGAAGGGAGCTTCTGCCTTCTGAAAAGAACTTTTTAGCAGAATACTTGGCGTTGATGGCTAAAGACGACAAGGAGAGAACACAAAGCACAGAACTCTGATTCCCATGCAAATTCAGGGGCAGCTGTCCCCTTCAAAACATGAAGGCAAGAAGTCAGCACTGAAGTTACAACTAAGTCATTTTAAGCCAAAGCAAGTGACGTGGTTTTTTTTTTTTTAAAAAAGACTTTTAATATTTCTCTTTGAGACGTAGGAAAAAAATGGGGAGTGAAGATGTAACCAAAACCAGAAGACACCCAAGTCCACAGCTGCAGTGTGCGCACTCTACCTGGCCTCCCTGCAGAAAGGGGAGATACTGTGACTGGCTGAACTGCTGTTTGTGGGGGAATTGCTGTTGTGGCACTGGCTGGAGTGGAGGCAGCAGAACTGGAGGAGAAGCCTGTAGCTGGAGCAGTATAAACACCTGTGGAGGTTGAGATTGCTGCAGAGTTCACCATCACCTGGAAGAGAGTCACAGTAGTCAGACTGCCTCCAAAATTGGTTTTGACAACACCTACGGAAATACCACATAGTTCAACAAATCTCATGTCACAAATGCATTTTGGAAGTCCTAGCTGTAACAGCAGCTAACTAGCCACATTCTCTAAAAATTGGCTGGAAAATACCAGTTTAGAGTTGTGGACATCTGCAAGACATCTTCTCACCCTTCTGCTTTGCTTAGATTTATAGGGAATCGTATTCTTTGCTACAAGATGCTGTAAGGGGCAGGTAGAGAGACCCCACAAACTGACACTAAGCAGGCCGAGCGGCCATCCCCCCGTGGGTTTACCACAAAGTACTAGATACTACCTTCTGGTGATAGCTGTAGGAAGCCACTCCATTCTGAGGCGACGCAGAAACAGTCCCTTCATCCTGAAGGGATTCCAAAGCAAAACATGAACCATTTAAAAGGCAAAGTAGTCACAAGGCACACATGCCACACCCCTAATTTTTTTTATTTATGAACTAAACACACACACAGAGGATTGTTTGTAACTCAAGTAAAAGCAGTTTTATTCCAACATGCACAGGACTGGCTTTCATACCCACTGCAGACCACTAGGTAACTAAAGATTTAGTTTCAGATTACAAAAAGACAATACTCCAAAGTCAGTTCTATCAGAGGCGAGACCTCTCTAATCCCACAGTGGAGGAAGAATAAGACTAACTGGAATAGGACTTGAAGGGTAAAAACAAGTGCTTTATGGAGCAGCAAGAGTAGTAAACAGCACTCATACACACTTTCCCTTTGCAGGGAGGAAGCTGGAAAATCATTAATATAGCTAGTACAATTTAGACTGTACTTGCAGACTCAGATAAAACCCTTACCATTCAGGGAGGAAAAGGGGGGATGAATATATAAATGAAACTATCATTCCTTTCTTCCAAAAGAAGTCTCTGACCTCCTATGTTAAGCATGCATCCAAGGACAGTTTCTATGAAGAATGCCACACACTTCAAGGGTTCCTAATCTGAACAGACAGCAACTAAAGCTTACCAAGTTTGCTGTAGATTCTGCTGAACTAAATACTGCTGCAGTTTCACAGTCAGGATCTGGAGAGTACAGGCAAAATTAATAAAAAAAACCCCAACCAAACAAGTAGAATTCTAATCCTTCAGAAACTTATAAAAAGGTCATAATGAGTGCATTACATTCACTGAGTGTTCTCGCAGTAAAGACTAAAGTTTTACTTACCTGGAGGTGCATAGATATATTCCTCATGAAATTTCCCTACAAGGGAGAGACCAGGAAACGGATTCAGAAAAAAACCAAACAAACCACAAACAAAAAAGCCTAAAGCTGAAGTTACCACCACTACATTTCAGTGCATGCATTAATGTGCTGTTTTCAGTATCATCTTGTTTTGTGCAGAAGAGGTACTGTATCTTGAGTGTTTCTCTCATTTTGTTTTTCCACCAAGTATCAATGTTGCCATTTCCAAATTTACAGCATGCATTTTTTTAAGGAGCAACTTGGTTTTTTACAGATCTACACAATCACAAGGGTGATGACGTAGCAAGTTAAACAGAAGTAACACATTTCTATCAGACAACAAAGAAAAACAACGTGCTTACACACATATTCAAACTTGCAATAAACAGGTATTAAGGAGATGTAAGGAACCTACTTTGACAATCAAAAGCATATGGAGGATCTTCTAAACTTGTCTTTTCTTTTCACCCACTAATCCTTTAAGAACTCACCATTTTCGGTTGTTTCCTCTTCCTCCTCTGAGGAATTCAGGGTCTGCTTGTTAGGTGGAGCAGAGCTTGGGCTTCTTCCTGCTAACCAAAATCCTGGTCGACCATGAACAACAGGAGCAGGGCTACCTTCGCTCTAAAAAGCAAAGTCAAAAGTGTATATTTAGAAATAGTTTAAACTCTTTCCATACTCTACATACAGACACGCACAGTAGAAACAGGCTGGCAGACCAATCTTGCTGCAACCAAAACTTAATAGAATTACCACGTGTGTCCATTCCTATGTGCCTCGACTGTGGCAACACAGTTGTGGACACACTTCACCTTTTGCTCTGCCTAGTATGCTTAAAGTAATTTTTGAAGACCTGCTACTGTACTATGCCATACAGTCAAGCTGCTCCCTCCCAAAACTTAGCCAGCTTTATCTCAAGCTCAAACAAAGCTTTAAAGGAAGGAGCAGACCCCAGACAACAGCTAAGACTGCTATCCCCAAAATGCTCCTGTGTTCCTCATCCTGGAGCACTCCCACTGCATCACCAGCCAATCAGTTCACCCAAATACTTTAATTATCATGAAAAAACCTGTTATCTTTAGTCACAACTAGTGAAACCCATGGGCAGCTGCTGGCATAGACACCACTGCCTGCACTAACTTCACCCACACATGCAAGCCTGACTCTTTTGGAAAGCAGCACCCATCAAGGTTTCCCATAGGACTCTTAACACTTCACATGCCCTTTGTCTTTGCACTGAAGTCAGTCCTTGGCTGCACCACAATTTAAAATATAGAGTTCTCTGAAGCAGGACTATAGGATTGAGATGCTTGAGTAAAAGAAGTTGATTCACTCTTTAGTGATGGCTAAGGTGAGACTCAAAATTCTCCTCAGAAGACATGGTGAGTATGAGATCGATAAAGTGCTCAGAGAGGCTTGTAAGATTTCCAAGGTTGAAGCAGAGGTGGTCAGAAGATTCTCCCACCAGGCCTCTAGTAGGATGGCAGAGTTTTCTGCGAGATGCATCTTTCCCCAGGAAATGTTATATTCCTTTACTAAACAAGACAAGGAACAGACAGAGAAAAGGCTTTGGCATTGACAATAACAAAGTCACTGAATGAAAATGAAAAAATACTCATTAGGAGCTGCAGGTGTATAGTTTAGCAATGGGGAGGAGGAAAAGCTAGTAAACTACATTGGTTTCATGTCAGGAAAAAAAATTGCAGGACAATCTGTCCTTACTTCTTTACACTCTTGGGAGGAAAATCAGAGCAAAGATTACAGAGCTAGCAAAAGGACAAATTAAAAAATGGCTGCTGCTGAAACAGCCCTGAGCAGGTTCCCCCTCTCATTTAAATATAACATTTGTTAAAGTTAACTGCCTCAACACAGTAAAAAGAAATTCACACCTACGAGGGTTTTCTTTAAAAAAAATAAAGATCTGCTTTCCCATTGAGAAACCTAGGTATCGATTGATTTTTTTGTAGTATTCCCAGCTTTGTACTAGGCTTAGAATACAAATAAAAGGAAAATATTTATTACTTATTACTTTTTTATTTTATTAAGAACACACTGTGCCACGAACTACAACCCAACACAAAAACTGTTTTAAGAGAAGTATACATTTGGAATTTTCTCCTGTTTCTGTAGCAGAAGAAACTGCTTCAGGAACAACATGCTAGCCCAAAACGTCACAAGTATAAATTCATAGCAACAATCCAGGCTATCACTATACAATAGTTTCTGAATCTAGTTAAATAAATGATAAATTACAGTGTGGCAAACAAGTGAAAAGCTTTCTCCCACAGTATTTAGTGCTAGACAAACATCCACAGTAGGAAAGGATATTTTTTGTTTTCAAACTGCAACAGAAAGAAGGAATGTTACCCTACTTTCATGAAAATATACTAAAGCAAAAGCAAGTGCTGTGGTGAGAGGAGGGACAAAAAAAGGGGAACATTTAGAAAAACTGAAGTTTTAAGCAGGTTTTACTGGACCTAGACTCATTTGAGCCTTCCCTTCTCAAAAACACATTCACTGCTAGAAAGCAACAAGCTGCTGTGTACTTAGGTTAAGAAGTGCTGCACATTTGTACAGCTTTCCCCCCACATCACCCACCCCCCGAGATTTTCACACACCACATTTTCATAACTTACTGGTAAAGCAGGAAAAGCAGCGCTGTCTTCTCGTTCAATTTCATAGAAAGTTATCGTTTCTTCGGGTCCCTGAGGCTCCTCTCCATTCCCTGGGACAAACCCATACTGACACTCCTTATTCACACACTGCAGCTGGCGGCGGCTACGGCTGTAGGAGCTTTAGAAACACGAGAGGAGGTCAAGAATCACCACCAGCTGCAGTCCCACCTTGCTTTCATTGCTCAGTTTGAACTCAGCTCTTTTTGGAGAGGCCCAATAAATCTGCTGCTTCATGCTGTGCCACTGACAGCCGACTCAGCCCTCCGCACACCACCATCCTCCCCAACTCGTTTAGAGCAAGGTTTCGTAAAGAGGTTTGTAGTCACTTACCAGGACCTGCAGGAGAAATTCTCATAGCATCTCTTTCCTGGACTGGGGTAGAATGCTATTTGAGGGCCAACCATGTTGTGCCTGTTTATAAATCGGGCAGATCCCCTAAGTTTAAAGGGCAAAAGGTGCAATTACCAGGAAGTGCCTCTCAGATGGAACTCACTGTAGTTTTACCTATTCAATAGCACAAAGTCTCTCCTGACTAGTCTGCAGCAAGAATGAACAGAAAACAAGCAGTGATCTCAAGACAGGTTTTCAAGGCTTCGTACCTTGGCATCCCAAATCCACGGTTATGTCTTTGAGGAGGATTCTGAGGATGGTAGGGTTCGTAAGGCACCATGTTTCCACCACCCTGTGAGCAGTGAACTGGAGGAGAGCGCCCCGAAGAAACATGGTGCTGGAGCCGGGGTGGAAGAACTGGCTGACCCCTACTATAAGTCACAGTCATAAAGACTTCCTTTCCACGAACTTTCTTAAGCATTCTCTTCCGTGTTTTCATATCCATTTCTGTAGTTTCAGTTGAGGACAGAAAAGATAGATTTACACCTTAAAAGCTGACTCCAGAGCTACGTTCTCCTTACCATTTGAGAAGAGTCAGTATTTGGACACACAGAAAAGAATGAGGCAATGACCTATCCCAGGACAAGTACATTTTAAGTATGTAAATTTCAGACCCTTATTTTGAAGGCCCAAGTGGGCATTCTAAATTACAAGCAGAATACAAGCATCTCACATGGGAACACCTTCCCAACTTCAGCTGATCAAACCAGTACTCTGTGTTAAAAACTATTTATGAAGGCTGCATTTATTTATTTTAAAAATATTCCCTAAATTAAACAAATACAATCCGTATTTAATTGGCTGGGGAAGCCCTAACCTGTCCATGCATCTCTGCTAAGGCCAAATCATACAAGGTTTTTGGTTCACAGACCCAGTCTCTATGCATGGTTCTTGGGTGCCAACTTTCTTTTTGACAATTTTGAGCAATACCAGATTTGCAATGTATTTTCAATGGATTTGCTCTTTTGCAAGGGCAAATTCATCCCTCTGAAGAATCACTTGACATCAAATCCCTGCAGCGACCAAGTTTTATATCACAGGCTGAATTAAGTCACTTCCAATATCCAGACTGCTACTGTTAAAACTGTCGTGAGTGTCCCCCCCACTACGCCCAGCTCCAAAGGAAGGAATGTTTGTGGAAACCTTGTACAAACCTATTCCTGAGAAGTATCCACCTGTTATTTTCTGATAGGTTCCTCCTTTTCGGCTGGGAACCATATTCCAAGCAAAGACGGGCGCCACCTGTGTCACTGGTTTTAAGTTTGTGAAAGGGATTGTATGCCTACATGAAGAACACTGATGTTAGCAGCGCCACAAGGATACACTAAACATAACCGCACAACAACATAAGCTAAAGCAACACTAAAAAGAAAATAGAAAACCCCACAAACTTAAGAGTGTAGGGAGCTTGTGGAAATAAAAAAAATATTTGTTTCTCTGACACCAAGCACACATTACTGTTAGTTGTTTATTAATAAAGCTAGATTTAGTCTCAACACTATTGACTTCCTGGTTCATTCTTCCCTGCATTTGTATGCCTTCAGCAGTACACCTGAAAGCATTTTAACAACATAGAATTTCTGCAGTATGTCATCAAGCTGAATTCTAGGTTTGGAGGAGAGCAAATGCTTTGAACAGCAAGGTGGAGAAAGTAATTAGACTCACCAGAACTACCAATTATTTAGTTGTTTGGGTACAACATAAAAACTCTACAGAGAAACCAACAGCAGAGGGTAATGTGCTATCCATGAATTAAGCCCAAACTGCAAAGATAACTTTCACATTCCAGAGAAGAAAGAGCAGCAAGATTTCACAGAAAGCATTACAGTAATGGGTTTGGTCATTAGAAATCCAAGAGGAAAAATCTCCTGCAACATTCTATTTGAAAAGCAACAACCAAGTAGGAAGCAAAGCCTCACTTTAAAAGCCTAGGTTCTTTTTTCTTTCTGAAGTATCTTAATCCTATTTTAAGCATCTGTGAATATACAAACTCAAACAGAAAGTTCAAACATGAAGTCATCACCAAACTGCTTACTTTTCTGCCAGCTCCTCAACGAATACAGTCAATGTGTTGCCATCCTGTCCAACTTCCTGGATGTGAGCATTGTAGTACTTACCTCCTGGCTCCAGACGTACCTGGAGAGAGAGCAAGGGAAGCTCTAAAAAAGCCAAAGTGTATCACCAGCGCATTCAAAATACTGTCTACAAACCACTAACAACAAAGGCTGCTCCTATGGCACCGAGTTGGCCCCGGAATCTCAAATAAGACTTCAAAATAACAAGCAAAATAAAAAGCACTGTACTAACTTCAGGGAAGAAGGGCCCGGGGGGGTGGGGGAAGTCACTCTTGTGAGTGACTGAGAGCTAAGAAGATACCTGCTTTCTAACTTATTTTTATATACTGTGCCAAGCAGGTAAGTACCAAGGAAGACTGCTATTTAAGAACTTGAGGAGAACAGAAGATAAAACAGGAAATTGGGAAGTAAAGCTCTGCTCAGCCAGAAATAAGTCAGAGTGAATCATCAGCACTACCTCAAACAGCAATAAAAAAAAAAAAGCCCTCACTACATACAACATTGGAATACAAACAAAGCTGCCCTTCCTTTCAGCATCCTGACCAGATCATGTTATTCCTCCCTTTTTAGCTCTTACCTTTCTATTTTATAAAAATATTTGCTACGTTACTGTTAAGCAGAAGACTGTCCAGACTTGTTGCTGACCCCCACTGAAAATCTAATAGAAAACTACCTCAAATGCATACCCTCTGCATTTTGAGCTCTTGGTCTGGAAGTTCCACACTCACAGAACATATGTCACTGGTTCACAATGTCTTTCCAAGCAGCTTTTCCTTCATGCTACCCAATGCTTAAAGGTAGATTTTAGAAATAAATTAAATTAAAAAGAAAGTCAGATTAATAGCTACAAGAGAATGAGAAAAGCCTTGGAAAAATCTATGAAGTCAGATGATTTTATGGCTTACCACACTCCATTTGAAACAGTTTTAATAGTTTCACAACTGAGTCTCCTTTGAGTACTAACCTGACACTTGTCTCCTAAATAGTACTGTCTCCCAGCAAACACCATGTAGTCAGCTTTTTGAAGCTCTAAAAATAAATGAATAAATAAATAAAAAGGAAAAAGCCTTTGAACTACTGTTCTTTCTTCAAGTATCCTACAAGTACTTCATGACAACATCCAACTACAAATTATAGGCCAACTGAGTTACGCATTTTCTATGCATCAAACATTCCCCATAATAATGGCAAAGTAACTGTAGATGTTCCTGTAACAGACCATAACCAGGCTAAGTCACAGGAGATCAATAACATCCAGATAATGCAGTTACAGCACTACTGCTTCAATACTACAATGTCCTTTGTGATAGTAGCAAGTTAATCCTGCATGTAATACCAATCCTGGTATTAAGAATGTTGGACATGACTTGTCTTGCCAGAGTACTGGTGGCACTTGGCAAAACCGAGATGTTATCCAGGAAAAACTAACATTGCCTAAAGTCTCCTGGCTGCTAGATTTCAGTAGGCTTTTCTCTCCATTCCTTGCCTGGATTCTCTGTATGTCAGTACTCTACATAGATAATTAGTTACTATACACTGTTCCAAGAATTTTAATGACCCTCATTACTGCTTATGCAGTTGTAAAATGCTGGTGTTCTTTAGTATGCAAAGCACTTTGGGTCAGATATCAAACACCACTTTAGAACTTTTCTTTCTTGGTAACTTCTTGCTTTACAGATCAGCCATAGTGTATGCCAAGAAGCAGCAACCTATCCCAAGCCACAGAGACCATGAAATCTCTCCAGAATGTTCAAGCCCAGGAGAGCTGGGAAGCAAGAAAAAACTCATCTCATTTGACAGATCTCAATGCTAAATTTGAGATCTCAATTATTATACAAATCTGAAGCCAAAATCGTGCTTTAAAAAGCATTAGTCCTTGCACATATGCTGCAACAAAACACTCTCAAATCTGAATGATGTCCAAGACAACAGAATGGTAACACAGAGTTCTGTACTCTGCTTTGAGTTCGTATTACCTATACTATAGTCATTAAGTAGCAGAGGTCAATTTTTTAGCAAACTTCTCACCATTATACAGTGTCAGAAGCAGTGTATCTCGTACTCTGAAATAAAGCCAAGAAGCCAGCTACTAGCAAGATGTATGAGCTACAAGTATCTGCTGGTATCCATTATCCTTCACGCATTTCAGCTGTGACAGAACAGGTGACATAGACCTCAGATTCATAAATTGAACATTGAGCCTTGTACAGGAAGAGTGGTTTGTTTTCCCCTTTTTAAAGATACCTTTTCTGCTGTCCAGCCAAACATCAAACTCCACATTTCGATAGATCTCAGGGTCCAGTGCCTTTAGCACTTTATAAGGAACAGGCATCTTTGATGGATTTTCTGGAGGCTAAAAACAAAAGTCAAAATCGAGCATTAACAAGTGCATTTAACGTGTTCAGCACAGTCTCTATCCTTGCCAGCATCTGTGGACCATTTTAAGATGTACACACACTATTTTCCAGAAACTTTCACTTCAGCTATATTTGCCTAAAAACTAAAGCTCAAGAATATCAAAACATGTTTAGGCATTCAGAAGCTGAGCAGGCTTTGGAAAGGTTAGAAACACACTGGCTCCAGAGTAACATTTGGGATGTTCTTTACTCAAAAAGAATCAAAGGAAGCTAACCAGACCAACGAAGCCCCAGCTTCAAAAGTTGATGGGAATTTTAGTCATTATATCTGAAATCAGGTTTCTAAAGTTTCTAAAAGTATTTCAAAGTGATTTATACTGTGTTCAAAACAAAACTGACTGATTCAAACCATTTCTGGGAAAAACAAACAGTGGACCAGGAAACATCTGCTAAGCTTCATCTTTGAGGAGGTGGGAAAAAAAATTAGCTAGAGAAGAACAAGAGGATCTCAGAAAGGAAAAAGCCTTATCCGATTTAATAGAAACTCATGGGCAATACCAAAAGGCAAGCAGATGGAAGAAATAAGACACCCACTTTACAGAAACTGATTTTTAAAGGAAGTGGAAAAGAGGGTTTTAGCCCTAACAAGGGTAACATCATAGAACAACAAAAAGCCACCATAAGGAATTCTTCCCTAACTGACAAACCTTTTCTTCTTCAATGCCTTGTTTGAACTTATCTTCCTGTGGATTGTCAGTATCATTGCCTTCCCAGTCGTCCACTCTAAGTAATTGAAAATAAGGTTACAAAAGATACAATGCATAATTTCTAGCTAGGATTAAAATCAACCAACTGTTCGTAAGATCTGAAAAGGCACCATGGTGCCATCAAGTGGCAATTTTTTTCTTAAACACTGGCTGTGGCCACGATGCAGCACAGGACAACCCTTTTCCTAGTTTCAAGAACATGATGACCTTTACCTGTTCCAACACCCACCCCTAATGAGGGCTACTGCTTGCATTAAGGAAAGGATGAAGATGATCCCACTGGCTGATTAAACTCTTGCACTGTCAAGTACAACAAGACACCCTGTTCTAAGTCCTGTGAAACCAATGTCATCTGCAAAAGCATTTTGTAATGGTCAGAGGCATTCCTCAAGCCTTTCAGCCTTTCTAGTAACTGGGACAACATGGGATATGAGGGTTTCTGGAGGTACGTTCTGCCTGTTCCTCTTATCCCCAGTGATCCGGGCTTGAATAATGCCACCATTTAATTGTCTGCTTGAGGTCAGATTCCTTTAAAAAGGACAAACAAGAAAATAAAGCAGAGCTCATTTTTTCAATGCACTTGCCTCTGCAGAGCTATAAAGGCTTAGAAAAGTAGTAACAGTTTCTCACTAAAAAAGATATTCTGATTATATAAGTAACAATTTTATTTACAAGCAAGCTGTCATTTTATAGAATAACATGCAACTACAACATAGCCAGCAGCAGAGAATGTTCAATTACATGACACTTCCCAGCTCAAGGGAAAGCACACTCTTCTGCAATATACTTCAACTTTGTTTGTATGATGAGATAGGAAAAAAGAGATAATATCGCACAAACATTCAAAGAACCTTAGAAAAGTTGCCCTTTGCAAGGTTTTTAATTATTTTTGCTTCCCTTTTTAGCACATGCCCTTCCCAAAATACTACCTCTTTTCTGATGGATTTCTGGATACTTTTTCATGAAGACAATCAAAGTTTGAATCCTCATTTCCTACAGAGCCACTGTTTCTGTTCTTCTTGGATCCACTTCGAAACACCTCCACTGCAGACCTCAATTCTTCCTCATCCATGCCAAACACATCTTTGTATAGGATCTCATATAATACAGCTAAACAAATCAACACAAAGCTCAAACCAAATTAAGATAATACCAGATCCATAAGAACTGCTGCAGTTTTCAAGGTAAGCATTTTTTCAGATATTAACTACTGTTAACAAGGCCCTAGCTGTATTAAATTCAGTTAAGGAGAGGATCACAGAATGATTCAGGTGGGAAGAAGAGACTTCTGGAAGTCATTTAGTTCAGTACATCTCTTAACAGCTAGATTTATGTGTGTATATTATTATACAATAAATGAGCTACCTTCTCTCCTCCCCGCCCCTGAAAACCAAAACGAACATTGCCTATAAACATATGAAAATACGTATTTCTCTTCCATAGAAAAATGATTTCAAGTTTACCCTGGCAAATAGCAGCATTTTCCTGGAATTGTTTTGTGTACACAGAGTCATAATGGCCATTGCCGGAACAACACAGTAAAATCTGGGAAAATAATAAAAAAAGGCTTTAAGGCTGTAACGATGTAAAACCTTTCTACTTGATACCCTAGCTCAAGACTACATTAGTCTTCCATTCTAGAGTTGACACCAAATCATCAAGAAAACAATAAATATTCTCAACATAAATATGAAAAATCTGTAGAACCACCTTTAAACTGCATCTTAGGTAAAGTCTCTAAATAAGTTTGTCTGCTATACAAAGAAAAACTATCAATTCGTACACCATGCTGTATTAAACATGAAATAATAGTCTGTTTCCAGCTTACCTCTGAAACCACAAGTTAAAATAAATACAAGCCATCGAATGCAGTACTCCTGAGATACACTGTCCGAGTATCAAAGGCACATCACCTTCCCTACCTGAGGGACTAGAAGAGCATCTACTTCTCTAACCCTCAATAAAGCCTTGCTTTTAATAAGCAATATCATGCTGCCTTTTGAAAAGATGCATGCTTTTTGCAGCATATGCATTGACACACCAAGTAAACATATTACCATCGAACCGCATCTTGGCATGTGACCACAGCCAACCGTAACTGGCTGACGCCCTTAGGCAGCTGTCAGCACACTGCCAGCAAAGATGCTTCCAGTGAGGCAGAAGGAACTGGGATGCCAGGGCTCTTAATTCAGCATGTGCTATGCCTTCTGCCAACACAAGCTCTCATCTCACGGTGAGAATGAGCAACACCAGAAAGAGCTGCTGCCTGTACAGCAGTCTAATAACAGACAGCTGCCAACAGTTAATGAGACCTCTGGTGGTAAAGCCTTTGAGGACAAGCACACATTTAGAGCCCACTGCCTGATCTTTAAAGTTAATTCATTTTGGAATTAGATTAAGCTATGCAGGAAACTACATGGAAAAAGAAAGAAGCACATATAAACAAAGACAGTAATACCAACCAACAGAGAAGCAAGCTGCAGTAGCACAGATTTCAGAGCAGACTAGCCATTATGGCAAATATAATAGCCCATACTGAAATCCACACTGCAGCAACTTCACTGGCATCATGCCTGAGCCAGCCACATAATTGTGTGGGCACATCTACACGACTGCAGAAAAAACCAAGAGGGATCAGAGAGGAGGTAATACAGAGTACTTCTTATGTTCCTTCTTTTTGCCCCCAGCAGTAATTCTTTTGTAGATAAGCTGTACCATTAACTCCCATTCTTAACTGGGCTCCATCTGTATGTCATAGAAATGAATCTGTTTGTTAGATTAATCCATTCCCATTAACTTCCCCTTTTCAGGAAGAAAAGCTGCACACCTCATCTGACTTCAGAAAGAGAGGCAGCGGGGGTGGGGGGAGAACATATTCTCTAGTATGATAAATGTTATCTTGTTCTGCTCTTCAACTCAACCCAGATACTTCATTCTACCCTGTCATGTCAGATCAGTCAAATGCCCACTGGGAATTTACCCAAATATTTATTTATTTTTTTTACCCAAAAGAGGTTTCAGAAACATAAAAGAATATTCCGGAATTGTGATGTCACCTCTTCCTGCCAAAATTAAGTATCTTTCGAATAATGAGCTGAAGTGCAGAAAAGATTAGCAGGAGAACAGCAGACAATCCATCCCTCAGATGGGAAGCAATGCTACTACAACTGAGTTAACTATTGTGCAAACATGGTGTTTTTTCCATGAGCTGAAGTCAGTTTTGGGGTTTTGTTCAGCTATGCAAGAGCACTGGAGTTACAAGATCTCAATTCCAGTTTACAACTAATTGGGACTGGAGGTATTCAGGGGTAGGAAATTGCCTTACTTCTCACCTTGTCTTCAAACCCATTGTCTGTAGCATAAGTGGGTGGCTTTGCAGGGTACCGGTACAGAATAAAGTCTCGCCTAGGTAAGCAGAAGCAAAACATGACTTAAAAGAGCATACTTTTAGTAGAACCAGGTTACGAAGAAGTTTGTAGGGAGCTGTTTAGAGAATCTGCTGTTGAAAAATCAACTAAAATACTTTTCCTGATAAATTAACGCTATCATACAGCAATAGCTAGATGAGCTACTACCACCCATCTTGGGGGGGGGGGGGGGGGGGGGGGGGGGCGGGGGCAGGAAATTACCTGGGAAAACCCATTATATTTAGTCATAGATTAGGTCAAGTACTTATGCTTACGGCAGGGTGCTCAGACACTGTGGCAATTAAGTCCCAGAGATTTAGTCATCTGCAAAAGGATTAGAGCCTCCGGACAGGAAACTAGTAACTTTTGCAAAACTTCAGTTTGTTCCTTCAGTACTTGAACAGAAAGAGCCTGCAAAGGGAGTGTTCTTCCTTCTACCACTGGAAAGCCAGACCACTTGTTACAGGACAGCAGCACCTGTGCAGACTTGTTACCTTTGAAATAAATATCAGGGTTTACACACAAAGTAGGGTAAGTACCCCTAACTACTGGAGTTCTCAGGAACACCTACATGAGTTTTAGTCAGGCTTATAACTACCACACAGTGTTCCTACTACACACAGTTCCTTGTTTTTTCCTGTTTTCCATCCTTCAGCCACTAGAAGGAAACGTTTGACTTCACAGTTTAACATTAGCAAAAAGATAACAAATAAACATCACTGGAAACTGACGCTTCTCTTCATTCACACTATAAGAACAAGGGCTGCGATGGCACCCATTTACATATTAGCTCAAGTAACTTCGTTAGGGTAGCATTTGTCACCATGTTTAGCGCATTAATATCTCAACAAAAAATAAAAGGTTTTGAGGCCAGAATCCAAATACCATTAAGTCCAAAACACTGTGAAACTTAAAACCAACACAACACTTACTTGTACATCACTGATAAAGCCTTCATTTCCAGATGGCCAGCAGTTTCCTATGCAAGATTATGAGATTATGACATAGCAGAGCTGTCTTCAACACAGAGAATTGTGTTCTAGCTGTCTGTAGCAGTAACTTTAGTACAATACTTTTCTAGTACTTCAGCTTTGTTAGAACAAATGATCAATGCATTGAGAGTTGAGATACTAGGATTTTGGGGTGGGTGGTGGCGGAATCTGCAACATGGGATGGCCATGATTACCAAAGAAGATGGAGCTAGTTCTGGCAGTGACTCTTACAAAATACCCTTTTTTTTAAAATTTAAAAACATTAAATGTGTTTCAGAGACTGCTGCGTTCACCATACTTATTGGTTAAAGTCTAAAGAAATGGGAGTTTGAACTCCAGTATTTGAATCTGGGGGTAAAGAAGCAAAGGATTGCAAAGCCTGGTAAACATTTGATGTAAGCAACACTCCACATACACCACTTTTCCCTTCTTAAGAATTGCAATTATGAATAAGGCCCACAAGAGGCCTCAGCTTTACTGTCCAGTGTACACAGATTGCTCCTTTGCACCAGCACAAACTCCCCACTAAAACTGATATTGTTTATACATATGAATATTCAATACAACCCCCATAGTATCACCAATTCAAATAAGACCCCAGGATTGAGGTCTATCTGAAAAAAAACAAAACACACACTAACAAACCCTAAACCTAAACCACCACATTTTAAACCATCACCTAATTACTTTCCTGTTCTAGTCTCCTGAACTTGTAATCTCTTTGCCAAGTATTAGATCAGTCTTACCTTTGGATCTCCCAGTCGCTCAAGGTATTTCTCAAATGCTCCTTCCACATACTTTCAACAAAACAAATACAAAAACTTAGCCAGTTGTAAAGCAAAGTTAAATGTTGGGGAGGTGGGGTGAGTGAGGCATGACAGGGTGCACAGACACCAGATTTGGGACTAGTCTGCCAATTCCTATCATTTTTGGGTTCTGAAGGGCTATGGTCTGATTAGGGGTATGACTTCAGCTGTTGTCTGCCTTAGAGCATGGGAATGATTTGGGGTACCAATGTGGACATACCAAGGTATCTTAAAAAAATTAAGAGCATGAGTCTGAGTAATACTCCAAGTAATTGATCTCCCACCTAGATTAGATTAAGCACTTAACTGCAATTACAGGGGGAGAAAAACAAAACAGACACCAAAAAACACTCAAAATCACCCCAACAGCACAGAGAACCACACTGCACACACACCCCTGCACGAACTGTCTCATGCAAAACCAAACAAACAAAAAAAACCCCAAACCCTCATAACTCTATGCAACAATTAAAAACACTCTAGTGTCTTCTATCATCTTTTGATGCTTATTTCTTACTCCAAAATACCACATATTTCCTACCTACTAAATTCCGTGATGGTTGCTCCACAGAGAAAACACTACATAAATAATTGTCACCCTACTGGTTACTCCAGCATTAGTAACTCACCCAATTTCAGGAACTTCAGATGCATAGTCAAATAAAACTTGCACGACTGCAACTCAAATAAGGTAAGCAAGCTATCACCGTGCCATTTCTCTGGTCTTACATGCATCAAGCCTAGCAAAGCACGGCATGTTTTCAGTGCATATGTTTTTGAGGGTATGTTTACGGCTAAACCACTCGCCTCCTCCCACATTACTTCCTAACTACACGTGCAAAACTGCCTAACACACGCACTACTTACAGACTGAAACTTGTGCTGGTGTTGCCTCATAAACAAAACACAAGCTTTCCTGACTTCCACGTGGTAAATTTGAGATGAAAACACCTGAAAAAAAAAAAGGTTGTGAAACAATTAAGGAGAAAACTGCAGAGTTTAGTTTATGCTTAACACGACGCTTGTTTTACTCTCGAGGGGTACCCCCGCCACAAAGCGCCTCAGAGTAGCAGGAGAGGAGACGCCGCCCCACAGGCGCCCGGGGGAAGAGGCTGAGGGGAGCGCGGGCGGCCCGGGCGCCTGCCGGCCCCACACACCTCCCCACCCGCCACACCTCCCCTCGGGCACCCGGAGGAGCCTCCCGCAGCACCCACTGCCCGCCTCGGGCCGCGCCAACCCCGCCGGGGGCCTGAGGCGCCCCGGCTCCCCCCGGGACCGCTACCGGCGCCCGCCCCGCCGCCCAACCTGCTCGGAAACGGCTCGGAAAAGTGAAGAGGTGTCCCTGGCCGTCATCTTGCGGTACAGCCCCAGGCTGCCCAGGTACTCGTCCATGGCCACCTCGCTGAAGGACTTCTGCCCGAAGTACTTCTTCCAGCCCTTCTGCATCTTCCCCGAGCGGCTGCGGCTGAAGCGGCGACGGCGGAGGCGGGAGACGGGGGCTCCGCGCGGGGCTGCGCGGCGCGTGGCAGCTGGGCGCGCGGCGGCTGCTAATGAGGGGCCACGCCCCGGGCGCTCACCTGCGCCAGGGCCCCCGCTGCCCTCGGCCGGCCGGTGCGCGCCGCTCGGGGGGCCGCCCGCAGCCACCTCGGGGTGCCCGCCGGGAGCCCCCGCACCGCCCCGCGCCCCGGCTGTGGGGGCTGCCCGCGCCGCGCCGGAGCGCCGTCAGCCCCGGCAGGCGTCGCCCCCCTCCGGGCCTGCCTCGGGCAGCCAGGGGAGCCGTGGCTCATTAACCCCTTCCAGCTCCCTTGCGGGAGGTGCCGTGTCTGCCAGTAGCTGCGGAAAACCCCAACGGTTACTCAGAATTGGCTGTGGCGTTCCTGCGTGCCCTCGGACTGGAGGTGAGCTGCTAGCGGCACTCCCGAAGTAACGGCTCTGTAACATTTCTTACGGAAGTGAAAAATCTCGGTGGATCCTAACTCATCCACTATCTCAGGGATCAGCAAAAGTCACTTTTGCACAACTGTGCAGCATGACTTATTCCATGTATAGCCCTTATGCCTGGTTTGATGGGGAGAATGTCCCCATGTACGTATAACCTGCTAGTAAAAACTGCACGTGGACATCAGATGCACCAATTTGGGAGTTTTCATTGTTTTAAGCAATAGCAATTAAAAAACCCAAATGGTGTACTTGCAGGAAGGGCAGGAGCACCAACTATACACATACAGACTCTACATAGTCCGAAGTATAACGGAACAAATAGCCTGCATGAATGTTTTTGAGTCTAAACTTCCTTTGTTTTTAAAAATATTTACTGAAACAAATTGATGTTTGTTTGACATCAACAGTTGACAATTCCAACACTTTAAATAGGGAGCTCCAATCAGCATCAAATCGGAGCCCTGTGCTTCACAGAAGTCCCAGCTAAGTAACGTGGCTTGATTGTATTGTCAACCCCATTCCTCTCCTATAGGTCATGTTTTACTTTGGGAGTAAATCACCCAAAACCACGAGAGTCGGTGGACCATCTGGCAGCAGGTTTGCAGCTCTTGCCTTTTTCCACCCAGATTCACCACGTGCCCCTTTCCCTCTAAAGAGGCTTAAATCTCTCACTTCTAAAATTCTCTTTTTGGTGCTTCTGTTAAGCACACGGAATGAGAGCTGAAGGCATTTGCTTATTTGCAGAACATAACAGGAACATCAGCAAGGACAACTTATTTCCACTAGTACTAGGCAAATACGGTCAAGAAACCACTACATGTATGTCATGCTTATTAAGTAATTTAGCTTCTCCTCCTCACTGGAATTACCAACTCAGTGCAGATTTTGTGATGTAAATATCTCTCTATCCCAGAAACTAGACAGTTCATACTCCCTGCCTTGTGGGCACCGTGCTCTTTTAAGCATAAAGCTGGATGACTTTAAACCGGCACTAAATAGGAAACCATTTTATGTCAGTTAATATTAACAGGCATTTTCTTTTGCCCCAGTTGGTGGACTCTTAAGTATGGAAGGCCTTTCTAGGAGAGGAGAAAGGTTTTATTCTGACATCTTTATTCCTCTGTATTGTTTATTGAAATCCAACAACTTTATCCAAGAACAAAGCAAACTTTTCTGGCTGTCCAGGAGGAAAAGGTTTCAAAGTTGACAAGTCCATTGACTGTAGTGTCTCCACAAGAGTGCTGTAAAAACAGATCAAAACCAATAATTAAAAAAAAAAAAATCCATCCCAAAGGGAAATCTTTTCTTCACACAGTTTTCTTTCTATTCATACATAAATAATCCTTTAGCACAGAAACAGTATTAAAAGACACATACTGAAAGGAAGAAGAGATCCCACAAACCAGTGGGCCCAGACCATCACTGGCAGGCAGCATTGCTGAGAACACACTTCGATCGATACCGCAGCTTTCACAGACAACCTCAGCTCTTAGCTTTTTAATCTGTGGTTGCCATGTTGGGAGACTGAACAAGATCTGAGGATCTTCATCATAAACTGTATCAGGAAATTAATCCTATTTGAACACATGGCATAGTTCTCCACTTAACACTCTGCCAGAAAGAACAGCTAAATCAATCTGTTAGCTTGCTATTATCAGGCTGCAAATAAGGCTCAAATGCTAGGCACTGTTCAACAAAAGGAAATAAAAATTCCTTCATCTCTGAAGCTGTCAGAAGTACTGAGATAATGAGAAACTTGTCCAATATAAATGAATGAGAGGCCTAGTCTTTTCAGAAGGCTCTTCTGAAACATACAAAACCCTATTTGCAAGGCAAAGGAAAAGATGCAGACTAAATAATGGGAGTTGGATTTCCTCTGCCTTCAATTTAGAGGTCATCTGTTACTTACAGAGTGCAATCAATCATAAAAACAGTAAGATACAGTCAAAACATGAGAGCAAATGAAACTAACAGGAGCCAGGATGAACAAAAACAGAAGGAGCTGGGTTTTTTTTGTTGTTATTTTTTCAGGTTTGTTGATTTCATTTTTGGCATTTTTTCCCCCCTGAAGTGACAGGCAGTAGATTTGTGAAACTCCTTGTCAGAGGATGTGGTGCATTCAAGAAGTATGGTTAAAAAGGCAGCCTGAATAAGTATTTCTGAACACTTATATATTCATGTATGAATGTACCAAATAAGTACATAAGACAGAGGTATTGAAAGTTATGAACCAGACAGCATCTGATTTAGGAATCCCCCTGAATCAAAGTACTTATGAGCATCAGAGGGAAAGTAATACAGAGAAGTACCATGTGTTCTTCCCCTGTTTCTGTTTCAGCTGGGCATCTGCATATGGCCACTGCAAATAGGATACTGAGGTACGTGGACTCCTGATCCATATCAGTAAGGCCATTTGTATGTTTTGTTCTAAATACTCCAGATACTTTCAATTTTTATTACGTCAGCGCATCTACAGAGTCAGCTTCAGTGCCTTCCACAAGGAAAGTTCACACAGCAAAATAATGAAACAGAGCTCTAAGCCTACAGGAAGCAATTTATTCCTTATGGCTCATGGTTATAAACTGATAGTTCAGGTTGTATTATTTTTAGACTTCAAAAAATAATCCAACAACTAGTGAGGAAAAGCAGAGAAAGAGAGAAGCTGTTAGGTGCCTCTATGATGCCACCTGACTGTTCAGAATTCAGCCACTTCTATTTGGTTTAAATTGCTCTTCTTTCAATCCGAATACATGTGTCCTCAAAAACAAAAATAAAAAAAAAAATCATTAAAAGGAGTCATGGTAAAAAGGCTTAATAAGTTTGGTAAATTAGCTCCTAATGTTATCTATCCATAAATTAGCTCCTAATGTTAATCTAGCCACTGTGGGAAATCTACTTTGCAAACAAATGGTCGTTACAAAGAAAAATGTACATTTCCTTGTTACAGTCTCAATACTGTAGTAACAGAACGATGGTCCTGAACACGGCTTGTTCAGTCAGGACAGCCGCAGCACCCGCATACCTGCAATTACAGCAGAAGACATGCCCATCTCTGTGGAGCTGTTTTGCCAGTTCAAGCTGATGGTTGTTCATCAGCTTTTCGTTTATTACTACTACGAGTGGTTTTTCTTTTCCTAGAGCCTCCAGACAGCTACCTGCACCTACAGGAAAAACGGAAAACACCCTGAGTTTTTGTCCTGAAAGAGGAAGTTATCATTGCGCTTGCTCTTGAAACACGGGAGGCTCCTGAAGGTGAGCACTTAACCACTCACCTATAGCTGCGGACCTGAACATTCACTGCCAGCCCACCCCCGAGCTAGAGAGAAACAGACTTCAGGCAACCGACCGCCGCTCCTGCTCCCAGGGAACGGGCTCGGCCGACAGACGGGCTCTACCTGCGTGGCTGACGACCAGGTCGGCCCTCCCCAGGTCCTCAGCCAGCGACTCCTTGTAGCGGAAGGCTTCCACTGCCAGGGCCGTGCCGCTCAGCGCCGGCGGCAGCGCGCCGCGCCCGACCTGCAGCACCAGCTTCTCGTAGCCGCGGCTCTGCAGCACCTGCGGCGGAGGGAGGGCGGCTGTCGGCGTGTCCCCAGGCCGGGCACCGGCGCGCCGGGCCCTGCTCCCGGGCACCCCGGCCCGGCGGCCGCCGCCACCCTCCGCCGCTTCGCGCCACGGACCGTCCCTCCCGCTCCGCCGCCGCTTCGCGCCGCTCACCCGAGCCCCGCCCCGGCCCCCGCCCCGTACCCCGCCTCAGGCAGCCCCGTACCCCGCCTCAGGCAGCCCCGGCACCCCCGCAGTCACTAACGGGATCCGGGAGGGCGGCGCAGCTCCCACCGCGCAGGCGCCCGGTTGAGGCGCTGCGGGCAGGCCGTGAAGGGGAGGCCCGGGACAGCCGGGCGCTCCGCCGCCTCACCTGCAGGGCCGCCGGGGAGCAGATGGTGACGATCAGGTCGTCGAAGCTGGTAGTGCCCACCGTGACGAAAACGCACTTCATGGCCGGCCGGCGCCCGCGCGGGCCGATCTGCGGGCGGGGAGCCGCCAGAGGGCGCCGCGCGCCGCCCGCGCGCTGCAGCGCTCCTCAAAATGGCTGCCGGCCTGAGGGGGCGGTTCGGCGCGTGGCGGGGGGGACACGCCCCCTTCACCTCATGGCTCCCGGGGCGTGCTCGCCAGCGGCGTTCAGCGACCTTTGACTGGTAGCCACGGGTGTCTTACTTTTTTAGACTTTCGGGGGTGGGGTGTGGGGGGAGTAACCCAAATTATTCAGAAAGCTTTTCCTTTCACGTTATTGTAGCACTTGGGGCACAGATCACTGTAACCGACAGCCCAAGTGGGGCCTGGTGTGGGGGGGGTTCACAGGCGGCCGTTGCCACAGCTGCCTTCGTAACTGACTAGGGCTAGGGTTGGGATTGCTCGGCCTGGCCCAGCCCTCTCATGGCACTTACTGTGTAGGTAATACCTATCACAAAAGGATGGTAGAAAAGCAGTTAGGCATGCTTTGGAGGCGAGACTGGTGCCTGGGACAACTGTTCCCTGAAGCAGTGCTGTGGTGGGTCCTGTGAGGGCAGCCATGGGCCTGGCCAGAGGACGCACCGCGGGCCTGAGCAGTGTCACCTGGGCACGGTTGTGGTGACAGGGCAGATGGGTGGGCTGCCAGCCTTTGGGTGAAGGAAGGCAGGAGGAGAAGCATACATTTCTCTCAGTGGGTGAGGTTGGGTCACTTTGCCGTGTGGATATCCTTCCGCTGATACCACAGGGATTAGCGAATATCGGAGACAGAAGGAAAAGAGGCAAATTCAGTTTGAACTCTGCTGTTGTGTGCTTTGTTTAGGTACTTTAATTCTGGCTATGTATGTGCGCTCTGTCAACTCCCCCCCAAAATCCTGGAAATGCTGCAATCTGACAACAGGAACTGTTGGCTCTTAGTTGATCCCAGAAAGTCAGACATAAAAATTATTTGGCATAAATAGATGAACCTGCCACAGGAGCTGAGATTGCAACTCCAGGAAAACCCCGAAAGAGACTGAAATCAAGGCTAGGAGTTGTACCCTCCTGGTTTCTTTTTGTCACTTTGCCACTGACCAGTGTTAGCACCTTGGGGAGGTGTTTATTTTTAGTTTCTCTACCTCTAAGGCAGTGTTTAGCATTTTAGCTCCTCTAAAGCTTTCTGTGGAGGTGATTATATTAATGTGCAGAGTAAAAATCTTCACTGTAGTAAATATTAAAGATATTGAAAAGGGTTTTTTTGTCTACCCTGGGCCTTTTGAAAGATACATTCTCAGTATCATTGAATACAGCTATGTTTCCTTTCCTCCCTATTGCCCTTTCTCTTAAGTATACATCTTTCTGATGCTGTTTCAGGCTGATCTTACTATCTCCTTACGGGGACTGAGGAAAAGTACTCCCTTTAGCAAAGACATGTCAGCTCCCTGTGGAATGTGATCCGAAGAGCCAAGGGATAGTAAATCGGGCAGGAGCTGAGGCTGGAGATGAAAAATAAAAATGCTGTTCAGTGCTAAGCCATGTTAAATCAATTGCAAAGATGAAGTCACCAGTAAATCTATTATTTCAGGTACATTTCCCCTTTGTGGTGAAAACTGGGGTGGGGGGTAGAGGTGGGGATAACATTTCCATTTCCAAAAATATCCAAATATTAAATCTGTTAACACAGTCTTTTCCACTGAAGGCTAACAATAACCCCTTAGCAGTTGAACAAAGTGAACTGTTTGCTTTCTTAATTGCAAGTGCAACACAATGTACAATTCTACAAAAAGAAACTATTCAAGTTAGACACCTAAATCTATCTATTCCCTGAATTAAATTTAATAGATGAGGTCATATCTGTATAAGCTATTGGGTGTTCCAAGCAAGATGCAGAAAAGATGTAGCTATCTTGAGGATAAGTCTGATTGCCATGTTAATGGCTCATTCACAATGCTCATTAGCCCCCTGTTGCTTTCATTTAGCATAATGAGCCACATTGAAATGTATTTATTTTTTGATTAAAGCAAGTAGTGCTGACAGCAGACATGGCAAGGGGGAGGGTGGCACTTGGGAAACATGCTGTAGAGCAAAGCAGTATCAGAGTCCTGGGTGCACAGGGCCTTAGTGGCCCTGACCAGCCTTCACCCAACTCTCACCGCTCTCCCTCAGGACAAAGAAGCCAGGAGCCGAGGGTGACACACAATGCAAGCCAGGCAAAGACCTCACTGACCGGGCACAACCTGACCACACTAGAGAAAAACAAGCAGCACAGTGGCAGCAACAAATTCATCAGGCAAAGGCAAGGTAACAAGCCGTTTCCAAGGTCAGTCCAGGCAACCCAAACAGCAATTCAGGAGCAGAACTAGCAGCAAGGACACCTACAACTCACTTCTGTTCTCCCAGTGTAAGAAGGACATGGACCTGCTTGAGCAGGTCTAGAGCGGGGGCCACAAAGATGATCTGGGGCTGGAGCAGCTCCGCTGTAAGGACAGACTGAGAGAATTTGGGTTTTTTAGGCTAGAGAAGAGAAGACTTCAGGGAGACCTCATAGCAGTCTTCCGGGGGAGTGTACAGAAAAGATAGGGAAGAACTCTTTATCAGGGAGCATTGTGACAGGACAAGGGGTAATGCTTTTAAACTGAAAGAGGGTGGATTTAAATCAGATATGAGGAAGAAGCTCTTTACTGTGAGGGTGGTGAGATGCTGGAACAGGTTGCCCAGAGAACTTGTGCATGGCCCATCCCTGGAAGCATTCAAGGCCAGGTTGGATGGGGCTTTGAACAACCCAGTCTAGTGGAAGGTGTTCCTACCCATAGAATTAGATGATCTTTAAGGTCCCTTCCAACCCAAACCACTTTATGATTCTGTACTATGATTCTAAAGACCAAGTTTAAAAATTAAATCCTCATCAGAGAGTGTGGTTGGAAGCCCCAGCTGAGGCTGGTCCAGGCAATTAAGACCTGCAGTCAAGGCCCTGACAACTGATGGATAGGAAGTGAGACTTTGGGATTAAAGGAAGGATGCTAAATTATTCAGGTGTCAGTGATGAGGGTCAGCACATGTGTAAATCTTTGTGAGAAAAGGTAAGGACAGGATAATAAAATTATTGTAGATTTATTTTTTTTCTAATGAGGAGGATAGAATTTAAATGTATTGCAGTGTTTTCCTGTTTATATCATTATTTTATATTAGGTTAATTACAGGAGTTTAGGAAATTACTGTTCATTTGTACTAAAGCAGTGTAACTCACTGCATGCATGCTCTTACTCTGCCAAAACTGAAAAATAAACTAAGTCCACACATTCATTCTGCAGTTAGAAAAGGTTTACAGTGGTTGCCGTTGTACCTCAGCTTTGACCTTGCTTTCAGCTATCCACTTGTAACTTATAGTTCCTATAATGTAAGGCACTCTCAAGAAAATATTCCATGCATGAGCAGCAACTTGTTCATATCTCACTGCTTGCTGCCTCAAATTTCAGCAGAGTAAAATGTGTATTTAGAAAAATGAATAGAGTTTGAATAATATTAGTCTTCATAACCCTCAAGTGAGAGAGAAACTGAAGTACAGTCTGCATAGTATTGTGAAATAAATTCCTATATCTAGGTTTGCTCTTATGATTAATGTTTGCGTACAGTAAAACTTCTTATTCTTCCAGTCAATGGGTGCCTATTTGGTGGTATTTTCTAAGCTCTGCTCAGTGATTCTTGTCAGTGCTTTAGGGTATTCACAAGTTAAATTAAACATTGGGCATTTTAGGAGAATGACACGTTAGGTAACAATAAACCCATGCAGCTCAAGAAAAAAAAAAAAAGATTTGGTGACCCCTTCTTACTCTTAAGAAGAGGTTTGGACTAATTTCTGTGTGATCAAAGGACTGCTCAAAGGGAGAAAAGCATACTGCTCTTCCAAAGTTTAGGAGGCCTGATTGCAACAAGAGCATGGTACTTCAAGTTTCAGGGACAGCTGACCATACTTAGCAGTTTGCAAAAACAGACCTAATTTTACTAGCGTGTCAAATGGAATCTTTCAGTTTTCTTAATTAAAAATGTCCAGGAGTGAGTGAGCACCTGTCAACAGGGAGCTCTTACACTGAATCTCTTTTAATAGTCCTTGTGGAAGGTGTTTATGGAGAGAGAGTTTTGTTGGAAATAAGGGTTACAACAGCTATTCTTAAAATACAGTATGTTCAGGATCATGGCCCATCAGGTTTTGCATTTTATTCTTTTGCTTTTTATTATGAGTGCTGAATTTCACTTCTACAGGATCCTGTTTTGCTCATTTGCTTTCTAGAATGAAGAGAATTCAGAAATCACTGGAATGATTTCTGAGTATGGAGCAGGTCTGTGTGATTCCAGCTTGCTATTTTCCATGTGGCACTGAAAGTCAGTGTCCTCTGCAGCTTGTACTTCACCAGTAACATTGCAGTGACTTAAATTTGTATTGGAGTTTTCACTGGAGGGTACATTCCACTTGCACATTGAATTAGGCTTGTTAGGATGATTTTAAACTAAAAAGAGGGAAAGCTATCCATTCTAGGACTCAATCTCATTCGAATTTGTACCTGCTATTTTAATTAGAAGTTGTGTAAAGCATAAGTGGAATTTTGTCCACGAGTGCTTATGCTGTGGTCCATGAGAACTACAGATCATTTCAGAATGAGATGCTTGGAGCTGATCCCTTGCAGTTTTGAGGCAGTTAAAGATCATGTAATCCAGACTTGGTGCTAGGTCTTGTTTCTGGCCATTTGTTCCTTCCTGTGCTCTGCATTTCTACAGGTACTCATACAACGTCACAGTGATCCAACTCAGAGAACTGATCTGACAGGAAAGTGATCTGTTTGCAGTTAGATCAGTTTCCTGAGTTGCACAAGCAGCACTAGTAGCACAAGGAAGGATGCTTAAGTGTGGCATCTTGGACTGAGATTGATTTCAATGCTGGAGAATGGCACCTACATCTACCCCTTCACTGCCATTAGTAGCTGCAGTCACATGCTCTGAGCCCGGTGGCTCAGGGTGTTGAGTGCCCATTGCCTTTGGGGCAAACCTTGTGTGAACCTGTACCTGCTTGGGCTGGAGAGTCTCTCTTTTCAGTGCCAAATGTTTCTGTCCAAGTGATATGTGTGGGATATTGATAGAGATATTCAAGAAATATGGGCTCAATCTGACATAATGTAGTCCAAGACCCCAGGGAGAGGCTAGGAAAGGGCTAAAATGGAAGATACGTTCCTGTGAGAGCTTGCTCCCATCTGTGCTTTTTATGGCATAATTTATATTATGATATTTTCTTCCCATGACAACATCTGGGCAAGAAACTGAAGATGGCATGAGTGAAAGCTATTTTTTTGTTAAGTGAGAAAAGATGCATGCCTCCTCCTTTCTCCTTAGCCTTTATTTGAAATGTTTCTCGATGTGCCTTCAAAGCACTGTTGCTTTGTATTCAGCTCAGTTTCCCACACTTTGCCCTGAAAGCTCCATAATTATGTTTTTCAGGAGTAAGAAAATACATGTGAATAAACTGGTCGGTTCACATCTTGGTTTCTGAAAATTACATACTGCCCTCAGTTTGCTCTTGAAGTCTAAAGACTAACTCACAACTGTTGCGATAAAACTCGACCACTCCTGAAATGCATGGGCTGCAGACAACGTATCAAATAATCATTTAAAAACAGACACCAACAGAAAGGCAGATAAACCTCCAAGATTTTCTTTGAAAGGCAAAACAAGCTGATGACTAGCTAGTTAAAAATGCAACCCTGTCTTTCTTTTACCTTGTATTTTGTGCACAGATTGATTCTTCATTTGGCTTGTGATATAATGGTGCAGTGGATGACATGAGGCACAAGAGAGCAATTAGACTTCTCCACACTAAATTTACATTATGTTTCATTATTTTTTACATGTTATGAATGTGCAAAATGAGTACAGATAGTCTTACTCCTATTTCTAGTTGGCATTATATAAATTTGAACTGAAAAATGTTCGCTTCCTTTTCCTCTCATTTAGACGTAGTGCTGTACCTGTGAGGGATGATATTGTTGTTACCGTAGGGAACTGTGAAAATTAGATGGAGAATATTTTGGGGAATGATTCCTTCTTATTAGTATGATTCAGAGATGCTTCATCTGGGAAAATAACAGAGGAACATTTGTCAGCCAAATTTAAATAGTATACTTTGAAATATTCCATCACAACATTTCTACATCCTTTGAATTGTCTCTTTGTTGGCTTGTTATTTGGCAGTGGGGATATTGTCAGATATCTTACAGATACACAAAGGATTAAACTGCCTGGAGACAGTCAAGGGGATCACTTCTTCCTCAGGGCTGGCTAGCAGAAGACAGGCGCTGAAGCAGCACGGAGGAACTGTGTCCACTGACTAAATATTTCACATTTGAAGTCAGAGGAGAGGCAGTGGCTTAGCTGGAATGAGTGTCCATGACCTAACAACTTACGGTTTTTTCTGAATTTTGCAATATTTGATGGCATGGCTTGAAGCCCCAGGTTCTGGAATTACACAATTGTGATTGTTAAGGCCTTATTCTTCTGAAGGGGAGACCAAGGAAACAACTGAACCTTAAGGCCCTAAAGACTAACACAGAAATAATATGTATTACATATCTGTAACAATGTATCTTTTTATTATTCCTGTTTTGCTTTGTATTTACACAATGTCATGATTTTTTGAGACCTGACTTCTGGAAGCTCAGAGCTTAGTGGTTTATGAAAGTAACGTGCTGCTGGTCTTTGCCGTGCCCATGAAGCAGCAAGTCACCTCTGCGCTGGGATATAGCACATCCTGTGTTTCAAGCCTTGTTACAAGGAGTGTGGCTCAACTGATTTGTACCAGCTGTTGAACTGGATCTTTAGTGATGCTTGATGCCTCTGCTAGGTTTCTATCAAGGGTAAAATGCTTGCATTGAAGAACCAGAAAATGGGCTTCGTATCAAATAAAATTTCTCAAAGCTGGTAATTTCCATTAGGTGTTGGGGATATTTGGGAGATTGTAAAGGAAATAATCTGAAGAATGATTGCAAAACAGACCGGTATGCAGACATAGGATGGAGTCTGAAGTCTGTCACAAGGAACATTATTCTGGCTGTGAAGGCTCGATATGGTGATGTCTCCTGGCAACTTGTCCCTTCAGCTCCCCAGGGAACCTCTGCCTGTGACAGCCTGGCACTACTTGCTGTCTGTAGAAAGCCTACGCCACTACTCCTGCCTACTAGCCACCAGCAAACACCTCCACAGCAATCCACTGTGTGAATGGCCTGTGATTTCATATTCCTGCGTAATCCCTCTGACAGCCAACCCTATTAAAAATTCATTTCCATCCAGGCAAATCAGACTCCCTGAAATCAATTGAGCTTTGTTCTCTGAAGGCAGCTTGTGCTGGTGCACATGTAATCAAATCCTGAGGTACCTTGCATGCATTTTTACGAGCACTGAGATAGACTTCATGTTTCAATTATTCTTTTTGATGTGCATTTTTGAAGGAAATTAGAATATTATGCTCAAGAAAACCAACTGGTTTAGATCTTTCAAAAGAAGTTCCAAGTGAGCAAGCAGAGTTCCTGCCTTTTCTCAGCCAGTACTGACTATGCAAGTACACACAAATATCTCTCTTTGCCATGCAGCATAAAAATAGGTAAGGAGTTGACCTATGAACTCAGTCTAAATTTCACCTCTGTCCATTTGCCTATTATTTTCCAATAGCTGGCTCTTGGCAGCAGTATTTTTGGTAGGCATTTTGAATTGCTCTTCAGAAGTCTTCGGGGACACCTAAATCAGTCCACTGATTAAGTAAATGGATTTTAGAAGTATGTAGACCTGCAATTAATGAAAAGCTACTCTAATTCTACCTGAAAAGAAAACAGAAGAGCATGGGTGTTGGGCAAACACAATAAGTGGTGTTCATAGCAGCAGAGGACTGCCCAAATACACTGCATTGAGGAGATCAAAAGGCATCGAGCGTGCAGGCTCCTTTTAGATCAGTCTTTTCAGCATAGTATTAGCATCTCTACAGTTGCAATGCCTCTTTTTTTCTTCCCAAGCTGGCTCTCAAACCCAAAGTGAAATAGTGAAAGCATAAGAGTTTAACTTCCCAGCTGATCAGCGGAGACAGCCAACACAGATCTGCACGATACCTGAAAGATCGAATGTTTCACACACTGAGCTTGCCTGTTTCCAGCAGGTTTTCAGAGGAACTGTACCCTCTGCATCGTTCCCAAGCCTTTGCAACAGCAGGAGGGGTGCTAATAGCAGTGATAGTCATGATTCATTTGTCTTTCCTTTTTGTTTATACTAATAAGAGGATAGTCAGCTTATTATTTATAACCAGTCTAATTTCCATTAGACATTAGGGATCAAAGTAGCCACTAGATACTTGCCAAAACCACTGAGCTCAAATTGGAGATTCTTTAACAGCTCTGTCTGGGCCACCATTTTTTTTTGTTTGCATGTTTATATAGCAATGAATCATACTGTGAAGATCAATACCAGAAATATCTTTGTTTGCATGCATTTCCTGTTTATGGCCGCCTTTTTACTGCCAAAAATGCTAGAAATATTTTATGCAGAGGCAGACCAGAAATTTAATATTATGCAGTGATTTTCACAAAGATAGAAGATAAAAAATTGTGGCTTTTATTTTTTCATGTCCTAATGATATATGCAGAGACATTTAAGAGAGGTATATAGTCATATTTACAACTGGAAAACTGTTTTGAGAGTGTGTTCCTATGCACTTTACAAATACATGCTCTTATTTAGGTTATCAACATAAAATAGTGAATCTTCTTTTAAGATTTCTTGCATCATAATTCCAGGACAACATTCAGCTGTTTAAAATAAATAATCTTGCTAGAACTCACTCAGAAAGACTAGACCAGATTCATCCCAGGTGTAATTTAACTAACTTAGGTCTAAAACAGAACTCAGTGTTACATTTGGGAGAGTCATTACTGCTGCATGCACTAATGTCAAAACAAGACTGTTTTACATTATCTTGTCCCTAGAGAAAACTTTGCTGAACTCACGATTGTCCTGTTTGCTTCACCCTGTAGCATACTTGTGCATGGCCACCTGTACTTCCATGTACAGTAACACTGCCTTTCCCTTTCCCTGATGAAACCAAGAGATGTGCAGATACTAACTGTGATGTGACTGTTCATTTAAATAAGGTTTTGTGTTCCAGTGTTTCCTGTTAGTGGCACACTACAAAGCACTGTTCTTGTCACGGTGCCATACTAAAATGGTGATTCATGGTTAAGTCAGTCCAAATGAAGGGTCTCGTTTTGGTTTGTCTGATTTTTAAGTGTATCACAGATTAGGCTGACAGCTGAGGGTAGACCGAGATCTTTAATCAATCCAAAAGTGAGGTGAAACGTACTTGGCAGATGTACAGACAGGTCAGCTTTCCTTTGCCTTCCTTAGGAGATGGAACCGTGAAGGCTAAGAAGATTCTTCATGCTTCACAGCATGGTCCATTTCTAATCCTCTTGGTGTAATAGCTCTGAGCTTTCAGTGGTGATAGGGGCAGCTGGCCATCAGAAATTGGGCTGAGGACACTTGCAGGCTGCTTGGCAGCCATTGTATAGAACAGCTACCAGGTTGCTATCAGGCAGTGTTGAACTTGACCTAATGTCTTTGCCATGAAGCAAATAATGTTCCTTTTCTGTCTCTTATCAAAGGGATATAATTGGCTGGCAGCACCCACAGTTGATACAATGACACTTCTGGCATAAGTAGTAAAATAAGTTAATTTTTCTGGATGTAATGAGCTTTGATATTGAAGTGATTCATGTCTAAGATCAAAAGGAAGCATCTTCTGAAGCAGACGCGGTCCTATTTCCCTCCAGCGCCTTAACTTTCTGTTACAGTAGGCAATATCATTCCCTTTGGTTTTTATTTTGTGAGGCAATGACTTGGTGAGGATTCAAGTGAAATCTTCATTGATTCTGAGACTGGTATTACAGAAGGTGCTGCTGGGATATATTGCAGGTCCCTTACTGTTTTCTGTTTATGAACAACCTACCCCAAGGTGCTAATTAGCTAGGAGAACTGCATATACACAGAGTACTGTTTTGTTCGTCCATAAAAATACATTTGTGGCTGAGGCAAATTTAACTGCTTGGCTTAACTGTGAGCATCCTGCATTTCTGAAATCAGCAAGGTAATAGCAAAAATTTGTGAGACTGGTATTTTTCATCTAAAAACTAATTACAAATATTTGGTTAATTCTTAATAACACCTACCCTCATTAATGATATGTTACATGCAATAAACCCATTTAAATATTTTTATTCATTTTCCACAAAGTCTGGCGATGTATTGCTTGTACTGAATAAGATCTGTCTTTGGTGGTTGGTACCTCTGTTCTATGATTGTAATCAGCTATATTCTTGGCCTATGTACTGTGAAGGCTGGAAGAAATTATATCTCTTACTTTGACATACAGGTATGATTTGTGCCGTGCCAAGTGTTTCTTTTCTGACTTGAGTTCAAGGATGCCTGAACAAGGAACATGAAGCAAAGCACGGCTGGCTGTAATCTGTTGCTTCTGAGGCTAGGCAATGCAAATGTCGCTGATCTTCAATGTTCTTTGGGGCATTTTATTTTTCTTAGAGGAAGAAGGTTCACATCAGACTTCTTAGATGGATGAAGTCTTGAGGATACTTGTGGGTACTACATAATAATGATACATCAGTTTGAAACTGAACCCTGTGCTTCAGAAGTGGCTGCAATAGGAGGAATCAGCATGATCTCCATGGGTTTATGTTACAAAAATGAACACCAATTACAGTGCCTTTTTTCCACTGGGAGTTACCCCATCATTTTGTCTAATTATGGTACAAATCCCACAATGGCGAAAACCCTTCTTCTGTAAAGAACTAATTCCCTCTAGAAATGCTAAAAATCTTAAAGAACTCTAATTATAATACATTTTGCAATAGATAAAGAGAGCCAGAGAAAGACTGTGCCAGCCACTTACCACAGGAAAAAAAAACAAACCACAACAAACGACAGAAAAAGATGAAGGACTATCCTGGCAGACAAAGAGGGAATGTGAAGTAGTTTGTATAAACTCCTCTCATCCTTCATCTAGGCTCAAACCAAATATAATGACTCATGTATGCTTAAAAGCATTACTGTCAGTTGAGAGTTGATAGATTTATTGACATGTACTGAAGGAGTAATGTTGGACCAGAGAGACTTGGGAAGAAAATGTCTGAAAAGAAGTTCTACTATACTCCTAAGTTTTGAGACACTCCAAACTAGTGTGGGTACCCAGACTACTCAGGCATGCAGTTAGCTTTGTGTATTGTAGTTTCTGTTACCAGGCTTGTTATATCATTAAATGGGTTGCCTGTGATTGAAAAGGGGAAAACCTGTGATTTCCTCACTCCCAGTTCTATTTTTCAGACCAAGTTCCAACAACAGATTTGATTAGATTTCTGCAAACCTGAGTTAGTTCATTAAGCTGCAAAGCTCTACTGAGGGTTGCTCAAAGGAATGCTGAATGGCAAAAAGGTCAGCAGAGAAGAGCTGCAAGGCTTCTTCAGCACAACAGAGGGTGGTTGTGGAAGAGGATGACAAAGAATAGGCTACAGTCACTCAAAGATGAGGTTACCACATGTACACATACCACTAGGCATTAGTTTGTTGTGCCTGATGTTCTGTTACGAGTTTTAAACCTGCAGTGTTTAATAACGAGGCAGTGTTTAACACTGAAATTGCCTAAAGCACGTCTTCCCCAGCTGTCTAGTAAAACTTGAGTCCAAACTCTTATTTTCATTCAATGGAATGATCTGGCATACTTTATAACACTGAATGAAAGATCTTTCAGGCTCACTCACCAGAAAGAATAAACAGCCTTCCCAAGAGGAAGGCTGCATATTACATTTATTTACAGATTGGTCTACTAAAAAACCCAAAAGCAAATGATGATTACTGCTGGAAGATGATAGTTTGGGAAGTGAAAATCTGGTATAGCTGGATCTAATCACCTGAGAGACAGACAACAGCCCTTACTGCTTCCTGGCCATGGAGATGTTTGTTTGCCGTGTTTGTCTTCCCCTGAAAGAAACAATTGAAATAATTTATACACCCACAAAAATAATATCTCCAGAAAACAGACGAAACAGCAGGAGACAGCTACAGTCACACATCTACCCATAACAGACCTTCCCTTGCCTTGCATGCCTATTGTACAGATTATTATTCTCCATGTCATGGATACTTGTGTGCCTGCATAAACTGGACAGTCATACTCTCTCCACTGCTCTTGAGGTATAATTCCCATAATCTCCAGTTTCCTCAGCAGAAGAAAAAAAGAGGCAATGATGCTGAACTAATCAGTATTCGTAAAATGTAAAGACTTATTTGAGCCTTTAAGTGGCAGGAGTGATACCAAATTCTGTAGTGTTGACTACAGGTATTATGTCTGAATTGTGACTTGGTCATGGATGTGGAAGGCAGCTTTTCAGAGAAGGGCCTTCAAGATGTCATCTGGTCCATCCCACTACCTCAAAGCATAATAAACTCTTCCTAATCTCTTTGTTATTGCTGTTGTACAGCATGAGCACTGAAGACACAGAATTTCCACTAAAGCAGTATCCATTTGGAGGTGTTTTAAGAATTCTAAGCTAGACAAAATTCACTGGAAAAGTAGAAAATAGAGCAAAATCTCACCTGGGCTAACTGTATATTCAGTCTGTCAGCATATTTTTCCCAAATTGCTGTGCAGCAAATTATTACTCAGCCTCATGCCAGCTAAGCTGGTGCCAACCAGTCTGAGTGTGGAGGTAAGGACAGCAGAGCAATGTGTCTGGCAGTGAATTGTTGGATGGTTACAAGTGAAAGTCAAACAAAGGAAAAGCAGCCTCAGAATCCTGATGCCAGTGTTTTCTTTCTTCCCAAGTGGTCTGCCGATGTGCATATGGAGAATGTGGCTGTGCTGTAGTTCGTTGGTTAACTGTCCCTTTCAGTGTTGGTTATGCTCTATAACAATCAACAGCTTTCAAATTCAGCACATTAGCCAAAACCAGGTGCATTCAGAATGCTTTGCTCTTTCCTCACTCTGTTTTGTTAGATGCAGTCAACACATCACATTTCTTCCCCACTAGATGCCACCATGAAGTAAATGCAAACTGCTGTGGTGTTATCACCTGACTCCACATCCTGAGAGTCAGTGCTGAAAGAGCTGTTCAGAGCTTTTCGAAGCTGTGGAAGCATAAAAAAGTTGTGAACAACAGCAAATTCACATCAGTTTCATTCTGCTGTGACAAGCTGTAAGATTTACCAGTGAGTCTATTGCAACAACCTCACACTGGCCCATATGTAAACTTCCTGGGGTGTTACGGGCTAGTCATGCCACAGCTATTTGGACAGGTTCCTAGTAAGCTAAAGATTATGGGGTAACATTATAACATTGTTACACATTTGCTGCACATTAACTACTATAAACATGGATTAGTTTAAGTTAGGATTGCTAAGGCATAGGGAGTGAAGGAGAGATCTTCCTTGCAAATTTTGCTTCATCAGATGGCATCCAGGTTTGTGTCTTTCCAGGTGATAATACAGGCTTACAGAGCCTTAAAAAAATCCACCCTCAGCTGCTCTGTGCACCACAGCACTGGAAACACCCGCTTGTGAGTTCTGGGCCAAAGACAGGATTCTGATGTGGGAAGATGTTTAAGGGATGTTGGAAAAATAGTGGAAAGGTGCTGGAGGATGCCAAAGCCTGTGATACACTCAGATCCAGTTCATGGGTCTGTGTTGTCCTGTGAAGAGTGCCCCAATTCAGCACAAGCTTGCCCACACAGTGCAAAGGGTAGCTCAAGCCCAGTTTGCTTCTGAATCTCCCCCGCATTTTGAGGAAGAGCTTGTCTGCCTAATGCTTGCTGGCATGTGTGGGATACACAGAAGTATCCCAGGTAAGTGCTACTTGATCCTTCAGTATTGCTGGTAGGTATGTATTTTTTCATAAACTTACATGACTAAACGTCAGCCAGTAGCTATTGTGCAAGTGTTTCAGGACTTAAAGAGGAACTGGTTTTAGCACAGCAGCCCAGATCAAATAGATCAATTTCTTGCTTGCAGAGGACAGATTTCAAGTATCAAAGAATGTTGCTGAGCTCTCATTTGACTTGCAGGTGCCTGTTGTTGTATCTTAATCGACTGCTATTAAATGGGACTGTAAGAGCAGGGCTATGACCATGAAGACAGAATTAATGCAGAGAGAGTCGGTTTAGGAAGTCTGTGGCTTGATTAGCTTGATCAAATTATACTTTGAAAATGGGTTAATAAATCTAGAGGAGGAGGAAGGGAGGGGAAGCTCTTCTGAATTATTCATCATTTGTTTCCCAGTTGACAAGTTTACATAGACATGAAATTCAGGTGGGAGTACAGGGAGTGGGTTATTTATTAATTACATATGAATTGGACAGGCCTTTCCCCCTTGTATCCAGATTGACTTTCACAATTTAGCATTGCTTACAGCTGGACAACTTCTTTTTGCATTCAGATGAAGAAATTGTAGAGCACCTCTGAAAAATCCAATCCATCAAAATTAAAATTCAGTTTAGGATTATTTTTCACACATAACATCAACTGTCCTAGATGATACTTCAACTCTTACAAAAGGACTGAGGAAGAAATTTTCATACACCGCGTTCTAGAAAGCAAGTGTGCAAGGAACCGACTTATCATTGTGATATTTTAGGCTTTGTTTTGATATCTGTGCCCACAGAATGAACATCAGGAATTGAAGACTGCTCTTAAGTGTGCTGGAACTTCACAACCTTCTGTAAAAGTCTGAGGATGGTGAAGATGTCAGAGGGGCTTCATAGGTTTAGGCTTCTGGTAGATGGAATGCATAACATGCAGTTCGTTTTTGTGAACAAATGTGAAATCTGTGTCAGGAACGGTAACTGAAAATAATGGTTTTCCCAGTTAGCAAGGATGTAGTCTTAAATCTTGTAGCTTTAGCATTTCTTTAGAGAATTACGTATTTGGATGCTTTTTACTTAACATTTCCTGCAGTCTTTTTTTAAACCTACTGCATATATCAGGCAGACTTTGCCATCGCTAGGTTTATTTTTCTATCAATATTGCAACCACTGAGTTGACAGCTCATGTACCAAGAAAATATCATTTGGGATTTCCCCCCTTTTCAGATATATCTGCATCTGAATTTTTAGTTATGCATGTTGTTGTAAGACTGCATATTTTTTTTGCAGGGCACATGAATAAACAGGACTGTGAACAAACCTTCTGCCCATACCAGAATTAAGCTGAAGTATAGACACAGCACAAAAACATATCTTCTTTGAAAAAAAAAACCCACAATCATTCCACAATCCCGCCTAACTTGCTACCTGATCTGTAGCAAGTAAATTGACTTGTAGCATTTACTGTCAGCAGAGGGTAAGTAGCAGGAGGAGTTGTCTGCATCTTTCCTGTTACGCTTACCTGCTTTGAAGCTATAGCTCTCTATCTGCACTAGGATGTTACCTCATAAGTAGTTACCACATTAGTGACTGCAGGGTAAGGACATACTTCTTTTCCTAGTGAAGGCAAGGCATACAAATAAGGTTTCATTAATGCTGACAGTTAACGGGATGCGTGACTTCACATAAATTTTGGGTTTCAAACGTTTTTTGTTTCTTTTCCAAGTAAAATTGAAAAAGGTCCTTTGGGGAGCTCAAGGTTGATCCTCTGCTGAGTTATTATGCTGTTTGCAAAAGTATGTTCTCCTCTGCAGCCCTGTGAGGATATGAAAATAAAAGTTTATTTTTATATATTCTGACACAGAGAGGGAATATATTCTACATACCAACCTTTTCTGCTCAATGCTTAAGGGTTTGTTAATGCAGAAAATTCATGGATGTGGCTGGAAATCGTGGATGAGATTACTCAAGCCGAAATCCTGTAGAATATATATATGGTTTGGGGAGTTACACTATACTCAGGTCCTGGCATCTCCTAGACTAAATACCCTGGGAGATTTGGGAGCGATGGTGGTGTTCTGATAACTGTAGGCTTACTCTGACCTCACAGTCCCACCTACAGGGAACAACAGCAATGCATAGTTATTTTGCTGCTCCTTCAGAACGACAAACAGGTGGCTGTCTTCCTCTGCAGGCAGGGAGCGGAGGAGGTGATGAATTTACTAAATAGTCATATTTTTTTCCAATGTCAAAGATGGGGGCAAACTGTCCTGGTTCAAGTGATACTTACACAGACTGGTAGGGGGTCTTCTTACACAGATGTCCCCTGAGGCCAGCAATTAATTTGAAATGAGTGGCAGCACTTGAGCCTGTTTCTGCATATAAGCCAGTATCTTAGATCCACCATGGGAATAGTACAGAGCAGTCACTGACTCACCATTGATAGTAGAATGTTTCTTTATTTTTGTAAAAAAAACCAGTTTTCATAACAGATGGACAAGTGGGAGGGAAACAGACTGCTGGATGGGGAAGGGTGTGGATGTGACACCTGCAGTTCTCCAAGATCCAGCAAATCCATGCAAAATTTCCAATAACTCTCCTTATAACCAAAGAATGCCCAAGTCCACTAAAGCCCACTCAACAAGCACAGGTCAATGCATCCCAGCAGTCTCTTTTCTCAGAGACATCAGGTCTTGGACATCAGAAATGAGAATGACAAGGAGGAAAAGGCATTTTTATATTTCTCAACAGGAAAGACTTTAAAATTTGCTGGCATTGTACAGATAAATGAGGTACTGTAAGTGCTCTGGGACTGTAGATGTATCAAGTGGGACAGATCCTTTGTGTGAAATGAAGCTTTAGAAAGGAAAACTTGGCATTTTTATGTTAGAAGATGGGGCTGCCCTCCTTAGCAGTATTATATAGAATACGCAGTCTTCCCAAAGATATAATGTGAGAATATATAAAGTGGTTACTCTCTTATTTACAGTATTTACTGAATAAGTTCTAAAGGGTTGTGAGACTCTTCTGAATTAACAATCTTTAGTGCAAAAGAAAGAAGCACAGTTTTGACACCTACCTCTGGGAGGCTTGTCAGCTGAGATCAGAGGAATCAGAATTTGGGTCTCAACTCAGATTCTGATGCTGTCATTTTCTGTTAGTAGGTCTGGTATTTTATGTCAACATTTGAATCTGTCCTGCAGCATCTTGGAAATAAGGCTTTTTCACAGATAGTTGTGCTGGAAGGCTAGTGTGGTTAGTTGCTGATTTAGTATGTTAGAACATTTACAGTCTAAGTAAGTTGTAGCTTTCAAATGGCACATCAGGAAAATTGAGAGGTTGTACAGGGTAAGCCAGATGTCGAGACTGGGCTAGTCTGCCTCATGAATGAATGAGGCTGAATGAAAGACACATACCAAGCCACCTTGATCTGCATAGATTTTTGTTAAATCTAAATGTCATTGACTAACTCAGTAGCTGTCTGTCTTAGCTGGATTAATATCCAAATCATCACACAGAATTTGGGCTCTTGTGCAGTACTGGGAGTAGCACTCCTTGAGAGGCCAATCTTTAGATGGGCTGCGAAGCCACCATCCTGCCTGGTGGTATCTGTGTGTTGTCCCCATGGCAGAAAGCTTGAGGGTAACCCTCCTGCTGCCTTCTTTTCCAGGTAAACACAGCCAAGTGTGGCATGGGAAGATACTGCTGAGAGTGTATGGTTTGCTGTATTCCCTTACACAGTCACCATGCTATTTCACAAATTAAACCTGCTTATGTGGGGGTTAATGGAGTATGAAAGGTGCTATTCAATATAAGGAAGTGATTTTAAAGTAGTTTCGTACTAAATACATTGGTGAGAAAAACACTAGTCCTGTCCATGGACCAACTGCATCCAGTATGGAACATTACTTATCATTTTGCTCCCCCTCACAACAATCAGCTGTAAAAGCCATATTCCTATTCCAAACAGCTCACCCATATGCAGGCCTTTAAGGGTAAATATACAACCTGCTGTACAGAAAGCATTGGAGAAACAATTTCGTGTTACTATCACAAGTTCTTGGAGTCAGTGTCTTCTCTAACTTTCACGCTGGTTTTGTGTGGGGAGTTTACACTTTCCAAGTTGTTGGAGAGAAGAGAATTGGCAAAGTGTATACAAATGTGGAAAACACCTGGAGTGTTTATCGCTAAGCTAGAATTAGACTGTAATAAAGAAGATACGCTGGGTAAAATTCATGCCGATTAGAGATGTAGGCTGAAACAGTCTCACTCAAGGTTTTTCTGTAAGAGGCAGTGGCTCTCCCAGAAGTGATAGGCCACATTTGATTCCATCTTTCCCATCCACAGAAGCAAAGTCTATCTCTGTACATCACTCATAGGTAAAAGGATTGGGTCAGATTGTTGTTTCATAAATTTAAGTAAAAATTTTTTCCTCACTGTTCCAAATGATCACCAGGATATTTGAACCCAGGCTTTCCTTTAGTGCTCACTGAGTTTACTTTCCATCCACATGTTCCCTACTGGTCTGTATACAAAGCTGTTCACGCGATTCATTATTGCAGTGCCAGGCCCTGGCATTTCTTCAACTTTCTTTGGAGGAAAACAAATGAAAAAGCTTTGGAAGAACTAGTCTGTGTTTTGAGAAAGAAAACCCAACATGGGTATGAAAGGAAATGTTATTATGAATCTGAGTCTGTTAGGAGAACAATGTCCATTTGACTCCCAAACTTCACACTGCATTTTAATGACTGAGTGATACTGGGAAGGCTGAAAGGCACGAACATGTTTTCATTCAGCTTAGTTAATGGAATGGAGGACAAAGGAAGAGAGTTATAGTGTCTTTTAACATTTTTTCTCCCCTGCTGCTCATTTCCTGCTGATGGTTTCTTTTATTTAAAACCTTTGTTAAATTTTATCTTTATTTGCTTTCCTATTTTGAAAGTTCTGTCTCTTTCTGATGTCTGGAATGCAACTATTCACTGTACGGTTTTTAATGTCAGAAACCAATAGTTCCAGCAGGTGATGAAACATTTATATACTTCTGAAACTCTATTGTGTAAATCTGTCACTCAAGTGGAAAAAAGGCAGTTTAAGGTTTTCCCTCTTGAATGGGAGAAATGCCTGAGAATTTCCAAACCACTGATAATTTCTGTATGTGCCCTGTGGGCTCTTCCCGCTTATGCCACTTAACTTTGTTGATTCAACTCTTTTTACAAGCAAGGAATTTAAGGGCAGAGAGATAGGTCAGTAAATACAGGCTCCAGGACACATTCTGGTATGTGTCTGTTTTGCGTTTTTGGCTGTCATTATTGTGGCTTTTACCATTTTCTGCAAGGGCTTTTAGAGGGATATGAGTCTTTCCTGACAGCAGAAAGTTTCTGTAATATAAATTTTATTGAGAGTGTTGTACACGTTGCCTGTAGTGTCAACAGCCAGTGGGTCCCAGCCAGCCTGTCAAAGTTGCCCAACACTCTCCAGATACTCAGTGCTGCTGTTGATGGTTATGCGGTAAGTTGTAGGGCTCAATAGGCAGGCAGAGATTCTTTCCACCACCATTTTGCTGAGCAAAACGTGTTTCACAAGCACAGAGCCCTCTTTGCTTTGGCATCTCTAGGTAGTAGGAATCCTACTGTGCATTTCTACATCAGTGAACTGCTGGGTGTTCTCAGTGCCCTCTGGAGATGTGGTGATTGGGGAAATAACATGCTTGAGGCGCAAGAGCATGGAAAAAAGCAATATGAGGAGCATAGCCAGAAGTGTTAGGAACAATCCCACATACACATAGAGGCTGGAATATTTATCTGCTGTTGTGTCTACTTCTGTAGCCAGGGTTGGAAAGTGGACTCGGCCAGTCAGGTTTCCACGGAATTTGAAATAAATCTCAGTCATTGCTCTCTGTCAGCTTTCGTCCATTTTCCCTATTTACCTTCAGATTTCCTGTCTTCCTCACCAGACTCACAAAGGAGGTCAAGAGAGGAAACTTAGGACAGATGGCGTGATGGCTTCAGCAATAAATATGCTCCATCCTCTTGGTCTCAGGGCTCCTGGTTCACACAGTTAAGCACACTGCATGAGACAGGCCTTTGCAAATCATTTTGCAAGTTGCTATTACAATGACAAGCATTGAACTTGTGTTTTACACTGCCTTTTATTTTGTACTGAAAATGCTTTGGTCCTTCTTTTGGTAGATCGCCTCCTTTGGCAGGTGGAAAGCTTTGGTCTTTCTCTCAAATTGAGCTGCAAAGGTTTGCACTGCTTTGGTCTTTGCAAGTGTTGTTTTCCAAACAGAGCTTTCTGCCAGCTTTTCCCACAGCAGGTGGTTTATCCTTGTATGAGCTGGGGATGGGTTTTTTCTGCTTTGCCAGGCTGCTGGGGGATCTCTTCACTCCTAATCCAGGGCTATTGATATTTGCTTAAAGAGTATGGAGTTTTGAGTTTCTCATTAGGAACAGCCAAAAAGTCAGCTTTCTAAAAGGAAAAAAAGGAGAGAGGGATAAAAAAATGAAATCAGGTACCAAAATAGCCTAGTCTATATGTGCTATCTTTAGAACAGAGAAGAAAACACTTGTCATGCTCCTGTGAGACACCTTGAGATTAGAAGCACTGAGTATTTAGAGAAAGCCCATGCAAATCTAATTGTTAGGACCTCCTCTGGTAACACTCACTGCTTACTTATGGGTAAGAGAAAGCCCCACGGTCTATGGAATTAGATGCCATGGAGGAAGGGAAGATATGAATCCAGGCACTGTCTTCCACCATGTGTCTCATCGATTGTTTATCAGGACCCTCTGTTTCTGAGGTAGGGTGTGCCTGACAGGCATCCAGAGCCCTGCCAGTCCCACTGGGGCAACTCTGCCGCAGGATATGGCACTTCACCACCTCCTGGGAGCAGAACTTACTAGAAAAGGGGGGCACCTTAATGTTTTAGCATTGTCAATTCTTCCAGCTGGAAACAGAAAACATAAATGCTGAAATTTCACTGTAAATGGTACGCCCAAAAGCATCATGTTCTGCTGTGATAAGACCAAAATTTTGGGTTTAGCTGAAGCAAAAATGATAGCACTGATACAAAGTGATGATGTTCATTACAAATACACCTACATAAGATGTAAATAGAGTAATATTAATATGGTAATATACTATGGTAGTCAGAGTAAAATGAAATGTTAAGTAAAAATTGTAACAGCTCTGATGCTTTTAGATAAGATTTCACCTAAAAGGCACTGCTGCAAAAATTTTTTACTTTCATGTGCCTTCAGATTGTAAAATCTAGCTTGTTTATTGGCAGCATTTGGTTATGTTCTCAGCCACGTACCAATAGGAACAACACCTTGCTGTTTTTCAGATAGGGGTGGTTGAAATCTGGAGGCCTGAGTCATCAAAGCACTGATACTCAGGCTTGCTTTACAGACAAGACAGACCTACTTTGGCTCGCGTGATGGAGAAACATCTGATGTGCTGAGATTTTGGAGGAGAGACGCTGGGGACTGTCTACACTTTACCTCCCAGCTCCTACAATACCTTCTTCAGTATCAAAGCATTTGAGATAACAGTGATCCAGTTTAGGGATTATTGGGCCGAGTCCTGCTTAGTAATAGTCTGGCTAAGCTGGGCCAAATTGCTGATTGAAAAAATTGCCTGGGGAATTTGACTTCTGCAGTCCCTGTGCGGGTAGTGGATTCTGTACTCTGCTTTGTGCAGGAGGGTATGGGCAAGCATGGTAGAAAAGGCCTGCTCAGTATTTTTCCAGGGGCTGACACAATCCCTTTGGAGCCAGTTATTCTGGCAGCAGGTTTGGTGCTGATGCAAAAACATAGGACATGAAAGTGAAGGTTGTGTTACAGCCAGGCACTTTTGCTCTCAATTATAGGGCAATAACTGTGATTTTCACACTTCAAACATATAAATGGACATTCTCCCCCCATGAAGAATATTCTTATGTTACACAGCAGGTGGGAAATAGAGGGTGTGAAGGTTACTGGCCATATTAAACCTCTGTTTTAACAACGTGATTTCTCAGTTGACAATGAAATGTAATCAGTCTGGAATCTGACACTTGTTTGAGTTGAAGTACAGAGCAATAACTTTGCCCATCTCATCTGCTGTCTTACTGAGAGCAAAAGCCAGAGCTGCTCTCCTTAAGCAGAGAGCCTAATGGTTTTACATACTTCATAAAATTAGACTGCAGAATGCTAAGGACATTAGCCTGAAGTTCAATAATTAACTACAAACCAAGACATTGAATTAACAAAGCTCAGCTGGGCATTTATTGATAAAAGGAGCAGATTAATAGTGAAAAAGTATTAGCACTGGGGAGTTGGCACAGCTTGCCTTTTTTTTTTTTTTTTCCCCTCAACTATAGAATTGTTGGAGCAATTTACTACTCAGAAAGCTGTGAAATTAACTACATCTTTTCCAGAAATGAGCCAGAAATAATTCAGTAGCTCCAGGCAATCCCGAAGATTTTTGCTTTTCAATCTACCAATTACCTCATTGGGCACAGCTTTTTGGGTATTTGTAGATTTAGCTTTGCATACTCCCTGTTAAGGAACAGAGGCTTGAAGACTGTAGAGACTGAGGTCATGTGAAAATAAGTGGTACACAAAGATTCTGAATAAACTGTGTATAGAACAGATCAGCACTGTAACTTTGTATGACTCAGATTACAAAAGGCAAAACCTCACTGGTTACCGTGAGAAGCCCTCAAGTCCATGGATAGAGATAGTAAGTAAAAGTTTGTTACAGAGCAGAGCAGCATAACTGGAGCCCACATTCCTGTGATCTAAGTTGTTGATCAAGGTTTAGTTATTCTCTTCTGGCTGGGCCATGCTCCTGTTTCTGAAAGGTGCCAAGCACCATTAGTGTTCGCTGATGCTCAGTGGGTACAGATTGATTCCAAGCAGACACTTCTTTTTTCATCAGTTAGTGGTTGTTTTTAACCAAAGATTAAAAAGACCCAAACCCAATATATTTCATTTAATAAAAATCAGTAATGAAAATAGAAGGCTCATACGAAACAACAGAAAGGTTTTTTCTCAGAGTGTGTCACTGAGACAGGAAATTCATGATCCAAAATTACCATCCTCCCACTGCAGCTATCAGGGTTTGGGGACCTTCAGGTTTGGGGAGTTTTTATGAAGACTGCGTGGCCCTACTCTGCACTTTTGTAGGTCACACAGTAGCGGAGAGAAAGATTTTCCCCAAAACAGTGCAGACAGACAGTACAAATTGATCTTGCAGCTGCAGTGAATGTCTCGTCTTGCCTACTTGCTTCCCATACTTTACTCCCGTATTTGGTGTAAGTGCTTGCTTGCACTTGCCAGCAAGGCATCTCTGAAAGTGCAAGTAAATTCTCTGAGTTCTATTTTGCTTTTCCACTCAATACTCCAGCTACTACAAAGAGGTAAGTGGGACAAAATAGTCACACAATTACTTGTGTAGCTTCTCCAGGGCTGTTAAACTGCACTGAACTGGCTGGCAAGCACAGAAAGGTTTGGTTTTGAACACATACAGTACCAGGTGTATTCTGTCTAGGTGACCTTTAGAGAAAAAAAATCATTATTGTAGAAACGTAAACAAAGCATCAAAGTATCAATTCTGTCCATGGCTTGCATTTTCTCCAGGGAGGATCTGAGGAAGAGGAAGCGGGGTGAGTGTGTGTGTGTGTGTGTGTCTTCTTTCAGTGGTGGACGCTATTTTTTGTTCTCATGCTGAAGTGCAAGATAGCATGTCAGTGTCTCAGCTGTGGCAGTGCATAGGAAGAGAACAGAATAAAGCATAGTTACCTTTCAGAGCAGGCAGGGGTGTTGGGACTAGGCACTAGAGCAGCTGGTTCAGACCATGAGCTTGCTGGTGATTTATCTAGGAACATCTCCTCCCAGGTAGTGGGATTTGAGCCGAAAAGATTTGCTGTCTTATTGCTGGAGTCAGGATATTGTCTTTTCAGCAACAGACATGCCAAGTGCACTTTCTTCTCGTCTGCTCCTGAATTCACATGGTTTGCTGGCAGGAATGGCTCTTACTCCCGGTCTTGAGATGTCAACTGACAGTCTAACTGGACATCACTGCTGATGCCCTTCCTTCGCAGGCAGCTGGAGAAGGGGACAAAGGAACCTTCTCTTCATGAGCTTCACTGCATGGATGGAAACAGCGAGTCCCCTCCCTCAGCAGCGGCAGGCAGCAGAGCGGAGAGGATGGGTAGCGCTTGGGTGCTGCTGCGTCTTGGCAGCAGGCAAGGAGGGAAGGGAGGGAGGCTGTGAGCTCAGCTCACAGCAAAGTTTGTGCAAGGTTCGTCTTAACCCTTTCGTGCTTGCTGCCTGCTAATTGTGGAATAAGACATGTGCCAGGAGGACAGGTTATCTCTAATTTTCTGGAAGGTGCAAAGGTTTTTTGTTTTGTGATTTTTGGGCAGGGTTCCCTGGTGAGGGCTCCCAGCTGGCTTCCCGTCTGGAGCCATGAACAAGTGTCACTTTTCAGCTGAGACCCTCAGGATAGTCCCCAGGCATTGCTCTGTGGCATTGCAGCTTTTGATGTGTTTTTGTCCCTGTGCTTACAGTTTAGTGGTTTGGGATGGGCTGTGAGGCTGGTTTAGTTTACGGGTCCTCTGTCCCCTGAGTAGTTTGAAATTGTGCATGAACAAGCATAACCCCAACTTTGCAGTGTTGTGGGGAAAAATTATTTTCACCAATTTATGAATGTGTGAAGCACAGATCTATCTGCAGAAATGAGATAGAAGGAGCCAAGATTAGGGTGAGAATTCAAACCATCCTGATCCCTCTGATTACCACACCTTTTGACCTGCATTTCTTAGCTCCCCTCTGGCTGACAAAGCAAAGATGTTTTGTGATCCTGTTCCACTTATGACACAAATTAGGGTAAAACATATCAATGAATCTCTATAATTTTAGTTGTGTGCATGTTTCAGAGGGATGATGGGGAACAAGGTTTCCTTTGCTTTATGTAAGGTGGCTCAGTTTGATGCATTGCAGCGACCCCCAGGGTTTCACCAGCAGAGGACCACAGCTGGATGTGACCAGTACATAGATGGAGTAGCTGCAGTTTGCAGCTCTAAGCACTGAGCTGTGTACAGCAGCATGCAGCTGTATTTTACACGTCCATGTCCCTTGTGCCCCAGGAGGTGGGTTGGCTGGAGGCACCTCATGGGGTGAACCTGATGCACAGGCCCACACTGGCCACTTGGCTTGTGGTAGTTCCCAGTGCCTACAGGTTGTCTTTTGTAGCCTGTGTTTGGGGCGCTGAGAGCAAGGTTCCCCTCTGAAAAGTGGGTCCCACACAGGGATTTGGGAAAGACAAGTTCATTCGCTCTCTACAGCTTTCTGTGTGACAAAATAGAGACGTTTAATCTCAAAACTGTCTCCTCAGAATAGCTCTTCCTCTCTGGTCCCCCATGGCCACAGCCTGAGCAGAGGGGACAAAGAGTGATGAAACCCAGAGCTGCACAACTCTTTCATCCTCCGGGGGCAGAGGGCTGTATTATAAATCCATCTCTCTAAGGGCTCTTCAATCTCTGGGGCTCACCACCACAGTGTATTATTGCAATGCAGCACTATTTAGATAAATAAAACATAGTCCCTGGAAAAAACACAATTTTTCCATGCTTCTGTAGTGGGATGAACTCTCTGAAAACCAAGACTTATAAGACAGCTTTGATTGCTGATTTTATTTCACATTTCCTTTGCTGTAATATCATGTGCAGTGCCCAGTGTTGCAGTCTATGCCATGATTCCCTGCTAGGCGCATAGGAATGAGAATGCAGTGATAAACCAGAAGGAAGATTATGTGTATTTTTCCCTGGAATCTATACAACTGCTACTTTACCAACTAACTACCTGACAGCACCTCCAAACCCTGGGTACATGCCCTCTTATTTAAAAAAGAAACAAATGAGAGCTCTATTTAACTAGGAACTGTGTTGCTTGTTGAGTTATGAGACCCAGAAGAGACAGACGTGTTGAAATCCTGCGACCCTGCTTTCTATATAATGTTAATGAGCAGTCTTGAAATGAAAGGCTCTCTCTCCCCATCCGTGCAATCCAGCTTCTCTGCTCAGCTTTTTTCCCCTTTGTTGATTTTGCAGTAAATTATCTCTCCCTTTTGTGGGACCAAGCTGCTGTTTGCTGGATGGGTACACTTAGATTTCTTGTTTCCTTTGTAGCGGGGTATAATGAAGACAGATGAATTTTAGATAATGCCACAATTTATAACAGCTGAGTCTGATAAATGCCTGACTGAGTGATTGCTGAGTTCCTGAATTGTTGAGAAGTATGTAAGGCTTTCTCTTTATGTAAATTTTTGGGCCAATCAATGACAAATTTGTGCTACATAAATTGAAGGTGTACAAATTGCCTTGGAAATACACAGAGATATGAGCCCAGTGAAGGTAAATTTTTAAGCAGCCATTGAGAATTTGGGAGCAAAACACCAGGGAGCTTGTTAGGTTCTTTGCGTTATTTGACCTGTGTCTCAAACTTTGTATCAGGTCATTTTATATATCTTTCTCATAATGGGCCCATACCAGTCTTAGAGTGAAATTTGGATTTAACAATGCATAAATAAGATCTTTGAATGATTGCTAGCGTGTGTAATCTGTATGTTCCTATAGGGCTGCTTCTGTTATCCAAATTCATGAGTCCTGTGAACATAGTAAATGCATACTTCAGGTCTTTAAAAAATATTTTCAGTGCAGCTGCAGTGAGTGGAGAAAGAGCTGTGCAGTTCTCTCCCCATGTCCCTTTCCTAGCAGACACATCCCAGAATGGTTTATTCAAATCCTTAGCAGTAAAGACCTTCCATCATTTGGGGCTGTTTGTGTTTGGGAGGGCCAGGGCCAAGCGAGAGGTCTCTTTTGCTAATGTAGATGCTGTATATTGAACTCGGGAAAGAGCCACAACTTGGTAGGTGTCTGTGCACATGTCAAAGATGACAGAGAAAACAGAAGCAGGGGCTGAGTTTTCAGTATTAAGGGCAGAAAGGCAGACTTTTAACTCAGATTTATTATGTCTGAAGCATATTTGGTGTTTGGATATATTTTCCACCTGTTGTTTAGAGGTTACACTTAATACCAGCTCACTGTTTCTCCATTTCTGTCCTTCTCTTTCCTCCTCTTAAAACAATTTCCTTCACTTACATGGTTAATCCCTGCCTGGATAAGAGTTTGGCTGACTGAGCTGTTGTACTGAGCTGAGGCAGCTCAGCTTGCCTGGAGTTTCACTGGCTTTCAAAGAGCTTAGGTGGAGTTCACCCACTTCTCCCCTGAGAGCACTGCTAGAAACCTGCACCAGATGGCTTAGAAATCGGCTCAGCATTGTGAATTTCTAGTTGTATTCATTACTTATGGTAATAATCATACTCAGCACTTCTGTATTTTCAAGACACTTCACACACAGTCCTTCAGTGAGGTACAGTCAGACAGCGTTGGACTGCCAAGTGTTCAATTTTAAACAGCTTTTGTGGCTGTAACAGGCTTTGTAGCTGTGCAATGTAGTGACCCATTGGACACCTCCTTGAAGAGGTGCCCAGCCCCTCTCTAGCTTTAGAGGCCACAAGGTCCAACTCCCAGGGTGCTCAGATGTTATTAGATATATCACATCACGTGGCAAAAGACCTGTCCTTTGCTTTTCCTGCCTTCCTCACCCCTGCCTTGGCCACCACCAGAGGTGCTAGGAGGCCCCTTGCTGCCATGAGGAGAGTTAGGTAACTGGAACTGCCTGAGGTGTTTGCTTGAGTTGTTGTTTTTCCAAAGATCAGGATGGTTCCTAGTCTCCACCTAGAACTGTACAAGTGCTATGAACAAGAGGGTAAGGTACTGTGGGGAGATGCTGAAGCAAGTGACAAAACTTAGCACTGCCTGTTTTGGCAGAGTGGAATCCGTTGTACATATGTTCTTGTTTTAATTTGTTTTAGTATGTTTTTTCTTTATGGCCATGGCACTGAGTAGCAGATGATCTATACCACAAACGGGCTTGTGGAACACATGAAAAATCATGTTTCAGTAGGTTGTGAGTCAGGAGCCTCTAATGAATGTTTGGACTTTCAACTATTCATTGCTCATTCAGATTTGTGTGAAATAGGTCTAGCTGCCACCAGCTTTAAGGGAGAAATACCACAGCCCGTGGGATGGAATCCTTGAAAGCAAAGAAAGTTGCCTGGAGTTTGTTTCTTGCTTAGACCTCTAAGGGCCCCAATAAAATATACTGTCTTCTCTCTGTCTCATTTCTTTTTCATGAAAAAGTATTAGTACTCCCTGCCCCCCCCAACAACAACAATATCAATACTAAGTGCTACGCAAATGCATGTGGTCATGTGCCCACTGCTCCAGCAAAGCCAAGTGCCTTTCCCTCTGTGCATTCCCACACAGTCTTGTTTTGTTCAGTGTCTGAAAATGCTCATGTATTTGGACTAAAAGAGTTTAAGGAGTTTTGTTGCTTCAAAAGGCTTTGGGCTGTTTTGACAATTTAGCTTTGTTTTGAACTTCCTTCAAAAATATTGCAATGCTTCAGTTTATTTATAGAAACTTACTCTCCCACAGATAACTGAAGACATTTAGCCTAGTCTGATGTTACTGCTAATTTTTAGGAACATTTCTAATTTGATTTACTGTTGTCAGTGAAGGGCTACATTGTCCTGCACAGAAGCCTGTCTGAAACCATCCTAAGCTTCAATTTCATGAGCAAGCTTCTGAAGAAGGCATTGCAGGTCCCCAAAATGGTGTTAACACCACTCACAGAAGAGACTTCCAGGGCTCTAGGTAAGTCGATAAGAGCTAGCTCAGGTAGGGCCAGCTGGCAGTGAGCAGGGTCGTATGGACAACCTCTTGGAGCAAGGTGTTACCTAAAAAGCAGCTTCCATTTGGATCCAAACTACAAGTACATGAGAGCAACCCTTCATCAAGGTCCCACGCAGGTCCTTGTGGGCCTTGGCAAAAATTAGTTGAACACCACATCAGGGATAGAACTTAAAACATACCCTGGGTTCTGCAGCCCATGGTCTGGAATATTATTTTTTCTTCTGAAGTAGGGCAGTTCCTGCAGCAGTGCCTATCTTTAGGGAGTTCAGCACAATTCCTAGACCCAAGAGCTTCAGGTAAGTCTGGAGAAGCTCTCAGATGTGCTGATCGTCTGTTTTTGGCTGGCCAGTTGCTAAGATACAACCTGAGAGGTGCTTGCATGCCAGTGAGCCACTCAGTTTTAGTCATTTAAATTGGGTGCTTGTTTTTATCTCTCAAATCAGGCTTGTCTTACAGCCCATCTGCACTGCTTACCAGATGATCTTAATATAACTGATAACAATGCCCAATAAATACTAACAACTGGGCCTTTTTTTAGCAACAAAATAGCAGACTGGCTTTCAGGACACTAAGTTGTTTCTCTGCATCATGGACAACTAATCCATGTAGACAGTGCAGCATTTGTTGGGAATTGGGTCACTCATGGAATTTTTTTCTTCCTGTCTGCATGGCAGGGCTAGTGCCCCAGGGGAGACTTGGTATGGACCTCAGTATCAGAAACAACACCTGGAGTATGTATATGCGTGAAAAATGCATGTTTCATGCTTTGGTGCTCTATCTGTTTGATTCTGAAACTTTGGACGTTGTTGATGGAGCCTGAAAATCTACTTGTTTGGTTTTTATTCCCGCCTCATTTTTCCACTGCCTGGCTCCGTCCTCTAGCTGTGGACAGCACTGCCTTTAGTGTTACTTAATATTGACCCATGGGCAAGTGAATGAACCGCTCTTGAGCCATGGGACACGCTGTCACCACAAAGCCCATCTTGGCCCACCCAGAGCTGAGCCTGTCTGTATGCAAAGAGCCCTTTGATTCCTGCGGGCTTCACACAGATTTCTGCCTGCAGGAACAGCTTGCAGGGTTAAGGTTTAGATGCAATTCCCTGAAAGGTGCTTTTCACAGCACAGATGATGTGAGGAAGGTCTCAGATACAGTCACCCATGTTAAAACATGTGCTTCTCCTCCTGTTGCAGTCAAAGGTACCACCTGAACTTGCCAGGCAGCACTGTAACTACAGGGCTGATCAGTAAAAGTTTTCTTCAGAGTTCAAATTCTGAGCAGAAAACTGTCCTAAAGCTGGAGTTCACTGTTATCCAGGATGGTATTTTGGTCTCAACCCAGTGTTCATAGACTCAAGTATTCACTCACTACTGGCATAACTTGCAGATTCTTTAAAATTTTAACAGATAGTCCCTCAATTCTAACCAAATCCTCCCAGCCAGACCATAAAGCTGAATGCACAGTGGATAGAGTATGGGGAATGCTAGCTGCAAAACAGTTAAACCCTTCTCTGAAGTCTCTGATGCCATGTTATTTGCATGATTCACAGTTAACAGATGGGCTCATGCCTGTATTCAGGGGGGACCAGTTCTTCAATTGCTATCATTAAATAATAATTATGACAGTTTATACTGTCATAAAGGAAAACAATTTTGTGGTGACCCCATTACATCATTTTTTGTTTCTTTGGTTTGTTTGTTTTAATTCCAGACTTAAAGAAGAAAATCTCTTTTCTCAGTTCTCATTTACAAAATATGCAGCTGAGAGAACTCTGCACACCCACACACTTTGACATTTCAGATATCAGCATTTCCATCCAGGGTTGGATGAACTCTTTCTAAACCAATTTGGAGGAAACATGGTTGAAATCTTTACAGGAGGAGAGTGAAAAACAGTCATAGATGCAAACACTGCCATCTCTGCTCTGCCACCAGTTTTCACTGCGGTTTTGAAGAAACCCTCTGTTTGGATGTAGCTGTTCTATACAGGAGAGCACAACCCAGGAATCCTGAGCTGCTGCCAATGGTACTAATAGACTTCTCATAGTTGAAGTTAAAAAAATTCTTCAAGTGATACAAAAGCCCATATTGCCATTATCTGACTAGCATGACATTGAACTAAATTTCCCAAGGGTTCAAATCATCCTGCATCCTTCTGCTTCAAAGCTACTGACACCTTCCTCAATACGGCCTTGCTCAAGCAAGGTACTTGATAGCTCTGAAAGAGCATGTTGAATCAGTGCTGCTCAGCCCCATTTTCTCTGGGTGGCTGTCAGTGTTTACCTGTACAACACAGGAAGATTCATCTTATGGCTAAGATGTTCCTGATGGCCTCTGGCATGGGGATTCTGGTGCAGAGGGACGTAATGCCTCCCAGGACAAATAGCAACATCGCAGATGTGTCTGGGAATAAGCCTTCATTTGTATTTAACCTGTGAGTGGGCCTAAGAACCCATTGGAGCTTATCACTGAAATAGTCAGGGACATCAGAGTGGGAAAAATAACTGCACTTTCTTCCTCTGCATCATGAAACAGTTATTCGGGTATTTGTCTTTAATCCACTTCCCAGGAGTGACCCTTCCCAATAGCAGGGATCCCTCTCTTGCTATGACTCCTAAGCACTGCTCTTGCTTCTGCCCCAAAGCATTCATGCCCTAACATCTGCCAGTTACTGCCAAAGAGCCCTGTAGTTCTGTGCTGTGACATAGACCCCGTGCATTGCCCTGACCCTGTGCAATGGTATCCCGTGTTATCCTGCTGCAGCAAGGGAGCAGGAAAAGAGTTCTGTCACATACCATTCTGAAATCCTTTGTGATTCATTAGATGAAAAAATGCTACACTATTTTCACTCATCTCAGGAACAATAATAGGAATCAATATTACCAGTGAATTCCAAGTACATAGGTCTTGAGCCTTAGTGCCAAACTTTAATCCCCAGTTGATGCTTTTAGAGTACTGAAGAGGAGGAGAGCAGACAGTATGAAGACAGATGAAGAACAACTGTGTAGTGTCTGTGTTTGAGTTCCCACTTTGTTTCACTGGAGGCTTCTTTATACAGCACCTTTTAAGATCTGCTGCTTTCCACCAACAGTGGAGACAGGATGTCAGCCTAGACAGACTCTCAGTCTGAGCTGTGACAGCAGTTCCTATACATTTATGGTGAAGCCAGGGTTGTTTCCATTTGATGCCTTTGTTTGTCTAATAGCAGTCACAAGTTCCCTCTTCCTCAGCCTCTGGGTTAATAACAGAACAAGCTTACTGGCCAGTTCCACTTAATTATTGTTCATTTTTGGTGAAGCAAAGAATAAATGTCACTGTTTGATTCTCCTTAACTAATGTGTCTGATTATTAATAGCCAGTTTTGGTCCCCCTCCCAGCCTGTGCGCCACAAAATACATTTCCCTTCTGTCTCCAGGATCAAGTTGTCTGGGATGCCACTGTTCTGTGAAGAGACTGGACAAAAAGCTTATTGAAGATCCCTTCCTTTTTATCCAGAGACTGATCTCTCTTGTTATTTTTAGGATGATATCAACAGAAGTTGCTTTATTGCTTCGCTTTTCATAGATGAAGACATGTTTTCAATACGGACAAAGGGCTCTACCCAGAAAAAATCACCACATGGTTCTCCTGCATGACACACATGAAGTCCACTGCTTGGTCACCTGGTCCTTTTTCTCAGGTCTCAAACGCACACCACACCCTGCCTTGCTCTACACAACCTCACTTAGTTCTCACTGAAAGCAGGACATTTTATCCATGCCCAAGATCGACTTAGCCAGCTTCTCCCAGCTTCTTAAACCCCAGACTTCTCTAGCACCTAGGCATGAGTTCCAAACACAGACTGTTTTGCCACATAGATCTTGTACTGAAATCAGGTGATACTTTTTTGAAGAGAGAGTGGCTTCTTGTTCTGGGAAGCAATAGGAGCCCTCCTTGCTGGGCAGCAGCGGCCAAATGAGATGTGCACTGCTGCAGGGGACGGTACTGAAAAGAGACACCTTAGAGATGCAGTGCTATTGCTGAAGACTAACCTTTTCTCTGGCAGGTCCCTGTTGTTATTCAAACAGCAGTTCCATGTACCCAGATTAAAGGACATTTAAATATTTTGGGCCAGGTTTACTCTCCATAGACCCGTGTGACTCCCACTGGAGATGCAAAGGCATTCAACCCTTCCCTGGCAATGGCTTTAGGAAATGTTAAGTCTGTCTCTGTGTCTGTTCAGTGCTAGTGCTGCTCTCTGTAAAGCTTTCAGATGCTCTATTTCCACTTCTGGAAGAGATAGTAATTTGCTATTTTACTCGCTAATGCCAACAAAATCCCTGTTGCCATCTCCTAGGATTTTAGTGCTGTGCAGCAAGGAGGAGAAGGCACTTTATCTGCTTCTGCATACAATTTATTAACATTTCTTCCTGCTTCTGCTCTGCTTCTGATGACAGGCTCAAATACTCAAGAAAAAGAATAGCAAATGTAGAAATAATGCAATGAGCTGCCGGTCTCTTTCTTAAGCTGTCGAAGGAGCATGTTCAGTGTGTGTGTGTGATGTTCTGGGACTCTCAGCAGGGGTCAGTCCTGCAAAGGTTATCCTGAGAATAAATGCATGCATTTAAATGGGATGACTATAACAGTTAGACCTCTAAGGTCCACTGCTTTAAAATGAGGAACTCTCAATTTCCATGAGCTTGGAGCAGACCCAAAATCAGCAGCTATAAGATTTTTACACCACTCTGTAGAAATTTTTGTATGTGGACCCCACCAGAAGGCAGTGAGTGCTCTGTCTAGTTTAATGCAGACAGTTGGAGTTAATCATACAGATAACTGAAGAGATCATTCACATATTTCCCAGATGCAAAGCCTCTATTGATGATCAAAGCTTGTGGTGGCAATGTTCTGCCAGGTTGTGCTACAGTCACTCCCTGGCGGAGCCGCGCTTTCCCCAGGCAGTTTTCCACCATTTCTGTGCTCACTTCCCAGAGCTGGGCTCCTTGGGGGAAGCTGTTTGTGAGTGTGATGTTGACGACTTCATCACTGCCATTGCAGCTGGCTCCATACCCAATCTCCATACTGAGAGTACAGTCCTCCGTGAGTCCTGAAGCAAACTTTGCTGCACAATAACATCACCAATAGGGGCTATAGCTACCCTTCTTTAGCACCCCCTGCACATTTGGGCTGATGTTAGTGTAGGGACTTGTTCTTTGAGTGCTAACCTAGCCACCAATGATTCATAGAATCATAGAATAGCAGGTTGGAAGAGATCTCATTGGACCATCTGGTCCAACCTTTCTTGGTAAAACCATGGTCTAGACAAGACAGCCCAGCACCCTGTCCAGCTAAATTTTGAAAGTGTCTGATGTTGGGGCATCTACCACTTCCCTGGGGACATTATTCCAATGGCTGATTGTTGTCATTGTGAAGAATTGTCTTCTTGTGTCCAGTCAGAATCTCCCCAGGAGTAACTTGTACCCCTTACCCCTGTCTTTTCCATGTGACTCCTTGTAAAAAAGGACTTTCTGTCTTCTTTGTACTCACTCTTTAAGTACTGGAACATGGTGATAAGGTGTCCCCTAAGCCTTCTCTCCTCAAGGCTGAACAAACCCAGTTCTGTCAGCCTTTCCTCTATGGCACGCTTCCCAGTCCTCTGATCGTCTTTGTGGCCCTTCTGTGGACCCTCTCAGCCCATCCACATCTTTTTTATATAGCAGGGACCAACACTGAACACCGAGTTCCAGGTGTGGCCTGACAAGCGCTCAGTAGGGTGGGATTTGATGTACTCCTGGTCCCTTGGCTGTTTGCAAAAGCTGAATTGCTCAGTTTTTAGCTGGAGGCTAACAGATGGTTTGCAGCACCTAAAGGTGCTATCTTCCCTTGAGGGCTGAATTAGCCTACCTAATGTCATATAGGTGGCAGACCCTCTGGAATTCTTTGTATCAGTGTTGGATGCTACTAGTGCCAAACCCCTGAGCCTGCAGCAAGCAGTGGACTGGTGTAACAAGCTGACAAGTTCTTGTGGCTCAGAACAGAGCAGACATTGGCCTGTTATGTTTCACAGGACCTGGCTTTATAGCTTAAAATACAGCAACTCATGCTTGTGATGCTGATAGTCAAGATAAATGCTCTTGCAAGAATGGAGGGACCTTTTACAAGGTCTAGAATTCGGTTAGTTCCTCAAGTCTGAGCTACCCCTCACTGCTTTAGCAGTATTCATTTCTGCAAATACAGTCTCCTGCCCACCCACTTCAATTCTTTTCCTATTCCTTAGAACTCTTTCTATACAGTGGCCACCCTTCTCCTTCCCAAGCCATCCTCCCCTTCCCCCAGCTCACCTCAGGCTGACACAAAGCTTGCAGGAGCAAAGCCAATTTATTGTAACGTTCATATTTCAGTGAGGGGGTCATATTGGACAGGGCTGCAGCAGAAAAGCAGCAGTGGACAGCTGTTTCCCATTTATTCACATGTAACCTCCACAGCGCTGTCAGCAGAATATTAAACAAGGTTTTAGCATCTGCTTTTTTGGTTGGTTGGGTATCAGCCAACTGCTCCTGAATTCTGAGATTGACTAAGTGTCTGCATATCTCATTAGCAGGGTTAGCTAATCTTTATCACTCACTGCCACAGCAAAACCTCAGCAGCTCTTAGCTCCTTTGCAGAACATAATTGTTGTCTGCAAGTGTTTGATTCTGGTGACTTCTATTGCCAAGGCACAGCATGGTCTCTCCACTGTTTCATAGGGACTGCAGGAAAGCTCCAGGCTGTACTAGACTGAAAAGAGCTGGTCACTCTTAGGAAGATGAATGTGCCTATTCTCTGGTGGGGAAAAAAAAAAAAGGAAAAAAAGAAAAAGAAAAAATTTAGCTTGCTTCTGCTAGGTTTTAAATCACAGTACAGAATTGAGGGCAATACACTTGTCACTCTTGCTGGCCCAGGGTGACAAGCAGGCATTCATGTTTGTATTCCAGGCAAAATTCCAAGGAGATCCCAAGAAGTCACCATTTGTGGTGGGCTGCAGCTCCCTGAAGCTTCCTCATGCCAATCTTCATTCTCAGCTCTCTCACCGTCTGTGTGTTCTGGTGAGCAGAGGCTGTTCCAAGAGATCAGCTAGCAGTAAGGAAAAGCAGGTGGAAAAAACCAGAAGGAAAAGATGCTGTCTTACAAGTCCCACAGTTAAACTGTCACCTTCTCTCTGCACCCAGTTGTGTTTCCACCCAGTAGTGAATTGGGTGAACACATTCCCTTTCCACCAAAAGCAGAGTTGTTAGGAAAGGAAATGTCTCTTCTCCCTGTCACAGTGAAGGCTCTTTCCTGCAGTACATTTACAAGTACTTTACCCAGTCTGCTTTTAAATAACACACTTGCCACCAGTTAAGAGAAAATAGCAAAGGTGAATTCTATGCTGGCAGTGATTTTGCCTTCTAAGGTTCCTCTGGTCAGTCTTTCTGTCCATTTCAGTGACATAGCTTCAGCTCTGCTGGGGGTGAGTAAAGTCCAGCCAGTGAAGAAGAAAATTTGAACACCATGCAGTATAATCAACTCTGCTAATTTAAATATAAGAAGGGAATTTGAATCTCTAAATCTTCCTGAACCTCCTGATCTCCTTTAAAGTAGCAGGAAGATTTGTACCACTACTTTTTCTATCCATAAAATTTCTCTTGCCCTTTCATATTTTGAGATAATTCACTTTCAGTGGCTGTAATTCCACAAGCTACCTTCATGTTTTGTAAAATGCACATACAGTCTGCAATGCATGACCTGCGATATAAGAGCTGTCTTCTCCCATGAAATATTTCATGTAGGCAGGAAAACATTTTTAAAAAGAAATAAAGACAATAGAGACTTCTTTCCTGCTCTTTGTCACAAAAAACACATTCTCAGACCTAATGGTAAGACATGGTCCACAAATAAGTAACTCTTTTCAAAGGAAACCTGTGTTAATAAAACTTAGCACATCAGTCTCTACATTCACACATTCCTGTGTGTGGCCATCAGGCCTGTCACTTTTGGAGACACATACCGTTCTTTCTGGTAGTGGGACATAGAGGTCTTTCTGAGATCTACTGACATTTAATGATTCTCTTTGTTGCCCTGCTTGTGACTGTCACAGCACATCAGATTAATTGGCAGCTGAGGTTAAGACTTGTTTTAGGAGTTTGACAAAGTGTCTGAGGTACTTCAGAGAATTCATCTGAGAAGGAGGGTAAGTTCCTTGCACAGAAAACATGCTAGCCTGCCAGAAAGAACTACAGAGAAACAACTGAAGAGAGCGCACATGTACAGAATTCCAGTGCCACTCATTGAAGCAGCAAAAGAGCATTGCAGTTGCCCCATCCTGATCTTGCTCAGGTCTCAAGACATTGAAATACCTCCCAGCGTTCCTAATGATGGGCACCATTTTAATCTCCTGATGTACTGTTGAATCTTCCTTGCCTTCTGCTGCAACCCTGAAGTGAAGCAGTGTGCCAGAGAGGATAAGGCAGTTAAAATAGTATCCCTACTGACAATGCTTGGCAGTAAGAATAGAAGCCCTTTTAAATGACTTTCTGTTTGTGTCCAAAGTCACGGGGTTTAACTTAGTGGTGATATGGTTTACCCTGCTCCTGACTTGCATCCACAATGCTTTTGCAGCACAAAGAGGTGCAAGGCCAAGCCAAAGCCTTTTCAGAAGAAGGGGTTGTTTAGAATGATGCAACAACCCTCAACTCATTGGGGTAAACTGGAGATAAACTGGGACTAAATTTAAGTGGTATGCTGATTATTGCCCCCTAAAGCTAATAATGGGGAAGAAGGGTGCTGCCTTATTTTACTGGTATGTAAATCTGAGCTGAGCTCAGTTCCTGATTTAAGGTATGGATGCCAGGCCTGGAGCTAGTTCCACGAGCAAGTGTTGGGAATGGTAACAAGACAGTAAGAGCTGAGCTGCTGATGCCTGGGAATTATGAATGTGTGTTACTAGATTTCTATGCACCATGAAAAATACAAGGCTGAAAAATCTCTGGGCACGGGTGAAAGAGCATGTGACTGTCCCAAAAAGCACCACAGAGCTGGTCATTGGATATCAAAGGTATGGTTGGTCGTTCACGATCCGTTTCTCTACAATGGGGTGAAGGGGGCTGGGCCATAAGTCTGACATGCAAAGATAGAATAGGTTATGTTGAGGTATCCATCGTTCTAATCTTTTATCTGCTTAACACTGCTGTTTCTCCCAGAAATCCATGGGACGCTGCCAGTTTGCACTCTATGGTTAAAAGGTTTAAATATATTTTCTGATCCCACTGTTTTGGGATTTTGTATTGCTACTGGGCTGGTGCAGACCAGCTTGCCTACAATAATGTTCAGCATCCTTCATCTTCCCATGATGCTTTAAATTGGAAGTTTGGATGCCTTCTAGCTAATCTTGCAAATAGCCACTAATAATATTTTTTTCTAGAAATGGTTCCTATACTTGGTGGTATGGTGAGGATCAGGCCCATTTCTGGATGTAGCTCTGAGCATTGTCCTAGATTTCTCTCCTAGCACTTAGTTTTCTGTGACTCAGTTACCCACTTGTGAAACTAGCTGTCCCATCTTTCTGTCTGATGTGGCTTTAATATGCATGACAGTGGCTGACTGTCTTTGTTCTGGGGACAAAAGTAGCCTTCATTGCTCGAAGTATTCACTTGAATACTTTGATTTACACATTTATTTCTACATGGCAATATAAACGCCATGTCATAGAAAAGCTGGTTCTTGGCAACACAAACCATTACAAATGATTGCACCATGTCACCTTCCCTTAATGACCTTGGCCTGACATATCCAGGTAAGGGATGCAGCTGGCAAGCTGACATTTCCCTCAGGAAATGCTCTGTCCCTCTTCTGGTTCCCCCCCTTCCTTCATTTGGAAAATCTTTGATAATTAAATCTCTGCAAAGGCAAGTGATCTGTTGTTACAATTCATTTGATAATTCAGCCTAAGCCCCTCATTTCTCTTTGCACAAATGAAATTTGCTCTGTTCACAGAAGATTGGCTCCCAAGCTACCTGCTTGCTCACACAACCCCTTTCCTAATTAGATGGCTGAAACCAGCAAAGCATGAACTTCTTCCCAGCACAGATAACGTTAGGGAAACAAAGAAGGTGCTTTTCATTAGAGAGGTTGTGGAGACCCTGCCACGAAGAAGAGAAATAGATTAATTTCTAGAAGACAGAAAGGTGCAAGAACTTACCGGTCACTTATTGTAGGCAGCATCTCCTGTTCAGGCAGGGGCAGCAGGGAGAAAGGAAAGGGGCTCAGCTGTTATACTGGGAACCCCTTATCCTGGTTTCTTTTTTTCCATCACTCAGTTATGCTTCCTCTTCCTTTAGTGGGTTTTGCCTAAAGAACTGGATGAAGTTTTAATAGATGCCTTCTTGAACAAGAAAAGCACCCAGGTTTGGCTTGGAAAGTGCAGTCTTTTCCTTGGTAGCTGGAAGAGTTGCTTTTCCCATTGCATAGTCCAACTACTCCAGAGGGATGCAGCAACTGCAGGCAAGGTGCCACTTGAAACAAACCCCATGGACAAGATGTTTTCTGTTGTTGGTGTCTTCAGATTAAGGGTGAATGCTTCTCCATTAGAAATCATAGTGGTGTAATGGCTATTGGCCCTACATCCTTATTGAAATGTTACACTAAGGATCCAATTAAGGAATTGATCTCACAGTTCCTTTTGGCTTTCACAAACTACTGATGTATTTGAAGATAAATTCTCCGTACCCAGAGTATCAGGTCTGTGTTACTAGGCGATTTGGCTTGGGCTAGGCTTTGTGCTGCCTAGTAGGGGCATGGTGCAGCTGCAGATCACCTGCAACCACTGCAACAGTGCCCAGTGCTCAGCACTGCCATGAAAACTGTGCCAGTTGGAAAGTTGAAAGCAGGAGCAGCAAAGGAAGGAGATCATATAGAAAAGGCTCAAAGAGAAAAGCTGTTATACCCTTTGCTTACACAGACGTTTATTTGCCAGGCCCCTCCTGGGGACAACTGGAGAAATATCTGCTGAGTTGCCTTAATGACCTGTAAAATGGACTGAAACAACTTTCAGGAGATTTTCCTTTCCCATCTGTAAGGGCTGGAGATCATACTGATGTCCTTCAGTAAGATTACCTGCAAACCAGCTAGCTCTCAGCCATCACTCTCCCTTCCTCAGAAGCAGGTGGTACCAAACTGCATTACCCAACCATGAATTCCAAATCTCTCTGGGACTGGGGCAGGTAAAAGCAATCATCTCTGTAATTAATGTTTGATGAGCAATGGATAGCAAGTTAAACCCCATGAGAACTAAGTAACAGCAGAACTAGCTGAGGATGGCAGTGAGAATGGTGGAGAACAAAAACCAAGCTGGGAACCAGGCTGGGAGAGCAACTGCTTGTAGCTGACTGTGTGAATTCACTGAGACCCTTCAGCAGAAATTGCAACTAAAAAGCAAGGCCCCAAAAGCTGGTAGCTGTCATAAAAGGGACTGATACAGTATCAGCAACTACCAAGAAGTTACTAGGTCAGCAGGAGGAGAGAAATAACTAGAAATGTGTTTTGTCTTGAGCAGTCCTGAAATTCTATCTCCTTTTGGGATGATTGTTCCCCTGAGGGCTTTGCTACTTTTTTACCTTTGAGATGGGACCAATCCTCAAATTTACCTCCTATAGTCATGCTTTGCCCAGGGCATGAAGAGCTAAAGTAAGTAGGAAGTGCAACAGTGGGATAATAAGTACAAAGTAAAGTTATCAGCCTGGCCTTGTTCCTTTGAAACACTCCTAATCCTCGGTTTTACTTGCCTCTGAACTCGGTACATTTGGATCCATAATAGGAGCAGCTGTGAGTTTTCACTGAGGTTTCCCTTTGCTGCACCCAGAAGCTCCCCAGCTTCCTCAACCACGTGATCAGCTCTTTTTTCCTTGCCACCCATCTTTTTGTTCAGGGAAGTTTCTGGGGTGCAGAGCATAGAACAACATTCTGTTTTCATTTACATCTGTGAAATCCCTGCAGTGATAAAAGGTTTGTGCAGCTCTCACCAAGTACACAATCTGGCTGATATTCAAGTCACAGCAATGGTAATTTCATTAACTTTCAGATTCCTGTCACTGAAAAAGATTGGATTGGCATGCTAGAAGTCCAAAATATCAACCACATCTTCACTGCATATCCCATTATGCTGTTTTATTTGGTGTCAATATTAGTTTGTGAAGAGCAATAGGCATCAATAGCCAGTAATAAACAGGAGCATCCAGTGACAACCTCTTTGTACAGTGGATGCTAGTTGGAGGTTTCTAAATAATGTCTACAAGTCATTCTTTCTAGATACTGTTCAAGGATCTCAGGTCTCCAGAACATTTAGCAAGTTATTAAGACAATAAATACTACACAAAAAGTATTTAGAAATTTTTGAAAGAGTAAAAAAAAAATTTTTTTTTGGAGCTGACTACAGATTCACTGAGAATACTCAGCAGAAATTGCAACTAAAACCTAAGACCCTGAAAGCTGCTAGCTGACATAAATGGGTCCTGCTGCAGCATCACTAACTACCAGAACTTTACATCATGGAGCAACCACCAACCAGCTGGGGCTGACAAACAGCTTGGGGGTAGGTTATTGCCCAAATGTTACTACTCAGGTTTTACATCAGCTTCAGAAGCAGCTGTCTTGCTTTGTCTGTGACAAACAAAACCAGATAAACTCTAATCTGATCTAGTTTCCTAGTTTGTGGCTGGCTAAATCAGTGTTAGCTGCTGGCCTCCTGCTCATCTGGTGACACAACATTTCCTCCCTAGAATCAGCCCAAACTATCACATTTTAATTTGGCAGAAAAAGGCAAAACTGTTATGTTACACCTAAAAAACAGCTTTCCTATCCTTTACAGGGCAATCTTTGTTCTCCCCTGTTTCCAGAAAAGAGATGCTAGCTTCACAGCACAGCAACTTTTTGTTTTTTGTATATATAAAAATAATAAAAAATCAGCTCTCTGCAAGCATGACTCTCACAGGCAGTTTCCTAAGTAGTGGAACAGTTTTCTTTAAGGAGCCTGAGGGAACAAGGAAGGAAAATTGGGGGAAGGTGCTCACTAGAGACCTTAGCTTTTTAAGAGGAGAGTACCCTAGTCTGATTGATACCTTCATATCAACAGAAGGCAAACACAGCTGCCCCGACTTCTACACTCAGATTTTGACTGTAACCTCTTGCAGTATAAAGAGCTCAGACTTTTAAGAGCCCATAATGGCAGAAGAGGGAAACAGACTTCTTGTACAGCAGACTGCAACAAAATATATACACTGTTAAAGTGTTACAACATCTCAGCCACAGCTTTAACTTACTAATAGCATTAAGTACTAGGAAAACAGTAAGAAAGTCATCCTACCCCATTTCCTTCAAGTACTCTGAAAGCCCACACCTGGCCTTTGCTTTGAACCAATCCTTGTCAGCAAGCCTCAAGCCTCTATTTAAGGTATACACACCCTTACTAGAGGGTAGGTTGTTTAGTAAGTTCTGATGTTTGTTTGTTTGTTTTCTCCACACTCCCCTCCCTTATCCTTTCCTTCTTACTGTTGAAGTCACTAGGATTTGGTGCTTTGAGGCATTTTTCTGTATCTGTGAAATAGTATGGTGTTTTGTTGTGTTTTTTGTTGTTTTGTTTTTTTTTTTAAGAGGGTGGGAGGGTGCTGTTTGATTTTATACCTTAGACTGTTTGTGTGTGGTTGGACAGCAGCTGTTTTTGTGTTGATAAGCTGGTCATAGTACTGAGTTTTAACCTGATAAAGGAAAAAATGCTTTGGGATGTGTAAAAGACTTGGTTTCACCTGGCAGCTTTTTGTACTGTAGTGGTAAGGTAAGGTAAAGAAGTCCTGGGTGGTAGCTTGTGCCAAAGATACCAAGCAGAGTCTACAGGAAGCCTGTCTGTCACCTATTATGGACCCTGGGGTCCATTAGCAAGGGAGACAAGCTTTGTGTCTGCAAGTATTGCAGAAAACTGTGTTGTGATTTCCCTGCTGTTGTTTTGGTGTTCAGGTCATTGTATTTTAGCTGTTTGGAGATTTTCTGGGTCAGTTAGGCACTTTCCTAAATGGCACTCTATTTTTTTTTTTCCTGTCTTGCTTTCTGATTAGCTCACCTTTCCCCCTATCTTCATGCTAACAAACAGACTGGAAGTAATCTTTTTTCCAACATCTGCTTGCTCTTAGTTAGACATCAATTACAGGCTGTTTAAGAGTAGTCCTCTCTTCCTAATTTTTTTTTCACATGTTCCTTCCCCTGCTCTCTGTTCTGTCTAAGCTGTATATGTGCTCATTGCTCTAACTCCCCCCTGCTCTCAACCTCTTCCCCAGCATCAGAGAGCTATGCTGGCAATAGGCCATCTAACACTCCAGATGGCTGGCACTTGCTGCTTCTGTTACAGGCTGAGGTAATGAGCTAGTTATTCCAGAAACAAATCCAATGCTATTTACTTCAGGGAATAGTTATACTAGAACTGAGTTATTGCCTGCTTCATTTCTGAAGAACGTGTTCCCTGATAGTTAAGACATCGTTCTTAATGTCACTCTGAATCTACTTCAGGACTTGCTGACTGAGGCATGGAGCAGACTGTTTTCTAACAAAGGTGTAGTAGCACTTCTTGTCCTCAGTGTGGGGAGTCTGGTGATGACTGCCCACCCTTAGTTTTATCTACCTCATGGCTGTCTCTTCCAGCTGGTGTGAAGAGCATAAAGGAACCAAAAGCTCTTTTGTCAGCCTGCATAATGCAGCCTCTCCCAACTTGTAGGTAACTTACTGGTGGTTGTTTGGAATGGTATTGCTTTACTCATATTGTATGCTTTGTTTCAGCACTCTAGAATTCTTATTTCCTTGGATCTAGGGCTTTAGGTCTTGTATGTTATGATTTTGCTCATGGATCCCATTATATACACCCTCTGGACACTTTGTGGACACCAAATACTTTACAATAGGGCAGCCAAATCAATGAATACTTCTGCTGTGGCTGAAACAAGTTTGGGTCAGTCACAGGGAAAAAGCTTTCTTATCCTGGAACCAGTTCTTATCAATGGGAAAGTGAGTGGAAGCATGTGGGAAGGTCAGTGCCTGGGGAGAGTCTAGAAAACTGCCGCTTCTAGGATGTCTGTGTTTGGCTGGATTGTGGCTGAACTGGAGAGCAGAGTTTTGGTAGGGAGTGGCAAAGCTGAAACTGTAATAGGTAATTGCTTCATATTAACAAGTGTAGTCAAGGTTAGAACTATTTATAACCCTTTGGGGCAAAGGAATATACAAAGGTGTTTGTAAAACACAAGACTGAGAGAAGAGTTACTATGCAAATGAGACACTTGGAAGCAGTTTTGTTGTGAGAGCCCCTGAAGAAGCATAAGAAAAAGCTGAAATCTACTTCTCTAAGGAGCAGTAACCTGAAGTTAGTAAAGGGAGCCCAAGAGACTGAGGAAAGGACTGCTGCTTGTGGCAGCTGCTTAGGAGACATCATGTGAGCTTGTCCTGGGACTTGTCCAGCTTCTATCACTGTAGCAGAACCACAGATAAGCCACCTTCCACATCACACAGCTAGCATCCATTCCTGTCACAGCATGGACTAGCTCCTGCTTGAGAGACCCACATGACCTAACAGAACCCCTGTTCTGTAACAAATCCAATGTGCACAGTGACATATCTGACATCTACAACCTACTAAACCCTGCAGTGGAGCAGAAATGAATATTAACGAGCAGTTCCTCTCTGAAATCTAAGTGTATCTCCTAAAATTGCTAGCTTTTCAGCCAACCTAAAACTACTTCTAATCTCTGTCCTCGATGGGGAGGTGGAAAGCAGCCCTCCAACACAGCAACTCTGATCCTAATTTAAAGTACCATCTCTATCAGTAGTTCAATGAAGGGGACTTCCTATGTCCCACCCTACTAATTAACTAGATGTTGCTGTAATCTCCTCCCTCAGTAGACAGCTCACTTGTATCCCCTTCAATGATTCCAACACTTTCGCTTCAAGTCATCCTGGTGGTTAACAGCCTGTGTAGGAATATTTTTCATTTTTTTCATCCCTTCTCAAGAGAACTCATGTTGGTGAAGCATGTGCCTGCATTTACGGTTTGTTCAGGTGCTGGGAAGACTGAGTAGTCTTCACAGTTCCAGATCTAAATTCTCCACTTTGCAAATGCAGAAGCACAGGCTCAAGAGTAGACTAAAATCTGTTCTTGAAGAGACAGTCCTCGTGTGCTCTGTGCAGGCCAGGCTGGTAAGGTGTAGTCAGCAAGCAGGCATCTTGAGATGGGCTCTTTCTCAGTACAGAGCTGAGCTATTGACAGAAATAGTGATGAAAAGCATGCGGGTTGTGGCTTGTCTGAATTTGTGCGCTAGCTTCAGTCCTTGGGGTTCTGACGTGTCCCTGAGCACCCTGGTCCTATGGCTGGGGGCAAGCATTGCTCCTTCAAAAACAGCAGTAAGTAAACTCTGCAAGGAACATCAGATCTGCTACCTAACAGTCTTTGAAAATCTAGGAAGATGCCAAATGCTTAAAGCAATATTGAAAATGTTTTCTGCAGGTAAACCCTAACCACCTATTACCACAAATTGTTGAAGGAATAGGAAACTGCCTGAATAGCAATTCACAGCATAAAGTAGGAGTTCTTCCAGAGCTAGCCAAAAGGAAATTCTGAGTATGGAGACTTGTAGAAAATGGGCTGTGTACATGTGGTTTTATGCTGCCTGAAATGCCAATGTATGTGAAGTCAAAGCTGTGCTTTGGACAGCGCGGCTCAAAGGAAACTGCTTGCATCTAACCTTCAGCAAATGTGTGGAAGTAGAAAACGAGACGGATGCTGCTAAGTCACAGCAGTCAGTGACCATGGTGCGAACTTCCCATGTGGTGTTATTATTGAGAAACCAGTAAGGATTTTATGGAGTGAGTTAAAGGCTAGCGAAATGGGTAGTTCAGTGAATACCATGGAGGTGTCTCTACTGCAGAGTTGTTGGCTAGAGTCTAAAACACCCAGATATTCTTTTTAGTCTCTGAGCTCCTTCAAAGATCTGATTGCAATGACACAGAACTTCCCTGATCCTTTTGCTCCTTTGAGGCAGGAAAGCAAATGCTTTTGGCTGCCCATGCTGCTGGGCTGCGTGGCTCAAACAGCGGTAATAAACAAAGCTCTTACTGGGTTGCGTCCTGGTTTCAGCTGAGATAGAGTTCATTTTCTTTCCAGTAGCTGGTATAGTGTTGTTTTGGATTTAGTGTAAGAATAATGTTGATAACGCACTGATGTTTTTAGCTGTTGCTAGGTAATGTTTATACTAAGTCAAGGACTTTTCAGCTTCTCACACCCTGCCAGTGAGAAGGCTGGAGTGGCCCAAGAATTTGGGAGAGGACACAGCCAGGACAGCTGATGCAATCTAGCCAAAGGGATATTCCATGCCCTCTGATGTCATGCTCTGTATATAAACTGAAAGGAAAGCTGGTTGTGGGAGCTGCTGCCTCGGAACTGGCTGGGCATTGTTCAGTGAGGGGTGAGCAACTGCATTGTGCATCACTTGTCTTTTATTATCATTATTATTATTTTCTTCCTTTTCTGTCCCACTAAGATATTTTTATCTCAACCCACAAGTTGTCTCATTTTTACCTTTCTGATTCTCTCATCCATCCTGCTGGGGGAAGAGTGAGTGAGTGGCTGGGTGGGACTTAGCTGCCAGCCAGGGTTGAACCACAGGTTGTCATCTGCTGGCACTGCATTTAACTGCTTCCTACTGGGGATAGCACAGAGGAGATGCCTACAAAAGGAGGTCAAGAAAGTCTGAAGGTAAAGTGCCTCATAACTTATTTTCTTCAAGTGTTTTGTAAGCATTCAACCAATTGTGTGCACTGGCTTGGCACATCTTACATTAAAGGGAAGAAAGCTGTGGTGTTGTGTAGGGAGTCTGTTCCTAGTGTCTATTCTAATTTGAAATGGCTTCTTACTGTCATCACCCAATGGGCCACATGAAACAAAACAATAATTAGCTTCTGCAAAGCCTTCATGTGGTCCGACTTGAATCAAGTAAGTCACATACAGCTGATGTTTCAATGCAACATTGACTAAGCTAAAATTCCATCTCTGGAGCTTGTTTTCCCTGGAAATAGTGCAAATGACAAGCTAGTATAGTTTAAGCAAGGGCTATTCTGCTTTTGGTGATTGTGTAAGGCAAAAAGCGGAGTATGTCTGTGTTCCTTTTCCACTTTAGGGATGGTAAATCCCAATGTGCAAACTGAAAGGTGTGTATAAATCTCCGTCATTGCTAAGAAGCAGTGGTCCAGGCTTGACTAACCACTCAAAATTATTTGAGAATCTCAAAGCTCACGGGCTCAGGTGAGCTTGCTGAGATTGCATTTGCCTTGTTACGCTCTTGGAAGTGTACGCTTGGTGTATTGTGGTGGGTTGGTCTTGGCTGGATGGCAGGTGCCTGCCAAACTGCTGTCACTCTCCTCAGCTGGACAGGGGGAGAAAAATATGTTGAAAGGCTCATGGATCCAGATAAGATCAGGGAGAGATCACTTGCCTGTTACTGTCATGGGCAAAACAACTTGGCAATAAATTAAATTGATATCCCCAATCAAATTAGAGTAGGGTAATGAGAAATAAAACTGAATCTTAAAATGCCTTCCTGCCACCCCTTCTCTCTTCCTGGGTTCAACTTCACTCCTGATTTCTCTACCTCCTCCCCACAAGCAGCACAGGGGGACGGGGAATGGGGGCTGTGGTCAGCTCATCACATGTTCTCTGCTGCTCCTTCCTCCTCACACTCTTCCCCTGCTCCTGTGTGGCATCCCTCCCATGGGAAATGGTCCACAAACTTCTCCAATGTGGGTCTTTTCCATGGGCTGCATGTTCTTCATGAACTGATCCAGTGTGGGTCCTTTCCACGTGCCCTTTCCATGGAGTCCCTCTCGGAGCCAGCTGGCACTGGCTCTGTTGGAAGTCTGTGGGGGAAGCTTCTGGCAGCTTCTCACAGAAGCCACCCCTGTAGCTCCCCGCTACTAAAACCTTGCCACACAAATCCAATACATCTATGCTGAAACATGTAGGAAGACTAACTGAGTTATAGGAGTTGGATTGCTAGGAGGAAGTTGAAACACAAGACTATCAGTTCCTTTTAATTAAATCTGTTATCATTAAATACTAAAGGTCTTGTTTGGCTTTACCTGAATTTCTGATGGCAAGTGAGCACTTGTAGCAGGATGTGATGTGATGCTGAGCAGACAACTGCATATTATGATACTGAATAGCCATCACACAGCTGTCAGTTCTGTAGCTGTGTAAGGGTGAGGCCTCTGCTACTGCTTGCTGGGTTGGGGGACACTGGGCATGCTTCAGAGTTTGCAATGTACTTGCATATCACCAAGCCAGAAAGCTGGAATCTTTCCTAGATTTGGGCTGCCACGCCAAGGAGGAGGAAGGAGAGGTGGCTCATTTCTTTCTTGCCACAGAAGTTCATATGAGAGATGGACTAGCCTTTGTTCCTACAAGTCCCTCTTTGGGATTTCATGGCCCATAGGTACAGCAGGGCTGCTGCTAGAGCATGGTGGCAGCTTGTCGTCCCCATGTGTCCTTCCTCTCCTTTCTAGGGACCCAACAGCACGGTGGCGAGCAGCAGTCACTCCGAGCCGATCAGCACCTGAAGAGGGATCCCCGTTTCCAGTCCCGACGCTCAGTTTTACCGCAGGGTGGCATCGTTGCTGTCCTACAGGCACCGGTGGCAGCAGAAGCGGCAGGGCTGAGGGCTGCAGGAGGTCCTGGCGGTGTGGCTGCTGGCCAGCCTGTGGGAGCTGGCAGGGGCACGCTGCAGGTCCGTGCTGCTCTGCGAGGCACAGTGGAGGTACTTTTTGTGCGCTGAACTTAAGCATCATCTGTGCTTCACAACCCTGGCACAGCTGCTGAGCTCAGTGAGGCAGCGTGCGCTGGTGTTACCGCTGCTGTGTGCGTGGTGTGTGTGATGGAGTGTGAGTGGTGCTGCAGGGTGTGTGCTAGACTGCTCGCTGCTGCTGACCCTTTCAGATCACCCTTTCACACACCTATGGAAGATATTAAAATGAATATCCCAAAGTGAAGTGAGGGAAGAGTGCCATAAAGAAGAAGAGTGTGAGAGCACCTCTGGCGTGGCCAGCCTGGAGATGACTGGGCTTGTGTGGGCTAAAAGTGAGACAAGCACTGCCTTTCACAATTCTCCTTCGGGGCTGTGTCTACAGACTTAGCCCACAAACTGGAGGTTTGGGCCAGTCAGCAGTGCTGAGAGCTCAGGGGTGACTACAATGAAACAAGTCATGACTATGTCCAGGGGCCATGCAAAGGCTATGCGTGTTGTGGTGGGGGCCTTGAATTCACCTTGAGTAAGAGGTATTTGAGCAGAGTGCTCCTTGTGCTTTCAGGGTTAATAACTAAGGATCAAACTGAAAATACTTCTTGGGTTGCCTAGTGAGTGGAAGTCACCTAATCCAGCAGTTTTGATATCTAATTGGAAACAGAATAAAACTTTAATGTAGAGCAGCAAAGCACTTCATGGGTGCGAAGAACAAAACAATTGCCTATTAATATTTATGGTTGTACCCTGTTTCTGTAGAGGGGCTGCAGTCAGCTGATCTGCCTTTCTATGGTGGTTAGAATAAATCAGGAGATGGACAAAAGTAGTGGTTGTAGCAATTACACAATAATATACCATTATCCCATGGTATAATGGTTGGTGATGTTCTGTTGGGACATAACAAAGTAGAATCTTAGAATCATTTATGTTGGAAAAGACTTTTGAGATCATCAAGTCTGACCGTTAACCCAGGACTGCCAAGTCCACCACTAAACCACCACTGCATATTTTTTTTAAACACCTCCAGGGATGGTGATTCCACCACATCACTGAGCAGCCTGATCCAGTGCTTGGCCACCCTGTCAGTGAAGAAATTTTTCCTAATATCCAATCTAAACCTCCCCTGGTGTCACCTGAGGCCATTTCTTCTTGTCCTGTTGCTAGTTACTGGGGAGAAGAGATTGACCCCCAGCTGCCTACAACCTCTGTTCAGGTAGTTGTAGAGAGCAATAAGATTCCTCCCTCGCCCCCCCCCCCCCCCCCCCCCCCCCATGTCTCTTCCTCTGCAGACTAAACAACCTCAGTTCTCTCAGCTGCTCCTGAGTAAGACTTGTTCTCTAGACCCTTCATCAGCTTTTCCCATCTCTGGACACACTCCAGCACCTCAACATCCCTCTTTAAGTGAGAAGCCCAAAACTGAAACAGTATTTGAGGTGTGGCCTCACTAGTGCTGAGTATAGGGGGGGCAATCACTTCCCTTGTCCTGATGGCCACAAGCTTTCAGATACAAGCCAGGATGCTGTTGGCCTTGGCCACCTGGGCATGTTGCTGGCTCATGTTCAGGTGGCCACCAATGAGCGGCCCCCCCGCCCCCCTTCCCCCCGGGTCCTTTTCCTCTGGGCAGTTTTCCAGCCACTCTTTCCCAAGGCTGTAGTGTTGTGTGGGGCTCTTGTGCCCCAAGGGCAGGACCTGGCACTGAGCCTTGTTAAACCTCATGCAATTGGCCTTGGCCCATCTATGCAGCCTGTCCAGCTCCCTCTGCAGAGCCTTCCTACTCCCCCCAGCAGATCAACGCTCCTGCCCAACCTGGTGTTACCTGCAAGCATGCTGAGGGTGTACATGCAGTGCTGGGGGCTGAAACCTATTGCTGTAGGAGTGCCCTTGCCTTTGTGATTTAGCTGATCCTACTGGAGGGCCCTTTGTAAAGCCACTCTGCTACTGATGTCCTTTTCTTGCAGCTAGTCAGGGTTGAACCTGATTTTTTTTGCACTACCAAAGCATTTCATCAGTTGATTTCCTGACTTGAGCTACTTGCCCCTATGCATCCCATGTAAAGACCATCCTCAAATTCACAGTGAAGGGAGAGCAGGTCTCATTTACGCACTCAACAGTAAATGTAGGGCTTGTTACTCCGGAGTTTCAGGTTGCAGGAAACATCCATATTTCCTTGTGGCTTGCCAGTAGCTTCCTTTTGGCTCTAGCCCTGTGGTGACCAATAACTGCTTAGAATTCAGTCTAAAATGGAAACCTCCTTGTTCTGATGCCTGAGCTCCTACTGTCCTTGAGTGGTTACATGACTGCTATTGCTTAGCTCTTATGAGAGCTCATTGAATCAGAAGTGTAGTGGACAGCACCTTCAGACAAGACCAGGCGTTTCTTCTGGTCTCATTCTTGATCCATACTTTGTGATACTGGCCCTGATGTTCTGGTGTGGTTCTTATTCTCCCGTGCAACTATACCGTGCCTCACAGTTTTCCAGGCTGGGAATTTCATCTAATGAGGAAGAACAAATAATCTGTGAGCAGTATGTAATAACTTTTTATCTTAGAATGGTTTCCTAATGAACAGAACCTTCATAATCTGAAGATAAAAGAGCATCAGAAACAACGTTGTGGAGGTGGTTCTGGTGTCAGCTTTTAGCCCAGTAGCTCCCAAATCATCATCTCGTACTCCCCTACAGTATTTAAAAATGATCTAGTTTTCAGCAAGCTACAGATGTTCAACAGAAAAAGGGCTACTTTTTTTTCCCCCTGAAAAGCTCAGTACCAAAGCACTGATGGTCATGTTTCCCTGCTGGATGAGGTGCTTCTGTCCAGTGAGCCTGTTCAGGGGCACTAATGGAGGAGGAGGATGCCCCATGCCTGTCTCTTGATGATCATACTGTAGACAAGGAGGAGAACTTCTGCCTCACTTGTCAGCATAACTCTGGTATGCATGGAGGGAACAGGTGAAGAGTTGCAGAAGTTCAGATCAGAGTTTCAGTACTTGAAATAGAGCTATTTAGAAGGCAGAGTGTCTTACAGTGTTTCCATACCATAACCTTTGCTTTAAAGATAAAACATACACGTAGCTCTATGAAGGTTCTTAGGAGGTATCTAAAATCCCTGTGTACATCAATAGCTTCTGGGGACAGGGCTTTGCATGTCACCTTGTGTTTAGAACTTGCTTTCTTCCCATGCTCCCAGTGCTCAAGGCTGCCTTGTACTAGAAACAAAAAGGGTATTGCTGGCTGCTGCATGCAAGACCCAGCTTCTCAAAGCCTGGTAGTAATTCTGGGAGAAGAATAATCAGATTTGGTTTTGTTTAGGATATAGTTTGCAGTGTGGGCTCTGGTTGCTGGAGAAAGGGAACTGAAGATGTCAGTACTGACCTTGAACATTACAGTGTGTTTTATTGGGGTTTTTTGTTCTGCCCGACTGCAATGAGCCTGCATCTTTCTAGAGTGAGAGACTGCAGCTATGCAAACAAGAAACCTCAGTTCATTGATGTTTAAACAATGGTCTTTCAGTATGCTTGTGTATTCTAATTTGCATGAGACTTTGGACAGAAGTTTTTCTTTTAATGTAGCTAAACGAGTTTTTTTTCTTTGCTGTATCTACCATTAAATCTCAATATAGGTGCAAAGCAATGATTATTGATAGTTTATTATAGGTAAATGATATGTGTGCCTGAAGAATAGTAGCAAGATAGCTAAGCAGTATCTGCAGCCATGAAAAATCACGCTTTATTACTGTTGTTTTTTTTAAAAAAAATTTTAGGGTAAACCAGGTTGAAACCATCCCCTGAAAACAATAAAACACCAGCACAAAAGCACTGTTTTGCCACTCTTCTCTCTGCTTTCCCGGAGAGCGTAAAAACCTTTGAGCTGCCTCTAGCTCTCAGCTGTTACTGCTGGTAGAAGGAGGTGAGCAAGCTGAATGACAATTATTCCTACAATGTAGATGACAGCTCAAAGCTTCTATACAACAGCTGGGCTCAGACAGAATCCACACTCTAAATACTGATTACTCATCTCCTGCCAAGAGATAGGTTTCTCAGAGCTTTATAGCTACCCTGGGAGTTCTCCAGCACCCGTGCTCTGCTGCAGTGGCCAGATGTGTTGGCTTAAGCACACTGTGACAGAGTGTGAGTCTTCTATCAGTAAGGGGTGTGTGCTCCAAAGATGATGTGGGCCTGAATCAAGACTACCTATGGACAATGTATTGGGGTGCATGGACCGGACAAATGATTATAATATTAAAATGAGACTAAGATAGGCTATGTGAACTCCAGATTGCTGTGACTTCTTGTCACTCTTGTGACCTCTAGTCTTTGTCCTATGTCATGCTGAATATCAGAGCTCAAAAGCTCTTAATGTCTCCTAAGACCACTGAAGGCATCTTTTTGTTTTCTATTTAAAATGCTAGGTTTGTAGTGCACATGCGTTCACTATTTGATAATGAAAGGGTTTGGCTAGGACACTCACATGGCTAATCCTGCAGCCTGTGTTGACATTAGCTGAGTGTACTGAGTGGAAGTCTCTGCTGGAAAGCAACTTCTGAAATGGTCTACTGTTGTGATTTCTAAGTTTATAAGATGGGCTGTTTGGGTATCTCATACAAATGTTCCCCCAGTGTCATCTGACTTCACTGTCACTGCCTTCAGAGTGACAGAGAGGATCTACACTTGAAAGGAAACATCTTGCATTTTCAACTTGAATGTGACATGATCCCCTATGACTGCTTTGATGGGATTTTCCTTCCCATCACTTAATATTCCAACAGGAAAGTCCTTCAAACTGATGTTATATTTGGCAGGCATTTTGAGAGAAGCTGGCAATCATGTATTCAGTTAGAATTACTGTATAAAATGAAATTATCAAGAAGTTATTAAATTCTTGGTCATGAGTCTCCTAACTACTGTGATGCAGCTCATGGACAACATCAGAGAAAGGAGACATCTGGATTTCTTGTGGTTCCATTTGTCATGACCTTGGCTGGGACTTGCAGGCCATTTATCATGCATAATTTGGTCAGCAAAAATGTACTGACAACCTCTGTGAGGTTCTGCATGTCCCCCAGGATACAGGCAATGCATGTGGCAGACGTTTTCATGGCTTTCTGCAAGCTTTGCAAATTGCTGTTAAGGGAAAACACTGCCACTGAATTGCCACCGGAATGTGACTTGTGGAACTCGCTGTGTCTGGCAGAATTTACCTAAGATATCATGGGGTGTGTACTGGGGTGGGAGTGCTTCATTTTCTGCTGTCAGGGAATTTGTTTTCAGCTGGGAAATACTTACTGATTGTAGTGATTTGCTTGTAGTAGGGAGGGGATGGAGCCATAAGAAACCTAGTGCAAAAGTTATTTTTCTTTTAGATATCCGCTGTATTTTTTAGTGCTTTCTTGTATCTAGATGTGTTGGGAATGTCTTAAGTGAGTTCACTGAGCAACTCATGAGCTGCATTGTTTCCAGATTCTTACAAAGGGCTGCTTAGACCAGGAGAAGGCCTTTTCACTTGCTTCCTGTCAATCCCTTGGAGGATGTAAAGGCCTCTTTCTCCCAAACTTCAGCAGGATTTATCAAGTCAAAGTAATCTGCTGAGATTGAGGGCATCTGCCAAAAGTGTGGGGCTGCAGCACTAATGCACTGATGCAGCACAGCGTCTGGGGTTGGGAGGAGTGATAGGTCTCACCCAAGAGATATTCATGCTGCAGAGCACAGGTGGGGAGCCCTATGTTGGCCAGCTGCTGGAGTTGGCCTTGGAGCCCAGGTTCTGTTTCCACTCTCTCTGAAAACTTTGTGCCTGCTGCTTCCTTGGGTTTTCCAGTGAGTCGGGCTGTAGAAGGGCCCGTCCCTCTGACTCCAAGGTCTGAACAGCCTCTGCCAGATGGTTACGAGGCTTGGAGTGTTGAAACTGTGCTATGGAGGTGTTCCTCCACCCTTCTCTCCCCAGCGGCTGAGCTGACTTTGGCTCACTAGCATTGGTATTTAAAAGACTTTCAGATGTGTGTGGTCCCTGTAAAAATAAATCTCCAAAGGAAACAAATGTTATATGGTGAAAGTCTGCCAAGTCCCTGTTGCTTATTAGCTCATAGTATTATATAGGAGAGACTTAACTCTATAGTCTGATATAGGATAATTCTTCGATGAACTGTCAGCTCTTTCGAAGATTCAGATTTAAAGCCTGTTGCTCTATAGGGTCAAGCCTGAGCCATTGGCTTTATGGGTGTTTGGTTTTGAGCACCTTGACATAATTGGCAGAGCCCTGAAATAGTAATTTGTCATTTCACAGGGTTTTGGCGTGTAAGTTCACATTGAGCAAAGCTTTGAAAGTAGCAATCATGGATGACATTTTCAAGGCAGTCCAGAAGAGCAGAGGTTAAAATAAGAAATGTATTTAAATGCGTCTTGTGCATCAAGATGACTTGAAAATGGTGATCCAAGACTTCCTTCAAAAGCAGTGATCACTTGTTTTAAATTTTTCCAGAATTACCATCTGTGGTGCAGCCAGACCTTGGCTACTTACCACCTTAACTTACATGCTGATCAGAGAACATGCTGTGCTGTCAGATGCAATTTTTGATAGAAGTCAGGTTGATGTATAGTAAAGTAACTGGGCATTGACATAGGGAGTGCTTAAGACTGCAACTCCTAACGATGCTAGAAACTAGATTTTCTAGGTATGTGAAGAAGTTAGCACAATGTAGTCACAAAATCCTTTTTACCTGCAGCCTGTCCCTTTCCAAAGTATTACGGTTGCTCAGCCATGTCAGCAAACGTGTCTTTATACAGGTTTAATTACACAGGCAAAAGTCTGAATGTTAGCTTCCTGAGGGAAAGATCATTCATCTGATTTAAAGCAGATAATTTAATCTGAAGAGCTAAATTTATCTTTCCTTTTTGGCTAGATTAAATTATTGATGGGAAGAATTTTCTTTCCAATTCTCAGTCACTCCTGCTGCCTAAAATGGTTTAGATTATGGTGTCTTAGAGAGTGAGTCTGTTCTGATGTAAATGGGTTTTGACTAGCATTAACTCCTTAAGGCCAGTGAAAAACTCTTGAAGGGTCTTGTCTCTGACCAGCAGAAATGAAGTGGGGAGCAGGCTCTTGCATTCATCAAGAAAGTGCTGTTTATTTCTATGTCTTATTACATAGCCCAGCCAATGTCTGTAGTATGAGGTGATCCTATTCTCATTTGAAGAGAAGCAAATATGGTGCAATTCACTGAGAACATGTGAAATCAGTCTGGCTCCAGGGCTTTTCACTTCTGATGATGCTCTGCCTGCTGAGATCCTTCTTGTCTTGTGGCAGGATTAAAGAAGGGCAACATACTGAAGGTGACTTGGGCACCTTTTAGGAGTAACTTGAGGTTTTACCCAAGATGAACATTACCATCATTGGCTATAGAACCCTTATCCGTCAGTTAGGAACAAATACTAGTCTCTTGCTGGAGTAATTCTGTTTTTGAAAGGAAGTGCCCATCCCCCCATCCAAAAAGCTTCTGGCAGTGTCCTGAGCAGGCATGTCCATATAGACATGCTTCTTCTTCTTATCACCAGTGGGTATGGTCTCAGATGTGGAAAGAAGTCAAAAGCCATGTGTTAATGCACTTTGAGATACTCAGAACTCTCCATACAAGTCAAACTTGTGGATGAATAAATTGTACAATTCCACTGACTGCATGGGTTTACATTTTCCTGCCAGGCTACCCTGGGGTACTATCCAAGTCCTTAGACATCATCCCAAACAGTCTGCCTCTTCTCTGGCAAAGCACTGTGCACCACTGAGAACTGAATTTGGTTTCCTTTTCTCTATTCTTGCTGTTACTGTACTTGGCACATGCATAACGATTTGTATCTTTGGCACATTTTTAAAGTATGAGTAAGTTTATATTTACAGCAGTACTGTGGTATAGGGAAGAATTGTTAATCCTGGACAGATTAAGCACATGGTGATGAATGGCCAGGTATTATCCAATTTGGAATGGGATCTAATGGGAAGGCAAACACTTGGAAGTCCCACCTACCTCTTGCAGACCCTACTGAAATATGCCCTGGAGAGCACTGCTCTTTCCTGTGGTCCTCTCAAGTGCTAATTCCTGAGGAAGGAGAGTGGATCTGTGTTCTTTGTAGTGATCCCACCAACTACAGAAGGGAGCGGCCAACAGCTTTAGTGGAGGATGCATGGGAGCCTTTGAATAAAGGATGGTTTCAGGGAGTAAGAAACTTTTTGCAAATGTCATGTGTGAACGTTGCTGGCAAACAAAGATGAGCTCTCTGTGGGTTTGTGTCAGTGTTGCCTGGACTATCATATACAGGGCAAACAAAGCTGGAATAAATGCTAACTTTTTCTGTGTAAATGTGATACTGCTATGATATGCCAAAATGACAACATCTGATGTTTTCATTCAAAACAGACACTGTGTTGTTAGGAAAGATTTCCTTTTACAGATGAGAAGACCCTCCCATTTCCAAATCCCATTCTTTTCTAAAAGGAAAGTTGTGACCAGCACCAGCAGAGTTAGTGGTGCTGTTCTAACTGCAGGATTGAAATCTCCATCCAGAAAGCAGGTGAAAGATTCTGCTGTCAAAGTGAAAGATCCTGGTATAATTTTGATACAGCCGAATCCTTCTGCAGTGGAATCAGAAAATAAACTTCTGGTTTGGGATATAAGCCAGGTTGAATCTGTTGGGTTAAGCTTGTGTCAAATGACTCCATCTTAAACCCCTTGGGGATTTGGATGAACTGGGATTCAGAGCTCTGGCTTTGGCTTGTGTCCAGTGTTAACGGAGAAAAATTATTCAGGGGCACCTCATGCAGAACCACCAAGTGAATTCTCCCTTTCTGCTTGCCAGCATAAACCATGAATGCTGTGTAAAACCATTACAGGAGCAGAACTGTGCCCAGTTCCACCAGTCAACTTCTTTCTTACTGGCTTTCCTAATGCACGGGAGTCCTGTGCCAGCATTCACACACACTGTAGTATTGTAGTGATGACCTCCCTGTACTGGTAATCCTATAATATTGGTACATCAGATTATGCTCTTGGTTTTGGCATTTTTTTGTATTTTTTTGTTTATTTTTTGTTTGTTTGTTTGTTTTTTTCCCAGTGAGGCCAGATGCCTTCTTGGTGAAGCTAGAACCAAGGGAAAATTTGCATCCTTCAGAACATCACCCCCAAACTTGCAACTTTAAACATTTTATTTACCCATCTGTTAACATATCCAGAGCTGGAATGGACACACCCTTTTTTTTCTTTCAAATACAGTGAAGCTACAAGCAGACGGCTGATGATGGGATTGAAAACCACTGAGGCAAAGTTACTGTGAAGGGATGGAACAAGGCACTAGGACCTAGGAGGCGTCTCATCCACCCTGGCAGGAATTTCTTGCTTGGAGCTCAGACAACAAAGGCAGAGTGAGCCTGGTTTTCTTTCTCTCAGCATCTCCACCCTGCGCGCTGAAAACCGGTGAGTAGAGCTTTTTTGAGTGGCTTGCATGCAGAAAAGTAACAGATGTCAGACAGAAAGGACGAATCTTTCTCTTAGTACCTTACAGCATCTGCAGTTCATTTTAAAATCAAAACGCCCTGCATCCTTTGATTTGTTCCTGAAGTTGCTTGGATGTTTCATTGTTCAGTGCATGACACCGGACTGAATCTACCCCAACTAGCATTGTGGTGAAAATGTCCCCAACTTGGGGTTTCTGTGCAGATCGCCTGCATTGTCACGTTCTGCTTTATTGCAGACCAGGGACAATGATTTTTCTCGCACATGCCACTGACATTGTAAAATACAGGGAAGGAGCTTCGTCCTGGCAAATCTAAGGCATGGGGAAGAGATAGCAACAGCTTTTCCTAGATTTATACCTGGCTGCCAAGTGCCGGTGTAAATCCCCTTTCTGCCCTGTGTTAATATGCAAGCCACATACGTGAGTTGCTTGTTCCTGGCTGTGCTGGGTGAGTGGAAGGGTCTTTCTATTGCAGAATTGGGGGTTCCTCCTCCTTTTGTGTTGGGGTTTAGTGCGGGAAGAAGGTTGCTTTTGAGCACGAATTAGAGACCATGCAGAAATTCCTGCTTGCTGGGTGTCAGCTCAAGTCTCAGCTTTTCTGTGCTAGTCGCTTGCGGTAGGAGCCCCCCCGCGCTCAGAACAATGAAAGGTGAGGAGCAGGGGCGGTGTGTCCCTTGGGTAGGGGCACTTCCAGCAATTAAATCACTTAAGACTGGAAGGGGGGTGGAAATAGCCCCTTTATTTTCTCCTCCTCATTAAACGGGAGCAGAAATGCGATTCAGAGGAGACTCGAGGCTGAAAAGAGCTTACCAAAGCCTTGTTTCAATGACAGATTTTTCTTTCCAGTCATTTCTTCTTAGAGATGTAGGCTGGTCCTGGGAATTGATTGATGGGCTAGGAGGGGGCTGCGGATAGGGGGAAGGGTGGGTTGGATCTCATTGCTAACCCTTATTGAACAGGCTGTCACAAAGAAACTGCTTATTCCCCTGTGACCATTCTTTCATAAATGCCAGTTTATTCTAATGTTAAACATTCAGATGCTCTGGTTCCTTCCATGATTCGACAGATTGAAGGGCTGACTTACTGGGATCTCCTTGTTTTCTGTCGCCAAAGGAAACCTCACAGGGCTCAGAGGTTTAATTCATTGCCAACTGGTGTTTGGACGAGTTTTTTGGGGCTGAGTTGTGATTGCCATGTACCCCTTTGGCCTCAAGTCCCAATTTACTGCACTTTGAAAACTCCCAGGTGCACAAGCAGCCAGCTCTCTAGAAACGTGTTCCCTGCCCCCAGTAGCTGGATCCCTTTCAAAATGCAAGGACCCCTCCTACCCTCAGTCCCCCAGAATCGATACAAATCTGGGTCAGGGGAGGGGGAGCTTCCCAAATGCATCTGTCCTGCTCCAGACACAGCTCTTGCAGTAGTGTCATTTTTCTCTCTGCATTGTGGCTCTGCTTGGCTTAACCTGTCCCTTTGCACTTCTTCTCTCCCCGTCTCCTTCCTGCTCAGCTTCAGATCTTTAGGGTTCACCAAACTATGGAACTTGATTTTGGACACTTTGACGAAAGAGACAAGGCGTCCAGAAACATGCGAGGCTCACGTATGAACGGGTTGCCCAGCCCCACTCACAGTGCTCACTGTAGCTTCTACAGAACCAGGACCTTACAGGCACTGAGTAATGAGAAGAAAGCCAAGAAGGTGCGTTTCTATCGCAACGGGGACCGCTACTTCAAGGGGATTGTATATGCCGTGTCCTCTGACCGCTTCCGAAGTTTTGATGCTCTCCTGGCTGACCTGACCCGGTCCCTGTCCGACAACATTAATCTGCCTCAGGGAGTCCGTTACATTTACACCATCGATGGGTCGCGGAAGATCGGGAGCATGGATGAGCTGGAGGAAGGTAATTAGCATTGCTGTCTGGTGCAGTGAGGAGGCGGGGTGGGAAGGGGGCTGCACCACTTGGGTCTGCTGTTAAGGTCACATTTCCTTGGGCGCTCGGGGATGCTTCTGCCCCTCTGTGCACCCATCCACCCTCCCCTCCAGAGAGGTGTGGGAGAGGGTGGCAGTGCAGGGACTGACACCCCCAGGGTGTCCCCCAGCACGCTCTCTCGGGTGCAGATGTGAAGCCAGAGAGGTGTGTCTTACTCTTGGCTAGACATGGCTGTGTCCATCACTTAGGGGCTGTCTGAGGCTGTCCCCTGCCTGTCCAGGCGGGGGGGGGGGGGGGGGGAGGGGGGGGGGGGGGCCGGAAATGTCCCAGATGGGTGCAGGGGGTGGCTGAGGAGTGATGTGGGCTTCCCACTGGGGTGGATGGGTATGAATGGAAAAACAATGGGTGCTGGGGGATTCATGTAGTGTGTGTAATGGGGGTGGGAGAGATTTATGCACCCCCACACTGTATGGGGGTGTTCTGAGGGCTTTGTGCACAATGTGTGTGCGTAGGGGTGTGGTCAGGGACTTGAGTGTGTGTGGAGGGGGTGTGTTGGGGTGCGTGCAGTGGGTGTTGGGGGTGCATGTGGTGGGTGTGTGGAAGGTGGGGTGCTGGGTTTTTTACAGTGTTTGGGGAGTGCATGGAGGGGTGTTGGGTTAATGCTGTGTGTTTAGAGGGGCGAGTTGATGAACAAGGTGTGTGTACGGAGAAGAGTGTTTTGGGTGGGTTGCACTTGGTGAAATTTGTGGTTTTATACGTGTGTATGTGTGTGGAGGAAGGTGTAAGGAGGCTTAATTGCAGAGGAGGTGTTGGGATTCCTTGAGAGGGTTCATGCAGAGGGTATGCATCAGGGTTTGTGGTTAGGGAGTGTGTGGAGGTATGTTGGGCTGCATCTCTAAGGGGGAGTTCTGGGGGGGATTCTTGCAAGGTGGTGTGTGTGGAGAGGGCGTTGGGAGTTCATCTGCTGCATCTGAATATGGTTCATGCAGTGTCTGTATGGAAGGGAGGTGTATTGAGATGTTCAGATGGGATTGTGTGTGTAAGGGGGCGTACTGGGGAGTGTTTCTGCCAGGACTGTGTGTGGTGGGGTGGGCTGCTGCAGTAGGTCTGTGGGGGAGTGTGGGAAGGCATCCCCTGCGTGGCAGGTCTGAGTGTACCCCTGTATCTGGAAAGGGTGCTGGTGTGCCTATTCCTGAGTGCCACTTGGACTGTGGGGTGAAGGATGAGTCAAAAATCAATCTTCCTGCCCTCTGGAGGGGGTGATCTGGGGGCAGGCTTACTGCTGTGGAGCTCAGCTGCCAGCCTTGCCTGTGCCTGGAGAGCTCCCTCTGCAGCAGTGGGCTGCTGCTGGGGGTGCTGCCTTTCTCGGGGAGTGGCAGCAGGACCCCCAGGATGAAACTGCTTCAGGGTCAGTCCTACTTCCTTGCCCAAGGCATGGCCGTGGGTAGGCTTTGCTGGTGGCAAACCCAAGTGGGACACCCGCACAGGGGACACCCGCAGCCACCCTGCTTTTCTCTTCCCTGAGCAATTCAGATATTCTATTCTTTGTTTGGAACTGGAATGTCCTGATTACTGTTGCAGGAGGGGAGTTACTCTTCCCTGCTCCTTGATGTTTTCCCCCAAGCAGATGACCTGGCTGATTTGGTCAGCTGCAGAAAATCCACAAGGGTTTTGCCTTCAATAAAAGACAATGGATGTGAGTGTGTGAGCCACTGAACTGCAGGGGCAGCCTCAGCAGTGAGTCATTGTGTGACCTTGACTAAAGCATCTCTCCCTAGAATTCCTGATCTGTCAAGTGGGATACTCGTTTCCCCAAAATACTTCGTAGGGACAAGCACACAGAATAAATATTGGTTTCCATAGAGGAGTTTTACTGGGAAGAAATTGCTGCCTTTCAGAGAGATGACGCAGTCCTAGTGGAGTTATTCTCAGCCCAGTTACAGCTGTCAAACGGAGGTGTGGCCTCCCTTAATTTTAGAGATTCTGCCATGTTTCATTCTGATCTCTTAATATGGCCACAGCCTTTCTCTAATGACACATCTCAGTTCTGCTTGTCCTAGGTTTTATGTAAATCTTCAGGAATAACTCCACAGGAGAAAGTGCAGTTCTTTATTCTCTTTTAATACTCTTCCTCCATTTATACTCTTCCTGCTTTTTGTCAGTGAAGTGAAGAGACCTTTAGTTATACCTGCTTTGCACTGGGGTTTGCTGCAGGTAAGAAGGTACCTAGTTCTTGAAAATATCTTTTATTGGTTAAGGTACAGGCAGGAGATGCTGGCATTTGGCCAAAATGATAACTGGAAATAGCACTGAAGAAATGGCACTAAAACAAAAATAGGATTGTCTGTGTGGCTGGGTCCTCAGCAGCACATCAACTAGGAAAATACAATCTGAGTAGAGTCAAAACAAAGGAATCCAGTGTTTGAAAATGCAAAAGTAGATCTGCATGCTGTTTTGGGAATATTGTTAAACTGTCAATATTTCTAGGGATGGCCTATGCATTTGTTGTAGAAAAGCAATCTGGGAAAGACATTGCTTTTGATTTATAATACCATGGTTGTAACCCACCTAGTGGTAAAGTGTGCTGTTAGCCTGGGTGTTTGTCTAACTGTGCTAGGTACACACATGGAAAAACTGAACTTCAGAGTAATTGTGCTGTGACATACAAGAACAGTACATACACAAACAGTATATGTTTGCCATATAAATTAGCTTTCTGGTTGGAGACTGAGGGTAAATAAACTAGTTCTAGTCGCTGTAATGTGACTAATTTATAATTGTAATTTCCAATAAACAAGTAGAACCCAGGAAAAGAAGTAATCAGAGAGGCTCGGCTCATCTCAATAGTTTGATTGCAAAAGTTGGTGAATTACTGATAATATTTCATATCATGTTCTAAGCACTTGATTACTTTTGCATGACTTTAAAAATGTGCTTTTACGGTGTAGTCTGAATGTACTTCTGGAGGGCAGAGAATGATATTGCACGGTACCAATATCCTTGAGACAGACATTTCAGGTGAACAAAACCTACTTGGTGTGCTGCTAATTAAATAGGACTTGGAAATAACCCTTCTGGTCTCCAGACTCAGCATTCAGGGTTGTTCTCAAGGTTCTGGATGGATGTTTTACTTCACCTGTTCCTTCTTGGACAGATTGGGAATTCTCTCTTACTCTTTGGCCACATCACTCCTAGTTGCCAGTTGGGATGTGTCTCTTGGTCTTTTCCTGTACTGAATCCTAAAGCCTCATGTTTTGGAAGGCCACCACGACTCTGTCACAGAGGTGCTCTTTGCTGCCTGCTGAGTTCTTCCTCACCTGTCACTGGCTGTGTTTTTTCATACTGCCTTCTGTACCAGAGAGCTGTCTATGTCCATGTCTCCCAATGTCCTTCTCTGAAAATGCACTTGTTCCATTTTTCTTTTCCCTCCTTTCACTATAATGGCCATCTTCCATTACTGTAGTCATTGTCTTAATCTTGACTCCCTATTTTCAGCATTCAGTTCTAATGAATTCATAAATTATGCACATGCTGCCATTGATTAGGACTGTATTCCTTCTTAATCTATATGCTAGTTTAATGCAGTACAGTCTCCTATTACTGCACTGTTACAGCTGGTCTTGACTGCAGGTAAATTGCTGACAGCATCTCCCACTTGCATAATCTCTTGGCTGAGTCAGGAGTGGATATTGGGCCCAAGTGCTACTTCTGTCATGGTGGTTTTAGTCAATAAGTAAAATCTTTGAAAAGAGCACCAGGTGATCTTTATTCCCTTTCATATTATAATTGGGTCAAGTAACCAAGGCTTTAGGAAGTCAATACATGAAGCTGCCTTTATAGATTATTGGTGAGCCACTGCTGTAACATTAATTCTGTGCCTTGTGCTGTGAGAAAACTTGAATATGAAAAATACTAAAGAAGTCATATGCCATCTTTTCAAACCTTGTTCAAGCTGATAGTAGAGCATCTCACATTATCATCCAAGTTTCTACTAAAACCTAGTTGCCTTTGACATCTGGACAGGGTACTTTGTTCCTTGGTTCATTTTAAGCCTTTATGTTGTAGACACATTGTGATGAGACTGCAGATTCTCCCTGCCTCAGCTCTGATGGCTTTCTCTTTGAATGGAGGGGCTGGATAAGGGTGGAAGCTGATGTTACACATTGACTTCAGCAGCAAAGATGACTTAAGAAATTCTGTTCTTGGCAACGTGTTCCAAACTCAGGTTGCAGCTTGCTCTTTGTGGGTTAAAAGATTTTTCTTTTTTAGTTTACTTCATAATTTTGCTGCTTTCCCATGTGGCCCCACTAGCAGTTTCTTGGCATAGTGAAAGGGATGGTGAGGTGTAACTTGAAAGTGAGGGAAAGGCACAAGGCAAACTCCTAGCTGCTGAAGTAATTGCAGCTCCCAGTTCGTCTCAGTACTAGTGGAGACTGGTTTGTTTCTCTGGAGGGAGGGACTGATAGTTTCCCAGAAGCCAAATTCCCCACTTGTAAAGGTAAGACATTTTTCACAATGTATTTTGAGACCCCAACTAAATGGGGCGTCCTGCTGTGCAAGGCAATATTTAAATCTGTAAGGAGAGCTCTGGACTGGGGAGATTATGGTCTGAAGTTTCAAGGTGGAAGAAGGGATTATTACTGATGAGGAGCTGAGATGCAGAAAAGCAGTCTGACTTGTTTGTCCACAAGTCCACAGACAAAGATGGAAGTCAGAGCTCTGAGCTTTTTTGTTCAGTTGCTTTCATTCCCTTCCTGAGCCCTTTTCAGGGTCTGGTCATTGGTTTGGAGGTACTTGTATCTTTCAGGTATTTTATTATAAGCGGACTTTGGACCTGCTTCTAGTCAGTGCATGGTTTCATGTGAATTAAGCATCCCTTGCTGTGTGTGGTCAGGGTCAGAAATACATGTGGAAATGCACCCATCAAATACAAATATAGCATGGATTAGAGGTGGTCAGTAAAGTCAGAAATGCAGACATGGATTAAAACTAGAACTTGGGAGACTCGACATTTGTTGAAGCTGTAGAACTCCTTCCTTCTGAGCTCCTGGTATGCTCAGGCTGTTAGGCACAGCCCCCCTTGCATTGTGGTCAGAGGGCCCATCCGAGAGTGGATCTATGCCCTTCTCCTGTGTTGGGCTAGTTGTCTGAATTTTGTTCTTGCCTCAGATTAAACATAAGAAAAAGCTGAACATGATTTTGTTTTGCTCAGTGGGGTTTCATTGCAAACATACTTGGGCTGTGTGAGATATTTCAGAGAGTGTTTCCAAGCTCTTTGTATCCTGTCATGCCCTGGGGAATCTTTTCCAAAATCTTGTCCAGGAGTGTTTAAAGTAATCATAGGAGGGACTCCACCCTGGTGCTGTACAGAGGCCAGTGTGTGCTGGGACCAAGGGGCTTATAGGAAGTATGTTGCAATCTCCACCCAATGTGTGCATCTTCCAGTTTGCCTGCAAAAGTGAAATTCATGTAGTCCACTACTGATACCTGTGGCATTGTTTTCTATGACTGTTGTCCTGACAGCTTGGCTAATCACGTCCTATATAACAACACTTATCCTTCTGGTTCTGTTGTATTTGCTTGCTCATCCTGGCTGTCACATTGGGACTGGTGTGGTCCCATACATGCTTTATGGGCATCATGTGATTTTGAAGGTGATTTGTAATCACACATTTCTTTCACTTTTTCAACAGAACAAGAGGTGCTTTTCTCAAAGAAGAGCTCCCTGTGGAAGAGCCAAAGGAAGGAAGCTCTTCCAGAATTCATTTTGCCACAGTGGAGTAGGTCTTGCGGCAAAGATCCTTTTTAATGCATAAAGTAGCAGGAAGTTAATGTGTTTGAAACTAAAGGCCTACTTTAACACTGTATGGAATGAACTCTGCAAGGTGTTAAATCTACTTAATTCCTATTGAAGTCATAGTAAACGCCATGAAACATGAAAGCTGGGCATAGTAGCACCATCTCAACTTTGCAAAAGCAGAGTTAACAACTGAAATAATTGACTGCAGCCCACAGAGACTGTTTTTGGAAATTTACACTTTCAAAATGGCCTCAATCCAGCTTTCCTGATTTTTCTCATGAGGCTTCTGCCCGCAGTTCATTATACTTGAAAACTTGCTGCTGCATGCTGGGAAAGGATAACTTTTTCTGAAAGTACAGCCTGTCATTTTTAGTATTGTCACAAGGAGCTGCTGTAACAGGACTGAAGGATTAGCACTCATCTTGAGCTTAGAGTTTTTCTAAGAAACCTTCTCTAAGGCAAACCTTATCTTTGCTGAGATCATTCCTTCTTTAGAAGCTGAATAATCACCTTGTGCTTCTATCAAATTGGTAGCACAGTAATGCGTAGGCAGAGTAATTCAGTGTGATACAAGCCATGGCTTCAAATAGCAAATATGCTGATCATGACTGAAGGTAAAGGTCTACAGTCAGTCCATCTATTGCTGAGGGCAGGATAGAAGGAATAAATAAATGCCTTGGCTCGTTTGGTGGCATGATAGAAATTGTGACACCTCTGGAGCATGCTGGCATGATGACAAGTGCACATCATCCTGCAGGGCTTTGGCTTTGCAGTGCAGAAAGGGCACTTTGCGCTGACCTGGCTCTGCACTTAAAAAATGCTGTCCTTAGCACCATTGGTGTCTTGCCCATAGTGTGGCGTTCAGCTTCAGGTTGGATCTTGTCGGGGTGATGCTTCTCACTCTTACAAAAGCCTTCCACCCCCAATGCACGAATGTGTCTCTTTGGGTCTCCCATCTGGGATTTTGTTTGGAAGTAATGACGTGGCTGTTCATCATACCTTCTCATGGCTTATAGCTGGACTTCTACACATGTACACAGCTGCTTGCTGTCTAAAGACGTGTTCCTGAAAATATTTGTGCACAGATTTTTATGCTTAGGCTGGGGAGCAATATAATTCTTGGAGTTGTTTCTTTTGCTTTTGTCAAAATCTTATACCCTCTCCCTCCCCTTTCCTTCTGTTATGCTGTGCACGTCTTCTGCAACCATGCTGGGTCTATCAGTTATGTGTCTTTGACTGGCAAAATTGGACACCTTGACTTCTCATTATAGGCTTAGCATAGGTGGATGTAGCAGAGAAACCAAGAAACTGCTCTTTCTGTGGTAGCACTATTCCCATAAGATCTCTCTCTTCTATGATCTTCTGGCCACAGTACACATCTTCAAAGCTGGAAAGTTCACAAGTCTCCTGCCCATGCTTGCCCAACCCTGCTACCACCTCATGGTGAGGTTTGGGTAAAACCCAGCAGTGGTAAATGAAATAGTATGTGTTCCTGGCTGCCAAATGGTAAAAGGGATGTGCCTCACCGAGGAACTTGAATGATAATTTTGCTATTATTTTGAGGGCCGTAAACTGAGTTTGGGAAGACATCAGTTGAAGTGGTTTTTAAATCGCTTCAGCTTACATCTTTAGGTTGGGTAAGAAGGAAAGAAAAGCTCTTTTTTTCAGGAGTTTTCCTGCTACAACTGCAGAAATGATGCTGAGAAGAGCCGCTGTTCTGAACTGCGTTTCTGAATTGTCACTCCAAGGAAATTTCTGTCCAGTTTTAGAATTCAATAAAATATTTGCTAGGATTTGGGTTAAATGAATCAATGTGAGAAAGGGCAGATTACATTTTCCACTTCTGACTGTGAGCATAATTTGAAAGGCTTATGTATATATAACCCAATACCACATTTGTGGAAACAAAGCCTAGGAGAATGAGTGTTGCCTTCATACCACTATTACCTTTGGTGTATGCTGTTGTAAATACACCAGACAGCTATGGTGTGAGTGATGAATTTCAAATGAATCAGATGGAAGTAAGAGTAATAGTACTGTAGTAAACAGACCAATAATCTTTTCCACATACTTTAAAACGTGGAACTTATTAATGGAAAACACACTGCAACACCTCGTGTTCATAGAACACGGTACAAATATACACTTTCTTTCATGGTGGCATCTTCTGCCCTACAGTATCATGTGCACACAGATGAAAGTCAAGCCTTGCAACACTTCAGCGGCAGATATTGCTAATTTGTTTTTCAGGTAGGGAAGCAGAGATGCAGGTGAAGTCAGGACCTTCCACAGGCGGGCCTAGGGCAGGGATGAGGATAGTATTCAAATCACTTATTCCTAGCATTGCATTTAAACATAGAAATCCCTTTTCTCAAAGGATAATGCTACAGTTCTGTTGAGCACGCTTATAAGGGCTCTGCTGCCCAGGGATTATGGGCTTGGAAGGGCTCAGGTTCTTAGGGTGGCTAATTCCCTGTGAGCATCTCAAACTCCCCCTGCTGCACTTCACACTCAGTTGTGAAACTAGAGAGAAGCATAGGCCCCCTCCGTGCCAGGTGTTGCTTGGCTGAAGCAGATAAATAAACCACAACTTATCACTTATTAATCAGAAAGATTTAAAGTATTCAATGCTTCTGGAAAACAGTATCTCCAGTGGGAATTCTGTATAATGTATGGTACTCTGTGGGGTATCTTTATGTTTCAATTGAGTCAGATTTAAGGAATAGAAGGAATTAAGGAGCTTCAGCTGTAGGTACTACATGGTCAGTTTATTGAGGAGTTTTGCTGATAGCACACATGCCTCAAATATAGATTTTTTTTTATTGTTCACACCACCAGAACCTGCTGCTGGAATTATTGCATTAGTTTGGGGTACACTAGTTGGTAAAATACTCAACTGACAGTGTTTGTCATAACCCGTGTTAGCTTTCTTCGCCCTTCTGTATTTCTGTTCCATCTTCAGAAGGGAAAACACAGTAACTGCTTCCTGTTGATAATTGATTTTGTTCATTTTATGCACTTGGGCAGATGGAGCAAGGCTGCAGTTGGTGATGTAAGCACCACAAGTCCACATCACTTTCTGGCAAACTGGGTACAAAATCAGGGTTAAAAAAAAGTTAGCATCCTATGTCTTTTCTATAGCTGCTTCTGACATGCATCACTTGGCATTAATAAGGACATAAATACTACACAGACTGTTGTTTTAAGCCTATTAAAGCCTTCTGTTTGTGTACCTGTTAGTGGTCTCACCATACATTCTGTGAAGGGATTGTCTCAGTGTCTTCACCAAAAATGCATTTTGGTCAGCAGAAGGACAACTACATGAACACTATACTGGATGCATCACATGCTTGGGACATAAAATTCTGTAGAAATCAGTGGGCTGTTTGGAAATCCGTATTTACACCTTTGCCAATTGAATGTAACATTCTGCCTTAGCGATCCTGTGATGGAAAGCCAGACTCAGATGTTGGGTAGGCTTTTCAAAGATGTCCAGGCCCTGGCGTCTGCAGTAGGGACAAATAAGGAAATGCAGCCAGTCTATTTATATGAAGAAAGATTTTTTTTTCTTCTTTTTCAAAATAGTTACATCTATATTTTGATTTCAAACCTATCATATTTGAAGAACTTTGTTCTGTAAGATGAGCTTCATAAAACACTGAAAGAAACTCTATAAGATTCTACAGGTACCCATGTTATGCCTTCAGTTTCTATTAAAATTTTATCTAATGGCGAGACAAAAGCTTTTTCCTCCAGCAATGACTGACTTTTTTTCATTGCATTCTCAAGTGCTCAGCAGCCTGAGTCATTTCAGACTAGACAGCTACATTCCCTTAGGGATACTGTTTTACAGTCTCGTTTTAGTTATAATACTTCTAGCATCCATCAGATTTGCAGACCCAAAAGGAGATCCTACAAATCCTTTAAGGTGCTCTTAAAACCTTAGATAGGATCCTGTGAATTACAGAGAAAGCTTGAAACTAATTTTGGATGGGATAGTGAAGGGCTTTTTTGTGAATTACTATCAAGACTGTGTAACACTTCTTTACCATGTCTAAATTTGGATTTAATATATTTTTGGTTGGTACCAGCCATATAAACGCAAGCAGTGGTATTTCATGTAGTGTTTTATCTCAGCTGCCACTAGGTCTGTCCTCTAAAAAACCACTGACATTATAATGAAGCATATTTTTTATGCCTGCTAGATTTATCAAAGCTGTTTTCGGTAGAGACCTATTCAGTATCAGATTTTCTTTATTTTTCAGGCATGACACAAAAGGTACTCTGTGGATGAATGTTGATATCTTCTTGGCTGGGGATAACAGGATGAAGTTGTAGCTAGGTGTGTAAAGATGGAGTGGAAGCTGGCAAATTTACAAAATATTTTAGGTGATAAAATAATCTCGTGTTTAGGAGCTATTAGGCAGCTGAGTTGCATCTTCAGGTACCTACATCCCTTTATAACTGTCAACCTTCTTTAAGTCCTAGTTCATGTGACTGGTAGTATGTATTTGCTGGTGCAAGCCATGGCTGGCTGACTTAATTTGGGGAAATACTAGTCATATTTTAAATAAGCATAACATAAATATAAAATTAAAATAAGACAAAATGTTTTAATAACAAACTGTCATGGAAGCGCTAATGAAAACAATTATTCATGATTTACATGATGAATGGGGGGAATGTATAGTGACTTTTTCAGCAGTCTTACGGTAGTAACTGTAGAATTAGACTGGTGTTCATTTCTTTCAAAAGGGGAGAGTTACGTCTGCTCGTCTGACAACTTCTTCAAGAAGGTGGAATACACCAAGAATGTCAATCCCAACTGGTCTGTCAATGTGAAGACATCTGCCAACCAGAAAGCACCTCAGTCTCTGGCCAGCAGCAATAGCGCCCAGGCAAAAGAGAACAAAGATTTTGTGCGTCCCAAGCTGGTAACCATCATCCGCAGTGGGGTGAAGCCCCGGAAGGCAGTCCGTGTGCTCTTGAACAAGAAGACTGCCCATTCGTTTGAGCAAGTTCTCACCGATATCACTGAAGCTATAAAACTGGAGACAGGAGTAGTCAAAAAGCTGTATACCTTGGACGGGAAACAGGTAGGAAATTTTACAGATGTTATGTCTCTTTCTTTTTCTTATCTTGAGGCTTTGCTGACTCAGAACAATTTTTGAAACCTAAAATTAACCTGACATGATCACTACCATCTGTTCTCTTAGAAGTCAGACTTCTCATGCCAGTGGTTAAGTTACTAAATTTTCACTGATATTAATATCAAGTAAAGAATGCAGCCAACCGTCTGAGTGAAACAGATGCTCCATCCTGCACGCCAGCGTGCAGTGCGTGTCTTCCGGACTAGCTAAATAAATAACATGGGGAGTTCGGCTCACAGCCACCAGTTGATTTGGCTCTGAAGTAATTGCAAGAAATCTCAAGCTTTGGATTCGCTAAGTGAAAATATGTTGCTTGACTTTCCTTGCCCTCAGAGGAAGGCTTGCTAAGATAAAGTAATTGATCTAAGCATGCGCTTCTGGCTAACTCAGTAATTAGCAGAAAAAGCATGGAACTGTGTTGCGTTTTCTTGACAAAATGCATAAAGAGATAACATGCAGAAAGGGACTTGGGTCACAAATATTTAGTGGGTCGTCATAATGTGCTTCATGTCTACATTTTCCTGGAACTGAAGGAAACATCTGTCTCTTGTTAGCAGCTACACAGCAATAAGCCATTTCATATTGCTGTACCTATGAAAATGCTTAAAGGAATGTGGAGGATATCTTTGGGGACTGGGAAGAGCTGGATTCTTCAAAGACGATTCTGAGCTTGATTTAACAGTTCTGTGTCTTCTGTAACTGAGGGATGGTTTTATTTTTGTCACTATTTTTCTTGCTACAGATTCTGGAGTGAGGCAGCACAGCTCTTGTGTGCGAGTTGCATGCTAGCTTTAAATTAACTCTCTTATCTCTGGAGAAAATTATTCAAATACTGGTTTTTGAAATACTATGCCAACCCTAGGCAATGTGTCCAACTAACATGCAACTTTATGTATTAAAGTGTTCATCCTTCCAAACCCAAATACAGGCTCATAAAGTGTCCTGCACAGTCCAGGTGCACTGCCTGGGAGCTGAAAGTAGCGTGTCACACCTGTCTGATATTCTTGCTTTGGCCCGACCTCTGCATTCTGCACATCAGCGGCTGCTTCTAGCTTCATGTATACAAAAATTTTATCTGCCTGTCAAAGCTTTTCTTTCCACTTGTCTCAACCCAGCAGTTTTTCTTCATAAAATGTATATTTCATACATGAGTGGGTGACTTTCCAGCTAGACTGTCCATGGATATAGTAGCGAGATGCAGATAAGCAGTGATACAGGGAGTGATGTACTGGAAACCTTGGAAGTGGCTGGGGGAAGAGGAAGGAGAGTCAGGTGATCTGTCTTCACTGGGGAAGTCATACATAGGCACAGGACCATGTGCTGTGAATCACTGCAGCTTTACAAAGGGTTTAATAGATGGATCTAGCCTGAAAGCAGTTGCTTACTCATGCGGACACACAGAGTCCTGTTGCTGTCACAGTTGTGAATGAGGATCTTGATCTCAACCTGTAAGTTGCCTCAGTTCTTTGAGAACAGCCAGCATTTTGGAGGTGATATGTTGCTTTGGGTGGCATGCAGAAACAGGGATGCCCCATGAGTGTCCATCAAACTGCTCTCTTCTCCACCTTTTAGCTAGTTACAGGAGGAAATGGTGTTTCCCCCTCCACCTCTGCCTGGAGGGCAAGACTGAATCAGCTCATAAACTGAACGGAGCTTCTGGCCTGGTGACTGGACCAGCCTGTGAAATGGTGTTAATTCCTAAGTGGGGATTTGGAAAACACTGCTTGCTTTCAAGTTACAGATTGCCTAGAGTGTGTGTGGAGTGAACTGCAGTTTGTTGCTGGAGTGGCTGCCTTGCATGGAGCTACAGCTGAGCAAGGGGCACAAAGATCTATGTACTTTAACAATTCCTACTGCAAGTTGTTGTCCATAGCAGACACCACACCATACATGGCTCTTCTTGAGTCAAAAAAATAAAAGGCAACCTTGTTTTCCTCCTGTCCGGCTCTGACAGCTGTACCAGTGACTGGTGCCTTAATTCAGCACTGTTTTGACTGGGGCAACCTGACAACTTCACCATCAGTTTTTGTTGCAGAAATGTGATTTCACTAAAGTCTGAATAAAGATATCACATCTAACTTGTTCACCATATTATGAGATGTGATATTTCATTGTGTGTTAGACACACCACTGGGAGTTTCACCGTATGCAAATGCAAACACAGTATTGCAGTTATTGAAAAGAGTGAGATTTTGTGATTTGACATCAATGGAATGTTTGATTTTTGTTTGCTGCATCGGTTATTGTTGAAGCTTCCTGAAGAGCAAACCCGGTTCACTAAGGCTTTGTTTTTATTGGAAGGTTTCCTTCAATGTTTGTTTTTAAAATATAAGTTTATTTGAAATTTTCCACCTATGCGTGTTTAGTGTTTAAGCTAGAACTAGAAGCTTCTGCTGTGGGTGCAGTGTTTGCTGTTTCCGTGACATACTGCTCCACAAAATCTGACCTTCTGATGTGATCTGTAAGAGGTTTTTGCATGTCTGATTCTGACATTAGAAAGAAGTTTTTGAATACCTAATTCTGACAAACGGTACTTTATTTTCTGGAGAAAATATTCATGCAAAAATGCAAGCTGCTCAAAGCTGAAGTACTGACAAGAATTCTGACAGTCTGTCTCTTTGAGTGTCATCAGAGGCACGTTACTCCCTCTGTTGTGAAATGATAAAATTTACAAAAGGAATGTACAAAGGAAAATTATCCTTCCTCAGTCCATGAGCTGTAACTTAACGAGGGGAGATGATTATTTTATTTATAGGCTTTTCCATGGTGCTCATCAGTAGAGTAATCAAGATGCTTTAGAAGTACAGATAGTAGTGGCAATGACAGAGTGGTGTGTAAATAATTACATTTCTATGCACTAAAGACCTGCATTTGGAGTGAGAAAGCAGTTAATTGAGAGCTGGATGGGATGTGTTTGAATAAATGTAGCACTCAAAACAACAGTGAGGTTAGTTTTTTTAAAGGAGATTTTGTTTCTTTTTATGTCTTGGGTTGTCTGTAGAAATACGTCCCTTTCAAAACTGCTAAATTAGTATCTTGTGTTTAAGTAATATCTTTAACTTGGTCTTGCACATACGTGTAATGCTTTGTGCCTTGTCTGTCTGTATTCAAGCTCCTTTCCTCCTTGGAGTATATCATCACCTCTTGGTGGGCACCCTTGAACTCAAAAGGGGTTTCAAATTGTTGACCAGGAATGAGTCATGTCAGAGAATCACAATAGAGATTTAACTTTTGAACTTGCAAGGCCCTATAGGAAATGGTATAGGTCAAAGAATTCAGTGCATTCAACAAATACTACAGTGGATCAAATTCAGCGTTTGGTTCCATGACTACAACTGCTGTTATGTTATGTATATATGTGTAATATATATCATTAGTATATACATATGCAGGATTGAATTTGGTGTGATCTGTGGATCATTTTGGAAAACAGTTGTTTTGGTACATTCCTCCTTTTTTTTTTTTTTTTTTTTTTTTTTAAACAAAATCTTAGTTATATCCAGTGTTCCAAGTAAGTCTGGATTCCTGGGAGCACTGGCTACTTTACAAACACGTGATGATAGTTTCTGCCTCATATCATTAATAAATCAAATTAGAAATCAGAATTTGAGACTGTAGATGAAGTTGCATTCAGATATTTTGAATGCAATAGTCTGAGCTAGACTTTGCATACTTTTTGTATATTTCAGTATAGATTTGTGTATATATATGTATTTGTATAGATTTACTGTCCTGATTGTGCTTGAGCGTCTCTCTCACCATGGTGTAGAATAAGTAGGTTTTTTTCTGGAAAAAAGGAGGTGATTTCATCACTGAAAGCCCAGTGCCTATCTTCTGCTTTCTTGCAAATGCTGTCTGTCTGCATTCATTTCTGCTTTTAAGAAAGTGACCTGTAAAAGCTAATGTCTTCTATACATATTAAACTTCTCTTTTCTTGACCTATCTTGTATTCTGAAGTCTGCAAGTTGTTCAGCAAATATTTGAAGGTATTTAGTAACAAAAATCAGTCCTATTCTTCTGTGATTGGCTAAGCAGGCGATGCTCTGGATTGATCAGAAATTCATCAGGCACGTTCAATTGTACTTTAGCATTAAGATATTTTCTGTAGTGTGGAATTCCTTCTGCTTTTTTCTCCAGCTGATCTATTGCCATGTCTTAACTAAATACCCTATTCTGTGACCCATCAATTAGCATCACCAAATAAGCAGAATAAGGTGCAGTTCAGAGCGGGGAGAGCTTGTGTGCTTCAGTTCCACATGAATACAAATATTCTGGTCAACAAGCAGGGAACTGAATGTAGTTTTAGCCATAATAACATTCAGTGATCCTTCTGGACTTTGAAATCTTCAGGCACAGGGAGAAGTCACACATGGTATTCATTGGCTTTTACCTAGCCCAGACAAAGTACTTCTGTCTGAGTGTTAGCTGTCTCATCAGATGAAATTACATACGTTTTCATATGTCAGGGCATTTGTGACTGTGCTCCTGAAAGAATTTCTAGTCTTAATGAAATGGTCCCCTCTAGCAGTCTTTGCTTTGATAAGGATTTCATGTGGCAGGTGATGAGTGAAGTTCATCTTTCTGTTTGCAAAGCTGATGCAAATGCCTGGGAGGCCAGCCTACCTCTCCTGTCCAGAGAAGAAGTTGCCATTTCATTCTAGATTATTTACATTGAGGAAGGCCAGCAGCCACAGAGGGAAAAGCAGAATGACTAAGCTAACAACATGTTAAAGGTTGAGACTTTGGCATTGAAGCCAACAAAGCAGTTGATAAAGCCACTCCTAGTACTGCACTAGTGGTAAAAAACTACCTTAGATGCATCCATACAAGTTGCACTAGAGAAACCAACCAAACTTTGGAGCCGCCACACTGATTTTAAGCAGGTCTTTGGGAAAGTAAATATTTCTCTAGTAAAAATTTCATTGTTCCAGTGTCAATGCTAGCAGTAGATGAAACTCTGCAAGGATAGTGCAGCTCTATTGATTACATTAATGAAATTGTATCAATGTAACATAGAACAAGGTTTGTACCAAAATATACAAATGCCTTCAATGGCTGTAATCTGTAATTGGTGCTCAGGAAGGTGACTATCTCCATGACATGTACCTAGTAACATCTGCATTGCTCAAAGATCAGAGGGGAAATACTCCCTCTAGAGCCCTGGAGATAGTCAACTTACACCCTGAGGCATGAGGTTTGAGGTTACAAAGCAAGCAAATTGGTTTGCATTATTACACATGTCGAGGGGTAGGATGTCAGAAACTCCTTGTCCTTTTGAGACTAAGTAATTGACTGCCCTTTTGGATACTGAAAAACTGCATTGAAGTAACCCCAGAACAAAGCAGTTTCATGCGTTCTTGCAAAGCTGGGATCTAGCCTCAAAGCAAATGGGACAGAAGAGCAGGAGATGGGTGCAAGTGGTGTTTTGTATCCTGCCTCCTGCAGAAGGCTCTGCAGCAGCTGCTGCTAATAGGGGAGAGTCCCGTCTTCCCTCCCTGTTGCATAAAGCTGTAACAATAAAACTGTATCTGTTTTGCATCTTTTTCTCAGTCTTTTCTTCCCAGTGCTTCTTGTTAACTGCTGAGATTTGGCAGGCCTTGCATAAATCTCCCATTTTCATACCAAGAGGACAGGTCTGGATTGCAAGCACTACCAGAGGAATTGTGCAGGCAGGGTCTTTGCCCATAGCTGCCTCCCCTGGTAGATCACTCAGGGTGAGGATTAACTCCCAGCTTCACTCCTTCTCATTGCTTTTGCAGTCTACTCTGACTTAGAGTGTTTGCACGAGCTTATTCCTCTCTAGCAACCATGTGCCATGCAAGAAAGGTTAGTAATAATGTATGGGCTGAAGAACTTCTGAACCCAAGTCACTTACACTGCCAGACAACACGGCCTATTTCTCTATCTTTAGGGAGCTCTTAGTCTAAGTTGGAAATTCAGCATTGCCTGATACAAGCAGTGACTAGACACTAACACAGACAAAACCAATTAGTCTGCAGGTATCCCTTAAGGATTTTACCCTTTGCTAGAATGAATAAGCCATGCTTCCATGAATGTGTATCTACGTACATACAATAAAATATTCAGAAGACTTTCTGAGAAGTTATTCAGAAACCTTATGCTTGTGAACTTCTGTTTACTTAGATCTGTGGGCACAGAATTGGGGTGAAAAGGGACCTATCTGGAACACCGCACATCCTAACTCCTGTACTATTAAAGCAGAAGCAGCCTGATCTCAGCAGCTAAAGCCTTGATCAAATCTGTTCTCCTGTGAGCATTGAGACTGACCTGGTTGCCATCAGCCCGGTCTCCAATCAGCTCCCCAAGGCATGTGCAGAGCAAGGGGAGACAGCAGAGGAGACTATCATCTTGCAAACTTGAACTCTGGTGGATGTTTTGCCAATGCTTTGCCTTAGCCTCAAGTTCTGGAGGAGGTGTCATACCTGCAGTCCAGCGGGACTTAGGTGCTGTGTATTCATTGGCATTTTGTTGTTATGCAAATATTGGCTAAAGCTGTGGTGAATCTGTTGACCTCTTAAGGCTCCAGAGTTGCACGGCTGCTTGCTGAAAATTGTTGATTTTCTAGAAACACAAGCCTTGCTAGTAGAGTTGTACTGACCAAGATCCACATGAACACCTGCTACTTGTGTCACAGATGGCAGACTGTCAAAATTATTGAAAGATGCAGTCAGATCTGACCTGGTGACCTAGAAGTACGTGGCCCCTATTACTGAATCCTGGTGCTATTCACACCCCTAAAGAGATGTATGCTAAAAATTCAGTCCTCACTAGCATCTTTATTTTGGCAGTTCTTTCTATCATACAGAGTGACACGTTCGCTTTTCACTCTGAATCCCAGGAGAGAAGAGGATTATTCACTGTAGTGCCAGAGGGTTTATCTAGGAATAAATAGGCTGAAAATGAGCAAAGGAAATTAGATTGAATTATCAGGAGCTGAGACAAGCCAAGAAAGCCTTGTCGTTTTTTCCATTGCTAGTTTGTATCATCATATGAAACGAAGTTTCTGGTTCCTATTTGGTGCTCAAGTAGAAATCCCACCAGTGCGAATGGGAGTCCCTCCTGCTCCAGAGGGAGCAGGTTATGCTGGATGTTTTCTGGGCGAGCGTCTACCTCAGTGTGTGCACTCTAGTAAATTCCTTATTTCTTTTGATTACCTAGCATAATCAAATATATGTGTATTTTCCCTGATTGTAATGGGGAAATGTCTTGTTCATTCTGGTGTGCCAGGGTCCTTAGTCTTAGTCTGTGAGTGGCATCGTGCATATAGTATGTTTGCTCACACCTCCCTACCTGCAGTAGCCCACAGAGTGTGTGAATACTCCCCTGAGTTCACCCAGTGCGAGACACCTTGAGAATCTGATGGTGGCTGGTGACATATTCCCCATCCTGTGGCAAGTTCCACCTCCTCTTCTTGACTGCCTGAAGCCACTTCTTCCCTTCTCAGTTCTTACTGGCCTTTGATCAAAAGGCTGTTTTCACTTCATAGCGGGTAAGTTATGGCACAGCTCATACTTCACAATTTTGTTTAGGAAGAGCCTACACTAGGTGTGGGTGAAGGCATATGGCCTAAGAACAGAGGCTGGTAAGACAGTACGATAGAGCTATCATCCATCACAACAGTATTTCTTCCTTCTTGTCCCTGAAGCTGCTTACGGAACTGAATCAGTGATTGTTCTTTTTTCTGTGTAGGATGTGCATCTTGATGGAGCTTAAGTATTAAGGAATCTGTTGCAAAGGCTGAGCATGAGGGGTTGTGAAAAGCCCCCTGATCTCCTCTTTTGAACGAGATGCCAGTGTCATTCAGAGGCCTTTGTATGGGACAGTAAGGGAATGAGTGATAGCTTTGCTGATGTGCAGAGGATAACAGCTTCCATCCACCCTCAGGTCTGCCAGGGATGACAAAAGATATTGGCACAGAAATGTGTGTAATAAAAGTATGTCTAAAGTAGTTGAGAAAAAAAGCTGGATCCAATCCATCCAGATTTTCAGAATTGGCTAAGGTAGGCCTGCATATGTGGGGAAGTGCAGACAAGCCATGAAAGCTGAGGGCTATTCCAGCTTGTGTTCAGGGCTTCTCGGGCTGCGGCAAATTGATTAGAATAGAAAGCTGGAATTGCAGGCCTGCTCCTGGAGATTTGCTTAGCTTTGAATTCAAACTGAATAGGGAAAATTAAGCAAGGTTAATAACCAGAGCGTTCCCTGCTCCAAGCCATAAGACACACCCTCTCCCTTGTGAACGTACAGCCAGTCTTTCTGAATTAATAGTCGTAGTTCTAGTTTCCTGGTTAACAACAAGCAGGGTGTGTGAGTATATGCGTGTGTGTCTGTCTGTATAAATAAATTTTACTAAGTGTTGCAGAACACAGCTCTGCAGCTCAACTTGCTGTCTGAACAATCTAAACTCTCCTTTAGTTACAGGATCCCAGGGACTATTGTACTCTGACAGCGATATCCTCGTGTCACGTTACTGTTTTGTCTTCCCTTGCTCTAATAAACCAAAGGCATTTTACTGGAGTCTTTAACTGCACTTTGAAAATGTTTGCTTACTTTTAAACTATACTTTGACATGAATGCAAATCTCAATGTTATTAACAGCCTTTGGATTATCTACATAATCTAAAATGGGAAATTTGTATGCATTGGCTCGTGCTGCTTTTCTCTTGTTTTTTTGCCTTGAAAAATACTTTGGAGCAAGGATTTTTCAGCTAGAGTGGGTGTAAGATATAGCCTGCTTTTTACTAATTCTCTCTCCCCCCCGCCCCCATGGGGGACTCAGTTATGAACAAGTGGACAAAAACCAGGCATGGGGAAGAAGAGATAATATGCACCATTCATTAGAAGGATTTTTCCAGGGGATTTTGCCTCAGTCAGAATTGGTGTGAGAGGTCAGTCCTTCCAGTCCTCCAGGTCTGAGCTCTGTTATCTGGTGGACAATGAACACAACAAGCTTTATTGGCTCCACAGGACTAATTATGCAGCCAGTGAGCCTGCAGGGCAGCAGGGGAGAGCAGGACTCTGGGCTCCTTCCTCGGGCTCCCCTGCCCTCACCATCTGCTCTGTGCTGCTTATCTGGTACTCAGTCCCCTGCGGCTGCCAGGGCCCACAGCTCTGGGGTTGCTACTTACTGCCTTGCTGTGGACATCGCTCCCTCGTTGTGATGGACCAGTTCAAGCCACCACATGGAACACCTAGCCAGGCTAACTGTGCTACTGGGAGAATAGCTTATGGCTACAGATGTCTGTCTTTCATTCTAGTTCTCTGAACAGGAAAAACTAATTGGTTTAGGAAAGCACCTTGCAGTGTGTGCATGCTTCTGTGAAAGCTTCAAGCTATTGCTGTACCACTGTGCTCTTGACACAATCTCTTGTGCCCTTCCTCACTCCCTCATGCCCATAATATTGCTGAAAGAAGAACAGAGGGCAGGAATGGTGACTGACAGGTGTACCTGTTCTCCTCTGTATGTCCGATGGTGAAAATCCACTAGGAAACTCAGCTTCTGTACTAGATAAATCAACTGAAGTGAAAGCTACAAGTTGTGAAATACACAGTGTGACATAGCAAGGTGTGAATAAACATAACTTCTGCAAGAAAAGCTTTCACCTTGATGATCTATTAGTATAGAATAACAGAACAAATAAAATCATGGATAGTGGAGACCCGGTGGACATTTGAACTTCAAAAAATCATGAGGAAAGGCTCCTTTGAGAACCTATTAAGGAACCTGAAGCAGTAATAAGAAGGGAAAATATTATCACAGATGGAAAACAGGTTTAGAAGAAATTAGGGTAGAAATAACTTTTATCAGAGTAAAAGTGAAGTATCAAGATACAAGTGGCTTTTACTGTCTTCAGTGATCTAGAGGTAGAAGTACTTGGTGAAGACAATGAAATGATTACTGTAATAAAGAAAGTTGGGAGACAACTGACAGACTTACAGAGGTGAACAGGCAGTGTAATGGATGATCATAAGTGCAAAGCAGCACACATTGCTAGAAATTACACTTATCTTTTAAACTAAAAATAACTGTTCCTCAGAGAGGATTGGTCTTGGTGAGGCAGGCTAGTAAAGAATATCTTAGCACAGAATCAAAATGACATGCTAAAGCATATGGTATGCATTCAAAATTCAGACAGAAAGGAACAGCTTTTAAAAATATTGCTGTATTACGTTTACCCTTCCACTTCAGCTCTCCACGTTCTCAAATGTGTCTCAGAATATGGAAGTAAATAAGAAGTTTCTCCAGTGACTGTGTTACCCTGCAGGTCTCCTGTCTTCTCTTGAAGTAACTAGAAGGGATGGGGCAGCTCATGCAGGTGCTTGGTAACTCATTTGTTAATGCAGTCTGTTATAACTGGGACTTTGGTGGAGCATGCAGTAGGTTACAAATGGTCAGTGTGCATACTATGGAGTGTTTAGTGCTAAATCACCCAGGCTTACGTGGCTTTCCATGGCTGTTAAGTCTTGGTATGGTTTTGTGCCTGCATGTATGAAACAGAGTTTGCCTGTGGCTAGGGTTTCAGGATGACCTGACACCTGGTAAATTAACTTCCTTTGGAGGTTCAAGGTGTCTAGTTATGCAAAGATGTTGAGAGGAGCTATAGATGTAGCTCTACAGATGGGGAATGCTGTAACTTTGTATAGACAGGTGACACATCATCCCACTGCGTGGTGGAACATTTGAAACGGGTTTGTCAAAACTGCATGGGGTGATCCTGCTGTTTACATTAGGAGCACAAAATACAGTGCTTGTAAAAATCTTGCTCTTGATGTGTAGGTACTTGTCTATTCTTCAGTCAGGTGTTTTGTACAGCCATTAACTCAGGATTTGTAACTTCTGTCAACCACTTCTTTGATACGTCTAGCTTTTGCACTGTCTTTACAGATACAAAATAGTATCTTTGGAGTGGAGATAAAAATTACATCCTTCACCCTTCTTCTGTACCACCTAGTATTTACAAGAGCCTGTGAAGTATGTTAATAATGGAAACAAGCCAAAATGCAGTGCAGCCATTTCAACATTGTCAAGAATTTTAAACCTAGCAGATAAATTATTTGGGGACAAATTACTGAGAAGCATCTGTAGAACAGCAAAAAATTTGTTTGAAACCTTAAACCTGAGCAGCTTTCCATCATGGAGCTCAGCTCTCCAGAAAGGCAGTAAGAGGACTAAACTACCTTTCTCCAGTGTGCACATATCAGGAACCTTATCAACTGCTGGCACGCTGCAGGATTACGTGTAAATTAAGTGTATGAAAGAGTTGAGTTAGATAGCCAACATTAGGAGCTAAGAATGTTATTCTTGCCTACTTGAAAGCCCTTCATAATGGATTAGAAACAAGAACTTACATCTCTTAATACCAGCTGAAAATTGAGGCATCTTTTTGCTTCTAGTGAATTTTAATACTTTGAGAGTAAATGGTACTGGGGATTTGCTTCATTTTAGACAACCCTAGTCACAGTTGCAAAATGATGTGTACGTTTTGTAATCAAAAGGAAAGCCAGCAGGCTGGCTGAATTTTGTATAAGAGCCTCAACAGAGTTGTTGGCGAATGTTATTTTTAGCACTGTAAAGCAACGGAGATCTTTACAATCTTGGCATTTCTTGCAGTTTCAAAATGGAGAACAGTTTTTGAAATGTCTGCTTTTCCTTGAATTTTTATCCATATCATAAGCTTCTTCATGAAGTTTTTGCACTGCTTTTGGCAGCAGGCAGCGATTTAGTGCCAAACAGTGCAGAAGTGCTCCATTTTACTCTGTTTCCACAGAATGCTTTTCTTCCAGAAAATAGATGCTGGAAAAAATGCCATCTGATCCTGACATTCATTGTTTGGGTTGTTTCCAGTTGCATGTGTGAAGTGTTAATTTAGTGTAAAATGGACAGTAAACAAGGAAAAATAAAGTTGGGCTGAAAGGGGATACACTGAGCACTAATTTACAGATCTTGTAATATTTAATACTGGTGAAACCCAACTTTTTTTTTCTTCTAAGCATAGCTCACCAAAGACTTTTAAAAAATAGTTGCTACAAGAGATATCTTCTGTCACAGATTGAGAGGCAGGGTGCTTCGGGTATTCAAGCAGCAAGAGTGGGTCTCAGGGTGCCTGGCATGAATCCTAGATTCAGCTGCAGTGGGTGACCTAGGTTAAGGCAATTAATTTTTTCAGACAGGTGTGCCTTGACACATTTAAACTCATAGGGATGCTGAAATGACTTTGTCAATTTCTCTTTAATGTTGAAGTTTGTAAAGTTTTCACACATTTTTGGCTTAGCTGTTTTTTGGTAAAACAGAAGATGATTCACTTGTAAAACTCAGACTGCCGAGAGCTGGAGGGATGATATCAGTCAGGGTTTCTCAACCCTTTCTTTAAAAATGACTGCCTAGATTCCGTAGGAAGAATTTATTACCTGCTTCTAACAGTTTTTGAACATTTAACACTGCTATACTGATCAGTAAAACACAGTTTGAGTGTTTATTTATCTTTCCATTTTTTCCCCCTCCCATTTTATTCATTCCATACTTGTGTGCATGGGGATTTGCATGTTTGCTTTGGTTTCCTTGCCATATTGTTTCAATTATCAGACAATGTTTTTTCACCTCCACTTCACTTATATGTGGGTTTGACTTACAACTGGGACAATACAGTCATTCTGGCAGCTGTATTGTGGGCCACCTTCTACTGCTTTTTGGACCACCAGCTAAGACTGATGAAGAATACTAGGTCTCAATAGCATCGTAACAGACTCAATCCCTCTTTTTCTCATTGCATCCAGATATAGTTTACAGGATATCTGGGTTTAGTACTCCAAGGGTCTGGCTTCTAAAACAACATAAGTATCCGGGTTCTGCCCCCTCAGTGGGTGAGATCCATTCAGGGTGATCTCTTCTTGTATCTGGTGCCGTATTTAGGCAGGAGACAAAGCGGAGATTGATTCAGTCCCAACCTTTACATGTGCTTCCTTTCTGTAAGTCATGCTTTCACTTCGTTTTTGTAGTCTGGCAGCTGCAAGGGCTGGTTGCTTGGAGACGCTCTCAGCAGCACAAAGAGCTCTCAGCTGGGAGGCCAGGTCTGTTGGCCACAAACAGCTGGGATAATTTTATTTGTCTTTCTCCTGTTCCCCTTAATTGCAGGGAGCTGAATCAAAGTCAACGTAATAGAAAAGGGAGCACTGGCAGATACTATTTATGGCTTCTTTAACATCCACCTTTTTCTCCCTGAGTCAGGGAAGTGACAGTGTGCACCAAAAGTAGCCTGTTATTTCAGAAATACAGGAATAAAATTAAAAGGCATGAATTTCCACTTCTGGTTCAGGCAGGCTCTTACCAGGTCCTATATGAAAGCAATATGTGAGACTTAGTTTTGGATTTTTAGATCATTGTTGCTTAATCCAATGTGTGACTGCCTGCCTGTTCGTTCTTTGTCATAACCGTACACTGCACAGGTCACGTCTGTGAAATAGCTGTGAATGGCTTTTCTTCTACCTCAAGAGGATACGCCACTCCTCAGATTTTGTGCAAGATAAAAAAACCTAATAACTTCCAGAGGTGAAAGCACTGTGATTTAATGATCTGGGCACAGGCCTTGGTTTTATGAACTCCTGGTTTCTCATTTCTGCTCCTATGTAGGCTATGTCATCTTAAGTTATTTGGTGTTTCAGCTGATTTCTGCTTAGGGTCAGACTAGCTGGACCTAGGCACAAGCAGGTTCAGAGGAAAAGGTGACAGGGAACATCAGTGCTGCTCAGCTCGCACTTCTGAGGAGGTAGCAGGACTTCTCCAGCCAGTGCCAGCTTTAGTCACCTGTTGGGTCTCAGTGTTACCAGGTGCTGAGCATGGTGACTTAGATGCACTGAAGCATTTAAGTGTGTGAATAGCTTGCTGCCAGTTAGCTTGTGTGGAGGTGCTTTGCAGAGTTTGAGGAGCAGTGTTAAGCACTGACAGGGGAAAGGCAAGGAAACTGGCCATGCCTGAAGCTTTGCCTCTTCTTATTAATACTATTATATTTAACAGTGACCAGTGAGTACATTACTGAAACTGTAATCTCTGCTTTTGCAGGACTTTTTTCTTATTTCGGGTATAAATCATAATATATTTATTTTAGTCAGTTGTTAATTTTATGCTTTTGGAGGTTGTTTAATTATGCAAGGTGCTGCGCAATAACCAAACAAGTAAACCCTAACATTGAATTTTTATATTTCACTGATGAAATGCATAATGTGGATAAACTGATATATGAACATACTAAAGGATCTGCTGTTAAACTCCAGACCAGAATGTGTTATTGGTTTGTGCATTTTCTTCCCTGATCAAAAACCCTGAGGTACCAAGAAATAAAACTTTTTGAGAGTTTGGGCCGCTCCTCCTAGGGCTAGAGTCAAGGAAGACTGAGGGATGTGAACCGGAGCAGACGTGTACCGGCCTGACACAGTGCAAACTCTAGCATGCGGAGTTGCTGAGGGAATGGACTGAGTTGGTGCGATATTCTGATCCGATTATGAAAATGAGGACTCTGAATTTTAGTGCCTCACATTTGTGATCTCAGGTTTTGGACTTTTTTTTTTATACCTACATGCCTGCACAGTGAACCTTTTCAGTGTAGAGACAGCAGCCCAGGTGGTATTTCTTTGTTAAAACCCACATGCTTGAGCTATAATCTTTTTTTTGACCTGAAAATGTTTCATCGGTCTAATCCAGGTACTTACGGCATGGTTTTCATCCTTGAGCTGGTGCTTCTCAGATACTTTTGTGTGCAGGGTATTTACATAGATAGTTTTTTTTATTCCGAATCTAACATTTTTTCGCATCAATTACTTTCCAGTTTACTACTTCAGATGTAAATATATCAAGACAGTAATCAGGGCAATCCCGTAGCTCATGCTTTAGGGTTTGGAGTGATTACTGAAGGGATCAAGAAAGAATTGGCCTCTCCAAGCAGCATCCTGCACAAAGATCTAAGTGCATTTGTGAAGGAGGAGCTTCCCTCTCTTCTGAAACACCAGCTATTAGCCCCTCACAGAGGCTGTGCATCAGCCTGCTTACACCCGACCGATGAACTGATCCTCAGTGTCAAATCCTTATGTAAATGCAACAACCTAATCCCCTTGCCCTAATAGGAATTTCACACCTTAATCCTTGCTATGTGCAGCAGCAAAGACATTCCTACTAGGCAGTTTGACGAATGCATCCTATTTTGAGAAAAATCACTGTATATAAGTTTGTGGTAATAGGGAAACTGTAGTCTCCAATTTGTATGGAAGACTGAAGTATATCACTAATAAAAGGGAGGGGATTATGCTCCTAAATTGTCAGTGGATTTCAGAGGATTTGCTACACCAGATGAGACCATTAGCGTACTAGCTCCTTCGTTTTTCCCCTGCCTGGCTCTTTTTGCTTTAGGTGGAAATGCTCCCTGGGCGATACGGCTGAGTCTATAGGAGCGGGAGGAAAAGGATTCCCTCCTGACCCCTGCAGCAATGCAGGTTGTGCCTTGCAGCTTGGCACTGCTCACTCTGTGCTGGGCTTCCACAGCTTGGGTTGGAAGAAGTGTCAATTGGTGCATGTGGTGTCATTCTGAATAAACTTGTAATTTACATTATTCTGTAACCTCCAAGAAGTATTAAAAAGGCTGAAGTATAGCACATGGTGGGGTGTGGGCAATGCCTTGAACTCATCCTTTTCTATATAGATATATATTAATCTCTCAGTCACGGATACTTATGTCTTACCCAGCTGCAGAGCCTCACCCAAAACTCACTGAGATCTGTGGAAGACTTCCACAGGCCACAACCTCAGTCTGGTGGTCCAGTGCATCCAGGGCCTTCCCTGACAAAGGGGAAGACCAACACTGTTCCTGAATTGCCACCTCTGAAACAAAGGATGCACTGGTGTGTTTCACATCACAGCTGAGAGGTAATTGCATTACACACAGAGGCTCCTTTCCTCAAACTGAGAAGGACCATGTGTGTATCTCTTGTGCTTCTGGTTGTGAAGATAATTGTGAGTGCAAATCACGCAACTGGGTGTGCTGTTATTAAGCATGATTCTCCCAGTGTTTGCTAGATTCTTCTTCATGCACGCACAGGCAGGGTGGATCTTAATCAGCTGCGGATTAACCACTAACACAGAACACAATGTGTGCACAGCTTTACAAGCAACAGTGGTTAGCTGGCCATTTGGAAGAAATCTGTGTACATGTGTCTTGTTATTTCCACTGCCAAAGCTTTTCCAAACCAGCCTTTTGTTTTAGTTTATTTCTCACTGCAGAAGCTTGTTATTCCATGCCCTGCTCTCTTGTTGCAGCTCCAGACCCTCTTGGCTGCTCTTTGTTTGTCCCGTTGTTACTAGATGCTTCAGTTTGGATTTGCTTCTCACCAGTGCACGAATGAGGCTCTTCAACAGTCAGGCCTTTATATCTGTTGTCTGCAGAGTCCTTTCTGCTAGTGCAACTCTTTGAGCATTTGCATCCAAAATGCCAGCGCGCTGAGTCAAATCTGCTACTACACAAGAGAAGTCTGCACAAACTAAGCCTTGATTTTTTTTTTCCCCCAGGCCAGCTGGCTGTGGAAAGTTTCGTTCCTTGTAACTCTAAATACTTGCGTTGTTTTTAATCAAATTTGACTGTAGCTCACTTAAGCGTTTGTGGCTTTTCCTTAGGAATGGTATCACTGTCCCAGCTAGCTCCTATGGAGCAAGGCCTGGAAAATCTACTTTATGACAAACTATAATTTAAGACTCAGCAATGTCTGATGTAGCAAGAAATACACTTTTGGAGGGGAACTGTTACCCAGTTATTTAAATGCTTCTATCATTTAGAATAAACCCATCTGTAACAGCAAAGGTCACATCATCCCCAAGAGCTCCTTTTTTTAGAATTTTTTTTTTTACTCATCTCTAGCGTGGAGTTAGTGGCCTGTGTGCACTCAGCCCCACAGAAGGGTTGTCCCCTTGTGCAGATGTCCCTGCCCTGGCTGGGTTCAATTCGTGATTTTGAGGAACTCCTGAGAAATCTAGAGGAAGCTGTGGCAATGGTCAAGTCTCTGTATGGATCCCCTGCAAATGCAACCTTTTCTGGGTTTTTCTAATGGTTTTGATCATTGCATGTCATTTTTGCAGCCTGACTAAAGCAATTCTGATATTCCCTGGTTCTGATGCCCTGCATCAGCATTTTCTTGTATTAAAGGTGCCTAAGTAGACTGTGTTTATCTCCACACTCATCATTTCATATCTTCACCACATACTTAAGTGAAGAATTTGAAACAATTTATTATAAAAATTGTAAGGAAGGGAAAAGTAATTGCAGTTCAGGCAGAAATAACAAAGGTTTCTTCCAGCCTCACTGGATCGTGTCTTGAACAAGCTTAAGTTCTTGTGTCCAACCTGCCTTGCCAGCCAGTACATGGAGGGAGAGGGAGCTGAGCACCGTTCACTCTCTCCCTGCCTTTCCAGCTCTGATACCCCACCTAGTGCTTCACCAATGTTGTTCTGTGTTGCTCTGTGCTGTCTGAGCACTTTCTATGTGTTATCACATAAAAATAGTGTACCTTGTTGACTGCAGAAAAGTACGTGGCTGTTGTCTGTTCCCTATGTCATTGTACTAGATTTTAAATGGTGACTGCAGGAGGGAAAATATCCTGTAGGGCCTGCAAGCTTAGGGAGAGACTAAGCTCCATGACACTTTGCAAACTGAGACTTTAGTGCCAGACTGGGAACATCCCCAATTGCCGCAGTTTTAACAGCTACTCTTTTCACAAGTGGAGTGTATTAATTCAGCCGCTGGCCAGGCTTTCTTAACCAGCTCACATATCAGATAACTGGAGTCTGCTACAGCCAGGCTAAAGCTTCCTACCTTGCCTGTCAAATGGAAAGTTGTACCCGTATCAAGTGCTGATGAATATAATGGAGACTGCAGGTAATGCATGACTGAACGTGTGTGTTTGTGGGTCTTACTGTCATAAGATCAAATTGCAGCAGCTGCTCAGCATTGCCATCGTCCATTTCCCTGGACAGAAATGTGGAAAATGAACACGATAAACATAAATAGCCTCAAGGTTTTTATTGTTTCCATCAGGCTATGCTGCAGTAGTAAGAGTACAGGGGATGGGAGTGCTGAGCTGGATTCTCAGCGTATGCCCATTGGCCTTGCTCTCGGTATAAAGCAGTTTGAGGCACCATCCTCATGGGGGGATTGATGGTGGTGTGTACACTGACAGCAGCTCCCAGAAGTGTTACGCCTGAGGCAGGTGCCATGCCTGTGGGATCACTGGGGCAGCAGATATTCAAATAGCCGCTGCTGCACCATTTTGTGGGACCCACAGTGCCTCTCTTCTTGTGCCTGCCAGATGGTGCAGAGTGCATCTTCACCTTGCCCTTACCACACTCTCATCTGCTTCAGCTGTCTCCTCCTGACCTGGGAGTGCTGGATTCCCCTGGTCCTTGCACATCAGTAATGTCGATGTCAGGTCACATTGGCTCTGACTGGTGTCATTTGGGCACCGTACCTCGACATTTGAACTCCTTCCCGAGAAGGCTAGCTATTTCTGTGTTGCTAACAGGGCTAGACTTAATGCGAGACACAGGAGGCTGCATCCTCAGCTACCATCAATTACCAGTTAAGTGGCTTTGCAACAACTAGGCATGATACTCTGGGTTTTTATCCCCTTTCCTCCTTTTAGCTGAACAGTTGGAAGGAAGATGCTGAACTCTCAGTAGAGAGCTGTATAAGAATTACTTGTGGTTAGCACCCATGTAATTCTCCCTGAGCTGGCACAGTGGTAGAGATGCTATTTCTGACAGCACTCAAATGTATTCCCAAAGCACAGTGCATACAGGTCTTGAACTTGCAGAAATCCATTAACAGGGCTGGTATGGGAGTTGCCTGGCTGTCACATTTTGAGTTATGTTTGCAAGAAGCCTGTTAGAAAAATAGATCCACCTTGACAATAGAATATCCCCAAAGCAAGATTTTAAGATGCTGCAAATGGGAAGGTCTGAGGTGCTATTTGCAGAGTAAGAATTGATATAAGCGTGGAAAGTTTTATTAAAACCAGTGCAGATTTATTGATCTACACTAGCTGATGATCTGTTCTTAAAGCTGCTTTTAAAACCAAAGTAATGTAGTCCTTAATCCTTGCCCTTGTCCTTCCTAACAGCATTACTTTTGTCCCTTGCTTAAGTGCTGACAGTTTCAAAATGTGTTTGTAAAGGGTGTTCAGAGCATTTTGAACATGATACTGTTAATAGGAGCATTGTTCTACCAATCTGAGCAATTGCACAATTTTCTCTCAGGGCAAATATGCCATTTTATTCACTTAGGCACCAGATGACCACCTTGTGAAACAATCTTTACTGTTTTCTCCCTGCCATGTAACACCCAGCATCTGAAGCAGCTCCAGGCAGGAGGTTTGATGTTTTTCCTCTTCACTGCTGCAGAGGAAATAAAAAATAATATGCAGAAGAAAACCCTCTCCTAATCTATCAGACCTGAGCAGGTCAGAATAATTTCTAAGCAGCTGCCTCCTTGTAGCACACTTCCCCCAGCAGAAGAGGAGCCCTGAGCAGTCAGCCTGCCGGTACTGCCCATTCAGCATCTCTGTTGATATGTAAATGACAGCTCCTCCTCAGCAGCCAGCCGGAGCCAGCAGAGTGATGTAACCAGCTCCCAGCAAAGCCTTTGTTTAAGCAGTTGCTTCAGCACAGTGGAAAAGCTGAGCTTGGGCTGTGGCAGATGAGCTGCATTTAAGAGGAAAAAGCAAGGAGTTCCAAGAAATGACTTCGGTTTGCCTTAGAAGGGAAATTCTTCTCAAAGGTGCTTTCCTAATTATCCTGTTTATTGTGTTTGTGCTGTTTGCACATGCCAGAGATGGACCGTTAGCCTAGCCAAGCTTCTGTTCAAAGCTTTCCCTAGCGAGGATACAGCCCCTCTTCCTCTGCTACATCAGCAGGGGGTAAGAGAAGTAGCTTTAAAGCTACTTTGGCTCAGTAATTTATAGGGTGTTTACAGAAACGGTAAGTAGTAGTAAACAGACAGACTGGACTAGTGAGGCAATACTGTGGCGTCCAAATCTCATCAGAGAATCTGGTAAGCAGAACTGGACATTCATCAGTTCAAACATTTGCGTGTTTACACTGGAGAAGACAAAATAGACTTCTGATTCCAGGTTTCCTCCATTCCTGTGGAGGTAATTTATAGACTTTTACTTACTGAGAAGACATCTGCTGCAGGTTGCACTTGGCTTGTCCACCATGAAGAAGCCATTAGGAAGCATGCATTAGCAGCGTGGTACAACAAGCAAACTGAACCTGCTCAGAGGGGTGTGATGTAGAAATCCCCTTAATGTGTTGAAAGAAAAATAGGAAAATGGTTAACTTGAGAGGATGAGGGTGCTATCTTGAACTTCTGAATGTGAGTATGTGTGTACTAAAGCTCAGTGCGCTTACACCAGAGCTAGCTGTCACCTGTATCATCAAGCGCTGCAAATTGAGGGCTTGGCCCCAGTCTGACTATTTGTAAACTTGACACACTTGTAATTTAGCAAGAGATTTAATCCTGTTAATGGAGGTTCTTGTATATTCCTCACCTGGCTGTGAAGACCCTGTTTTTCTGTCTTCCTTTGCAGCCTGCGCTTACTTTATGTTGGTGTAAATGACTGAACAAAGCCTGGGGCTGCAGCCGATGTGGTCTAAGAAGAGGTCTGCTGGTGTAGGTTCCCCAGAGCCAAAGCAAATCAGAAGTGAAATGAATATAGGGCTCTTTTGCCTTGCTGTGGTAGCATTGCTCTGGAGACAGGCTTGGTTCGTGCAGGCCACTGCCAAGATGCTTCACCAGTTCATATTAGTACAGATGGGTGATGAACAGCAGCTTTCACGTATGGATACGGAGGGAGACTGCTAAGGAAGGATACAGTTTTGCATACCTCAATGGGCACAAAAGTCGGTCTCTTAAAAGTAAAACGTGTATCAGCACTGGTAAATGGAAGGGTGCCTGGGGGATATACTGCTTGCTTCTTGCATATTTAAGTGCTTATGAGATGTCTTGTTTAATAGGTAGCTACGCTTACAAACATATACAGTGGGGGCAAAAGGGCTTTAGAAAATTGTCATGGAAGGCCAAATACTTAGGAAATCCACTGTGGCCAGTGCACGTGTGCTAAGCTAGAGAAATTTATCTTACTGTTTTGCACATCAGTAAGGTTCAGATGCTTATTTGCTTGGTTACAAGAGGTATCCAGTTTGAGTATTATTTCAGCCTTATCAAATAGGTCACCTGCATTTGCTTGCTACAGTTGATCTCAAGCCAGAAGGGACTTAGGTAAGGTATCCAGCACTTGCTCTGCCAGAGGTTTGCTCACCAAGGATTAAGGAAAGTGAGTAGTACCTTTATACTTGGCATCTCTGTCCATGGATCTGTGCTGCTTGAAGAATTATCACAGGATGAATCATAACAAAGGTACCAGATCTTGGAAGTTACAAAAAACATCTGTAGGAGGCAAATATCCAGTGCTTTATTTACACAGTTTAGTGTATTTGGTTAGATTCTCCTCCCTCTTACTCCAGCATTAATATAAAATTGGTGGACTGAAAAGAAACTCAAACAGGATTGGGCCCTTGAACACCAATAATGTAATTCAGTTATGTAAGAAAACCAACACTTGCCTCATGGGGAGATGTTATAATAACTGTTTTTGCTTTCTATCCCTCCCATTCTCCCCTAGAATAAGAAAGGATATGGATATTTAAGTATGCAAGTTACCAGTGCATGAGGTTTGGACACCTTTTTTTCTTTCTTTTTTCCTTTTTTAAATCTGCCCAGAAGAAAGAAGGGGGGAGGCGGGTGTTGGAAATGATATAATAAGTTAATGCAAATTAGTCTTGTTTATTTACCTGATGTAATGGAATAAAAAGAAAGCAGTGGAAAAGGAGCCAAGTAATTTTCTTGTAGTCTGCAGGAGGGAAGTTTAGTGCATCTGGAAGGCAGCAGTGCAGAGGAAGAGTATTTGTAATTGAACTGGCATATGGCAAAAGAAATGTTACAGCAAATCTGCGTCAAAATAAGGGTGGTGTCAAACTGGGCTCAAATTCAGTAATCACAGGTGCCAAATGGATGAATTTAAGTTCAAAGTTTAGAATTGTTGTAATTACTGTGGTTATTCTGGGTTCCTTTTTTAGATTGTCCCAGCAGGCGGCATAAAAGATTAAAAATTTTAATGTAAGGACACTGACAGAGAAAGAGACGCTCTGCTGCAGGAATTTAGAGTGGAAAGTTCAGGAAGTGTTGATGAAATGAAGAAGTACTTGCAATTCAGTCTAGTACAGGACACACATAAGTTTTCCAGCCCTCAAAAGCAGGGTGGTAATTTGGATGAATGGATTTATGCCTCAACAGAATAGGATTACTTTGGCTAAGCGTACCTTGTAATCTGGGGGGAAAAAGAGCACTTCCAAAACAAGCAATTAGTCAAGCATAAGAATACTTTAGGCACCTCACGCTTAGTTAAGTGATTCCAGGGAAATAAGTACATTTGAAGAATAGCATGAAAGAGATCTCGGTGTTGGATGCACAAAATAACCTGCATCCCCAGGAAGAATGTTACCAGAGCAGCTCAGATACATTGCAAAATGTTTTTTTGTACATTTTGGGGGAACTGTCACTTGTGTTAGTATACCTGGGGTTTTTTCTTTCTTCTTTTTTTCTGCCCCCTGCCCTTGCCACATTTGGATTGCAAATTCAGGATATTGACTTGGATTTACAAAGCACGAGTTACTGTCCTCATTTTATGGGTAGGAAATGATCCCACTGATCCTCAAAGTGGCCAAGTGCCCTTCCCTCATTGATCTGCCTTTGCCTCGCACCCTCAGTCTGCTTGGCTTGTCGAGGTCACCCAGCAGGAATGACAGCTAAGAGATGATTTCAGCATTCCCCTTCCCCTGTCTCCAGCTGAGTGATCCTTTCCCACCCCTTTCTCACTTCCCCCACTAATGTAGCCTTGCTCCCCACAGTACTTGGAAGGCTTATTTCTGTTTTTCTTTGACAATTAAACTAAACTCTCAACTGCATTGTGCTTAACTGCTACGCTATGTGGGCTCCATACCTGTTCAAAATTGCCTTTTCTGGGCAAAGCATGTAGGCAAACTTCATTTATCAAAGTAAGGACTTTGGGGAGAGTGCAATTAATCTTCACTTATCCCTGGAGAACTGTGAGGTGGAAACGGGTCTGTAGGTGTGAACAGCTGAAATCAGTTGATATTTTTCACAGCTCCAAAATGAACAAAGAATTCCTTGTGGGAGAGGTGTGCGTGGAGAGTAATACAAGATGAAAGAAGAGGGCAGCGAACAGGCTGGTGACATAAGGCTTGGGATCATTATTTGCCCCAAGCGTGGTTAGGTAGGAGAGTCTCTTTCCTACATCGTTAGTCTGTCGCAGGGAACTTAATTTGAAGGGAAATAACAAATTGAAGGAGAAAGGAGAAGGGAATTAGCTAAAATGAAGTCAGTAGTGCTTTTTCAGCATCCTTTGCAAACATTGAAGCTCGCTATTTATTATAGAAGAGTACTAAAAGATGCTTTTCAAGCTCTTTTGCTGATTAGATAGAACGGTCTTACCTGTTACTGGGAGCACCTGGATGCACAGGGAATATCCTCACGCTCCTGGTCAAGCCTGCTGGCAGCGGGAATGGTTGGATGTCTGCACTGCACCTGCCCCCGGCTGGGGGTGCTCACTGGGGCGCTGCCTGCTCACCCACAGGAGGTGGTTGGAGGCTGCTGCTGCTCAGTGTCTTCATCCTTGCATTTTCATGATAGATCTCTGGAGCTTTGTGTCAGTCCTCCTCAGGGCTGCATAGGTTAGCCCTGGTGTAGGTGTAGCAGTGGATGCTGGGGAACGAGCTGGGTTGTGCTGCCTTCAGTGAGAGAGTGAAATGCTTTATTTTAGCTAAATTCAGTCAGTTTAGTATCTGCACTTTGCTGGCCAAAGAGCAAACCGGCTGAAGCCTGTCCAGACAAGATTCTGGCCTGTAGTAGGGTCCTGGAAGGGAATTCAACCTGTTCTTGGTGTGTGCTTGTCACAGCAGGACAGGCTTTGTTCCTTGCTTTGCCCAAGAGGTTCGGTGTCCATGATACGCAGCCCCAAGGGACTTCTGTGGCCATCTGCTTCTGGAGAACTGGGCTCAGTACGTTAATCCATCCCTTGGTAACCTGTGAATTTGGTCTTTGTTGTCTTGTGTTCTGCTTAGGGAACATCAAGAGGGAGGAAAAAAACCTGAAAGTGCAAGACTGTCGCTTGTTAGTACACCTGGTTTTTTTCTTTCTTCTTTTTTCCTCCCCCCTGCCCCTGCCACATTTGGATTGCAAATTCGGGGTTTACAAGACTACGGATAGTTTGGGGTGCGAGTTCCTAAGAGGGCTCCTTTTACCTCAAGTGCTGAGGCACCAGCCAGGTTCAGCCGGGTGCCCTGAATGCTTCCTAGACCTAGTATCTCAGTCCTAATTTTACACCGAGTACCCGCACGTTGGAAGTGGCCTTCCCCCATGGCCCAGTCATGCCTGAAGCACTCAACGCTGAAGAAATATCAATAGTGCTGTTCTCTCTTGTGTTTCCCTGGGCATGGTTGGGTGACCACAAAGATGCTAACTTTTCCCCTTACATAGAAGCAGAAATATATATGTCTGTGTACGTACATGCGTATGCATGCAGGTTTTTTATTAGTTTGTGTAAGTCTTCCCTGAAGTGTGTTGGGAAGAGCATACATTTTGTACTGCTAAAAATAAATACATATGAAATTTGTGTATTAGATTTCTCTTAGGGAAATGGGCTAAAATTTGTGTTTTAAATTTGAGTGCAAAAAGATAAATGGAATTTGATTAAAAAAAACGTAACTCCACAAGCATACCGGTTTTAATTATTTTGATACATTCATGATGCTTTTTCAAATGCTTTAAATCCTAACATGAGTCATTAAAGCCACTAGTGATTTCTATAGACAGTGAAGCACTTCCTTATAGGAACCAATTTGACAACATAGCAATTTAAATAGCTGCTTTAACATCTTGTCCTTGAAGATTGATGGTGAAACCATTTCATCATTTCCTTTGTGATATTGTATGTTCTTTCAAGATGTGAAATGATCTTTGTGTACATGTACATAAGTGTATAAACATACATACACATGTACAGCTCTGCAGACACTCACTGTTAGGTATTTTCAGATAGCTCTTTATAGGATTAGCTTGGACTGTGGAATGAGACAGCTGAATCATCAGGTTGTGCTATATATTCTTCTTGCAGAGCTCTCAAAAGCTAGGAGACTTTTTTGGTGGGTCAAATAACATGTTGAAAATAATGTACTTCACAAATGTTCATGGTTTCCATTGCCTAATTTTTTAGAGTATGATGCACTGCTAGCAATGAGCACGAGTCAGTCTCTTATATCAGCAGTAGCAGCTCAGAAAAAGGTTGATAGTGAGCTTTGGTTTATCTTCCATGCAAGTATGCATTTTAATTAACATTTTACCAAATAACAACCTGCATTTCTATGAAGAAAACTTTTTACAACCAGGAGGACTGTGGGTGAAAGTAAAAGTTACAAGATCTGGTTTATATGGGTAGAGTGGCCATAGATGTTCCATCTGGAAAAGGTGGACTAGGTATGTTTGTAGGAATGGCTTGAGTGGAGCTGGGAAGGTGTGGTATGGAGTACGTGTGGGCTGAGAAACCCTAGAAGAGAGAACTGGAGGTAGTACATAGCAAGAATAGGAGTCTGGGAAGATCAGTCCCTCCTAGGGACAGGAGGGAATCACACAAGTCACAAACATGCACAGAGGGCTCTATGTAATCATGGGTTATTAGGCACCATTGCAAAAGCAAAATGCTAGAGGAATTGGTACAAAGGGTGCAATAAAATATGCATTAACATGATGAAATATGTATTGGCATGAATACTAAGTGGGATAAGCATGACTCTCAACTGAAACAAGTCTGCACGCTATAACTTTGGCTTATGGAGAAGCCCCGTTGCATGTTAGCCCAGTGCAGATGTTGGAGAGTTTCCATGCTGTGTCTTATTGCACAAAACACTCCTCCTTCATGTTGAGACTATGCTTTAAAGGGGAATTTAGCACCTTTTGAATTCCCCTTCAAAAGGAGGGCAGGCAGGGACCTGTCACGGCCTCCTGGGCAAGGCCAAAGCGCTGATGCAGGCTTCAAGACGCAGGGACGTCCAGCCTGGAAGCGAAGTATGTTGCACGTGTGCACACAGTGATAGTCTTTTCTATGACAGTCTCTTAGAGAAAGAAGGGAGGAGAGGTGAAATATTTTCAATAACTCATTCCCATTCTGACACATTGAGAGAACACTGTAGAAAGAACTAGAAAGAACAAGGCAGACCCCAAAAGAAGCCCTGAGCCCAGTTCTACCCTGATTTATGTCACCTTCAATTTTACTAAAGGCATCAGAGTTGCACAGGGCATAATGGAGGCACTAACTTAGGATCCTGCAAGACACTGCAATTCTGGGAATACAATGCAACTCCAATGCTAAAGTCTTTTATTACCAACTCTTCAGTGTGATGTTAAGGCTTGCAAAGGCCTCTAGCACAGTGGCCATAGTGGTTCAGGGGACATAGAGCTCTGAATGCATCTCCACCAAACAAGATCTCTGGGAATGAAACTCCAAGGCTCCTGTGGTCATATTTCTCAGTAGCTGTTTATGGTTTTGGCCATAATCCAATTGTAACTATCACTATTAATAATATTACTATCATATTCCTGCAAAGCATCAGGGAAGGTTTTCTAGACAGATTAATCGCTAATGAATTTGTAATCTGGCTTTGATCACTCATTCCTTTTGAATGGTGGTAGGTGGAGTTTACATGCCAAGATTTTCTGAATAATGAAGATGCTGCCTCTAAGGATCCTCTGGCATTAATTTTTCAAATTTAGATCTAATATGTAAGCTGGGCTCCCATCGTTGTTTTTCTCTTCATTTAACATTGAAAAGAAGGAACTTCAGCGAATCGTACAGATATGCAGGCCTCCACATGCTTCTCCTGAAATAAAAAGAAACATTCTCTCTACTTTTGGAGAAAGCTGGAGCAGACAGGTAGAAGTACTTGCAATCACAAGGGCAGATGGAGTGTTATCAGAGGAATTTGAGCAAATGGCTCTTAGAAGTGACTGATAAAGTTTCAATCTCTACTCCTTCCACACTGTAGTTTACAGCACTGAAACCTTTTGCAATGTCAGCAGCATGTGACATCAAATATCCAGCAAATAATTACGGTCAGCTTTGACACAGCAAAGTATAAATCTCATTTCTGGTGAGGCATAAATGTCAGAATACTGTCGGCACAATAGCCAACAGCTGTGTAAATTGTAATTAAAAACATTTAATCTAAGATAATCTTCATTAGGAACATAATTATGTCCACACACAAATTGCTTCAATGTAATTGTCACAGTTGTAAATAACTAGTTATATTAACAACCTTTTCTTCAGGATAAACTGGCTAAGAGATTATCAGCTGTTTTAGAGCACAAGCAGAGGGGGTCTATTAGTGGATCTGCAACATGTGCATGTGTGGAGTCAGACCGAACTTGCCACCCGTGCCCCTGCAGGTGCTGCAGAGCGGTACCTGCACACACATCTCCCATGGCTCTGAGTAAGCTGTTGCACAGAGATGAGGGGATACTGTCCTGGAAGTTCAATAAGGTGTTAGAACTTGATTGTAAAGAAGCACAGCAAACAGTACTCTTCCCCCAGAATGGGTCGGACTTGATTTCCAAAGGGGTGTTTCAGTCTACAGTGGCACTGGCTTCAGCCTTGTCCCTGTCTTGTACACATGAGAGTATAGGGGGAAAATCTACCTTCCATAAAGTTCTCATTTTCTAATCAGATTATCAATGCAGTTTATATAAGGACTTTCTGTCTTGATGCCCACAGAGCGGCACGTTTCAGAAGCCTGGAGCTGTATGCTATCAGCAGTGTTCCTCCAGTGGAGAAAGGCTGAAGTCTTCCGCTGATCAAGTGGCACCTACCAACAGATTACTGTAATTCTTTCCTTCAGGTCTCTTGATTGTTGTGGGGATGTAGGGCCTAATCCAGCGTATGCTGGAGTCAACAGGGAATCTTCCCGCTGAGCTCTGTGTGATCAGAATCACGTCTGCTATAGAGGAGTGAAGAATGTAATACAGGCTGGCTTCTGCTGGGAGCAACCTGACCTGAACCCAAAGAGGTTGACAGTACTGCAAAACCTAGCTTAGAAAAGGAATGGTTTAGTCTTCTTCACTGCCTCAGGAAACAATGACAGACATTAAATAGCACTTAAGAGATGAGTAAAAATAGTCTTGTAAGTGGACATGACTGCTTGAAATGGATGTCCTAACAACATAGTTTAAAAGTAGAAGGATCTTTTAACTGTGGTCAGTGTTCTTCCCAAATAATCTGCACTGTTACTGCTAATTGGCATAAATCTTGCTCATAATACCCATAGCAGAGATTTGCACGGAATCCATTGCTAATCCTATAAACTGGTGAGTTTGATAAAGTGGGTTGCTTTGGGCATTGCTAATTTTATTTTCATGCTTCCACTTGCTATCATTCATTAACCCCCAAATGGCAAGCTGTCTGTATAAACAAACAAGAAAGCAATAGTCATCTTATTAGTGGCTATAAGCGTGAGTGGGAAATGACAATAAAATGAATACATATACAATTTAAATAGGATGCCTTTCCTTGTGTGTTGGTATGATGCTACCTGCTAAGAAAAGGGCCATATTCTCATCAGCACATGCAAAATTAAGTCTGGCACAGGGAAATTCTATATTGAATAGCATTATTTTTCACATGGCTTACTACTATACTGAGGCACCACAATATGTAATACTACTGCTCTTTTTATCTCATTTTCTTATTCATTTAAAAGTACGTATGTCACATTAAGTTCTGCACCACATATGGCTATTAGAGCAGCTATCAAGCATTGATAGTGTATCTAGGGATCAAACCTGCCCATGTATCTCACTGGGTGTAGTACTGACCAGGGTAAGTTCAAAGACCAAATTCTGGCGTTACAGCGAATGAGACATCCCTCATCAGTATTAGAGGAGATGAAGGACTGAATAAGCACCCTCAGGGTCTCTTTAGACATGCCTATTTAAGGCAGAATTGGAGTGTACCACTGGAGCACAGTGGAAAGGCTTACAGTATTGATGCTTTATTTTTAATTCAATATACGTGAGCTGAGCACCTTAAAGAGGATTATAAAAACAAAGGCTCAGGCTGTAAGATAGGACTTCCCAGATCTCCATTTGCATGCTGAAGATAAGATAAATGTGTTCAGGAAAAGGCTGGAAACTTTATCTGCCAACCATTGGCCTAAATTTTACATCTAATAGCCAGAATAACGTAAAAATCCACTTTTTCTTATGCGTCATTGTCTTATTGTGATATAACGCTTAGTTACGTGACCACCTGGTAGTCCTTAAATGATTCTATTCTGATACAGTCTGGGCTTGTTTCCTGTGAAGGAGGTTTGGATACAAACTAGCATCTCACTAAACGAGTAGTAACCAGATGAGTTTGGTTGTGTATGACTACCAGGAAGCTGCGCACTGGAGAGCTGCTTGCTCTTCTCCCAGTAACTCATGGCTGCTGAGCAGCACGGTCCTGCGTTTGACAACAGCCCCCCCCAGAACATGTTGTGTGTGCCAAAGCAGCGATTTCCATGGTCAGAACTCAACCAAATACAAACGGTGACTTAATGCAGCACACTAGAGGCTGTGGCTGGATCTACAAAACCAGAGCAGGTAACTAGGGAAAATGGACAGCATGCTTCTTGGTGGAACTTTTTACATATAAGTCAGCTTGAATAAGAGAATTTAATACTTGCCTAGGCATTACAGAGAAGTGAGAAGCAGTTGCAGAGAAAAAATATGCCGTTCATTGTCTAAGGCCAATTTTCTTCTAGGCAACCGCAGCTAGTTTCTTCTTTTGTCTGAGAAAGCTGCCTTGGAACAAAAACAATACAATGGTGTGGATTATGTATTCCCTTGAGGAAAGAAACAAAACATTTAGCCTGGACTACAAAGGAAAAAGAGTGTCAAGTTTTTAAAATTACTTCGGCATGTTTGAGTTCAAGATAGCACAGCAAAAGCAAAATGCTTGTTAACGCATTCTACTGTGCAAGTATCATGGTTGATTTGATGTTCCAGGAACTGGTTGCACCAGCATGCTAATTGTCAGGATGCGATTTAATTTTTTTTTTAAAAGATGTTCATGTGTTGCCTTATTTGGTCACAGATGCTTTACTGCCTCTTGGTGCAGCGGAAAAAATAAGGGAAAGAAAAAGGGCAGTTGGTTTAGAGTGACATTTTAGTGAACTCTAGCACCACATTTCCCTATGGAAATATATATTCTGGAATGAACAGTATTATTTCAGAGACGCCAGTGAAAATCTAGCACTGGTCTTGTTACAGTTACCTCTCTCCACTTCTGCTATAATGTGCTCCAGAGATGCTGTGTTTCTGTAATTCTTATTGAACCCAACTGGAATTGCAGACATTCAATGTTTCTTAAAAAAGCTCAGCCTGCACTGCCTGCACTAGATGTTTATTGGAGTGCTGGAGCAAATTGAAAGCACACCACTGTAGGTATAGAGAAGATCTCTGCAGGAGAGGCTGATACTGCTAGATTACCTGTCAAAACTGATCTGAGATAAAAGGGGAAGAGAGCAAAGGGAAGCTTAAAACATTTGAGTGGGAAAAAAATAAAACCACATAATTTTAGAAGTGCTGTCAGTATAATCAGGGAGTGAAGTCAGATTGATGCTTTGTATAATTCTTTTGACTTCAGTAGATTTGTACCAAGAGGCTTGTATGCCAGTATAGATTTGGCCCTTTTGTTTATATTTCTTTTCATAACTGTATGTTCAATCTTTGTGCAGTGTCTACATATGAGTTTATGTATAAGCAGCATTTCCATTGTGAACAGACAGCAAGCCTTGTTTCTTTCTTGGCATCCACAACAGAAAAAAACCCAACAAACGCAACAACAACAACAAATCCCAAACAAAACACCTGCATCTTTTAACTGATACTAAGGTGTCAGCTTTTCTGAACTTAATGAAGGGTTATTTAGCATCCTTTGGTTTTAATTCTAGTTGCAAAGTTACTGATCTGCACAGTTACAATGAGAACTCAGAACTGGTGCTTTGGCCCAGGGTTGTTGGGTGCATAAATGAGATCAGAAGCTGACTCAAAATCTGCAAGGAACAAGAAATACTTTCTTTTCTGCAGAGGTGAGTGTCAGTAGGAAGGGTTGGGGGAGGAAAGAATCTACAATATCTTCCCCTGGAAAGGTGATGACTATTGCAAAGTGCTATCTGTGCTCATTATTTTCTCACACCAGTGTGCCGTTGAGAATGAATGGCTCAGTCCAGTTCCTGTTAGTGTCACACCAGCAGAAAGGATCCGTTTATCATGGAAATGACATAGTCAGTCTGGAGGGGTGAGGGCTGGGGAAGAGTTGGAGAGGCAAGGATAGGCGAAGAGCTGATGAATTCATGCAGCAATGGGGAGAAAAGGAAAAAATCCAGATGTATTATTTCTGTGGTTAAAATAAGAAAAGCAGTACCAAATTATCCCTGAGACAGTGCCTAAAGGGAATGTGAATATGTACAACCATCTGCAGCTGGCTGATCTGTGAGCTCATGTAGTCACCTCGGCACCTGTAGAAGTGGAATTTGCTGTTTCTTAGGGATTGGGAAAGAAACAGATACAGTCTGCTTGTAAGTCTCTGGCCATCTCCTGTTTCTCTTATCATATATCTCTTGGGGGAATCTAATAGCAATTAGTTTCTAATTGCTTCAGTAGTCTACAACTCATTTTATGAAAAATGCCATCCAAATACAATGGAACTTGCATGTTTCACAGAAGAAGAAATTAATTGCATCATAATTTTTAAAGCTCCTTTCTGTTCCCCCTTCTTCCATCACGTAATACTTTGTATTTCAAAAAGAAAGATAAAATGTTAAAAAGGAACAGTGGGTTTTTTTTTTAACCAAGTACTCTTCTGCCACTGCTCAAAAGCAAAGAATCATGTGCTATACATTTATTATAATGACGTAATTTGAATGATACTCCCAAAACTAGTGTGGACCCTTTAATACCTCTCCCAGGTGCTATTTAGTTGGGGCAAGAAGGTTTTAACCTTCTGCCTTTTGGAATCCCCTTAGTAAATCAACTGCATCGTGGGATCATCTCCAAATGAAATTTGCTTGCTACACAGCAGCAAGGAGACGTGATGGGATTATAAAACAGGACTATTTTTCACTGCAGAAATGCTTGAACTCACTCCAGACAATTATGCAGCCTGCCATTTTACACATCATCTATTTCAGTATTCCTGCATCAATTACTCCATTAACATTACTGCATACTAAGCTAGAACTTGTCGTTGGTCCTGTAGACATGGAAGGGATAGGATATATTTCAAATTTAAAAAAAAAAAAAGATAAAAGAAAAAAAAAGGGCATTTTCATGTGAGGGACTTTGGGACATTCATTTCAGCAGCCTTGCTGCATGTTCTGTACAAAGTATTTTTATCTCACAGCCTGCTTAACATAGTTAATTTCTACCTTAATATGGTTTAGCTCAGGACATAATGCTGAATTTTCCATTACTCTGTTAGCTGTCAGCTGAATTGAAAGGACCTGTTAATTAGAAAAAAAAAAATAGCTTTATTCAAAGATTAACAGAAATTAGGGTGAAACAATTTAATTTTTAAAGGACACCATTTTTAATTCCCATTAATCTCCAGAATTAACAGTGTAATAAAGATCCTTGCAAACACTGAAATGTAACTGGTCAAAATGCCTTTAGGAGCTTTTACAGAATATTTCAGCAACTGAGCAACAGCTTTGATGCCACGAGTGGGGTGAAATGCAAAGCCAGTGTTAATTAGATACAGAACCGGCTGCATTGTCTCATCATCCTCAAGAATTAGGCTGACTTGGATCCATAGGCTGCAAATGAAGTTACACTGTTGGAGGACAGGACAGTTTGTTCCTTGTCAGGTTTGGAGATGCGTATTAGGAACGATGACTTGAAGGTTGAATACTTCATACTTGCATCTTTTTTACATTAAAGTTGATAGCATGAAGTAAAGAGGTTTGCTTTTTGCCATCTCCTTTGATGAGAAAGTGTTTGGCATTTTGCAGATGTTGAACAAAACAGAGAGGGATCTGTACAAAGGATGAGCTTGGTGACACATCCAAGAATTAATTAATAGAAGAAGTACCGTTAGGTACAATAAAAATATCAGAGATGTTTCAAAGGCTGTGTAGCTGGAGACCTAGACCCTGAATAAAACCAGTGCAGGCTGAGAGACAAGTATGTGCACAGGCTGAATCGACAGAATAGGCTTGTCTGGTCAGAAGAGTTTTTTAATTACAAATGAGTTAGAGTGCATCTTCCCCAGGAAAAATTGTGATAATACATTGCCATAACCCTGATTAACATATGCTGTCTACCACAAACACCAAGGAAGACAAGGTTATCCGTAGTGAAGTGTGTTGGTGTGCTGCTGTGCTGGGGGAGGCAGAGCCCGTTCAAAGCGTGCTGCCTTCAAAGCCAGCGGTGATGCCTGACTGGAACTGAAGTGTCCTCAAGCTCTCCTGATGCGCTAATAATAATGGCAAGTCTGACACGGATTTTTCCCTATCACTTATTTTGGAAGGAAGCTGCTGACGTCAGCAGGGCTCACAACTATGTCGAGGAACAACATTTCTTAAAGAGAGACAGCCTCAGTGAGTAAAATGCATCCACTTGTTACATGGAAACCAAATCTGTTCATATTTCATTTAATTTCCTTTGCCACTCTGAGTGATTATTGAACACAGAATTTCCTCTCTCATGGCTCTTGACAGCACATCACAGAGAGGCTGGAACAAAGCCTGCTATTTCGTACAACTGTGTAATCATCTTCATTTTGCCAGAACTTTATTCTGCCCGAAAGCACTGTGCAGGCATGTCACCCTCTGCTTCCACAGCTACATGCTGGGCAGTAGTTAGGCAGTTACCACTGGCAAATGGAAATGCATGAATAAATCAGTAGTGTCCCCCAGTGAGGGTTCATCTTTGGCCACTTGCTGTGCTGGGCTGAAGTCTATGACTGTACCCAGGTAGGTGAAAGTACAAAGGGATCTCTCTTTGGTAGCTGGCCAGTGTACTGGCCTTAGAAATGTTTGGGCTGAAAACTAAGCTCTTGATGCATCTGACAGTGCAATAATTAACTGGAGGAAGTATTTTTACATAATGCTGACTGATAAGAGAAAAGAAGGAGCAGGATCCAGGAACACTTATAAGACATCGAGGAGGGAGAGACTCTCACAGCGCACCCTTCTAGCAGGTTAGGAAAGCAGTGATGTTGTCTTAGTCTTTTAAGCAGACAACACACACTGCATGTGGGAGTGGGAGCAGGTCTCACAGCTACAGTTTTACTTCATCCCTTTTCCACCATTTTCCCCAACTAAAAGTCAGCAGGCAGAGGGCTGGCTGTAGTGACGCTGGTTTTGACCTTCTCATGCACCAGGTAGGTGCTGTGGCATGGGGTACAGAGACAAGGGTTCCTTGGGAAAAGCAGGGACCTGCTGTGAGACAAAGTCATGGTGTGGCTATCGGTCTCCTCCAGCCTCTCAGAGCTTGCTTACAAGCAGTAAATGCTTGGTGCAGCTTTTCAGCCTCCTGGGCCTGTTGGTCCGCTAATAGCAATACTCTTCTGTGCTCCCTGGAGATGGAGGAGGTTGCTTGCAGGCACGCAGCAAACCATTCAGTCCTGGTACAGGGTGTTTTGTTTGTTGGTGCTTTAACCAGGGTGAGGATCTGTTTACCAATGCCTCCCCATCACCATCAGTACCGTTAAAGAAAAACTCACACAAAGCTGAGCAAGAGCCTTTCTCTTTTATGAAGATATGCACAATAGGATCAGCAACAGCTCTAGGTTTTAGGAGCTTGTTGCTGGAAATCCCATTAACTGGAAATTCCAGCCCATTGGTTCTTCAGCCTGACCTGGAGTAGGTTGTTAGGACCCCTGTGCCCCTGCGTTCAAGACTCCTGTTTCAAGTAGTGTTGCTTGACCTTGGCCATATAGTCATGCTACTTCCAAAGTCTCTGATGCTCTTTTGTAGTCCAGAACTATTGTTTCCTCACAAGAATGAAGAGGGGAGATCATTAGGAATAGTGGTTTTACAGTTTTCTGAATTCTTAAGTGCTATCTGTTTTGGGGCAATGTGTGCTGGAAATCTTTCCTTTCATAGTCTTAATCTGTCACCTAGAATTTCTGGTTTTATGGTTTTTTGGCTGGAGAAAGTGTAATCTTTATGTGTTGGTGTTGATGGCTGTGCTTCTTATGCCCCCAAACTGCACAGCACATTTATCCTCAGCCTAATACTCTCATGAATCCAAGAGCAAGCCTTTCTGCTGGGTAAAAAGAACCAACAGCCTGAGTATCTGTTTCATAGTCCCCTCCATATGTATGGGGAACAGGGTTAACAAACTAACCTTCCTTCCAGAGGCTAATTGGATTTCACACAGTTTGGAAGCACCACTAATTCACCAGATATATTAAATTCAGCTTTAACATTCCTATTGGGTAGCTTGGCTATTGACCTTCCCCCCCCCTTACCTTCCCCCCCCCTTGCTTTCTTTTTTTCCCTTTTCTTTTCTTTTCTTTTCTTTTCTTTTCTTTTCTTTTCTTTTCTTTTCTTTTCTTTTCTTTTCTTTTCTTTTCTTTTCTTTTCTTTTCTTTTCTTTTCTTTTCTTTTCTTTTCTTTTTTCTTTTCTTTTCTTTTCTTTTCTTTTCTTTTCTTTTCTTTTTTCTTTTCTTTTCTTTTTTCTTCTTTTTTTCTTTTTTCTTCTTTTTTTTCTTTTTTCTTTTCCCCTGCCCTGCGCTGCCCTGCCCTGCTCTTCCCTTCCCTTCCCTCCCCTCCCCTCCCCTCCCCTTCCCTTCCATTCCCTTCCCTCCCCTCCCCTCCCTTCCCTTCTTTTTTCTTTTCTTTTCTCCTTTCTCCTTTCTTTTCTTTTCCTTTTTTCTGTTCTATTCTACTCTATTTCAAATGTATCCAATACTTAACCAAATAGGCACCTTGTGCTGCAGCCCTTTTGAGAACAGCGTTTCTTCATGCATGAAGTCTGACAAGCTGCTGTGCACATACATGCGTGAATATTTCTTATTCCACTTAAACAACCACCACAGATGCTTATTACAGAAATAATGCATATTGGTCAGAAACTGGTGTCCCTACTCTGGTTTAGTCGCATTATAACAAAATAGTCCAAGTGGACACAGAGCACTCATGATCAACCTACTGTAGTTATACAGTCTAATTAAAAGGATCTACATTTTTCATCAATAAAAAGGTGTAAAAATTCCCTCTTGCATGAAATAAAATGATGCTTGATCATAATGACTTGCCCAGAGTTTTTTCTTCTGAAGGTGAGAAAGGAAGAAAAAAAATCTCTCCAGAAGAGTGGAATTTGATTGTTTAAATCAAACTACGTAGGCTTAAATGTAAACCATGGCTCTCCACGAATGCAAGTTGGTATCTCCGAATAACGTTTTAAAGAATGGAAATCTCACTGCATGTTTTGATTGAGAGGTCAAATTATGGGCCCTGAAATGTAGGTGGTAGAGATGATTTTTCCAACCCTTCATAACGGCTCACTGCAAATGCAGTAGTTGAGGGGACAGCATGACCATGGTCTTGCCAGGTTTCCACATGGATATTTGATAGCACGGGAGAGCAGAGATGGGAGAGCAGAGGAGAGTCCCCTTCCCTCACTGCTGAGTAGCTCAGAGAAGGTCTCCCCAAAGTGTAACTGCACACACCTCTGTGGCGTGGGCTGGGCATGCAGGAGCGCTCCTGCTCCATTTTTGACTGCCAACATCTCTGCTTTTTCTGCTCATCTTTTATTGCTTATCCATTTTCAGTAGTGTTTTTTCATAAAAGCGGATAAGTAATTCTCTTTCTGTGAATGCAAATGTGGAATCTATTGAGTGGGTGTGTGCATACTTTAAAGAAATAATTGAATCCAAACATCTCTTCTTTTTAAATGCAGGAAACCAAAACCTAATAAAATGTAAATCAATTCAGTGTCTGCTTTGGGCTTGCAGTCTTCAGACTGTTAAAAAAAAGTATGTATTAAGTGCTGTGCATTCCAATATCAACAACTTTATTTTCCATCATATCCCCTTAACCCTTTAAGTCTTCTGAAATATTTCTCTTTCTGGACATGTGGTGAAGAGCTTCTCAGAGAAGAGAAAGCAGTTCATGTAAAGTCTGCTCCGCATGTTCATTAACTCCCAGTATTCACTCTGGTGCATGACCTTGCTAAATCTTCCTGTGGACAAGTCTGCATGTGTTTGGTTTCTGTACCATGCTTTATCGATTGCAAACACCCAACTGATTAATTGTAAAGCACAGTTGCCTTTGTGTTTTAGGACTTTGGTTTCTCAGAACTGAAATAAACATACCACTGCCAATTTGATTTGGGGTACAGGTGATGGGGCATAAATAAGTCCATCAGATTTCTGGTTTGAGTTAAAACAGAATTTAAAAAGATTTTAATTACATTCTCAGCTCACTTAACTCTCAGTGCCTGTTTAGCTGCTGGTCTAACTTCCTTAGCTCCATCTAGCATCTAGTGCTGGAAGAAAAAGGACGTGGCCAGGCACCTAAAATACATTAATTGTCTTTAGCTGACAGATGGTCAGGTGTGTTCAATTTTATAGCAGTTATCAAAGGAACCTAGAAAATAAGAGTATGTCTCGATTCGGTTCTGCTCATGATAGGCTTTTTGTGTATACAGCATGCAAATTGTCTTCTATGGTCTTTTTGGCCTTAAAGGAAGATGTTTCTGAAGACAGCTTTTCCCCTGTTCTGAGCTCTGGAAGCTGACATGCTGAAGAAGTATGATGTTTTAAAGAAAGCATCTTTGAGCATAACCGTTAGATATGCAGAAGCTTAGGGAACAGTTTGAAGCTACCTATGTACTCTTACTGATTTCTGTTCTGCTATACAAAGTCTTACAGTGGCGGGACATTACAGAGGGAACAGTTATCGTCGTTATGACTAAGGGGGATTGGAGCATGGGAAGAAGCCTTGCACTAGCCCTCACTTACCCTAAGACTTGCAGGGAGTCAAGCAGTTGGTTAAAGATGACAGCCCCCCAAGATGGGAGATGTTTGGGCCCCAGGTCAAACCTGTGGTGGTATTATACTAATTCTCCTTTGCCAGACCTCTGCTGGACTTTTTGGCAGAGGTATTTTGTCTTTCCATGACGAGAGGAAGAGCTGGGAAGCCTGGAAGCAGGACTGTGTAGGTAAACCGCTGTTCTGAATGATTGCTAGCTGTACTGCCTGGCCGTTGTTCAGCCTTGCCTGTCAGCTAACAATAGGAACCTGTGATAAAGGCATTTCTCAGAAAGGTGAGAAAGGCAGTTCAGTTAACCCTCCTGGTGATGTATTCCTCTTCAGAGACATGCTCTGTCATCTTCTTAGCAAACAGTGATGGCCCGTCCAGGCTACCAGAGGCCTCCTGCTCAAGTGGCAGCCACAGGAGCTGCTGGGCTGGATCAGCGGTGGAAACTGCAGAGCTCGATCCAGCAGTGAAAGCAACCCAAATGTGGCTGGGCCCGTGTTACTGCTGCGATGATGTTTGTACTTGCAGAGAGTGGCAGCAAGGGCAACCCGTTAGCTAGCTGTGCAGACATAGCGGACTGCCTTCTGCACATTATGGGATGGAGCAAAGGGAGATGGTTCATCATAACCCCCTTTTAAGAAGTGTTCTGCACAGGTAGGTGATTCAGGCTAAGGCTTAAGTCTGCAGGCTTTTGATTTCTAATTCTTTAAAATTATATAGTTTATTAATGAATTACAATTTTTAAATACTGCTGCTGCCTCCTGGAGGATGGTAGAAACAGCCAGTTACTCACAGCTGTGCAGGTATATATCCTGCATATTTACTGCTCCTTTCCCAGGTGAGCTCCCAATATCTGTAGCATCACAAATATTTCAGCAAATTGTGATCTAGCAAATGTGATTCAGCAAATCATATCTAGAGAGATGCATGAGGCAAGCTCCATTTTGTCAAAATCCTGAAAAATGCTTAGGTCTACAACTACTGAATTAAAATGAATAGGAAGGCTCAGCATCTCTCAGAAGGCTGTATCTTCTCTGCAATTAAAATTGCTGCAGCAGATGCTAATGGACTGTCACTGCAGAGATCACCTCTTGCAAATCCTAGCTATATTGTCCTCTCAGGGAAGGTTTTTACTAATATAAGCAAAGAAGGATTTCATTTAATGAGAAAAGAAACCACGCCTAATGAAAACCTAAGGAATTGCAAAGAGTTTTGTACTCCCTAAAATCTCTGTTAATCTCTACCAATTTCGATTTCTTCTGTAATTATATATTACAAAGTTTTTTTTTAAAAAATCAAACCTTGACACAAAGAAAAATGTTAGCATCAAATCTATTAGAAATAATTACTTTGTAAGAAATAAATTTGTGCCTCATCAACTGGAGTGTGAAGATTTAACTTCCTTCATTGGAATTGTTTAAGCTACAGGAATTGGAGAGAAAACATTTCATGCAGTATGATCCTTTTAAAGTCAATATTGTCTTTTTAATCCTGAATTTCAAATTAAATATTATCCTCCTTTAAACAAAGGCATGAACATATATCTTGGAAATCAATGCTATTTACCCTGTCTGCTGTAATTATATACACCAGTTTAAGTTCTCTTATAAATAAAAAAGCTTGTAGACTTAAAATGGAAAAAGGCAAAATCTTACTGATTGGAGGGTTTCTGGTGTCATTGCTAAGGGTGCATGATACTAGTCACCAACAAAATCAGCATTTTCAGGTAGCAGCATAGGTCCTTGCACTAGCAGGCTGCTGGTGGCCTTTGTCTTGTGCTTTAATAAACTTGTGGCTAAGAGCAAAATGCAGCATTTGAAACCAATGATTGTCAGGTTATCAGCTGGGGCAAATTTTGGTTGATGTGAGCTTTCAGGGCTTTCACGGTGTTCAGACTAATTATTGGATATAATTAGAATAGTAGATTAAAGGAAGTACTTTCAAAACACTCTAGACTGCTTGTGGGGAGACCTGTTATGTTTTTTTATTTTTACTGAGAAAACATGAGAAAAAAGACTTTTTAAGAATGGAGATAAGAAGACTTACAAGGTTATCCAGGACTCACTAAAACCCCCTAAAATAATTAATGCAGGGTAGAGGTTTGCCTTGCTTGTCAAGAACAACCCTGAAATGTTTCGTACTGGCTGCTAAGGTCTCAAAGCAGCTATCCCAGCAGAAGTCCATGGTCCTGCTTCCCACCTTGTATCCTCTTTAGCTTCATGTCCTTCAGTGATGAGCAGTATCTAGGGCTTTCTCCTGGTGTTCTTCTTTTTCTACGCACCACTTAGGCAAGCAGGCTCTCGTGCTGTGAGACCCAGCACTTAAATCACGTGTTTTCACAAAGTTTACTCCAGTGTCTTTATGTAGACAGCAATACATATGGGGCATGTCTCAGGGACACACAGTAATAATCAAGGACTTAAGTTTAATAAACAAAAAGGAAATAGAAAATACCACACACATGGTGAGCGTAAGCAACATAACTAAAGCCTCCTAACATGTGACACCTGTTATTTTCTGAATTGTGCAGTGTTTTGCACTATTTAATGAGAGTGAGGTTGGCTTCTGGCTGTCTTTTCTACCGTTTAATGGTGAGTTCTTAACAGTGCAAGTTACAGCAGGAAACCAAAGGGTAACACATCAAGCAAACGCAGAAGTTATTGTTTCCTGAATACTAGGAGCTCAACAAGTAGATTATCTAATTAATTTACAAGCCTCCAGTACTCATCCAGCCAGCTATTCATAATTATAAAATACACATAATAACCTGCTATCTGGAGGGACAAGAATGCAGCAAAGTGAATTGTGAGTATCTCTGCTTGACATGTAAGCAGGTTTCTACCCTTGTGCATGCTGGTGTTTCCCGTCGATCTGAGGGCTTTCTTGGTTGCCTGGACTTTCTTTTTGCTTGTGGTTGTTGTGGGGAGTTCAAGGACAAAATACACACTTCAACTTATGACCTGGAGGCAATAAAAGCGCCTGTGGGTTCTTTCTGATTTCATCTAAAAGGCTGGGAAATTTGTTGAACCCTTATGCTGTGCTCTAGCTTTGCGCTGTGTTTAACTGGGCAGCAGTTTCTGTGCTGAAGGGGTGAGCTAAGCAACGCAGGAGCCTTTTCCATGGCATAAGTATAGTACTTAGCATTCAGATGGGAACTTGTGTATTGAGCCAAACCCAATTATTTGCAAATGAATCGGTGCCATGCATCCTCAGGGGGAGGACTGTAATACCAAGTGCTGGTTTGAAATGTCATCTCTTTTCTGTGGGAGAATTCTCTATAGGTAACATGTTAACTATTTTCAACCTAATTTTAGGCAAACAGAAACTGGTATTCACTGAAGTTTGCAAAGAGAATTCTACCTTTGATTGAAGCCATAGATTTCAGCTTGCTCCAGTTTGAAAGTCATGCTGATGTGAAAAAGCAAGCTTTTCACTAATGCTTGGCATCATAACCAGAGCTGGCACTCCTAGGCAGTGCTTTAATTATACATTACATTAACCAGTATGAAATACTGAGCCTTATTAAGATAGCCAAATGCCTTCTTTATAGTTGATTTATTAGAGCTTGAAATTAACTTTTCACAGTCCATCTCTAAGAGATCAGTAGATATGGAAATTCAGCTCTGTCTACAGTAAGTTTCCCCAGGGTTATCTCCAGTGCTCTCTCCAGTCCCTTGCAATGCATCCACCCTCTGCAAAGACCCCAGTGCCCTGACATGCCAAAACATTGGCCATCGGCATCAGCCTCATACATCCATGATAAACGTCAGTGCCAATCTTGCAGTTCCTTGGAATATTCTCCTGAAAAAATGGAACTTTACAAATGCCACATTTATGCTGGGCTGCACCAGGCTGGCTGATGCTGGGGATGTTTCCCTCTGGTGTGTTCACAGGTGAGCATTTTTGCTCCTCCTGACACCGTACTTAGTGTCTGGCTGGGATGTCAGGAGCTCAGGCTGAAGTTCTGGACAAAGTCAGTTGTATAGGTGTGCTGTGGTGCCCCTCTGGCCCTTGGAGGCAGGTGCTGTGCTGAACACTTGCCTCTTGAACAGCTACACAAAGTTGAGACTTCCACCATTTTCTCAGTAGTGTTTTTCTCCTCTTCAGAAAAACAGCGTTACTTTCTACTTCATATGAGTTTTCAAAGCATTTTCTGAGGATGGAAGAGCACCTATCAGCTTGCCAGGAGCCTGAATAAAAGGCATTTTTGTACAAGAGATTAATGACAAGTCTGGGTGTTTATGGATCTCTCTAAAGAGCTATGCTGTGCCCGTTTTCCACTAGTCATTGCACCGAGAAGATTCAGATCAACTTTAGGTCCATGGATATAACACAATAGCATTATCTTGAGTTACTGCACGATTACTGCTGGTTTCAGTGGAGTTACCACTGGCATAGTTATCTTGCTGTTGCTGTGTGATCACATTAATTATTTCATTGGTAACTGTGACTTACCACAACTGCAACCGTGTAAAGATCTAAATGGCTCATTGTTCACACCACAGCACCTAGAAAAGCAGATGTTGAACAGGATTCTGTAGGGTGGGCAGCTCTGCAGCCAGGAACAGTGCTTTAGCATCCCATGTCTGGTGGAAAAGCAGGGAGAAGGAGACACATCTGGAATTTAAATGATGCTTGGGTGGGAAAGGTGTCCAATGATACTTTGGGTCTCTCCCTCAATGGCGCAGATAAACCTTTTGGCTTTAATACCTATCATCAAAATTGCCTGCTCAGGAAAAGTCACATTTCTGCACCTGTGCCCAGTAGCTCTTTGCATTCTTAGTGGTTCTTTGAGTTTTTAGGCTCTGTTAGTACTGAGATACTCATCGGCATGGGCAGTGGTGTCACAGCCTTGCCTGCCAACATGGCATGGGGGGCACCTCTGATGCTTATTTTAGAAGTAGCTCAGGAATGCCTGTGTCATTCATTAAGGTAATTAATGTATTCTGTCAACTCCTGAATGGATTGGAAATGCCATATCTCACAGAATTTGCAAGGTAGTTGGGCTTTGGTTTGGTTTTGGGTTTTTTTTAGTGTTTTTATTTAAAATTACACGTTTACACTTGACTTTCCCAGAGAAGTTGTGTTGTGCACCAGACTTACAGGGGGTAGGACTGAATTACCCTGGGACAGGGGGAACAGCAGAGAGGCAGCTCCCTCCTGTTTAAATTAAAACTAAGCCACATCAGAATGTTGCCAATTAAAACTAAAATTAATGACTTTGCTCTCTCTGTAGGTGACCTGTCTCCACGATTTCTTTGGGGATGATGATGTGTTTATTGCCTGTGGTCCAGAAAAATTCCGCTATGCACAGGATGACTTTTCTCTGGATGAAAGCGGTAACATCAAACACACACTGCTCCAGTCTTGTGTTTTTATTTGTTTTCTATTCGGTTGCTTGTATCAGATAACAATGCTGCATGCTTTTGTTCTGTTTTTAAAACCTAGCACATGGAATTTCACATCCTTCTGTGATACTTGTACAGTCAGTGGATATTATAATCAGGCAAATACTGACTGAGGTAGCCCAAGTCAGAATAGATGGATTTCTACACCATTTGACATTTACTGCAAAAGCTGCTCATGTATATCCTCTCAATTTCATCCAGTTGCAGTCAGAAAGATACTTTTATTTATCTTGAGAACTAAACAGTAGAAGGACTTTTGTCCTTACATACACACGTGAATATTAAAAATTGAACTGTTAAAAGAAAAATCACTCCCTCCACGGCTTGCTTCTGCTGATTCAAAAAGCAGGGCAGTAATTCCCTCTTTAGGGGGAGGACTGGGACAGCACCATTATTTGTCTCTGTTGCAACTGCAGGCACAGATCTGTAATAATGTGAGTCTCTATGATCAATTAAGCCATAAAATCTTTTATTTCACAGAATATGCAGAGCTTGCTTGTAGCTATTACCACCTACCCTACCTGGCAACTGTATATACCAACAGTGCAGGCTGTCTGCTGGTGCCAGTGAGTGCAGCAACAGTAAATTAATGTAACTTTTGCCATTTAAATTAGAAGAAAATGTTGTCTCCAAACGTTCAGGCTCATTTCCCAAAGCTCTAGGTATCCTGTACAAGGAACAGGAGTCCCATGCTGTCTTATATGCTAGAAACTAGCTTGGCATTGAAAAGCAAAGAGGACTTTTGCTGTATACCAGGAAGTTAAGCAGACTAATCTTCAAATACTGTATTTTTATGAATGCTTTGCAAGCCTGATTTTATTTGAGGCTGTTACTTCTGACCTGTGTACTCCAGATGAACCCATCTGGTGGTCTTGGGTAATTCAAAGAAAGTTTCCAAGGTCCAGCTGGAACTTTGCAGGCAGAGAATAAAGCCTGTGTCAGGCTGGGGAAGCAATATGTAACCTGAGTTTCATAATTTTTTTTAACACTCAGCAGTTGAGTCAGCTCCATGGGGAGTTCCACACTGTAAAACAGTTTGGATGCAGTCCTAGCAGAACAACTTGATGGGAAGCCCAGCTTTCTGACTACACTCCTGGTTATTACTGATTTTTCCAGCTTGGAGTTCTCTAGTAAAAATATGCCAAGCCTGCTGTTGGGAAGGCACCGAGTAACTGCAGCTCTCAGTGGTATTTTTAGGGGAGCAGGTGTGCCCTGCACCTCTCAAGAAGCAGATGAAGAGCTATTAGCCAGCAAAGTTTTCCCATTATACACCCATCATCTTCCCTTGTTATGAGTCAGATACTGCAAGGAGAACTGTTAGCTCTGAGGTCTTGCAGATAAATGTCACTTTTTAAAATCTCCTCTGTCATGGAGTACTTTTTCTTGCCTGTTTGGATAACATGCACTTCAATTGCTGGTTATTAAGTTCACTCTGGCAGGACATCAGGAAACAAAATGAGAAATAGCTAAGAGAGGATTATGTCATCTTTTTCCCCCGACTGCCCACCACAGCTTCTGCCCTGTAATCCCTGGTGCTGAGCACCTTTCAAATGATGTTGCTATGTCTCATTCTTAACCACTGGTTTCAGCATCAGCCCATGGAAATGTCATGCCCCCCGTGGCATCTAGAGACGTGTTTCCAGTAACTTCAGCACAGTCAGGTTTCCACCCTTGGAACCTTGTTTCAGGATGCTCAGTGATTGCCTTTGGAGTACTGACACTTGCCCACAGCTGAGCTGGAGGAATTCCTCGGAGTCAGCCTTTCTGTGCTGGAAAATGCAAAGCTGAGTTACTTTTCAAGGAATTACTCCCCTGGGAAGAAAATAAATTTGAAATCTTTTAAGACACAATATAAAGTAGCTTTCCTTTTTAGGTTTATTTTTTAGGGAGTAATTCAGGTGACCAAATATAGATGTCTGACACCCTTTGAAGCCCCCCTTGGGTTCTGAGAGATACCCATGTGATACAGGATTGACAGATATCACACGGGGGCACCAGCAGACCCACTCTGCTCTGGGGAGGCTGTACTCTAGTGTATCTCACATAGCATTTTGTGCCTATGGGCAGATGAATCATGCTCTAAGATTCAAATATTGCACTGTTTTTATGTAAGACCATTGAAAAATAATATTTCTCCAGTGACAGAAGATGAGTTTTCTCTGTGTTTTGGCTTGGCAGGTTAACGCCATGAGCAGTTATTTGCATACTCTCCCCAGTGGCTATTTCACAGTGTCTCATCAAACACTATATTCTTTAGTATTGAGGATAGTCTACTTTCCATACCCCCCCTCCAAGTCATTGCTGCTCTTCAAGTATGGAAAATCAGGGCTGTGCCACTGCTGGAGCCCTACAAGCTTTTCTGTGGCATCACCTGTGAGAAGTCAAGTAGCTTTGGAAAAAACCCACAACTATTTATATCACTGATTTATAGTTTCCAAAACTAATTTAGCAGGAGAGAGTATAAACTCATTGTAGGTTTAATTATCACCATGCAGTATCCCTGGAGCACAGGGCATCCTCTCTTCATATTCTTGTACTGCATGACCCAACAGCAAACTCTCTTGCAAACCATCTGGAAGAAAAAGGGACTGACTCTTGGGTGTTCTAGAATGAGGAAAGCCTGGGGAAAAAATTAAGGCAATTACAATTTCATAGATATACTGATATATAAATAAATAACACATCCATTTAGGTCAGACAACTTGTTTTCGGTTGACCAATTCTTTATCCGCTATGTGCTGCTTTAGTTGATTCCCATTAGGGAATCCAGTCAAGGGAGCCCTCGGAGCCCTCAGCCCAGCCCATGCATGCTGAGCTGAACTTACCCACAAAAACGTCTGTATGAGGAACACCTAATTCACGCCTGTAAAAAAGACCTACTTTTCACACTTTGGTGAGGACGATTTGTTGTAGGAGATAAGGTGAGGCCAGTTAGCATTTGACAAAAAGGAAATCCCCTTTTAATTGCTGCCTTCTTAACTGAGTTAATAACTTGAGGGGTGGAAAGTGCATTTTCTGTTAGGTCCCAATGTAAATAAACCCTGGTTTTGAAGATCTGGCATGCCTGAAATCTAGGGACACACAGAGGTTTGTCAGCATTTCAGTTCCCTTCTGCAGGACACTGTAGGTCATCTTTACATTTTTCACTCTTCCTGGCCTATTTATTTTTTAAGAAAACACAGTTGGGCTTCTCATCTGCTCATGTTTTCAAGTACATAAATCTACCAGACTGGTTTATACAAACCTTTCTGAAAGGCATGAGTAGCCAGCGCAGAGGACATATTTTGTAAAACCACTTTGTCATCTTTGCTTTCTGCATCTGAAAAGTTGCAGCTTGTTGAAACCACAGAAGAGGTTGATTCAGGCTGGGTGGAAGCCTCCTGGGGCAAATGGCCCATCTGCCACTCGGAGGACTTTACATCGTGCCATGAGCTGTTTGCTGGCTTTCTGCACCTGCATAAATTTGGCTCCTCATACTAGGTCTTCATGGAAGGGTAACAGCAAATTAACTCTTTTTTTGGGCCTGATTATTCCTTTGATCAGTGTTGATCATTTTCATTGTGCTGACTAGTTGGTGAGAACCAAGGCAAGGGGAAGGGCAGAAAACCTTGGGTGGGACACAGGTATGAAGATGGGCCCTGCTAGGGAGCCAGCCTGATCTTGACGTGCACTGTCTCAGTACCTCCTCTAGAGGCGTAAAGCTGTTCTCCTTTTTGCCCTCCCCCCAAAAAAGTCTCCTTTCTGCTCTGGAGAAAATGTGAAGATATCAGCTTTTCCTTTGGAATTGATGTTTTCTGCAGCGCTTTGGAGACGAAGCCCTAAGCTGCCCGTGGGTGTTTCATAGCTGGTGCCCGCAGGCAGCAGGAGTAGGCAGGGACATAACCACGGCTGCTGTCTGTTCCCTTAGAGTGCCGGGTGATGAAAGGGAGCCCTGCGGCTGCCACGGGCAGTAAGTCATCTCCCACCCCTCAGAAGAGCTCAGCAAAGAGTCCAGCCCCCATGCGCCGGAGCAAGTCTCCAGCCGATTCAGGTAACCATCAAGATGGTGAGTGATTGTTTTCTGGTGTCTGAATATTAACTGTGCTCAAGAGAAAACCACATTGTGTGTCTTTGGATACACTGACCTCGGGTGCTTGCATATGAAACTTTGGCATCTTTCAAAAAGAAGGAACTGGTGCTAGTGTACAGTGGCACTTAATAGATATTGGAGACGAATTCTCTGGTTGGTTAAGTGCAGTTGTGGCTTTAGGTTATACCAACCACTGTCTCACAGCCTCCTGCCCTAACAAAATTTTAGAGGTTTCCATTTCTCAGGCAGGAAATCAAGGTCCACAGTGCTCCCATATGTTCCCTACAGGTACAGACTGATTTAGAATAACCTCCTGTGCAATGCAAATGTTAATTATTGCACAGGTCAGAAGTGTCCCCTTCTAATCATTATTTAAAGAAGACCAGTGACCTTGCAACTGGAGAAGTGGTGATGGGTTCATTGATGTGGATCTGAGACATTCATTCAGTAATAGAAGAGAAGGAAAATGGGAATCTTAATTTGCTGCAGCAGCTTGCCCCACTTGAGATGCCTCTCTCCCTTTTCAGTAGCAACTGGACTGGTGGTGTAGCGCAACTGGACTGGTGGTGTAGCACACCTGGAGAGCCCCAAAGCCTATAAATTAAAGGCCAGGCTGAATATCATACTTCTGGTAATTAATTGATCATTTTTAGAGTCACGGAGAATTTTTAGAGTCATGATGGAGAGGGTGGACTTCGAGGTGTGTCATCTGTTTGCCTGTTTTTTTCCAAAAGAGAACTAGACATGGTCTTTCACTGAAATGGCCGAGCCACCAAATAAGCACTTCAGGGTTCCAGGAGAGCTTCATAGCTGACATTCAAGTGACCCACAGTATTAACACAGGTGATACAAAACAGAGATTGCTGTTCACTTTCATGGTACCACATTGCATATTGCATGTGAACACCACACAACAGTTGACCATCAGTAGGTATTGATTTACTGGATATAACGTTCTCTTGACAATATTCAGAAAGATTTTCCCCAGGAAGTAGTTAATTTGTTTAGGGGCTCCTGATGTTCTTCAGCTACTTAGACAGTGTTAAATTTGTTGGCACATGTCTCATCAAGACTCTGATTTTAGAAAAGTTATAGTCATAGTTAATGTCATGGTTTTCCTTCAAGATTCCAGTGTTGGTTGTTCTTGAACTCAGGTTTGATATAATCTGAAAAGCTTTTACAATCCCAAATGCATGGTAAACTTCCGTAGGTATGTTGAAGGCATGATGGGAAGTATGTTGTTGATTTTAAAAAAAACGAACAACACCCATTCAATGATCTAAAAGTCAGCTCATGCATGAGTTGTGAAACAGCATTTAAACCTTCTCCATAAGCATCAGGTGCTAATTAGCATCAGAACTAGACTTTATTGCATGAACATATAGCCTAATGTGAAATGGCAACTATTGTGTTCCTGATTTTAACTGATTGAATGACTCACAGGAACAAAACGGTGAGTCATCTGATGAAGTTTAATGAACAGTTAGTAGGGCCTTTCAGAAGGAGATTAAAATAACCAGAAATGCTGAACAATGGCCAGCTCCTGGAGTTAAGGCCAGTAATGAAGGACAAATCAGGTTTCTTTAATCCATCTAGACAAGGGTCTTTCGTACTTTCCTGTGATTTCAATAGAGAAAAAAATTGCAGCCTGTCCTGCTTAATAAGAATTAAAAAAGACTGAACTCTTTCAGCACTGGAAAGGTAATCAAAGATCGTTGTTTTCTCAGGACAGAAAGAAAGGAATACCATCTTATGTACTTGTCCCTTGCATTTGTAAAAAAGTAAGTGGGTTTACACATGACTTAAGCATCAATATTTACATTTAGCTGGATTTTGAATTATCACATTAAAAAGGCAAGGAAAGCTGAATGAAGCCTGATTAATAAAAGATTATCTGACCCATTTTTTTCAGAATTCTCACCTATTTCACACTATTAAATGTGAAACTATTTAAAAAGCATTTTTATTTCAAGTATATTAAATATTTTTGCTATGTGTTTGATCTCCTACCCATTTGTACCTTTTGTCTTTGCTGTCTGTCACTCTGCTATGGTTGTCATATCAGAACTTGGAGTTTCCTTGATTCTGTGTTGTTAGTTTTGGTTCTTTTCAGTTCTTTTCCATGTAGGTGCCTGTATCCTTTATTCCACCATAGACTCTAAGGCCATTGTGACATGTCTGAGCACTGATGTAAATGCAGATTCTGAAGTAAATCTCTGTGCTGCTTGAGTGAAAGAAGGCTGAACCCTCCTCATTACAGCACACTGCCGTTACAGAAAAGGACATTATTTTCTTCCATTTCTCATCCTAATTAATCTGTTTGCCTGTTAAAGCATATGGGAAAATTGTACGTCATTTGTCAGCAGCAACATGGGAATGCAGTGGATTTACATGTGGACTGTGGCCTGCATGCATTGCCCACAGAGGCAGCTAAGGCTTGAAGCAGATTGTGCATGCACAACTGTGCCTCACTTCTTGGCAAGAGCTTCGATGCTGCCAGCAGATGGTGGGCAGAAGTAGTAAGTCCTATAACAAGTTACAGCAGAGAGAGAAAAGAAAAAACTACTTCAGAAGAGCTTGCTAGTGCTAATTCTGAGGTTGTAACATTGACAGCATGCAAACATTGCATCCGCTTTCCCTTCCACTCACTGTAGGAACACTTCTGGTCTTGATGTGTCAACATAAATAAAACACTTTTTATTCAAAGCTGTGGCAATGCTTTGTGCCCGAGCAGCAGCTATCCTCCACACAGGCTGGGGTATCTGGGGACTTGTGCTTTATTTCAGTCTCCTCCACTGACTCACCCTGTGGCTCTGAGTACATTATTTCAGGTGTTCATGCCTTCTTTCCCAATGGATCTTCCAATGCAATGATACAATCTGTATACAGAGCTCTGTAAACTACCCGTGGAATCATGCACAGGAAAGAACTTCAAGGCACTTTATTTGGGGCTTTTTGTGTATTCTGAAAGCATTTGGAGAATAATATTGCTAAACCCAAAGCTATTATCTCACAGATTGACAGAGACAAAAGACATCTCCAGCAGCAGAGTGACTGTAGCATGTGCTCCAGACCTTCCAACAAAGGCAAGCCACACTCTTAGCAAGGCACTACCTATGTCCCAGTGGATCAGAGACTGCTCCAGTAACCTGCGTGCTCTCTAATGCATTCTGTCCTGCCACAGTAAACTGTCAGGTTATGCAGGTGAATGAATACGACTGTGTGGCCTGATGTTGTGTTAGCCATCATCATAGACTGTGCAGATTCTCATCTGAGCTAATTTGTTAGCCTGGAAGCTTTATATATAGGGTTCTGCCTTCTGTGCCAGGTGTTCTCCATTCATCTTTGATATCCTTCTGTTTTTGGCTATGGATTTAGTGATCTACTTCTCAATGAGAAACATAGATCCAGGTGAGAAACATAGATCCAGGTATAACTAGCTTTCTAGGAGAGCCATAGAGAGACTGTACTGCTGTCTGGAGTCCAGTTTCCCCTGATGGCACCCAAAACTTTGTTCTTGACTGTGGTCTCTGGGGCCACCTCTCAGTCAGAACGACAGCAGAATACAGAAGGAAATATATGTGGTAAGTCTGTAAATCTAGCACTGAAAAGGAAGCAGCTTCTAACCCATTTAAATGCTCCTATCACCAGCTAGATGTGAACTGTAATGTATTCTTTGACTATCTTGTTACAGCAATTCTGGTAGTGAGCCACCTAAGTGGTCAGCTCCCATTCCAAAACAACAAGGATTAACATGGAGCAACAAAGCACACATAAACAAAATATTTTGTTAAAATCGTCAGGACAAAAGGCCACGCAAGAAGTGCAACTGCACAGAGAGTGCCAGCTCTCAGCTGCAGCGATTTGAGTTCACTGGTTGAATTGCTACCTTCTGCCGGAGGTAATTTGCCTCCTGCCTAGATATGTCATGGCCTCACTGTGAAAAGCTCAATTCCCTCTAGGCAGCCAGAGCCCTTCAGCTCCAAGGATATTAAAAAAATGAGGTAGCTAATCCACAGAAGCATGTTAAACACTGTTTTCTTGGCACAGTACTTTTATCTCTTTATTTACCATACAATCATTTAAATGAATGAATGAATGAAAATTAAATGAATGAATGAAAATTAAATGAATGAATGAAGAATGACAAAGTGCTTTGCTATAAGCAGATGGTAACAGACCACAGTCCTTATATTCCCAAGGAGAATCCTTTCTTCCTTCTCTCATTAACCTCAAACCCATACATATACCTTCTCAGCAATGCCAGTGTATTTCTGTTTTGATTCAGCTATTCCTCCAGACACTGTGCTGATCATTTCATCATGGGGGTGTTTTCACTTATTCCTTGACTGGAAGGCCCTGGCTGCTTTGCCAGCAGTTCCCACTGGGCTCCCAGTATATCCTTTAGTTTCCCATCTCTTTGGTGCTGGGGCTGTGATGCAGTCTTTCATCTGTATCCTTCACGTAACTCCCCCAACATGTGGTTAGCAAAATACAGCAGGGTTTTACTTCTCCCTCTACAAGAATGTATCCAAGTGCCTTTCTCTTCTCTGTCTCCCAAATGTTAGCTAGCAGAGCTGAACTAGTTTCTCGTATATCAGGTGTGAATTGAGACTGGAAGGGAGTGGTGTCTTCATCTGCCCTTAGTTGAGCTTAGGTTGTTGGGTTTTTGTATGGACTGAACATGCTAAGAAAGACATAGGCAAACTGGAGAAAACCCAGAAGAAATTTCCTAGGGTTCAGAAACTGCTTTGGGAGGAAAGGGTGAAAGAAATGAACTGATTCAACTTAGAAAAAAAGAAGACTGAGAAGGGATAATTGAACACTCTCCAAATAAGGATAAGACAGGTCATGGGTTTAATCTTTAATAGGGGACATATAGATCAGATATTAGGAACACTTTTCAATTATAAGCATCTTAATTACTGAAGCAGGTCTCCTAGGGAGCCTGTGAGCCCCTGTCAGACTTGGTGCTTTTAAAAAATAAGATCTCTATTGGGGATGACCCAATTATATTTTATGCCAATTTAGAGCACAGAATTGGAGTTACAAAGCTTCTATGTTTTTTTTCTAGCTTCTGTTTTTCTTTCCATGAAGTCAGCTTTGCTAAAAGACATAGTTTAGAGCAATAAAATCCAGACTAAACTGCACCTGCAGTATATAATCCACTTCTTTCTCCTATCATGACAAGAGCAAAACTGAGTGTAAGGAGATAAGTCCCTGTGCTGCTGCTACGGTCCCTGAGATTTAAATGGGGTAGGGTCAGGATGAAGTTTGGCAAAATTTATTTAACAGAACACTCCAATAAGAAGTCAAACCAAACAGAAGACAGAGATAAATCTCAGGGGAGAAATACAGGGGAGAAAATAATGATGTCATTTGCCGTTGCTTCTTTGTTAGAAGAATATGAATTTATCTTACAGTACCTCACCTAACAAATAGGGGTTCAGCTGTATAGATACACAGGCTGTGATAGGAGAATTTATGATTTCTAAAACCAGCATGACCTTAGTTCTTTGCAGTGCAGAGCCACAGGTACCTGAGCTGAAATTTGAAAATTTCTTTCCCTAGCTTTGCCTTGATTTGGCTCATGGAGCCTACGAACAGGGCTCTGAGGCACTGCTGCAGGAATTTAATTTCTCAGTCCTCTAATGGAAGGGTTTGGATAGAGGGACAAAAGCATATTCATATGGCAGCAGCAATTAGCAAAACAGATACAGAATGTCAGTCTGTCCCGACTGCAGATCTGGCTCCCCAGGGTCATTATATATGAATGTGTTAAAAAGGCAGCAGATGTCTTTTGGATTGCACACAAGATAGAGCAGCTTGTTATCCCACTTGCGCTTACTTACATTCTGCTAGCTGACAATCCACAGTACGCATCCAGTAGAGAGATCACCCTCACAAAACATGATGAGAAAAAGGTGCCAACGCTGCAGAGCAGAGTGCTTGGGAGTTAGAAGGTGCCTGAGCGAATGATGCCTGTGTAATCTGAATTCTTCCACTCTTGAATAAACACTACCTTGGAGTCTTTATTTTTCCCACAGGCTCCTCTATCCTGGAGGGCAGGATGGCTTGTGCTCACTAAATGAGCTGCTACTTCTACATTTTCTTTATGCTGTCCTTGTTCTGGTTGTTGCCCCTCTTTATTTTCTTGGTGGTGCTTCAAAACCTGACCTGGAGACAAAACTATCCACATATTTCATGGTTCTTTCTCTCACTCTTGTGATGTATGGGCATGTGCTCCTCAAACTAGGTATTTATTTGCAGGACCCTGGGAACCCCAATGGAGCAAGGAGTATTAACCTTATTTTACAAACTGATGGAAATAGAGATATCCCCACACATTCTGAGCACTCCGTGATCCTTGGGGTCTGCTTTTTCTTTTTTCTGTTTATTGATAGAAATGTGCGTTCAAGACAGATGGACCTCACTAACCCCATTTACAGGTCTCAGTGCTTATCATTGCTGGAAATTCAGATCCAGAGTCCCAGTCATCCAAACATACCCAAGCAACACTCAAGGAACAGCTGCATATAACAAGTCTGGCCAAATTATCTGTGGGAGAAGCAGGCAGAGAATTCAGTTTACCTGTACCTCTCACAGCCATCTCAAACACGACATGGTGCTATATTCTCCATCCTCCCACTCATTTGTTGGGCAAGCCTGATTGATCTTCAGAGTACAAATTGTTTCATGCGCTGAATGATCCTATGAAAAAAGGCAGTGCACATGTTCATGCAATTAAAGGACGTGTCATATGCACAAAGGGGCTTTAAGGTAAATTGAAGTTGCAAAGCAAATACAATGACATAAATAAGACATAATATGTAAACAATAATGCGGTGGGAAAAAACCAAATTAATTCCAATGAAAGCTGGTTATAAAGGATGGTTTCCAATAGCTGACCTTACATGAGATACTTAGCTACCATAAGTCATCAGCAGATTTTAGTAGAGCAGCAGCGTTACACACCACCTGGGATCTGCTCTTTGCCTCTTGTTATTTTCTTGCATTTGAGTTCAAAAGAAATGTGTGACAGTCTGATTATGAATACTATTCTTCATTAGCAGACATAGAGAAAATTAAACTGGGCTTCTTAATTGTTGCTCCTGCTGCAAAATTCTTTGTGAATATTTGTAATGATATACATCCGTCTCATTGGATTTCTGATTTGGATGTCACATCTGTTTTTTCTTCGGTGCTCATAAAATATTAACATCCCTGTTGTAGCACTTAAAGTCTCATTGTATTAGGGAATTTCTCTCCTTCCCTGCAGCAATTACATCTATTTGCTGCACACTGCCTGTTAGCCATTCTTCCAGTCTTCCTGTTTGTGGAAGGGAAATTTGGGTTCTTTGTACAGTTGTTAAGTGGCATTCTTCATCTGAGGAAGGATTACTTCCTGCCTCAGGATTAGTGACAATTGGAAATAAATGAAGAAAGAGGCATTTTAGAAATCAGAGATGGATTCTAGCTAACGCAGATTATATTAGTGTTATTGTACCCCACATTTTCTTTAATAGAAAATCTGAAGTCTCTTGGGGAAAAAAAAAAACCAAACTAAAAAGAGATCTAAGTTCTTTTTTTCTGAATAGCCTTCATTATATAGCATAAAGTTAGTGAACTCTACTTTTTTTCCCCAGCAGCCTCGAGGGTAGCTCACTTTGTAGAACTGGAGCAAAGTGAAGAGTGGCATGTCACTGTGCAGGGACCCGTGTGGAACAGTTTCTGGGTTTCCATAACTAGGTTTTCCCCCCCACCACCAATAAAGAACGGTCTGAGTGGAACTGGGAGGCAAAGGTCACTCTGTTCCCCTATAAATCATTATTTCTACACCTTTTAAGAAATATCTGTTTCCTCAGTGAGGTGTATTTGTAATGGGAAAAAGCCCACCTGTACGGAATAGCCCCCTCTTTGATGGGTATAGAGACGGAGGGCACACATCACCATGGATCTGCTGAGCCTGAGCTGCTTTAACATGTTAAAGCATTAAGTTACGCTTCAACATAACTCCTCCTTTGTCCTGTGGCTTAGACCACATGTTTCTTTACACTCACTTGAATTCACATGTACGACCTCTGCATTTGGGCCAGTGATACTATGAACCTTAACTGCCCCCTCTTTCTCACAAGAAGGGAACAGAGAGGAGGAATGAGGCTGTCCTGGGCATTAAAGCAAGAGTTACACCGGTTTTACTTTAAAAAATACAACACTCTCACACTTTCTTCTTACTTCATGATACTTTATACACTTCTTAGGTCTCCTCCAGACACTCAACTACTTGCTTAATTTTAAGTGACTGATTTGCATATTCAGCTATTACAATTGAAAGTGTAAGTCCCATATGCTGCAACCATCCATCTGCCTGTGTGCGTGCCTTTACAGTTAGAGTAATGGTATAGAGAGATACTGGGCACTTAGAGAGCAGGACAACAAGCCTGGATCGTTGTACGTTTGTCTTTCTCTCTCTCTCTGAAACGCCAACACCATTTCAGATGCTTTCTTTAAAAGGGGTAGGGATTTGTGTAGTTAGCCGGAGGGCTGGCGACACTGTTGCCATGTAAGGAGATGGCAATCAAAATATTTGGGGTTTAGTTTTGTGGCTTGTGCTGAATATGTTAACATCTGGAGTAGGTTTTGGAAATGTCACTTTCGAAGACTTGATTGGGATACGTAGTTTAATGCTTATAAGGCCTCCAGCTTGCTGCTCCTTGAATTGCAAAAAGAAAAGGCCAGAAAAGACAATATGCTTGGACACAGCTAGCATGAGTTTGAATTTCCTTCCCTCAAGTAATGCTGCTGGTGCTGTATGTTTACAACCCGTGGTAACAAGAGGGTCTGTGTCCCTGGAGCTGATACACAACCTATGAATGGCCAAGTTCATGTGTGCAAGTATGTCCTTATGAAATATGTATTGTGACACCTGGCAATGATCAAAGACATTAGCTTACTTCAAAGAACATCAGTTGTAGGAAAAAAATAATTTATCCATATTCCATTTTATTTCCCTTCATTTTTTTGCATAATATGCTGTTTACTTTCATTCCTTTTTAGTTCAATAAATGTGTAATAGCTTGGCCTGACATAGACCTGGGGCCCTTCGCTTTAACTAAAAGCCAGGTCTGTGAAGGTCTTAGTGAATGACCCTTCCAAAAGCCATTTGATTTAAATGAACCATATTTTTTTACATGGAGAATAACTACATTTTCTTGGAAGCAACATGAACAAACAAAGCAACCCAAAAGGCCAGATTTTGATCTTTGCAAGAGGATCATTGCATGATGTGATTCTCCTGTTCCTCCCCGTGATGGACCACGTCCACCTCCCCGGTGCAGGCAGTGGAGGTGCCAGCTCTGGCCTCTCGCCACAGAGGTGGACAGGCACGTGCCACCCTGTGCTTACACCAGGGCTTCAGAAGGGCTCTTTTGGTCATGTAATCCCAGCCACAGCTAACTACATCCAGGGCATTTTAGGCAGCTGTTTGTCTAATTTGTAATGTGACTATTTCTTGTTTAGGATCCAGGATCTCTGCAGCCTCTGGTTTCCACTCATGCCTTTAAATGCTATGTGGTTTCAATTGCGTTAAACTGTTTGAGAACATAGAAATTGTCTTTCTGTTTTTCTGGTCATGTATGTCTCGGATCAATTTGGTGAATATTTGCAGTGTAAAATATTGCTCCTTCAATATATTTTGTATTTCACAGTCTATTACCCTGAACAGCTGAAAGCCTTAAGTTGGGTGAACAGCCATAGCATTCAAATGTTTTTTTTCTCCTGCCTACCATGAATAATCTATAGTGTTTCTGTGTTAAACTTTTGGATACCTTCCGTGTCCCCAGAGGAGAAAGAAGATCATCCTCTTGCTTGTCTGATTGCTAGCTTCTGTCTTACTTTCTGACAGCAAACGGGACCTCAAGCAGTCAGCTGTCTACACCCAAATCAAAGCAGTCCCCGATCTCCACACCCACCAGCCCAGGGAGCCTCCGTAAGCACAAGGTATTACGTTTCTTATACCTTACTACATCTATTTCTTCCTTAGTCTACTCAGATTTGTATGACATTTAAATCATGCCCATATTCTGTGGAAGCACAACTCCTTATGCTGAAACATTGGAGAATTTGACCCATTGCCTAAAAGGGTCACTTTGGGCTCCAGCAAGATTGTGAACAAATCTTCCACTGCAGTTATTAATGTGTGCTGGAGATCATCTGTGTCAATCAGAAGAGATAACCCTGAGCTTGTACCACTATTTGAAATAGTTCACAAGTTATTGAGGGATATGATCTTCATATAGATCCTCCTTTCTTGAAAAGCCTGAAGTGTTGGCAAATCTGTTCCATTAAACAGCAGAAGAAATGCAAATGTTACTGAAGCTCTAAGACATCACTTTAATGATGCTCCTCAAGGATTATTATTTTTTAAATTATTTTAGGCCATGCTCTGTTTTACAGAAAATAAATTATTTTTTACAGCTGGTGTAGTAATTGTGTTCCAGCACAATAGCTGTTTCTCCTGGTAACAAACAGGGTGTCTAACAGGTAGCATGACATCCTAGTAGAGATCAGTAAACCTGTGCTGGCCCATGGATAATTCATGTCTTGATTTATTTAAAAGGTATGGCAGCAGTCACAGGTTTTTATGTTCCTATTATTTAGTGACGTTCTGCACTGAGTCCAGATTATCATTTCCATGGGCTTTCTCATTTCTGGAAGAGCCACAGTGTTACTTCCAACAGTCTTTACTTGTTATGGAAATTGGAACTTGGACATAACTGTCATTGTGAGAGGAGGTCAGTGGGGTTTCTCCTTAGTAATCAGAATGTACCTCTCAGCCCGAGTATGACTTTGAAGGCATTGAGATGAAATTATGGAAGAATAATTAAAAAATTCTGATAGTGGTGAGGTTTTGCAGTCAACCAGCCACAATGTAATCCACTGTGGTTTGGGTTGCATGAGTTAAACCAATTTTGTTTGAGGATTATGTGTTTTCTTAAAGTAAGAAGTGATAGTAGCAGCTGGACTGCAGTTGTTATGATGGTGGAACAAAGCACAGAGAAGTCAATGAGAAGAATCCCCAAAAGTCCAATGGGCTTTGGATTACACCTCTAACATGTTAAGATTTTAGATTGCAGACGTTTGGTGTTGGGGTTGAATGGTACTGGGGGAGCCTGAGGTGGACTTAGGGCTTCTCAAAAATCAGATCTTTAAAATAGTTACTCAGCTTTATTTGACTTCCTATAACAAAGGTATAGCTGAATCCAAATGAAATCTGTTTTCCTCAGGACTTTACTCTGATCTCAGCTGCTCAGCCTACATCTGTGGAAATGCACCGTTTTTAACACAATGGGTCCAGGTTTATTATTAATTTATAATTGAGACCAGGATCTGGCCCATAGTCTGAATTCAACAATTCTTCATGTGTGTATGTCAGCAAAAGTAATGCTGTAAACTGCATCCTTTGCTTCAGCCATCAAGGACCCAAAATGCTTCCCAAACACTGTCTCATTTAGGACTCTGGAGATGGGGTTTGCTTCCTGGTAAAGAGAAGGAAAACTCACCTTCTTTAATGTTTTATGTATGTTTTCAGCTGGCTGATTTATGACCTTTCCGGAGAAGCCCCTAGAACATTGGTAATAGATGGTGACTGCTGAGGGCAAAGCCAATCCATCTATGAGTTTCTCCGATAATTTAAGCCAATCAGCAAATGTGAATGGAGTATTTTAGGTTACCAGAATATTCATGCATCATTGTCTTTCTCCCAGAAGCAATTTCCTGCTTATGATGAAATCAACTTTTTTTCTCCCTAAAGCTCAAATGAGAAATGCTTCGGCTGAGTTCACCAGAAAGTCCTGTATTACCTCTTCTCAGACCAAGGCTGCTGTGAATTTCCTTTCTGTATAGTTGGGCTTTTCTGCATTTTGCTCACAGTTATTACCTGTGTGTGCATCAGAGTTCAAAAAGGTCCAAGGAGAGCTTTAGCCCTTGAACCAGTTTGTGTACCTAGTTCCACACAAAACTCTAAGGAAGTGGATTAAGATGGTTACTCCAGGAAAGCTTTACATTCAGTATTGGATCCAAATAATAAACTTGGGATTATTTTCTTAACTTTTCTAATCAACCAGAAGAGACTTAAAATAAAAAATAAGTCATGGAACATGTGATTTTCCTAGAGGTTTGTCCTAAGGGTATCTGTCAAATCAAGGTAAGACTGTAATGGACTTAGGTTCAAAGAGCCTGTTTAAGGAAGAGTCCTGCTCTTTCATGCATGTGCTGTAATGGACACATCGATCCAGAAGCAATAAAAAAAATACTTTCAAACGTACCACTGAACAGTCATGTTTCTTCTGGTACAAAGATTCTCTTGCTCCACTGTGCAAGTAACCTACCTTGATTTTAGCTTTAAACTGCCTGGACAACTGGTCAGCCCATCCAGTAACCAGTGCATGAGTCTTCTACCCCGTCCCTATGAACTGCACAGAGCTGGGCCATTTGACTGGTTCCTTACACATGACCAAAGCTGGAAACTGATTGTGTGAGTTAACATTTTTCTTCTTTCTTCCTACAGGACTTGTATCTGCCTCTGTCTTTGGATGACTCTGATTCCCTTGGAGATTCCATGTAAAGCGACACACAGCTAAATGTCCATATTGCAAGCTATGTTTAAGATACAGTAGAGTACTTCTGCCAGAATAAGCAGATAGGTGACTGGTGCTTTCAAATCAAAGGACACACAGTTATATGTCATTTTTTTTCTGTGATTTATCCTCTGTGCCACAAATAAACACCTACCAGTCTATAGAGATAGAGGGATACCATTCTTCTAAGTTATAGGGATGCAAAATGGACATTGCGAGACATTTGGGGCCAATAAGCCAATGATCCTGTGCATTTCCCATTTTCTTCTATTATTTCTTCTGCTGCGACTCTGTAATTTTCCCAGTGATAGTAAAGTAGCTCCCCTGGAAGTGTGCAAAAGGATCGCTTGCTGACCAATTTGCAAGCTCAAGTAGAGCAAATTATATTCTCCACCTGTCCAAACTGCCAACGTTTGCCAGCTCACCTGCTCCTCATTTGCAGCCCTGATTTTAGCACTCGCATACTAACTAGTACTGGTTTTATTGTTGGCAGGAAGGGAAATGACTTACTAGTTTGATGTTTAATATGCCAGCAGAAGCTTGGATGAGATTAGGAATAACCATCTAAGGTGCTAAGTAAGGTTAGTATAATAGTGATTCAAATATTGAGATTTTTATGTTTTTTAATGATTAAGCAAAAAAAAAATCTAAGTCAGCTGAGTTATCTGGAGTAGAACACCTTTCACATATGATCCAAAGATACTACTAGCTGGTAAGAAATTTTTGTACCTACCCTATGGTATCTCTCTATCTCTGTTTGTAACAGTAATGCCTTGTGAACAGCCAACACTGAAAACACTGTGAAAATTTGTTTTCAGGTTTGACACCCTATAGGTCACTTTTTATAGCAAAAAAATCAATACACTTTTTATAAAGGAAAACCTTGTATCTGTGTTTTGGGAGTAAGGATTCAAGCTCCTTCTTTTTTATAAAAGCTGGTAATTTTCTTTTGTTTAAAAAACACATTCAGAAAAATGTACAAAAAAAACCAACCAACAACTGCAGAAGAGTAATAACAACAACTCAGTTTAGAAATCTTGTCATCACTGCCAACATAGACACTTGTAGGGGGGGAAAAAAAGGTCAATTCAAAATATTGAATGTTTTGATAGTTTTTGTAATGTTTAAGACTACATATTTGTTTTTTTACACTTCAGTATTCCTAACTATGGCCAGATTCTCTACTTATATAACAAATGGAATTTTGTGGTGTTCAAAACCCCATATTTTACGAAACTCTTCTATCTGACAAGAACAAACTTACTGTACTTAGAGAAACCTTTTGCTTTTATTAATCAGTAATGACTCCTACAGAATGCAAAGTTCATCTATTCACGCAGGGCTGGTGGTTTTTACTACGCCGAAGCTTTGTCATAGGCTAGCTGGCATTGCCTCCCTTTCTCATGGAATAAGCTTTTGATGAAAGTGATTATTACAGAACTTTACCTAAATGAAATCTGTGCAATCAAATCTTTCTTTGTTGCTCTATTTGCCTTTTTTTTTCCAACATGCACACCTATTCCCCATTGCCTTGCAACCCCTTGTGATTAGAATGAATTATACCATTGTGATGTTTGATGTTACATGAATGCTGGGTTGTTCCCAAAGCCACTCCACATTTTGTTTGCTTGCATTGCTGGTATGAAACAATCTGTGCAGGCTGCATCTTTAGAGGTTCGTGTGATGATACGTATAATGCAACTTAAAAAAAAAAAAAAGATATTTATCTGAGAGAGGCCAGGATTGGGAATTATCAAGGGGTCAGAGTTATCATGCACCAAATTTGCACCCAGTAGTCTTAGTGCATGATCATTTACACCCAGAGTTTTGCACAAAATATAATTTGTTCCCACAAGTAACTTCATTTAATTGAGTAACTCTCTGGCTGTGTGACTGCCAAATGATCATTTCACCTACTGTATCCTGGTTTTAGTTCAAAGACTAAGGGCTCATGTTGAAGGTTTGTGGGGAGAAGGATGGTAGGGTAGACAAAGCATAGGTGCAGTAGTCAGGACACCTTCATTCAGCCCTTGGCATTGCTAAACTTAGTGTCTGAACGGGAGCAGGTCTCTTAGTAACCCTGTGCCTCAATCTGTCTATCTGTCCCTGCAGGGACAATACTGTTCTACCTCACTGGGGGTTGTGAGGCCAAATGTTGGTTGACATTCGTAAAGTGCTTTCAGATCCTCTAACAGAAGGTGCTGAAGTATTCTGGGTGCAGATTTGGTTATGGGTGCTAATTTTTGGCTGTTTAATCCTGTGGGTGCTACTGTAGACACTGGTCATGAGCAAATACGACTTTTTAAGCATAATGATGTCAAAGGCCATGCTTATGCTAACAATATTATCCATTGGAGCCTTTGTATTAGTAAAAGCTGTAGTGGGATGGATAATTTGACGTGCTTTTACCCTCTGTTCTGTTGGTGGCAATCTCAGAGTCCCTCCCCAAGTTTCTGCCTTTCCAGGGACCCTGACCCTGGAATGTCAGGTAGTCATGGCCCTGCCTGTTGGAGATGATGGACTTGGACTCCAGTCAAAGGTGTTGTCACTTCAGTGACAGGCGGTTCCTGTCATAGTCAGGGTTAGCATGTCCTACCACCTTTCCTCTGAATCTGCTAAACCAAGAGACCAGCCATGGAATCACATCTAGGTCCTCTTGCTATTCAGTACGGGACACTCACCACAGATCCACCAGGAAAACCTAAATTTTTTGCCATCCATAAGCAGACTGAACTGCTAGAGCTGATGGTGGTAGGAAAGGAGTCTTAGACGTGCTTTTATCTAGTATCCATCAGTTTGGTTTGTATAAGATGAAGCAGGATCCCAAGGGGTGGATGAACCTTTGGAGAGATGGTTGTTGAGGTAGCTGTTGAGAAGTGGTTCCTCTCCTTCCTGCCACAAGTAGTGTTTGGTTATTTGAAGATGCTTTTCCTGGTGGAGCATGCTAAGGAATCACTGAGGCCTTCCTCCTCAGCTGCACCTAGTGACAGAGCTAAAACCTGATCCTGCAAGTGCTTCCTTGGGAGTGGAATTTTGATTGCATGAGGATCATTCTGGAGTGGGGCTGAGCCCAACAATTCCTTCAGGGGATTAGGGGGACCTTCAAAAGGCCTAAAAGAGGAAAAATAAAAAAGTTCAGTGGGAAAAATAGCCATTCAAACCAGTAGAAACCACAAAGAAAATGGTATGAGGTCAAACTCCCAAGTTTTAGAAAGCTGCTTTCTAGGTAGAAATGCCTGGGCAGTAGAAGTCAGTGAGCATTTCAGCTGTAACATATAGTCTGTATTAATGCCAATATTGCATGAGTTCTTGTACAGAAATGCATGTGGAATGTTACCTACATTCAAAACTAGTTATCTTTGGCTTTGTAGGATCCCTAATATAGATTTGAACACAAAGAAAACAATGCACAGGCATCGTACCTTAGTCATTTAAATGTAAGGTCAGCCCTGATTCAGGAAAGAACTTAGACACGCTTAAATTCTAGCACATGCTTTACTCCTGTTGATTTTTCATGAGATATAAGCTTGGGTTTGGTCAGAAAGCTTTCCTGAACTGGAACAAATTAGTAATTACTTTTAATATACTACAGTTCCAGACCCCATGAAATTCTGGAGCAGATGATATTAATTCCACTATATACTCCAGAGTTTACCTTTTATATTTTTTTCTACTTTTACAAGCACATAAAACTCCACAGGATATGAGGATTTGCCATATTAATTCTGCTATAAAAACCCTGTCTAATTTGCCTCATGAGGCTACCTTTAGTGCTTTCAGAGACTAATTGAATCACTGACTGTATTGTTTTAAGACGATACAGTATTTAAAAACAAATTGGAAAGACTCTTGTCGTAGGGCTTTGTTTCTTCAAAATCTGCCTTTATTCAATCGCCAGTATGTTTTAGCAAATTTGCATATACAGTAAAAATACCTGTTTCAGACACACAATCACTAGGAAGCAATTAAGAGCAATCCTGCAAGCATAGACTGATGTACTTCGTATTCATACATTCCAGGGATGGTCTTGACTGCAGAAGATCAGGACAATGCAGCAAAATCTTCACCCTTAGGATTTTTTGTCACATGTAAAGCATTTATAATCCTGAAGTTTCTGGGTTAAAGCCTCATCTGTAATAAGATTTGGAGCTAGTTCAGTTCCACCAGCTAAACAGCCAACCAAGACTCTACACCTTGAAGTAATTTTGAAAGAGTTTGGTAATGGGATTTTACCTTGGTCCGCACTGCAGCAGGTGATAGAAATAGCTTTTGCCTACCATTGTCTGTGTTTCCTATATCTGCACATTATTTACAATTTTCTCAGGAGCTAGAAACACTAATTGTGTTATTTTCATAGACAACAGAAAAATAATTCTGCTCAGAAAACAACTTCCACACCTCTCTTTCATATTCAGCTTACATACATACATGCATGCAGAAAATTGCACACACGGTCTAGCTGTTATTTCTCTCTCATTTGCTTGAAAGTACTTTTGAAGGGGAAAAAAGGGAGGGAGGACCAAAAATTGTGGCAAACAGCAAAACAATGTTACACTCAGGCATTTTTAATGGAAAATAATGGCATTAAAGTGTTAGTTTCTCCTTATGCATACGGATACTGATGAGACTTTCTCGATGCCTTGTTTGCTTTTGCATGCCTTTGAGGTCAGTGCTGGTCTTGCTGCTTCGCAGAACTCCTTGTGAAATTGCTCTGTAACACCATGCTAAATCCCTACAAGGATGCTGTTCCAGCGACAGCCATCCCTGGAAGTTGCATCCTCCCTGCAGGGGCATGGTATGGACTTTACAGTATGACACCTCTTTATTGCAGTGACAGCACATGACTGTCTTTTGTCATTGACTTCAGTGGTACCCCGCGTTCATTCAAGGCAATCGGAGAGTTGTCTTTTACTATAGTAGAGGCAGAATCATTTTGAGAGAAAGGAAGAAAAAATAGCCAAGTAAAGTAGGTATAAAATTAGTCCAGAAAGTGTCTCCTCAAGCTAAGACAATCCACAACCAGAGAAAAGTTATAGAGGTGTGTTTACCACACACAAGGTGCTGATCCTGACCAATATAGAACAAAACAGCTTCTTTTTTCTAGTGGTTAGTTAGGCTCAAAGTAATTTTTCTGGTTGCTGATGGAAGCAGGCTGGAACAGTATTTAGGACTGGTGAGGTTCTTTGTAGAAGCAAATGGATGGCACAAGATGAAGATCTCTTTCTGTCTATCTAGATGGAGAGTGAGGTCAGTCCATCCAACAGGATTAGTGCTTTACACAGGATACCTAGAAGACATCCAGCTGAAACACCACCTTGGTGTAATGAGACCAAGAAAGTTAAGACTTTAAGTGCCTTCCAGCATGCTTTGGGCTTCAGAAGCGGGACTATGCATGTCCCCAACAAGGCCTAGGTAAAAGTGGCCTTGACATAAGGGGGCAGGACAGGCTTTGATTCTTGAGATATTCAGCCCATCCAGCATTTATTCAAGCAGCTCTTGAAAATTACTGTCTCCAAAATCACAGATTTCTTCTGGCTGATGCCTCTGTCCCATCTGTGTGAATCTGAGCAGGCCTCTCCATGGTATCTCAGGAAATGTTAAAGCTGAGTTTTGTGGCTCGCAGTGCAGCAGCTCCTCACTGAGTGTAGATGAATTGGGCTGGGTTCTGCTGCACTGGTTATAGATACTGTTATTCAGATATTCTTCACCCTCCTTTTTTGCTCCTGGCTTGAGGTCTGGTGTCTTTCGTTTTGGATGCCTCCAGGTGAAAGGCTGGGGTCAGCCATGCGTACAGACCCCTGGTAATGTTTTGTTTTGTTTCCTCTGGAACAGATCTAGTCATTTGATGTTTGTCTGAAGGTCTGGGGCCAACCTGACAAAATGTTCAGCAATTTGTGAGTGAGTGGATGGAAAGGCTTTTTTTCAGCAATGCCATTGCATAGCTGCTCTGACGGAATCCTGGTTGCAGGGTAGGGCACGAGTACTATGTCTGCAGGTAAAAATGTGGAGCTGTGGGGTCACAGACCACTGTCCATCCCTTAGGACACTGTTTAGAGAAAGTTAAAAACGCTGACAACCCATGAGCTTCTGAGAATCAAGCCTGGTGGATTCAGCAGTGGGGTTTCAGAGCCACTGGGATTTCAGAGCTATCGGTCTTTGGCATAACTGTGGACAGATCAGTTCTCCTTGTGCCATGGTGTCCCAACGCATGAAGAGCTGCTCACAATACTCACCTCCATCTGTAAGGTGCATTGACATAAGTTGATACATATGGAAGAGCTCGCTCTTGAGATTTATTCATTAGTTAGCAAAGTCTGAAAACCGTATAGAAGCAAACTTTGGTCCGTTGTCTTTGGCAAGTCTTTTCAGGAACTCTGGCTCTCTCAAAACTATGCTGTAAAAATGCTTCATTATTTTATTGATGGTGAAAGACAGACATCATTTTTAGTTCTCCCCAGATCCATGGAGGAGCCAGCAACACCCCTGAGTGCAGGGCCGTATCCACACGCAGCAATCCAATCCTCTCACCTGGAGCTGCCACCTCTGGCCTGAATACAGACCCCTGCCGCCCCTTTTTTTGTTCCATGTCCATGTACATATCAGGGGCAATTCATGTTGCCATTCAGACTCTGGGTCTTGTATTTGTAAATGGTGAGTAAGCCTAACTGTTTCAGTGGCCTTCTACTAAGGAAACAGTGGGCCTGTTGTTGAAACCTTTCTTGTTTAGAAAGTGTTGGTGGCCAGGTGGCTGCATGGGAAGGAGCTGCCTTTCAGTTTCATTGCTTAATGCACTTAGTTGAACTAACCTGTTCTGGCTTTTGCTCTGTACTTCAATGAACTCGGGACTCTGGAGTCCATTTAGAGTGTCCCTAGGTCTGACAGTTTATCACTCAAACAACTGAAGAAGAAGGATGCCCAAAGGGAACTAACAAATCTTTGCAGTAATTAGAGTCTGTTAGCTGAAAAAAGAAAGTTGGCATCATTAGAGAAGGACGCCATGATGGCCAGTGTCATGGGAAACAAAGAAAAAAGACTTTTTTCTAAGAGGGATAGTAGGGGGCATTTGTTAGGAGATATTTACTGAGTGATGAAAAGAGCTTGGCCTTCACAGAAAATCAAATGGAAGGGAAAGCATGAGGCAGAGCACTGGAAATGTCAGTGCCATTGATGTGTGGGAATAATAAAAGACAAAAGCCAAGAAATTCCAGGGACAGACAAAAGGGAGAGGCTGGGGCTAGCTGAGGATCTACAGCTTGGTTCTGGACAGAAAAGCAGCAGGGGTTCTGGTGGCACGCTGAGAGAGTTATTGCCCCCGCAGGTATCTAAGCCAGGATGCCAGCTATCTGCCACAACAGGGTATGTCCCACTCCCAATGGCAGAAATAAGGTCACACTTGGCCTCAGGCAGGAGAACTTGGTTTGAAGTTACTCCCCTGCTCCTGTTTTACTCTCCTGCCACCATGTGTCATCCTTAAAGGGGGATGGGAAGATCCAGTCCTTTGCTGAATGACAGCACCTACCTGCAGTTTGGTTTTATTTTTATTCCTCCCTATCAGATCAGAAATAGAAATTCATCAGCATGCCCTGCCTTGGAGAAGGACAGGCCTGGCACACTGGGGAATTGCAAGATGTGCAAGAGAATAATGAGGGCACCTCTGAACCTCCCATGCCTTCCCACAGAGCTCAGCAAACTCCGGAAAAAGTAGCAACCCACTTGCACCAGGGTGGGTGAAAAGCCAAGGTGCTCCTGGAGGAGGTTACCTTCATTTGCTGTGCAGGCAGATGATGATCTTGCCCATGAAATGCCTAGCCACATCTGTGAGAGCTGCTGCATTCAATAAATCAATGGGAAGTCCATGCTGAACAAGGGGATCTGTGTTTAACACCGGTTTTCTTATGAGATCTTTTTTCTAAAGTCAGTTGAGTTACAAGCTTGTGAATTTAATCCTAAAAGGCAGAACAACTCATTTACCCAAACACATTTTTTGCTGTTTAGTCTCAGATATATTTTGGTTTTTTTGCATAAAGATTGCACCCCTTTGTTTCTATAGATCCTCAGACACTCATGTTATATTGAGTGTGAAACCTAATACACCTAATTTTCTGCTGCTTTAAACAGGCAGAAGCTCCTCTGTAATTAAGGGAGCTGAATCCATTTGGTCCAAGGTTGGTCTCCTATTTCAAAGATTGATTACTGTCAATAATTCTTGTGTGATGAATTACTTAAGTGCAGATTCAGTTTCCTGGGTGACAGCTGCAGACTTTGCAGAGAAAACCTCATTGACCCCAGCTATAAAGTGACCTCTTGTATGAACCTCTAATAGCAAGTTATATGTGGGAGATATTTTGTATAGTTTTGTCATAATGATAAAACTGAAATAGTTTTCTTGGTTGATATATCTTAAAACTTTAGAAATTAAAATTAAACAAGGAACCTTAGCAAATCAGGGCCTCCTCTATATTTTCTGGTTCTAAAGAGTGTTGGCTTAATCTCACTTTACTCTCACTCAGTCTACCAATAGACATGCCCTGAGCCCAGCAGGTTTATTTGAACTAGAAATAACATTTCTATTACTTCCAGTATTTTTCTACTCTAGTCCCAGCTAGTACCAAGCAGAATAGAGATTTATAGTTGGCTAGGTTGTTAAGGAAAAATATTACCAAATGTCTCTGAACGTAAAAAGGAAGGTTCAGTTCACTTTAGGTGACTCATCTAACCTCAAGGCTGCTTTTGATTTTTATTCAAGCTGGTTCTTCCATCTCTATTTGCAACAGTTATATATAGGAAATGGAGATTAATTTGAGTCACATTTGAACAGCGGGGTTGTTGCAGAGCCAAGTGATTCACCTGGCACGTGCAGTCGGAGTGAAACACGTTGGTGGCACCTGGTCAGGGTGGACCTGGACCAAACCCTGGTTCTGAACCCCCAAGTACTGAGAAACCCACGTGCAGGGTCAAACGGAGGAAATGTCTGTAATGCACCAAATGGACCCTGAGCTGGGGTCCAAGCCCAGTTCTTGAAATGAAGACTTTTACCTTTAGAGAATCCCTGTGAAACATTTAGTGGGGTTTTTTTGTTGTGGTTTGGTTTGGGGGTTTGTGTTTGGGGTGGGGTTTTTTGGTTCTTTTTTAAATTCCAGCATGGCTGCTTTTCCCCATCTGCTTCCAACCATTGCACAGCAGATATGGATGGGTTTTAAATTCACTTCCCTTTGCAGGTAGCAGTTGAAATGTAGTGATATTCTGTCTCCCTCTCATGCTGACCACACAGTCGCTGAGGGGCTGCAGAGCACACAGCTTCCCCCCACCCCCTTTACAGCAGAAGAGCTTCTTCCAGATTTAGTGTGATGTCTAATGATGCGTCTCCTTAAAAAGAAGAATGTTTAGGGAATTAATTGCACTGCTAATTGGTGTTTATAGATAAGGTGAAGCAGAAGTATTGAATGTAAGAACAAGAAAGCCTGTGAGTTATAATTACATGCTGAATTCTGACATGTAAAATTGTTGTTCGTTTGCTTCTTATTTAAATGATATGTGATCCAAGCAGCTTTATCACTGTGGCAGTCCTAGTACAGCTGTGCTTATCAACTTAGAAGACACCCAGGCTCTTTTAGAAAGAGGAAACCTGTCTAGCCAAATCTCCTCCTATTCTCTGAAACCACAACACGTTCCCCTCCGTGATACTCTGTATTTTATGACACTGTCTAGTCTAGAAGCACAGGAAAGGAGTATCAGCTTGCTGACTTTGCTGTTACTAGCCTTTGCCTATTTTCTTAATCACAAAATATAATCACAAGCTAGGGTTAGCAGCTCTCATCACATAAGCCCGAGTTCTTCACGCTGCTCTTCTCTGAAGAGCATGAACTGCCTTCACTCACGGCTCTGCGCGCTGCTGCTCTCTGAGCCGCAAGCCTGCCGACAAGTTGTGTTGAGGGAGGGAGATATGCAGCTGAACTGGAACCTGATCATGGATTACTGTCTTAGGTCATTCATTGAGTTTGTATGATTTCGTCATTAATTACAAAGCTGCAATATAATATAACTGAGAGGCCACAATGTATTTTCTATTGTCATTCAGTGGGTGGGGATTGGAGGGGCAGCCGGGTTTAAAGTTTAGCTGGTATACTTTAAACTCTGTGTACATAACCTTGGAGGACATGTGGGTGGTAAGGGTTCAGTTATGTTGTTGGGACTGGTAAATTTCAGTTTGTTTTTGTTTAAATAATAAGGTATTTAATTAATGACATTGTACAAAGAGCTATTAATTTAAATGGTGCTTTTGTTCTCCTAGAACGTATCTATCTAACCTTTCTTTTTGGCAAGCCTGCAGCAATGCTAATCATATCGACTTTTGTACCTTGGGGGAGTGCATGGAAGGGGAGGGGAAATGCTTTTCTCTTCAGACAAATAATGTTGCCCATAGTTAACTTTCTGCTTGACTATATACCTTGAGTTCCCTTTACACTGAATTTTCATGTGAAGTTCTCTTAAAGGGATAGAACAAGCAGAGGTTATTCCAAAAGATCTCAACTGTATCATCTTGTAATATATTGCAGCTTTATGCCAATGATTCCTTGCTTACCTGTACACAGTCCATGCATGTTTTGAACTAATTTTGCATTCTCCATTTGTGGTGAGTTACTTAGCATTTTAACCACCTTTTGTGCCATTCAACTTGTACAGAAAACATTTTTATTGACGTTTTAAAGGGAGGGGGAAGAAAAGAAGAAAACCCCCCTTCTGCTCCCTAGTTGTAGGTAGAACTCAGTTACTTAGCAAACAGATGTAGATGAGTGGTTGTAGTGTTAGAAATGTTAGCTTGCTCGTGAACAAGCTTTTGAGAGTAAATGCATGGTCCTGTACCTCTCTCTTCTTAATTAGCCCTTCCTTTCCTCCTGGAAAGATTCTCTCTCTCTCCCTCTCTCTTCTGTCTTTTTCTCTCTCGTGGTTGTAAAGTACAGATTTGGGCATAAATAAAAGGATGCACAACGAGGTTTGAAAAGCAGTTCTCAACAGGTTCTCTCGGGGAACTTCCTTCTCACAGCGCCTTGCCTTGGCACTTTGATTAGACTCTAACTTTCAAGGTAGAACAGATGGAGATCGGTCATCTGTTGCCTCTGCTTGAACTGGGGAACAAGTTAAATCTTTGGAGGTTTGCGTCACTGGTAAACGATGAGATCTTGCTGATCTGTTGCAGCTGAGGCATGTGGCATGTGGTATATTGGCCGTGGCTTCCACACCTGGTTGCTCTAATGGGACTAGTCCCGCGGCCCCTGATTTGCGGAGTTTGCACACACTTTTTGATTTTCCTGGATACACAGCAGAAGGGGGTGGGGGATGGTATATAGGAATAGGTTGTTAGGGGTTCTGTAGACAACTCCTTCTCTACACTCCCAAGCTCTGAGCTGAGCACGCAGGGCTTATTGTGTATTAGCTGTGGTTCTGTTGGCAATGGAGGACAGAAAACAGTCAAAGTCTTGGAAGAGAGGGGGTCACTCAGGAAGATGGATTTTGTAAGAAATGGACTTAAAAAAAACCACAAAGCCCTGCCACAAACCCACAAAATGTACCTAGATCCACATATTTATCCCTCATGCCTCTTCTCCCTTAACAGAATTTCCTTTTGTTAGAAGATTTGACTTTCTAGAAAAAAATTCCATTTTTGTGAGGTGTTGTGAACTGTTTTTACTACTTGTAATAACCATCCCAGGTCTGAGTATTCTTGTAATGCAATGCCATGCAGCAGAGAACCTGTCCACTTTATAGCTTTGCTCTCAATATTTGTTACTCATTGTTTTCTCATCTAAATGTACATTTGCAAGATGTGTGTAATGTCATTTTCAAAAAATAAAATTTGGTTTCAATATTTAGGCTGATAAAAACCTTTCTGATGCTTTTATTTGGCAAGTGTGTGTTGACTGTAACTTGTGAATTGTAGCGGTACTCATTTATTTTGATTAATCAGCTTTCCCAAATCAGTCCCATTTGTACAAATGCAGAAGAAAGACCGGGGAGGAAATTTTATGGCCCTGAATTAATTAAGACTCGCATCTGCCTGACTGAAGCAGCCCAACCTGTATCAAACCCATCCTTTTGACTAAAGGGGTGGGCTCAGTGTGGGTCCCACTGTAGGAGATACGAGGCAGGTAAGGGCAGCTTGTTCCCTGTGCGCAGCACTTCAGTCAAACCCGTGGATTCAAAACAGCAGAACGTGGCCCCCATCTGAACTCTGCCTTGGCATCCAGGGTCTGGGCAAGGCCTGTACGGTCTCACATTAGCTTTGGGAAGTTTGGTGAGACTCGAGAAGAGGCTGTGTTTGTCCTGCTTTCCCACACAGGCCTGAAAAAGGTCCAAGTTCTTTCACAGCTACCCTGTCAGAACCGCAGCAAAGACAATAACATTCTTCCTCGTAAGCCCTGAAAAATGTTAATAAGGCTTAGACCTCCACATTTAATTATATAGTTCAAGCCACTTTGCTGTTTGTTTCTGCTTCACATCTGCAGAATTAAAAAGCGAGCATGGTGACTCAGCTCTGGCTGTCCCTGCTGTAGACTGGGCTGCTGTGAAAGAGCTCAGATTCTTCCCAATGTTTCATGCTTGGATGGAGCCCTTTATCCTTTTTTGCCTGTGGTCACCACACATCAGCCCAGAGAGGGCTGTGCTCTTTGCCCTCTAGATCCAGAGGAGATGCTGTGCCAACTGGCAAACGGCATCGGGGCTACCAACACATTGCCCCACTTGGTCAATTACTGGCATCATTTGTGATTATCGTGCCATGCTTGGACAAGCCAGCAGCAGCACATACAGTACAGCTCTGTTTGCAGTGAAAGACCACACTAGCAAAACTGCAGTTCCCAGAATAAAACCAGTAAAAGAAAAACACCCTAAGAACAGCCTTTATCTGAATGTGCATGAACTGAAACTGAAGCAAATGTTATTAGAAAAGCAGAACAAGTACTTTAGAAAATACTCTGCTTGTGTCTTTATGGACCCCAAGAGCAAACAAAGCACACTGGTGTCTTTTCTAGGGGCTAGGTATTAGATGAAGTCAATAAAAAACATAAGAGGGGTAGTGCTCCTGCCCATGCAAAATGTTCTGAAAATGGAAGATTTAAAACCCTCCAGCCACTGTGTGCATCTATCACAGCTATTCCAGGGGCTCTAGAGAGTGTTAAGAAGAAACCTAGATGGTGATGGTGTAGCACCAACAACCAGCACTGCAAACCAGTGGATATGAAACTGCTCTCTTAGTATGTACCCCACTGACACACATGATATTACTCCTGATTTACAGTAATGTAAATGAAAGAAAAACTAAGTTTCCAAAGTCCAGCCTTCCTGCTACGTCAGCCCGCATCTATGCAGCTGTGTACATCAGGTATCCCTGAATATGTTGTTTCATCAGCTGAGCAAAACAGTGTTTGTTTCCAAACGATGTAGGTTCAAGTGCATCGGCCCTATGGGGTGTCAGTTGTTCAGACTGAAATAAATGTTTTGGCCTGGTTGGAAAACCTTTGTCTGGTCTCTTGACCTGATCGCCATTACTTGAGGCTCAGCCATCACTCGCTGTTCAATCTGGTTGCAATCAACAAAAACATACTTTTTGCCTGTCAGGCTTGTCAGCTGCAAATGATCCAAGTCTTCTGTGGTTGCTGGCTTTGAACTGTAGCCCAAAATATGGCAGCCAGATCTGTGTGTAATAGGACATTTACTGGGCTCTGTCAGCTTAGCTCTGTGAAATGCTGCACACGGTTGTAGCATCAACTCTATGGCTCGGGGTTTATGCAGCGATACTGAGTCTTACCTTTTCTGTAAATAAAATGCCTTTAAAAGTCAGCAAATCTAGATCATTTACATGGTTTCTCCTACAGCCTGGGCTCTGTCTCTTGTCCTCCACTGCAGCCATGTGCTCCCCCACCCCAGCCTCTCTCAGATACACCTAAACTTCAAAGGTAGGGTTTTCCATGCAAGTACCACCTCTACCATAATGCAGGCTCCGCACACCCACAAACAGATGTGACTGTCCAGACATCCACTGGAAAAACGAGTCATAGCACAGCTGGTGGGGTTTTTTTATTTAAATAAAGCACCACATTAAAAAGGTTTGATTTTACAGCCCCCAAAGTAAATTGTAAGCACTCAGCCTTGTATTTGCAATCTTGTTAATATGAGTAATGCTCACCTGGGCTCCACATGGTACATCAAACAACTGCGCTCCTTGTGACAAGTCTCTGTAAGATTATCAACTGTTGGCATGTGCATAAGGGAGCAGGAGTCATGTTTTATGGAGTATGACTTCAATCACCATATACACACCTTTGCCACTGAAAATAACAATAATCATTCACTGTTAATCTGTATTTTTTATTTACAAGTAGGTCTACCAAATGTAAAAATACCCATCAATGTTTTACATAAATCTGTTCGCCTTGAGATCCCAGAAACATTCCATTTTACAATGACTGTTACTCTGCTTCTCCCTAATCTGCATGGATTAAATGATGCAAACATTTTCGTTAGTTTATATTGCTTTCCTGGGGTTATACTGTAGGGTAGTAAGGTACTGAGTGCCCCAAACTCCACTGATGTGTCTGGGGTTGAAAAGCAGGAAGGATCTTGCAAAATATGTTTACCTTTGGACACAATAAGCAGTGATCAGGAACACAGTTACAGCGATGTGCTGAAACCAGCCTGAAACCAGCGGGATCATCGGAGCCTGCAAAGCCTTCAGGGAAGCACATCTCACTCAAGGAGAAAAGGTGCTGGGTGACATCCCCTCCCCGCTCCTGTCCAAACTCCAGTGTCCAGGCCACCAGCTACGCTGGGCTTTACTAGAGTGATTTGTCATTGCGAAGAAGCATCTTCCCCCAAGGACAGAGAAGCACCTTCTCTCTCCTGCTTTGCTCAGGACAGAGCCCACCAGCCAGGACACCAGTGTGATGCAAGGTGGTGGTAAATATGAGAGCCAGTAAAAGATGCTAAATAAATCAAATCCACTTGTGCTGGAAACCCTTTTATTTTAAGCATAGGTCTTCCTACAGCTGATGCACCCAAATGACGGTTGGCAGTCAAACAGCTGTTTGGAAAAGATTTGAGTTGTTTCTTCTGACAACTGCACTCCAGCCACAATGTGTGTGTCATCTTCTAATTTAAGTGTTCAGAGTGTGCTTTCAGCACCCACATACGGTTATGGGAAATGCCATTAGGCTGGTTAAACCTCTGTTCTTCTAGTCACCGTGAGAGAGTGACAGCCAGGAAGGCAACCGGAGCTGAGGAGAAAAAGGTTCTTTCTGAAGGTCCCTGGCAAGGTGTCAGTTCGGTGACACAGGCTGCCACTCACAGCAGAGAGGTTTCACAGCAGGTTTACTGCTTTTAATGGTATGTGGAGACTGAGGAGCGGTTTAGATCACTAGAAATGATGTTCAGCATCTGTGTTCAGATCTTGGTCTTCTTGAGCCCAGGGCAACAAATCATGAGTTTGACCACCTTCTGTGGTGCACCCTTTCACCATATGTCATAAAATCTTACAATTTAAAAAGTTTCTTTCAGAGGTTGTCACCACAGGCTGGCTGCTTGCTGCTCTCTAGACAACGCATCAGTCAGTGTTCATCCACCTTCTAAAGCAGAGATGTCTGAATGGATATGAGCATTCGTAACCATGAGGAGATCCTCCAGAGAGCTGCAAAAACACGTTAATGGTCTAAACATCCCAGCGGCACCACTTTAATTATATCAATGGTTTATCAGTCCCCTTAGGCTGCACTGCATCTTTAGTTGCCTTAAAAGTTCATGAAAATCTGGACGTAGAAGACATGACTAAGAGGCTGCATACGTCATACAGCGCAACATGGTGCAGAGAGCTGGGCCCAGCAGCACGGCAGCACTAGCTTGGGTCCTGAAGGCAGCACGGCTCCCTTGCAGAGCTGGCTGCTGCACTGCTGCGACCTCGGTGCCTCTGGGACACAGGGTAGGATCACTGTGACACTGCCGAGGCTCGTGGAGAGCAACCAGAAAGACCTTCTTCCCACAAGCAGTATGTTCTCCTCAGATTTTCAACTGCTGATGGAACAGGGGAACTTGGTTGCTCTTTTTGGGGACAGGAGGGGTACAAAGATGCCATTCCCTACTGAAAAATAAGGCAGCAAAGCCAACCTAAGCTCGTATTAGCACAGTGCAGCAGCCTGACTGCAATAACCAGAAAAATTCTCACTGAAGATGCATACACAGCCAAATCTGTAATCAGCCTGTAAATTATGACTCTTGCTATATTGCCTAGAAAGGCAACCAGCATCTACAGCAGGATGCAGCAATAAAGCCTTGATTTTAAATTAACGGATTACCAGCCCGGCCTTTGGAGAACAATGCATTTGTACACCCAGGAAAGTAAATCTTTGGAAGATGCTGTTCTGTCACAAATTGTTCATGCTTTAATTAAGAAGTCTTCATCAGAGAAGAAGATAACTATGAGATACATGAGGGGAGGAACACACTTGATCTATAATGAAATCAACTCTCAAATGAGGTCGCCCACCCACGTACTACTGTGCACATGCAGCAGGAAGATGAGCCAAATGCAGTGAGATGAGGCCAAGCTTTTGTAGCCCTGCAAATTAATAGGTTGTCCTTTGGGTGGAACGGGGAACTGAAAGGGGAGGCAGTGCAGTTACATGCTGGTGAACTTGCGAATAAGGGCAAATGTGTCCTCCTGTGCCCTCCTCGTGCCTCCTTTAAAAGGACAAATTCCTTATGCTAGTGCCTCATGACAAAGTACTGCGGAACAGGCTCCCAGGCACACATGGGCAAGCGCGGCACCCCCCTCATGGCTTATTCCATTAAAGCAGAAACTAAAAACCACCTTTCTGTCCCCTTGACACAGATTTAGATACAGAAAAACAAGCCTGCCCTTAATATCCTCAAATCTTTACATCTAAATGGCTCGAGATACTCTGCTGTTGGTCAGAAAAGTAGATCAGCCATGACTTTAAAAATGTCAGGGAACAGCACTAGGAAAAGACTAATTAGACCAGTAGGCTACAACTCAGGAGAACTGGTTTCAACTCCTGATGTGGTCCCAGTTTCTGTATGACCTGGGGAGCCACCCAGGGCCACAGCCAAAACACAGGGCAGGTGCCCAAAGTGCGCTTAGAATTTCTTTGGATTCCAGGTGCCAGCAGGAAGGATAATCACTATCCAGACTATGTAAAGGAGTTTCACCTGTGTGAATAGCTGCTAAGAGTTACCAGCACCTGGAATCACCAGCACTATCAGTAGCAGAGCTGGGATCTGAAACTGCAAGAAGACAGGCCTTCATTAAAGAACAAAAAAGTCATTGTGTTGTCAAGCGTTCAAGGTAAAACCTCACGGGCTCCAGAGCAGATGCGAGCTGCAAGAGCATTTCTAGGGCAAGTGTTGTACCTGGGAAAACTAAAGCGTGCTGCCTGGGGCCTTTTGCCGGGGGCGCAGCGTGGCTCTGGAGAGGCTCAGATGAGTTCCTGCAGCAGCAGCATCCCGCAGACCGTGAGTGACGGTGCAGATGTGACCGAATCCCCTTCCACCTCCTCCTCATGTTAAACGAGGCTTTGATTTAAGCCTGTTTGAGAAGGGCACTGCTCCTTGAGGTCTCAGCTGCTCAGACGGAGAAGGGAAAACAGTTCAGCCTTGAGAGCTTTTCTCATGACCCTGAGACAGGAACGGCTTTATCCAAATCCCGCTGAGAAACAAGAGCGCTACAGGCAATGTTTTAAATATTTAATGTTTACACAACACTCAGAATACAAACGGCAATTCAAAGAGAAGGAAACCCCTGTCTTCTGCAAGCTCCTTGGGGAGTTTTCTCTTCATGTGTTTTTCAGCATGACTGATGCCTGCCTACTCGAATGGCTGACGGCAGCACATCGCGCTTGCCCTGTGCCTCAAAGAACAGGGCAGGTCCTTGCCTGCCTGCGGGAATGCCACAGCCCTCGGAGAGCACCTGCCAGGTCACTCGTGAGGAAACACCTGCCTCACTCACGAGGCCACAGAGGCACCGCGGCTGGCCCATGGCGGCAGCCGCCTGTGGAAGGGGCCACAGCGCGTCCTCAGCTCCCTGCCTGCCTGCTCACACACAACACGCCCACAGCCCAGGCCCCGGCTGCGCCGAACTCGATGCCCACACGATGAAGGGCTCTCCTGGCCCTTCACAAGGCTGGCAGCACGCAAGGCACCGCCACGCAGAGGAGGCAACTCCTCGACGGCCGCGGCCACCCACGCCGGGCGCTGCCGGCAGCAAAATGGCGGCGCGCGAGGCGGGGCCGCCTGGCGCCAGCGCCGCGCGCCCAGCGTTGGGCGAGGCCGCCACCTAGCGGCCAGCGGCGGCACCGCGCAGCCCCGCCCCGCCGTCAGCCCCGGGGCCGGGGCGCCGCGCTCCCCCCGGGCCGCCCAGCCCTCGCCGGGCCCCCGCGGCAGGGGCTGGGGCTGGGGCCGGGCCAGAGGAGCGGCGGCTGGAGGGAGCCGCCTCGCAGCCCCGGGCCTGAGCGCTCTCTGGGGCAGCAGGGAGGTAGGGAAGGGGTAGCTCTTAGGTGTAAGGGCTAGGCAGCCCTCAGAGCTGCTCAGGGTTTGCAGGGGGCAGGTGCGGGACGGCCCTACCCCCCAGCGCTGAGGGCGGCTCCGGCTGCGGTCAGGGCGCCCGGCCGCCTCCGGCCCTCGCCCCGGCTGAGGAGATGGCGCCCGCGGGGCCCTTCCCGCTCAGGGCGCCCTGCCGGCGCACACGATGGCCGCGCCTCTCCTCAGGGCCTGGCAGGGGTCTGGGGGTGCAGCCATGGCCTCGCCACAGGGCTGAGCAACCGTTCTGTTGCTGGGGCCGGGGGGAGAGCTGGGTGCTGAAGGGCAACCCGGGCCTGTTCGGGGAAGCCCTGGGGCCGTTCCCTCAGGCTGTGTCTGCTCTGCAGCCATGTTTCCCTGCTCCCCTTCAGGCCCCTCTCCCCCCTGGAGGCACGTCCCCCTGCTCCCCTTCAGTCTCCTTGCCCGGTGACCAGCCTGCCTGAAACACAGCTCTGAACACCTGCTTCAAATCTTGCACCTCCAGGGAACCTGAGAAGGCCATGCTGCCTTGTTTTTCCCTGCTTCCTTTAAGATCATTCTTGTCACCGAGTTGCAGAATTCGGCCTTTTATTTCTCAAGGTTTAGAATTTTTTTATTTTTTTTTTTAATAATTGTGGTTAGGGTAGTTGAGGGATAAATCCTACCCTGTACACTGAGGAGGCAAAAAGCTCTGACAGCTGTAGCCAGGGGTGAGGAATAGCCCCTTCTGTGCTCTCTGTTTTAAGTTTTGTCTTCCTTTTACTCCATGCGGTACAGAAGGTTCACTGCCATCGAACCATCAGTGTGGGTCTGGTCCCTTGCTCTAAGCCCTCCTGTCATTTACGCTATAGAAGTAAGTATGAAGGAAGCTATTACCAAAATCCCAAGATGCAAGGGATGAGTGATCCAGAGTCAAAATGCTGGTGTTGAGACAAATCACACCTCAGCTGGATACACAACTCTGAAAGGGTTTTTTTGGTGAACCTTGGTTAGTTTTCAGATTCTGCCTCTTGGGCTCTTTGTGCAAAACTGCTTAAATTAGAAAGAGTAGAGTAAACGTGGTATTTAAGTAGAATCACTGCTGGAAACCACCTAATGTTTTATTAACAAATTGTCCCATGAAATTAAGTGTATAGTAGATGAATGTAGCTCTGGTGGGATGTGAGAACCTGACAGTGGAGTGTGTTAAGGTGGTGGGCAGGTTGCAGGCTTCTGTGGTAAATAGGCATGAGTGGGGCAAAGCCACCTAGACACCTTGCAGTAACAGCTCTTCCGACAGGCATGAGAACAGCTGTTGGAGCAAAGCAATCTGGAACCGGGCTGAACTGTGAAAGCAAAAAGTCCTTTGGTGTGAAGAAGACCCTGCTATTGCATCCTTCTTTGTGAAGGGAGTGTTTCCGTAAGAGTAGCTCTCCTGGATCAAGGTTGGGTGGGAAGAGAGGAACAACACTTGGTTGTAGATGGCAGAATGCTGCAGATACTGAATGAATAAAATGGGGTGGCTTTGGACCATAGCCTGTTCAAATCCTGCTGCTACCGCCAGCTTTGGGCGTTGTTCAGGCTTGTTACGATCTCGCTGGTGTTTGCCTTGTTTGGACCTCAGAGACAGGGCAGCCCCAGATTAGCTGAACCAGATGCAAATGGGAAATGTGCCACATTTACTGCTTGGGATCAAGGGTCAAGTTGCTCCCAAAGGAACAGTTTCTTGTCTGATCACTATGGTTTATTTATTCTAGTAGCCACAATTCATGCTGATACCCACTAGCATTCCTGTTTGGGACACCTCTTAACCACTTTAATAACTGTTTGGAAGTGCTGCCCGTTGCCTTGGTAAGCCCATATCCTGCTATCAAACCTGCTGACGGCCCCACAGGAAGGCAGAGCCAGAGGACACTGCTGGGTCAACACAGCCCCTCATGGTCTCTGTCAGTTGTGTAATAAATAAGCTGCCTGGTGGTAGCGGGGAGCTGTGTGCTCTCTGCAGCTGTGAGTGATTCCACATTGGACACAGCTGGCAAAGCCCTGATCGGGCCACGTGCTGCAGCCTGGCCTGGGCAGCCTTGGGAAGGCTAGCGTGCTGCAGCGGGGTGAGGAGTGGTGCCTGTGGCTGGGCTTGAGGGGTGTTGGAGTTGCTTGTGGATGCAGGGTTGGGCAGACGGGAAGGTGTCCCCTTGTAGGGAAGGGCATGTATTTATGGAGTTATGGGTGGGTTCTGAGCATAGGGGCAGAGCTACGTGCTGAATGTACAGACCTGTGGGAACCACTGCCTTGAGAAGGAGCAAGTTCTGTTGTTTACTTGTGCTGTGCTGTGCCCCTACACAGAGGACCAGCTCTAGGCTCTCATTTGCCTGCTGAGGGTGCCTTGCTGAGGTTTGGAAAACAGCAAGCCCAGAGAAGGGGAGAGTGTGGTGGGGCACTGCTCTAGGGGTGTTAGCAGGCTGTGCAAGATAGCAATGGGGAAATTAGGGACTCCTGGAGATGCAGCACAGTCACTGACGTCGACTGGCCTAGAGGAGCATGCGATGATGGTACTCAGGACAACTCCAACAGGGAGGCTAAAGGCTGCTGGGAACATCCAAGGATTTCAGGTACTGTGTTGGAAGGTCAAACTGTCCACAATAAGTGAGACCTCTTTCCAGACCACGGCAGTGCATGTGAGTGTGTAGTAGTGCGTGTGTGTGTAATAGTGCATGTGAGTGTGTAGTAGTGCATGTGAGCATGTCTGTCTGAATGCTTTGTCATAGTCCTGCTGAATTACAGGTTTTTTGTGCTATGGTTCTGCAGTGAGACCAGAGCAGTCTGATTGTCCCTTGGCAGTCTCGCTGCCTATCTAAAGGAATTCCTGTTTCTGACAAGACTTCCTGCAAGAGTTCCTCCTTAGCCCAGACAAATTGCATACAATTCTTGGATTACACCACCAGATTTAATACTCATATGAAAAAGTTCATGTGGTTTTGTTCCACATTGGATCAAAGGCATGTGCTGTGAGAGCACATCTATATAAGCTGTGAAAATTTATTATCAGCTTGCAAAAAGTAGAATTTTGTTGTACTCACGTGGGATTTGTCACGTTCTTCCCTCAACTGTGCAAATGAATCGCAGTGTGCATGGTGTGTATATAGGCAGACGTCAGCTTTTTATTATGACTTAAATTCTAGTCTACTTGCTCAATCATGAATTGAAAACACATGGCTTTACTATGTTGGGCTTTTTTACTCATTAAATGTTAAAGCTACAGTGGTGGCTTCCAGGGACTTTCTGTCTAAATTTCAGCATGCCTTGGAAAGTCGGACAAGTGCTTTATAAGAGAGCAAACAGTCCTGCGGCGAACATTGCAGTACAGAAATTTATGATATTGCTTAACACTTCATCTTCAGAGTGTATTCCGGATGTAGCTCGTCCCCTGAGACCCAAATGCCTTCAGGCAAATCGGAGACTTGCTGAATGGCAAGGTTTGAGAGAGGGAGTGGACCTATTTGTAAACTTGGACCAGTTGTGCTAAAATAAGGAGGATTAAATGGAGGAAGCAAATTGGGGGGAGTATTTAAGACTAGTGGTACAAATGAAATTTTGTAATGTGTTCTGAAATGGTGCTTGTTCAAAAATAGGACTACATTTACTAAAGTATCAATAAAACCCACATAATGGTAAAATAAAGGTATTATAATCCTCAAATGAGAAAAATTTCATGTCAGACTAGTCCAGATGTTTAGGATTTACCCAAAAGGGAATTGGGGCTGCATGGAGTACGGAATAGTTTGTTTGACAAACCCCGTTTCTTAAGAATTTATTTTTGCCCTCTTTTTTTTTTTCTTTTTTTGTTTTTTGTTTTCCCCACAGCACAGATAAATGTATTGTTTTCCAAGTTCTACCCTATGTCATTACCCCTGTGAAGCGATATTATCTTCCTTTACTTGCACAGGGAGAGGGGCAAGGCAGGATGAGTGCTTGCATGAGGATGGGCAGGTTCATGGAGGATCAGAGATTAAGCTGGTTTGCAGTGGTGCAGAGCCCGGGAGCAGCTCAGCCTCCTTGGGGCTGGGGACCTCTGGAGTCTCTTCTGTGGCTCTCCCTGATATGGCTTTTTCCTCATTCAGGTTGTTTTCTCCTCTACAAGTGAAATGGGAGCAACAAAACTGGGCAGTTGTAGACTGTGAACAGTCAGGCCAGGAGAAAGTGCCCAGCAGCATGCGAGAGCCATCCCTGGGGCTGCTACAGGCTCACCGCAGTGCTCAGTCAAGGGCACAAAGCCACCCGTTGCGTTTGCCTGCATCTTCTGATCTGCGTGACCCCATCTGGCTGCAGGTCCCGCAGAAGCCATGTGTGATTCTTCCCTGCGGCCTGGCCAGGCCGTTATCGGAAGGGACGAACTGGGGCGGAGGCATTGACACTGGCTTTATGCAAGTCAGGAGCAGTGTGCAGCCTAATAAGGAATTTTATTTTTTTTTTCATGATGCACATTAATCTGCCCTGTTTTCCATACAAAAAAAAATGCCTGCAGCTCTTGCCAAACAGCCTTGCCTCATCTCCTTCTTTAAAAGTTTGTTCGTAGTTAGAGCTGCAGTCGTAGCTAACACGGTTTACCGGGAGTAAAGAAAGCTCTGCGTTTCGGGTCAGCTCGGGAGCTTTCCTGGTGTCCCTGTGACTCACCACTGGAAGGGTCATCCCGAAACACACCCCCCTGGTGATGTGATCTTGGTACAGCCCAAAGAGTCCCAGGTTGAGAAGCACAGGGGATCTTTGTTTGCAGGAGTCAGTTTGGAGTTTGATGTGCTCAGAGCAGGGACAACCCTCGGCCAGGTAAGTGCCAGAGGTAGCCTGTAAACCGCTGTTTACTTGATTTGCGCCCTTCTCACCCCGGGAAAACTCTGTATTACTACTAATGAGCCCTTCAGCCGGCACAGTGAGAAAATACTGTTGTCTACTGCAGTAATGTACATTTCTTTCATCAAGTTGCATCTCGACTGTATGCTAACTCTGAGCCAAGCACTCACTGTGAATTATTGCAAAAGCATGGTTGCTCTCGTTTCTACTGGGATAACCAGTCTAACGCTAGTCTTCTCTCTGCAGGCATCATTTAGCAGTTACACTGAGTAAAGGGGCCAGGCTGATAAAGTGCGATTTGATCTCAGTGCTCATACAGTTCAATTCTTCACACTGTGCCTAATATTCCAAAATACTGTCAGTTCTTGCTGTGGATTCTTTCATTGTGAAATTCAAGTGGGTATTTACATTTTTTTTGCCGTTGTTGTTGTGAAGGAGAGATTTTTATACTATGTCTAAAGTAATAGATAAGTGGATACATAAAGTAGTGGCCTAATAGGGGGTTACCTATTAACTTTTACGAAAAGGCAGAATGGAGAGATACTGGAATTCTGAAGAAAGTAGTTTCCTGTGGTTTCAGCACAAAAGCTTAGCTTGAATGAATCAACTGACATTGCTGTTAGCATTTTCTTCAGAGCTTGTTATAGACCTCTTGACTTATATTAATGTTAATTGTAACAATTGGCATTTACCACACTAACTTTTTTTTTTTTAATTTCAAAACTGGAATTGTACCTCTTTGTACTTAGCTTCAGATCTGTCTGCTCTTGAGACTATAGTGGAAGCCACTGAGGATCAAGTTGGTTTTTTTGAGTATGCAGACACCTGAGCAATTTGGAAAGTCCTGTCTGCCTGCATATCCTTAAAAACGTGTCCCCTAGCCACTTTGTGTCCTTGCTAAAAAGAGAGATTGGTTTAACTAAAGGGTCAAGCTGTACAAAGACTGGATGCTGTGCAATATACGCAGCCCGAAAGAGGAATCCTTCCACTAGAAAAACAAAGTGGCAGCATAAAATGAGCAAGTGGCAATTGCTGTCCTGAAGCAGAAATGGCCACCCAGAGTAGTTGCTTCTGAAGCCTGTTGAAAAGTGAGTGCATGCTCACAGTGCTGGTGCATGGTTGTTTAGAAAAACATTTTAATCTTGCTTGTCAGCTGCAGGCAGATGTGCACGTGTTGATCTGTATTGCCATATATTCATCCTTGTACTGTCACCCTGGCTGGTCCAGGAGTCGGAGACCCTCAGGATCCAGATGTGTGGAGGGGTTTGAATTTCTGAATGCTGGCTGAGATCTAGCAAGGGACTTGAGCATCTGCAGTGGGGATGGAGGGAAAACACTGGGAGCTTACGGCTAAGGTGTAGTCTAAAAAGCTTGAGTCAAGCTACTGTTTAATGCCTAAACTGTTAAGTGCCGCATATGCCTATAGCTTGTGGACTTCGTGTGTCCTTAACTTGGTACGTGCTCAGTACAGCAGAGCTGCTCAGTGCACTGTGGCTTTCCAGATGTGGCTGACAAACAAGCTGTGCCTCTGGCTGGTTCCCTCAGGTCTTGGCGCACGAGGCCTTCCAGCCATTTGCTTGTTGCATGTGGGACAGGACCAAGAGACACACAAAACTCGGGTGCAAAACACCCCAGTTTTCTAGTTCAGTTGAAGGCAGCAGGGTAGCATGTGCTGCTTTTTGACAGCAGTAGCCTCTGCTTGAGAGCACTTGCCCAGAAGTGTTCCGTGTTTGGTGTGAACAGAGTCACTCTGCTGGGGTCCCCTTGGGAGACTGACCTTGGCACCCAGCCGCAGCCCTTCCCCGTCGGGCACACCTGCAGCGGGGGGAGGTGGACTGGGAGGGTGGCTCGGCTCGGCTCGGCTCAGCTCAGCTCAGCTCCTGGTAGCCTTGTTCTTACAGCATTTAGTTGAACTGAAGGAAAGGAGCCCTGGGGGCTTGTTTCAGCTGGCAGTGATCTTTAAACATTTTAGCTGTTGAAGGTTTCACCTGAAAACTGATCAGGTGAAGGCAAAAGTCTGCCCTGCTGGTGACCCCGTTCCTTTTAAAACTTTTGCTTTTGCCCAATGGGAGAGAGAAAATTGTTAAAAGCTATTTCACAGGCAGCTACACTGGGATATACTCTCAGAAAAGGCAAAGAGGGGAGAGAGGGAGTAAAACCAGAGTTTATCTTCTCTGAGTGTGTTCTCTCAGGGCTTTTGAGTGATTTTGACTGTGAAATCAGCATTGTACCTCTAAGTAATCCTATACATGCATGCGTGTTGATTTTGCTCATTCTCAAGTTGAAAAAATCTCACGCACCCCTGGCCATCAGCCCTATAAATTCGCTTCTGCTCATGCCAGATGGAGTCCTACCCCTTTGGCATAATCACCTGTAAGTGCAGCTTTTCTCAGGTGCTGTTTGCTCCACCTGTCCAGCCCCAGCACCATCAGTGTGTGCCCCTGAACGCTGGAGCAGCTGTGTTTCTTCCTGTGGGATGGGGGGGCTGCAGCATGCAGCTAGCCAGCACCTCACCCCCCAAAGGGCTGCAGAGCCCTGACTCCAGCACTCCTTCCCTGAAGGGCCAGAACGGGCTTGCATCTTACCTCACCAGGAACGGACTAGAAGAGAGGTGAGAGAGAGAACAGACTAGGAAAATCAATGACGGGGTTCCTGGTGGAGCTCCTGCTTGGCTCCCGGGCTTATGGGGGGGGCAGGCTTGGTCCTGAACTGCTACCCACCCTCCTGAGTCCTCTTGCTTGGACACAGGCTTTGCAGTACAAACTGCATTCTGGCTCCCAGCTGAAGTGTCTCTGTTCCAGTAAGACCTGAAAGAAAAGCCTAGTAAAGCACTGTGATGTTGCAGTACGAGTGTTGTGATTAATTTTATTGTAGTAAAGCTTTGGTTTGTAGCCAGATGATTCTGCCAGTCCTTGATGCTGTCCATGAAAGCAATATGGCCAGTCCTGTTCCTGGTGTCTTGTTAGTCTCCCCTGTGTTTCTGCTCAGAAGTGGTAGGATGTGGGCAGATATTCTCAGACAAAAATATGTGAGTTTTCCTCTCTCAGTTGTAGTGCTAAGTATGGCAAAACTGCACAGCAGGACAATGTTGGCACCTTTCTGTTTCTATGAGAAGACAAATGCTTGTGTCTCCTTCCCTTGGCCAATCCTTGAGCTGAGCTAGACAGAGAAACCTTTACATGTGCCTGTTAAAGTACTGAGTTACAGGCCATAAAACAGTCAGATTAACCTTATTTTGTTCAAAAAATCCCAAAGCTGGATGAAAGAAGGGCTAAAGCTGCACAGTCATGGTATCCCTAGAGCCCAGAGCATACAATACAACTTGGTATTTCATCCAGGCCAGGATGGGAGAGTATTGCCATCCAAAACAACTGAGAAGCTCTGGGACCATGGTCATTAATACTGGACCGGGTGCTATTAAATTATCCTGTGCAGCAAATTTGATCCAAATTGAATACACTCTTACTAATGCAATTGCATATCTACACGATACAGATTTAATACTGACTTTGTACTTTTATATTGGCTTATGCAGAAGAAGAGAGGATACCCGATCCAGCATAAAGACTCCCAGTGCAGTAAGCATGTTGAACTGTTTAGAGAATTTGGATGAGTAAATTTCTCCAGTAACAATGCTCTGTGTTATGGGCACTCATGCTTCTGATGCATCGGTAGCAGTGGAACAGCCAAGATCACAAAACCACAGCATATGTGAAGTGGAAACTTTTCAACTGCTTTAAATTCCCCCGCATTCTTAATACAAATTTGCAAAGTCACTGCTTTGCAAGGACCTGTGATCATTCTGCACAAAAAGAGAAGGCAATAACCTTTTCCAGCTGGAGCCCTGGAAGTGCCTTTAATTAGTTTTACAGAAAATGAGTTCAGAGTAATTTAAAGCTTTTGGCTGCAGGGCTGCTTTTTTGGAAGCACTCACTGATTTGATTGCTCTGAAGCAAGCTATGAGTTTGAAGAAAGAGATACTTGGAAAAATACTAAACTATGTTTGCTAACAGTTAAATACTTGAGTCCTTGTTTTGCTTTTACAGTCCAAACAGTGGCTTTGAGGTTTGGTGATGTCAGTACTGAAAGAACAGTTTAGGGTTAGGAGGGTTTTGTGCATTGTCAGGACTGGTGCACAACTGCAGTTAAAAAAAAAAAAAGAGAAACCCAAGGACCAGGTGTTGGTTGTTGTTATTATTGGTAAGGCTACTGTTTGCATGAAACAAAAGCAAGCTTGGTACCTGCAAATGGATAATAATCTTAAAACAGGGATGCTGCCCCAAGATACGGCATATGCTGTGTGTATCCCTTCTGGCATCCCTCCGTGGTCTTCCTGGAACAGCAGGAATGCAATCCTGAGGCTGGGGTGTGCCTGAGCTTGGGCAGTTTCATCTCAGGATCCACTTACTGGAAGGGAAGGAACAGTTTCATGTGCAAACTGTGTTCAGCTGCGGCCTTAAATACTGCCCGAAATGCACTTTGCCCTCTTAGTCCTGGTGTTGTGCATGGAAATTCCCAAGTCCTGCAACTGGAACAGAGGAGCGGGATGCGTGGTAAAATTTATGTTGTTACAACACACCAAACTTCTCCCTTGAAGAGGAGTTTCACTTAGAACAGAGGGCTCGCTGCAGCTGCTTGGCAGTGTTTGCTTTGGGGAGTGAAAGCGCTGGGTTTTGTTAAGGCAAACCCAGCTCTGCCGTCCCTGTGCCCCTCCTGCGGGGATGGGAGCGGGAGGGATGCTTTTGCCTGCAAGCTGGCTCACTGCTGCGGAGTGCAGTTGGCTTAAGAGCCGCCGTAACTTCTCTCTTAAACTTGTTACCCTGCGTGTTGCTTAGTTAATCAGTAACAAAAACGGGCTGAGATGACTTCTGTTAGTTTTTGTGTGCTTATTGCATGAATTTAATGGTAGTGATGGTGTAATTTTCCTTTACTCGCCTGTTTGGATGGTTAGTCCGTCGTGTTTGTTGTGGATCTTCTGTGTAGCAGCTGGGAAGAGAAAGGTTAAGACAGGAAAATGTAAGTGTAAATAAATACCGTTGGGTAGTGGAAATAATACTTGACACTCATCTTAATGCTCTGGTGAAGAACTGGATTTGAAGTGAATGTCCCTTTAATTTAAGGCTGCTAATAGTGCCAGGAGCTGGTGTTTGCCACTGTGTTGAATGTGACTTAGCTGTACTCTGGCTGGCTGTGACAGGGGAAAGCATCTCTGAGTATTAACTGTAAGTAAAGATGTCATGCTTCTCCTGTCAGGCTGAGGAGGGGACCCTGCGAGTGCACCCTGACTGAAAAGGGGACCTGCACTGCCTTGTCTTCACTGTTCTGCTGAAATCCTTTTTTGAATCAAAATAGGAATCTCAGTGGAAAAAAAGGGGGTCAGAGAAAGACTTCAAAGCTCAGTGGTTGAAAGCTGAGAGATGTGAGGCCTCCTGTACCCCTGCTGATATCAAGGGGGATTGCCATGGATTGCTATGGAAACCCTGGGGGCAGCTGTGGAGCCCTTGTGCTGCCCAGAGAGGTGAAGCACTGGGGAGCTCAGCTCAGAGGCTGGAAAAGATACAAAGCAAAACTGTAACTGTATATGGTCAGGGAAATGTAAGGGAAATCTTGCAAAAATGTAAGAATGGCTGACCTGTACAGCTGTTGGGGTTTTTTTCCCCCCTTCCCCTCTCTGCTGTCCCTCCCCTGGAGCAGTCCCTTTCTCTCCACAGAGCAGCAGCAGCAGGTCTCTGAACTGCGGTGCGGTATTTTTAGGACCTTTGCTACACTGTGCATAGCATGACAGCGCAGGGAGCCCTGGGAAGAGCGGCGGCCAAGCCGTGCTTGGCGTTCTCTCTGCGCTGCCTGTACCTCCTGTCAGCTGGGCCCGAGGTAAAGCTGTTGGGTGCGGAGCGGTGGGAGCTGTGCTGTTGTGTACTGTGAGCTCAAGAACGGAGGTGGGAGTATGGTTCCTAGTTTGGAAGCTTCGAGGTTCAGCTGAGTGTCAAAAAACGGGAGCTGCTTCCAAAACAAACCTTGGAGTGGGAGCCAGGTGCCTGCTGTCTGCCTCAGCCAGGTTAGGCCATATCCTGGTAGATGAACACCCCAGGAGAGGAGGGGGCTTGGCTGGGCTCCTCCATCCTCAGTGCTCAAACCACTAGGCTATTTTCTAGAAACTGCATTGACGTTCTTTACTGTGAACTTTTCAACAAGAAAAAGAGACTTCTGTTGTGTTTTGAAAGGGTGGGTTTGAGCTCCTACTAGTTCTCTAGATGGTGATGGGACTTGGGTTCAGCTCCAGAGCTCGGTGTCCGCTGGGCAGATGGCAACCGGTCCCTTTCCGAAACACACACCCAGTCATTTTCTCAGGATGGCACAGGGATCCAGGAGAGGGACAGGTTACCAGCCTGGCCGGAGACGCTGCCTTCTTGTTAGTGTTCCCCTTGGCGAGTACTGCCTCAGGGAGCCCGGGCTGAGGCCAGTGGCAGCCCCATCTCCTGTGCTCTGCTTTTTGACCAATTTCTGCGCATTGCTACGAGACTGGCTGTTGTGTAATGGGGTGTTAATCCTGGAAGGACTTGCATTCCAGTCTGGCAGATAGAAGGGGAGAAGGGGTGGGGTAATGAGGTCATTAAAGACCTATCTCTGTGAATTAGGCAGTGACAGCTGAAGACCTTATCACCCAGGGGCTATTTTAAAAACAAGCGTGTCTTGCAAATAGGCGCAGTTTAGAATGTTAGTTAGCTCATGGGGAATTTTTAATAGGCAAGAATGCCACTTAGCATGAAATAATCTATATCCCACCCAAATTACCCAAACTTTTTTTTTTTATTGGGTTTTTTTTTTGTCCTTGAGCTATCCTTGTATAGTTGAGAATTTGTTCTGCACTTGCATTTGAAGAATTGTTTGTGGGGGGAAGCAGGTCTCTTTGCCTTGTCTTGGGAGGCCATCTGCCAAGTGAGATGCCTTGTGACTTTTTTTTTTTTTTTAGGGAGATAATCAACAAGAAAATAGCCCTCAAGAAAGGGAAATTCCTAAAAATGGCATAGTATCAGTGAATTTTGGTTTAGAACAGTTAATTTCAGTGTAGGTTAGTTTTGTTGGATCTGGATAACACTGTTCACTGAGGAACCCAGTTCTGGAAGGGGGTGAGGGGAGCATGTGTGAGTGAGTTTAGTTAAAACCATCCCCAGGCTATTTTGGTCACAGTAACTTTTATTCACAAGAACAAAGACCATGGTAAATTTGGCATTTCCAAGTGTTCCTCATTACCCTTCTCTGGTTTGCCTGTTGTGCTTGCTTGCATGCCTGGAGAAGCTTGTGCCTAGCTTGGTTTAGTTTTCTGCAAATTTGTGGATCTCATCCAGTTCCTTGCTGCAAGCAGCTCAAGGAGCATGAACTGAGATCAGTGCAATGGGACACAGCAAGTAGGCTGCTAGGAGAGTGTGATGCCATGCTCCGTTGTTTCCATGTTTGATTCTTATGATCTGACATCAGGGTAACCTGCGTTTGTCTTTATTGCTGTAGATAACTCGAGGAAGAGGAGATACATCTCTAACCCCTGGTGGGAAAGAAGAGGAGAGGAATTGATGCACAGGAGTGTTCCAAACACAGTAAGTTCAAATACTCTCTTCGCCCCCTCTCTTGAAATAGAGGTAGCATCCCTCACATCCCTCAGACTTCAGACTATCCTGGATGATTTCTGTAGCTGGATTTCTGATTTGTAGGATGTGTTTAAGCAATTTATTTGAGCTCCATGGCTGTGACCGTAAACTTACCAGGTCAAATAGTTGTGGTTCTGGGGACTAAGGCCTGAGAGCCAGTTTGGGGTTGTTGTTGTGAGGTGGTTGGTGGTGTTTGTTTGGGTTTTTTTTTAATTCTCATCAATTATTTGGAAATATTTGCTGCTTCTGGGAATTCAGTGCCTTGAAATTTAACGTAAAGTTCAAAGACAGTAATACCAGCTGAAGTATTGTCACTTAAATTAAGATGGAGAACTGTGGAAATCTGGTTTTAGTTTTCTTTAGGTGTAAGAGTTGGAGTAGATAATTAGAGCTTTAGTGGCCAGAAGAAGAAGGTAGGACAGAAAGATGGTCCAGCCCTTCACACATGGTACAGACTGAGAGCCAAGTCCCACTCTGTTACCTTCCCAGTCAATTAGACAAAGCAAAGTTCTAGTTTGGTGCCTGGTCTGGACTCTCTAATGTTTTTCCTGATAAGACTTCTGTTCAGCCAAAAATACCATCCTAATGTATAAGATGATTTGGGGTTTTTTGGTTTCCTAGTCTACTACTTAACATAATGTAATTTATGATCTGGGTTTTTTTTTTAGAACAAGTGATGTGCTCTGTTGTTAAAGACCAGTGAGGGGTGCAATCTATGGACTTTAAAGAGCCTTCATAATTTGCACAAATCAATATTCATCTTATCTAGACAGAAAGATATGCCTTCCTCAGTGCAACTCTTCAGAGATCAGCAGTACCACGAGCTGAAAGGGCAGTGTATCCAGCACAGACGGCTCTTTGAAGATCCAGAGTTTCCAGCCTCGGATGAGTCCCTTTTCTATCAATCAGCGCCACCAAGGAAAGTTGAATGGAAGCGCCCAAAGGTAACTGGTGCTCTCTGTGAGGAGGTGCTGTTTGTATTGTTCCACTCCTGCCGTCTTCTCTGTGCAAACACGCGGTTATGTGAGTATATTCTCCTCCCTTTTTTCCATTTATTTCCTGTCACGGTGAATGAGACAGCAGCCCCTCTGTGTCACGCTGCTGTCTGAAATGAAAGTTACAGCTTGCTATAAAAAGACAAAAATGAAGCATTCTGTGCAGCATAATCATGCTTTTTATGGTTGATAGCTCTCTAATAACAAGCAGCACTGTGAGGTGACTCCAGCCATAGTGATGTTTAAATCAGCCCTCTATTTAATAAAGAATGCCAGTAATTAATTAGGAATACCAATAATAGATCAGTCAACACAGGAGTATATTCTGTAAATAAATTCTTCATTTCCTGGGTCAGTCTGCGGATATGTACCTGTCTAGGTTGTTGTATTGACAGAAGTATTTCAGCAAAGTGTCGCAGTTCTTAATTGATGTTTGTCTTCCGTACCTCTCACTTCCGAGAGCCTGGTGTATACCCACATAATTGCAATATAAAATCTGAGCTTTGGCTGTCCAATCTACTGTGTCCCCCCACAAGTCGCCTCTTTGGGTTTTTTTCTTCTTCTTTTTTTTTTTTTTTTTTTTTTCCCTCAGTTAGCTATAACCCTTGCAAAAAACACTATAGAAAATTAGATTTTATTAGCCAAATAAGTAGCATCTTCCAGCCTGGAATACTGGAAACAGTATAGGATTATTGTTCATCATTACAGCTCTCCGTATGTTTTCAGAGTAACTTGTGCCTTATTAAAATATATGGGGAAAGGAAATCTCACTGTAGCAAGGGGAAGTTTCTCCAATCTCAGATAGCTGGCTAGTTCATTTGTATGTATAAGCAAATGATTTGCAATTTTTCTTGGAGGAGCGGGTAGGAAAGAGAAGAGCCACAGTCTGCCCAGCAGGAGGTCTATCTGAGGCAGCAAACGGTAGGGCACCAGTGGTGGAGTGGTCTTGTTACACTAAAAAAATGCTGGATATTGCTAACTGCCACCAATGGAATGAGCTGAGAACCCTCATTTATCAGCCCATACCCACTTTCTAGTCAAAGCAAATGAATTAATTTCTGTTCCACGGGGAACTAACTTGTGCTTCCAGAATCAGTTGGTTTGCTCTCTACATAGTGCCAAAAATAAGAGGAAACCATGTGCGTATAGTTGGCTGCCAGGTTACCTTTTTTATTAACCATAAAGCCCAGCTACGTACAGGTCTTAAGAGCTTTGAATGACTTCTGCAGTATAAGACACGATGCTCACAAGCTGCTCCCAGCAAATACTCAACTACACAGATGCGTAGCTGATGGAGAGGGGAGAAGGTGAGTTCCCAAGAGGTGTCTAAGAAAACCTTTGTTCTGTAGTGAACTTGATACCCTCTTTCTCAGCTGTTTTTCAGAGAGGTTCTGGTGAAATTTAGCAGCAAGTTTTACCCAGAGAGAACGGAGAGTTTTCCTTTCTTGATTGATATTGTCTGTGGTCTCTGCATGGCTATGCTGAAGTTACAAGTCAAAGGCAAAATCCACTGTATAAAACCTCAATTACACACCAGTGATTTCATATTCAAAGTGAACAGCTGTTGTCTGTACACAACCAATAATGCTTATGTCTGTTTGCCACTTTGACTAGCATCTTAACAGGAAAACAAACATGTCATCTGCTTCTAAGTGTGACTAATGTACTAGATGTTTCAAATTTTTAATATTACTTATATTTGGGGTCTTTTAGTTGGTTTGCTGTGAGGTTTTATGCTTCACATATCTTGCGTTTATAAAGTAGTTCACAGCCATAAGCAAATAATTCAGAAGAACACCAAATCATTCTCAGCTTTGACAACGTAGCTTTCCCTCGGAGAGTGTAATCTGTTCTCATGCTCTGACAAGTGTAATGAAGAGGACAGTGGAAGCCTCTAGCCAGATGTACACAGTGGTTTTACCCTTAAGCATGATGAATTTGTCCTTTACTTCACCCGTATCCACTTCTGGGATTAGGGTTAATCTTCTGGAAGCACAAACTTGGGTGTCTTTTCTTAGAAAACATGATGCCAGTGGCAATGTGGTCTACTTCGTACGCAGCTGGTACTGTTCCCTGTCCTCTGTAACAGGGTATAGCAGACGAGGCTGACCAAGGCAGCACTGTATTTGCCAGGATGACATGTTTGTTTTTTCTTCTTTTTTCTCCTGGTTGTGATCATTTCTCTCAGCAGCTTCAATAATGAAATGTTAGCAAGCAGAGCGAAGGTTGCTTTCCTGTTTCTCATTTTAGTTTTCCAAGTAAGACATGAGACTAAAGAATGGGGAGAATGAATTTGGAAAAAATGTAGGCATTCCAAAGTCTTTGGGTTTATTTTTATTTCTGTAGTGCTTTCCTGTTTATTGGAGTCTTTCACCCCCTCCTAGAAGAGGAAGTACCATGCAGCCAGTCATAGCAAGGTCAGAGAAAGCTTTTGTGCTTCCTAAGAGATGTGAAGCAAGAGCTAGTCTCTAGACAAGGATGCCATTTTAGGCCATTCCTTTGTGCTTGTGTTCATTCAAGGCGGTGATCAGTGGTGTGAAGTCTGGTCGAAGGCCAGTAACTAGCATTGTACGCCAGGGTCAATATTTAGTCCAGTCTCATTCAGCAACCTCAGTAATGAACTGGATGATGATGTAGGGGCATTGGACTAGATGACCTCCAAAGATCTTTTTCAACCTCAGTCACTCTGTGATTCTGTGTGCCATTCTAAAGCTGTGCCTTCCTTGCTCTCCTTCCTTGCTTCAAGATAGAGCAGATTTTGGGGCCCATGTGGGGCTGCTCCTACAGATTTGTGGAGAATAGCTAGAATATTCCAGTCTTACCCTTCTTGGGTGGGAGAGGGAGTTGATGCCTAGGAGGTGGTGGAAGCTGCCTTTGTTCTCATGGTGAGCCTGTTAGAGCATCTTGAGAGGGGCTTGTCTGTGCAGCAGAGCAGAGGTGAGGATCTATTTCCCAATGTTTGTTTATGGGTTGTCTCTTCTCTGTCCCATGCAACTGTATTGTACTCTACGTTAATTGGCTGAGTGCTTAATTGTGCTTTTAGAGCAACGGGCTCTACAGAGTATTTTCTTTTTTGGGAGGGAAATGGCCTTGCGATATGAGCATAAGGTGAAGGCCAGAACTGTCATCTACCTAGACAGATTCTGAGCAGGCCACTTAGTCATCTTGCCTCACTAACTCACGCAGTAAGTACAGCTGTGCCTCCCCCAGCCACCCCCGAATGTTTATACAGCATCTTGAATGTGAAGGAGCTAAATGGTGATATCCTGGTTCCTGTCCTCCCGCCATCTACACAGGCAGTGGGTAGCCTGTCCAGGTGCTAGTACTTCTATACTAGTGCAAGCAAGCAGCTTTTTGGCTTTAGACAGCCTGTGTAGCTGTCTGAGCAGCTGGGGAGTGCTGCCCAGCACACAGAGCTGGAGGATGCCGCTGCAGTTGCATTTGCTGGTGTTGAAATAAGTACACTTGGGATCTGTGAATCTAAAGCTTTTCTGAGGAGAGGTGAGAGCCGGTATTTTAGTTTCAGATCACAAATATGCTCATACTTTGTTCAGTTACCCAGAATGGTTGGTGGTGGCCAGACAGAGCAAATGCTTAGGAAGGCTATCTGTGTAGTCAAAAGGGTTTTATTCTGCTCTAATGAAAAAAGGAGTATAAGTGAGAGAGAGGAAGAGGTGTAAAGGGTTTCTCCTACTTTGTTTTTGTCCTTGGATCTGCACCTGCAATGTTAAATATGTTCTGTTTGCTCATTCCAGTCAGACTCACAACGATAGGTCATTAACAATCTGACATTAATTACTTGTTTTGTACTTTTAAAGTCTCTTTGGGAAAGAGGAAAAAAGACAGGGTAGTGTTACTTCTGTGGCACCCCAGTATTAAGAAACTGGCGAACACAAAAGGCACTGTGTAATTACCATGCAGTCTCCCTAGGATGGGGTGACTTTTCAAGGAGCGATGTTACGGAAAGATCATCCAACAAATAAGAGCACTGCATGCCGCTCATGTGCAGTACTGGGTCTCGGTTTCTTGGGGTGCAGTGTGGTATGCAGCTGGCAGGCCAGGCTGATTATACACAAGACCTTAGGTGTGTGTTTGCTGATAATGCTGTATTTCAGTGCTGAGTAATAACCCCAAAGGTCTGACCCCACCTGGGATATCTGATAGAGCTGGCTGAAGCGTGGAATTGGCAAGTTGTAACACAGTTCCATATTTTATTCTGAGTAGAAAAAAGAAAAGTGAACGTGCCAAAAGATCTTCCTAAAGATGAGCTTGGACCTTATTTTGCTGTGTTTCTATATCGCCTTCCTTTGTGACGCTCCCCACACCAGTGATGGGTTATGAAAAGTACCAGTAGTATAAAAATGCCAAATTGTTTTTCACTTCTGAGGAAAAAAGTCTGGAAATATTGGACATGATTTTGTAGAAAAAATCATCTTTGTCAGAGTGACATTTTCTGACAGAATTGTTGACAGATGACACAGGTGTCAGACTGCTGGCTGTGATTTCCCTGGCAGTCAGTGTCTCGTCCCCTGCCCTCCTGGCCTGCTGCAGCCCCGGGGGGGAGAGGGCCTGTCCCCACCAGCCCTTTGGCTGCTCAGCCCAAGGCAGTTTATGAGGACTCGCCTTGCCCAAAGCATTGGATGCTCATAACAGATGTCTGATGTGGGGCAGTCACCACAACTCCCATCACAGGCAGTGAAAAGGCGTTGATGTATTTAGGGTGTGATTCAACTGACATACCTGAGATGTTGGCTTTAGGCTGAGATGAATCATACCCCACAAGTGCCTGGTCTCTGCCAGCCATAAGTTCAGAGGGTGAATTCATGTGTTTATGCCAACAGTATGAACCTTTGCTGGTGTTTCAGGACATTGGGCTTTGCTAGTATCTCAGTTCCTCTGGCCACTTGTAAAATAATAACTGAGCTGAGCATGACTGTTTCGAAGGTGCAGCATCTTCCAGAGCCCTTCAGTGTGCAGGAAGCCTCCTTGCTGTAGCATGTCTTTATGAGGTACAGCTCTTCCCTCCTTTGCCCCTGACACCACACAGGGAGGTGCTCCCACTGTTCCTGTGCTGTTCCAGGCTGTCACTGAGTATGAGTGGGGTCAACATATCTCCAGCTTCCTACTGCAGCATCTGCACTTGACCCCCTTGCATGGCATGAGAGTCGAGGTGTGGCCTTCCCTCTTCTGTTTGCTCCACACCATCGCAGAGGGGCAGTGTCTGTGCCTGTTTTGGGGGAAGACATGCAGGGGTTGATCAGAACTGCCCTCGGGCAGAAGGGCTCAGTCTGTGAGCAGGGATTTAAAAATGGCTGATTTTGCACAGCCATTTTCAAGAAGCACTTTTAGAACCTAATGCGGAGCTGAAGGACTCTCCTTTTTAGAACCACCTTCCCCACCCCATCATTTAGATCAAAAGCAGTAATGTAAGGCACAAAACACCTGAAATTTTCTGTGGGGAAAATCTGCTGGCTTGTTAGAAAAAGAGGAAGAAATAATCCCCCTCGTTGGTGGACATTTTTTCTGCCCATTGATATTAGTGTCAAATCTTGCTCTTTCCCTGGAGTTCCATCCCCTCTGCCAGACTGAAGTGGGGTTGGGAGTAGCTGTGTCCTGCCAAGAGGCAGGAGAAGTCTCTTGCCCCCTGCTATCTCTGTTGGCCCTGGGATGTCTTTGGCCACCTGTCCTGGTTAACCCCTTACTGAGGGCAAACATATTTCTGTGTGGTGGTCCTGGTTGTCAGCTTTTAACAACAAGCAGCTCTAGTGAAAACGCCTGGGAGCGACAGCCACTCTGCTGAAGGGCTATTTTGTCTGTCTTTTTTCTAATTAAACCTCGAGTTTGTCTCAATTTTTTCACTGAACACTGACCTTGCAAAAAGTATTAAATCCCAAGGACATCTTTGTCAGCATTAAGCAAATAGCAGTGATCCCCCAACCAGGGCAGGCATCAGTGTGGTGAAAGAGTGGATAAGCTTGCTTCAGAGATAAGCAAGGTTCTTTAGTTATTCATAGAGGAAAATAATAGTCTGATCCTACAGAATGAGAGTCTTATCATGTGCTTTCCTGGTTTCCCTGCTTGACCTTCTGTTTTATAAACTCTGGATTTGCTTTCATCTGCATCTTCTCTTTATGAAAGGGCTATGATTGTACCCTTATGTTCTAGGAAGACAGAGCTGGTTCTTTTTCAGCAAGACAACACAGAAAGTCACTGTGTGACAGTACTGCTGAACTGCTTCCCAAGAAAGCCCTCTTGTGTCCCAGGCCACAGGAAGGACTGTTGCTGTGCTTTATTAAATCCCCGTTAACTCTCTGGTGCCAAAGGTCAGGTATCTGACTGGAAGTGGAGAATTGCATTCTCATGGCCACTGCCTGCCCCGTGATCCTGGGAACTGTATGCCATCGGCCCAATTCACCACTCTTCTCACCAATTTTCCAATGCTTTCAGGAGTGGTTATCACCATGGAAGAGAAAAGGATCAGGAAAGAAGGCACTGTGTTCTGGAATGGTACAGCCATAGGAATAGACAGAACAAGTGTCTCCCCAGCTGCCACACTGGGGAGTGTGGGATGAGCGTTGGTGACTTATTCAGGGCAGTGTGAGGGACCAAGGTGCCAGAGAACGGGAGCTCCGACGTCTGTACCTACAGGTGTTTCTTGACGGTGGCACTGACTTCTGTTTGTTTCTAACTGGTGGAAAATGATCAGTTGTCTCAGGAGTTAAAACATCATTGTATTTGCTGATTTGAACCTTGGAAACCTCCCCCACCTCTGTACCTGTCTTGGAAGGTTTTCCCTTCTTTGGAAGGCAGAGGAGGCTTGGGGCATGCCTGCCTGAGTACTCAGTCTGTGTTAGCTTTACATATTTTGTACTAATGTTGTTTATTCCACATGTGTTCTCAGTGACAGGATTTGTGGTCACAGTAAGCAGTCCTCCAGAATGTTTAGCAGTATTCCAGTCATAGATTTTGTGGAATGAGTGTCACGAAAGACCTGGCTGTCAGGTGTAAGCATGCCTGTGTTAAATGCCCTTCAAAGATAACGCGTGGCTTCATCATTTGATTCCTCTGTCTCTTCTGTAACTGCATCCCTGCAGTTTAACCCTGCTTTCCAGTTTGACTGTAAACCAGATCAGAGACATCTGCTGATGTTTGGGACTATGTGTCAGAGTCCAGTAATACATGCAGGAGAGGCACTGGGGAGGGAGGTATCCTGGCACTGCGTCTGGATTTGAGCAGTTGCCCAACAGTGCGCTGCAAGAACAGTTTCAGGGCATGGAGCACAGTGACAGTTCATTGCACCCTGAGGTGTCTGCCGGGGTGGGGGGCCTGGGGATAACGCAGAGCTGGAGGAGAGCGGAGATTGAAGGGGAATACCATCAAGTGGCATTACAAAGTGGTGGCAGCTCTTAACAGTACAGCGTAGTTACATTGCTGCCTTCTGTGTGACAAACAGACTTGATTGTAACAGCACCTGTGAATAGTGACACTTCTCTGCTTTGCCAGATTCCCTCCCCACGCCCCCAGTTCCCTTCTGGAGCATAGCTCCTAATGATCACTTTTTCAGATCTGAACATGTTTTTTTTCCTGCCTTCAGCCTCTTCTTTCCAGTTAAAAATATGGAGCCATGCCAGTGCTCTTGCTTAATCAGAGTGGAGGTTCCTTCCTACCCCCACTCCTCGCCCCCTCAAGCTTTGCAGGATCTGATTCTTGTTCTTCTGTGAAAATATGATTTATTCTGCAAAGGCTGCTGACATGTCCTGAAACAGACAAAGTTCTGGTTTTCGTTTTCCTGTCTGTCCAGAATTGTCCACGTTTCTCTGTTGTTGGTGGTTATTGACTCTTGTTGAAGTGCACATGAGCACAACTTGTGAAGCGCTGTGTGCTGTGACATTTGTGTTTGTACTTGAAATACTGGCATGTGTGGAATACGCCTGAATCTAAGAGGTGAGGAAATGTGTTTCAAAGTGTGGTGGTGAGCCTCTGCTTTGAGGGAGCTCATGAATCCTTTTACGTGCCTCATACATATGGAGGCATTGATGGGAATACAAAGATGGTTTCAGATTGTAGGTTGCGTGAGCCACACAGCAGTGTCTTGCAGCTTGCTTATTGTGCTTCTCTGGGACGCATAGAAGAGGACTGTGAAAGACTTGGCCTTGCACTAACATGAAATAAATCTTAACTGGCTGCTTCTTCCTTTTGTCTGTAACATCCTAGATCGTAACGCTGTGGTTGTCCTCCACAGACAGACCAGGTGAGCCTAAGGTACCAACTGTAACCTTCAGTGGGTGACTTTCAGACATTGCACTCTGTTACTGGTGTTGTATGGGGCTCCTAGACAATTACAGGGCTTCCTGGATTATGCCATTTGTCATTTTAACAGGCATTTTTGTATGTTGTAATTAGCTGTGATTACATGAGTGCCATAGCAGGGAGGCTATTTGCCGTTGTTACAAATAGTTTTACTCTACTGTTAAAAGCAGATTTAGCTTGTGATCTTGAGCTCCAACTTGTTCTCAGCTGTGGAAAATATTGTCGGATTGTCTTTGCTAAACATACACGTGTGCATATATAAAGGGAAGGATTGGAGTGCACCCTAATTTTTATAGAAGAGCATAAGCCTTGCAGACTCAGAAGAGGTGTAAAAGGTCATAGGTGAAGTAGGTTCTGGCCTAAGTTTAAACCCTTCATCTTAAATAGGAAAGAAAGAACTAAATGGTAGGAAGCAGACTGCCCTGGAAGATAATCAGAGAGGTTGATGGGAAGGTTTCTGTAACTAATCATGTTATCTAGGTTAAAATCGTGGAGGCGGGAAGAAAACTATAGTCCTCTAGATATGATGCAACATTCTGTTAGTATGGAGGGGGGGTGGGTCAGGGGACAACAACAGGTAGACGGGAAACCACCAGAAGAAAATTATTTTTAAATTATGGTAAGTGATCTTTTCTTTCCTCATTAGCTGTGTACACAATGAACTGTGTACCCTGCAGCCTCCTGCAAATAAGTCTGGCACTGCTGAATTTGATAGTGTTACAGCATCCTCGTGCTTGATCGCACTGAGCCTGGCTGCAGCCATCTGTCATTCTCATGCAGGTGTTGATCTGCAGAGGAGAAGTAGCTGCTTGCCAAGGGCTGCTGCTGTAGCCCCGGCACTGGAAGGAAGGACAGGCTGCTCCTGGGGAGGAAGGGGTTAAATCCAGCCCAGCTGTGGGAGCTCAGATGTTGGCACAGCTCCCAAAGATGCATGTGGCAACACAAAAGCATGCTCTTCATACCCGTTGCCTTAGCAACTGCACACTCAAATGGCAGGCACTGGCAGTTGGATCCGGCAGAAGATGATGCAGTTGCAATTAAGTTTAATTGTCTTCACGTTGTTAAGACTTCATTTTGAGCTGGGGGGAAGGGATGGGGTGATGGGTGAACATTAGTGATATTAACAATGAACTGCCACCCATCTGAGATTCTGGCACAGACAGGACTTCATCATGCTGTGTGTTTCTTTAAGGGTAAAATTAATGCTGGCACTTGGCTTCTGAACCTTGTTTTTTGCTGGAGAGGCTAAAAACTCTGCCTCGAGCTTCATTTGCTTAGTGAATGTAGATTTAGTGGAGTTAGCAATTTTCTGTACATCTTGGCTATCGCTGTTCTTGCATCCTGGTGATCCACAGTCAGGTTTACAACTGTGGAACTGGGCTACTAGAAGGAGTGTCCAAAAGTGGAGGGCAAGGTCTTTCAAATCCAGGTCAAAACAAGTCTTGGCCTTACTGTACGGCTGTAATTCTGGATCAGCTGTATTCAGAATCTGCTTTCTGGTTGTCTTTTTTGGTATAATCAGTTGGTTTGGGTTATTGGTTATTTTCACCACCAGCTGGAAATGTTGAAGAGGGGTGGTTGCTGCCTGGTTTTGCCCTGGTGTGCTGAGACAGAGGTGGTCAACTATGATTTGATGCATGAGAGGTACATGTGAATCCACTGAAATTCAATATATTATAAAGCACTTAGCAACACCCTGGCATTTCCTCAGTACGTTGAGACTGATGCTTCCCATGCTTTTCAAGCACAGCAACACTTAACCAGTCGTTGCTTAAAATGGTTCATGCAACTGGGTTTATTTGCTCTCAGTTGCAAGGTCCTGCTCTTGTCTCCAGCTGCATTTCAGAAATGGTTTTCAAGCCAACTGAATGTTCATGACAAGTCTAAGCAATAAGGCCTTTTACTCATGGGACTTCAGTGATGTGAAGGACCAGGTAAATGTGGCGTGCTAAAACCACAAGAGAAATAGCATCAGGAAGTACTGTCTTGGATACTTTTTCTGCTCCTGGAGAAAGCATAAATACTAAACCGTCTGTCTGTATTTTGAAGAGGATATTGAAATCCAGAAGTTACAGAAATAGTAAGGATAGGGGTGAATCTAGATTTAGCATTTGGTTTAGATGTTAATAATTTCATCTACTGATTTGTACCTGAAGAGAATTTTGGTTTATGGGTATGAGAAGAGTATTAGTATGTTAAAGCGGAGGTGTTCTGTGCACACAAGACAGACTCAGCGAAATGCTGTGAAAGGTATGTTGCTGTGCTTCTGCATATGCCCCTTTCCTTATGTGAGCGCATCGCATTTAGGTTGGTTGGCTGGGAGGCTGAATACGTGCGGTTGTAATGGTGCTTTCTGTTCTGATATGGAATCAAAATGGACCTGCTGAGATTTTTCAAGGAATTAAAAACATGAGCACAAGCAGGCAAGCAACTCTCTCCATTCCACCATAACTCAGTGCTTTAAAGTGCTGCATGGGATCTTATGGATCAGATCTTCCTTTTGTTGCTTCTCATGCTTTTCACCAGCAAATTGAGCATTTGTGGGAATTGTCTGGGTGCCTGGAATATAATGGGGTGGGAATATCTGTAACTTGTGGCTGTAATGTGGATTACAAAAACTTTACTGCTGGAAATAATGGAAAAAAACCTACTCTTAATTGTGTACCTTTCTTGTTCCCACAACAATAAAGTCTTATCAAATTATGTTAACTAGCTGTAAATTTAAAGATGACACTTATGAAGGACTGGGATGAGTTGATGACTGAAAAACAGGCTGAGTGATCGGACATTGGCAGCTTCAAATTTACTGCCATGGTTAGAGAGCATATAGAAAATGAGAATTAAATGGATCTTGATATAATTTTATTTTAATATTTAGTGTATTTTTAAAGAAGCTATTTAAATAAAATACATCAAGGCTTGAATAATTACACTGTGGAATAATATAGATTGGTTCTTGCATCAGTGAAGAAAAAAGTGAGTTATTACTTTATAATTCACTTTCCTGTCATCTTATGTTGTCAATTATAATAGTGACAACCTAAATACAGTGATAAACCTAAATAACTATGCTAATAACTTAAATACTTGCATTACATACTAATCTGCAGAGATCAAAGAAGTAACTGGAATCTGTTGGAACTGGAGTTCTTGTTCTAGCAACCTGGAATATACATTTTCATATAGAGGATCATAATAGAAGAACATTGTCATTATTACTGCTACCCTAATATGATCTGGTTATAATTTAAAAAGTGATAATAGTTAATTAATTAGTTAATTTCATTAATAAAATTAATTAATAAATGTAATCCTGGCTATTCCAAGTAATTGGTCTTTTGAGAAGTGAACACTTGGGAAAAAAGGAGGTGGGAATATTCAGTTGAAATTTTAATATTTTTTTTGTATGTTGCAACTTTCCCCCAAATACACCAATAAAAATTAAATGTTTCTTGAAATTTTTTCTTGGAGGCAAGGAAACATTTTCCAGCTACTAAAGGGACTTGCCTTGCTGATCTTCTAAGGTACTTGGAACAGCATGTTCTGGTGGTGTCCAGCCAAGTAATTCCCCGAGAACATTGTGGGCTTTGTTTTGTTTCTTTCTTTCTTTCCTCCATTATTATTTTCCTCTAAGGTTTTGAGGTGTTTTTTTTGCTTTGGTTTTTTTTTTTCACTGATCATGTTCTGAAAAGAAAATGCCTTCTCCCTTTGCAAGAGAACACACCTTCACGTGTTCCTCCCCTCCCTGTCTCCTCTCTATCACTGCTCTTGTGTCTTCCTTCTGGTATTGTTTGCAGAAATAAAGGAAGCAAACTGTCCAGGCAAATCATCCAAACTGCTGTTGTTTGTGGTGGTATAGCTGATGATCTAGATATTCTGAGAGTCATGCTGGGCTTTTCCAGCCCTTTTCTTCTAGTATCTGTGCTTCAAGACCTACTTCTAGGATGTGATCAACATAATAATAATGCTGCCTTGCACAATAAACAGATCTGATGTGGCGAGGGTATTGGAGCATGTGTGTTTTGAGCTCTTGTTATGGTGATCTGCTTTGAGTTTAAGGGAAAGGGGTGCTTCCCTCAGGAGGAAGGAGATAAACCACCGAATTAGTGTTACCCTTTTCAGGCAGAAGAGTGCCCAGACTGGGTGTTCCTGACTTTCATCAAGATGCTGTTGCTTCTGTATCTGGGATGTGCTGTGTCCACCTGCTTTAGAAATCAGGCAGATAGAGCTGGTAGCCAAAGTGAATTGAGAGCAGAGGGAAAGACCAGAGCCAGTGTGGTGCCCTGGCAAATGAGGGTAGGGAGCTACACGCAGCTGTTTCATACAGTCCATTGCTCTTACTTGGCTGAGAAATGGCAAAGGTGGGGGTTTTCTGGGGAGTGTGCTTGTGTGTTTCACAGCTGGGAGGAGGTGGGGTTTTTTCCCAGCTGTCTAGAAAAGGGAGAAACAAACAGGAGCATTTTTGTTCCATTAGACATGTAAAACATAGTTGACAGCTCACAATATCTGAAAGCACCCTGAGGAAACAGGGAGATTCCAAAGGAGGCACTGAAGAGCATACAATTTCGTCTCCTGTGTTTAAGATGAACGTTATTATTCATCTGTTCTCGTTAGCTCGTCTCTTACAGAGTCAAGTCCTGTAGAGCAAAGGGAAGGGCCTTTATTACCAGAGTACAAGACAGCTCCACAAGATATCCCTCCTCAAGCACTTGAAGGGCACGTTACATTGATCGCAGTAAAAGGGGAGCAGACTGGGTGGGAGAGCAGCCTCAGTCGAAGTGCCCAGGCTGTGGCCGCTGTGCTAGTTCATGCTCAACATGACACTGATCCTTTCACAGTGGCTGTGACATGCTCTGCCGCAAGTCCTGCCGCCTCTTCCAGCCGGTGCTCTGATTGGAGTTTACTGTCAGAGGTTTGGGCTCGAAAATGTGAGTTGACTTTGTCTGCAGATTTGGCCTGTTGTTATTCTGAAGTAACCCCTCTCACCCAAACGTCAAAGTAATAATCAACAGGCTTGTCTCTGGAAGTTTGCTGTGCATTGGACCCTGCAAGAATGCTGTTAACATTATAACGTAACAGAATGTTAATGTTAACATTAACAAAATAACAAATATTTTGTATTTGATAGCATTTTGCTAGAGAGAGAATTTTAAAGGTGAAGCAATATAAACTTCATATACCTGCACATTTTCAGGATAAAGACCCAGCAACCTGAAGTCTTGATTCACTTGCAATAGCATTCCACCTGTGACAACACCAACCCAATCTATATTATAAATATGAAGCCTATATGACAGGCTGTGCGTGCCAGAGTCGTCATGCACTAAGAAGTTTTGTGTCTGGTCCCAATGACTGTTAATAACTGTACGTGCTTCACACTCACAGGTCCCCACCCAGAGCAGCCAGGCATGGATGTGCTCACGTGGGCATCTGATGGGAATTTGGGAAGCAGAATGGTGCAGTGGGAAGAAGCAGTGCTTTGAACTTGAACCAGGGCAAATCTGTGGGATATTGAAGACAGACAGAGACCCAAAATCTGTACTATAAAACTTGGGTGGTGTTAGCTTTATAAGGGGGATTAAAATTTTTTTGCTCATTGAGGTGAGTCAGTGTTTGTGTGTGCAGAGAGTAGTGATGGGAAAATAGTGTCATTCCAGATGGACAGTACAGCCATCTGCTTTTCTAGAAGATGGGTCCAGGAAGCATTGAGAAGTTACTGGACACAGCAAACGTCAGATGTAAAGGGCTGCCGCAGATGTGCTGTTAAGTGCTTTCTTTCCTACTTGTTTTGTTCCTGTAGTGAGGAAGTGAGCAGAGCTGTGTGTGGTGCCCTGAGGACTGCTCTCATATAGCCAAACAAACAAGTAGGGATCTCTTAACTCCCTTAATCCATTCTGGCAGTTATTGCTGGCAGTGGCTGGAATTCAGGTCTCAGAGGGTTATGTACAGCTGTGTGACCCTCTTGTCCATGTCCCAGTTTCCTAGATCAGAATCTGCAGTTCAGATCAAGGCTGAGGTGTGCTGGGGAGTTCAGCGTGCTGTAGCTCAGCCATGCTCTAAATAAGAAGCCCTGAAAACTTCGTGGCATTTCATACAGGTGGGCTCCATTTATATGTTTGAGAAGGTTATTAGAAATAGGAACAGGAACTCTGCTTTGTTCTAGGTTTTTGTGTTTCTCCTCACCTTTCTGCAGCAGACTGGTGATGCCTGACTCTGGCAGCATGCTGAGCTCCGAAGAGACCTTGATTGTGCTTCTGTGTGTTAAGCAATTTGAAAAATGAAAACTTGGAAGAACCTAGTGCTCCAGAACCTGGGAGGGGAGGTCCTTACTACTTTTTTTTTTTTTTTTTTGAGATGGGTGTTTAATTTAAGTGCTATTCAAACTGAAACAGATACTGTTTTATTCTCCTAAGTATGTTATTTTTGAAAGCATCCTGTTCTAAACAATGGGAATTTAGGAACTTTAGCTTAATTCACTCTCATTCCCATCAGTGATATAATGAGGTGCACCTCAATAATAATGCCCTGGGTTTTGGTGTGAAACCCTGGCCCCTTTCAAAGCCTTAGGATTTTTGCTGTGGTCTGGACTATCACCTTGCCTTTCCCCCAGTGGGATATGGGAGGCATCATGAAAACATTGTTTGATATGTTTCCATCTTAGCTTGTGACTGGATAAACCGTTCCTCCCAAAAAATTCTTAATATTTTCATCTGAGGAAGTTGTGACATGTTTCTTCAGGAATTGCCAAAATATTCCTGAAATGGAGCGGTGGCTCACCCTTATTTTATTAATTCCATCATTTTATTTTTATTTTGCCTGGAAAATGTTGTTAGGATGGAGCTTACCCAGAAGAAGACATGAGCAAGGAACTACAAAGCCTTCAGCCGTCAGCAAATACCTCATGTCTAACATCTCCATTACAGTCTGGTGACTGAGTAGACCCTGTATGACATGAACTTGATGGCTCAATCTTGTTTCTGGTGTTACTTCAGAAAATTCTTTGTTCTTTGTGGTGCCTTTCTATGTTGGATGTGTCATGACAGGAAGAAAAAAACCCACAGTGGCACCTTGCCAACATCTCTGCCCTCCCTCCTCCAGAAAGCTTGCTGAAGAGCTGGGAGTGTAGTGGATGTTCTAATATGCAGCTGCATCCTTCCTCCCCCTTGTCTCACAGGTACCAGGGCAGCGTGGGGCACAGATTCCCTTTTTTTGTGGTGATATACTTAGATACACTCACCTTTCAATGAGTGTTGCATTTATTTAAACATGATGGAGAGAGGCAGTGTTTTGAAAGTGCCATCTTTGTCAACAGCATTATTCACCCAAGTCTTCCAGGCATATAATTATGAGCAAACATTTGTAAATGACGTGCACACTTGCCAAGCAGGCAGCTCTCCAGATACCAGTATTTTGTTATCTTCTCTCTTGGAAGTTTTTCCAGTTTATATTTCCCTCCTTCAGATTGGATGGAGGCTTTCTTATGTCATTGCGGTTGTTTCCTCTAAAAAAACCCACAAACTAAATGACCTCAATGTCATTTCTAGAACATAAACAGTACAATTCCAAGGTTCTGAATGTTTCTTTAAAATGTCAGGTTTTATTTAGCTGGTTCAATTGTTATTAGATGAAAATTGGTTTCTCAGAGAGTCAGCTTTTATTTGTCCTGAGGCAATGCAATGATGATAAGAATGACACGATAAAATTTATTTTTAGCCTATAAAACAAAATGCCAAAGGATCACATCTTCAGCTAGCGTAAGTCGTCTTACAGTAATTGTTAGTTCATTGATTCAGTCTTCTTAAAGAATTAAATGTCTGGCTTCTCTGAAGGAAAAATTATAGCCCAAACATGCCAGTTGCAAAGGAAATGAAGGTTCTGTTCTGTCAGCAATCTTCCCAAGAGTGGAAAGCATCCACATCCAAAAAATGCTTTGTGTGTTATGAGCTTTATCCTTTTCTTATTTTATTTCCATATTTAAAAGGGTATTTGGCATGAGTAAAGTCCTGTAATTTGAGGTTTTGTAAGCCATTATATCTTAGATTTGCAAAATAATTTGTTTGAATTTCATGCTGTTTCACTGTGATTTAAATGATATTTCTTTCAAGTTTAACTCTATTTAAAAATTAAATAAAGATGTGTCTTTTCCTGGCTAAAAAGAAGCTTTTAACACTTCTTCGCAGCTGAAAGAACATTTTAGAACTGCTGTCTTGCCTGTGTATGGCATTATTTCTAGCTTAATCACAAAGACTAAAACATCAATTTGAATCTTTTCAAGTTTGCTGAAAATAAAATGTTCTTTCTCAGGAAAATGCACTGTCTTTGTTAAAAGCAAATGTTATCTTTGGATTTTATACACTGAACTTTGGCCAGTGTTGCAGGTGTCAGACGCCATCTTGACTGGTGCATCAGGAAATGGAGTCTTTGTTCTTGGAGACATTCAGAAGCCATCTGGGCACTGTTCTGGGCAGCCTGCTCTAGTTGACCCAGCCGAGACAAGGTGACTTCCAGAGGTCCTTTCCAACACCAACCCCCTTCTGTGATCAGAGAGAGGAGAGTTGGGCTGGGGGGATTTCAGTGCAGAGCCTAATGAGCATGCAGTTAGTATGGGGTCTGGGTCCCCCTTGTCGGGTTGGATAATGAATGTCCATGCGGTCCCCTTGTTGAGGCCAGTTGGTCTTGTGTGTGCGGTTATCCATATGCATATATTTATATAGTACATGTATGTACATACGTCTGTACTTGCTCTTTGAGTTGGGAGGGCAGGCCCTACTTCTTATATTTGCTCCTCAAATGCAGAATACCTTTATCCTCTTTAGAGGCTCACAAAATCCTCAAAAATCCATTCCCTAACTCCCACATCTGTTTCACCAGAAATAATGAAACATACAGCTTTATGCAGACGCATGTTTCTTTGGCTGCAACATTTTGGGTGGAAAAATGGCCCTAGAAAAGAGCAGAACTGGCTTCATTAACTGAAAAAGCCTCCGGGACTGGGCCTGTCTAATAAAGAGTGTCTGTGCTGTATAAAGTGCATCGAGGTCTGAGCTGTGCTTGGAGACTGCCCTTTCTAGTCTGATACAGTGAAGAAATAATCAAAACAGAGGGTTTTTTTCCCCAAGACTATACCAAACCTTCAGTCCTGTGATGGTGAGCAAAAAATTAAAATCTCATTTAGTAATGATCTAGCTGTGGGCTGAGCTTTGGTCTGAACGTTAGTTTTATCGCTGCTTCAGCCTTACCAGGTAAAAGGTACCTACAGGTACGTGCCTGTGGGACTGGTGAAGAACATGAATGCAGGGCTTTGCTCTGCTCTCCCTTGGTCACTAGGATAACCCTTCAGGTAATTGGATCCATTTGCAAAGGCTTTGTGCGGAGCTCATCTTGCTGTACTTTTTGTGCATGGTCATTGCTGTCTGTTTTCTCCTCTCTTCAGATAAAGGGGCATTTAAGCCTTAGACATCTATTTTTCCTCCCTCAATGGAGATGTGAATGCAGTGCCTCATCCTCTGGCCTCTTCTCCCTCCTCTTTCGCTCACTGACTCTCTTTTCCACAAATGAAAGTTCTCAGAAGTGACAGTTGTCTAAAAGCTGCTTTCACGTTTGGGCACATGATCTTAACTGGTAAAACAGCTACTGTCTGGACTATAAGAGGAATAATTCAAATTTAATCCAACCATTTGAAATGTAATCCAAGCATGGCATTTCTCATCCCTAGACTTTAATGGGCTTTCTCTGTTTCTAAAGACATGACGAATCATGAACAAAACTGAAGCGTTATCTGTCTATGGATAGAGTGGATTGAGGGGCCTTGCACCTCTGCTTGTATAGAGTGACATCGCTCCTTCAGCTTAGCTTAAGTGGTGATGAGAGTCATCACACATCATCATCATGGCTGAGAATCGGGCCTGCATCACTGCGTTCGAATAGAGTGAAAACTATAGATGCTAAGGGGGATGGTGTGCTTGGAAGAGACAGGGACACCACGCTAAGTTACTTCTGCAGACATTCCGAAATCTGGAAAAAAAAATGAAAAATAAAAATCCCCTCTAAAGGACATAATGGCTGCACTGTAAATAGTGAAGCGGCCTGTGTGCTGAGCACTAGCAGGGAGGTTACTTTGTGGAGACACAAATGAGCCAGAATGATTTCAGTGTCCCTGGTGGGATTTAGAGTTCCAGCTGGCTGAGGTGGTTTTCCTGGTACATCACAAAGAAATTAAACCTGGCAGGAGAGGAGCAGTGCAGGAACGGGAGTGGTTCTCCAGCACTTAGAGTTGGAGCACTCTGCTCTAAGACTAGCTGGAATTTGATGTGTGGTCAGGTTCATGTTTGAGTTACCTACACCTCTCAAGCTTCTCTTCCTGCAAGACCAGCAGACTTGTTTCTCACCATAGAAGACCTTGGGAGGTTTCTGTCTTCTCAGACAACGGGAGGCTTGACGTTCTCACAGCAATTCCTGTACGTTCATAGAGAATTTCTGTCTTTAAAGGAAATTTATGGTGCTTTGAACACATTGTAGTAGAAACTGAAGGTCTGGATCCCTTCTGTTTTACCCAGAATGTAACTTCAAAACCGTAACTGCAAATGAAACAGCTTGTACTCTCTGGAAAAGTGTTGTGAGTCTGGCCGCTGTGAATGTTCCTGTGGCTGGCAGCAGTCGTTGCAAAAGATGAGTGGATGCTTACTGGGATTGCCAGGATTTCTAAACTGGTAGATCAGGAGGGTAATTTCTCATTGGTGGCACTGACTCATCTGTTGGCCATCACTGACCTTTGTTCAGTTCCTGCTAACTTGATGATTTTCTAAACAGGCAGTTCTGCAGAGCCTGTTTTTCCTTATGTATGTATATGATCTTCTCCTTAAAGATAAGGAAACCCATGTGATCCTTAATGAACTACCATCTGTTCTGATATACACCCTGATCTTTGTACTAACTTTATTTGAACTGATGAAGATGCAGGTCTGTTAGCAGTGGATTTTGTGATAAAATGATTCTGGGTCTTCTGTTTGCTGTATTGGCTTTCTCTGTTTGCTGATGGTTGAATAACATCTTTGTCTTAGGCTCGTGTCAGGCAGATGTAACGTTAGTGTTTAACAAAGGAATTTGAAATGAAGTAGTGAATTCAAATCAGTATGTCTATATCATGTTGGGAAAAAAAAAATAAGCTGGATAAGTGCAGTGAAACTACTATGTAAAGAAACAGCATGATATAAATAAGAAAATAAGTTTCTCATTGTGTCTTTCCAAGCAAGACGTCCCTTGAGTGTCTAAACAATTTAAACACAGAGATGAAACTGTGTTTCCACTGGGATAAAATCATGACCAAGTAAACGTTCTGACTGTACCCTGACAGGCTGACTCCTCCCAAGGAGTCAAAGGCTGTTGTCAATGTGTCAGTCTGACCAAATTTTTTCTAGTCTTTGTTTTGGGTTGAACAGGAGAAAGTCTTGTGTCATCAGAGGGAAAACCTTGACAGCGATTGTGAGGTTGGAGTTGCTTGCATTTGACATCAGAGTAGGAGCAGTACCTCCTAGACTGAATGAGGTGGGAGGAAAGGGTGTCTCCAGCCTTGATGTTAAGTAGCCAAGTAATTTCAGTTATATTTAGGGGATGCTCTGTGATGTGCAGGACTGACTAGTGTTGATGGAGAACACTGAGCAGTTAGCAACTTGCCATTGGGCTCTTTTTTCCTTTTGGCCTTTCTTTTTCCCAGCAGAGGAAGCACAACTACAGTTATATTGCCTCCAAGCCTGTGTCTTGTCTTGGCCCTCACAATGCTTTACTATAGACCCTTTTCAACCCAGTCTGGTAAATGGGTAGATGTTTTGGTGAAACTACAGGTGCCACGAAAGCAGGCAGTTGAGTAGGAGTAGGACAACCTGGGAAAAGGTTTGTCCTTTAGTAGATACCAGAGTGCCAACAAGTGGGGGAGATACCAGCAAGCAAGCTTCCTAAACAGATATGTGAGATATGGAAGTAGTTTTCGTATTGATTCCTTCTGAAATGTGTTGAGTTGATAATAGAATGTGGGGAAGAACAGCAAATGTGAGAACTTAATGCAAGAGGCAGAACTAGAAAGGAGTGTGCCTGGTTAAAGTGTGAATTAAAGTGATTTTATGACTATAGTGGCAATACTGGCCCTCATTTGGCATCATCAGCTTCAGACATGGCATATTAGCCACGCAATTACCCTTAAAAATTTACCCTTTAAGCACCTAATATGATTCCTTCAGTTTCAAAAACTTCCTGAAGTTTTGACATAATTAGAAGGAAAGGGTCTTACCCAAAAATATTTTATTTGTTTTGGTCGTCTAACAGTGACCTATCCTAAGCAAAATAAAAGCTAACCTACGTGGAAGGGAAAGCATGTGCTTGATTGCCTGGTAGGGATGAGAACTGTGACTTTGCTTAAGTATCTTACTTTGGAAATCACTGTTCTGAGTTTTTCCATTTCATCACTCCACACTGAAGAAACTTATCTCATGTGCTGATAACTTCATTGTTAAATGAACATCTTTCCACGATAAGGTTTTAAAAGATGTTTTAGAAATAGGAGCTGCTGTTCATTTTCATGATGTGTAAATAAAATTCTTTCTGGTAGTTTCTGTGAATTTATGAGGGATGATCCACTGATTTGGCAGTGTCATAAAAATGCTTTTAGTATTCAGAAGTAAAATGAATGCTGCTGTGTCATTTTTGGTGCAATATTGTTTATAGCTCAGAATTTGAACTCTTAGGCAAGCAGTGAGATTCCTGAAAATGGAAAAGGTTGTTGGTTGTTCAGAGTGTCAAACACACATCACTTATTTTTGGTTATATTTGGTATATTTGGTTCTCTCTCTCTCCACTGGTCTATTTTTTTTTTTTTTTCATTCCTTAGCATCATTTTCTGTACTCTCTTTAGCTGCAATTCGCAACATTGATGACCTCTGTGACCACTCTGATGGGTGCTGGTGTTTATCCTCACTTCGTAATACTTTGCTGCCCTGATGTTTGCTGGCACCTAGGCAGCGCTAGACGCTGGTGCCACAGCCGACTCCCAGTCTGGACAATGAATGGGGGGCTATACCAGAGGCTCGAGGAGTAGCCTGATGGATGGCTTTTATTCTAGAGCTTTCAGACAAGTGCTCTGATACAGTTTGGATGGTGTGAAAGCACTGTGGTTCTCTGCAAGGTATTGGGCATACCTCTGTGTTACTAAGAGGCAAATACCCTCTGTTTTACATGATCTTAGGGTGATCTTTGACAGAACGGATGTTCAGACTAGAATTTAAGAGTCTGATCTATGTCCTGTTGGAACTGAGAGACTCCATTGACTCTGACTTACGTAGGCTCAGAAAATCTGAGTTATGCTGGCTAGTACCAAAATTTCTGTTTTTAAAAAAAAATTTTCAAAATTCAAATTTTTTTATTTTTCAAGTCATTAATAGTTTAAGAAGCTTGTACCTTATGATCAGGATTTTTTTGTACAAGTGTATAGTTCCTCTTTTTATGTTATGAAGCAAATATCTAGTTCAGAATAGTGTAGCATTTATCACAATTTCAAAAGTGTATCTGAGAGGTTACAATGGCTACGGCATGCACTGTTATCCCAGGTATTACTTTTTTTTTCTTTTTTTTTCTTTTTTTTTTTTTCTTTTTTTTTTTTTTTTCTTTAACCAAATAAGTGGGGGAGAATGCCTCAAGATGCTGTCTGACAAAGATGAGGTGACTGGGAGAAGAGGATTTGTATCTTCAAGAAAGTGTCTGAGATAAATGCACAATTAGTAGATACCGGAATCTAGGCTGAAACTAAAACCTAATTTAAAAGGGATGGGGAAAGGAGGAACTTGTTGCTAGAGAGGTTTATGTTCTTTAATTTTGTGGTTTAAACTTTTTAAAAAAACCCACAGCAACAAACTTAAAAGCTTTTCAACCTTTAAAGTCTGTGTATTGCCATTGGATGAGGAAGAAATATCTCCTTTCAAGTAAAACAAATTACCTCCAGCTTAATCTGAATTTTCACTGTAGACGTTGTTTCTTAGATGACCTGACTTTGGTTTTCCCTTTGTTACAATGCCCAATGTAATAACAAAACAAAACCACCCAGAACAAAACCAAGGATGACTTTGCGGCAATATGCCTAATACTCTTTCATAAACAGTGTATTCCCTTCCTCCTAAAAGGCAGGGATGAAGAATTCAGTCTACATCAGTTACCAACCCCTTGAGACACAGCATAAAGTCAGACAGGACAAGCCGAGAAAGGTCGTGGCCACTGACCCAAAATGATACTTATTATCAGGCAAAGGAAATAGCTGCCTCCCCGGACGGAGATGAACAGTCAGGCGTACAAACCTGGGAACTGTTTATTTCGCGCTGGTCCAGTGCTGAATATTTCACTGCTGTGAAAAATTGGGTGATGTTTTCCAGCCTCCTCTTCTTATTGTTTTTATTTCCCATCTTAGGAAAACAGTCCAAGAACTTGATTGAAAAACATGTTTTGAGGAAGCAGTAAGAAAACATAGTTAAATGGTGGGTGGCCCTTTAGTCTGATGAACTGTGAGTGGGCTTATAGCCCGTGTCTGACCTCAGCTGTATTAGTGTGTGCCTGGAAGTGATGTTAGGGAGTCGCTTTAAATTGACTGTCTTCAAACTTGGCCATCCGTCTGCTACTTGCATTTAATGCAGAGACATTTCCACGGCGTTGGTAGGTTACTCTTTGAAGAAATAGTTAGGCTGGCTTATACCACCTGTTCCTCAAAAGAACTGTACATTCAGTTTTCCTTGAAAATGCCCTCAATTTCTTTCCTTTCCACTGGAGAAAAAAGGCCGATTGGTCTGAGATCCCTGGACTGCTGGCAGCCCGTTTGGAGCAGTCACAGCTTGCTAAGTAGCGCTCCCAAATAAGCGGTTGTGGCACACATGCAGGCTGACTGCACAGCTCAGTGCACTAAGTCTGAATTGTCTGGGGCCCTTCCCCATATGCTGTGTATCCCCTTGCTGTTGTACACATTCTAATCTGTAATAATGATTTTGATTTATGACTGATTTTATTAGTTACTAAGAAACAGATTTGTAATGTTCTTATTCCTGCTGGTAGGCAGCTCATCCAACAAAAGCTCTTTTTTGATGTCTCTGTTCACAGCAGTAAGTGTGAATATTGTCCAGCCTCAGTTAATACATCTACTCTATTTACCCTTTTTTTCATGGAGCATCACTATCTCAAAATCACGATGAATTCTTGTAAAAGCATTTTAACATTGGGTTAGTGGGCCAAAAATGGTGTCCTTGCTGATGAAAAACAAATACTTCTTTGAAGAAATTTAAATACATAAATTTTCAGCCAATTAAAATGAAGCTTTGATTAAATTTTTCTCCCCAACTTATGTCATACTTGCAGTAGCTTTGGAATAACAGAGAATGAAGTTCCGTAGAGGTTGGAATCACAATGAGTGAGATGGGGAGGAAACAAGATATTCCAGGAAAGGCAGCAGCATTATCGACTAAAGTGGTCTCGGGCTGCTCAGTGTATGCTCACTAAACCAACAGTAATCTTTGGGAGATTTTAACTTCAGATCACCAGTTAAAATTTTTAAGAATCTCAGTTAAAATAACTTCTAAAATAGTTCCTAGGTTTTAACCTGTGCTTCTTTTGGATGCGTTTCTTATAACTAGGAGCCTGCTTTTGTGATTTTGATTACTGGTATTATTTGATGAGATTCTCATCAAAGACACAAAGGAAAACATTTTGTGTAGCAACTGTTTAAAAGATACGTGCCAGTTCTGAACTATTAGCTTGGTTGATATGATCAATAGAAAGATAGGCCTCTCTCTAGTGTTGTCAGACTATGAGAGAGGTGGCAAGGTAGTGACTGTAAATTGCCCTTTGAAAGAACTTGTGTACTGGTGAAGAGGGAGTTCAGACACCTACCTGAGAGAACGTGACTGTATCCTGAAGTGAATCCAGTCCCAAGAATGGCATGTGATTGCTGCTGGTGAGGAAAAGTAACACAGATTGTAGCACTGATTTGGAGAAGATAACGAGTACTAGGGGAACAACACAGGAGACAAAGGCTGTTGGCCGGTAAGTTCAGTGAGGAAAAAATGTTATCGTCAAGGCAGCTTTTCTCTAAAAACAAAGTGTTATGAACGTGATGCAGTTCTGTGGAACATTGATCTAAAATACCACAAACTAAGATAGTGCAGCAAGAGACGGTATGATATACTTCTAAGAGGGCCCTGGGAGAACAGACCATCTCTCATCATAGTCTTGAGTGATTTCTGGGATGAAGTGGCATAGGACTCTAAAAACTTTAGTAAACACTTTGTTACTGAGGTTCAGGAAAAGGTCAGCCCTACGGCACATCATTTGTACCCATTCCAGCAACTGTCAGCATTCTGGATGAGAGCAGCTCTAGCGCTCCAAGGGTCAGGTGAAATCTAGAGGCAGCCAAGATACACACCATGTTGCCCAATGTTTGGGATATTTTTTCTTCCAAAACACCGATTCAGATCCTCCCAAAACACACGTCCCATAGGCAGGGCAAGGCTGAAACCCATGGCCTTCACTGAGTATTAGTCACCACTAGCTCCTAACTGAAAATGGAAAAAAAGAACACTACAAAAATGTCTGTCATGCATTTAGTTTTGTAACAGGATTTATTGGAGAGGAAGGAGGGGGAAGAAGCATTTCTCAATCCCCAAATAACTGAGTTTTCTTTTACTCCAGGCTGGAGCAAACTGGCATACTCTTCCCCTTGTATACGTACAGTTGGGTTTCTGTTGTAAGCAGTATTGTGCGTTATCTTGCCCTCAGAAACTGATGTCGCTGGTCAGTGGGCATGAAGTTTACAAAGGAATTACACAGCCTGAGCTCAGGGTGTACAGACAGAAACTTGAGGGGTAAATCTTCCTTTTGTTGATTTACGTGGTGTAACAGCACTGATGATAAAGCCAGTTCCTGATCTCAGCCAGGGCTGTTTCAGTCCGGATCATACCTGACCCTGGGTTTCTTTTGATGGAGGTTTCTCCAAGAACTGTCCTCTGAGGGGTTAGAGCTATATCACAGGGCACGACTGTAGCTTAAGACTTGTCTTTTTTCACTCCATAGTGAACATAGGCATAACAAGACTGTGAAAGGCTTTTTGTATGCGTTGAAGTATCTAGCACAGTTGGACTCATTTTTCTTTTTAGGGCTAACTGTAATTGCCTTGGCAAACAGCCTGGTCTGGAGAGGGTTTCTATAAACATGCCAGCACAGCTGGGATTTATTGTAGGATAGACAATCTCTTCTACCTCTCCAGCTACACAACCTCAAAATAAGTGCTATCTTTGCTACCTTGCTTTAGATGAGGTTGGTTCATAGTTAGTTGTAGCCAAAGCTGAATTTTTGCGTCCATATTCAGAAAGAATTGCCTTTCTCCTTGCTTCCCTACACTGTCCTCACTCTTTACAGGATCTGACTCTGTGTGATGTAAGGACAGGAGAAGAGAAGAAACCGGAAAGAATTCTCAGCTCTGACTAATTAAAACTGCTTTAAAAAAATTGAAGGGAATGATGTACTGGGCTTTAAGTAGATCACTCTGATAGAATCAAAGTAAGTGCCTGTCTCTGTAGGTCTTGTGTGCAAGCAAAGGTAGATTATTTTTTATGTCAGGGCTAGGTTCTTTAAAGGGTAGTGGAGAAAGTAATCTCTAAATACTACTGAATCCCTTTGAAAAATCTTAGTTGCAAACATCAGTATTGCTTTTTTTTCTTCTTCCCTTTCCCTGAGTCTCTGTTTTTCCATCTGAGCCAGCTGACAGACCCTAATCCATTAAACAGTAATCTTTCCCTTTTCTCAACATTAGAAATCTTTCATAATGTTTTACAGTGCAGCTTCAGTTAATGTCTGTGAAGACATGCAACTAATTAATTAACCCTTTGAATGTCTTTCTCCCTATTTATAACCAATATTGCATAGTGTTTAGTTTATGGATATTGGTGTTACTTATGCCAAGACAGAGCTAAGGGGAACTTTTTCCTTCAGCTGAATTACTCTAAGATCCAAAGTAGCCACAGCAACCTGAAATTAATGCATATAGTTTATCAGTTATTGCCTGTAATTTTCTGTGGTGCTTCTGGTCTCAAATAAACCCACATCCTTTCTTCTCGCTCTCTCGCTCTCTTTATGATCATGAGAGTGCAACATGCAAATCATTTCATAGCTCCAGTGAAATGGGTGGCTGTTATCTCCCATGGTTTGCATTGTTTTGAAATTTCCTGTAGCAAATAAAAGTTAAGTTGCCATCTCTCACATTTGTACTACAGTCCAGACATTTCTGTATCTCAGTGAAATTGCTGACTGAAATTTGTCAGACTTAAGCAGATGACTGTTAGTCTGATGGTATAAATTGTATTACAAAAAATGTGTTGTGTCAGATACGTTAATATGTACCGGATTGATTTCCTTCCAGCGTAGGGGACAGTGGGACAGATCTTGTGACTAAAAGAGGAGCAGTAGATCTCATATAGTTTGACTTCCACAAGACTGGCAATATCTGATAAGTTTCTCCAAAGTATGAAAATTTTGATGAATTCAAACTTATGTAATGGGGATGCATAGCTGATGAAATAAATGACCTGGAGCACTCTCAAACTGACATGTTATTCTTCAGTATTTTCATTACTGCTTGGATGAGGGGCTAGAGAGGCATGTACAGGAATGCTGTAGGACACAGACTGGGATAGGATTGCAAGCCAGTTGGCAGAGTTGAGAAATCAAACTTACCTTGATGTCTTGGGAAAATAGTGTGGAATAAATAGGATGGAATTTAGCATTACTTCCTCAATGCAGCCAAGTGCAGTGCTTTGGTATTAAGTGATTTTGTGGCTTGGTTAGGGAAGAAGAATGTGACTAGGCAGCAAGTCCATAGAATAGGATTAGACAGTGGATCCCAGGCTGAACACAAGTTAAATATGTGAAGTTCAAGTGAAAAAGACCGAAAAATGGCATCCCTGCTACAGTAAGCAAGAGCATCAGGCTCTGCTCAGCACCGCTAGAGCCTGATTTTGAGCAGTGTCTGGATTTGGGCACCACACTTCACCAGTGATACAAAACATGAAGAACCAGTTATTAAGACTAGAGAAGAGAGACTTGTTAGAGGTTTGAAGATTATATGAGGGGTTGCTGTAGAAAGGAAAGTTAACTGGCTGTTGTCTCCATTCACAGAAGTCTTGGGCTAGCAGAGCAGCTCCAGTGTATTTCTTTAGTGACCAGTGGAGGAAGCATGTGGACTTTATGCAGGTTAGAGAAGCTGCAGTCACAAGTAGGTGAGGGGAAGCCAATTTGGACTCTAGGCGAGTGTTGGGACTGACTAACCTGTCAAGGTCTCTCCCACTGTTTTTTCCTGCGATCCCACGCTAACCGAGTTTCTCATCTCAGGCTGCTCAGTGTTCTCCCAGTCTGCTCATTAACCAGTTCATTTACATGCTCTGTTACAAAGAGATGAACCAATTAAAATCAGAAAAAGGGGTTGTGAGCCACTTTATTTCTCACAGCATCAGTGGCTGAGTAACACTAAATGTCAGATATTTCAAGCCTACGCAGTGCAGCAAGGATAGGAGATGGCACAAATAGACTTCCATCATGCAAATGAAAGTCTGGTACGAAAATAAGAGCATCAGGGTTTTCAGCAGAACTATGAGCCCCTGCAACCTCTTACTTTGCTTTCAGACTGTGCAGCCTAATTATAGTTCTGCAGATGGTGTTTATTTTATTATGCACATGCGTAAGGGGAGAACTGGGGAGGGCTCTGCATCTTGGATGGTGGAATGCTCCCTGTGGGCATAAATAATATGACAACTGCTTTTATTAGCAGTGTTGTATCAGAAATAGTGGCTATTATACATTAATGTATAGTATTAAGGTATAGCAAGACCCAGTAACCTCCTTTAAACTTTTTATTGGAAATGTGAAGATATTTCTCATTTTTACAGCACAGATGATGCAGGCTGGTCCTCAGAAAAGGGGCTGGCGTTAAACCAGTATGTTGGCAAAGGAGGTAATTCTAGTGGAACTCAGAACCCAAGTGTTTAGGTTGCAACGGAGAGGCATCAGGTCTCCTGAACTGCCTGGGCCACATTTCATGTCAGTCTCTCTTCCTTGTAATTCCTCTGATGGTAGTTGGCTTGGTCCTCAATTATGCTAAATTATCACTGCTGGGACCATTATTGGAAAGTTGATTTTTTTTTTCCCCCCTTTTTTTTTTTTTTAACATGCTTGAGGCAACCAAAAATGCTTAAAGATCCTCATAAGGACTGCAGAATAACATATTTAAATGTCGTGTTTCTAACCGTGTTGGGAGAATTGTGGCTTAGATAGCAAATTGTAAGGAAGCTTTTGAGATTGAATTAGCTATACTGTGTAAGTGGTGAAAAGCAAAAAGCCCAGAAGAGAGCAGAGCTGAAATTAGCTATAGCTTGCACCTGGGTATTATTGTGCATCTCATCCGAGCCACACAGTGACAGTCATCATAGAGGTGTTATAATGGCTTTGGTTAATGACAAGAGTAACAGCTAATGTCATTTTCTTACCCTGTTCTTTAGTCTCAGAAGTCCAGGGCTCCTAGGCAGTTTAATAAGAGGGGGTTTATCTGGCCGAATCCTGGATAATTTAGTGACTATGGGGGAAACAGGGAGGTGCTGTTTCTAAGTTCTGTTGTTCCATGTTTGTTTTGGACCCCAGTGGTCAGCAAATGCTAATCTCATCCAGAAGTTTTGGCAGTTAACATATGCTGCTCTGTTTTTAATCTGGGGGCTGTGTGAGATGCAAGACACACTTCAATTAAAAAATGACAATTTAACGTGGTTATTTTTAGCAAAGCAAATGAAATAAGAGAAGATATTTGTAATAGACAGTAGTGCTTAATTTCTTTCAAATCCAGTGAAAGTTTTGGCTTTCTCTAATGACATAAAAGTTTGGGCAATTTTAACCCTGAAGGCTCCATTTATCCCTTGTTTATTATGCTAACAAAATAACATTTTGAAGAGAAAAACAAACTAGAAATTATTACTGCCAGAGATGCATGGAAATGGGATATGAAACTTGAGTCTACCCAGGCTGGGTTTGGAATGTGTGCTATCACCATGAAGGCCAAGTAGTCAGCTGATGGTAACCCCTGCAACAGGCGACTGGGTTGATTTACAGCAGCTGAAGTGCTAGCCTGTTCCCGCTGCTGTTCCATACCAGAGCACCCAGGCATATTGAATGAATCTGTCCATGATGCAGATGAGTGCCTTATACATGGCCAGTTTTCCTCGTAGGCACCATTTCATTATTCAGAATTTTACTAAGATCTGTTAATAAGCTTTGAAATTTCTCTAAGTGAAGATACATGGAAGAAATACTGACTAAAGAACAGTGCCATACAATGATCAGTTACTTGTTTCCCAAGAGGCATTTTAAATTTCTACCAATTGTTATTTAATGAGAAAAGCTTCATGCCAAAAATATCATTTTCTTAAGGAAAACAGGAGCAGCTCCATGTATTACACACCGTGAGCTGACTTCAGGCTGCCATCTGCTAAACCAGCCCAGGAAAACAGGCTTTCAGCTCAGCACTGAAGTGGTTCTTTTCTCTGAAAAGTTCAGCTGGCACTGATTTGTCACAGTCCCATCAAAAGAAAGACTGAGGGGTTTTGACATGCCTGTGGTGTGGAGCCAGCCTTGGATTGCAATCTTGGTATTCTGGGATCATCATCTATAATTATCAAAGGGCACTGAGAATCCATGAGGGGAGGAGCACAGCTCCTTTTTCTGCTGCTGATAACTGGAAAAACTGCAGTAAATTTGATGTCTCCTGCCATTTTGAGGTGAGAGTGAGTTAGTTATTCTGCGTTTCTAATGCCTGGATATAAGATCATTTCCATCCCACAGTGCTGAAATTTACGGTTACTCTTATACTGCGAAAGAGCAGAATTTCTTACCACTGTCTGCTCTTCCATCCTCTTAACCAGTCAGGAAAAGTGATGATTCACACAAGAGTGTCATGAGTAATCACTGGGTTGAAACCAGTAGATTCCATATCAGCTATGGGTTGTCAGAGTGCCTGTTTTCTGAAGCGTTGCTTGGGAGGTTCTCTCTGGGACTGTGAGGCCACAAACATATCCTTTCAGCAGAAACCCTCTGCCTAGGATTTCTTGGTAACAAACACAATACTGCTGCAAGATGTACCCCTGTGGCTTTCCCATGTTCAATGATACTTAGAGGTGCTTCTTTTAGTGCCTTGATCCACAGGCTATAAAGGCACAGCAAGAGGCAAGCTAGTGAGGAGTGGAGGCATCACAGGAAGAGCCCAGCTGTGCTCTGGTGAGAATCTGCGTGTAAATAGAGATGGAGCCAGGAAAGCAATGGGAGAGGAGGAATGAGTGGCTCTAATAAGAGCCAGATAAATGAGAAAGATGAGACCCGGAGAAGAAGAGGTATATTTCACAGGTGTGTGTTCTCTGCCTTTGGTGCTGGGTGGCAGGGGCCGTTGCAGTAACTCGTGCTGTTGGTGGAGGGGGGTTTTGAGTATGTCAGCCAAGGGAGTGGCAATGAAAGAAGAGGAGCTTAGAGTTCTGGTGTCAGTAGCATCATTTCTAGCTGCTTTTCTTCACAGGTTGGTTTTTTTTTTTTGTCAAAAAATTTCCCTCTAATGCTTCTTCCCTTCTCCTTTCACTTACCTTCTGTGCATTAGCTGCTGCAATGCCAAATAAGTCTTCTAAATGCTGAATTCATTCCAGTCCTCAAAGATCACCTTCAGCTAAGGGCAGGACTAGGAACTCTGGCAAAAAAACAGCAGATCCTGAGGGTGCAAGAACGTAAATAATCCTGTATACCCTGACTTTCAAATATACTTGGTGCCACCAGATTTCTTAACTTCCTGGTACAGAAATTCTGTGCTTCAGTGGCAATGTGATGCAGAAAAAGTGTGCAGAGGAATAGCTGGGAAGATGCTGTGATCATTTCTGGAGTGGAGTCCTCAGTAATCTCTGGTTTGCTTTGTTAGGACCTCTGTGAAGACCCCCGCCTGTTTGTGAATGGAATCAGCTCCCACGACTTACACCAAGGCACCCTGGGGAACTGCTGGTTTGTGGCTGCATGCTCCTGCTTGGCTCTGAGGAAGACCCTCTGGCAGCGGGTAGGTGTGTTTGGTGCAGGAAATAAAGCTAATAAACCTTGGTTGTTTCCCTGCCAGTGGTTTTCCCTCTAGGATTAATGTACCTCTCATGAGTGGTGAATTTTTGTGGATTCAAATTTTCCCTTTCTTTGGAAGTTTATTTTTCATCTTATGAGATCTCCCCACTCCACAGTCCCATTAAGCACCAAAGAGATATAACAAAGCCAGAGAGTACAATAGGTTCCATTTGTCTTTCTCTGCAGGTCAACTTGAATTTTACTTTCCTAAAAGATTTTTTGAAGTGGGACTATGTTTGGCTTTGTACCAAATTCACCAAATTTTTTTCCACTGCTTCATCTGTGTAATGTCAACTGCTCATAAAGCTGAATACCAGCATGGTGCATGCTCCAGGGCAGTCTGCCCTCTGAAAGAATCTTAACACACTGCATTTGGTGAACTTTCCCTTCCGTGGTTTCTCAGGTGATTCCAGACTTTAATGAACAAGAATGGGACCCTAAAAACCCAGAGAAGTATGCTGGGATTTTCCGTTTCCGTTTCTGGTGCTTTGGAGAATGGACAGAGGTGGTCATTGACGATCTGCTGCCAACAGTGGACGGGAAGTTGATCTACTGCCATTCCAATGTAAAAAATGAATTCTGGTGTGCGTTACTGGAGAAAGCTTATGCAAAGTATGAGCTAGTTCATTGTCCTTTTAGTCCTCAGCACTGTCCCTTCTATCCGTTTGTTTGTCTTTCAACTCTATCTTACTTTCCATAGATTTTAGATTTGCTACTAGTAGAGAACCTAAAAAAGATTGAAAACTCCTTTAAATCTGCACAGAGGAGGGGAATGAGTGCAATGTACTCTACTTCAGCAGGCCAAATCCTTAAGGATTATTACATTCCTTTCCTAGAAACCCAGCAAAGGTTTATTTGCAATCTGCTGTTCTGTTTTGTCCTGTTTTGGTTTTTCCTTGGTGAGACACAAATATATTGTCTACGTTCACGCCAAATTAGAGCACTTCTAACAGCCACTTGATAACTGAGAATGTTCTGTGTTTCCTCCAGGCTGGCTGGATCTTATGAAGCCCTAGATGGAGGCAGTGCTGCAGATGCAATTGTGGATTTCACTGGAGCCGTGGCAGAATCTATTGATTTGGTACAGGGCAAATACGGTGAGATTATTTCTGAGCAAATGAAGCTGTTTGAAGACTTGCTGAAAGTGCATAAAAGAGGCGGGTTGATCAGCTGTTATATTGCGGTATGTATAGAGAGCTGGATTTTAAGTTAATTTCAATGAAAAAAAAATCTGGAAAAAATACCATTATTAGTATAAGTATATTGAGTATGTCCTTTATTTGTATGCTTTGGAAAAGCTTCATATGGAAAAAGCTAGCAAGCTGGCGGTGTTGTCAGCCAAGTACAGCATTCCATGAGCCACTAAATACAATCACAAAACCGCAAGGCCATTCGTGCTGCCACTTAACTTTGGATCTGAAACGCTATTCTTTCTGAATGGTCATAGTTGTGTATTGACCCGAGGTTAATCCACCTATAATGCCCTAATTTACAGACCAGATGGCAGCGTTCAGTTTCTTTATTTCTTAGGGAAGTCTGTTTACAGAAAACAGTTCTGCTGGCACTGGGCTGCTGAGACTTCCTGACTTTGGTTGTGGTGATGGAGTCATCTCCTCAGTGTGACACTGGAGTGGAGCTGAGCTGCAAGGCCGAGCTCATTGGTTATTCGGGTATTACTGCTTGTCAATAAGACTCCCCATTAGAACTAGCCAGCAAAACTTGCCTATGCTGGCTGATGTGAGACAGCTAGCTCAGGTGCCTACTTGAGGAGGCCATGACCCTGAAGTTCCCTTAGTATTAGAGAGGGGATGGCTTCCCCAAGGATGATGCAGGATTGCCTTCTGTGGAAGCTTTACCTCTCTCCATTCAAGGTGCTAGAAGGCAGATGAGCTGCAGCTTCACAAACCACAGGCAAACAAGACCTTGCACAGCCCCTCGCAGAAGGAGGGAAACCAGTGACAGCCAGGCTTAACTCGCCTCCTGTCAGTCTGCGATGTCAGGCCATGACTGGGTAGCACTGAAATTCTCACCTTGTCTGAAGCTGTTACTGCACGTGGAGGGCTAACAAACTGCCATTGCACCTGAATATTTCCTAGGAGATTGCTTTTAAATGATTTTTAAAGTGCAGCCTGCAGGAAAGGGATTGTTCTCTAGAAGTTGCAGGATTGGCATCTAGGTGCACTTCAGCATCTTATTCCCATGCCCTCTGCTTCCAATTTAAGGCCTTAGCTAAGGCTAATCTTACCTGGATTTAGTTAAATCACTTAAGCACTTTGCTTTAATTACCCTGTCTGTGAAACAAAGATCATATTACCGTAGCACTTAACTACTTCATAGCTGTACTGTAAGTGCTAAATCCATGGTGAACTGGTGGGCCCCCACGTTTTTGTTCATGCAGAAATTCTTGCAAGTGTCATGGTAGTTGCAGAGTTACCTGGAACAGAAAATCAGCCGTGTTTGGAGATGCCTGAGAACACTATCTGTTTAGCTGGCCCCATGCCATGTACTGCCCTGTACCGGTGCCATGGTACTGAAGAGGAGCATGTGGTACCTTCTGAGAGATGAATTTGAACCTTAGAACTCAGCTGGGATAGAACAGAAGTCTTGAACTGTCACTCCCAGCAACGTCAGGCAGTGGCTCAAACAAATTCTTCTAGGTCTTCGGTGTTTGTTTTACCTTTTTCAAAAGCTCTGAATTTTTATTTAGAAATAATTCCATCTGATTTGTTCAGACCAGACTGGCAGACCAGACTTCCTGGTGTGTATTGTTGTTGTAAACATTGTTTCTGGGGTGATAAGTTGCTCCCAAAGGCTAAGACAGTTCAGTTTCTTGACGTGGATCTGGTGAGGAGATAGGCGAAGTACAGGGAGTTATATTTTAAAAAGCAATTAATGAGACAGTTTCACTTCTTCCTGGCACGTATTTCTGCCAGTCAAACGCAGATGCTTCTAAACATTGTTTACACAGAAGCTGTTCCTATTGGTTTGGCTTGACTTGTCTGCATTTACTGCTTTTTGATAGATGTATTATACCTAGAACAAAGCTTGCTAGATACAGAGTGTTTAATACTCAAGTGGCTTCATTGCTGACTTACAAACACTTCATCATTTTCCTTAGATTAAAAAATAGTCCTGAGCTTCACCATTTAGGAATTTGAACAGACAGTACATGTTTAAGTATCTAAAATAAATAAATAAGTAAATAAATACCTTCAGAACGAGGTGGGAAAGGCATCCTAGCAGTAAGAAAAGCCTGGGGGTTAATAAAGGCAGCAGGAGAGGTTACAGACTTGGTGCTGTCAAGGTCTCTTGTTTGCTTTTTAGTTGTGAAAAATGCAAGTGAAAGTGTTTCATTGGAGAAAGCCCAAACCCATTGGAGATGTCAGTCAGTCTTGGTGTAACACATGAGCTGATTCTTTAGGAGCCGTTGTCAGTGAAAGGCAAAGAGGTCTTGGTGAGTCTCATAGTTGCCAGACCATCTGTCAGTTCCAATTTGATACATATTAATATTTTCCTTTTTTTTTTTTTCATTTTTTTTCCTTATTTCTTATCTTTGGGGACTGAACACTGTTGTATTAGTGCAACATTTGCCTTAGGAGAAGACCTGTCTGTCTAGACCAGAGAAATTTTGAAATGGGTAAAAATATCTGAGAAAGTGCTGTGTGCATTTTGTAACTCTCGTAAGTCCATCTCTCTCCACCGGAGCAAAGGCTCACTTGATCATTGAGCTCTTAATTAGATTATTACAAGTTTACATGCGAGGATATGCCCTGAGTCATATCTTCCTTCCTTGCTGTCCAAGGGAGTGAGTGTCTTAAGGCCGAATGGGTTATAGGCCGATATAGGTGAGATTCTGAATATGGCTCAGTGCAAAGACGCCGGTGCTGGCTCTGGTGAGGTGTGAGGAATCCAGAGGTATGAGCATTTTGATTGTTTCTGGCTCGGTAGAAGGGTTGTACCAATGGCACAGCTTTACTTTTCCCACTGTCCTGCCTGGTATGTGTTGCTCAGAAGTAGCATTGTACTGGCCTTGTAAAGGGCCAGTCGTTCAAAGCAACTCCAGCATCTTTATATGATACTGCTTTTCTGGTTTTAGATGTACTTAGGAGATTTTGATCTGGATTAAGTAAATGAAATGGTGGTCTTTTTCAGAGCTTGACAATTTTTATGTATTTTTAGATCAGCATCTGATCAGGCCTGGGTCATCCAGCAGGACAGTTTGCTGTCTGATCACTGCTGGAAACTAGGCTTCTTGTGTAAAGTTTACGACAAGCAAACCCAGTTCCTAAAAAAGCCAACAGATCTGCCACTTGCCGTGTAAGAGAGGCCTGCCAGGTCATGAGCGAGGTACAGGACAGGTTTGACAAATGGCTAGGAAGTTTTCCTGCCTGTGCCCTCTATTTTTACCCACTGCAAGTACTTCTTCCTGGGTATCAAATTTACCCCAATACAGAAACAGGTATGGGACTCACTGGCTAAATCCTTAGGCCCTACAAAGTGTCCAGTTGAGGACACCACCAGAGAATGCTATGTCTAAGCACAGTCATCAATATCCAGAAGACCCTCAATATTCAGAAGAACCATTTTGTGAAGGTGACAAGATTTTGGAAGGTTGTCCATCAGCCCAGTCTTTAAGTCTCTGAGGCCAGGAGGAGACGGACTGTCTGTAGCAGGCAGTATTCTGCTATGTTCTGGACTTCTGTCTGCTAGGACTCGTCTGGCACTGTCATGCAAAAGACCAGACTAGTGAGCTACTGGTTTTGAGTCCCAGTAGTTTTCCACTTGGAAAGGGAATGTATGAACATGTAGCTGTCAGGTCCCTCAATAATGCAACTTTTTCTTTTTTTCTTTTTTTTTTTTTCCAAATGTCATTCTTGGTGCTAAAGGTTTCCTCTGGAGGTCCCAGTGAAGTGGAGACAGAGATGGGTCTTGTCATCGGCCATGCCTACTCAGTGACTGCAGTTCGGAAGCTGCGCCTTGGAGAAAGGCTCATATTCTCTTTTAAGGCAGAAAAGCTGTTCATGATCAGGTTGAGAAATCCCTGGGGAAAAAGGGAGTGGAACGGTGCCTGGAGTGACAAGTAAGTGCTGTAAATCCAGTGTTGAAAGGAATGAAACCGTAATTAGGGCCACTGGACATTAGATGCATGGTTAAACACTGTTGACACACAACATCAGTCTGCAATACTCGGAGGTGGCTGAACTGTTGTGCCATTTCTTCCCAAGTACAGCATTCTCTGAGCAAATGAGCACATCCTGGAGGAGCCAGGAGGTTATGGCTTCCTGGGCCTTAGTCTACTGTGTACGTCATTGTTCTGGCACACTGGAAAGTAGGAAAATAGCCTACAATTAAGGTGATGAGTCAAGAACATGAGGTTTGTTCCCAGCTTCACCACTGAGTTTGCTTGTGACTCAGTTTCTCATCTGTAATTCCTAGCTGCTGGGGATAGTATGTCTTTTATTCTTAGATAATTTAAGTGACCAGTGAAAAATGCTGTGAAATTGCCACATTCATGATTTCTTGAATTATTTTCTAATGAATTTTAATGTGGGCCATGAGCTTAACAGGCACCTCTACAGAGAGAGAAATGATTGCTGGAGGGGATGCATTTGCATTCCATCACTGGCAATTTGCACATGGAAAATGTTTAACTAGGATGTTACAGTTCAACACTGCTTACCAGCCACCGTTACCGTTTAGTAATGCAGTGTTCTTAACAGCAGCATATTAAGTTCTTATCTTCCATACTTTAGCTTGCAAAAATGTATTGGTTTCAAAGGGCTTGGACCAGGTAGAATATGAAGAAAGTGCAGAAGAGCTACTGTGTCTTGTTTAACTTCAGCTGTTTGTGGTTCTCCACTAGTTCTTGTCATGGCACAGCTGCCACTCATTCCGGTAGAAGCACTGAGGGCTCTGAGGTTGGCCCATGGGTTTTGGCCTAACAGAATTAAATTAAGAATTTCCAAATAGGTTAAGAGATTGTCTGTTATGGCAAGCAACCTCTCTTCCTTCCTGCCAACCGCCTTCAACTTTATCCTCTTAAGTACTTTTGGAAAGGAATTGTGGCTCTATCTAATGTAACACATTAGGGAAGGGGCTTATGCTGTCTTCTATCATGTTGTCTGCTTTAAGCATCAGCCTGCTTGCATTTAGAACACTGTGCTCCCCTGCAGTCAGTGGAAAGAGGCAGGTGCCTCCAGGGAGCAATGCAGGGCACGGAGCAGGTAAGTTATATGCTAATGCAGGCCATGAAGTGTCTATGCGATGTAGTGTTACTGTGGAAACTGGACACTAGGCTCCTGCTGCAACAGTTTCTGCTCAAAGGCTCTCTAGGGAAATCTCAGACCTCAGGCCTGTTTTATTTAAAGAGATTGAAAGACAGAATACTCTGGTCTAAGTGAAGTGTTCAATAAAGCTCCTGAGGAGGAAAACCAGGTTTCTTTTGAAGGGCCTTCAGGGAATGGAGTCAATCTCATATGACCTTCCAAACCAGCTGTTTAAGGGAGGGTGTGACAAAGGAAATCAATAAGGTTCTGCTCTAGTTGTGCCAATTGCCCATTCATCTCTCTTTTTTAGTAGCTTTCAAATCAATTATGTTTTAAAACTCCTCCTGTAAGCCCCACAATTTCTTCCTGAATATCATCTATCCTTTCAGTACTCCAGTGTTACCTTTATAACAAGGGACCATGGGAGAATTTTGCTCGCAAGTTTTTTTTTCCAAGGGGAGAGTATTTAATTTAAGTTATTAATCATCTTTCTTGTTTCCCCACCCCCTTTTAGTTCTGAGGAGTGGAAGAAAGTCAGCAATTCAGAACGTAAGAGCTTGGGACTCACTCTCGAAAATGATGGAGAGTTCTGGTGAGTGGGAACCACGTGAAGGGTTTGGAGATACTAGCTACACTGAGTAATTGCCACGAATTCTGCCATTTAACAACTTTGAAAACAACTCCCCAAATGGATAAGATTATGCAGTCCTGGCACAAGGTCTGTTTCTTTTAAACTCCCAAGGGATGACAGAGAAAAACAGAAAAAATGGATTAAAAACTAGTAGAACAAAATTAGTAGCTCTTAGTAAATATAAGTTTCAAATATCCTCAAACCCTATTATCTATATTTAGGAAATTCACTCAGAATCCAAGACAACACATGTGCTGGTTTACATCACAGAATGCCAAATATTGAACACACTGCCAATCCTGTTTACTGACTACTGTGCCTGTCTGTAGCATTTCTAGGTCAACCATGGCTGAGGTATCTGTAAATACAGTTGCAGCCAAAGAATTTTGGTATTTTTCAGTGCTTTCCACCATGGGCACAAGAAACGTTAGTTCTCTACAGATTCTCTAGAACTCTAATGATTTTGATTCTACTTAAAGCTTAGATACACCAAGGCAACTTCTTCGGTAGATCATCCGTATTGAATCAAGTGTGCTGGTAGGGCTTAGCATGAAAAGCCTTCTGTTTGCTTGGCTTTGTCAGAACTGGCAACTGGAAGCCAGCTGTGGGGCTTGGTTGTGGGCCATTAATAAGCCAGGACATGATGGTAGTTCAGAGATACCAAGCTGTTAGAGATTAATGTGTTTTAACTGCTCTGCAATCCAGTCTGTCGCTTTAGCAGGCCCAGGTTATGGCACTCAGATGGTGCTAAATGAAATCTATGTTCAGAGTAGAGAGGTTTGAGTCATGCTTAGGGACAGATGTAACAACAAGGACCATGATAATGAGGAGTGGATAGTGATTTGGTTGCAGGATATATCTTGTGCCTGTGCAAAATGTATGTCATCAGATCCAGCTTGGTAGATGCAACCTGTCCTTTAGTCATAGTGTGATTGTGGCTTCCAGGTATTTCCACATGTAGAGCTTTCCAGTGAATCAGTTTGTCCGCTGGACAGTTGAGCAAGAGCCTTCTCTTAAATTACTGGAAGATTTTGTGTGTTGTTTTGGCTCTTTGCATAGGTATTTTTATTTTATAAATATACTATTGCATAGGATACTTATTTTAAAATAAACCATTACTTTTCCTGGTGTTCCATGGAACAGGATGACATTTGAGGACTGGTGTAAGAATTTCACTGATGTGGACATCTGCCGGATTGTGAATACCTCCTACTTCAGTCTCCACAAGACCTGGGAGAAGAAAATGATGCATGGGGCTTGGGCAAGGAATTCAGAGCCCCTGCTAAATCGCTCTGGTGGATGCTTTGATAACAGAGAGACCTTCCTTCAGAATCCCCAGGTGGGAATCCCTGCATTTTGTGAGGCGTTGAAGTGTATCCACTTTAGCTAGGCTTTCTGAAGTATCCACCCTGTTTAGGAGTTGGCAGTGAGAACTTGTCAGAAATCTCATTGCTGGTGGTCTGTCCTCTGGGAGTATGCTGATTCGCTGCATGTTTCGGTGATGTCTGTGAAATCTCTCAGAAGAGTTCAGATATTTGTCTAGGACTGATCGTGTTTGGGGCTGGTGAGTCAGACACACCAGGATTAGTGAAGTTCTGCCTGGACTTCTTTCAGTTTCCCAGTGGTAGAAGGGCAGCAAGTCTGGTTTTCTAATGACAGAACTCCGTTCACTTAACACCCTTAAACAGCCTGAGGATTTGGTCCACTGTATTTAGTTAGTATCCCTTTGCATTAGTCTAAGATTCTGAAAGTATCTAGTCTCTTCCCCAAGCTTGCTCTCTCACCAGTGTTACAGAATTTTCCTTGCCTCATCCAACTCGATAACTTTCAAGCTATTCAGTTTATCTGTTCACCCATTCTTACTCCATTTCTCACCTTCCTGCCTGTCTCAGTGTTGTACGTTTTCATCCTGGTGTGCGCAAATTCAGACATAAAACTTCCATTACTGTCAATGAGATCTGGGCATTTACTGCTTTAGTTATTACTTTGAAAATTGACCTTTCTGTTCTTTCGTAATTCACCACATACTTTAGATTAATGAAAGATGTTCCTGTGTCTGCTTCTCTGCACTTGTATGGGAGATTTCCATCTGCATCCCTCAATTTTGATAGCAGGATATGGGAGAAGTGCAACAAGCAGTTCCTCACTCTCTGTCTTCTGTCAGTGCCTCATTTCCAGAGGGTGATTTTATTCTGATATTCCCCTGTATGATTCTGGATATATTCCAAGCACTTGTCTGGGTCTCGTATGTAAGTGTTGAGCTGCCACAGAGAACAAAACATACACATTACAGTTGAATGCAATGCCTGATGCAATGGAAGTTCTTTTTATTCCAGTGTTATCTGTAGGGTAGTTGATTAAAAGGCTCTTAATAGCAGTGCTGGAACACATTTATGTTATCTTAGGGCTGTCATAAATTACTGTAGCACATACTGCTGTAATCTAGAGATAACCTCTGCCTGTTGTCCCTGAGTGAAATGCCTGCACTGAGGCCTCCTGTGAAGTTTATCTGTACAGAGAGGGATTGTGACACTTCCAGTCCCTTTAGATAAGGGAATTTAAGCCAAGTAAAATGTATTCCTATAGCCACCTGCTGATTTTCAGATTGTTACCCGTTAGGACATCTGAAATGTCATCTGATTAAAGATCCTCACAGTTGCACACCTCTCATCAGTCCAAGAGAGCTATCTCACACTCTCACAGGTCCCTTTCCACGCCTCTATTTGCCGTGGAACACTCTAGGCTATCTGACAAGGTAACACTGCGTATGGTTCAACAGGGACAAGAATTAAAATGTGCCTTACTAGGTGTTGCTGCATGTTTATATCTTGCTTTTTAGATTCTTTTTGCAGAGGCTTTTTACAATCCCTAGGACTCTCTGCAGGGTCCTGTGCTTTCTCTGCTGCAATGTTGATATAGCACACAAATAAGAGTACAAAGCAGCATAGAATTTCTGCCAAAAACGAGCCAGCCCAGCCTACCAAGCAGTAGTTCTGTAGGAGGCTAATTTGGACTGTAAATACTGTGAACAACTAATGAAGCCCAGAGGCTTGGGAAGGTATTGATTTTCTTTCCAATACTGCTGTGCTTCAGCCAACTCTGCTAGAGGTTGGTGTTTCTTCCATGTGGGTGTGACACTGCCTGAGACAGCCCAGGGTCAGGGATGAGAAATGGGATGGTGCCTTATTCTGCACAGCTCTAACCACAGAGGGATGTGAAGTCATTACAGGGGATCGTTCCACCACAGTAACCAAGGCAATCTCAGTATCTACCTAGAGCAAAGCTTAATGAGGATTTGCTTTTTAGCAGCTCTTGGAGGAAAAAGGGAGGGGCAAATTGAACCAATGATGATATTCCTCTCCATGCTGTCAGAGAATTTCAGCTTAAATCAGAACGTGCACATGGTACGCTGCAGTTTTATGCTTTTATTTGTTTGCTTCACAAAGGTGTTTGAGGATGGAAGAATACAGCATCTGTCTAAACTTGGTATAAATAACACCCTCTTCCCCTGCACTGGTTCTGATGACTCAGATTTGCCCTCTGTATGCATGAAAGAAGCAAAACTTAAAGGACTCTAATAGTAAACAAATTCGAGCGTTTAATTCTTTGTCGTACAAAGAAACACCTATCTGGCCTTTTTTGTCTACTGAAAGGGTACATACTTAGCTGGTCTGGTACTGATACTTAATAATGTAAGCAATTCAAGTTTGATTTATTGAGGCGGGAACTGCTGCCTAAGCTTGAAATAGATTCCTTTGATTGGTCTTAAACCCAAGTTGATTCAAGTTTACTTTGAACAGTTTGGGTAAAAGGTTTGCATGTTAAAAATGCATGTGTCCTTCTCCGCCCCTTTGACTGGGTATTCCTAAGACTTTCAGGAAAACTGAGGAAGTCCAAAATTAGTGGTCCTGTCACTCTTATATTAAATAGAAATTGTAGATGCAGAAAAAAGTTGTAGGGTTTGGGGGTTTTTTAACTAAGATTTGGAAGATTCCTTCATTTGCAGGTCTTATATAAAGATGTTTGAAATGTACAGGCCCTGTTTAGATATTCAAGTCAAAAGAAGTATCAAAAATTATCAAGATCCCATCTTGTCTGTCCACCTTTTTTATCTCACTCCTAATTTATATTTACCTAAATAAAACTTTATTTTTGTCTTTTGCTTTCAGAGGAGATGTTCTCTTCTGCTGTCTCAGCAGTTATTTCGTACTACTGTCTCACGCTGTCTTTGTATGAATTACCTGAAAAAGAAAATAAGGTTTAAAGATCCTTATTATTAGCATTAATTTTCAGCTGTGAATATCTGTTAGGTGGATAGCTCTCCTCCTCCCACCGCCAAATGTATTTTCTTTTGCCTCCTTTGTATGCATGCATGTATTTCCTTGGTGATGGCTCTATCCTCAATATCCTAAGGGATTTCTAACCACTTAGCCTCTTCTCTCTTCTACTAGTATGTCTTTGATGTTAAGAAGACTGAGGACAAAGTGTTGGTCTCGTTACAACAGGAGGATCGCCGCAAATACAAGAAAGAAGGGAAAGGAGATAGCATCCCAATTGGCTTCGAAATATTAAAGGTAGGCAGCCATCTGCACTCCTGGTGCAGAGTTTGTGCAGCAGTCCTGCTGCATGCTGGCAGTGAGATCTGGGCAGATCGAGGTATGATTAACGTGGTGGGGCCTGGCTCTCCTCTCAACATGGGCTTTGCGTGTGTACTGCACACAGTCACCACAGCTAGCATTAGACAGACTAGTTGAACTCGATTGAATTTAGTTCAATTCAAACTGTTTCGAACAAAAGGAACATAAGTAATTTTTCCCTATTGCAAAAGAATTTTAAGTGCTTTTCCTACCCCAAGCTTTGAAGAGAAAGTAAAAAAAGTATTAATGCTTGAAACATGGAGAGATTTTTTTCTCCTCACTGGAGGCTCCTGCCTCCATTTCATCAGCAAATACAGCCAAGTGAATGGGTTTGAAAAGTCTGCAGTTTTTCCTTTGCCACTTAGAAAAAAGGGTCAAGAATGTTTTTGGAGGCTGGAGTAAATGAGAGAAAATTCAAAAAGGAACCAAAGGGATCCCAATCAGTAATTTAATTGCACTCCTAGGGAAAATTGATAAAAATGAAAACACACAAACTGAAAGGAGGAGGAAAGCAAGAGAAACTGCTATGCATCTACTTCTTCACTGAGGATCAGGATGATTTTATCATTTGTTGCTATAGCTAGTGGGACTACACTGAGTCTGTGGTCCCACCCTAAAAAATAGTAAGTTTTTTACTTACTTACAGTCAGAGCTGCTGACATCTTTGTCACATATCTTTATTTGACAATCACCTGTTAACCACATATATTGAAAGATGTAGTTACAGAAAGTAACATAATTTACCAGGGCTTGGAAAAGAAAATCACACCTTCAGAAAAGTATCAATGCTTTATCTGTTTCTGTTCAATAATTTTTCTGTTTCAGAAGTGGTCTAGCCCACCAGGCTCATATCAGGACTAAAGGCCTTTGGAAGACCATGGCCTAAATTATCTGAAGACAAAAGAGAACTACCAGAAAAAAACATAGGGCTGTCTTTGCTCCCAGGAACTACTTAAGAAATAGTTTTATATTTTAACTGTGCTGTGGCAAATACCAGTTCCCTGAAAAGGATGTGAATAGTTATGCACAGCTTCAAGGCTTAGAACAAGACATAAATGGTTATTCTGTGGGTTTTGTATTCAGGAAAGGGCAATGCAAATACAGCTGTGTGCATCTGGATTGAGAGCCTGCTATGTAAGACCGGAACGCGCTCTCTACATGCTAGAGAAAGAAAGCATATGAATCTCATTCTCATCTAAGGTGGCAGTATAGCTCAGCGGGTGGAGTCCCTGGACTGCGCGTGCTTCTCTGAAAGTATTCCAGACTGTGCAGTCACGTTATGTCGCTGTTAGTGGATACACGTCTGTGCTGCTCCCAGACTTTCACCTCCACTCAGGGGTATACGTGTTTGTACTGATGCAGAACAGCACTGCTTGGAAGCCTGTGTGGGCTAGCACTTGGAGCACTGAGTTGCCCATTAGGACTATCTCTGCCACAGCTTCAGTGGGTGAAAAACCATTTGCCTTTTATTGCACATTTTCTTTTCTGCCTGTGAAAGCTGAGAATATGCAGGGAAAATCCTGCCTGTTAGCTCTGATATCCCTCCTTGCTTTAATCCCTATACTGCTCCGTGGCTGTAGGTGGAGGATAACAGAAGCTACAGACTACACCAGCTCACTGTGCAGGAGAGAGTGGCCACATCTCTCTACATCAACACACGCACTGTATTCTTGAAGAGGATCCTTAAGCAAGGCCGCTATATCCTTATCCCAACTACGTATCATCCTGGCATTGTTACCAAGTTCATCCTCAGGCTCTTCACAGATGTGCCATCAAAACTCAGGTAAGCTGCACTCACAGCTATATGAGATCTTTCCTTGTCCACATTGGCTGCACCTCCTTGGAAATGGTTGCCTGGTTGCCCTCAAGTATCCCTGACTCACGAGCTCATATTGCTCCAGAACCAGGCCCTTGAGATGGTCAGGGTCACCTCCAAGAACCTCCAGATGGCTTACTGGGGTTTGTGCATGGTCAGGATATTTTCACTTAGGAATCTAGTGGACAATTCAGTTTGGGTCTTTTGACCTTTTAGTTTGGCTTTTGTAATTGCCTCCACTTCTAGGTTGTGGAACACTGAGCACTGGTGCTCGCAGTTGCAGCTGTCATTGTTTCTTTGTTTGACCATCTCCTTTGAAACCAGTGGTTGGCTGCAAGTGCAGAAGTACTATTTTGTGAAATCAGGCCCACTGAACTTTTTTCTTGCTTTGATACTGTTTTCCATGATTCACATTTTTTTTCCCACCACTTTTGCAGCCATGTGAAAGATTACCCAAATTTGCTTTGCTTTGCTTTTATTTCTTAAGTCTGTCATTTCTGTGCCACAAAGTTCCAAAATGGTAGATGAGGGAGAGTACAAATCTCATGTTCTGAAAATGCTGTATTTCCACAACCATTGATTGCTTGACATTTGTTTCTTCAGTTGCTTTTCCCATGATTTTCCAGGGAGCTGAAGGCAGATAAGCCTAAAATGACATGTTGGAGTCTTCTTTGCGGCTATCCACGCAGAGTCACCCAAATCAAAATTCACTCTGCAGAGGGTTTACAGAAGCAAGACAGATCGGGCGGTAAGTGTAAAGCGAGCCTGGAAGAGTGGAAGGGGCTTCTTCAGTCCTCTAAAGATGATCTGTGTTGATATGTAAGCAGTCAGAAATTATCCAAACAAACTGAAGATTTTTGCAGCTCATAAAATCTGCTGAAAAGGAGAGATCAGATGAATAAGATGATGCAAAATGGCAAGATTTATGTGTCATCTATGCTGGCCGAGAAGGGCAATAGTAGCCAGACCCTCCTGAGAAGCTTTTTGTGGGGATTAGCAAGAAATTAACCTTTCAGGGTTATGTGTTTTCTAAATGGAAAATATCCAGAGAGAAAGAGAGCTGATTTGCACAGACTCATGTAGTGTATTACACTTACCTCAGCAATGTCATTCGTGGCCTTCAGAGCACTTTGCTATTCGTTACCACAATCTTAATAGCACTTCAGAGAGGAAATTATGGTTTTCAAACAACCATTTTCAGCTGGGTAAACCAGGACAGGGGGAGGTTAAATGACTTGTACAGAACTGCGTATCTACATGTCAATGGAAGTGTCCTGAAGGACACTAAAATGTCTTTCTGGCACCTGATCTTGACAGTTAATTAGGAGACTTGTCCAGTTGTCTTTGCTTCCTCATTTTCTGCTTCCACTGTCAGTCTGTCGGCCTTCATTTTCCATGACCAGTACACCAGTAAAAGGTAGACACATCCAGTACTGAGTGGTTGGTAAGGAGAAAGCAAAAGAACAAAGATACTACATTGATACTGCAATTGGAACAGGATGCTAAAGAGGTTCCTGAAACATCTGCTGTGTTTGCTCCAAATAACTCTTCAGATTAAGATGTGGAGCTCGGTTGCATTAACTTCTTGTGGTAGAGAAGGCATTAGACTTAGACCTGTAGTACAGTTCATCTTCAGTCTCACAAAGCAGCTGTAAAATTTCTCTTACCAGCTGGCTACAGTTCTATTCCAGTCCCCTTTTCATAGTTACTCCTGGCACCCACTCAGTGGTGACTGAATGTACTTTTCACCACGAAAACCACTTTTTGTTAAGTCTGGTTGTCTCTGCAGGGGGCAGGAATGCTGGAGGGAAGAGATACAGAAAACTGATTCCGTTCATTTTTCTTGCTACTTTTCTTGAAAAACAGGAACCACAAACACCTCAGTCAGACAAGCAGTATGGCTCCACGTGCTCAGCAAGGCAGGATGGATGGGTGAGACTGATGGGGCTATATGTGACAAGAACAGTAGAGCAGTGCATTGAAAAGAAGTGGTATGTTCTTGTCCTTGCCCTGTGGACATTTTAATTTTTAAGGGTGGTGTTTCTTTTTTTTTTTTTTTTCCTTTGCTTTCAAAATTCCTTAAACATTTTTGCCAAAATTCCCTACAGTAAAGCAATAAACGCTGATTCTCCACCCTTAGCATTTCACAATCCTTAGCACAGTTACAGCCTTGACAAGATCATTAAAAAACAATCGCCTGCAGATGCCAAAGACCAGGCTTCAGCTCAGAGAGCATCATGGGATTTGGTGACACACACCCTCAGGAATACACAAACAGGATTTACAACCGATGTGTAATAGATACTCTAACTACAGCATAGCTCAAATACCTTTAGGACTCAGTACTACCACACATGGTCAGGTTGAGTTGAAGCATCTTTTTCCACTTTGATTTCAGCAGCCAGTGTTGGGCTGATGATTACCCTGACAGAATGGAAAAGGGTAGCCTTTTGTGGGAAGAATGTCTATTGGAACTGAACTCACAGCAAAACTGCTTGAATATTTCATCTGCTGAAAACCCACATAATTGGGTCAAGTGATACTATTTTTGAATTAGTACTGAATTCATCAAGTGTTAAAAAAAAAAAATCAATCTATCATTGTCAATTTTTTTCTGAAGTGTTTCCGTTTCTCTGCGTGAAACAATGTGCCATTTTTAAATTCATCAAAAATATAAGGAGAACAAAACCTAGATGAATCTTATTGTTTGACTTTGAATAAAACTTCACGAAAAAAGTTAAATATTTTCCTTTTATACCAACATAAAGCTTTCAGTAGAAGCCTTTGTCTCTTTTCAGGCTGTAGTTCCAAATCACATCTGCTCAGGGGGCACTGAAGGAGAGCTGAGTTACTTCACTTCAGTAGCATCCCCATTATCTTGAATACTGCTGTGAATCCCTGTTTGAATCTTTATTAGCCTTTTTTTTTCCTATAAGGATCTCTGACTCACAGAGTACATTCATAGATTGTCTTGCAGAATGCTATATCTTACAGCAGCTTCAGACAAATGAAGTAGGGAGAGTGTGTAAATAAGAAAAACCCACGAAGCCAAATACGCACTGCTGTCATTTGTGCTACACAATAAAATCAAACTGTGCAATGACCAGGATAACATCCGTAACTGGCACTCTGCCTCCTAAAGGCACCTTGCTGGGAAATTTAGCAAAGTTCTTGATTGGTACTAAAGTCCATTTCTGGTAACATAAAAAGCTGGGTATGGTACATGTTTCTCGCATCTTGGGTTTCTTTTGGTAGGTTAAAAGGGTGGATATAGAAATTCCTTGAAGCACACTGGCTGGATTGTAAATTTACACTAGAAAGTAATGTCTCCAGGGACACTAAATATCCCATAGTCTAAGATTGCTTCTCAATACTGCTACAAAAATGCAACTCCTTGTCGGCTCTGATCTCCTTTCTGGATTCTCTGGCTCCACATCGGGACCTTCTCCCATGCTTCTCTCACTCAAGGAGAAATAGCAGCCAGGTGTTCGAAAAAGACCAGCTTTCTCAGAAGTGAGCGTAGACCTCAAAGTCACAGGGGCAGTTACCGAGATAGCCGCCTTACGTGCTGCTCTGGAAGCCTTTCCTGATGTGAACTAGATTTAAAAGTCAGCAGCAGCATCCTGTCTAATGAATACTGTGAGATAAGGGAAGAGACCACACAGCAATTGCCATTGGGAGTGACAAGTAGAGGTTTCCTTTCAGGTTAGGCGCAGTCAATACGTTTATTCAAGTAGAAAATAGGTAGATTAAGTGGTTGTGTTTGCCTGCTGCTAAGAGGACCTCACACAAAGGTTGCTCATTTTCTGGTGTGGAGGTTGTTGGCAACTTGTTTCTATGTGAGCTGCTGTGTCTGATTAGCCCCGCTGCATTTCACAAGGGTTTCCTGACTTCATCACCTTCTGATCTGCAGCGTCTCAGCTCTCAAGCTGCTTCTTTTCTTATGCTCAGTCTCTGTCATCTGGCAGCTGTATTCTGCCTTGTCCAGCCACCCGCCTGGTTTGTCGCTATCATCCCTGAGCACAGAGAGAAGACAAAGCTTTATGATAAAGGAGGTTATGATTCATTCTGAAGCTTCTGAGAACTGAGGCACGGCATTACATCTCTGTGACAAACTCCTGAAAACATCAGGATGTCTCTATACTCTTGACACTGGAGGATGCTGCTGTTCAGCAGCCTGAACAGAGATACCTTTTTATTTATTTATTTATTTATTTATAACTAGGATAGAGAGATTTTAGACTTGAATGCACCATTCTTCACATAAGCCTATCGCTGTCATCCAAGAGTTGTGCTTAGCACAAATTTCTGAGCAACTACTTCAGCAACACTGGAAGAGAATGAAGACTGCACAGCAAGTGCACACTTGGCCTGGTTCATGAGCTTGTCGTCATCAAAATCCTGCTGCCTGCCAGAAGAAGTTTGTTTAATCTCTATTTTAAATGCTTATTAGAAAGCTCCTCCTTGCTGCTGTCTCTGATCCATTGTCTTGTCTGGAAAAAAATAATGGTGCTTTGCTGTTGTCAAGAATAGTGGGTGAACCTCACTGCCCAGGTTCAATTCTGAATGCATATAGGCTGCTTCTCTTGGAAGTACCTCTCTCCAACTTAGCTTGTTCTGAAGTTGATCCAACTATGTGTGAAGCAAGTGCAGTGGCAGTTTTGCAAGAAGATGGGGAAGCACTGTGTGCTTGGAGATGTTGTCTCTCGTTCCCAAATCTGTTTTAAAAATTGCTCACACTACTGTCTGTCACATGCTTTTCCCAAGAGCTTATCTTTGAGAACAAATATCTTTTGCATTTTTAAGTTTTCCCACTGAAATTCCATGTTGAATCTGCATGTTTAATGGGCTTTCACCACTTGTTTTCTAAATCAGGCGTTGTGATCCCTGGTACGTGACATACCTGGTAAGCAGAGTATCTGGTACCTTTAAAGGCAGTTGCCTTGGGAGCAGTCTGAGAAATAGAAGGAAGGAGAGGGGAAAAAGCAGCTGGTAAATACCCAGTCAAAGCGTGAGAAGGGAAGCAGAGAGAAAACAGAGCAGAGGTGTGGGGAGGATTTACTGATGCCAGTGGGAAGACTCCCATTTATTATCTGTATTGCAAGAGAAGTTAAGAGGTATCACATGAGCAAAGGCTCAGCTGCAAAAGTCAAAACAACCTGTTTTAATTCCCAAGGCAGTGCTTGTGTGTCAGCACTGTGTCTGCTCTTTTTGGCCTATGCCTTTTTCCAGTGACTGAGTTTGTCATAACCTTCCGTATACCACTAAGAGTGGTCTAGCTGAAGAAGAGTGGGAATGTCTCTGAGAACATTTTCTCAAGAATGTTTTCTAGAAAGCTTTTGTTTTAGTACAGTGCTGAAGGATGTGGATGTTAGATTCTTAGTCTAATTCTCAAAAGAAAAAAAAAAGTTAGCCTTGGACTGCTGTGCATTGGTTTCTTTAAGCCTTAGAAATGTCATTACTGTCTAAGTGTTTCTGGCTTTTACAGATTCCAGCTTTTTCCTTTGTGCTATTCTTTTGTATGACTTCCTAATGCCCACAACAGCACGGCCATAGGACTGAGATGGAACAGGTGTTTATACACAGGGTGCTGTTCGGGGCATAACTTGAGTCATACATGCTCCTGAGAACTGAACCCAGTCCTCCTTCCACTTCCAGTTGCCAGAGTAGCAGCTCCAGTTGCTTTCATTCCCAGCTCATGGTGAATACTAGAATGTTGCTTTTCCACATTAGCAGCCCTTTCTGCATTGTCTTTGTACTGTAAATAAATCAGGCCCAGAGCTACAAAGAACTGGGCCAGCTGTAGCTGAGAATGACCCTTGTCTCATTCCACACGTTCAGCTCTCCCATTTCTTTCTTTTGTTCTGGAATTGGAGCCAGGCCTCCTCATCTAACTGACCATTCAGCAATGCCATCGTGAGGTTGTGCTGTGCAGGTGCCTTTCATGTCCCTCTTTTTTATTCTAGCTCTTTCTCAGAATTTGAATTTGTTTCTTTCAAATGTTAGGTTTCCTTTTCCTTTCACTTAGCAGGTCCCTTCATTAACAGCTCCCTGGTCCAGCAGATATGCCTGTTACCCCTCTGAGCTCTGTGCCCTTTCCCCACCCCTTCTTATGCCTTTTGTCTCTTAATTACTGTTAATGATCAGATGTTGCTTTGCTCTTTGCCTTTGGCCAAAGTAGTTGACACCATTTCATGCAAGACCCCATTTATTCAGATCCATTTTCCAAATCTTTTTGCAAAGAGGGGAGCTTTTCTATCACTGATTACACAGCATGGTGCCGCCCCGTGCCCCAGAGCTAAATCCACACATCCAGTGACACAGAAAGTAATTGCCTATCAGAAAAGCCAATGCACTGCTACCTGCTATAGAAAGTGTGAGATGCTGTCAGGGTGACAGGCCTGTCGCATGTTTGGCCAGGTGTAACCATGGTGTAGCACACGGAAAAATCTGTTTCTTTCTCCTAAGTGGAAGTAGCTCCTTCTGTTCTGGATGTAGCTGTTTCATGGTTTGTTTGCGTGACATGTTGGTATCTGTCCTTATAAAGGAGTGACATGTTTGAGGAATATCAATATGGATATGAATTCTTTAAAAATGAAAGCTGCCTTAAAGTGATGCTGCTTTATGGCTGTCATTCCATTTGCAAGTAGGTGGTGATGAAATGTGCGTAAGAAATGATCACAAGTCTGACTTACACTTACACATATTCAGTGGGTTTATTTAAAATCCCTATCTAAAAAGTAGCAAGGTGTGCAAAAACAAGTATGCTGTCATTAATGATGAGAATGGACAGAAACAGTTGTGTTGAAATACAAAAAAAAAAAAAAGGTAGTGCTTTTGTTTAATTATATGTTAATAAGTCAAACAGTCTGTTCTATTTGAGGATAAAGGCAGGTATTTCCCAATCGGCCCTTGCTCCCTGTTGGAATGGAAAGAAAATAGCAACATTTGTAACAAAGTAAAAATGTTCAGTGTAAAAACAACAAAGCGTTTCTGGAATGTTAAATAATCTCAGTGGGTTACATATGATTAAAGTATAATCTAAAACATTAACTAGGTCCTATAATAGATACACACATGTGATAACATAAACTTTAAAATGGATCAAAATGATAAAACCAAAGAAATTGTCTCAGGTTCATGAGAATGAAATGAAAACTGGGGAGGATTTGCTTTGACAGTTTCCCACAGAAAACTTTATTGCAACCAGTGCACTCCTGAAAAATATTTTTGCATTTTGACAGTATTTTACTTTCTGGAAGAGAAACTGCTTCTTGAAAACTACCTCCTAACACTAACACTTGTATCAGAATGCAGTAAACAGCACTTTCAACCTAGGCAGTGTAAAGGTGGGCACTGAGATGTGCGTTCAGTGATCTAAGAGCAGTTCTGGGCAGTTCTGGTTGTTGCTCTCCGTAGGAATTATGGATGATGAACAGTCTTTACCTTCGGGGTTTTTTTCACCCAGGCACCAAGAACTACCTATCAGATTGCACAGGCGCAGGTGCGTTTTGGCTCTCACATCTAGAGCAGTGTCGGGGAGCTTAAAGAGTCACTTTGAAGACCTTCTGTTAGATGAGCCAGGAGGTTACACAGCAAGGGAATGTGGAAAGACTGCAGTCCCAGTCTAGGAGTGAGCTGCTTCCACAGCACATGGTGCTTGGTTTCCAGCTCTGAGCATCCAGCTGTACCAAGGTTGAGGTATTTGATCTCTGCTGGTGATGGGCAGCTGGCAGTGGATGTGACACGTTCTCTGCCCTGTTCCTGCGCTCAGTTAGAGTGGTGCTGCCGTGCACAGGAGGGGGTTGCTTCTGCTGGGTTTCTGGGCAGGTCTCAGCTGCCATTTTGTGTTCTAAGAGCTGTGCTGCTGGTTGTGTTTTAGGAGCGGATCCCTATGTGCTTATCAAGTGTGAGAACCAAAGCATGCGCTCCCCTGTGCAACATGATACGACCAGTCCCATCTTCGACACACAAGTGATCTTCTACAGAAAGAACATAGACAGCCCTATCATTGTCCAGGTGAGACAAGCCACTTGGGGTGGGCTGCTAAAGGCCGGTAGGGGAGCACAGCAGCATCACTGCGCTTGATGTGTGCCAACTATTCCTTCGTATGACTGATACCCAGCACGGAATGTGAGAACCTCCGCTCCCCTTACTGGGCTATGCCCGGAGCTATTCAGCTGCTCTGCTGAGTCTCTAGTTTAGGTCTCTTCCATAAAACAGCAACTGCTGATACCTAGGAATCAGAAGGCATATTTCATTCCAAGGATTGGAAGGAATCTACAGAACTATGTTTTGTCTCATGTGGTACCTGACAAAACAGAGACAAAGAAAAGTCGAGTGTTGTCCAGAGGCAGTGTTTGAAATAAAACCAAAGCTAAGGTTGCTATTAAGAAGTTTTTCACCTTGAATTCTAGTCCTGTGGGAACTAGACCACACTGTTACCTGAGCACTAACTGGAGGTATTTAGAGCTTGGTATTTAGATGAGGCGGTCCAGGAAAACGTAGGGAGAGTAGACCAGCGTTTCAGTTTGTACACGCAGTTGTTCAGTATTAGAGAAATTCTAAGGACTATATTGTCTTTCATCAGTGTGGGGAGATCATACAGTGAATCTGTGAATCAATTCACTGTCCTTGTAAGTGCCAGAAATTGAAATAGCTTTATAGCACTGTATTGCAAGAAGAGATACATTTCTGACTTTCCACTGCCTAATGCAGTACTGGTGCATAGTACCCCTGTGCCATAGTACCCTTTGGAACTAATAGGTATATTCTACAAATATTATAAATAGGAGGAGGATGATAATGGTGTTATCCCCCAACCCACAGACTGCAGTTATAGATTAGAGGGAACTGGTACAATAGCTGATGGAACATGGTCTGTGTTCTTGGCATGTGCAGGATTGCTTAATCCTTAGTAAAGATTTGCTTTGCACATGGGACCTCACTCCATCTCCCTGCACTGCAGCTCGAACACTTTGACTTTTCCAGGATAACTGAAAATTAGATACTAATGAACTTGACAGACCAAAGACTGGCATATGAGACGAGCCGCAAAGCCCACTGCTAACATCTTTTCAGTTGCTGCTTGCTATATGCCCAAGCACATCCTGAGTAGTGACAAAGGACATGTCCAAGGACTCCAAACCTACTGCTGTCCCTTGGTCTAGCAGTGCGGGCCTGGCTCTAACACAGTCAGAGGAAAAGCACTGGACACTGCAGAGGTGAGCACAAATGGTCAGTGGCACAGACACTTTTGATTGCATGTAGATTTTTACTGTTGATGAGCTCAAACAGGTAATTTTTATTCCTCTTCTAGGCAGGCTGTGACCTAGAAAGCAAAAAGCTGTATTTAGCTCCTTATTTGCATAGCGTATGTAAATGAGCATGCAAATCCAGAATCTCCCACATGCTTTCTAGACAGTTAGCTAAATTTAGATGTTTGCCCCCTCCTCACTGCTTTTTTTTTGGTTAATGAGGATGACCCTCCTCCAGCACAACCCTTTCAGTGCAGTGTGAAAGAAGCACTGCTTCAGCTGGGTTTATTTCTGTTTCCTTGTTTCTAGGTCTGGAACAGCAACATCTTGTGTGACCAGTTCCTTGGACAGGCGGTGCTGGCAGCTTCACCCAGTGACCCCAGAGAACAGCAGACTCTGCAGCTCCAAGGGAGAGGCAGCCGAGAAGCAACCGAGGTGCCAGGTCACATCACCGTCAAGGTTTTTTCCAGCGATGACCTCGTGGAGCTATGAATACCAAAGCCCCGCAGAGCCAGACAGAGCTGTCACCTCACAGCAGGGGGGCTTGTCTGTGCTTTCTGTGTGAATGACTTGGGAGCAAAGGTTGCGCATAATCATAATCACTTTAAAAAGAAAAAGCCCTCTAACTCTCCCCATTATCCATGATAACAGGGAGAGAGGCTTTTAAAGAGGGGAAAATGCATAGTTATACACATATATATGTTCATGATACAGCAAATACAGTAGAAGAGGGGCCAAACTAAGCATTAGCAGATAAGCTAATTAAGATACGACTGTATTCTCCAGCAGCATCTTTCAGGAGCTTTCGGCACATGAGCTGGAAGCACGTGTGACTGTTCTCACAGGTTCCCAGCACACCATCATCTGTTCTCAGCAGTGGGACGGGAGACAGGCAGGAACGGCTGCATCTCCATGGTCATGTACCAGCAGGTTGGTGGCGTGGCAAGCACAAGGTGGATTTGCATGTTTCAGTCCTTGTTCACTGTCAGGCTGTATTTGGGAGGGAGATTTTTTTAAGCTTTGATTGGAATTTTTTTCCCCATATAGGGATATAAAATTCCTGATGAGTTTCATTGTTATTGCAACAGATCAGATGTTTCTGTTCCTTGGTGAAAGTGTCATTATTCAAGGAGTTCAGTCATAGGTCGTAGCCTTAAGACCAGGCATGCCGGGGCAGAACATTAAAATAGAAGGACAGATCTTGCAGTGCTGATTTGAACACCACAGCAAATAAGAGCATTGCCTGCAGAAAGGCTCTCAGATTGACTTTTTTATTCTTCTGTTCACCTCAGGCTGGCAAACTAGTATCTCTGGCTAAGGGAAGGGCGCTTCACAATTCCACTATGGTTTTGCTCAGAGGACAAATTGAGTAATGGGAGCCTCCTTGCTAAAGAGGCTTTGTTTAATCCACATGATGCTAAAAATTGTACAACACTCCTTGTGCTTCATTGGATGTGATGTGTAGCACCAGATTGAAAGAGGAAAAAATTCACTCTCAATTATGATGCATTGTAAACCAAAGAAGCTGTGCCCTGGCAGGTACCAGGCTTCACTCTCAAAATTTCGCATTGTTTTTTTGCTGACAGAGCTGACATCTTTGATGAAGTGTAGCTTGGGTATAATGGAGGACAGGCATTGTTTCTATTTCCTTCGAAGCAGGGTTCTGGTACAAACTTTCTTTTCATTTTTGCATATAGCCTGATGGCAGAGTTTCCTCACAGCAGACATTTCTGCGTTGTCAAGCTGTGCAGTGATCCTGGCAGTGTAAGAGGCTCACTTGTTAGATGACTTGGAAATGGATTTTATATGGTTGCAAATTCTGGTCTTGAAAGTGAAGCTAAAGGATGACTATTCTGCCTTTTTTAGAGTCAGGAAATTTGGATTTCTGTGTACCTCATAACCGCATCAGCCATTTTGTGTAATTTTTATAATTTATAAAATGGCCCTCAATAGAGATAGTTTTCACAAATGGTTTTGAAGTCTCCTCAGTACTCCAAAAGGATCATTGCTGTGGTGGGAAAGTGCTTTGTGTGATATGTTGAAGATGGAATGTAAGGCTATGAATGGTATTATACTGCCATCAGCGTAGTTGCATGTACCAAGTACCTAAATCCAGCTCTCTTTTTAAATAGCTTGGGCTCAAGCCATTTGGCACGCAGAGCATTTGTCAGATGTGAACTACATGTGGTTGACAGCCCCACAGGCAAGTGTAATTCTCTATAAACTTATAGCTTCATAGTTTCTTACTCACAGATATGTCTGTAAACTTTTTGTTTAAAAAAAAAAGTGTGAACTTTCTCATACAGACCGGAGCTTGGGCAAGCCACACAGGGAACTGCAGCTCAGTCTGAGCCCTGCACACAGACCTGTTTGCTTTGCTTCTCCTCACATACTATTTGATGCTGTGGTAGCTGCTTCTCAGCAGTGTGGCATGATGGGTGACTGTAGCCTGTTGACACACCTTCACCGTACAGGTGGAAAGCACCATACTGGCATTCCAGCACCGTTAAAGCTCCACACTGCGATTTGTAGGGCAGCAAGGTGTGCAGGAGAGCACGCTGAGGCAGAGCAGCATAGGTCATGTTGTATGACCCCTGTTTCAGACAGACTTTTCTCCAGGAGCTGTTCTGTAAGAGATGGGTGCAGTAAGGAGGGGTTGGCTTGGCCAGCTGATTGATTTAGGTCGGTGTTTAGCCTGAAGAAGATGCCTCTTAGAGGTGGCGCCCAGCACGGCCAGGCTGCTTTCCCCTCTGCGAATGCAGGCAGCTGGCAGGAGACCGGAGGCTTACGCCTCCCTGCCCCAGTGCTTGCCTGAGCTCATCAAGGGCACAAAGCCATCTCAACTCCAAGCCAGAGCGGGGGTCCCTTGGCTGTGTCCTTTGAGCCCTGCAGCCCTGGCCTTCAGCTCCCAGCGCTGCTGCCACATTTCAGCATCTGTGTAAGGGTCGTCCCCAGCATCAGCGAGGCAGTGGGAGCTTGACCAGCAATTCTTTGTTGTGTACAGCCTGACAAAGAAGGAAGTCAGGGTGGAGTGTATAAAACTCCTGATTTTTAGGCCTCGATATTTGGCGTTTTGACCCAGCTCAAGACATTCCCAGTTTGTCCTCATGCTGTGGAGACAGGGGCCCTTGAACACCAGTGCTGGTCCAGCTGGAAATAGAGCTCTGATGCTCTCTCAGCATTGCCCTGAGGGTGTCGCAGTCCAGCGCTGGTAGCTGTGGGAGCTCAGGCATGCTGAGACCAAGCAGAATGTCTGTACCTCTGCATTTATTAATTGTTGGAAGTAGTTGGAACAGGCAGGATTTGCCCAGCAGCAGGAGCTGATCCAACCTGGGAACCACGATAGGCTGTGCTGATGTACAGAGGCTTCTGGCTTCCAGGCAATCCTAGGTGAAGCCAAGGCAGGAGTGGCTTGAAAGGGGCTTGCTGCACGAGGGCCCGGGCAGGGCAGGGCACCTGCTGCTCTGTGGGCTCTTTCTCCTTTTGTACGTCTTGCCATGCACTGAAAGCAAAGCCAGCTCTGCTGGGTTTTCTCTTACATAGGTGGTAAATGTGATGATATGTTTGAGATAAGAGGATTTACTTTTCAGACAGATACAGGAATTTAAGATCAAATGTTACCAGGTCATCATTGTACTCCTGGCCAGTATTTTTTAACAATTAATGAAAACTTGTGGAAAAATGAATGGTTTGTTTTTTTTGTTTTTTTTTTTGTGAGGGACTGCATTTATGTATGCACTTTGGCCACCTTCAGCAAAGAGTTTTGGTTCCCAAAAATTAAGACGAGGAAGTAGTTAGACAATGTTTCATTTCAACCTTCCTTTATTTTTTAATGTGAAGTGACTTAAATAAAAGTTTAACAAAAAAATAAATGTGTTCAGTAATTTCTGAGATGAAACAGTTGGTTTCAGATAAAAGAAATCATTCTGGGGTGACCCAAAATGACATTTTTCAGCTTGCTCAAGAAGAAAAATGTATCTCAGCTCTTCACTGAACAGTTCTCCCCCCACACCTACCTTTTACTTCACAACTGCTCCCTGCTTTCCCCCCACGAGTTCCCAGCTCGCTGTGCTCTCCACTGTTCGTAGCCTTCCTTGCTGTCCCTCACCCTGAGGAAGGCCAAGCCCCAGGGCTGGGGGCTCGCCCTGTCCCTGGCTGCCCAACAGCGGCGTCTCGGGGTCCTGCTAGGTTTTATGGTGTGATTCAGACCACTCTCCAGCCGGAGCCCCCAGGCAGAGTGCTATTTATAGTATTTACTTAAAATGCTCTTTATTTTATTGAAGCTCAGTTTTTATCCTGACTGCTGTGTTCCCATTCCCTGCTCTCTCCACCAGGATGTGAATCCCTGACTCGCCTTGCCGTTAGGCCTGGGCAGATGCTTATTTGCCTCCTATGGCACACCAGAGCAGCACCTCTGCGGAGATAACGGGCCGCCTTTGCTGAGCACCACGCACAGTGGTGCTGCCGGGGCTGGAAGAGCTCCGCTCCACCCGTTTCTTTGCTGTTTGTCTCAATTAAATGCTCACTGTTCTGAATTCTCGCTCTAGGGTGGCTGCAGGGTAGGTGACAGATAGCAGCTGCTGCAGCATGGCCTCCCGGCGGGGGTGCAGAATATGGTCCCAGGTGTGAACGGTGCCACAGCTGCAGTGTTCGGGAGTGCGTGTTACCGTCTGCAACTCGTGGGGAAAACAACCGGCTGTTGGTGCCGCCAGGTAAGCGCTGCGCCTATCGGCGGTCACTTATGGAGGCCTCTTCTACCCCAAAGGAGTCAGCACTAAGGCTGGCACGCCTGCAGGCGCTGCGCTAGGAGCCACCGCACCTTTGTGTCTGTCCCCCTGCCCGTGCCAGGACCACCACGCCCATGGTGACTTGGGTGCAGGGAAAAAGGCCCAGCAGCTGAGCTGGGCATCCCCGCCGCCTGCTGCTCCCACAGCAGCGTGACTCTGCAGGCAGGCAGGGCCAGGCCCCTTCTCCTCGGGGGGACGCTGGGACCCCTTCTCCTCGGGGGGAGACGATCCTGGGACCCCTTCTTCTCTGAAGGGAGATGCTGGGACCCTTCTCCTTGGGAGGAGAGGGACACTGGGACCCCTTCTCCTCAGGAGGAGGGGACGCTGGGACCCCTTCTTGGGGGGGGGGGGTGGGCACGGATGCTGGGACCCCTTCTCCTCAGGATGGGGGGACGATGCTGGGACCCCTTTTCCTCAGGGGGTACGACACTGGGACCCCTTCTCAGGGGGGAACTCTGGGACCCCTTCCCCTGGGGGGGGACACACGACGCTGGGACCCCTTCTCAGGGGGGAACTCTGGGACCCCTTCCCCTGGGGGGGGGGGGGGGGGGGGGCGCTGGGACCCCTTCTCAGGGGGGACGCTGTGAGTGTGCGGGGGCAGGGGTCCGTGTGCTCAGGCACGGTGGGCAGCGGGGCCTGGCCGGCAACGCGCCAGACCGCGGCCTCCCGCCCCGGGGCATCCGCGCCGCACAGCCGGCCCTTCCGCCATGTCGGCCGCTGAGCCCCGCGGCGCGCTCGCCGCGCCGCTGATGGGCCGGGGGGCGCTGGTGCCGCGCCGCCCGCCGCCGCGTGGGGGAGCCCGCGCCCCGCTGCGGCACCGCCGCCTGCCCGGGCGGGAGTGAGGCGGGCGCCATCTTGCCCCGGCGCGGCGGGGTTGGCGGCGGCGGCTGTGAGGGGAGCGCGGGGCCGGGGCGCCGTGAGGGGAGTGCGGGGCCGGGAGGGCGTGAGGGGCGGCGGCGGGGGCCGGGGGGACACGGCGCTGTGCATGCCTGCCTGCATACACACACGGAGCTGACCGAGCCCCGGCGCCTCTCCTGCGGCAACGGGTCTTCAGATACAAATACAGTACAGAGAGAGCGTGTTGTATTTACAGAAGGGGCGCCGTGTATGTATAATGTATAAAAATAGGCGGTATATAATATAGATGGTTAGAGAGAGGAAATGTTATTTAAGGCTCTGTGGCGTGTACACATGTACATACATGTTCTGGGATACATGGAATCCCAGGTTGGAAGGGACCTCACAGATCATCTGGTACAACCTTTTTGGTAAAACCATGGTCTAGACGAGACAGACCAGGGCCCTGTCCAGCCAAATCTTAAAATTTTTTATCCAATGCTGGGGAATCTACCGCTTCCCTGGGGACATTATTCGAATGGCTGATTGTTGTCATTGTGAAGAATTGTCCTTTTGTGTCCAGTCAGAATCTCCCCAGGAGTAACTCATACCCCTTACCCCTGTCTTTTCCATGTGACTCCTTGTAAAAAGGGACTTTCTGTCTTCTTTGTACTCACCCTTTAAGTACTGGAACATGGTGATAAGGTGTCCCCTAAGCCTTCTCTTCTCAAGGCTGAACAAACCCAGTTCTGTCAGCCTTTCCTCTATGGCACGCTTCCCAGTCCTCTGATCGTCTTTGTGGCCCTTCTGTGGACCCTCTCAGCCCGTCCACATCTTTTCTGTGTAGCAGGGACCAACACTGAACACTGAATTCCAGGTGTGGCCTGACAAGCGCCGAATGGGCTAATGGTTCTTTACCTCTGCTGGTGTTGCCCTTATTTCAGCAGCCCAGCATCCTGCTGGCTCTCTTCACCACAGCAGCACACTGTTTGCTCATATTGAGCTCGTTGCCCAGCAGGACCCCCAGATCCCTTTCCACAGAGCTGCTCCCCAGCCGGGTAGATCCCAGCCTGTCCAGTGCTCTTGGATTCTGTTTTCCCGGGTGCAAGACCTTACACTTGTCCTTGTTGAGCTTCATAAGGCTCTTGTTACTCCACTCTTCCAGCCACCCAGGCCTTCCTGCAGGGTGGCTCTCCCTTACAAAGTGTCCATTTCCCCAGTCAGCTTGGTATCATCAGTAAACCTTGTGAGGGTACAGTCGATCCCGTCTTCAAGATCACTTACGAACAGCATTGGGGCCCAATATTAATCCCCGGGGGACCCACTTGTGACAGGTTGCCAGTTTGAAAAGGATCTATTTAACACCACCTTCTTCTGGGTGCTGATCAATTTTTCTCGAAGAGGAAACTATGGGAAACCCTAGTGAAAGCCTTGGGGAAATCCAGGTAGACAATGTCCACCACTCACCCCAAATCAGCCAAGCAGGTTACGTGGCAGGCAGCAATCAGGTTTGTCAAGTACAATTTGCCCTTGGTGGGTCCATGCTGGCTTTTCCCAATCATGTGCTTCATTTGATGTGTGATAGTCCCCAGGAGGATTTGTTCCTTACCTTTCCCAGGGACTGAAGTAAGACTGATGGGCCTGTAATTTCCTGGATCCTCCTTTAAACCTCCCTTAGCCAGCTCTCTTAACACCCTCGGGTGGTTATTGTCAGGGTGACAATACAGCTAGCGTGTATGTTACAAATATACAACAGTCTCTTTATGTAAGGGTCTATCTTTTATATGTCTTTGTATGTACATGTATATGACATGCATGGATAGTAGGAGAGAAATCATAGAATCACAGACTGGTTTGGGTTGGAAGGGACCTGAAAGCCCATCTAGTACCAGCCCGTGCCACAGGCAGGGACACCTTCCACCAGACCAGGTTGCCCAGAGCCCCGTCCAGCCTGGCCTTGGGCACTGCCAGGGATGGGGCACCCACAGCTGCTCTGGGCAGCCTGGGCCGGTGTCTCACCACCCTCACGGTGAGGAATTTCTTCCTAATAGCTCATCTAAATCTCCCCTCTTTCAGTTTAAAGCCATTGCCCCTTGTCCTATCACTACTTGCCCTTGTGAAAGCTCCCTCCAGCTTTCCTGCAGCCCCCGTCAGGCACTGGCAGGCTGTGCAGGGTCTCCCTGGAGCCTTCTCCTCTCCAGGCTGAACCACCCCAACTCTCCCAGCCTGTCTGCACAGCAGAGCTGCTCCAGCCTCTGAGCATCTTCATGGCCCCTCCGGCCTCCCTCCGACAGGTCCGTGTCCTTCCTGTGCTGGGCCCCAGAGCTGCACGCAGCGCTGCAGGGGGCTCAGGAGAGCAGAGAGGCACAATCACCTGCCTCGACCTGCTGGCCACGCTGCTTTTGGTGCAGCCCAGGATACCGTTGGCTGGCTGGGCTGACAGCGCACATCGCTGGGTAATGTTGAGCTTCTCATCAACCAACACCCCCAACCAAGTCCTTCTCCTCAGGGCTGCTCTCCATCCGTTCTCCACCCAGCCTGTACCTGTGCTTGGGATTGCCCCAACCCACGTGCAGGACCTTGCACTTGGCCTTGCTGAACTTTGTGAGGTTCGCACAGGCCCACTGCTCAGGCCTGTCACAGTCCCTCTGGGTGGCACCCCTGCCCTCCAGCACAGTCAACGATCCAACACAGTTTGGTGTCGCAGCAAACTTGCTGAGGGTGCACTCAGTCTGGTTGTCTATGTCCCCGACAATGATGTTAAACATCGCTGGTCCCAATCCCGACCCCTGAGGAACATCACTCGTCACTGGTCTCCACTTGGACATTGAGCTGTTGACCGCAACTCTTGAATTCCTTATCCACCAAGTGGTCCGTCCATCAAATCCATGTCTCTCCAGTTTAGAGACAAGGGTGTCGTGCAGGGCAGTGTCAGATGCTTTGCACAAGTCCAGGTAGATGACAGCAGTCACTCTTCCCTCATCCGTCAGCGCTGTAACCCCGTTGTAGAAGGCCACCAAAGTGTTACGTAAGTTGCTTGCACACTCTTTCCTATATATAAAAAATATATAACACGTATGTACACACACATAGTTAAATCTATATAGAGATGTATATTAAAAACATATGGATGGACAAGAGATTGTTTTATAAGGGTCTCTGTACATATACATAGAAAATCATTATGTATTTGTAAGAGGGCCTGTCTTGTCTGTGTATATATATGTATACATCTTACAAAGTTTTCATATACATATCTAAACTTATCTATGTATGTACAAAATGGAGAGTTACATGGTAATAGAAGGATGTCTTTCCCCATCCCCCCCATATATAGAGTATGTAAATATATAAAAAGGTTTTAATATTTTTAAATAGTTTTGGTTTTAATATATTTTTGTATATATATGGCTAGAGAGAATTATATGAAGGGCTCTGTGTGTGCATGCATGCACACACACATGCATAAATATATATAGTGTATAATTTATAGAAAACATCATGCATTATACTATACATGGCAATATATATTGTGCGCAACGTTTATAGAAAGGCCTCTGTATATATAAATATATGCTATACGATATATAGATGGCTGAGAAGGGAGCATTAAATAAGGGCTATGGCTTGAGAGGTTATATGGAGGGATTGTGCATATGGATGTGTGCGGACTCATGTAGGATATATAAACTATGATGTAATTGGTTTTATATATATATATATATAAAGTGAGGGTGAGAGTATGTGTTAGCTAGTTACATCTCTCTTGGTCTTTAGGGGGCATGGGTATTCATATAGGTACTATAATGTATATGGCTAGTGGGAGAGACAGCACGCCATGGTTATAGCAGGGTCTCTACCCCCCCCCTCCCAATATAATGGGGGGGGGGGGGGGCAGGGGGAGAGAGCTAGCTTTTTGTAATTACAGAACACTTCGCTCTGGCTGCCTGCTTAGGTTAAGAAAGAGTGAGTGTGTATATGCGCACATGTGTGCTTGCACACCTTCCCCCCCCCCCGTCTCTCACTTGACAGCTGTATACAGTATAGAGTACATGCATCTCTGTAGTACTAAACACACGTGCTATCTGTAATAATTATATTGTATGAGTATAGGTATTTCTAAAATCTGCATACACCCCCATATAATGTTCCCTTGCTCTCCTTAGCAATCCTTACATATATATTTTATAACTGTATTTATATGTATGTGTTATGTATATATGTATACATACATACATACAATACATAAAATATGTTGATGGAGAGAGAATTATATAGTTATATAAGGGTCTCTGTATATCTAGGTATTCTCTATATAAAATATAATTTATACACAGAGAACAGATAACTGTAACACTGTCTATATACTATATTGTAGATTTTATTAATATGTAGGTAGACACATATATTAATAGATACATGTATATGTATAGCTATACATATGTGTATATATGCATATAGAAAGAAATAGCGATATTATACATATAAAATTATGGTATGTACTAGACTATACATATAAATAGCAAGAGTGTGTGTTACATAGTTTTAAGGGTCTCTGTGTATACATATAAAATGCATATACAAATAGATCACTAGGAATAGAGTATGAGGGTTTCATATATATGTCTAAAATTTTATATCTGCTATACTCTAGAGAGCTACAGCATGAGACTTTGTTCATTTATATAAAGGTCTCACTGTACGTGTATATCATATATAGATGTATAGGGCTAGAGTGAGTTATATAGTCACAGAAGATGTGCTCTTTTTAAATATATACAGACATATTTAATATATGTATATATTGTGTACGTAAACAGCTAGTATGTTTGTCAGCTACGTAAGGGTCTCTCTGTGAGGCCCTTTCATAACCACGACGTGCTTTCTCTCACTGATGACTTTTGCATTACAGCAGCATTAGCTCTTTTATACACATGCACACTATAGATAACAGTACATAATCACGTTGTTCTCACTATTTGTAATAAATATATTTTTAATGTATGTGTATATACATATGCAGTTATAAAATACGTTGTATAGTATATATAGATAACCAGAGTGTTTTGCTTTATGTGTACATATATACACATATATACTATAGAGAGCTACTGTCACATAGGTAAAGGTGTGTGTACACACACATTTAAAAATACACATACATAAATTGCTGGTCACATACCTGAGGGGGAAGTACATGTACAGATAGACACGAGCAGCACACATGAAGCTGGGCAGGGAGACTGTGGGTTACATGGCTGCGCACACATGCACACAGCTACTTTACTTGTGTCTTCTCTGTGGCCAACGTACAGCCCTTTGCTGGCCTGTGCTGGCAGGTTGTGTCCCCTGCAGGGGGGACAGGTGACCCCCCTGCATTTAAGGGAGGCAGCTGTCCTGCCTTTCCCACCACTGCCCGGGTTACCCAGTCACCCAGCAGTTGTGGAACGGCTGCGTGGGACCAGAGGTAGCAGGGCCCCGGCTGTGGTACCGAGTGGCTGGGCTCACAGCGGGACGCTGAACCACGTGGGAACGGGAGCCAGGATGTGGCGTGGTGGCCAGGCTGAGGTGTGACGGAGTGAGGGGGCTCACCCTCACCTGTGCAGAGGCTGCAGCCCCCACTCCCCCACCTTCTGCCACTGTTAGCAGCCACCAGTGAAACTCTCAGAGATGGAGCCGCTGCTAGGGAAGACTGTGGCTACGCAGCCAGCGCAGCAGGGAACAGTGGACTCACGGCACCTACAGCAGCGTGCAGGCTGCCTCCATACCGCTAACTGCAGCATCACTTACCTTCTGAGCAGGTGGCCAGGTGATTTCCCCTCCCCCTCCCATGTTGCGAGAGGAGCAGCACAAGAGCTGACGTGACGTGACCAGTGTTCAGTAAGCAGTTGCCAAGATTTCCGGGCAGCAGCTGCAGCTAATCGCCGTCCGTCCGTGTAACTCACCGTATTCATCAGGAGGGGGTGTTGGTTCTTTACAAATATGGAACAATGGAGACGCACCAGAAAAATCGCAGCACTCCTTTGTGCGGCGTGGGGAGCAGCAGAAAGGCAGCAGGCCTGCTTCAGCGAGCACAAGGAGCCCCACTAGCAGAGGAAAATGGGCCGGTGGCAGGTTAAGTCCTGTTTCAGGACATGACACACTAGTGGCACAGGACAAAGCTACAAGCACACAAAGCCATACAGATGAAGCCTGTGATGCTGCAGCTGACTGAAGCTGCTCTCTCTTCAGCCAGCATCCTGCAAATCCTATAGGAAATGCTGCAGTCACACAATCCATGGGTATTTATAACTTTTATTTGCAATACTTTAGGTCCAAGTTTCAAACTGCAATATTTTTACACTCAAGACACAGTCATGCACAATCCATATTTCAATTTTCTATTGCTTCAACCACAATTTAAAATAACTTAATATTTGAAACAAAACCCAAAATCTTAAAAAAAAAGATGCTGAGGTCAGTAAGATGGATCCATGCCATCAGCACATTTACAAAGTAAATAACTTAGTTCTCTTTTTAAAAAGATCAGTTACCTCTTAATCCAAAGTTACAGGAGATTTTTTCACTACACATTTGTTTTTTGTTTTTTATCTTTTATGTTTTTCTTTTTTTCTGTTTTTTCTTCTCTTTTTTCTTTTTCTTTTTTTTTTTTTTAAACAGATAACACATCCTAAAAAAGGAATGTACAGCAAAATGAGATACATTTCTGATAAACAATGAAAATGTAGGCTCCTCCTCTGTTTACATTTGTCTGGATACCCTAAAGAAAAAAAATAATGTAGCAGACACCAGCGCAGGTGTGAACTAGTTGCTTTGGACTAAACTGGAGTTTAGCATTGTTACATCCTGATCCAGTCAAGAGTTGCAGAATTCTTTTGCAGATCTTCCAGAACCGTATGCCTGTACGCACAACATCTGCAGTGCAGGCGCAGCACCAGTGTAACTCAGGGTACTCCCCCACGGAATCTGGGCTTTGCCCAAGAAGGAAGTGTTCTCTTTACTGGGGGCTATGGTGTGCGCAGGCCTTTGCTACTAGTGCCCATCTAGAGCAGCTCCCCGTCCTTGCTTACCTGCCAAGGCAGATACTGGCAGCATGAGAGTCGCACCTGAAGAGCTGAGAGGGTTTTTTTCCCCTGTTGCTGTGCTACAGACTGATTTAGCAGCATTGCTTAACACTAACATAAACAGCGTGACAAAAAGCAATTGCCTTTGTGCACCTTAAGCTCAAAGGTCAAAAAGATCTCAGCAGGCGTGGATCTAAGAGACTTGCGTGCTTCGTGTTTGCTGTCAACCCGCTTCTGACCTGGACAGCTTGGCACGGTGGAGACTAAGAGCTATGGGCAGCTCCCTTCCACCCAGCCAGCCGAGGGACACCGCCAGGGCATCCGCAGCACCCGCTTACGCAGCGACCAGTTCTGCTGTCACTGCAGCCAACCACCACAGTCTCACTGACCGCAACGGGAGCAGCAGCAGTGCCTGTAGCGAGCCCCCATGGCTGGGCTGGACAAACGACACAACATGCAGCAACAAAAGGCCCTGTCTAAAACCAACCACCTGCCACTATTTCCTCGTGTTTGCAAGTGTCACACTGGCCTGAGGCATCTGGGAGCCCTCAACGCAAGCACGGACTTCAGGTGACAGGCTCTAGGCTCTTGGAGGTTATGCACAAAGAGAGGTGAGAACTCCCCCGCCAGACCAAGCTTACACATTGGAAAGGCTGCTGCGAACAGGCAGGGCAAAGGGCAGAGAAACGAGGCTCTTGAGCATTTTATCTGAGCCAGTTACATGGTCTTGGTTAGCAGCCACGGAGCACAGCAAGAAGAGAGGGCACAGAAAGAGGGACAAAATCGGTCAAGCATAGAGACTGGAAAGAGCAAGACCTGTGAGAGGTAACACACTGTTATTTCTCACTTCAGAAAACTTGTTTCAAGCCCCTGAAAGGACTGAAGGACAGAGAGGAGGCGAGACACAACCGACACTCATGTTCTCAGCTCATACACTCAGTGTTACGGAGGAAATTTGATTAACTGTATTCTGAGTAGCTGCGTTTAGCACTGGCAGCTTAGCACTAGTAACTAAAGTAGCTGAAGCCTTAAGCCGCAAGAGCTGACCGAGAGTAAACTTACTGATAAAACTAATGCTGCTAGCACAGAACTAGCTGAATCTGGCAGATAGAATCACAGAACCATTTAGACTGGAAAAGACCTTTAAGATCATCGAGTCCAACTGCAAACCCAGCACTGCCCAGGCCACCACTAAACCATGTCCCCAAGCGCCACATCTACATGGCCATTAAACACCTCCAGGGATGGTGACGCCACCGCACCCCTGGGCAGCCTGACCCACTGCCTGACAACCTGTTCCATGATTTTTCCCAGTACCCAATCTATACCTCCTCGGCGCAACCGGAGGCTGTTTCCTCTTGTCCTATCGGTTGTTCCTTGGGAGAAGAGACCGACCCCCCACCTCGCTGCACCCCCTTTCAGGTAGTTGCAGAGGGTGATCAGGTCCTCCCTGAGCCTCCTTCTCTCGAGGCTGAACACCCTCAGCCGCTCCCCATAGGACTTGTGCCCCAGCCCCTGCCCAGCGCTGGACATGCTCCAGCACCTCAACATCTTTCCTGTACCCGGGATTTGTGGTGCAGCCTCACCAGGGCCCAGCACAGGGGGACGGGCACTGCCCTGGTCCAGCTGGCCACACTGTTTCGGATACCAGCCAGGCTGCTGCTGGCCCCCATGGCCACCTGGGCACAGGGCTGGCTCCTGCCCAGCCAGCTGTCAGCCAGCCCCCCCATGTGCCTTCCCACCAGGTACAAGCAGAATGAAGATAAGGCGCAAGGAGACCATTCCAAGTGAATGAAGTAAATTCAGAAGGCGGCCAGACCAGCAACAGTTAAAACCAGTAAGAAACCAAAAGGCCACTGACTAGAATTAAGTGTTTGGGCTTGGGGATCAGGTGATGGGTGGTACGGGTATGAGAGGCATGAATGGGAGTAGGCGTCGGTCTCTGGAGGCACCCAGCTCGACCCCTCACCTGAGAACTAGTAACAGAGGAACTGGAAACCTTCACTCAGACCTTACGTTAATCACTGGGATCCTGGGGTCGGACCCTGCTGCAGTGGCCAGTGTGGATAAACCCAGTTACACCAGAGCTGTGATTCGGTGTGTGCGCACAGGCCCAACTGCTCTTCCGACTTGCATTCGCACCTGCCAGCTCAGCGCGCCATGGCCAAGCGCAGCCCTCGGCTTCGTACGTAAGCTGAGCAAGGCAAACGCCACGAGCAAGCCTCGCAGCAGCCGCGAGTGATCCCCAGGCAGCTGTGAACGTGGTGCTGCTCAAACAGAGCAGGAGGCACCTGACACACAGATGCTGAAGCTGATGTGTGGTCTGCTGGGAAACTGTCCAGTGCAAAGCCACCGTGCTCACAGGTTATTAAAACAATCAGTAATTTTCCATATTATCAACTTTAATTAATGACATTGCCCCCAGTCCCCTCACTCAGGGTCAGGTTCTAGCAGAACACAAGTGCTTGCTTGCGAGAACTGCTAAGCAGCGAGAACAAAGCGTGCAGGCTCATACCCACACGGGCAAGCCACGGGCACACCACAGGGCACCCACGAAGAGCACGCACACATCCCCCCTCTTTCCTATAATAAATACTGTTTTTTCTTTTGTGATAGCTCTTGTCACCAAAAGTGCACGCAACCCTTGATAGGTTCAGGCCAGTGATGGTTTATGTGCGTGATGTACACCAAGGACTACGGCAATCGGCTCTAAACCACATCCAGAGAGACGATGGCTAAGCAAGATTCTGCAAGCTTCAGCCAGAAAAAGAAATTACTTTGTCAGCTCAAGGAGGGACACAAGGGAAGAGAAATTTTAAAGACCTGCAGACCACACTCTAAGAGACCTGGGATGTTTTCTGTTGAAACACAAAGGTTGGCCTTTGCCTGCTTCATGAAAATGGGGGACTAAAATTATCTACCTGGTCACAGGAGAGGCAGAAAGAAGATAAAAACCAGCCCAACCCAACCCAACCAAGCTGAACATTTAAATTTATGGGTCTTCAACAGCTTGCCTGATCACCCACCATTTAGCTGCTGCATGTCTGCACACGGAGGAACAACAGTCCGGTGGGAGGGTGTGTGGCCCATTAAATTTGGCAAGGCAAAGCCGGCACTGGCGTGGCGCACGCCCTGGCTGCCAAGGACAGAGACCCTGGCTCCGGCCTTCAGTGGCAGGTGTTACCGGGCGCGCTCGGGCTCTGCTCAGGACTAAGAAGTACAAGTACTTACATGCTCACTGTGAGGAACGTTCAGCAGCCACACCATTGACTATACAGGGGAAATAACCACCATACAGACAACAGGACATGGTGGCATTTCCTACAACGAGAGGACTGGCGACAGGTACTTGCTTCCCTTCTTGTAGCGACTGGAATGTGCTTTGTTTTCGGTGGCAGGACACGGGGGGACTGACTGACAGACCTGCTGAGGTGCAGCCATTGGCCTCGAAGAAACTCAGCACAAACAGCTAAAAAAATACTTGAGTTGGTGCGTGCGTAGTGCGAGTCGGCCAACCAGTAGCCAAAGATGGAAAATAAACCCAGATATATTTACAAAAGCGCTGGACACAAGAGGTGAGAATGCAACCCCGGACCAAATTTGGGATCAAACCCTGAGAGCACTGTAAGATCCACCCCTGTGCAGGCTCCCAGGAGCGCATGCAGGAGCTGTATGGAATTTTACATAGGTATGGTTCTTTTTTTTTTTCTTAAATAAATATGTAATAAAAAAACTACCCCACTTCTCTGTGCTTCTCAAACTCCCCTGCCTGTACTGCTGTCACGCTTCTGTCCCAAAACATTAAAACCACAGCAAGCTACCAGGTCATTTTCACACATCTCCATTGCAGGGATGCTATCATCGGCAAGCTCTGGATAGGATTTTTACTATTTAACAAATTTTAAAATAAAGACAAACAATCTTTTAAAACCTTGGAATGAAAGTGTTTGAAATCAGTTTACCTATGCTTTTTGCCACAGAAACAGCCTATTTCTAATACTCCGAAAATATATATAAACTAATTGCTTCATCTGAGGGTAGCAGTCAGAAAACCCAAGATAGTTCCAGAGATGTTTCAGTATTTGTCTCTTTCCTTTCTGCAAGGTCAGTGCTACTCTGAAACCCAACACACCGCGTGAGCCTGTAAATGATGGACAAGACTTGCCCCTCTCAGGACTGTTTTTTGTTTTGTTTTAAATATATTAACATACCTCTTCCACATTTCCTATCGGAGTTTGGAGGATATGAATGCAGCTGCCATCTTTCAGCACCCAGTGACGGAGAGGTTGGTGCCAGAGACTGTCTCGAGCACAGAGCCACGGGGACGCCAGAGGTGCGCTTCCCTGCATGTCAAACAGTCTCGGTCCATGCTGAAAACAGCCACCGGCAGAGACTATTTCTGTTGAATCTTGCCTGCCTCCCAGGAATTCTTTTTTAGAAGAAACCTCTAGATTTGCCAATGCAAAGAAAAATACAGTATTTAGTAAAATAAAAAAGTTAAGGCCTCTCAGTACAGCAGCTGTCTTTAAAAAGCCAGTGCCAACAATATTCTGTATGCTGGGGCACACACTGACCAAAAAAACCCCCAAAAACAAACCCAAAGGTGCTACCATCTGATGTTCCCATTTTCCACATCCGTTATCTTGCAGGAAGTTGCAATGGTGGGTTATTTTGGTTTTTAAAGTAGAGATGCTGAAATACTTATAGGTAAAAAAAATAAATAAGGAAAAAACCAAGTAGTTGTGTGCCATAAAACAGTGCTTTCCTTCTAAAGGACGGCTGTCTGCTCCTTTGTGGGTAGGAAAAAATAGAAGCTACACTGGGAGCAGAAACTGTCACTTGTTTCTTCACTTCTTATATGGAATACAAACATTTCCCTCGGGTGAACGCTTTAAAATGGAGGGCAGCCCACCTCGAGCCCAAATTACTCTTTCTCAGGGAAGTCTCTCCCCCAGATAGCTTGAGCCGACAGAGAAAATGGGACCTCACAACAGAACGAGAATCTTTTGAATCACAGAATCAGTGAGACTGGAAGGGACCTTTAGGATCACCAAGTCCAACCACAAACCCAGCACTGCCCAGGCCACCACTAAACCATGTCCCCTGCCCCCAGGGCTCGAGGGGCGGCCGCACCAGCGCCGAGGGACGGTCACTGCCCTGCTCCTGCTGGCCACGCTGTTTCGGCTACCAGCCAGGGTGCTGTTGGCCTTGGCCACCTGGGCACCCTGCGGGTCACATCCAGCCGCCCCCCCAGACCCTTTCCCGCCGGGCAGTTCCTAGCCCCCTGCCCCCAGCTGCCTGGGGCTGGTGTCCCCCCGGGCACGGAGCGGTGCTGAGCCTCACACCACCGGCCTCGGCCATCGCGCCTCAGCCCAGTGCCCGGGCAGCCCCCAGCCCCTGGCAGGTCAGCACGGCCCAGCCGGGTGGCACCTGCAAACGTGCCCAGGGGGACCCTCTGTCCCCTCACCCAGATCGCTGGTAACAATACTAAATGGGACCAGCCCCAGCGCTGAGCCCTGGGGACACCCCGTGTGCCCCCGCCAGCACGATGTCACCCCATCCCCCACCACGCTCTGCCCGGCCGCCCAGCCAGCTCTTAGCCCAGCGCAGAGCCCACCCGCCCCGGCCACGGGCAGCCGGTGTCTCCAGGAGATGCTGTGGCAGATGGTGCCAAAGGCTTTGTGAAGGCCCCGGCAGACACCAGCCACAGCCTTTCCCCCACCCACTAAGTGGGGCGCTTGTCACACAAGTGTCTCAGGTTTGTCAGGCAGGACCTGCCTCTCGTGGGGCTTCATTCTGCTCCCCGCCCCCGTCTTCCAGCGCGGGTACCCCGAGAACAACTGGTCTATCAAAAGCCTGAGGCAGGGATGGCATGAAGTACCTCAACCTTTGTCACCGCATTTCCCCCCGCATCCAATAAAGGACGGAGATCCTCATTAGCCCTCCTCTTGCTGTTAACGTATTTACAGAAACATTTTCTATTGTGTTTTATGGCAGTAGCCAGATTAAGTTCTAGTTGGGCTTTGGCTCTTCTGATCTTCTCCCTGCACAACTCACAACGCCCTTGTGGTCCTCCTGAGCTGCCTGCCCCTTCCTCCACAGGTCATACACTCTGTTTTTGCCAAGTTCCAGCCAAAGCTCTGTTGAGCCAGGCCGCTCTTCTTCCCCACTGGCTGTCAGCACAGGGGACACCCCACTCCTGCACCTTGAAGATCTCCTCGAAGAACGACCGACCATCCTGGACCCCTTGGCCCTTCAGGGCTGCCCCCGCAGGGACGCTGTCAGCCAGGCTCCTCAACAGGCCGAAGTCTCCCCTCTGGCAGCCCAGGGCAGCGGTTCTGCCGCCCCCTCCCTACTTCTCTGAGAATCAAAACCTCCAGCGCCTCACGATCGCTGTGCCCAAGACGGCCTCCGGCCACCACATCGCCCACCAGCCCTCCTCCGTTCGCCAACAACGGGTACCGCGGGTGCCTTCCCCGGCTCACAGTGGGTCGGGACGTCTCCACACGCTCCAGGAACCTCCTGGCCCATCCCCCTCTGCTGTGCTGCACCCACCGCAGGGCCCCACCGCGCTCGGTTCCGCTGGCAGAGCCCCGTTCCCGCTGTGCCAGGGCAGCGGGGCGGGTGGGCAGCCCAGCGGGGGCGCAGCCGCCGCACCAGGCGGGAACTCGCTGCCGTTGCCCACTACCCCGTAAGTCCCACTACCCCATAAGTCAGTGTTCAGCCAGGTGGAGGGGGCAGGGAATCCTCCGCACCGCACGCCCTGCCCGCCTGTCGGGCCTGTCTCAGGGAAGGGAGGGTGCGATTCCAGCAGCCCCCCCGCAGCCTCCGATACCCCTCAGCCTGCTCACCCCCCCGCACTGCGTGACCGAGTGGAGCAGCTCCCCTGCCTGGGCGCAGACCCCCCAGCTCTGCTCCGCTGCAGCGTGCCCAGGGGGTTTCTTTTATCCGGGGGGGGGCTTGGCTGCCATCGCTGCCGGCCCCAGGTCTCAGCTGCTGCCGCACAAGCCGCGGGTCGCTGGCAGCTCTGTCCCCCCCGCGTTCCCCCCGCCTGGGAAAGCAAAGATGCCGGCTTTGGCAGGGTGTTTGGGCACCTGAAAAATCAGAGCTGCTGTGCTCCCCAGGAAATCAGGAATGGTTAATTCATATCACGGGGCATCGACCTCCGTCCGCTGCCTCAGCCAAAGCGGCGGGACGGGCAGCGCCACGAGGGCAGGCCGGCGGGCAGTACGAATGGCAGTTGCAACACAGAGACTGGAACCGAGTAAGAAGCCAAAGCCAAACAAGCCGATGGCCTAATTCAAGAACAGCCCAAGCATCTTTCATTCTTATTGGCAAACCACAAAGGTGGTCAGTCCCTTGAAGGCTGCTTTGTAGGACTGGGCCTGAACAGGAAGATCTACAGCAGAAAGCTGGTTTACTCTCCCCCTACCCCACCCCCCACCCCCCCGCCCCCCAATGGGTGGGTGTTGTTTCAATTGCTGTTTTGAAGGGCTTTGTACTACAGAAATACAGCAATACTCCATGCAAATGCTTTTTCTGGGTGAACCCACACTGCATCTTTCAGAAATGAATAAATAAAACACAAATTGCATACTTAAAATCCTCTGCTCCCTTACAAATCAGCTGACTAGTCAAGCACAACCCTCAGTCACATCCAGGATTCCCCCTCCCCGGCAGCTCGGAGCTGCACTCAGCAGTGCTTGCTGTGCGCAGGACAGCAGGCGCAGGCTGGCTCGATGCCTCTGAGCGGCTCCGCAATCCACTCTGCATCGCTCTCGCTCAGCGCAGGACTCCGGGTTTCAATGCGCTTGCTTCCAGAGCCGCCTGCTGCACTGGCTGACGCAGATCCCAACCGCGGGAGCCGTCACGCACCGCGCCAGCCTCAGTTTCCATGGCAGAACCTGCGTGCCCAAAGGACACTCACCTTGCGTGAGCCTGGGAGCAGCCCAGGCCTCCCCCTCTACCGAGGGCGGCGCAGACACTACTAACCTTTCCCAGGAGCTACAAGACGACCAGGAGAGCAGGCATCCTCGGAAGCGACGCTGCCACTCAGCTGTTTTGCCCTTCTTCTCTGCTCCTGCCCAGACTCGCGATGGCTCACGCCACTGGCCTGCGCATTTCACAGCGCGGCTGCGATCCACCTCGGGAGCAGCCCGCTGCAGTCTGGCTCGGACGGGGGTGTCAGTCGGGTCCCAGGGAGAGGCCAGCACCCGGTGTCCCTCGGCTGCCGCTTGCTGCTGCAAGCGCCTTCTCCCAGCCTGGGTGTGCGGATGCTGAGGCTGCTCTGTGCTGTGCGAGGGGCCGGCTGGGGCTCAGCACCAGGCAAGGCTGGGCCCGCTCTCACCTCACATTTCTCCTTCAGCTTTGCATCAGACAAGCCCTTTCTGAGCACACTGACTGATCTTTCTGCTTTTTCGTTTTACTAAGACTCTCATCCAGGCAAACAGTTTACAATTAGTTATACAAATCAAATTGTCAAGAACTGAAACACTATCTATTCACAGTTGAAAGCCTGTATCTCAACAGGATGTTTTGCCTGCCCCACTCTTGATTTGGTTTTGATTGGAAATGCAATTTCTCTTTCTTCCTCAGCTAGAAGTACCATGACTGGGCAAATAAATACCAGTGAGTGGGCTGTGTTCAAAAGGCAGTGCAGTCTGGAGTTTATGAATGAAGGAGATCCTTCTCCAATCCCAAACCATACCAAAAAAAAAATAAATCCCCCCTCCCCTTGAAAAAAAAACAAACCAAAAGAAATAACAACATAAAAGGAACTTTCCATCTTTAAGAAACAACTGACAATTTAAAAGTGAACATACAGCTTATTCAAATGGTGAGAAGGAAGGGAATCTTCCAACTGAATTTGCTTTACCTTGGAAATAATCGAGGCAGCAAAGCTTTTTCGGTCATTACCTCTGTCTTAAGCCCTGTGTAATCTTAGAAATAAATTAAGGAGCCAGAAAGCAGGTGGGACTGGGCTGTTCTCCCTCCTACCACCATGACCATGACCGTTGGTTTGTTCATTCGTCCATCTGTCCCACAGCACAAGAGTTGAGGTTTTACAGAGTTTTCGTTCTCAGTCCTGCTCTGAGAATGCTCTGAGAATGAAAGTCTGCATGGGAGAAAGCCGGCCTGAAGCGCTAGCGGCTGCTGTTCTTAATCGCTTCCTTTGCTGCAATGATCAGTGGAGTCAGGCTGGAGAGAGGCTTGGCTAATTTTAAAAATGGATGCTGCCCAAAGGAGAAAAAGAAATGAGCTATTACTTTCCAAACTCAGTTACTCACAGGCTCAAGCAGTGTTCCTCTGGTTACCAGGAATACGCAGAAACAGGGCTGAGGGGCCCACCTGCATCTCCACGTCCAGCACCTTGCTGTCACGGGCAAACATGACCCATAATGCTATTAATCCATTTAGCACGGTGTCTCCAGCTTGCTAGGATTTGTGCTCCCAGCGCCGTGGGAACGTTGCTTTCTGTCCCAGGGCCTTGTTCCTTTCAGGGAACTCAAAATGCTTACTCCTAAAGACACGGGCTATTTTAGTTGTCAAAAAAAGACAAAGGGTGTAAGCCATTCCTCGGGGAACGCCAATGCCTGTAGGAAATGTTTATCCCAGCAGCATTCAGGCCCACGTGCTGTTCTGGAGGCCACTGAGGTGCAGGTTTTCAGCACCGAGACAGGAGCAGGGGGACAAGTGACAGAGTGCTGATGGACTCAGCTCTGGGTTGCAGTGAGAGCAGTGTCTGCCACCCCCTGCCCTGCCCCTCCTGCGCCGGCTGGCACCTTCGCTGCAGGGACAGCCAAGTGGCACGTTCTGCAGCTCCCGATCTGCCACAAAACCTGGCAGCAAACCTGTAGCGGTTCTCATTCACTCGGCTGTGCCAGGCGGCAAGTGGAGCTGTGACAAGTCCCGCTCAGCTGTCCCTGTTTCGGCGGCAGAAACCTCCCCAAGTGGGGCCCAGTGGCAGAAACCTCTGAGAGTGGGGCAGGACGGACAGCCGGGGCCCCTCTGATGCTCACACTGAGCACCCACAGCACCCCTCCTTCCCGCAGCCAGCCCTCTGACCGCCGGGCTGTGACTGCCGTGGTCACCTCCCTGGCTGTGGCCGTGCATGGCAGTCACAAACCCAGGCCAGGCCTCTGTGCCTGGTATCGTTCCACTTTGGTTATTTTGCCACCCTGTAAAACTGATTATACCACCAAAATACACAATTGGGCCAGGAAAATGCTGAGAGGGCTGGAGCAGCTCTGCTGTGAGGAAAGGCTGAGAGCTGGGGTTGTTCAGCCTGGAGAGGAGAAGGCTCCAGGGAGACCTCACTGCAGCCTTGCAGTACCTAAGGGGCCTATCAGGAAGATGGGGACAGACTTTTTAGCAGGACCTGCTGCGACAGGGCAAGGGGTAATGGTTTTAAGCTGAAAGAGGGCAGACTGAGATTAGATCCAAGGAGGACATTTTTTATGATGAGGGTGGTGAAACAGTGGAACAGGTTGCCCCTAAAAATGGTAGATCCCTGGAAACATTCAGGGTCAGGTTGGACGGGGCTCTGAGCAGCCAGATGTAGTTGAAGAGGTCCCTGCCCACTGCAGGGGGGCTGGACTAGATGGCCTTTAAAGGTCCCTTCCAGCCCAAACCATTCTACGATCCTACTTATTTTTCATTTGCAAAGCATCAAGACTAGAGACTAATACGAGGGGGTTCCACCTGTCACCTTCGAATTTAGCTGATGAGAAAACCGTCACATAGCACAGCGGTTTCACTTGCAGCTGCTTCGCGTTTTACCTGCAGAAGCTCCTTGGCAGATCCTCGCCTGTCCACATCCATCTCCAGGCAGCAGTTTAGGAAGTCACGAAACACAGCGGACAGTCGCTCGGGGTTCTGCAGCTCTGGTGTCCCATTTGTAGCTATCAGATACAGCGCCTGCAGAAAAAGGAAAGGGGAGATCCCACCGGTTTCTTTCATATCCAAACTGCTCATACAGACACCATTTTTTTTAAGGTCCAGTCTCCAATGGCAGTTTCTTCCCTCATAGAGGGTTAGGAATGATTTTTCTATGCCAACAAAAAAACCCAACGACCCTTGATGCGGCCACAGCTATTCTAACATCAAAATGATCTCGCCTTGACGGCCGATTTCATTGGCTGACCTAGTTAGTATGAACTACATCAGCAAAAGCACATTTTGCTTCTCCAAGTATCGACACTAGCTTTACAGGCTATTTTAAAGAGTGAATTTGGTCTAACTGTATTATTTCAAAGTATTATTACATAAAATCCATCTCTGCAGTGCTCACTGGTGCCTAAAGTACAGTTTTCCATAAATCAAAGGTAGCCAAGTTCTTCGCTCTGTTCTTGATAAAAATGGTAACCGGATGAAAAAAAAAAGGTAAATCCATCAGCTTACTCCTTGGATAAAGAAACAAAAACATCTGGAACCTCATTTTCAACACAGACACCTAAGTTGCATGCACAAATATATTACGAAGAAAATGCATAATTGGGCAGACAGGAGCCACTTGCATCTGTGTCTTTCAGCAGTCTCCAAATTCCAGATCAGCTTCATTTATTAGTAAAAGAAAAAAACTTTTAATGGTCTAATCAGAAAAGTGAGTAATCCCACCCCTCTGGTAACCCTGCATGAATTTTGATACTCAAGTAACTACATTAATGCTGTCCCCATCCCAGAAATTGCCAGAAAAGCTATGGGAGGTTTTGGTAGCTGGTTACTGAAAGCTGGCTTGGTGACACGGAGAAAGCGGCTCGGTCATGAGATACATCCACCAAGTATTTCAGCAAACACGGACAAGCAGCAGCGCAGACTACGGTGCCTTTCAACTGCAATCGTCACGTTTCAGGCAAGCTTCCCAGTGAGAAGAACGAGGGGGCAGCTCATCTCCCACACCCGCTGTTTTAACCCAGAGCAGTGTGCGATCTGAGAACGGGGGGGCTCCGTCTGTGGTAAGGGTCGAGTCCTCTGTGGGTTCCCCACCATGATGTGCACAAACATCCAGCTGCTTGTCTGAGCGCAGACCTGTGCACACAGCCTACCCCGACACCTGAAAATTCCAGCCTTTCTCCTCCTTGAGAGCATCTAGCTCAACCTAAGCTTAAGTTTCTTGAGCAAAGCCAAGGATGCTCGCTTCCATTCAGCTGGCGGTGTCCACGCAGCTTTGCAAGCCCTTCCTGATACTCCTCAGGCCAAGGAACTAGAACATAATTTTGCAAAACCTAAGGTGAGCATTATCCAGTGCGGTGCACTCATACCCAAGGCCTAACGTGCCGAGAAGCCAGAGAGATCAGCTCATTCTGCTTTTGCAAGATGTTATTTAAAAAGACAAACATTTTGAACTATTCAAACTTGTAGAATACGTCTGAAATATAGAGCAATAAAAATAGAAATAGGCCTGAGAGTCTTCCGTGATAGTAACAGCTCTGCACTACTGGTGTTTAAACAGATTGTGACCAAACTGACTTTGCTATTATCCTCTTAAATACAGAGGAAAATTTCCAAGCCTAAAAAGGCAAAAGAACTATCCTAGAGTAAAAACAATAAAAGGAAGCTTCTTTACTTTTCCCACAGCATAAATGTCACAAAATCAGCCTTACCCTGTCCACCTGCAGCTGATCTCAGCCACTGGACACGGTGGTGAGCTGAAGTGCCTGCCCTCACTACACTCCCATCGTGCTACCCGAGGGATGGCGTTTCTCCTGGGGTAAAGGAACACAGCACTGATGTCGCCCTTGGAATTTTTATTCCAGCTATGTTCACCTGACTGCAAAACAGGAGTTCCAGGACTACTGGAGCTCTTTTACTTGCTCATTTCTTCAC